>NC_056662.1:78961764-80246764 GCF_018350195.1 Panthera tigris
TAAGTTTCCATAAATCCATCGCATTTTTGAGTGCTTCTAAGCAAAGTTCTAGGGGTTTCCCAAATAATTTTCAATAACAACTATCATGATGCCTCTTTTCACAACGTAATAAAGATTAACAGACTTTAGTTTCTTTAGATACTATGTTTAAAGTTGTTTTTCCTAGTTAACTTTTAAAACACCAAAACATTATTAAAAGCACTTATTTCTTTTATTAGACAGCAAAGATAATGCTCTTCCCAATTTACTGTAACAATAACCACACAACTTATGTTTGGGATATAAAATACAGTTTACTGAAATAAGTACTAAAGACTTATGTAATCATCATATCATAAATCACCTGCACCAAAAGTATCTCAAAACAACCTTAAAATTCTAGGAAAATTTACAGTAACACAAATATTGGAAAGTACAGTTTGAGTATGTGCAAAACCTGCTTCCACCTGTCAGAAAATAAATGCCCAGTTGAAAGTAAACTAGAACTCTAACACTTTTCTTATTGCATTTGGTTAATAAAGTGAAATTCAAGCACATAAATAAAGTCAAATTCAAACACAAACATTTTTTAAAACCATTGTTTTAAAGAATCGTATTAGAAAAGAGGTAGTTTGGAAATCTTCGGAAATATCAGAACAGAAATCCAAAACCCACATAAGCAGTTCTTTACATGAGCATTTTCTCAACAATCAAGTTTTTGTAAATTAATCTTATCTAATGCACCTCGTCCAACTAGGCCTTTGGGCCCAGAAGTAGTTAATCTGCAATACAGCTTGTTTCTTTAGCCTCAAATACTATCTTACAAGGGTCGGAAATAAAATAAATATAAGAATCTGGCTAGAAAAGATCAGGGTACGCTCTTTAACAATCAAAAGTATAAGGAATAGGCCTTTCATTCCAGGAGACAGGCCATGACTATCCCGGGATGGTATCTGTAGTACAGTGCTCTCCTTAATATAATAAAATTTACCATTAAAATGACGAACGGTACACGAAGAAGAACCGTCATTAATTTTTTACAAAATAGGTATGAAGGTTCCAATCATGACTATTACAGTTCATTTTCAGCTATTTCAGGGCCGGTAGAAGGGTTTCATACACCCACACACCCCCAAGGGAGAGGAAAACCACCAACCTCCTCCCAGGGAGTTTAATGAAAATTAGCAGGTAAGAGAGGCCTCGGCAGCACGCTGAAATTTAAAGAGGGCGGCCGGAGGGCCGAAAGGTTCGGACTGCGGAGGAAAGCTTCGTCCTCGGACCCCACCTCCCCTCACCTTCCCGGCAGGGCGAGAGAGGCGAAGGCTCATTAGTGCCTTCGTTAATTGACACCTGTAATGAGGAAACTTTCCGAGAGGTGAGACCGCTCAGGCCCTGCCTGGCCAAAGCTCCGGGGCGGCCCCCTCTCGAGCGCCCAGGTAACCGGGCCGGGTTGGGCCCGAGGCGCCGCGGCGGCCGCGCCACCGCGCACCTTCCCGGGGCGCTAGGCCGGCACGCCGCCTGGCTCGGCCGTCGCCTCCCGCAGGCCGCGGCAGCCCGGGGAGCTGCGCGGGGCCCCCAAACCGTGCACCCCCACAGGCCGCCGCCGCGGCTACTTACTTTCATTTAACACCTCCACCAGGTCTGCGCAGTTCTCGCACATCGTTCGGCCGCCGCCCCCCCCCTCCCCCGCTTCGGATCGCAGTGACTGATCCCGACCGGCGGGGGGGAGGGGAGAGAGGCGGAGGAGGGGGCCGGCCGGCCGGCGGGGCGGGGAGGCGACGAGGGCGGGCGGCGGCGGGGACGGGGCGGAGAGCAGGAGTATGGGGGAGGGGGCCGGCGGTCCCCGGAGCGGGCGGGGGAGAGGAGGGGGGCGAGGGGAGGTGCGCAGGCCGGAGGGGCGCGGAGGCGCCGGCGGCGGGGAAGGGGGGGAAGGACGGGGGGAGGGGAGAGGGAGGGAGGGGGCGGGTGGGGAGAGAAGCAGCAGAGTCACTTCACCGACCAGACGCCGCGGCCACCGCTGACGCCGCCGCCATTTTAATAGAGCGTTCGGGCTGCGCTCGGCTCTTTCCGCCCGAGCGAAGGAGCCGACGAGAAACGCCTCGCGCTCTCATTCCTCCGCCTCCTTCCCTCGCTTCGCCTCCCGCCCCCCCACCTCTCCCTCCGCACACACGCCGCACGCTCCACACCCCGCCGCGGCCGGCTCGCCGCCCTCCCTTTCCTCTTCCGTCTGGCCTCCCCGCCCTCGGTCCACCCCCTCGGCGCGTTCGCCCACCCCGCCCAGCCCGGATCTCTGTCAGCGGCCGGAAGGGAAACACGAAGCCAGCGCGGCCGCGGGGGGAGTCCGAGTGAGTAGGGGAAGATGGCGGAGGCACCGAGCGGCTCGCGGTTGCGCGGCGTCGCCCACAGCGGCCCACTCCGCGGGCTGCGAGGTCCCGGCGAGCGCCGGGTCACTCGCGCCGCCCTGTTCCCCGCCCTTGCGCTTCGCCATTTTTCCTCCGGGCCCACGAAGGGGGGGTTTGATGCCGATTCCTCCCTCCCAGCGCTCAGGTTTTTGGGGGGTGGGGGAGGCAAGGGGTTCACGGAGAAGCCAGGCCGAAGCGACGCCGCAGCCCAAGTTGGGGCACACGGCCCTCTCCCCGCGGGGCTTTGTGAGAATGGAACAGCCCGGGGGCGGCGTAACCTGCATGCGTGTCGATCGCTACCCTCGATTCTGTAAGGCTCATCCGTCCTCGAGCAGTAAGACACCTTGACGTGACTAGAAATGGCGGAGTGAGGAGCGTTCACATGGCATCGCCTCCCTTGTACGCGAGAGGGCCCCGCACCAATTGCCTGCAACTCTACAACTCTTTACCTGAAATAGCACATTCTTCTCTGCGAAGAGCAGATCGCCAGGGTATTAAGATGGGAAACGGAAAATGAAGAACCGGAAGGAAAGGGGACACTCCGCTCAAGTTGGTAGTGTTAACTAGTTAGCATTAGGAAAATTTTCCTCACACCGGCACTTAATACGTCCTCACTGATTTCCATACCCAGTACGTTTTATAGAGATGTGACTGAAGAGACCGAAAGGGCGTGTACGTAATCTTATAACTGTGTCACCCAAGCAGCTATTAACACTAGTAATTGGTTTAAAGGTTGTGTCGAGGTTGGGTCCCACCGTCGTTCCATGCCAGGACCACCTTGCCAGTGTTCTTATAAAGTTTCTGCCCACCTGCTTTACACTGCTCCATATGAGCAGGTGAGATTTCCGAGCTGTAGAGAGATTCTGCCATCCTCTCCCCTTCTTCCCATCTTTACTGTAAAACTCGGGTTTCTGCACAGTTGACTTTTGGCATCCGTAGCAGACAAGGACCAGCCAGCATCCATTCCCACCCACCCCTCTTACCTGCCCACAAGGAAACTTGCCAAACCCAAATTTTGTCCTGTTTTTCAGGTGGCAGCTAGAGACTCTGGTCTCTGGAAGGAAAGCCCCAAGGAGTACTTGTTACAGGTTTAAAACAGTCATGGTAGGGCTGAACCTATGTTTGGGTCCTTGCCAGTGAAACGTGAGCAGAAATCTGCAGAGTGGATCTTTTGGAAAGAATTGCCCATTCCTAATAAAAGAAGGGGACAGGGGCGCCTGGGTGGCTCGGTCGGTTAAGCCTCCTACTCTGAAACTCCTGATTTCAGCTCAGGTCATGATCTTGTGGTCATGAGATTGAGCCCCGCGTTGGGCTCTGTGCTGAACGTGGAGCCTGCTTAAGATTCTCTCTAAAATAAAGAAAATAATAAAATGCTTTGAGAATCTAGAGTATTGTTGTCATAAATGATCATTGCTCTTCAGTCACCACTTAAATGCTCAACACACTTTTTCTGTAAAGAGCCAGATAGTAAATAGTTTCGGCTTTATAGACAAGCCAACTTCCTTATCACAACTACTTAACTGTTAGAACAAAAGCAGCCATAGACAGTACGTGGTGGAAAAAGTATGGCTGTGTTCCAATAAAATTTAACTTACACTGAAATTTGAAATTCATATTTTCATGTGTCACAAAATACTATTTTTCTCTTGATATTTTCAACTATTTAAAAATAGAAAACCATTCTTAACCTGCAAACCATACAGAAATGGAACTAGCCAGATTTGGCCTATGGGCTATAGCTTACCAACAACGCTTTATCTACTTCAACTGCTTGTTAACAGAGAAAAGCATAAAAGACCATGAAAAACAAGGTTGTCTGCCTCCTAACTAGAATCTTCACTCTTCTGTGCTGATTTAGTATCCGTATCAACGAGACATTTTAATGTATTTGAAAGTTGTACATTCTAAAAGTATGATGAAGCAGAATCTCTGCTAAAATACCCCTAAATCCTTATAAATCTGGATTTTCCGACCAGTAATCAGCAATGACTATACACCTTCAACAGCTAAGATTGTTTTCAATACTTTGTATACATGTCACCATCTAGTGGTAGAATCATGCTTTCAGTAAAATTATACAATCTATGAAATTTTTAATTCTTGAGCTTTGTAATATATACATAGTATATTCCTAGCTCCTTCCCTGAAAACCAGCCTCACGTAAACAGCTTTGGAAAACTAATCTTGCCATAGAAATTATTTGCCCTTCATAGCATTCTGGTTATTACTGAATACAGGATTTTGTCTGGAGTTTGGCGTTAAAGCCTGATTGTTACTGTTAGAGGCCAGAGTTAACCGCAGAATTTACTCTTGTCCCTCACACCCACACTTATCCCTGTTTTGTGGAACTTAGGAACATTATTAGAGGCAAGTATGCTATTTTATTCTTTCCACAACACCCAGCCCAATGCTTTGTGCATAAGATCAGCAAACTACTGTTTGGTTCTTAACTTGCTAGAGTGATTGTTTTTATAAATAAATTGGATTATTACACTTCCCTACCTAAAACCCTTCAATATTCCTGTTGCATTTAGAATAAACTCTATTTGAGCCTTCCCTAACCTCTGTGGTTTCCAACCTCACTCTTATTACATTCCAGCCACACTGGTCTGCTTTCAAACATAAAATCTTTTCTGCTCTGGGTCTTGGTGAATGTTGTTTATTCCTAGGACATGCTGTCTTAATTTTGAAATGGCTGTGTCCTCACAGTTTCAACTTAGACATCATCTCAAAAAATAACTCCCCTCCCCTAGAATATTCTATAATACTCTGTTCATTTCCTTCACAGCTCTTACTAACCTTTATTATTACTTTATTTCTGTTTATTTGTAATGGGGACATAGACTGCAAATAAACAATTTTTAAAGTAAGAATGGCAGTAGACAGTCCAGTCAGGACTGGTACAGTGGCTCAAGGTTATGAACCCAAGTTGTTTATTTCCATTTCACCTTCCACACATTGGTTTGTCACCTCCTAGTTGTAAACTGGCCACTATAGCACCAACTGTCTGCTTTAAAGAAAGAAGGAGGAAAGATGATGATGGTCTGTCTTGGTTTGGATTCCCCACAAAGCAAGCCCTGAAATAACAAGTGAAAATAGTTTTATTTTGTTAGCATCCAAGAAATATTGGTAGGATAGTGGAGAAATGAGATAGGAAATGGGAGAGTAAGTGTCCAATAAAAGATTCATTATCAAGCCCCGTAATCCTAAAGGTAACTGAAGCCTAATCCCCCTGGTAAATTCTGCAAACCAATATAAAACATGTGCCTTAAAATCGTCTTACCCTACCCCCCTCCCCCACCCCAAAAAACAAAACCTCCTACCCAAGGAACAAGGAAGCTGGGTATTTACATGTACTCTCTTTAATTGTTGTTAGGGGAGGGGTTGTAGGCAGGCAGCAAAGCAGGCTTCCTTGCTCAACCAGGAAGGCATAGAAATGCAGGTGCCAGCAGTTGGAAGTCTGGCCACCAACTGTATGCTGAAGTGATAAGAACTAGAGGATATGGGCAGAGCACTGTGACAGGATCTGGTACACCCCCCTTCTCTCTTCTGTCTTTCTTGAATATAGTTACGAAAATCTGGAGAACAGCAGCCATCTTGAAACAATAAACCTGTGAGCAAAAAGCAAACGCCAAGGCACCAAAAATGGCAGAGTGGAAAAAGAAAAGGCCTGAGTCCCTTGTGGCTTTGCTGAGCTGCTGAATCGGTGCTAGCAACTGCCTACTTGTTGCTGCATAAGATATTTGGTTATCTAACAAATACAAAACTCTAAAGCCACCATAAAGTATTTATAGCCTAAATGCAGTCATGAAAAATAGTGTGGTAGTTAGAATAATGTCCCCAACCCCCAAACATGCCTATGTCCTAATCCCCAGAATTTGTGAATATGGTACCTTAAGTGGCAAAAGGGACTTTCCAGATAAGGACCTTGAGACAGGGAGATTATTTTCTATTCCTGTGGACTCAATTTTTTACATGAGACTTGAAAATTAGAGAACCTTTCCCAGCTTTGGGCACAGGGAGCTGTGACTGTGACTACATAAGAATGGTTGGAGCGGGCCTCCTGGGTGGCTCAGTGGGTTAAGCATCTGACTCTTGATTAGGGCTCAAGTCATGATCTCACGAGTTCGTGGGATTGAGCCTCATGTCGGGCTCTGCACTGACAGTGCAGAGCCTGTTTGGGTTTCTCTCTCCCCGCCTCTCTCTGCCCCTCCCCAGTTCGTGATCTCTCTCTCTCTCTCTCTCTCTCTCTCTCTCTCTTTCAAGATAGATGATGAAATGAAACGAAATGAAATGTTGGAGAGATGCAACATTCCTGACTTTGAAGATGAAGGGAAGTGGGCCTTGAGTCAAGAAATGTGGGTGGTCTCCAGAAGAAGGAAAAGACAAGGAAACAGAATCTCCCTTTCAGCCTCCAGAAAAGAACCCAGCCAGCCCTGCTGACATCTTGATTTAGCCCAATGAAACCCATGTTGGACTACTGACTTACAAAACTGTAAAATGATGTTTGTTAAATTTAGTTTTAAGCCATAAATTTGTGGTAATTTGTTTCAGCAGCAATAGAAAACTAATAGAAGTGATGTGCAGATCTAGAGAATAGCATATGCAAAACTCCTGGTACAAAATTCCTTGCTTCTTTCTAGGAACAGAAATAAAGCCAGTATGACTAGAACATAGTTGGGAGAGAAGGCCCATGCCAGACTTAACAGAGCACTGCAAACATTGTTAAGATTTTGGCCTAGATCCTAAAAGCAATACAAAGCATTTAAGTGTGTAAGCAACACAATCAGGTTTTTATTAAAATATTCAGACTAGAGGTGCGTGGGTGGGTCAATTGGTTAAGCATCTGACTTCAGCTCAGGTCATGATCTCGAAGTTGGTGAGTTTGAGCCCCACTGTCAGCGCAGAGCCCACTTCGGATCCTCTGTCTCCCTCCATCTCTGCGCCCCCCCCCCCCCCCCCCATGCTGTGGTTCTCTCTCTGTCAAAAACAAATAAACATTTAAAAAATAAAGATATAAAATAAAATATTCAGACTAATGGGGCACCTGGGTGCCCCGGTCAGTTAAGCATCTGACTCTTGATCTCAGCTCAGGTCTTGACCTCAGGGTCATGAGTTCAAGCCTTGTGCTGGACTCTGCACTGGGCATGAAGCCTATTAAAAAAAAAATTGTTTAAAATATTCAGACTAATATGTAGAGAGTAGATTAAAGATAGGGACAACTGGGGGTTATTAATATTAATCCAGAAAGATGATGATAAGCTTGGACTAGGATAACAAAGAAATGGAGAAAAGGGAGTCCATTCTAAGAACATTTTAGAGGTGAAAAGAACAAGACTTGATTGATGGGTATGGGGAGGGAAAGTATCAGGGCTATCTCCAAATAAGAGATTTGCCAAACTGGGTAAATGATGCTGCCATTCACCACATTGGGGATCACTTAAAGGAGGACCACAGGGAGATGGGATCAATAATGACAAGTACTATTTTGGAAGCACTCAGTTTGAGGTGCCTGTGAGGTAACTAGGAGTTGTTGACCAGGCAGTTGTTTGAATCTAAAGCTCAAAATAAAACTCAGGACTGCAAATATAAAATCAATCCTTAGTATGGTAGCTCTTTATGGGGAAAGATAACTGCTATACCTCTAGCATTATAAATTCTAGGCATGAAGAACAACCAAAGAACCAGTTCCCTCAGCTGTCCCCTCTTATCAGGAAAGCAAAAACTTTCCAGAAGCCCCTCTGGCTAACTTTACTTTCTCATTACCTAGAACTCTGTCACATGGCCACCCTTAGAGCTCAAGGAAAGCTTGAGCTCTATATGTGTGTGTGTGTATATATATGTACACACACACACATACATATATTACTTGATATACATACATATATATACACACATACATATATACACTTGAGCTCTATGTATGTATGTGTGTGTATATATATATACACACACATATATATAAATGTATAAAATATATATATTTTGTATGTTAACATAATTGACAAAGTCAATCCTCACTGCCAACTAAGCCAAATCAAACCAATAAAATGTCTAACTTCATTCTTCAAATTACTAAATATATATTTTATAATGTATATTTTATAGATTTGGATATTTTGAGGAATATTAAAGACACCAAAAAATACATTTTGGAACATCTTACAGGTTAGATAACTAAAGTAATAAAGTAAAATAATTAAAATTTTTAAAGCTATACAATAAAATACTGTTTCTATTGTTTGTGTTTTTTAAATGTTTATATTTTATTTATTTATTTGGGGTGGGGGTAGAGAGTGAGCAGGGAAGGGACAGAGAGAGAATCCCAAGCAGACTCCACACTGTCAGCACAGAGCCCGATGCAGGGTCTGATCTCTGTAGGCCTGAGCTGGGGTCAGAAGTCAACTATTTTAACATGCACCTCAGGTAATTCTGGTATAGGTGGTCCTTGCCTGATACTATGAGAAACACTTGAGATAGGTTTCATCCCGTTTCTTCAACATACGCTTCCCTATATTTGAAAGTAGGAGGTCTGGTTTCTCTTGTAACTGACTTTTCTTTGGCTCATAATATCCAGAACTTTTTTTACCTTCTCCTCATATAATATGGTTTTAGTTCTATACAGGAACCCGATGGAGAAATTAAGCCTTGTCTAGAGAATAGCAATGTTTTTACAAAACATGGTACCTAGAAATATAGTCTAACAGCATACAATAGCATAAAATTATAATCTCTCTTGTTCTGGACAACATACTTCAATTAATGTAGCCACATAATATTTGGCCACTCTCTAGTTAATTGAAATATTTAAGTTTTGGGGCACATGGGTGACTCCATGGTCAAGCATCCAACTCTTGATTTTGGCTCAGGTCATCATCCCAGGGTTGTGGGATCAAGCCCTACGTCAGGCTCTGCACTGAGCATGGAGCCTGCCTAGGATTCTTCCTGTCCCTCTCTCTCTTCCTCTTGCCCCTCTCCCCTGCTCATATGTGCTCTCTTTCTCTCTCTAAAATAAATAAATAAGTATTGAAAAACTGAATAAAATATTTAATATAAAATAAATATAATATAAAATATTCCACATGTCCTGCCCGTAAACCAAATTTTTCCTTTTATTTGTGCAATTGCTTTTTTTTACCTACTTGCAATATTTTTCAATGATTTCTTCCTGTTGTAGCCCCTTTTCTGTTTATAAAAGTAATATTACTCATTGTAAAAACTATAGAAAAATATGAAGAAACTAAATATTATTATCCCATACCCAATCATAGGTACTATCAACATCTTGACACATGTCCTTTCATTCTTTAATAGGCATGTAAATCTTTTTATTATAATGGGACTAAACTGTTTAGATGAGATAAACATTAAGTTTTTTTTTTCATGTTCCCATGTACAGATACATATCACTTTTATTGCCCATAGGATAACATTGCATTATGTAGTCAAAATAATTTCATTAAACTGGACTTAACTGATGAACATAAGCAATACCGCAATAAACGAATATGTTCATCTCTGTGTACTATTTCATTTATTCTCTTAGGATAAATATTAGCAATAAAGTTATTGAATACAACCATCTTCAAATGGACCCTTTGTGTCCTGGATGTTTGTTCTCTGTCTCCTCTGTTGGCTTCTTTTCATCTCTGAACACTGGTGTGCCTGGGGCCCAGCGCTAAACCTCTTCTCATTTACTTACTAGGCGATCACATCCAGTCCCATGGATTTAAATACCACCTAACAACTTGGGGCACCTGGTGGCTCAGTCGGTTGAGCGTCCAACTTCAGCTCAGGTCATGATCTCTCAGTCTGTGAGTTCGAGCCACACGTTGGGCTCTGTGCTGACAGCTCAGAGTCTGGAGCCTTCTTTGGATTCTGTGTCTCCCTCGCTCTCTGCCCCTCCCCCGCTCATACTGTGTGTGTGTGTCTCTCTCTCTCTGTCAAAAAGAAATAAAACATTTTAAAAATTTAAATAAATACATAAATAAATACCACCTAACAACTAATAAATTCATATCTCCAACCCATCCTCTCCCCTGAAGCTCTCTTGAAATCTCCACTTACCTAAGGAGTATTTTTAACTTAAGTCCAAATTTGCATTTTTTTTTTGTTTTATTTATTTAAGTAATTTCTACACCCAACATGGGGCTCAAACTCATAACCCCGAGATCAAGAGTCACACACACTTCCAAGTGAGCCAGCTAGGTGCCCCTGAACTTTTGGTGATCTTTGCCAAACCTACCCCATTTCAATAAATGGTAACTTCATCTATCCAGTTGCTTAGGCCAGAAATCTTGAGTAACTCCTCTTTCTCTCATGTTCCATCTGTGATGCAAATCCTGTTGGCATCAAACAGGATTTCAAGATATATCCAATTTTGAAAATACATCCACAATCTGGCCACTTCTTAGTACTCCCACCCTAGTGCAAACCACACAATCACTTCTTGCCTAGATTACAAATTGAATAATGCCACTTCTCTGATCAAAACTTCCAATGGCTTCTGTTTTTACTCCTTGCCATGACCTGTAAGTCCCTTCATGATCTGATCTCTCTCCCCTCTCGAAGTTCTCTACCACTTCCTCCTCACTCATTCCACCCTAGCCTGACTAAACACCTTGTTCCTCTAACACGGTGATTTTCAGCCCAAGATATTTTCTCCCCAGGAGACATTGTCAATGTCTGGAGACATTTTTGGTCATCACAAGAAAGGAGGTGTGCTAATGACATCTAGTGTGTGGAGGCCAGGTATCCTGCTATAAACAATTCACAATGCACAGGGCAGCCCTGTGCAGTAGAATGCACGTAGCTCCCATAGTATTTTGTTCATATTCTTTATTGCAGATTATCTTTTTCACTATCTGCCTTTGTCATCAAAAGGAGAGTTTGTCAACTGCAGACAGAAAGAATGTGTCTGGCACACAGTAGGTACATAAAAGCATTTTGAAAAAACTCACTATGTTATCTAATAGTTTATTGGAAAAAAAGCTTATTTAGCAAACTGGTGTCAACACACTGCTATTGATAAATTGCCTTATTGTTCCCAATGTTCACCACCCCACCCTCCCCAGTTAAAGAAATATTCTTCCCTGACCTTTCCAGGTGACTTACACTGGATGCCTATGAGAAGAAGAGAATTCCTCTGCCTGTTTATGGCAGCATTGGACTGTGACTTGCTATGGCCAATAGAACGCAGTGATTTCAGTTCTGAGTAGCAGCTATCCTGAGGAGTCATTGATCACATAGTTCTATCATTGCTCTTTTCCCCTGCCATGAGACTGAAGGAGTCCTCCCTCAGCCTGAACTGCAGAATGACAGAGACACATGGAGCAGGGCCACACCTAACTTGCAACTTGAGTGAGAAATGTGTCATAAGAGAGGTGCCTCATTTGTCTCGGTCAGTTAAGTGTCCCACTTCAGCTCACATCATGATCTCACAGTTTGTGGGTTCCAACCCCGCTTCAGGCTCTGTGCTTTCAGTGCGGGGCCTGCTTGGGATCCTCTCTCTGTCCCTCTTTCTGACCCTCCCCCATTTGCACATGCTCACTCTGTCTCAAAATAAATAAACTTAAAAAAAAGAAAAAAGAAAAAGAAATGTATCATAAGCCAATGAAACTTGGGGTTGTTAGTAATCAAATAAAAACCTCTGGAAGGCTCATCAAACACCTACTCTAACAAAACTTAAAGGTAATTGAACCTATATTCAATGGAATATAGTTCTTACTGAGGTGAATCTAATTAAGCATATTAATTATAATATACTATTTACCAGGACCTGATGAAGTTGCCATTTTCTCACTTGTTTAGCTGTCCAACGTACACAAGTTACAACAATCAAGTTTCTCCTGGCACTACATAGTAATTAATTACTGTACACAGTAGGAGCACAAAAAAACGGAGTTCCTTTAGCTTTCAATTGATTACTTTGTCCTCATACATTTTACACTTAAATTCTTTCATCTCCTTCATACTGCTCTCCTCCATCTTCTTATGTTCTGCTTCCTGTTTCCTTCCTTTAGAAATTCTAAATCCTGGGGCACCTGGGTGGCTCAGTCAGTCAAGCATCCAACTTCGGCTCAGGTCATGATCTCACAGTTGGTGAGTTTGAGTTCCGTGTCAGGCAGGCTCTGTGCTGACAACTCAGAGCCTGGAGGCCGCTTCAGATTCTGTGTGTATGTGTCTCTCTCTCTGCCCCTCCCTGGCTCGCGCTCTGTCTCTCTCTCTCAAGTATGAAGAAACATTGAAATAAATAAATAAATAAATAATTTTTAAAAAAGGAATTCTAAATGCTGAAAAAATAAGTAACAGAAACTCCAAACTATGGTTATAGTTGGGTCAAAGGAGACTGAGGCCAAGAGAAGGGACCCAATAAAATGGCCCAATAAACACTTTAGAACTGTCAAACTTGTAGTGTTTGGAAAACTGCTCTCACTAAAAAAAAAAAAAAGAAAACTGCTCTCACTTCATTTCATTCAAGAAGGATCTTAGAAATGTTTGTCCCAGGAATTTCATCATGTTGAAGTACTGATCCAAGATCACAACTTGCCCCTGGACTACACAGTGGCAACAGGTTAATGCATTAGTGAGGCATGCAGCAGTAGCATAGACTAGCTGACCAATGAGCTGAAATGTGTCAGACAGAAAATTGGGGTAAATGCCCTCCTAGGAGCTTTCCTTAAAGTCTGTGATTCTAAATTATGAAGAACTCTCTAGTAAAAATGTTCTGAACTAATTGATATATTTTAACTATTTTCTACAAATTCACTGCCTTCATGTATCACATAGCAGAGCTATCTTTGGTAACTGAAATTTGGAATAAGGCAGAAAATAAAATTTAAATTATACTACCCTTTAAATCAAGATGTGATGCCTAGCTGTAATTCTACTCCTCAATCCATGCTAAAAAAAGTAGATTAGGGTGCCTGGCTGGCTCAGTCAGAAGAGCATGTGACTCTTGATCTCAGAGTCATGAATTTAAGCCCCATGTTAGGTGTGGAGATTACTTAAACAAACTTAAAAAAAAAATAGTTGGTTATTATGTGAGATATTTCTAGAAAGTACTCTGGTTGGTGTCCAAGACAGACCAATTTATGTTAAATTTCATCCGTGATTCAGGGAACAATACTTCAGTTTTATTTCACCTGGCCTTATTAGGAGATATTAGGCACCAGCCACTGTCAGATAAAAAAATGGATCTTTCAGTATGTGTAAAACAACTGAAAATTTAATAAGTATATCTCATTACTGATCAAAATGTTGAGGTTGGGGCGCTTGGATGGTTCAGTCGGTTAAGTGTCAGACTTTGGCTCAGGTCATGATCTCACGGTTTGTGAGTTCGAGCCCTGCATTAGGCTCCATGCTGACAGTTCGAAGCCTGGAGTCTGCTTCGGATTGTGTCTCATTCTCTCTGCCCCTCCCCCACTTGTGCTCTGTCTGTCTCTCAAAAATAAATAAATGTAAAAAAAAATTTTTTTTTAAAGGTTGAGGACCATTTTTTAACAGTCGTTAAATTAATTACCACAGCCCAATTGAACAGCAGAGCGCATTCCATGAATTAAACCTTACCACGGGGGCACCCAGACAGCACAGTCAGTTAAGCATCCAACTCTTGATATCAGCTCAGATCATGATCTCATGGTTTGTGAGATCAACCCTGTGTCGGGCTCTGCACTGAGCATGGAGTCGGCTTGGGATTCTCTCTCTCCCTCTCTCTCTGCCCCTCCTCCGCTTGTGTGTGTGCACTCTCTCACTCTCTCTCAAAATAAATAAACATTTAAAAATAAAATAAACTTTTACCATTTGTTGAATTAACATTCAACGTAGAAGTTGCTACATGTTCCATCTCCCTTCATTTCTGGACATTTGTCATAATTTTACTTTTACTCTTTACGCTTTCACTCTAAGCCTTTTTTCACTCTTGCTCTGCCTAGTCTTTTCCTTAACTGAAACCTAAATAAAGAAATATTTCTTCATGTCAGCATAACTGAAGTTTTTTGAGCTTCCACAGATATGAGACTGTTTCTTCTTTTTCATTTCCTCTAATTCTGCTAGAAGCTTAATAGAGATTCCTGCCAGCTACTGCTTTCATTAGAATTAATGTCTAAAAATAGTTCTGAAATGCTACCATGGGTTTGTGTTTGTTGTGTGGGGTTGGGTGGATGAACTGAAGCAAAGGAGGCAGAGAATTTGTCAATGAACTCAACAAGACCACACTTCTGGAGGTTTCTTTTTCTTTTCTTTAGTATAAGGAGCCAAAGCAAGTTAAATAGGAAGCAGGGTACCAGGACAATTGTAACAAAAAACTCATCCAAAGATCCATTTAAAGGTAGAATTTATGTCAAGGGAGCTTCTTTTTATTTATTTGTTTGTTCTTTTAAGAATTTTTTTTCATTTTTAAGTAATCTCTACACCCAAGGTGGGGCTCGAACCCACAATCCTAAGATCAAGAGTTGCATGCTATATAGATTGAGCCAGCCAGGTGCCCCAAGGGTGCCTCTTGAGTCATCTGATATTAAATTGTTAAAGGCAAATTTTCCCACTACAAAATTTCCTGTATTGACTAGAACATAATAAATACTAAGACGAAGAATAAAGTATAAAACAGTAGGGGCACCCAGGTGGCTCAGTTGGTTAAGCATCCGACTTCAGCTCAGGTCATGATCTCATACTTCATGAGTTTGAGCCCCAGATCAGGCTCATCTGACAGCTCAAAGCCTGGGCCTGCTTCGGATTCTGTGTCTCCCTCTTCCTCTGCCCCTCCCCTGCTCATGCTGTGTGTCTCTCTCTCTGTTTCTCAAAAAATGAATAAACATCAACATTTAAAAAGTATAAAACAGTAATATGCATACAGAAATAGAAAAAAAAAGCGAAGAAGTAGACAATCTTCAAACAGAATATGTATATAAGACGTTATTAAAAAAGTGGCTTAGGGGGCAAGTGCTTAGTCTTTTGGGGTGAAAAATGTTTCCCATACCATTTACCAAAAGTACAGAATTAAACTGTAAAGGTACTAAAAGAAAATACAGGAGAAAATAATCTTAGATTGTAGAAGGCCTTTACTCTAGGCATGACATGAAAAATAAAATCCATACACTGATAGATTTGACTACATTTTTAAAATATGTTCTGTCATTTTATTTATTTATTCATTTATTTATTTGCAAGACAAGAGAATCCCAAGCAGGCTCCACACTGTAAGCCCAGAACTGGATGTGGGGCTTAATCCCACACCCAGGATCATGACCTGAGCCAAAATCAAGGGTCAGACACTCAACCAACTAAGCCACCCAGATGCCTCTAGATTTGACTACATTGAAAAAAGCTGTTTATATGGGGGCCTGGCTGGCTTATTAGGTGAAGCACGTGACTCTTGATCTAGGGGTTGTGGGCTTGAGCCTCATGTTGGGTGTAGAGATTACTTAAAAAATAAAAAAATTAAAGTTTTTAAATTCTGTATATGTAATCACCATAAATAGAATTGAGAAAAAACCCAGAAACTGAGGAAACTATTCTAACATTACAAATACTATTCCACTTGTACAAGTAAATGCAAAGTACAAAAACCTAAATAGGACAAAAAATAGGCTGGCATAAATTGGAACTATATTTTCTTAAGTAAAAAACATTCAACCTCGGGGCACCTGGGTGGCTCAGCCTGTTATGCATCCAACTTTGGCTCAGGTCATGAGTCATGATCTCACGGTTAGTGAGTTCAAGTCATGATCTCATGGTTCATGGGTTTGAGTCCTGTGTCCGGTTCTGTGCTGACAGCTCAGAGCATGGGGCCTGCTTTGGATTCTGTGTCTCCTTCTCCCTCTGCCCCTCCCTGACTTGCACTCTCTCTCTCTCTCTCAAAAATAAATAAACATTAAAAACAAAAGTTTAAAAAAAATTCAACCTCATTAGGTACCATGAAAGAAAAAAAATTTTTTTTAACTTTTTGTTTTTAATGTTTATTTATTTTTGTGAGAGAGAGAGAGCAGGGAAAGGGCAGAGAAAGAGGGAGACAGAATCCAAAGCAGGCTCCAGGCTCTGAGCTGTCAGCACAGAGCCCGACACAGGACTCAAACCCATGAACCATGAGGTCATGACCTGAGCCAAAGTTGAATGCTTAACCGATTGAGCCACCCAGGAGCCCCTCAAAGAATATTTTTAATGATAATTCCTAGCTTGGGCTGAGGTAGAGAGAAATTACAAACTGTAATATGTTATTGGTGAGAATATAAAATTGGTTCAACTTACCCGGAGAGAAACTTGGCAATATGTATTAAAGTCTTTAATTTGGGGGGCGATTGGGTAGCTCAGTTGGTTAAGCAGCTGACTCTTGATTTCAGCTCAGGTCATGATCTCATGGTTCATGAGTTCAAGCTTCTCATCAGGTTCTGCACTGACATCGCAGAGCCTGCTTGGGATTCTCTCTCCCCTGCTCTCTGCCCTTCCCCTGCTCGCATATGCTCACTCTCTCTCTCTCAAAATAAATAAATAAACATTTAATAAATAAATAAATAAAGTCTTTAATTTTATATATGCTCTGACCCAGAAATTCTGTCTAGTAATTTATCTAAGGACAGAGAGCTAAGACTTAGTTATAAGAATGCTCATGAAAGCTTTGCTTTAATAGTAAAAAACCAGCAGCCATCTAAATGTCTTAGTAGTAAAGTAAATTAAAACATGTTCATGCAAAGAAATATCATGCAGTCACTAAAATAGATGTTGCATAGTATTTAATAACCTGAAAATATGTTATAAGTAGTGCATACAACTTTTTTTTAATATATGAAACAGGGCCTCCTGGATGGCTCAGTCAGTTAAGCCTCTGACTTCTGATTTCAGCTCAGATCATGATATTACCATTAGTAGGATCGAGTCCCATATTGGGCTCTGTGTTGACAGCTCAGAGCTTGCTTGGGATACTCTTTCTCTCTGCTCCTCCCCTGCTCACACTCTCTATCTCTCTTTCTCTCAAAATAAATAAATAAAACATTTTAAAAGATAAAAATAAATTGGGGGGCGCCTGGGTGGCTCAGTTAGGTAAGCATCTGACTTCAGCTCAAGTCATGATCTCATGGTCCATGAGTTCAAGTCCCGCGTCAAGCTCTGTGCTGACAGCTCAGACCCTGAAGCCTGCTTTGGATTCTCTGGCTCCCTCTCTCTCTGCCCCTCCCCTGCTTCCACCTGTTCACTTGCTCTCTCGCTCTCTCTCAAAAATAAACATTAAAAAAATTAAAATAAAAAAATAAAAATAAATTAGGGCACCTGGGTGGCTCAGTTGGTTAAGCGTCTGACTTTGCCTCAGGTTATTATCTTGCGGTTTGTGAGTTCAAGCTCCATATCGGGCTCAGGCTCATTGCTGTCAGTGCAAAGCCCACTATGAATCCTCCGTCTCCCCTCCCCTCTATGCCCCTCTCCTGCTCATGTTTTCCCTCTCTCCCTCTCTCTCTCTCAAAAATAAACATTAAAAAAATTTTAAAAATATTAATAAATAAAAATAAAAGAAATATAAATAAATGAAACTGTATGAACTATATGGTTCCACTCTATTAAAAAAGGTTAAGAAACAATGGGTTAACAGTAAGTTAACAGTTAACTTTTGTTGGAGGGATTACAGTTAATATTTTTTCTTTTTGCTTCTCTACATTTGGCATACTTTCTACAATGAAGTCTTACTATTATAATTTTAAAACAATAAAAGTTCTTGTTCATACTTAAGCTACACGAATAAAGCCCATAGCTCAATTAGGATTCAATTAGGGAACAGAACCACTATGAATATTATGAACTAATGAATTCATTATAAGAACAAGAGCACCCATAATTGTGGGAGAAGCAGCAAAGACTACTGACTCTGCATCTGGTGGTCAAAATGGGGTCACTATTGGTCAGCAGGGCCCTCAGGCAAGAACTAGAGCATGAGTCCAAGCGAAAAGGAAAGGACGATCCGCAATCCTTGTCTCTCACCATCTCTATCTAGTCAAGATAACCTTCAGAGAGCAAGCCTCACTTCCACCACATATTTCTTTCCTTCCCTCCCCTCCCACTCCCTCCCCTCTTATCTTTCTTTCTTTCTGTTTACATATTTTTGAGAGAGAGAGTGGGGGAGGGGCAGGGAGACGGAGACACAGAATCTGAAGCAGGCTCCAGGCTCTGAGCTGTCAGCACAGAGCCCGAGGCAGGACTTGAACTCACTCCCTGTGAGATCACGACCTGAGCCAAAGTTGGCCACTCAACAGACTGAACCACCCAGGCGCCCCTCTTTCTTTCTATTTTTAAGTGGTCTCCACAGGTAACCTGGGGCTTGAACTCACAACCCCAAAATCAAGAGTCTTAAGCTCCACCCACTGAGCCAACCACGAGTTCCTCCACCACCCATTTCTCACCAAATCTTTTTTGGAGGATTTCAACCCAGAACCATTCATGTAAGGGTGATGGGTACTTTTTAGACAATCAACCCTTATTTTTTATTTTATTTTATTTTTTTTTTTAAGAGAGGAGTTACTCTTTTTTTTTTTTTAATTTTTTTTTTTTTAACGTTTATTTATTTTTGAGAGAGAGAGAGACAGAGCATGAACGGGGAAGGGTCAGAGAGAGGGAGACACAGAATCTGAAACAGGCTCC
Source organism: Panthera tigris (assembly GCF_018350195.1). Taxonomy (NCBI): domain Eukaryota; kingdom Metazoa; phylum Chordata; class Mammalia; order Carnivora; family Felidae; genus Panthera; species Panthera tigris. Next base: position 78,980,763 of record NC_056662.1, read on the forward strand.
AGGCTCTGAACTGTCAGCACAGAGCCCGACCTCACGGACTGCGAGATCATGACCTGAGCCGAAGTCGGCCGCTTAACCGACTGAGGCACCCAGGCGCCCCAGACAATCAACCCTTATAATATTCCAAAGGAAGATAATTTCTAAGGACTCATTAGAAATTCCCCTCTACTCCAAAATGGTATTTCACAGCAAAGTCAGATGCTCAACCACATACCATCTGTGTGATTTGGGGTAAGTCATTTAATTGTGTCCATTTCCTAATCTGTAAAATGGGGAAAAGAATAGAATCCATGTGTGAGAAGACTTGTGAGAATTGAGATAATACATGTAAAAAAACTTAGCGTGATAATTAGTATATTGTAAGCACTCAGTAAATGAGAACTTTTATTCATGTTAGAAAATATGCACATAATGAATAAATATGTAAATATGACCCATGATTGTAGGAGATTTCACCACCTAGCATTTTGATACATGGACTTCCTCTGCATTTTGGACAATGGAATTCTGGTGCAATCCCACTCATGTGTAGAAAGAATGGTGCTTCAGATGTCATCTAAGCTAGGTTTTTTTCATGTCCTTTTCTTTAAACTGCACTCCATAGTAAATTTACATCAAGATCTAGAACCAGAGTGAGCATATAATTTATTGCCCTAAACCAGTACTCTTTTAAATCTTTTTTTTTTTTTTTTTTTTTGGAGAGAGAGAGAGAGAACATGAGTAAGGGAAGGGCAGAGAGAGGGAGAGAGAGAGATAGAGGATATGAACCAGAAACTTTTAGACTGAAAGAGAACACTATTAAAAATTACCCTGGGGGCACCTGAGTGGCTCAGTAGGTTAAATGTCTGACTCTTGATCTCGCTTTAGGTCATGATCTCACGGTTTGTGGGATCAAGTCCCGCGTCAGGTTCTGTACTGACAAGTGAAGAGCCTGCTTGGGATTCTCTCTCTCCCTCTCTCTCTGCCCCTCCCCTGCTCACATTCTCTCTCAAAAATAAACATTTTAAAAATATAATAAAATAAAAAATAAAATCACCCTGTATTAATAGGCATAAATTAGGACTTTCACAGGCCAACTAGGACATGTAGTTATCCTCCCACACATCTTACACACACACACACACACACACACACACACACACACAATCTATACATAATTGAAAGAAAATTTTTAAGAGCTATTTATCCTTACTATGTGCAATGCAGCTCCTATCTTCTATTTTATTTTAATAATTAGTCACTTAAATAACACCAAAAGCACAAACAACAAGAGCAAAAGTCCACAAGTGGAACTATATCAAACTTAAAATCTTCTACACAACAAAAGAAACAATCAACAAAATGAAAAGACAACCTACTGAATGGGAGAGAATGTTTGTAAAGCATACACGGCATAAAAGGTTAATATTCAAAATAAAGAACTCATGCGACTTAATAACAACACTACAAAATCTGATTTAAAAATAGGCAGAGAGAGGCACCTGGCTGGCTCAGTCAATAGAGCATGCGACTCTTGATCTCTCAGTTGTAAGTTCGAGCCCCATGTTGGGTGTAGAGCTTGTTTATAAATAAAATCTAGAAAAAAAATAGGCAAAGAAATTAAATATTTTTTTTTTCAAAGAAGACCTCCAGATGGCCAACAGGTACATGTAAAGATGCTCAGCATCTCCAGTCATCAGGGAAATGTAAATCAAAACCATAGTGAGATATCACCTCATACCTATTAGAATGGATAGCATAAAAAGACAAGAGATAAATGTTAGCAAAGATGTGGAGAAAAGGGAACCCTTGTATACTGTTGATAGGAATGTAACTGGATTCAGCCACTATGGAAAACAATATGGAGGCTCCTCAAAGAATTTAAAAAATGGAATTACCATATGATACAGCAAATCAGCTTCTAGGTATATACCCAAAGGAAATGAAAAGTTTCCCAGGTATATTGCAGCATTATTCACAATAGCCAAGATACGGAAACAACCTAAGCGTCTGTCAGTGGATGAATAGATAAAGATGTGGTATATACATACAACGGAATATTACTCAGCCTTGAGAAAGGAGATCCTGCCATAGCAGCACTTGGATGAACCTTATAGACATTATGTTGAGATAAGTCAGACAGAGAGAGACATACTGTACGATATAACTTATATGTGGAATCTAAAAGAGCCAAACTCATAAAAACAGAGTAAAACTAATTGCCATGGGCTGAGAGGTATGGGAATAGGAGAGATGTTTCAGAGTACAAAATTGCATCCATTGGTAAATAAGTACTGTAGATCTAATGTACATTAGAATGAATACAGACAACACCCCCATGTTGTACACTTAAAATTTACACAATGTTAGGGGTACCTGGGTGGGTCGGTTGGTTGAGCATCCGATCTCAGCTTGGGTCATGATCTCAAGGTTTGTGAGTTCCAGCCCAGCATCAGGCTCAGTGCTATCAGCTCAGAGCCTGCTTCGGATCCTCTGTCCCTCTTTGTCTCTGCTTCTCCCCAATCTCAAATATAAATAAAACATTTTTAAAAGCTTTAAAATTATACAATGTTACATGTCAAATAATAAAAAATAAAAAAATTAGTAATTAAAAAATATTAAATTGATTTCACAACATTCTAATGGGCTGCAAACTAGTGTTTTAGAAAACATTGATAAGGCAACACCCTCATGTTACAGATAAACTGTTAGTTTCCTTGTTTTTCAAAATTTTGTAAAGTATTTCAATACAGACAATAACACAAATACCATTTTATCAACCACTCTTCTATTAAGTTCTTTATCCATATTTGCTTTATTTTTCTTAATGAAATAAAACATCTATCTCCCTATTCCATTAGCCCTTCTCCCTCCCACCTCCCCCAAGTAATCATAATCTCTTATCTAAATTCGGCATTTTTCCATACCCACACATGTCTTTATATTATTAATCCAAAGGATTGTATTAATTAAAAATATATAGCACAATGTGGTTTTTTTTAATTTTTTTTTAACATTTATTTATTTTTGAGACAGAGAGAGACAGAGCATGAACGGGGGAGGGTCAGAGAGAGAGGGAGACACAGAATAGGAAGCAGGCTCCAGGCTCTGAGCCATCAGCCCAGAGCCTGACGCGGGGCTCGAACTCACGGACCGTGAGATCGTGACCTGAGCCGAAGTCGGACGCTCAACCGACTGAGCCACCCAGGCGCCCCCACAATGTGTTTTATTTTTCCAGTTTTATGTAGATGGCATATCTTACATGTTTTGCAAATTGGTTTTTTCACTCAACATATTATTTTATTTATTTATTTATTTATTTATGAAGTTTATTTATTTATTTTGAGAGGTGGGGAGGGGCCAGAGAGAGGGGGAGAGAATCCCAAGCAGGTGCAGAGCCTGACATGGGGCTCAATCTCATGAACCATAAAATCATGACCTGAGCCAAAATCAAGAGTCAGACACCTAACTGACTGAGACACCCAGGTGCCCCTATCTTTTTAATTTAAGTTGTATGTGGGGCTTGAACTCAGGAGCCTGAGATCAAGAGTCCCATGCTCTACCCACTGAGCAACCCAGGTGACCCATCCTCACTCAACATATTTTTTAAATTTATGCTTATTGACTGATGTAGCTTAGTTCATTCTATTTTAATTTTTTAAACAAATATTATTATATTTTTAAGTTTATTATTTTTTTTAGTAATCTCTACACCCAGACTGAGGTTTGAACCCACAACCTCAAGATCAAGAGTCCTATGCTCTTTTTTTAATTTTTTTTTTTTTACATTTATTTATTTTTGATAGGGAGAGAGAGACAGCACAAGTGGGGGAGGGGCAGAGAGAGAAGGAGACACAGACTCTGAAGCAGGCTCCAGGCTCTGAGCTGTCAGCACAGAGCCCAACATGGGGCTCAAACTCACAAACTACAAGATCATGACCTGAGCTGAAGTCAGATGCTTAACCGACTGAGCCACTCAGGTGCCCCAAGAGTCCTTGCTCTTCTGACTGAGCCAGCCAGGCACCCCTTTTTAACACATATTTTTTTAAAAATTATTTTGATTTTTTTTGATGTTTTTATTTATTTTTGAGACAGAGAGAAAGCACGAGCTGGGGAGGGGCAGAGAGAGAGTGGGACAGGAACCGAAGCAGGCTCTGTGCTGTCAGTGCAGAGCCTGATGAAGGGCTCGAACTCACGAACCATGTGATCATGACCTGAGCCAAAGTCAGATGCTTGGCCGACTGAGCCACCCACGTGCTCTTAAACAAAATTATTTTGAGTAAACTCTACCCCAACATGAGGTTGGAACTCACCACCCTGAGATCAGGAGTCGCACACTCTACCAAATGAGCCCAGCCAGGTGTCCCTGACCCATTCATTTTAACTCATGTATGGTGTCCCTGTATATGAATATATCACAATTTGTCCATTCCCCTGTTGGACATTTAGTTTATTTCCAGTTCTTGCTATTGGAAACAATGGTGAAATGAACATTCTTGTTCATGTCTCCTTGGATATGTGTGCAGAAGAATCTCGGGAATATATACCTATAATTGGAATTGCTGGATTGAGGATATATACCCATTCGGCTTTTCTAGGTATTGCTAAATTGCCCTCCAAAGTGGATTCACTACTTCATACTCTCCACAGCAAACACAACACTTTCTGTTTCTTCTCATCCTCACCAAACTTGGTCTTACCAGACTTTTTTAATCTCTTTGTGAAACGCTATCTCATTGTTTGTTTATTTTTTAAAGCTTATTTATTTTTTTTAGTAATCTCTACACCCATCGTGGGGTTCAAACTCACAACCCAAAGATCAAGAATCACACAGTCCACCAACTGAGCCAGCTAGGCACCCGAGCCACAGATCACTGTTAAAAGACTTTATGCCATCACTTTCAGACAGATCTGACATCAAAGCACTATTGTAACACTGTATTTGTATTCCTGTTAGATGTTAACTCAGAATAGTCCTCCTCTCTCCGACTGTATTGTGCCTAGGTAACAATGGTGTAAAGTGTACATGGGGCCAGAAGGTCTGGATTTGCATCCTAGCTGCTCTGTCACTCCTTAATTCTGTCACCACAGGCAAGTGAAAACCTGATCTGCCTAGTGGGATTGCCGACTGGAAGGTGAAGAGTCACGCTCTGCCTCCTTCTTTTCACTTCTGTGTTCCCAGACACATCATGACACTCTGCTTTGGGTCATTTACTCTTGCTGTTTTCTCCTCCTGTTTGCCCTTTCTGTCTTCTTCATGAAAAGCTGACTTCTTGGTGGTACTTTTTAAGGCTATTCAAAATAATGTTCCCTGCCTTCCCCAACATAGCCAGTCACTTCTGAGTCAGGCGCCCCTCCTTCATACTCCACAGCAGCTTGTGCTTGCCCCTATCTTAGCACTTAGCACTTTAATATTTATCTGTGTCTCAGGTAGTAGGGCCCTAGCTACTTTACTCATTGTTGCAACTGCAGGACCCAGCATATAATTAGTCTGTACACATTTGTAGAATTGAAGAACATTTACTCACCAAGCATTTTCCTGAACTTGACTTCCTCAGGAATCTCGGGGGCTCATATTGCTGCCATAGCAGTCTGGCCACGACCATAAGGCCACCAACCCACTTTTGGGTTGCAGAGAATGACGGCAAACTTGCAGTTCGTTAGATAAGTTTAGAAGATAACATGAGACTGTGAATTCACTTGTGATGTGTGGACGCTATTAGCTATTCAACTGATTTGAAAGATCCCAGACAAATTGCAATAACAGCAAAGAAGCATATGAAGATGAAAATGTGCAATTTGAAAATACAGCAGAGTCAAATGGATAAAGCACTAAATGAAAGTTTTTATCAGACTCACTTCTGTCTTTGAAAATTCTCAAAACATCCCAGTCAACAAGCCACTTTATTTATTTTTACATGTTTATTTTTGAGGGGGAGGGAGTGGAAGAGAGAGGGGAGGACAGAGGATCTGAAGCAGGCTCTGCAGTGACAGTAGTGAGCCTGATGTGGGGCTCAAGCTCACAAACTGAGATATGACCTGAGCCGAAGTCGGTCGCTTAACCCACTGAGCTACCCAGGCGTCCCTCAAAAAGCCACCTTAAAAAAAAAAAAGAGATGGGCCCCTGGCTGCCTCAGTTGTGGAGTGTGTGACCCTTGATCTCGGGGTTGTGCGTTCAGGCCGACATTGGGTGTAGAGACCTTTTAAAACCAAAATCTTGGGGTGCCTGGGTGGGTCAGTTGGTTGAGCATCCAACTCTCAGTTTCGGTTCAAGTCATGATCCCAGGGTCACGGGATTGATCCCAGAGTCAGGCTCTGTGCTAAGTGTTTGAGATTCTCTTTCTCTCTCCCTCTACCCACCCCTCCCCATGGGGACTCTCTCTCTCTCTCAAGTAAAATAAATAAATGAAAATAAAAGACAGAGAGAGAGCACTCTCTCAAGTGGGGGAGAGAAGGAGACAGAGGATCTGAAGCAGGTTCTGTGCTGACAGCGGCAAGCCTAATGTGGCACTCGAACCCATGAACCATGAGATCATGACCCAAGCACAAATCAGACACTTAAGGGACTGAGCCACCCAGGCACCTAAAAGAAATAAAATCATCTTTTTTTTTTTTTAATTTTTTTAATGTTTTATTTATTTTTGAAAAACAGAGAGAGACAGAGCATGAGCGGGGGAGGGGCAGAGAGAGAGGGAGACACAGAATCCAAAACAGGATCCAGGCTCTGAGCACAGAGCCCGACATGGGGCTCGAACTCACGGACCATGAGCTCGTGACCTGAGCCGAAGTCAGACACTTAACCAACTGAGCCACCCAAGTGTCCTATGAAATTATTTTCCATGGGGCACCTGGGTGGCTCAGTCGGTTGAGCGTCCGACTTCGGCTCAGGTCACGATCTCACGGTCCGTGAGTTCGAGCCCTGCGTCAGGCTCTGGGCTGATGGCTCAGAGCCTGGAGCCTGCTTCCGATTCTGTGTCTCCCTCTCTCTCTGACCCTCCCCCGTTCATGCTCTGTCTCTGTCTCAAAAATAAAATAAACGTTAAAAAAAAAATTAAAAAAAAATAATAATTTAAGAAATTATTTTCCTAATTACCAAGTCTTTGGTTGATTTTGAGAAATTATCATGTTATTTTTTGTTTGATACAATTGTTACTTAGATAAACGTAGCCCTGCAATGGTTTAACACAGGGAATAGTCAGACTCTTCCAAAAACTTCCTCCTTCAATCAAGAGTCAATGATATAGTTTCAAGACGTAGAGAATTTATAGCTCAGCTTCTACGGAATTATATTAAAAAATACTTTGAGGGGCACCTGGGTGGCTCAGTCGGTTAAGCGTCTGACTTCAGCTCAGACCGTGATCTCACGCGTCAGGCTCTGTGCTGACAGCTCAGAGCCTGGAACCTGCTTCGGATTCTTTGTTTCCCTCTTTCTCTGCTCCTCTCTCACTCCTCTGTCTCTCAAAAATAAATAAATAAATGTTAAAAAAAAAAAAAAAAGGGAAAAAAATGCTTTGAAAATGTTCAAACTGGGGTACCTGGCTGGCTCAGTTGGTAGAGCATATGACTCTTGATCCTATGCTGAGTATAGAGATTACTTAAAAATAAAAAACCATAGGGGCACCTGGGTGGCTCAGTCAGTTAAGCGTCCAACTTCAGCTCAGTCACGATCTAATGGTTCGTGGGTTCAAGCCCCACGTTGGGCTCACGGCTGTCAGCACAGAGCCCACTTCAGATTCCCTGTTCCCCACTCTCTCTATGCCCCTCCCCTGTTTGTACTCTTTCAAAAATAAAAAAGAAATGTTTTAATCTTTATAATACTGAAATCTATGTATAATAGTTTTACTATCAACTAAGTCAAAAAGTCATTTATTAGAATCCCATAACTAATTACTTAGCTTAATATTATTGATTCTTGTTCACCTTCAATCCCCAACACATCATAATTATAATTTGGCCAAGATTGAAAGAATTTGAAATTTCATTGTATTTTTCATTTCACTTTAATGATCAAACAACAACGCATGTTCATATAATTTCTTGGATAATTTAATTTTCATAGAATCGAGTATTTTATATTTCATATTTCTTCATTTCTGTAACATCTTTTACTTGTCTTTTATAGTTTCCTTTCTTTAATTTTATGTATTTAATCATTTTTACCAATTATTGGATTAACCTGTCAGCCTTAATAACCAAAACTATCTTCCAGTGAAGCTAGGGGAAAAAAAAATCACATGTTAGAATACTGTTTATTAGAGTCAAATCTTTTTTTTTTTATTATTATTAGAGCCAAATCTTTATTATTTTTTTTTTTTTTTAATTTTTTTTTTCAACGTTTTTAATTTATTTTTGGGACAGAGAGAGACAGAGCATGAACGGGGGAGGGGCAGAGAGAGAGGGAGACACAGAATCTGAAACAGGCTCCAGGCTCCGAGCCATCAGCCCAGAGCCCGACGCGGGGCTCGAACTCACGGAGCGCGAGATCGTGACCTGGCTGAAGTCGGACGCTTAACCGACTGCGCCACCCAGGCGCCCCTAGAGCCAAATCTTTAAAGAAAATTTCATTTTCCAAAGGTTTACTTCAATTTCATAATTTCTATTAAACCAAATATACAAGGCTTGACTTGATGTCTGAACAGCCTTTTAAGGTTTTGCAGCATAGGATGTCATCCAGGTCCAAATATTCTTCTGATATGTCTTATTTCAATTCCCTGCTTTTCTTTTCTAAGATTTTATTTTTACGTATTAAAAAAAAATTAGGTGTATTTATTTTGAGAGAGAGAGAGAGAGACAGAGAGAGAGAGGGCAGAGTGAGAGAGGGAAAGGATCCCAAGCAGGCTCCAAGCCTGCACAGAGCCTGATGCAGGGCTTGAGCTCACAAACCACGAGATCATAACCTGAGCTGAAACCAAGAGTCAGATGCTTAACCGACTAAGCCACCCAGATGCCCCTTAATTTTATCTTTAAGCAATCTCTACATCCAATGAGGGGCTTGAACTCACAACTCCGAGATCAAGGGTCTCAAGCTCCACTGACTGAGCCAGCCAGGCACCCCAATTCCCGCTTTTCAACCATATAATTTAATTCTCCTTGATTATTTTTTTTTTTAATTTTTTTTTCAACGTTTTTTATTTATTTTTGGGACAGAGAGAGACAGAGCATGAACGGGGGAGGGGCAGAGAGAGAGGGAGACACAGAATCGGAAACAGGCTCCAGGCTCCGAGCCATCAGCCCAGAGCCTGACGCGGGGCTCGAACTCACGGACCGCGAGATCGTGACCTGGCTGAAGTCGGACGCTTAACCGACTGCGCCACCCAGGCGCCCCTTGATTATTTTATATATGGTAGAAAATCAAACATTCAACACTATTTAAAGTGATTTATTTTAGGGGCTCCTGGCTGGCTCAGTCGGTTAAGTGTCCAATCTTGATCTTGGCTCAGGTCATGATCTCTCTTCCTCTCTCTGCCCCTACCCCACTCACGTGTGCACTCTCTCAAAATGAATCAATAAAGTTAAAAAAAATAATAAAGTGATTTGATTTACATCTTTTATTACATCATCCAGAGATAGGTGAATACAGTGAATTAGTGCCGAATTAAAATATCTAAAAAGTCTTCTAAACTTTTGGCTGAAAATCCAGATTGTCTCTCTAACACTGGCTTGTTCTGTGTAAAATTCAATCAGAATCTTATGTAAAGTTTCTCAATGAACTCATTTTTACTATAGCAACAGCAAAATTCAATATTATTTTAGATGTTTCTAGTATCTTCATAAGATCAGTAATAATCTTAAATTATCTTAAAGCTTTGCTTTGAACTTCAATAAATAATTTTAAATATTTTTTCTCCATTTTTAAGGTAAATAATTACAATGCTTTAACTTTTTTTATTTCATTAAAAATTTTTCTTTTAATGTTTCATTATTTTTGAGAGAGACAGAGCGTGAGAGGGGCAGAGAGAGAGGGAGACACAGAATCCGAAGCAGGTTCCAGGCTCTGAGCTGTGAGCACAGAGCCTGACACCAGGCGTGAGCTCACAACTGCAAGATCATGACTTGAGCCAAAGTTGGATGCTTAACCAACTGAGCCACCCAGGCGCCCCTGAAGTCTCATCCATAATGATGGAATTTTATCATCTTGATATATGTTTTTCTGTAAGTTTTCTTATAATCTAGACTGTAATGATACACTATATGTACATTCTATTTTTTGGAAGTCTTTGTTAAAAAAATATTTTACATCTGAGTGTCCAATTTCACTTATCTTAACTATCCAATTAAAAAGTCAATTTGTATGTACTCTAAATATATACATTTAGACATATATTAACAGGGGTGCCTATAGGTGGCTCAGTCGGTTAAACTACTTACTTCAGCTCAGGTCATGATCTCACTATTCGTGAGTTTGAGCCCCACATTGGGTTCCTGCTGGCAGCGTAGTGTCCTCTTTGGATCCTCTGTCTCCCTCTTTCTCTCCGCCCCCTCCCCTGCTCACATACGTGCATGGGTGCGCTCACTTGCATGCATTCTCGCTTTCAAAAATAAACATTTAAATATATACAAACATAGGTAAATACACACCTTTTTTGTTGTTTTTATCACTATATTGATTAAACTCTTGGAGGTCATTATTCCTAATGGTTTATTGTACAAGTAGACTGCATGCATAGAAACATGCTTTATATTTTAACTTTTATTGCAGTTTTTAATTAAGGTACAATTAATGTAAATAAAATGCACAGATCAGGTATCATTTTGATTAATTTGAAAGTTGTACAACACCCATATAATCACTTTCTATTATCTTACATTAGTTTTGTCTGTTCATGAATACCATAGTAATGCAATTGTACATATGTAATTCCTTTTTTAAGTTTATTTTGAGAGAGAGCAAGCAGGCGAGGGGCAGAGACAGAGGGAGAGAGAATTCCAAGGCTCTGCACAGTCAGTTCTACTGATGTAGAACTAGAACTCATGAACCTGAGATCATGATCTGAGCCGAAACCAAGAGTCAGAGGCTAAACCTGAGCCACCCAGGTGCTCCTGTACATATATACTCCTTAATGTCTGGCTTACTTCACCTACATATTGTTTTTGAGATGTATCCCTTTTGTTGCATGTATCAGCAGGTTTCTTTCTTTTAAATTGTTGAATAGTATCATGATATTATTTTTTTAAATGTGTTTATTTATTTTTAAAGAGACAGAGATAGCACAAGTGGGGGAGGGGCAGAGTGAGAGATGGGGAGAGAGAAAAATCCCAAGGAGACTCCGTGCTGCCAGCGTAGAGCCCCACTCAGGGCTTGAACTCACAAAAATGCAAGATCATTAGCTGAGCTGAAACCAAGAGACCGACGCTTAACTGACTGAGCCCCCCAGGCACCCCATGATGTTATTATTTTTTAAAGATGTCCCCATTGATGTCTCAGTTGGTTAAACGTCTGAATCTTGACCTTGGCTCAGGTCATGATCTTGAGGTTCGTGAGACTGAGCCCTACATCGGGCTCTGCGCTGAGCATGGAGCCTGCTTAGGATTCTCTCTCCCTCTCTCTGCTCTTCCCCTGTTCATACTCTTTCTTTCTCTCAAAATAAATAAACTTAAAGAAAAAAAAAGAATAGTTTGCTCTTAACTGATTGGACATATTGAATAAGGCTGATCTCATTTTGAAGATCTGATCTCAGCAGTGTATGAGACTCAAGACCCAGGGAAAAGGACATTCTGGGTCAGAGACTTGTTAAGGTACCAAGTTCAGAGAATTAATGTTCAAGCTGGATCTCTTATGTACTCCTCCTGTAGTACAAAATATAGTATATCCTAGCTTGCATAAAACTCTAGTCTTGTTCAATATGCTAAGAAGAGAGACTTAATAATTTAAGTGCATGTTGACCCATAATAGGCTCCAAAGAAATCCTCCTAGGGTGAGAGGACAAAGGAAGATTTTCTTTTTCTTTCCTTTTCTTTTTTTTTAAGTAATCTCTACACTCAACGTGGGGCTCAAACTCACAACCCTGAGATCAAGAGTTGCATGCTCTGTCAATCAAGCCAGCAAGGTGCCCTAAAGAAAGTTTTGTAAGTGGATCAAGTGGCTTCCATGTCAGAAGAGAAAAGCCTAGTTTAGTTGGCAAACTCTGGGTAAAAGACACAATTTTCTTGGGTATCCAAACACAGTAGAGAGAGCAGTGGTACTGTTTGGGCATTAGGTCAGTTACGAGTGCACCACGGAAAGGATTTTGGAATTTTCAAAATCCATTTTTCCAAAAGGCCTTTTTTTGCAATGGAAATAAAAGACTGCCCAAATAAACTTCCCCAACTCTTAGGACCCTTTCCCCTCCAAACTCTGTAAGTTCTCCTTTCCTTTAGGAAGCTTTTGAAGTTTTCATTTGTAAAGTCAGGATATTAGTTTTAATACTCTTTTTACTTATCTTGAAAACGGACACAGCAATTAGTAACAAAGACCAGAAGTAAATAAATGGTTTTGTCTGCCACCCTGTAGAGATGGAGCTTTTTTCAAATCATGGTCAGTGAATGACAAAGGCAGCTGTCACTGCCACAGAAGCAATTTCTTTGGCATTATCAGTACTTGAATGCTTAGGGAAGATTTTGCCTTTCCCATGGAGTCAACTGCCTTTTGTCCTTTATTTTCACTTAATACTTTTTGAACTTGTGGTAGAGGATGTTAGTTTCTTCAATTCACTCTCCCCCCTCCTCTTAATTGTATTTATTTATTTTTAAAAGTGTTTTTATTTTGAGAGAGGGGCAGAGAGAGGGAGACACAGAGAATCCCAATCAGGCTCCACATTGGCAGTGCAGAGCCCAACATGGGGCTGGAAATCACAAATCGTGAGGTCATGACCTGAGCCAAAAACCCAAGAGTCAGACACTTAACTGAGCCACCCAGACACCCAATCCCCTCCTCTTAAATAGAGTGCCGATTTTATTCAGAACAGCAAAGCATCCAAGTTTAAGATTGTATTTCTGAGCTTCTCTTGTTGGGTGGGGTATGGAGATGTACTTGGAAGTGTTCTGTTTCTGAGACTTGAAGTCTTAAAAGGGGAAGTTTCTTTTTCCCTGTCTAGAATGCAAATGCAGTAGCTGAAATTCCTGCAGCCATATTTGATGTTGGGTATAGAAAAAATTCCTAAATTGCCAGAATTCTAGTGATATCATAAAGCTTAGCTTCACAAGGTCTATATTATAATAACTCTGGACTTCACTGACACAAGTGGAAAATAAACATTGTCATTACTTTTGTTACATGGAGGGGGGAACCACATTAAAATGTTTATTTATAAGAACGTTCTCTTAGGAACACCTGGATGGCTCAGTCCCTTAAGGTTGAGCACCCAACACTCTTGTTTTGGCTCAGGTCATGATCCTAGGGTTATGGGTTCAAGCCCCATGTGGGCCTCCAAGCTGAGCAGGGAGCCTTCTTAAGATTCTCTCTCTCTCCCCCCCTCTCCCCCAACTTGCACACTCTCTCTCTCAAAAAAAATATTAAATTAAAAAATATATATAACAATATGTTATAATATATCTCTCTTAAATATACAACAGTGCCACCTTATCTGAGGGGAATATGTCCCAAGATGCCCAGGAGATGCCTGAAACCACAGATAGTATCAAATCCTAGATTTTTCCCTATACATACATACCTATGATAAAGTTCAATTTAAAACTTAGGCACAGTAAGAGATTGAGAATAAAATTGAACAATTATAAACATTCCTTAAAAAAGTTAATAAATGTGGTCTCTCTCAGATTATCTTATTGTTCTGTACTCACCCTTCTTGTGATAATGTGAGATGTGAAAATAAAGGGAAGTGAATGATGCAGGCATTATGACTTAGTGTTAGGCTACTACTGACCTTCTGAGCACTGGTCAGGAGGATCACGTGCTTCCGGACCGCAGTTGATCTCTGGTAACTGAAACCACAGAAAGTGAAACCCAGATAAAGGGGGACTACTATACTAACACTTTGCTAGCCACTGTTTTTTCCCTAGGGCCCCCACAATGAAATTTTAAAGGTTACCAGTGGAGAGGTAGGGCAGGTTTTTATCAGTCTGAGTTGTGGAGGATATAAAATGCAAGCTATGCTATAACACATGTGACAAATAAGACACTTTTAAAAAATAATGAAAAAATAACCAAATACAAATTTTAAGTAAAAAAATACCACTAAAGTTAAAAACTCATTACTATAAATGCAAAAAACATAAACCTAAGTTGAACTCCCATTTGGAAGAACACAGGCCATGAAAGACATTCTTTGGAACTCTTGGGGAAACCTGAACATGGACTAGAGATTATGGAATTACTGTTAATTTTTTGAATTTACCCAGCATGTCTCATAGAGATGGAAAGCACAAAAGATAAGGAAGAGCCACCTGGGTGGCTCAGTGTCCAACTTCAGCTCAGGTCAGGATCTCACAGTTTTTGAGTTCAAGCCCTGTTTTGGGCTCTATGCTAAGAGCTCAGAGCTTGGAGCCTACTTTTGGATTCTGTCTCCCTCTCTCTGCCCCTCCCCGGCTCACATTCTCTCTCAAAAATAAGTAAATATTTAAAAATGTGAACTGCCAAACAAAAAAAAGCCCAAAAGATGGTAAGGGAAACTTTATCAGAATAGCACTTATCAAAAGTACTATTTATAGGGGCACCTGGCTGGCTCAGTTGGTGGAACATGCAACTCTTGATGTCAGGGTTGTTAAATTAAAACTCCACGTTGGGTGCAGAGATTAGTTAAAAATAAAATCTTAAGCAAAAAAGTACTAACAAGTAGTAGGTAAACATGCTTTATGTACTTTTATTTTACAGTTTATTAGTTTGAGATAAAGAGAGCACGTGTGTTCGCGAGTGATGGAGGGGCAGAGAATTTGAAGTAGACTCCACACTCAGCATGGAGCTTAACTCACGACCATGAGATCACAACCTGAGTCAAAATCAACAGTCAGACATTGAACCGACTAAGCCACCTGGATGCCCCTTTAAGTAAGCCCAATGTGGGGCTTGAACTCACAACCTGAGACCCAGAGTTGTATGTTTCATAGCAGCCTGTGACGGATTCTTTTATGAACCTCTTTTCCATAAAGATTTACCTTCACATCTTTACAGAATGAATTCTGCTGTTAACTTTTTTGGAGGAAAACTGAACACACACTACCAAATCGACCATTTAGTTCCTCTTGGTATTTTAATAATCTGTTTTTCAAACCCATGCTTGCCTGTCTGTGCTGGCATCAAACATGAAATGTCTGCATCCTATGTAAGCCTACCAAAATAATTAGACTCCAAGTGAGATAAGGAAATGCCTGTGAAGACTGAACTCACACGTGATTTACTCACTTCTTTATTACAACTCGAAGAGGACATCAGCTGCAACACGTACCAAGAATGAGAAAACACTGCCAACTCTGTATCTGATAGTCCTGCAAAATGCATAAATTGGCTACAGCAGCCTTTTTTTGAAATTTCATCCATCTGTTCACACTTTTCATGAATAAAAATGCATTGCTTGGTATTTGGTAGACAATTCCTTGCATTACAGATATGGACAGCTCCCTTGCTCAGGCCTCGAGAAAAATTTGGTTGCCACTTTGCACAAAAATACAGAATTGTGGTTACCCTTTGAACAATAAGATATCCTTCCTTAATAACGTTTATGCCCTGCTGCTTCTGTGTGCCTTTTTGTACATACAAGTTAACATTTTGATGTTGGACCTCCTTCTGAAGACACTTAGCAATTAAACTAATACACACAAAAGCCGATGACTAAGTTCACATGTGGAGAAAGTGGTATTGCTGGGATACCGGAAATTAAGAGGGCATGGACTGTTAAGATATACTCTAATTTGGGGCACCTGAGTGGCTCAGTTTAGAGTCCCGACTCTTGAATACAGCTTGGGTCATGATCTCAATGGTTTGAGATTGAGCCTCACATCAGGCTCTGTGCCGACAGGAGAGCCTGCTTGGAATTCTATCTCCCCAGTCCCTCCCTTGCTTGTGCTTTCAAAATAAACACTTAAACACACACACACACACACACACACAAAACCCAGATATACTCCAATTTCAGAGCAACTAAAACGTGAAAAAATGCACCCTACAGTTAGCTATGGCATCAGGCATATTGGCAAGTTTCTATATAAATCCTCCGAACCATCCAGGGACTTGGCTCTGGGTTCTCATTTTTGAAAGTAGTTCACACGAGTTACCCAAGATTATCCATCTAATGAGTGCCTAGACCACGATTCAGTGCCACGGACTATGAAAGATAATTCCATTTCTCCCTCACAACAATTGAGACTGGGGGGGTGCCAGGGGTGTCAGTACGTTAAACGTCCAACTCTTGATTTTGGCTCAGATCATGATCTCATGGCTCATGAGTTTGAGCCCAGCATTGGGCTCTTTGCTGGCAGCACAGAGCCTGCTTAGGATTCTCTCCCCCAGTGTCTCTGCCTGCCCCATGCTCTCTCTCAAAATAAATGAAAACAAGTTAAATAGCGCCATGCCAAATACTCAAAATGGCCAGTATCAGTGTGCTTTGCTGTAGAATACCTTGAGGGTAATCCAAATATGATCAAAATAAAATCAAGCAAGGAGAAGAAATGTCCAGTCTAAATTTGTTATCACTAGTTTTCTCTAGTTTTGGTCAATTCTTTGTTCAATAGCTAACACAAGCTTCATGCAAGGGACTCAACTATGGGAAAGAGCATACCTCTGATGAAATCTTTGTGTAAAGAAAACAAGTTTGAGGCTTCTAGTTCAATTTATGGATTCTCATTGAATGTATTTACTTTATATAAACATTGAAGAAATACTTCTTCTAGGCTATGGTTCTGTAACTAATTACCCTTATTAAGGTATACATTTACTATCTCATGGAGTTCAAAATAATATGCAGGATTTATTAAAATACAGGACAGTAACAGAAGTCAGAAGAGGAAATGGGAGGTAAGTTATTCTCAATCCAAAAAAATGGGAGGGAAGTTATCTCTCTCTCCAAAAAAACCCCCAAAAACATTAAAGAGTCAAGTTGCCAATTATTTCTAATTCAAAGCGGACTACTGCCAAGGCCTGTTTCCTTGCAACATCTAAAACCTACCAAGAGTGCAAGGGAGGGGGGGGAGGGGGAGGGGTACACAGTGGATGTGCTGGAAGGTAAGAAAATTCTGTATGATCATAGGCAGAAATGGTAACAGCTATTCAGAAACGATATATTTTACAGCACGTTCAAATACAGCATAAACAATCTGAACTTAAACTCTTGTGTGATCAAAGAAAACCTCTTAAAAGGTGTTTTTAAGCAAACACCAATGAAAACTAAGCAAAGATTTTAACAAAGCTAAAGTCTAAAAGTTTTCCAATGTTCTTTTAATATATTTAAACTCTTACCATTTACTGCCCTGGAAAAAAGTTTTATGCAGGATTGTATTCCATTGAAATGATAGTTTTGCCAAAGCCTATAAAAATTAAGAGGACTACAGCAATTACACAATATTGCTGACCCTGCATGAACATAAGGCACTTCAAACGTTTACCTTTTGGTTTAAGTTTATAGATGGTTAGATTCAATCCTCTGGAAAACAGGTTCACCCAAGCCACTTTTCTGTTTCTATTCCCCTAGTTGTTGCCCTTTCATGTTTTACAGGACATCTACATACACATTGTCCTCTTTCTTCCCTTTCTTAAAGGGATATGGCAACTTTCGAAGTGTTAGATTTTACAAGAATACAATTAAGGCTATCCGCAAGCTTCTTACACTTGGGTTCTCATTCTCTTTGTTACCCCTTAACTCCAGAAACCCTAGAGATAATATTTGTAAACCAACAAGTGTCAAACTTCACTTAATGTTACCTAAAATGTAAAACACGTAATAAAACCACTTTCATTAATACAGGAATAATCTGGAGCCAATAAAGGGAGAGAATAAATGTAAACCAAGTTTATTTTGCTTTTTAAGTAGTGTTCTTAAAGCACTACAGCTTGGTAAACAATGTAAATTAGTATAAGTCATCTCAAAAGCCAGAGTTTTGTTTTGTTTGTTTTTTAATGAGTTGTTAAAAAGATGCAGCCTATTCTAACAGGATAAATATTTTTAACCATTTCACTTCGAGTTAATGAAGGCTCACAAATGAGCAACACTCCTCATTGAGGAAAACAAAAAGCTGTTGTCGACAAGCGACAGCACACACACACAAAAACAAAAAGAACTGTGTAAAAATAACTAACTGTGTTCCCATATTTTTTGAAGTCGCTTTACAATGGGATGATATGCACATGATCTTGCTGCAAACTTGCCATACAGACTTGTAATACATGTAGTCTAGACAAACGATTCAGTCCAAGAGGTGCTAACTTCAGACAATGCAGCACTATAATCCTTTTAACAACGCAATTTGTTTTACTCATTATCTTTTCTTCTAGGCTGAAATACAGGCTAGAAAGAAAATGCTCCCTAATTAAAAATTGGTACTGTTTACAGGAAAATTGTGTAATTTTGCATTAGAATTTACAAGTATATGTTCAAATTGAATTTACCTCCTCCCCCCATCCCAGCCACAACATGGGCATGAAGTAAAATTTTTAAAAATGCCTTAATTTTTAACTTCATGCAAACTAAATAAAGATGACCAAAACAAAAGCTTAAACAATGGAAGAATATTTCACAGAAAATTTCTTATACAAAAAACACATAAGAAAAAGGGCCACTAGGTGACATTTTAATTTACAAATTGGCATCATTTTGGTCGACAAATATCCAGATGCTGTTGTTTTCTTCTGCTAACAAGTGTTGCAGAGAGGGAAAAAAACAAAAACCAAAAAACAAAAACAAAAACAAAAAACCCCAAAAAACAAAAACAAAAAAACCCCAAAAAACCCAGCATCACTTCGGATTTTAATCACACATTTCTTCTGGAATTTCATGTGGATTAAGGATGCCAGGGACAGACATTTGAAGTTTATGTTTCTCTTCCTGAGCCTGTCGAAGGGCTGTTTCTCTTTCTTCCAAAAACAGATCAGATGTATCTTCACCTGCAAACTCCTGTGAAAACAAGATAGTTGAGCTGTCAAAAAAACCCAAAACTTCAATTTTGGAAAAAAGACCGGCTTTGGAAAAAAAAAAGCATAGACAAGGACCTTCTTTTGCTTACACAAGAATAGAATTTATCCTTCCATTGGTTGGATTTCCTTTTTTTTTTTTTTTCCATTTATTTTGGGGGTGGGGGGAGAGAATGCGTGTGCATGGTACACGTAAGAGCAGGGGAAAGGGTACAGAGAGAGGGAGAGAATCCCAAGCAGGCTCTGCACTGTCAACATAGAGCCTGACACGGGGCTTGATCCCACAAACTGTGAGATCATGATCTGAGCTGAAATCAATGAATTAGAGGCTTAACCGACTGAACCACCCACGTGCCCCCACTGGCTGGGTTTAATTTATGGTATATTTATACAATTCTGTGTAGCTAAATTAAAACCAAGGGTGGCAGTTCTGGGGATTAAAAAAAGGTTATATAAGAAGAGGCATGTCTGATATCATATATAGAATACGCTTCATAAACAAAGATTTAAAAACCTATTTCATGGGGCACCTGGGTGGCTCAGTCTTGGTTAAGCATCTGACTCTTATTTTGGCTCAAGTCATGATCTCACAGTTTGCGGCGAGTTTAAGCCCCGTGTCAGGTTCTGTGCAGACAGTGTAAAGCTTGCCTGGTATTCTCCCTCCCCCCCTCCCTCTTTCTCTCAAAATAAATGAATAATTAAAAAAAAATTACCTAATTTGTCAGAATTCCCTAAAATGGACTCCTAACTAACCAAATGGGTATAAATCCCCAAAGGGACTGCCAATATATTTCTTCCCCCATTTTCCACAATTTAAAAATCATCTGTAGGATATATTCACAATATTGCAACAGACCTTTATATCATCTAAAATGAATTATGTTAGTAACACATTTCCAAAAACATTTTAAACCCATCCTCTTGTCAACTATGTTTTATAGTTATTCACTGTGAATCAGTCTCAAACTAGGTAAACCTGCATATTATTCAAAAAGCCCATTCATTTTGCTTCACAAAAAAGTGGTTAATTCCACAAAGCAACAACTAATCATATTCAGTCTTAATACTTCTGCCAAGTGCAAAGAAAATACGTACCTTTATTTGTACTAGGAAATCCCTAAGATGTTCCTTGAAAGCAGGAATATCCTGATTTAAGCTGAAAAGCCCTGTCACAAAGAGCTTTACTTGAGCACTGCAAATCAAAACACAACAATTAAATAATCACTATTTTTAAAATGAAAAATGTATGTGTATTAAAAAGCATATTTAGGGGCGCCTGGGTGGCTCAGTCGGTTAAGCGTCCAACTTCGGCTCGGGTCATGATCTCGCGGTCCCTGAGTTCGAGCCCCACGTCGGGCTCTGTGCTGACAGCTCAGAGCCTGGAGCCTGTTTCAGATTCTGTGTCTCCCTCTCTTTGACCCTCCCCCGTTCATGCTCTGTCTCTCTCGGTCTCAAAAATAAACATTAAAAAAAAAAAAAAAAGCATATTTATTGGGGCGCCTGGGTGGCTCAGTTGGTTGAGCGTCCGACTTGGGCTCAGGTCATGATCTCACAATCCGTGAGTTCTAGCCCCGTGTCAGGTTCTGTGCCGACAGCTCGGAGCCTGGGGCCTGCTTTGGATTCTGTGTCTCCCTCTCTCTCTGCCCCTCCTCTCCTCATGCTGTGTCAAAAATAAATAAAAACATTTAAAAAAATTAAAAAAAAAAAAAAAAAAGCATATTTACTCTTGTAGATGAGGGAATGCAGATTTAAGGAGATTTGCCACATATTCCTGAATGAACATTTGGTTGTTAACCGGATTTCCAGGATTTAACGGCGTACTTATTTTTCCTTCTTCAACCAAATTAAACATATATGCAAGTATTGATGCATGCATTGTCAAACCTGTTGATAAAAAGAACATTATGAACTCCATCATGTAATAGCAATGGAAACCCTTAACATTTTCATGGCTTTATGTGCTTACCAGCAGTATGTGAGGTGTCTGTCACAACAGAAAAGATATGCTGAAGAATATCACAAAAATACGTTTGATAGAAACTCTGAGCTGCAGCTTCTTCTTGTGCAACATTTTGTAAGAGTGTAAAAAGTATCTGTAAGCCTGAAATGTATAGAACACCAAAAAAGTCAATTCTCTCCCTATCAACTCTAAAAACAGCATTACCAAGTACACATCTATTACAGAAACCAATTACTGTTTAAAAACAAAATAGGGGTACCCAGGTGGCTTAGTCAGTTGAACATTCGACTCTTGATTTTCAGCTCAAGTCATAATCCAAGAATTGTGGGATGGAGCACAGTGTTGGGCTCCACACTGAGCACGGAGCCTGCTCAGGATGATAGCTTTCTTTCCCTCTCCTCAATTTGCACCCTCTCTCTAAAATAAAAATAAGTAGGATAAACCACGACATCTCTAGCAGGAGATGCAAATTTCCTGCTAAAGATGTCGTGGTTTATCCTTATTTTGACCCTTACTGGCACAGAGGCAAAGCACATGAGGGAAAAGGAAACAAACAGTGGATGAGAGAGGTTCCTTTACTTTGAATTTTATGCCCATTTCCCCATAATTCAATCCTGCCTATGGACTCACTATGGAAGAGATAATTAAACTGCTTTTAGGACTTTCTTAAACCTATATATACAACTGATGCACTCAAACAAATCCCTGATAACAAGTGCTAGCTACCTAGCTACAAATACAGCCCTACCTGTAAGAGTCTATAGGTTATATATTGGTAGGGCAAATGAATAAAAGGACCTAATTTCTATGTATTTACCTGTATCTGCAACATTCCTCATAGTGTGTTTGAAAGCCCAAATAATGGAGTCCAAAACAAGTTTAAATTGTGCAGGTGGTATAGCCAGGAATGCTGGGAAACAATGAGAATTGACAGCCTGAAGTAGTAAGAAGAAGTTTGTTCTGTGTTCAGGATACTCCTCAAAGTCCTAGAAATAAATGGTGAGAACAAAGTTTCAATGCCTTAATTATGTTAAATAAGACAGAAGTAAACACTAATTTATTACAAAAGTTTGGAGTTGTTGGGGCCCCCTGGTGGTTTAGTCAGTTAAATGTCCAACTCCCGATTTAGGTTCAGTTCAAGATCTCAGGTGTCAGGCTCCACCCTGACAGTGCAGGGCTGGCTTGGGATTCTCTTTGTCCCTCTACCTGTCTGCCCCTCCCATGCTAGCTAGCATGTGCATGCTCTCTCAAAGTAAACAAAACAAAAAAACCCACATAAAGAACATCACATTTTCTAGTAACTCCGAGTATTACTACCACTTTATGATAGGGACTTTGAGACTGCTAATAGAGATTTGAAATTTTACCTACTGTGTAAATTCAGACTTACATCTACATTTTTCCTTCTTGCTTAATATATTTTCCCATTTCTTATAAGCATAAATGCTAGCTGCTATTTGAATGTTACATACAGCCTATCAAATTTACCCCTATTTGGCTGTTAAGATCTCTTTTAACAGAAAAAAATTTTAAAAAGTATTTCTCTTGTCTGCAAGTTGAAATATTTAACTCCAGATTTTAAAACTTATACTATTCTCATAAGTATCATTTATGCTTTCAAGAATTGCAAGGATACATACTGCAAAATTTCTCATTACAACTGTAAGGTAAACCACATACCTTATTTATCATATTCAATGTGCATTCAAAAACAGCATCAAATATTTGAGGTATTTCAGCTGTTATATGTCCTCCTAACTTATTGACAATAATAGCCATAGTACTAAGCACTTCTGGTTCTCTAGCAGCTGGGACATTTCTCTGATAATCAATGAGAACTGCATCCAATAGAGGAGGAACAAAATTTTCGGCTACCTGTTAAAAAAAAAAAAATTGTATTCTATGTGTATTTGCTAACTAATATAGTTAGATGGGTGTTGTACTGACATTTAAGTTAAGTATCTGCTTAAGACTGGAAAACTGCACAATTTAATTTGGTTTTGGAGACTAAAACTTTTTTTAGCAAAAGAAACCAAGCAAGTGGCTTGGAAACCAACCCGTATCAAGCAAGTGGCTCCATGTTACTATGATAGGACCAGGATTCTAAGTGAGATAACTTAGCTAAATGGAAAGAAAATTCCTCCTAACCAATACTATCAGTTTCGTCAATGCATAGTATCTGTAAAAACCATGCAGGCTCATATATAATAAAAAATAGACACCCATTCAATGATTTTTTTTAACTTAATGAATACTAACTGGTAAGTATCTTAATGAACAAAAATAATAACCATCCCTTACACTTGTAAAAGGAATTGGAACTGTACCACAAAGACCATGGGTTTCCATGAGTCTCAATAAACAGGATCTTAAGGTGTAACTTACATGCTTTTAATAGTTTCTTTACTAAGACATGGACATTAAATACAAGCAATGTTTCTTGTAACTGAAGATTACCAGTGTTAGTAGTGTCCTACCATACAAAACAGATCTAGTAAAAATTTAAGAATAAGCACATTATTTTTCCAATAAGCCACTTGTTCTTAGACCAGAACTGGTTTCTCATTTTACTCTCAACACTGTAATAATTCTTTTCCCAGAAACTGAATCTTCAGCGTGTTTTTCAGTATTTTATCGTGAGAACTGCACAGTTTTCTGAACAAATTTCCTGAAAATATGTTAAGGAACAACACTGAAATTTCAACATTATGAAAGTAAACAGCACATGTGTCAACCAGTGTTTCCACGTAGCAATGATGAATAGAAAAGGATTTTCTGCAATGTTCCAAGGAAAGAGAATGAAATGGTAGAATAAAGAAAGAATACACATTAAAAAAAAAAATGAACTTTTTCCCAAGTTGAGGCATATAGACCCTGGTTTAATTTCTGAGAACCAATTAAAACCAAAAGAAGTGGGGAACCTGGGTAGCAGAGTTGGTTAAGCATGCAACTCTTGATCTCGGCTCAGGTCATGGTCTTGTTCTTGAGCCCAAGTCCAGCTCTGCGTTCACAGTGTGGAGCCTGCTTGGGATTCTCTCTCTGTCCCTTCCCTGCACACACACACACTCTCTCAAAATAAATAAATAAACAAAACAAAAAACCTAAAAGAAGAGATTTTTAATCCCTCTAACTAGGAAAGCGCTTACTCTCACTGCAGAGGCAAACTAATGACAGCTTTGTAAATTGCTCTGAAAAATCCCAAAAGAACACAAAAAATTTTACCCTATCCGTAGAAAAATGAAATGGCTTGAGCTACCTTGTTACATATCACCACTGTCCCCCACTAAGAGCAATTTCTTAGGAACATGGTATATATTAACTAATATTTTAAAGTATTTGAGGACTAAAAAAATAGGACACTAAAATAATCCCCCCCAATATGTGCATCGAAATTACCTTTAATTGGGCAATATGCATATATAGGAAAATACAACATCCACTTAAACAAAAAGTGTAACGTTTCACTTACCATCTGTGGATCATTGGACCGGCTCACCCAACCAGATATTAACTTTAAAGTTTCCCTTTTTACAGTTCGCATACTTCTAATCAACGGTTGCTTTGTAACCATCTCACCTAAAAAATACAATCCAGTGGAATCCAACTTGACAACTAAAATTCTACATCAGTAGTTTGTTTCAGACACTATTAGCTCCCATTTACCACACAAAAACTTAAAGACAGAGGCACAGAAATAAATGTACCGGGAAAACAAATTTAGACTAATTTTACAAGGGAAAGGGAATTCAACTGGTTAAAAATAATTGTCTGGGGTCATGTGGGACATTGGGAGAGTTAACTTAAATCCGTGAGAAATGAATGTTTAAAGAACTGACTTGTCATACACCACTCCACAAAAGTTCAGAATCACTTACCATTAGCTTGGATAGCTGCTGAAATATTTTCACTGAGGCACTTGTATACATTAAGCATATCTAAATAAATTCTCCCAAGCTGAATTACAAAGGGGTGTCCAACAGCTTTGCAGGC
Organism: Panthera tigris; assembly: GCF_018350195.1. NCBI lineage: Eukaryota > Metazoa > Chordata > Mammalia > Carnivora > Felidae > Panthera > Panthera tigris. The sequence goes on from NC_056662.1 coordinate 79,005,746, forward strand.
TCTAACATTTGTTTTCAATATGCTACCGAGCTGCTTGACTGTTTCAGGATCTTTAAGTATATCCACATTCTGTGAAGGACAAGTAACAAATTTCATTAATCACATGAAATTTACCTTTGTAATTACTAAAGGAAAAAACACTACCTACACCTTACTCCAAACCACCCGCACATTTATAATCTGAGAGTAAAACAAATACAAAAATCTTTATTGCCTATGTCTACAAGAATAGAAAGTGTCCCACTAAACCATCAAAACAGAGTAAGATTATAGTGTAATTCTTTTTAATGTGCAAAAATGCAGAAACCATTCATGGATAACGAATACACATCAAAGGTACTGAATTCATTACTTTTTGTAAATAACATGTCTTGCATTCCGTTAGAACTTTGAAAAAAAGTAGTAAAACTTACTTTGGTTGCCTGCTGGATTATGCTATCCCAAACCTGATTAGGAAGTAGCATATATTTTTCTATTAAATGTTCTTGCACTGTTTGGTCTGTTTGTGCACCAATCATGTACCCCACAGCTTCATAAAATGTATGGACCTATGTAAAAAGGCAGACATTTTACTTAAGAAAAAAAAAAAGTTCATTTATTTGGGGGCCGGGGGGAGGCAGGGAGGAGACTGAGACAGAGAGCACATGCACGGGAGAAGGGGAGGGGCAGAAAGAGAGAAAACCTCAAGCAGGTTACACTCTGTCAGTCAGCACAGACACTGACATGGGGCTCGAAGCCATGAAACACAAAGATCATGACCTGAGCAGAAATCTAGAGTCAGATGCTTAACCAGATGAGCCACTCATGCGCCCCCAGATATTTTACTTTAATGCATCATAAGGAAAGCAATTCATGTTTGTAGTGGAACTCATTTTATGAGTGTGAGAAATAACTTGCATCAGGTAGACAAACAGCCTAACAAACTTCTGGTTAAATTTTTGTCTCATTATGAACATTTAACCACTCCAACAGAGAGGTGGGTGGAGGGATAGGTGAAATAGGGAGGAGGATTAACACGTGTACTTATGATGGGTCCTGAGTGATGTATGGAACTCTCTATTCCCATTAATGCATTCCGATTAAAACAGTAGTCATTTTCTAAGAGAGATATACTCAGAGCTCTACATACCTGTTGAGGCTGAAGATCACAAATTATGGTGTTGATATTGTTCAAAATTTCATCAATAAATGGCATTACTTCTCCAACCTGAACCTGAACAAAATGCCTGCGGCATTTCTGAGCTATTTTAATGAAAGTATCACAAGCCATATCTTGGACTCCATCATGGGTCTCTAAACAAAACAAAAACATTTATCATAAGATTTTCAAGAAAAAATGTTTTTGTTCAAGAAGCATAGAATAACTAAGTAATATATATTAAAGAGGATTTACCATGCATGAATTCAAACAACTTGTTAACTACAGTCTTCAAAAATTTCCAGTGAGCTCTTAAAAATCTTGGATATTGACCTACTATGTACATGATATTTGAAGCGATAATAGCTTTATTATCTTTGCCTCTTTTCTGTTCACATAATCCTAATAGATCCTGTAAAACAAGAGAAATTTCAGTCATTTAGAATAAAATACAGTGACCTAAAGGTTCCAGTTGCTACCACTCGCATACCTTTATAACAGTAACAAGAAATCGTTTTTCATCCTCTTCATGCATTGCTCCACTAATGGAGCCTATTGCCCAACACAATGTATTCAAATTTTTCCATGACCACTCTGTACCATTCACTTGATTGTGAAGCTTCTCAGTCATTATTCTTTCTGTATCTACATAATCCAGGTGAGTGAGATAAACTATAAAGGAAGGGAAAAGGTTCCAAAACGTCAAATAGCAAAACTCTATGAATAGAAATATTAACTAAGAAATAACAGCACGTTAATAAAGATGGTTGTTGACAATTCAGAAAACTATACATTTCCTAGTATTTTCACCCCAAGAGAATTCTAAAGATGAAGATTAAATTGACAGCATTTATTAACTTACCTAATGTTTCTCTCATATTCTTATACAAATTAATGGAATCTGTATCCTTCATGAATTCTCTTACAACTTCTCCCTGATCATTTTCTACAACCAATACTTCCTCTGGTTTAGCCATACGACTAACCATTAATAAACGGACCTATTCAACAAATACACAAGAAAAACCTGTTACCTCTATGAAATCAGCCACATCCAGCATAGGAAAAAAAATTAAGAATAAGCACTTTATACTTAGACCAACATACCTCCCAAAATTGTTCTCACAATATAAAATATAGACATTTAGAAAATAGAATTCTACAGTAAGTTTTCTAATGTTATTTATCATGAATAAACATCTACTGTTAAGTTTCCTGTGTCTCATCTAGAGACTGATTCAGTAGATTGGTAAGTGATCTCTTAACTTGCATTTCTTTTTTTTAAACTTTTAATGTTTATTTATTTTTGAGAGAGAGAGACAGACAGAGTGTGAGCAGGGGAGGGGCCGAGAGACAGGGGGAGACAGCATCCGAAGCAGGCTCCAGGCTCCGAGCCGTTAGCACAGGATCTGATGCGGGGCTTGAACTCACAAAAGGTGAGATCACGACCTGAGCCTGAGCCAGAGCCAAAGCCAAAGTAGGCCGCTTAACCCACTGAGCCACCCAGGCACCTCTTAATCTGCATTTCTAACAAACTCACTGGTGGTGCTGATGCAGTATACTCGTAAGGCCACACTACTAAAAACCAAAGCTCTTAAACCAATCCCTTTCAATGGTCTAGTTTTGAACGGGCATGAAAAAGTTGGGATTCAATTTTTGCAACTCTTTTATTTGGATAGATTATAAAAGCCAAAATAAAATAAAACCCACCATTTGCATTTAGTCTTCAAAATCACAGCAAGGAACAGGAAGAGTGAGCAATCAACCACCCAATTGAGTTACCTTGGATAACACGGGCAAATACAGCTGTCTCCTGGGAGGAACATCAAAATGTTGGCTTCCAGATAGCAACGGAGAAGCAGATGTAGAGAATGGGCTCTCTCTATAGAGTTCAGCTGCTAAATGATTCCAGTACTCAAGACAAATCTTAAAGATTTCAGTTTCCTCCACTTCTGATACCAACAACATATAATGAAGGGCCTACAAAGAAGACCAAAACTATCAAAATAATCCTTAGACATTATTATCCTACCACAAATTGCCTTCCACTCGTTACATTAACAGGAAATAAAAATTCATGCTTCATTTTACACAACTGTTTCATCATTCATCTAACACACTACAGATATTCTGTAGGAACAAATTGTGCTTTCTTCTTCATCCCTTTTTTTACATGTTTATTTTTGAGAGAAACAGAGAACAAGTGGGAGAGGGGCCGAAAGAGAGAGGGAGACACAAAATTCTAAGCAGGCCCCAGGCTTTGAGCAGTCAGCACAGAGCCCAACACGGGGCTCAACCAACAAGCCAGATCATGACCTGAACTAAGCACGAAGTTGGATGCTTAATCCATTGAGCAAAGCAGGCGCCCTTCTTCTTCCTTTTATTAATGTTTCATTAATTTATTTGTTTTTGAGGGAGAGAGAGAAAATCCCAAGCAGGCTCTGTGCTCAATCTCATGAACCGTAATCAGGAGTTAGGACGTTTAACTGACTGAGCCAACCAAGGACCCCAAACTGTGTCTTCTGACAGGTCCTGGAATACTTCAAAAACCTTATGTAGTTATTAGCCAATACATATGTTAATTAAGTCCCCTAAAAAGGTATGGACATTTAGTACCAATAGTAAACTGTAAACAATCCAAATATCCATCTACTCAGGAGTGGACATGCAAAATATGATATAATCATACAATGGAACATTATTCAAAGAATAATGAAATGAAACACAAAGAAATGAAATATATAGGCTGCAAGATGAATGAACCCTAAAAACATGCTAAGTGAAAGAAGCTAACTACAAAAACCATGAGCCCATTTATATGAACGGTTCAGAATAGGTAAACCCACAGAGAGCAAATAAGTGGTTGCTAAGGAGCTGGGGGGAGAGCAGAATGAGGGATTATTTTAATAGGTATGTCACCCTTTGTGGGTAATGAAAAGGTTTTAGAAAAGGTGACAGTTGATAACACTGTGAATGTCACTGAACTGTACACTATAAAATACAGTTTTACGTTACATGCATCACACTTCAATTTTAAAGACTATCTTTAGACTCCATCTCAGAAATGTCTGAGTACCCTTTAGGAATTTAATTTTGATAATAAAATTACTGATCTGGCATTATTGAGAATATAAAAAAGCAAATTCAGCCTGTAACTCAGAACATATTTTTATGCACTGACGAGTAAGAGGTAAGAAGATACATCAAAGGTACAGACATTAATAAAAGGGTAGACATTTTAGAACAAAGGCATTTCTGAAAAAGCTTTCATTATGTAGAGAAGAATTTCAGAAGCCAGAGGCTTCATAAAGCCTACCTCCATGAGTGTTTCCCTGAGATTTAACCTTTTTTCTATAAGTTGACCATGTTCCTTAAGAAAGGTGCAGAGAAACAAACTGAGATTCTGAATAAAGTTCTGTTCATCATCTTTTCCATTTGAGTACGCAAGTCGAATATTGGTATTTAAAGGTAGCATCTACAAGTTTAAATATGGACCATTAGTCTGAGCCTGTATTTTAAAACCCACAAAAGACATTATTTCTAAGCCCTAAAATTTGATCTCCTTGTTACTAATATTAAACCATAGACTTAAATAGATTATTCTTCACTAGAAACCTTTGGTTCTTTATAGTTGTTTTTGTGTTCTGGCTTCTGATTTTTAAAAATGCTACAAGTTGTAAGATTTCTTTTCAATTTTTCCGTTATCAGACTTTTCCTTCCTTAATGTTATTAGAAACAAAAATATTCAAGTAATTCATTCGTATTGTAAACACAAACTGTTATGTAGTATTATGAGTAACATTCCGAATAATTTCCTACATACCTAATCAAGATTGCTCTGGACCATCTCTTTAGTTTAGAGACATAAGTTTTCAGAAGAAAAGCTAATACTTAAACCTCAGGTTTCCAAGTTTTTAAATTCTGTTTAAATACGTTACTATGATACTCCCAGAATCTTTATTTCAAGGAATTTTCAAAATGTTCACTAAAACCTCTACCTAATCTTATTTTATATAATAAATACACAATCACATTATAGCAGATCTGTTATGATTGATTAGTTGTGACAAGGCAGTTCAACCCAACTTTTTCCAAAGCACTAAAATTATTTAGTCTGTTGTTAAGTGTTGTATTACCTGTTTTAGCTGCATCATTGTCAGTGTAAATAATGTTACAAATTGTTCCTCATATTGGCTTACACTTACACCAGCAATCTCAGTGAGGCACTTCAGAGAGACATTTCGAAACATTGGAACATTCAGGAACTATTTTAATAAACGAAGCATAAAATTAAATGGCCATTAATACTTTATTAACAATTAAAAAAAAATAAAGGTTTTAACAATTGAGAACATAAGAGGGAAAAAAACAGATAAATGGATAGATACATTTTGTTTGCACATATATTTTGAGGAAATTTCATTATACATCCAATAGACAGTAAAAGCTTCAGGAGCAAACTGTGCTTTATTTTGATAGGTCTTCAAACATCTAAAACACAAAGTTGCTTAGTGACTTCCCAAAATCTATTATATGCCTTAATTAAGGACATTATGTATTATGCATAGTCTAAGAAAGTCCCAGGATTTACTTAGGATTTTAAGAGATGGGCAGCACACCTAGGATTAACAAACGTGTGACAAAATTGGCATACCATTTGTGGATGGCAATTTGGTAAGCACCAAAAACCTTAAAAAAGAAATAACAGACATGCCTATTGCCCTGATACATGTATAAAATTTATGCAAAATAAATATTTAGAAAAGCAGATAAGTGTCATTATTATTTCACAATGTTTCCTCTGCAGTACAACTGACAATAAGTTTTATATATAATTATCTACCAATACAATGTCTCAAGTATTATAAATTCATATATTAGAACAGAGTATTACCTCAATGAACTGAACTATAAAGCCTCAAATGTTAAGTTATAATAAGGCCTCAATTAGGCATACAAATTTATTCATCGTATCTGCCAAGAAAACATCTGGAAAAATAATGCACCAATTGGTGGTACCCAGTCATCTCTGGATGAACAATTATTAAGACCTCATATAGGCTAGGCATTACACACTATTGGTTTAAAAAAAAAAAAAAAAAAAAATGGAAAAAACCCAGACTTTGTTTTATAGAAATGTCCCTTGATTTACCTTATTGTGACCTATACAATCAACTAAAATCAAATCAAATCTGTTAAACAGTGGTTCACATGGATTTCTAAGATTTCTGACACCATTTCAAAGAATTACCAGCTGCAACTAATGAAAAATTCTCCTGAGCAGTTTTCTCATCTTAGAAATAACACTAGTTATACCTATAAATGCAAAATGGTTTTTCTATAGCACAGAGCATTACAAATTATGAACATATGCCAACTAGACAGTGATAAAGAAATGTATTCACTATACCTTATAAATTAATGTGCTGATTAACTTGGTCTCAAAAATATATCCCAGTGGAATCCAATTAAGAAATCTGAGCAATGTTTCCAAAGTTGCATGTACAAGTGGAGCATTTTGGGAATTTTCCTATTAATGAAAACATACCTGGTAAATAATCCTCTTCCTATAATTAACTGCTACTTAAAAAATGAAATCAAAAGCACTTACCATCACAAACTGACACAGCTGGAAAATTTGCGAGAATTCATTGCACATGCTAAAAGAAAAAAGTAAACTGTTTAGAAGACACAAATACTGTAATTATTTACATAGTAAGAAAATTACTAAAAATGTCACCAATCTGGTCGCTAAAAATTTGAGTCACTTCTATTTAAACACAAATATCAATAACTTCATCAAAAGCTACAAAAGTTACTAAAACTACATGTAGTATCACTCTTTCAAAGCTTACCCATAAAGAATACTATAAAGAGCACATAATTTGATTTTGTGGAGATTTTTGTCTTCCTCTAATGTGAGTAATTTCAATCCATCTGGTCTTTTTAGTGATTTTTTTATTTTTAAAAAATTGTTTATTTTGAGGAGTGGGGGAGGGAATGCGAGGGGGCAGTGAGAGAGACAGAGAGGGAGAGAGAATCCCAAGCAGGTTCTGTACTGTCAGCAACAAGAGGCTGACACAGGGCTCAGTCCCATGAACCATGAAACCATGATCTGAGCTGAAAACAAAGAATTGGGTGCTTAACCAACTGAGCCACCCAGGCGCCCCTAAGATTTTATTTAAGTAATCTGTATACCCAACGTGAGATGTGAACTTACAACCCTAAGATCAAGAAGAGTCGCATGCTCTACTGACTGACCCAGCCAAGCACCCAAAATCAATCTTTTAAATCAAGATAGTTGAAACAAAACTCTGCAAAATAAGAGGGGTGGCATTATATACATGTATCCTAAATCCTAAAATATGCTTATACACCAAAACAGAGACAAACTTGTGAAGTCTGAAGCTAGTTTGAATATATAAATGTGAAATACTGCTGTGCCCTACCGACGAGAACAAATTTTTATCACTAAGTGAAAAAATAAAGTGGCCTGCTTCCCAGGACACAGGACTGGTAACAATTCAGTTGACATTTGGACCCAAGTCATTTCCTTGAATTATATTTAGTCACCATATAAAAACAGATCCCAAAGGTTTCTAGAAACTCCACACCTATACTCCTTTTGCATGAGATGTATGAAGTTATTTTGCTGGGACAATGAAGTGTGACATCTTATCTTTATCATCACACATAATTTTTCAAGGCTCCAGATTTAGAATTATTAGGTCCATTCTAGGACTATTTAAATTTGTACACAAAAACAAAAGTAATTTAACATATTTACAATCTCAAAAATTTATAATCTACCTCCAAATTCCTGGACATCCTTTCAGAAAAGCTTAAATTCTAAAGCAAAATAATTACTTGCCTGTCTTTTAAATGCTTAGCTTTCACTTGAGTTATTTGTCCACTAGAGAAATCAAACACTTCTTCACTCAAGAGTTTAAGAATCACCATATTATTCTGACAGAGACTTTCACTAGTCCTACTTGCTCCAACAATGTCACTGATAAAAGTTGGCCAGTGTTTTGGCCATTCTTGTTTCAGTATCTGAAATAAGATAGGAAATGTTAATTTCATTTTACTTCTCAATGGCAGATAAAGCAAGAGTGAATAACAACCACTTTTCATTTTTTCCCCCTTGAAATGTGCCAGCCTCTATAGAATCAACTAGATAAAGTATAACATAGATAAAGTATAGCACAGATAAAGTTTTCGGCTTCAAATGCCCAGGACTCCTCTCAGTTTTCCCAATTGGTCTAGTCTGGTTCCTTTTTCTTTTTTAATGAAAGATTTTAAGTAATCTGTACACCTAACGCAAGGCATGAACTCATAACCCCAAGATCAAGAGATGCATGCTTGCGTGTTCCACCAACTGAGCCAGCCAGGTACCCTGGTCTAGTCGGTTCTAATATGCATGCATATCAATAAAGCTGGATACACACGTACATATTATCCTAGTAGATATAAAGATCTAACTCTAAGCAGTAAAAACATGATGGGCAGAGAGGCTCATTTTCTCATATAAATTTGGAAGGCAGCATTATAATTGGGGATGGAATCATCTTTGACCAAAGTCTAATGAACTGCATTACATTTTGAAGTCTATACTATATATTATGCACACTAGGATTTTCCCAACCAGATATTCTATATAGTACCTGTTACTATAAGAGGTAACTAACTTCTTTGTACTTCTCTCCATCCCAAAGATAGGCTGACAACAAAAAGTCCCCAGGATAAAAGCGTAACTTAATGAAAACCCAAATGTTTTCATCACTTACTAAATGGAAAAATCTGTATTTTTTCCTCACACACCAATTAATGTTCTCAGGAAAATTTTTGCAGTATTATAAAAAATATGTAAATACAAAATTCAAAAGTGAGATTATTAGAGAAGTTTGAAAAACAGACTAGGTGTAGAGATCGGTTTAAGGAATGTTGAATTCAAAAGCAATGATTTATGAATTAAAATGGAGACAGATGACATGGAAAAAAAGTATGCAAAGGAACAGGCAAATGAAAAAACTGTAATGGGTCTGATCCATACTGGAGCCATAGAAGTGATGAACTTACAGTATATAAAGTTTCCAACCATAGCAAAATTACAATTTCAAATGCAAAAACAGTAGGTTATAGTCATTGTAAAAACTATTATTACTTTAAGATGTTAGTCTAGCTATTTGACAAAGTAGGTTTGAATATTTTGTTCCAGTAATCAGCCTAACTGAAGCATTAATTATTCTATGGAAAACAGTAAATCAAGTAAAAGCTTACCTGAACAAGAATCATATTTAATTTTCCAATATACACCTTTTCCTTCTAAGAAAAGAAAAAAGTTTAATTAAATGAATGTCTAAAATAATAGTAAGAACACAAGCAAAGGAATTCCTCTGAAAAAAATGAATGCAGATCTACTGTAAATGATTGTACATATATGTTTGTATGTCTGTGACAGGAGTAGATTTAAGCTGAAGATTCATTATTTAAATGATTTTAAATTCTCACACTAATTTCCAAAAATGGTCTTACCTCTACACAAGTTGGGTCAGATGACGTCTTGATAATGAGGCCAACAACGTATTTTTTAATTCCTATTAAAAAAAAATATTCAACACTTTCATAGCACGCCGATAAATCATCAGTAACAAAAAACCGAGGAAGGGGAAGATAAAAGGTCAGATAATAAACCCCAATCCCATCAGAAATATTTACATTTTTGAATGATGCCCATCATTTTTGTGTACTACCCTTTAAATTTTAACTTTTGTTAACTTTACCACATGTATAGGTTTAACAACTACAGATTATATTCTAAAATATTCTTTAATGCTATATCAGTCAACATGTAATTACAAAAAAAACCCACCAGGGATTAATTTGTTGTTCATTTAAATAAACAAACTTATTTTTATAAGGTTAAAACTACAAAACCCCTGAAAAGCATTCTAAGTAAGTTTATTGAAAATATATTTTTTTGAAAAAAATGTTTTACCATTTATTTTTGAGACCGAGAGAGACAGAGCATGAACAGGGGAGGGTCAGAGAGAAAGGGAGACACAGAATCTGAAACAGGGTCCAGGCTCTGAGCTGTCAGCACAGAGCCCGACGCGGGGCTCGAACTCACGGACTCAAACTCATGGACCACAAGATCATGACCTGAGCTGAAGTCCGATGCTTAACCGACTGAGCCACCCAGGCGCCCCTATTGAAAATATTTCTAAATCAAGATTAGATGTTGTTTCCCTTTTCAAATTTAATTGTAACATTAAGGTATTCCCAGAAATTTTTTATTTTGAGAGAAAGTACACCTGAGCAGGGGAGGGGCAGAGAATCCCAAAGCAGGTTCCGCACTGTCTGCCCAGAGCCTGACATAGGGCTTGATTTCACCAACTGGGAGATCGTGACCTGAGCTGAAATCAAAAGTTGGATACTTAACCGACTGAGCCACCCAGGCTCCTGAGGTGGAAGTGATTTTAACTTGTCCCCTCCACTACAATACACAAGAATTAAGGAGAAAGCTTTGTTTATAATGTTATTTACTTAAGGATATCTTAATAGTACAACCTATTCTTTAAACAACAAGACTTCTTGCCTGTGATTTTAATTCACATCATTCAAAATTTACAGAACATCTATTATAAGTTCCCTTCAGTTTTAAAATTACACAGTGCTCCTACATCAATACATCCAATGGGTTTAAGAGGTAGGACCCTTAAATAAACAAATTATGATTTCCTACCATATAAAAACTATTCTCACATTTAATTTAGGCTTTGGTACCAAACGATCATCATCTTTGACAGCTATCTGACCTTTGAAAATACAGTTCAAGAGCTTCTGGAACTATGTTGCCCCAAGCTTTATGTAACAAATTTGGAACTCAGGGAGAGGGGATTTGCTAAGAAATTTACCCATAATATCAAGCAGGAAATACACAGCTGACATGAAGGCAGTAAAATGCTGATTTGATTGTAAAATCCTCTCAATACTTCATGTGCTGAAGTATTAAATTTATTCCATTTGTTCCTCCATTTTCTTTCATATTCCAAGCAACTAAACATTAAAATACACTAATTATGTAAATAATTTCCTTATTGTAAAAAAACTACTAGTACAATAAAGTCACACGAGAACTATTTATCAACTGAAAATGTAATGTTAAATGGTATCAATATTCACAGATTAAGAGACATTTAAAAAACTGTTTGGTAAGTGCCAAAAATTTGTTATATACAATCTAATATAAACTATATCATTTATGTTTTTAATAAAGTTTTTTAATGTTTGTTCATTTTTGAGACACACACACACACACACACACTCTGAACCAGGCTTCAGGCTCTGAGCTGTCAGCACAGCTGACATGGGGCTTGAACCCACAAACCAAGAGATCATGACCTGAGCTGAAGTCGGGATTCTCAACCAACTGAGCCACCCAGGCACTCTTCATTTACATTTTTAAAAGCTAGTTCTACCCTAGGCAAAGACCACAATACTAAATGCTGCAGACAAAATCTATCAATTAATGCTAAAAAAGAATGGGAAAACCTTTCAGAAAAAATAAGATACCAGTGTGATCTCAATTATCCCAAGATCGTTTTCAAGGAAAAAACCCAGTAATTTTGTTAAAAAAACAGCAGGAACCACCATAACCAGATAATAAATGTTAATAATAAATAAATGTACTAGCATTACATACCCTGTCTTGGTGGACTGAGGACACAACACCATTATTCTTAAAAAAAATTTATTGTTTTATTTATTTTTGAGAGAGAGACAGCATGACTGTGGAAGGGACAGAGAGAGAGAGAGAGGGAGCCACAGAATCCAAAGCAGACTCCAGGCTTTGAGCTGTCAGCACAGAGCCAGACGCAGGGCTCGAACCCATGAACTGTGAGATCATGACCCTGAGCCAACATCTGATGCCCAACTGACTGAGCCACCCAGGCACCTGGGACATACAACACCATTATGACATTCTTACCAAAAAATCATGGAACCTCCATTTAATCCCGAGGAATTAAGACAAACCTAAACTGAAATACACTCTACAAAATAAATAAATGATCAAAATTCATCAAAAAGTGTCAAAGATGTATCAAGCAAGGATTAAGAACCATCACACATAAGAACACTAAAAAAAACACACTAAGCTGTAGAACAGAAAAAGGCCTTTAGAAAAAACACGTGAAATTTAAATGGGCATAGTTCAGTTAATAGTACCGAACCAATGTTTTTTTCATGGTTTTGATAATTTTTTAATGTTTATTTTTGAGATAGAGACAATATTGAGCAGGGGAAGAGTACACGGTGGTGGGGGGAGGGGGACGACACAGAATCTGAAGCAACTTCCAGCCTGAGCTGTCAGCAAAGAACCTGACACGGGGCTCGAACTCACAAACTACAAGATCATGACCTGAGCTGAAGTCGGATGCTTAACCGACTGAGCCACCCACGCAGGCACCCCCCTGCTATGGTTCTGATAATTTTATTATGGTTGCAGAAGCTTGTTAGTATTAGAATAAACCAAAGGGTATTAAGTGCATTCTATATTTTTTGGGCAACATTTCTACAGTCTAAAATTATTTTAAAACAAGAAGAAGGCTATGTGGACACAAAATCAGGTCGAGTTTTAATAAGACAGTAAAAAAAGGAAATAAGAATATCAAATTTGTTTTATTAACATTTATTTTCAGACTGCAACAGCACACATGAGCAGGGGAGAGGCAGAGAGAGTCCCAAGAAGGCTCTGCACTGTCACCAACCGAGCTACCCAGGTGCTCTGAGTATCAAACTTATTTTAAAACAAGTGCTTCGGTACATGAATCATTTATTGTAACAACCATACATCAGTTTTAAAAAACAAGCTAGGTGCGCACCTGTGTGGCTCAGTTGATTAAATATCCAACTCGATTTCAGCTCAGGTCATGATTTCAGAGTCTTGTGAGTTCAAGCCCAGTGTAGAGCTCTGTGCTGACAGCATGGAGCCTGCTTGAAATCCTCTCTCTCTCCCTCCCTCCTCCCCAGTGTTCTCTCTCAAAATAAATAAACTTAGAAAAAAAAAAAAGCTAAATTTTACCAATTATTTAGGCTAACCCCCAAAACAATCCCACATATCCTTAGTGTCCAGAAGATTTAACCAAAACGTAAATATGGTATCGCTGGTCCTTCTGTTCTTTACATAAATACTACTACTAAGGCATCTTTAAAAAATTAAATGACAATTCTAAAAAAATATGAATAACAATAAACATTCCTCTGAATCCTCTTAACACAGGAAACAGCCTAAAAACAGAAATATATTGCCTTCTTTCTGTTAAAGGAGAGACAATACCATACAATGAGATTTAGTAGTTTTCTTCTTAATCTGTCATAAGAAATGAAACAATGTCTAAATCCACTATTGCTGCCTCTATTTGGAACACATATCTGTTTGGAGGCTTTTCTCAGCCTCAGGGAACAGTAAAATAGGATCAAATAGATCCTTCAACTCTTCTGTTAGCAATTAAATCAATTAAGTATCTTCTCCCTGTTTTCAGAGGTCTGAGGTTCACCTGTAGATGAAGCAAAGCGTAAATGATGAAAATAGTAGGAAAACAAAAATGGAAATTTCTCACAGACAATATAATATTAATTTAATTTAATGTCACTCTGAAATGACAGTACTTCAATCCCTTCAGAACACTGGAACAATGCCTTTTCTGATCAAGTAGTGCTGCACACAAAGTGTCTGGAATCTCCTATTGCTAGGTACAAAGCTTATTTCATCAAGTACTCTAACTTCTTCCCCAAGTACATTCCATGGCTTACCCAAAATTTAAAAAAGCAGCTCAAAGAGGAGGAGTTTTACAACTGTAAATAAATAGCACAATGGAGCGCCTAGGTGGCTGAGTTAAGTGTCCGACTCTTGGTTTTGGCTCAGGCCATGATCTCACGGTTCTGTGAGTTAGGGCCCCAAGTCAGGCTCTACACTGGCATTGCGGAACTTGCTTGGGATTCTCTCTCTGGCCCTCTGCCACTCGCATGGTCTCTGTCTCTCTCAAGTAAGCTTAAAAAAAAAAAACAAACTTTTAAATAAAAACTAAAGAAATAGTGCAATGACATCGTGCTTATCAAGGCAGAAAAGCCAAATGTTGACAACTATTAGAGAAGCTCAGCTTCTGAAACTTAACAGAAAATTATCTGAGATTTTACAGAAAATTATATATTCTCAGTGTCTTATTCTTTGTACCAAATGAATTCATGTTTGTCACGTGCAAAAGAGATATTCACATAATATAAATTTCTTAAAATAAGGCACTCCCTATACACATTCATATAAAACTTTATTATCTGTCAAAACCTATTAATATAAAATTGTCTGTTTCCTATCATTCAGAAAGTGTATGTGAAGAACCTGGGATATTTCTTCCAGCAGCTTTCTAAGCTCCTCTTTGGGAATGAAGAAACGATAAGACACACAAATATAGATAAAATTAAAAAGTTTTTGAAAAATCAAGAACATTTCAGCACAATTATGTTCTTGTTACTATGTCATCAAGCTTTTCAAGGGATTCATAAAATCACTTTTAACAAATTTTTATCTATAGCTCCTCATTCTATTCTTCTCAATTTGAACAAAAATTCACCTCCAAAGTTTAAATTAACCTACAAAGTACTGAAGAGTGCTATTTTATTTTTTTAAGTGTTGCTTTTTAAAAAAGACTGGCCATGTATATTTTCTTTAAAATCTATGCTAGCATAAAAATGGCAAACTAGTCATAGAAAAGCATATTATGATGCAAAATTTTCAAATCCATGTTTATGCATTTATCTCTTATAATCTATTTTCTCAAGGTAAAAAAAAATGTCTTCTGACAGTCTTATTTACAATAAACAATCGGGGTGCGTGGGTGGCTCAGTAACTTGAGTGTCGGACTTCAGTTCAGGTTATGATCTCACAGTTCATGAGTTTAAGCCCCACATTGGGCTCTGTGCTGACAGCTCAGAGCCTGGAGCCTGCTTTAGATTCTGTGTCTCCCTCCCTCTCTGCCCCTCCCCTGCTCATGCTGTGTCTGTCTCTCTCAAAAATAAACATTAAAATAAAAAAACAAGCAATGCTAAACAGTCAACATAAACTTATTGAAAATAGAGATAATGTCAACTTTAGCTAGTGAAAAGGTAAGATTAAAATAAACCTCATCCTGGGGCACATGGGTGGCTCAGTGGGTTAAACATCCAACTTTAGCTGAGGTCATGATCTCACAGTTTCTTAGTTCAAGCCCTGTGTCCAGGCTCTGTGCTGATTGCTTAGAGCCTGGAGGCTGCTTCAGATTCTGTGTCTCCCTCTCTCTCTGCCCCTCCCCTGCTCACACTCTCTCTCTCTCAAAAATAAACATTAGAAAATATAAAATAAACATCATCCTGCCTTAGAAGTTACACATCATCTTGCAAGCTACTTGCATCTAGGAATACCTTCCAAAAAGTGGATAATGACAGGGTAAAAGAAATCCATTACCAAACCTGAATTTCATAAAGAGGATTCACTAAAAACCTTTAAAATATGAGAACTTATTACTGACTACAACTTCCTGTGGATGTCATATTCCCCTGGGAGCAAAAGCCTTACTTTTCAAAATTTACTTAAGGTTCTACCTTAGCATCCCATCTGGTCAGTGATAGATTGTCAGCAACTTTTCCACCAAATACATGATTCTACCTACTAAGAAAAATTGCATTCCTAGACAAATTATAAAATATGTTGAATAAAAAAGCTGCACATTCTGGGGGTGCATCGGTGGCTCAGCTGGTGAAGCATCCAACTTTGGCCCAGGTCATGATCTTGCAGTTCCTGAGTTCGAGCCCCACAACGGGCTCTCTGCTGTCAGTGCAGAGTCTGCTTCATACCTGTCTCCCTCTCTCTCTGCACCTCCCCCACTCGTTCTATCTCAAAAATAAGTATTTAAAAAAAAAAAGTTGCACATTCTGATTCCTCTTTCACAGTGGCTAATTTTTACATATTACAGAAAACAAAATCTCAACACACTATTATTATAAAAGCAAAACTACAGACAAAACTGAGTTCACCCCAGTTCCAACCACTGTGCAATACTTAAAAGTATCCAATTCCCCTTTATAAATTTATTGATGCATTATTATTTTAAGTAAACTCTACCCCAATGTGGGCCTCAAACTCACAACCCTCAAATCAAGTCGTATGCTCTCCTGACTGAGCCAGTCAGGTGCCCCTCCAATTCCACTTTAAATATTTCTTTACATTCTTAAGCTCTAACAATGCAAGTTTGGTACATTTCTCCATCAGAGCCATTTTAATTGAAAGTAAGGTTCTTTCCCTGTGCCATAAATTTATCACAAATACCTGTCCATCTAACCACCAACAGTGACCATCAGAAAGACAGACACTAAAATATAGTTATCTTATCCTCTTTACACCTTCTTATACAGATGAATCCAGAGTACGGTTCCTACTCTTCACTCAATTCAATACTTCAGATAACAAACAGCAAAATGAGAGACAGCTAAATCAATTCAAAAGTGGGAATTTTTAAAAAATTTTAATGTTTATCTTTGAGAGAGAGAATGAGAGAGAGAGAGAGAGAGAGAGACACCGAGTGCGAGTGGGGGAGGGACAGAGAGAGGGGAAGATACAGAATCCAAAGCAGGCTCCAGGCTCTCAGCTGCCCGCACAGAGCCCGACGCGGGGCTCAAACGCAGGAACCCCGCAAGAGCACGACCTGAGCTGAAGTCGGACGCCTAACCAACTGAGCCACCCAGGCACCCCTCAAAAGCAGGAATTCTTAACCCAGGGCTCACACAGATAGGCTAGAACGATTATTACCTGCATGTTTAGTAATTTCAGGAGGAACAAGCTGTAGGAACAATGATCACTCTTTTGTTTATTCTGACAAAGAGAGAGAAAGCACAAGTGGGGAAGGGCAGAGATAGAGGAGAGAGAATCCCAAGCAGACTCTCTGCACTGCCAGTGTGGAGCCTGACATGGGGCTTGAGCTCATGAACTGAACCATGAGATCATGACCTGAGCCAAAGTCCAAAGCTTAACTGATCGAGCCACCCAGGTACCCCAGAACATCGATCACTCTTAAAAGGGTTTTATGGCCTCAGATATTGAACAAGAACTATAAAGGATATATAAGGAATTTAAATTTTATTACATTTATAGCATCATTATTTATAATGGGCAAAAGATGGAAACAACCCAAACACCCACCCACAGATGAACCAATAAAAATGTGGTATAGACTACAAAAGAATATTATTCAGTCATTAAAAAAATGAAATTCAGATATCGAAGGCTGTAACATGGACAAACCTTGGAAACATGTGCTAAGTGATGTTAACCAGACACACATAAAAATGATTGTACCTACAGGAGTTACTTAGAATAAGCAATTCACAGAGACAGATAGCATAACAGTAGTTAAGTAGTTAACAGAGATTGGGGAGACAGTATAATGGGAGAGCTCATGTTTAATGGGTAGGGTTTCAATTTGGGATGAAAAAACTTTAGAGATTGATAGTGATAATGGTTGTACAATATTATGAATGTATTTACAAACACTGAACTACACACTTAAAATGGTTATGTATACTTTATGTATATTTTATCACAAAACAACTGTTATATTTAAGATTCATTGATTACAGTTGACCCTTGAACAACGCAGGTTTGGCCACACAGATCCCCTTATACGTGGGTTTTTTAGGTAAATACAGTACAGTACTGTAAATGTACTCTCCTTATGATTTTAACACTTTTCTCTAGCTTACTTTAATACAGTATAAAACACATATAATATACAAAATATGTATTCATCAACTGTTATCAATGAGGCAACACACAGTAGGCTATTAGTAGTTAAATTCTGGGGGATCAAAAGTTTTGCACAGATATGTGATTGCCAGGGGGTCAGCTTCCCTAACCCCTCACACACACTGTTCACGGGTCAACTGTACTGCTAGTGAGAATGTAAAATGATACAGCTATTTTGGAATATAGTTTGGCAGTTAAACATGCACCTACCATATTATCCAGCCATTCTACTCCAGCTAATCAAGTAAGTGACAGAAAGACTGGGGAGGAGGAAGGGTAAAAAAGAAGGCAATCACAAAGATGAAGACCTTGATTACAGTGGTGGTTTCATGGGTATATGCTTAAGTCAAACTTCTTATCAAATTGTGTAAGTGAACAGCTTCTAGGTTTTGATAACCATCTCTTTCCTTTTGTTCCCCCTTCCCTAAGGTTAGTAGCTGCTTCCTGTGTTTACTAACATCTGAGTTACCTCAATGGCCCTCTCCTGGCCTTACCAACCCCCTCAATTCTCTGCACTAAAATCCCTTGTTTGGGAAAATGATAAAAGAAACGTGGTAAAATCCTTTGTGGTAAATATAGGGGACACACAAAAGTAGGTATTAAGGAGCCTAGTTAGGAAGCTACTGCAGAAATTTCAAGGTTATTTGGTGAAACGAATACATTTTTGTGGAAAGAGACTGGCGAAACACATGCCGGATGTTTATTCATACCTAGCACCTAGAAGGGCCCAGGGGCTTTATACACATTACCTTTTCTATCATATCCCAAAATGGTTGCAAAGCAGTCAAGATTCAGAGGAGTAAAATATTTTGCATAAAGATCATACTAATAATTGTACCATGGGGGCACCTGGGTGGTTCAGTCGGTTAAGTGTCCGGTTCTGGGTTTTGGCTCAGGCCACAATCTCACAGTTTGTGAGTCCAAACCCTGGTTCAGGCTCTGCATGGGGAGCACGGAGCCTGCTTGGGATCCTTTCTCTCCTCCCCTCCTCTGCTCTCTCTCAAAATAAATAAACTTAAAACAAACAAATAAATGTACCATATGCCTCATTCCATAGGAAGGGCACTGAGTAAAAATCTTTTGGGTAACTGGATTTGTCAACTTACTCAAATTAAAACACAGAAGTACACAACTCAGGAACTTAATTGCCCAACTACCTTTAATTAAGCACCCAAACTTTCAAAATGTCCAATTATGACTTTATCACTTGGGACTACTCATAAATTGACCATGACTTTTCAACTATAGTAAGTTCTTATCTCATGAAATGAAAGGACATGTAAACCATATGCCTTAACAGATTAAATCATGATCCTCTGGTTCAAAACAAAACAAAACAAAAGAAAACAAAACATATGGCTATCTTTATACAGATAAATTTTTTTCCCCAGGGAGGATCAAATTAGAATTTCTAATTCTAATTAGAATTTTCTAATCCAAATGCAAACATTATTTTTAAAAAAGGAGGAGGGTTAGCTGGAAAAATTCATGTTGATGTGCAGCCCAGATAATCAACATCACTAACAATCCTAGTGTACCTTTAATTACTTCAGTGTCTAGCAACCAATCTCTTCAACAAATGGGTGTTGGGAGAACTGGACAGCTACATGCAAAAGAATGAAATTATACCCCTTTCTTATTACACCGCGCGCGCGCACACGCGCACACACACACACCTTAAAAGAGAGTTACACCTAAATATGAGACATGAATCTAAAACTCCTAGAAGAAAACATAGGCAGTAATCTCTTAGACCTAGCACAGGTGTCTCCTCAGGCAAAAGAAACAAAACCACAATTAAACTATTGGGACTACACCAAAATAAAAGAACTTTGCATAGCAAAGGAAACCATCAACAAAACAAGGCAACCTATTGAATGGGAGAAGATATTTGCCAATGATCTATCCAATAAGGGGTTAACATCAAAAATACATAAAAGCCTGCAACTCAATATCAAAAAATCCCCCATATAATCTGATTAAAAACAGGCAGAGGACTTGAATAGTTATTTTTCCAAAGAAGACATACAGATGGCAAACAAACACATGAAAAGATACTCAACATCACTAATCATTAGGAAAATGCAAACCAAAACCACAATGAGAGATCATCTTACATCTGTCAGAATGGTAGAATCAAAAACACAAGAAATAATCATCCACAGCAAGGATATGGGAAAAAAAAGAACCCTCTTGCATGGTTGGTAGGAATGTAAACTGGTGCAGCCACTGTGGAAAAAAGTATGTTCAGGTTCCTCAAAAACTTACATACAGAAATACTGTATGATCCAGTAATTCTACTACCACGGATTTACTCAAATGGAAACACAAATTCACAAGGTCTATGCACCCCTATGTTTATTGCAGCAATTAATTCCAATAGGCAAGATGCGGAAGCAACCTAAGTGCTCATCGACAGATGAATGGACAAAGATGTGGGGTTAAATACACACACACACACACACACACAAAGGATTATTACTCAGCCACAAAAAAGAATGAGTTCTTGAAGGTAAAATGCTAAGTGAACTAAGTCAGAAAAGGACAAAATACCATATGATTTAATTTATATGCAGAACCTAAGGAACAAAATAAACCAACAAAACAAAGCAGAAACATACCCATATATAAAGAGAAAACTAGTGCTACCTAGAGGACAGATGGTTACACGGAAGCAAAAGGGGTAAAGGGGTGAAGGGGTGGGGCATCTGGGTGGCTCAGTTGGTTAAACGTCTGACTTCAGCTCAGGTCATGATCTTGCGGTTCGTGAGTTTAAGCCCCGCGTCAGGCTCTATGTCGACAGCTGAGAGCCTGGAGTTGCTTCAGATTCTGTGTCTCCCTCTCTCTCTGCCCCTCCTCTGCTCATGCTCTCTCTCAAAAATGAAGAATAAAACACTAAAAAAAAAGGGGGGGGGGCGCTGAAGGGGACTGGGATGTACAGGTTTCCAGTATGGAAGGAATAAATCATAGGGATGAAAGGTACAGCATAGAAAATACAGTCAATGATATTATAACAGCATTGTATGGTGACAAATGGAAGCTACACTTATGGTGAGCATGGCATTACATTGTACACCTGAAACTGTGTGTCAATTTTACTTCAATAAAAAAATTTTAATTGAAACAAAAATTCTCTGGGGCGCCTGGGTGGCTCAGTCAGTTAGGCATCCAGCTGTTGATTTTGGTTCAGGACATCATCTCATGGTTGTTGAGACTGAGCCCCGTTGTCAGTCTCTGTGGGTTCTGCACTGACAGCACGGAGCCTGCTTGGGGAATTCTCTCTCTCTACCCCTCCATAGCTCAGGCACTCTCTCTCTTTCTCTCAAAACAAACAAACATAAACAAAAAAAACTAGTTTGGAAAAATGTAGAAGTTATTTTGGCTTGCTGTCTGTGCAAATGTTTTCTTCCTTTAAAATACTGCCATTTACATGAAGGAGAGGTTTAAAGGGCTCAACCTGATCATCATCCCCTTCTTTTATAGTGAGAGTAGCACTCATTATATATACCTTATTTAACTTTTCTATATCTTCCCAACTACTGCATGTTGGTATAGGGATACATTTACATAGACTTAATACCAACTAATGCTTTGTACTAAGCAGAAACACAATATATGTACTAGGTAAATAAATATATATGCTAAGGAAGATGGACAAGGAATAGCTACCAAGTGGAGACAACAGCTTTAAAAAACATGACAGTTGTAGATAAAAAGAATATACATTATTTTGGGGGTTACACAAACTTATTCCCAATACTTAAGTTACTTAAAGATGAAATAAAAGTAACATTCAGAAAACTTAGTGTACTTTGGGGGATAAGAAAGCTTAAGACTGGAGAACCCTACCAGGATTGACAACGTTTAAATTAATTATAAAATTCAGAGAGTACTGAATTTCCCCCCCAATGTTTCACTTTAAAAACACGATCACACTAAATGCATCATGCAAAGTTGTTGTTGCCTATTTAAATTTGGAATTCACATTCTCTGGGAGGCACATTACATGCTCTTCCAACAAGCCTGTGAAAGATCCTAGAAGTTATACCACTTTTTCCTCCATGTAATGACCTCACTGACAATGGTAACCATCATGAGTGGTTTTTATAAAGTTTAGATCCCACTTAATCGTTATCATTAGTCTTTAAGAGAAATACCAGGGGAAAGGGGATTCTGATAAATCTTTATTATTTTAGAGAGCACACATGCAAGGGGGGGGCAGAGGGAGAGGTTTTTTATTTTATTTATTCAATTAGAGAGTGAGCATGAGTGGGGAGGGGTAGAGAGAGGGGGAGAGAATCCCAAGCAGGCTCAGCACTGTCAGTGCAGACCCCAACATGGGGCTCCAACTCATGAACTGTCAGATCACAATCTGAGCCAAAATCAAGAGTCAGACACTTAACTGACTGAGCCACCCAGGAACCTTGGGAGAGAGAATCTTAAGCAGGCTCCATGCTCAATGCAGAGCCCAACTCCAGGGTCCATCCCATGATTCTGGGATCATGTCTTGAGCCAAAACTGTCAAATGCTCAACTGACTAAGCCAACCATGTGCCCCTGATAAATCGTTTTATAGATAACAGCTGACCTTTGAACAACACAGGCTTGAAGTGGATGGGTCCATTCATATGTGCATTTAAAAAATTATATACAGTATAATACTGTAAATATATATTCACTTCAATTTTCTTAATAATATTCTTTTGTCTAGAAATGTTACAGGCAGAATAATCACCATGTCTCTCTCCAGTTTCTTCAAACGTGACAGGTTTTCAAAAGTAAACAGTTTTACACACCCTGGAGTATGTGCACATCTGACACACATAAACATGAGAAGCACTGGGACTTTATGATAAAAACCAAAACTTACTACTGCTCTCATTCATGCAGAAGGCTAAAAATGTCAAATCCTCAGGGAACCCTTTAGCCTCCAATTTTTTCATGGAGAAATTTTTTCATGGAGAACCATGATCAGCTAGTATCATTATAAATTGTTTCATTTTAAAGTCAGAAAAATGTCGAAGAATCATCTAGTGCAATCCTTATGTGGTAAGAGGCAGAGGACTATGTGTTTAGAAACAAAAGAGGGACTTAACAGCAGCAAAGGAACGAGAAGTGCTCCGAAGATCCCTAAAGGGCAGTGACAAGATATGAAGGATCTATTTGGTCCAAACAAACTGGACTTACTAACTTCTGAGAAGGTCACACAACATGATCTAAAATAGTTTCAACCCCAAATAAAATATTTTAAAAAATAGGAACCTTTTTTTGAAGGCAGTATTTCCCCCTGTACTCTCATTCTTACTCTATGGCTTATGGTACATTAAGGACACTGCCATTAAAAACTGTCTTATTCACCTATAAACATGCCAGAAAGATGTCAGGTTTCTAGAGAAAGACCAGCTGAGTAAATCCAGGTCATTATTCCACCATAAAAAAAACATGAAAAAGCAAGTGAAAAAAGACATATTAAAGATCAACAGTCCAAGACAGGAGACTGGTTTTAATAGAAAAAACTGCCACCAGTAGTAGCATACTCCCCATTATAAAGTTCAGGCTTGTACTTCTATATTTTTCAGAGGTTAACAAGGGATCTAAAGTAGGTAACAGAGGCAGTATATGAAAACTGGAAGTAACTACATCAATATACTCCAAGAGATTAAGCTTGCCCCAAGTTTCTTAAACAGGACTGTTACTGAGACAGTACAAAGGCAAAAGTTAAATATGAATAGCAAGCATCATCACATCCTAATTTTCTTTTCTTTCCTTAAGTTAGAAGTCCATATCTTCTAGCGCTCGCCCAGAATTTCCAAGGTAAAGCCTTGTGACTTTTAAAATTTCGTTTTTCCTTTGCTTTTACAGTACTTATCACTGGTCAGTTACCATTTGGCAAACTTAAACCCATGTATAAGAACACACATTCAAATTTCACTCACTTCAAACATGGTCCCAATTAACTAGAAGTTGATATATACTTTTTATCACGGTACTTATTGTAAACAGTTCAACCGCTCTGGCCTCCTCTTTCCCCCAAAAGGTAAACTAACTCCTCCCCCTGCTTTGCTACATGACGAAAGCCATAATCTCCATTAAAGCATAATAACTACTAAAGATTTAACAATCCCCCATCTGATATTCAACTATAATACAAATGCCAAAAATAATAAAATTCTGGATTTACAATTCTTCAAAGCATTTTCCTACCTTCACACTGGTTCCTCGGAAGAATCTTCCATCTTGTTTTTATCACATTTTCCAAAATTTGTAGTCCATAATACTGAAAATTGGAGAATAGAACCATGTGAACATATTGCTATAAGACTGGCAATTTTCAGGATTCACAAATGGACAGACATTCACACATTTACATCTAAAGTTTCAAAAACATTATGCTACCAAGTTTAATTACATATATTAAACAAGGATCTATTCACCCATATACTGAGTTTTCATGCATTTTCCTCATTTTATTGTTTACTACTCTATTTAATGTCCTGCTGTTTATACATGCTCACACCAGGAGGAAGAACCAAATAAAAAGCCCTTTAGCAGCCAAATGGGCTTATCTGTAGAAGGAAAAGTAGCAGCCAGATATGAATTCACAGCATAAATGACTGCTCATAGGCTCACGTACTTTAACACGACCAGGCTCCTAAGAATTTAGCAGCTTGGATGCTCTCAAGCTCCCTACCATCCTCTAGGAGTTGTAAGCTCTTGGCCAAGTATTAAAGTATTGTCACAGATACTTTTTATAGAAAGTGTTTACAAACATCACTGGTGTGTTACTTAAGGAGCAGCAAGACAGCCCAAGGGTTTAATTTTCAATTTTAATCCCACCCTTACAGTTGCTATTTCTACTAATTTAAAGATAAACTTTTGTGCACAGTCAAAAATAATACACAAACGCATGTTGCAATCTGTATTTATCTTTCAGGTATTCCTTCCTAAATATAAAAGTCATTACTAAAAATATAAGTAAGTTAATAAATACAGATACCACTTTCAAGCCATTTTGTCCCTCCTGCTCATTACTCACTCTAAATAGTCAACAATGTTCACAACAATTTATAATGCTATACAAGTTACTACACAAAATTATTACCATGACCAATTAGTGTGGATAGACAGGAGGAAGAAAAGGGACCAAACTGTTGTGGTACGTCTCAACTGGTTGAATTAGGGAAGAATTAGTTATAATACCTGAAAGATAAACTCATTCATATATAGACATATAACCTCAGATTGCAAGTTTTGGCTGAGAATAAGAGTTCATCTTTAAAATGGTTAGTCATCACACAATAAAATAGGAGCATTAGTATTTCAACCAAAGGGATCATGTGAATGCTAATTTTATCCAAAGCACAATATAGACTGTCCCAAACTACATTGTGCTCAAATAGTAAACGTTTTTGCTGTTTTCTTTCTTTTTAACATTTCATACTTTTCAAGAAAATTTTGCCATTTCAACTAAAATCCTACATTTGCAGAACATTCCTTAAAAAGACTTCCAAAATAAAAAAGCCAAAGCAAAATTCTGAAATTACAAATTTGATACCATTAAAGGGTTTCATAATCAGCAGTAAATAGGGAAACTTTCTATCCTGTTCATTTATAATTCCTTTATAGGTCTAGACCTCAGAAAAATAGGCAAAAAAAGGTGACATTCTGACTGAAATTTTAAATTAACTTTTAAGAACATACTACCCTAAAAACTTTTAATTTTCTAGATACGAAATCAGACTGTCAACGTTTTGCTAAGTCAAAACAATGCACTTCTTACTACATGGAATATTGTTAATTCTCAAGCAATTAAAAAGATCTTTAAAAAACTAAAAATCCACCATAAATATACCAGGAAGAAGCAAAATCTCTTAACTTTGTCCTATTTAGCCCATATTTTCCAGCTTACACTTTTTAATTGAAGGCTATTACTCTGCTTCCTTTATGTTTGCTACTTTGTTACCTAAGTTACCTATTTACTAACCTCTAAGTCCTTTCCCCAACTGTAAAAAGAAAGCATAAGCTTGCAGAGGATACAATTCATATTTTCCTCATTCTGCCCTCCTGGCTGAAGCAGTTAAGCCCAATAAAAGCTTTCACAAGTCAAAGGGATACAAAGATCATCATAATATCCCAAAACCGAATCTCTCCTAGACCTTAAGACTCTACATATGAAGAGAACCCACATTTTTTTGAAATAAGAGTATTTTGATTAAAAATCTTAAGTGTTAGCCAAATCTGGGGGCCAATAGTAAAAGACTACTTTGGAGATACTGATAAATAATCCAAACATCATTCAAAAGAATTATTTACGTATCTGCGTCACATCTCAGGACCTGAGAAATCCACTGCTGAGTTATGAAGATGAGGGACAGATAACAGCAAAGACTAAATGAAAAAATAAATGCATGAAATGATCCCTATGGTAGAAATTTCTACTGAGCCCTTAGAAATACTTATTTTATGCATTGAATTCCCCTTTCCCCTCCCACCGCCCATGAAACAAAAACAATTGATGAACAGAATTCAGTTAAAGGGAATCAAAAGGGTAGACCTTGTGGAGGCCTGCCGTCAAAGCCTAGCTGTGTCAGTTGCACAGGAAGACACCCCTTTTCTTCCTATTACAAGCAATCAACATAATGGAACATTATGATTAATATCAGGTAGTGTTAACATCTTTAAAGAAAAAAAAATGATTGCATAAAAGCCAAATGTCATAGTGCATAAATTTAGCACCAAATCATTTGTAATTTATGTAAATTGAAGAATTCTTTACCTGTTGCTTTCTTTCTGTTCCTCTAATCATCTCATTTTTCACAAGACAAATTTGAGTTTTTAAAAATACTGTTGATAAATCAACTTAAACATTAGTAATGTCTGTCAGTATAAAAAGCAAAATTTACCAGGCAAGCAAACAGGCAAACACTATTATGTTACTTAAGGTTAGCACTTTGAGGAAGTTCTGGACTGTATTTTTGCTCTAAAATTTACAAGATGTCAAAACTAATCAATATTTTAAAACTGTTAATTAATACAGTCTGATTTCAGAAACAGATGTGAAAATGGCTATTTTCTGTTTTAACACAATGTATACCAAGTGGAAATCTTGTGTGTATTAAACAGAATGCCATGCATGGTATTTTATTACTTCAAGGCAGTTTAAAGAGAAGTGTGAATCATCAAGCCTAAAACAGTCAAAACACATTTTGATCAACCCTTCTGTTCAAACTAGGAAAAAAGGACCCAAATTATAACATTTTTCAATTGCAAATAAAAACTGAGTGCTGTCCCATTAAGAGCATTGCTACCATGGAGCAGGGTTTTATTGCTGCCCACACAACTTCGTGTTGGAGGTGCCTAACCTGTATTATATTGATTACTTGCCCAAAATTCCTCTGATGTTATGTTTCATATCTGAATAACATCCAGAATTTATGCTACTTAGATCTGTATACATATTCTAAAAACAAAAACAAAAAACAACCAAAAAAAAGCCACCTTGCATTCTAGTCCCAATTACAAAACTTCATTCATAATTCTTAGGACTATTTGCAAGAATTAATTCTATGTTTAAGACTAAATTTTGAAATAAGTTAACAATATTAAATGTTTGAGATAACAAACACTAATACTAAAAATGAGATACCTTCCTCAAAGTTTATGACTGGAAGAAAAGAAGAAATAATGGATTTTAAAACCACCACTTGCTTACTTTCGTGTTCATATTCTGTGAAAATTCCAAAATTGTGTCGACTCTTGTCCATGCATCAGGATGCTCCTTTAAATGTGTCAGTACTTCTTGAGCCATTCTTTGCTAAAATATTACATGAAAATAATTTTAAGCTCACTTGTTCTTTTTAATCATTCATTAAAATGGTACCGAGCAAGGCACAAATCCCAATGGGACAGTGACTCTATTAACTTTCTGAAACACAAGAAATTAATGAGTCCATATACAAATAAATATGTCCATTATCACTCTTAAAATCCAATTTCTTTTTTTAAAATTAATTCATTTATTTTGAGAGGGGATGGGGGAAGGGAGAGGGAGAATCCCAAGCCGGCTCAGCGCTGTCAGCACAGAGCCCGATGTGGGGCTTGAACTCACAAAGCAAACCATGAGATCATGACCTGAGCAGAACTGAACCACCTAGTCATCCCAAATTTCAGTTTAAAATGGGAATATTCACCCCTTTGAAACAATAGGTTTTTTTTTTGCAATCTACTTTATTTGGTATCCTCAAAACGGATCTTAAGTTCAACCAATGCTAACAAAGACTAATGTAAATGAGTTCTCAGCATTTACAATCAACCAAAAGCAACATATAAAAATTCAGATACTTAGATAAATTATGTAATGGTACACTCTGCCTTACAAGTTACCAAGATACCTCTAACAAACTTTACTATAAAAATAGATCTCATAGGAAGACTGAAAAAAACTAGGTCTAAGTAAGGCCACAAACCTCAAATACCTGTAGATATATATAAAACATGAAGATCCTTAAACCCTTTTTAAAAAGTCTAAGTTTATGGTAAATACATCTGTTTTACACTCTCTCAAATTCCTCTAAATGTCATATTAAATCCGAGCTTATTTCAAAAACTTCGTTTTATTATCTTTAAAATACAAACCCAGAAATAGTAAAAACCTAGTATATAGCCATGATCTAGAATAAATACTGACATTTTGTTTTACTTGTATCTGTTTTTCTTTTAAATGTAGAAGATCTAAAACTTTTGGCAATCACCTTTATACCTTTCTCCAATGCCATTTCTTTCCTTTGTTCCTTCTGTAGAGGTAATCACTTTCATGAATTTGGGGTCTTTTTCTGTCCATGTCTTCACAGCATGCGTATAAATTTCATAAACAATACAGTTGTGTGGTCACTAAATTTTACATAAATAACATACTATAAAAATCCTACAATTTGCTCTTTTCATTTGACACTTTCCTTCAGTTTTATTGCAAGGTATGACTGACAATGGAGTTTGAGATCTCGCCATATTGATACTATGTATCTTCATTTTAATCATAGTTTTTCAGGAGATGAATACATTTTACCAAAGGCTGTTAATTCTGATTTTTTTTCAAGAAGAGCTTAATCTTTTGACCTTTAAAGGCAGTTTTGTAGCTCAACTGGATCCTCCCTAATTACCTCTTACCTGTTTCTAACACATGAAATCAAAAAGTTTGATGGCTTTAGAATGTCAATTACTGGGGCGCCTGGGTGGCTCAGTCGGTTGGGCGTCCGACTTCGGCTCAGGTCATGATCTCACGGTCTGTGGGTTCAAGCCCCACATCGGGCTCTGTGCTGACAGCTCAGAGCCTGGAGCCTGTTTCCAATGCTGTGTCTCCCTCTCTCTCTGCCCCTCCCCCACTCTCACTTTGTCTTACTCTGTCTCTCAAAAATAAATAAATATTAAAAAAAAAAAAAAGAATGTCAATTACCTTTTTGTCAGATTGATTCAACTTGGTTAAGAGTTTATAAGCAGGCATCAAAAAGGGGAAAAGAAGCCTTCCAATTGGAACCTTCTCTGACCAACACCTCATAATCTTCTTTAACTTAGCTTTTATTCAAACTTACAGAAGAAAAAAAATCATGCTCCTTATTTTGGCTTTAATGTTAAGCATTATTTTCCTGAGGTAGCAAATACAGTGATTTTCCCTACCGCCCAATCAGCAATAGACACTGCTTACTGTTTAGAAGAACTGAGAAATATACACCCAACTATGTTAAGTAGTGGTTTTGCACCTTGACACCACCACCAGAACTACCATGTAACTTGGAAGGAAAACCAGTTGCCTGGGTTCCAACCTAAAAATATACATTGGGTTAGAGCCAGAGTATAAATTCTTATTATGTAAGTATTTTGGATCTGACTTCATTAAGGGACTAATAGTTTTATGGAGTTATAATTATGCTATATGATGACAAAAAGCTAAAAGAATAGTGAACTGAGTTATCTAGGGCCAAAGCACACTTTAGAAATGTTTTGATTCTCTCCCTGAGAGCATCTAACTAGATCTATTCATTTCTAACTAGTTATAGTCTTGCACATAAAATAGTAACAAATATCAAGAGAATAAGAATACCAAAGATCCATGCCTAATAATATTTTGTTAAGATACTGTCAGAACTTTTGAAGTGATGACCATTGTGCACGTAGTGAATACTCCCTACACTACTAACCATTCATTAAAACTCTGCATAAATCATGTCCCTTCCTTTTAGTGGTCATTTTACTCTCTGAAGTTATTTCTAGTATTTGCATCTTAGGGTCTTAATTTTGCCCCAACCACACTATCCTTCTATAATATTTTTTTATTAAGTTAAAACTCCAAAAGGAGCTAAAAAAGAAAAAGGCAACTAAAGGAAGAGAAAATTTGTTATCTCCCTGTTACTTACTGAATGGTGAAAGTATTTTAGTTGCTAAGCAATAGATTGAGTTCAAGTCACCTCACACAATACTGGAGAAAACACCCAACTCTTCTATATCTTTTCCCCCCTGGCTGCCTAACTTGGCTAAAAATAGAAAAATACTTTTATGTAGTCCTTTAGTTGCCATTTTTTAGTACATTATTTTGAAACTGGAAAAAATTAAGAAACCTTACTGTATTTTAAAACAATGAGTTTAGGGGTGCCTGGGTGGCTCAGTCGGTTGAGTGTCTGACTTCAACTCAGGTCATGATCTCACAGTCTGTGAGTTCGAGCCCTGCGTTGGGCTCTGTGCTGACAGCTCAGAGCCTGGAGCCTACTTCAGATTCTGTGTCTCCCTCTCTCTCTCTGCCCCTCCCCTGCTCATGTTGTCTCAAAAATAAAAACGTTAAAAAAAAAATTAAAAAAACAAAACAAAACAAAAACACAATGAGTTTACATCACATATGGTAAATCTTCATTATACTTCCCAAAGTACCTTTTAAATAGAATGCCTTGTAAGTATCAGGTACTATAACAGGTGGTTTTACAAACCCCACTATCTTTGTCTTCAATAAGTTGGTAACCTTGTGGCTGAGACTCTAGAGTAGTGACTAGAAACCTTACTGGACTAAAATCAAGATTCTACCACTAAAAACATGTTTTCCACAACAGCTTTATGCTTCTTTTTATTCAAAATAAGACCCTCAAAAGGTGGCACATGTAAAATACACTGAACTAGAATTTAAAAAACATGACTTTTAGAAAAAAGTTCTCAGCTGACTTTAAGCTCTCAGCCTCCATTTCCTTATCTACAATGTTACAGTTTGCAATTATCTTTATGCAACCTATTCATCTTATGATATAACTAAACATAAAATTCTTATTTTGGGGAAAGTTTATTTTGCCTTGATAAATAGAAAATTTAAGGGTGCCTGGGTGGCTCAGTTGGTGTCCAGTTGGCTCAGAAGTGTCCAACTCTCGATTTCAGCTCAGGTTGACATCTCATGGTTTATTTGAGCCCCAAGTCGGGCTCTGTGCTGATAGCCGGGTTGGGATTCTCAGTCTCCCTCTCTCTATCCCTGTCCTACTCTCACTCTCTCTCTCTCCAAAAAAAAAAAGAAAAGAAAAGAAAAGAAAAGAAAAGAAAGAAAGAAAGAAAGAAAGAAAGAAAGAAAGAAAGAAAAAAATTAGAAAATATGAAAACTTTTCTAAGCCTACATTTTACTCAAAAGTCAAATTTAAAACAAATCATTAACTCTCAATACTGTGAAACATTACTAAAAGTGGCATCACCTCTGATACGTATTTATCTTTATTTTTTTAGTAATCTCTACACCCAGCATGGGGCTTGAACTCAACGGAACCAGCCAGGTATCCCAGTACCAATATGTTCTTCATGATAAAAAAAAAAATAAATAAAAAAAAAAATTACTGCTACTTCTTAGTTTTAAGCCTAGGAAAACACCGGTCTCTTTGTTTATCCACCACAGTTTTAGATGTTGTGAGCCATGTTAAAAAACAACAAAGATTTAAACAGCAGTAGCAGCTGAGCAACGTGACAAAATTAAATGCCCATCTTCCTAAAGGCGACAAGACTTGTGCTTCGAATACATTCAAAGTTGAGCCCAACCTTACTTCCATACTTTCTTCCAAAAGCAGCTGCTTTCCATACGTGCATGTTAGAATGAAATGAAGCTTAAAGCTCCACAGTGAATGCACAGCACAAAGAAACAACTACATGGTAAGGATGGAATAACTTTTTCAGGAAGACTTTTGGAGACAAGAATGCTGACCAAAAGCCCCTAGGAGTTATAAAACTGGACCAACAAGCTTATTACAAAGTCTGCAGAATAGTTTTTACTGCTCATACAACTTTCATGGCCCCCTTTTTTAAATTTTCTCTTTATTATATACAGTGAAACCACAAATGTTAGATTTCAAAAAGAAATGGAAATACTTATGCATAGGCTGGTACTTATACATCCTGTTTTTCATACTGTCCATAAAAGAAAGAATTTCTACCTTTCAGGTTTCTAAAGTTATGACAGTAGTCAGGATTTAACTACACAAATATAAACTAATCTCTTGAACACAAGTAACTTCAAAACTACTAGACATTATCTACTAGAAACATAACGTTTTGGCAACAAAATTGTACTAATATTTGTTACATCACCTTAAAAGACTTAAATCCAACAACAGAAAACTTTACTGATTTAAAACTCTTTGTGATTAATTCCAGTGAAGATTCAAGATTGCCTAATTTCTTGTTACGTAAAACAATTAAAACATTTATGAACATTCCTCTCTCGTCTTTCTTTCAACTGGGTGTTTTTAACAAAAAAATCCCCAAACCTTCAACTGTTCAAAGCATGGATATGTAAGATAACTACCTACATTAACAGTACCACTTTTACAAGTCTTAAATTCAAATAACTTAAGATGCTCTGTATTGTTGGGAATTTTAAAACAAGTTTTACCTGTGAAGTACTTCTGTAATTTACATATTTCAAAAATACAAGAATCTTTACTCCAAATATATCACACACATAAAATATGTACAGCCTTTATATCTACAAAGCATTTAATAAATATTTTAAATGGGGGTCTTTCATTAAATGGCGGTAAAGGTTTCTGAAAGATAGAACGAGTATAATATTCCAAAATATCTCACTCTAACCATGTCAAAATATACTGCAATTTCTCCAGATCACTTCTCATTGGTTGATATATACTTACAAGTTAATACAAACTATGGAACACTTTTTTATACTTACAAGTTAATACAAACTATGGAACACTTTTTAAAAAGGTAATAATTTAAAATCTAATTCTAAATGAACAACTTCATTATACTACAAGAATGTTATAAAGTTTTGATCAGCTACTTTACCTGGGCTCCTTCTCCATGGTATAAGCAATTCACCACATTGTCTAGAAGGTTGATATCCAGTTTTTGGCTGAAATCGAGCAGCTGACGAGCTGCATGGTCTGCTAACATTGTCATAATTGCTGGCATAGATTACTGTAAATAAAGAAAAAAATTTAAGGTGCCTATGAAGTTTTGATATTACCAGTCAAGAACTTTCTATTCATATTATTTTACTTCAACCATGTTCTTGCAAATATTTTAACAAGTATTTTAAAGGCTACCTAAATAAATAGTAAAAGCAAATAAGTGGTGAAGATACTCTAACTGCTTTAGTTATTAAGATCTATTTTAAGACCACAGAAAACTCTTATTGTTCTACTCATATTTAAAAAAAAGTTACCCCTGGGGGTGTCTGGGTGGCTTAGTGGGTTAAGCATCTGACTCTTGATCTCCGTTTAGGTCCTGATCTCAGTCTGTGAGATTGAGCCCGATGGAGCTCTACGTTATCTGTGCAGAGCCTGCCTCTGATTCTCTCTCTCCCTCTCTGCCCTTCCCTTGCTCATGCATGTGCGCACTCTCAAAATAAACCTTAACTATGAAAATAAAGAATTACTCCTAACCTATTTTACTTTATTTTTTAAATCTTTTTTTTTTGAGACAGTGGGAGTGGGGGAGGGGCAGAGAGAGGGGGACAGAGGATCCAAAGCTGGCTCTGCACTGACAGCAGCAAGCCCAATGTGGGGCTGGAACTAACAAAGTGAGATCATGACCCAAGCTGAAGTTGGATGCTCAACTGACCAAACCACCTAGACACCACCCCCAACCTATTTTTAAATGAAACTATTAGGAATTTATGGCCCTAAAAATCGATACAGTTCGAAGTCTTAATCTCAAATTTTTAGGTACAGATGAAGTTTAAGTGGATTTCCCCTTTCCTAAGTAGGGTCTTTTAATTCCGTAAAACTCCTTTCCCTGCATTGCATGTTACCTTAATTTTTAAGATATGCTGGGAAGAACAACAGGAAGATGCTAAAAGTTAAACATGGTATACGAGTTCTCCTACTGTATATACCAATAATCAGCAAGAACCACAAGTCAATCAAATATGGTACCCTTATACTCAACAGAACTTAAAATTTTTATACTCAGTCTACTTATACTTTTATACTCAGTATACTTATACTTAAAATTTATATATATATTTTGTTTCTTTCAACCCTCAATGATTTTGGAGATTAAAATTACAAGTGTACAAATTCCTTGAACATATGTATGTCTAAAAAATACTTTATGATATGTCAGAAGAATTTTTTTCTTAACTTCCAGGTATTCATTGGCAAGGTGGAAAGCTATTAAAAGCCTGCCAACTATTTGCCAAATAAATACAAATTCTATGATAACAGAAAAGTGAGCTTCTTCACCTCACATAATATACTGGCTAAAACCTACCAGTTCATATGCAACGTTATCTTTTTAAGAGGATTCTAATCAAGATGCTGGCACACATTCACATTTTTATTGCCCAGCATTATAAAGATCTTTCCTTTGCTTTTTCTTCAAAGCCAGTGCTACTCAAGGTCTGACTGACTAAATCAGTACTCCTTAACCTTTTTGGGCCAAGATGCATTACAATCAGAAGAACATGATGGTGCCTGCCAAATTTTGAAAACTCACAATATTGTATACAATTACAGAAAATGCAGGACATCTTGAAAGCCATGCATGAAACCTCAGGTTAAGAACCCCTGGGTTACTGTAGTTAGACCTAAAAAGGTCAGATGGTCACCTCCACTTCTCCCCCTCTTAAAAACCTTCCAGGATAAGGAAATGGGTGGGTGGCTTGATTATGTTTGTACAAAGTAGGTTGGTAGAAAAGAGACATTATTTCTTGGCTACTTGATAGCAATTTAAAAATGTTCGTAACAATGGCAGCAATTTCAATTTTAACTGAAATGTTTTACTTAATGATAATGCCAGTTACAAAAAAACCCAGAAGTGTAAAAAATGAGTCAGTTAAGTTACAGATGACGTAAAAATGAAGAGTTCAAGGATTTTTATTCTTCTGACACCTTTCAGCCCATTACTGACAGCAAAAACTCATAAGATTTCAAAAATTTTTATAGCATTTATTTAAGGTTTTCAATACAAACAGAATACCTGACACACATTAATGAAAATCTTTGCTCTAAATACTAAAATACTAATATCAAAGCAAAAATATATATATTCCACCAACAAACGTAAATTTCCTCCCTTCAAGTACAGTAAGATCAGAACAGTCTAAAAATTGAGGCTGAAAAACAATGCCCCCACAAAGCACCAAGATGTACAGAACAAAAGTTTTCAATTTTTGGTTAAAAACTGAACGAACTTTTCTAAGTAGTCCTATCATAATTTAATAACCCAAACAAAAAGAACAATTTGACTGTAAAAAGTTTCACTTTCAAGTACACTGTCCTTACAGAGTTCTTGTGGATAAATTCTTGTGAAAAATCAGGGTTAGAATAGAAGCTCGTGTTAAATACAGTAGTTTGCCATCCTTAAAACTACCGACTATCTTCGAAATGACCTACCTATTCTTGAACTGTACAGAAATGGCGGCTTTCTGGTCAATGCCAAGCACATTTAGTCCCCCAAATCAAACAGCTTCCAAAACATTCTTTCCACTAACAGCAGTGTCCCACACGCTTACGATACACAATCAGCCCGATAGCAAACAGCCATCGCTGGAGAGGTGAAACCACAAACGCTTTCTTTTCTCCTTGGGACACTCAATCCTAAAATCCACTCACTGGATAGCATATACAAGGGATTATCCAGCAATGTGACTCTACAAGTGACTACCAAAATACCTTCAGTGCCACTTCAAACTGAAAAAGCAAGCAGCTACACACTGCCAGCTCCCATCCAAACTATAACCGTTGCTTTATGATTACTAAATAGTAGGTCAAAAAACAAGTCGCTACAAGGAGAGACTGCTACTTAGATGTGTGGGCAATTGCCTGCTTCATTCAGTAGAAACACACCTCACTAAGGCCCGCCCTCCCCTCGCTTCCCACCCGAACCGATTTGCAGCACTTCTAACTATAGCATACCGGAGCACGCACTCACCCCGCCCATACTCGGAGGAGGCATTTAGACCAGGCGCCTGAAGTTCACCGCCCCATTCTCTATGCAGCATGGCCTCTGCGTGATCAGAGGAGGTCCGGGGTGGGCAAATCTTTAAAGCTTCCTCTACTACACCACTTCTTCCCACCCACCCCAAACTCGAAGACCTCGAAATGAAGGAGAATCAGGGCATCATCCACCGTACAAAGCCAGCAGCAAGCGATTCGATCACTTAACACACTCAACCCCCCCCCCCCCCAACAAACTACAGCACGGAATCCCAATTGCAGGACTCTGAACAATCAACTAACCTCTCCTACATCTAATCCTACCCTGCAAAAAACCAGAAAGATTTTGAGTTTCCTTGCAGGAGGAGGAGGAGGGACTCAACGGCCCCTCCCTCCCCCGATCCCAAGCTCTCCACCGAGGGGCCACGTGATGCAGGCGGACGTTTCAATGCTGCTGCACTAAATATTTCTGGAAACTTCCACTCCTAATAATTTACAGAGATGTTCCTGAAATCACCCCAACTTCTCCCCAGCCCCCTGGGCTGGGGAAGCCCTTCCACCCCCACGCCGGCTCCACTTCACTATCACACGCTCCTCGCCTTCCTCCACCGCCACCCGCACACGCGAATAACCCAGCAAGCGCTACCCTCCCGCGGCCGCCTCCCCGCCTCCATCCCCCAGCGGCAGAAGCGGCTCCATTCAATCGCAGGCTCTGCTGTGGGCCCGCCGCCGCCTCCCGAGCTCGCCTCCCGCGGCCGCCGCCGCGCCCCACGCCGGCCTCCTCCCGCCCGGCCGCCGCCCGACCCTCGGCCCTGAAGACACAGTCGACTTACCCAGAGATTGAACCAACTGCTTCTTCTTTCCTTGTCGGGGGATTAGGGCGAGGGAAGGTGGGGAGGGGGGAGAGGGGAGGAAATCAAGGTGGGTTTCACAGTTTTCCCACCTTAAAAAAGGAAATTAAAAAAACGAAGAGGATAAGGGCAAAAAAAAAAAAGCTCAACAATATTTACTATTTCAGGGACACCCCCCACGACACACACCCACCCGCCCCCCCCCAAAAAAGAAGGGGAATTAATCCGTGGAATAAATGCTCGCGCCTGGCTGGGGAGTGAGGGAAGGGGGAGGGGAAAGGGGTCAAGTCCCAAAGATTCAGCCCCAGGGGGACCCTCCAGCCACAGGCGGCAGCAGGAGCGGCAGGAGTAGGGGGTATAGAGTCCACAAGGTCGGGGGACGCTCTGCTGCCAGTTGCAGTCCGACTCCCCCCTACCAAAATACGGCTCCCTCTCTCACGCGGCTCCGGCGCTGGGCCCCCCCACCCAGGCTCGCCTAAACTTTCCCCCCTTCTCCTGCTCCTCAGCGACTGGTGGTTCCCCCCTCCCCCTCTGGGTGGTTGCACGGACTGCAGCAGCAAAGACTGGAACAGGCACCGCCGCCGGGGCTGTAGCTACTGTTGCTCTTGCTGATGCTGTAGCTCCCGCTGCTCCTGCCGCGGCCGCTGCAGCCGCTTCTCCCCCTCCTCCTAGTGCCTCAAACTCGGAACCGGTTGAAACCGGTTCAGACTGGGAGATTCCATCTCGGTTGAGTTTTCAGCCCATGGCGCCGCGGAGCGTTTGGAACCTGGGCCTCCGCCCCCAGCCCGCTTGCCCATTGGCCGGTTCCAGCCACTGCCGCGCCATCAGCCTACCTCTTATTGGCTAGATCCCCCGTCAATTCCACCTCAAGTCTCCACACGAGCCCGCCGCTTCGGCCCCCGCCTCTTTCCAGCAGCGATTTGCCTGCAGAGTGGGGGAAGGGAAGTGGGGCGGGTCGAAAAGGAGTGAGGAGGGGGGTAGAGGAGGAGGTGGGACGGAGAGCTGTGCCCAGCGGAGAAGAGAGCAAAGAGAAGCCGCGCGGAGGATTGGTTCGAGCGACCTGTCAATCAAACGCAGCCCGCCCTCGACTTCCCGTTCCCCTCCCGCTGCTCCCCCTCCCAAAGCTCAGCCCTCAGGCCCGGCCTTTCCGATCCGCTCATTGGCTGGTGCCTTTGGTGACGGAGAGGGTGGGGCGCAGCTCGTGAGCTGGTGGCGGCGCGAGTTTGAGCGCGGCGCGCGGCTGCAGTCGCTCGGCTTTCTCCGGATCCGCGCTGGCCCGCCCCTGCCTGCTCCCGCCAACCTGCGGGGCCCGAGCCCGCAGTGACCGGGACCCACCCCCTCGCAGCGCTTTGAGAATGGAGAGGACACTCAGTTGCTTTTTTAATCAAGGAGGTGGAGATGGCAAAAAAGAGCGAAAGGAACGCAGGGGAGGGCAGTTGTAGGCCTCGGACCTCTCATCCATTTTAAAGGCCTACGTTTGGGGCCAGGGAGTTGAGGGGGAGAATAACCTTGAAGGAATTTGGGGTGAGATATGGGGGCGTGCACTCTTGGTGCCTGGTGATCTTCTCAGAGTCTTGGAAAAGGTACCTGAGTGGTTCTTGAACAAGGCTCCTTCAAATTTTAACGAGGTGTCTCCAGGCTGGAGTTTGCTCCAAGGACTAACCCTTCCTAGAAACTAAGACACTATAATTTCTGTAATTGGTGTAACCGGTATTTTTGCTGGGTTAGGGTGCATGCCAACAGCTTCCCACCAGGTGCCCTTGACTTTTCTTTTCAACATAGCTGCCCTTCACATTCTTCATCATCCCAAATAGTGACTTTCCCTGAAAGTCACATGCACGTGGCCTTTCACGTGGTTGCCTCTCGTTTGTCCCCAACTGCCCTCCAAATCAGCTTTACTGATTTTTCTTAAGAAGCATAAAGTAACCCACCAAAATTTTCTAGGCCCATTGTGCCACCGAGAGGTTTAATCATGATTTATTAAGCCACAATTTCAACAGCAAATATTCATTACAATCAACAATAGCTAACACTAATGCACTACTTAAGAAAAACTCCCTCATCCTCACATAAAGAAAAATTGTAACTCAACTCTTGGATTTACCAAAATAATATTTTACCAACATAATATTTCACACCTAAGATTTTTACTCACTGCCTAACTGAATAATATCAAACCATAATATATAACATACACTAGTCATTTGGAATACTTCTATTCTATTACAACTGGACAACTGGAGCTGTCCTTTTTTAAAAAAATTTTTAATGTTTTCATTTATTTTTGAGAGAGAGAGAGTGGGAGAGGGGCAGAGAGAGGGAGACACAGAATCTGAAGTAGGCTCCAGGCTCTGAGCTGTCGGCACAGATCCCAATGCGGAGATCAAACCCGTAAATCCCAAGATCATGACTTGAGCGGAAGTCGGACACCCAACTGACAGCCACCCAGGCGCCCCTGTCCTGTTTTTTAAAAACTTTTTCCTTCCACATTTTCAGCTCTTGTACCAGGCCACTTTTGTTGTTGTTGTTAGGTGGCAGAATAATAGGAATAAAAACTGGGAGTGAGAACTGGCTCTACTCAGAGTGTGCCCTTGGGCAGGTCGCTTCACCTCTTTAGGCTTCGGTTTCCTTCTCACCCATCTCACCCATTTAATGAGGCTTACATCATCAATGCCTGTCTTATCCATGTAAGGATCAAATGGGTATGAAGAAGCAGTGTGACCCATAAAGTTCTGTGTGGATTGTAAAGTTCAAATAGTCTCAGTTTGCTGTCCCTTTGTTTTTTTGTTTTTTTTTTAACGTTTATTTATTTCTGAGACAGAGAGAGACAGAGCATGAACAGGGGAGGGGCAGAGAGAGAGTGAGACACAGAATCTGAAACAGGCTCCAGGCTCTGAGCTGTCAGCACAGAGCCCGACGCGGGGCTCGAACTCACGGACTGTGAGATCATGACCTGAGCTGAAGTCCCACGCTTAACCGACCGAACCACGTAGGCGCCCCTCCCTTTGTCTGTTTATATCCCATCTTTAAATCATACCTCCCTAGGAGGTCCTCTCTGTGAATCAGATGTAAATATTTAGCCCATCATTTTTGCCTGGAGTTAACCAAAATGGAGTATTTAATATCAACTTGTTATTAACAAGTGTAAAAAGAAGTGACAGGAGCAGATATTTGATGACTGTATTTTCAAGATCAGATTCAGAACAAAGGTCTGACACATTTGATACTGCTTTCATTACCTTCATTTACTGGAATCAAACAGATTTCAAACCTTGGAGTGGGCTATGAATAAGGAAATGTAAGTAAACTGTATTGAGTGCCTGCCAGCTGTCTAGCAGGCTGAGACTTTTTTGTACAATATTTCACTTAACTCTCATAGCAATCCTGTCAGATAGTTATTATTTTGCAATTTCACACTTATTTCCCTCTCTTCAAACACACATGCATATACATACACACAGGTACACACCACCCCATAGTGGTTGAGTCAATATTAGAACCTATGTTTGTGTTCTTTGTACTAGTTCACATTGTCTTACAAAACAACATTCATCGGAAGTAAGAGAAACGGAAACTCATAAATTCCTTTTTAACACTACTTATTTCTATTTTTAAAAACTATTTTTAATTTAAAAATATGTGAGCATGGCTAACAACTCAAACTATAAAGAAGTATCTGTAGCAAAAAGTAAAAGTTCCCTTTGTGTATCCCCCCAGTTTTTTTTCCTGCCCACAAATAATCATCGTTAAGTGTGTAGTGTGTTTTTTGAGGTATTTTCTATGCATTTACAAATATATTTGCTTTGTGTTTTGTTCAATATATATATGACATCATACCATACATATTGTTCAGTGACTTGCTTTTTACTTAAAAGATCAGAATATATAAATCCACCTCATCCTTGTTAACAGTGCCATAGCCTTCCCCATCTTCTTAGTACCATAAATGATTTAACCATTCCCCTACTGAGTCCAATGGCTGTTTCTAGTTTTTCCTCTTAGAAATAATGCTGCAATGAATATCCCTGTACATTAATCTTTTTTTTTTTAATTTTTAATGTTTATTTATTTTTGAGAGAGAGAGGGAGACAGAGCATGAGTAGGGGAGAAGAAGAGGGAGACACAGAATCTGAAACAGGCTCCAGGCTCTGAGCTGTCAGCACAGACCCCGGCGCAGGGCTCAAACTCACAAACGGTGAGATCATGACCTGAGCTGAAGTCGGATGCTTAACCGACTGAACCACCCAGGTGTCCCCTGTACATTAATCTTTGGGCACAAATGTGAATACATCTCTAGGATAACATCCTAAAAGTGGAACAGCTATATGAAAGGTATGTATATTTGTTATTGTGATAGGTACTGCCAAGTTATCCCCTGAAAAGGTTGTGTCAATTTACATACCCACCACAGTATGTGAATACTACCTGTTTATTCCCTGTCAAAGCCATAAATATTTGCTATTATGATCACACCAGAGTCAAATAAACAATCTTTGAATTGTAATTTAAACTTTTGATTCTGAAGACAATCTCCCCTGTGAGCTCTTCAAGGAATGCATAAATAATAAGATTAAATGTCCATATAATACAGCAAAAAAAAAAGTTAAAGGATAGGGAAAAACTATATTATCTTAAAATAGAATTGGTCATTTCACTCTTTTTGAGAAAACTGATACCACTTTGCACTCAGAGATAACAGCAGTGATCTTCCAACATGCATTTCTTCCTACCAGAGGACACTGGAAGCAAAAAATGGGCATTGGACAGAATATACCACAAGTGTGACTCACTGGTTGTATTCATGTATTGAGCACAAATTGACAATTCCATGGGCTTTCTATTCCAATGAATCTCTAGGGCATGACTAAGATTTGTAAGACCTGAAAGGAAACACTGGAAGAAATATTTCTCTGTGAATATCTTATACGGCAATAATTGTTTTTCTATTTACTCTTAAAAATGCTTCATAAAATAGTACATCACATCACAACCATAGATTTAAAAACGTTACTCATGTAACTTGGACAGCAGCATAATTGTGTATGATGCTC
Source organism: Panthera tigris (assembly GCF_018350195.1). Lineage (NCBI taxonomy): Eukaryota > Metazoa > Chordata > Mammalia > Carnivora > Felidae > Panthera > Panthera tigris. Next base: position 79,048,032 of record NC_056662.1, read on the forward strand.
AGAGATGGAGGTGGGAGAGAAGGGATACCCTTTTCAAGAAAAAATTAACCTGGGAAGGCATAGTCCAGGTTACCACCCCATTCCTATCTACCTCAATTTACAATGTCTACAATATTTATGGAGAATTATGAATAAATTGTTTGCAGAGCTAAATTCTCTTCTGTGTCCAAGAGCTCAGCAAATAATCTATATGCAGTCTGTGAAACCTCAAATCAATCAGGAGCAGAATCAGCAACTGTCTGAAAGTGAGTTGTTGCCTTTTTGAGAACATAGCAAAAAAAAAAAAAATCTGACAAGGCTGCTAAGTCTCAGAGTTATAGTTTGACTGTCAGAAATTTATACAGTTCTGTTAGGTGACATTCAACAATGGGTCTCAGACTCTCTTACTCATGGAGAAATGAGAAATGAAATATCATTTAACTAGGATCATTCTCAAGCACAATAGAGGAAACCACAGAGCTGTATTTCTAAGCCAAAAATAAAAATATGTCAGACATAAAACAAAACACTAGGGAAGGTGGAATTAGTACCTGTAGCTTGGAAAGATATGCCATTTCTTTCACATGCAAATGTATCGTTATCTATTAGGCAATGGGCATAAGAAAAGTAAGTTAAGGGGTGCCTCGGTGGCTCAGTCTATGGAGCATCTGTCTGACTCTTGATTTCAGCTCAGGTCATGATCCCAGGGTTGTGGGATCGAGACAGATTGTTGGGTTCCATGCCGAGCATGGAGCCTGCTTGAGATTCTCTCTCCCTCTCCCTCTGCCCCTCTCCTGCTTGTGCTCTCTCTAAAATAAAATTTAGGGGCTCCTGGGTGGCTCAATTGGTTAAACATCTGACTTTGGTTCAGGTCATGATCTCACAGTTTGTGAGCTTGAGTCCCACATTAGGTGAGCATGAGCCCCGCTTTGGGTGAGCATCATTTCTCTCTCTCTCTCTCTCTCTCTCTCTCTCTGTCTGCTCCTTGTTCACTTGCACTGTCTTTCTCTTAAAATAAAATACAATTTAATTTAATGTAATTAAAAAAAAGAAAAGTTAAAAAAAGGAAATGAGGTGACACTAATCCATTCATTCAACAAATATTATATTGAGTATTTAGTGGTCGCTGTTCTAAAGGCTGAGGATTTGAGAGGAAACAAATCCTATAAAAATCCCTACCTTCAATGAGTTTTGAGTCTAACAGAGGACACTGGAAGTAAATAACAAATAAGTCAGAGAAATCATGTGTTGTATGGAGATAAGTGCTAAGGTTAAAAATGAATCAAGGTATTGAAATGAGGAGTTGGAAGTCCCTAGACAAGGTGGCTAGGGAAAGTGTCACCTAAAAGATAACACTCAAAAAAAGACATGAAGGAGATGAAAGGGGAAATCCTTGCAACTATTTAGGAAAGAGCTTTCTGGGCAGATAGAAAAATGAAGTGCCTGAGGCAGCAGCATGTTTGGTGGGTTATTTATAGTGGTGAGCTAGACTTCGGCTCAGGTCATGATCTCGCGGTCCGTGGGTTCGAGCCCCGCGTCGGGCTCTGTGCTGACAGCTCAGAGCCTGGAGCCTGTTTCAGATTCTGTGTCTCCCTCTCTCTGACCCTCCCCCGTTCATGCTCTGTCTCTCTCTGTCTCAAAAATAAATAAACGTTAAAAAAAATTAAAAAAATATATATCCTTTAAAAATTAAGTTTCAAAACCTTTTTCTCATCTAATAATGTGAAAGCAGATTATAACAACACTAAAAAATGTTCTGTCACATGCTTTTACTTTAGAAGACATGAAGAAGCTAGCAAAATTAGTGAATCTATTTCAGTGATTCTCTACAGGGGGCAATTTTGTTTAGCAATTAAACGTTGCCTCACAAAACAACATTGTCAGCCAATGTCAGAATCAGGCACAGCACATTATAAGCCTAGATAGATCAGAAGGTGAAGGTAATAATAAAAACAAGTGCAGTAATGACGAATACAAAGACATTGTTGGTAATTACAAGTGGCTGGGGACAGGGTGTTACTAGCATCTAGTAGGCTGCTGCTAGAGGTGCTGCTAAATATCCTGTATGCATAGGATGGGCCTCCACAACAAAGAAGTATTCAGCCCCAAATCTCAATAGTGCATGTGTGTAAGGACAGATGGTAGCTACACTTGTGGTGAGCAGAACCTAATGTGTAGAGTTGTGGAATCACTGTGTTGTGAAACACCTGAAACTAATGTAACATTGTGTGTCAACCATACGTGTAAAAAAAAAAAAAAAAAAATCCGTAGCGCAGAGGTTGAGGAACCCTGATCTGTGTATAAAATAGTTGAAGTTATCCTGGTTCAATGGAGGAAAGAAAAAGCTGAACCTCAACTAGATCAATGTTTCTCAATTTTACTGTATGTATGAATTGCCTGGGGATCCTATTGAAATGCAGATTATGATTCAGTAGGTTTGGGGAAAGGCCTGAAATTCTGCATTTGTAACAAACTCCCAGGAAATGCTGATGCTAATGCTGATGGTCCATGAACCACACTTTGAGTAATAAGGCACTAGATTATGCCATTGTAGTGTCTTGTTGGGGTGGGATGGGGACAGGGATTCCTTAAGAATTGGTACTGAGAGGGTCCCCAAAACGATGTTTGGGGCATGGTATGTGCAAATTCATACTGGGCTCATTAAAAATACATTATTTTGGGGGTGTCTAGGTTAAGCATCTGATGTCAGCTCAGGTTATGATCTCACGGTTTGTGAGTTTGAGCCCCATGTCAGGCTGTCTGCTATCAGCACAGAGGCTGCTTTGGATCTTCTGTCCCCCTCTCTCTCTGCTCCTCCTCTCTGCCCCTTCCCCACTTGTGCTCTCTCTCAAAAATAAATAAACATTTTTTTTAAATACAATATTTTTGAGATGCCTGGCTGGCTCAGTCAAAGGAACAGGCAACTCTTGATCTCAGGGTCGTGAGTTCAAGTCCCATGTTGAGTGTAGAGATAACTAACTAACTAACTAACTAACTAAATAAATAAATAAGCTTAAAAAAAAAGAATGATCTGGTATGACTTGCCAGTACAACACTTTATTTGTAATGTAACTAGAAACTGAAGATTTTCAAATGAATAATATTTAAACCACTTTTCACATGAAAAGAGAAGTGAAAAATGTTACATAACTATATGGATTATTATAGTCATAATTTCAGTAATTCCAATCCTCTGTGGGTGAGGCTGTATGCCACTTACCTAAGAAATGCAGAAAATGATATATATGCTTAAGCATGAGATCGTAATATCCTCCTCTACAAGTTCCTTTAATAACAATTGTTCAATTGAACAGAAGTAGAAAAAATCTTTATACATACATACATTCATTCTTTCTCTCCATCTTCACACTTTCAGAAAACCAGAGAAAAAGCGAGAGGGCACTCATGGAATTGAAGAAATCTGATGAAAATTCTCCTCTTACTCAACACTTAACAACAACAGCAACAGCAACAACAACAAATCTCTACAATACATTTGGAGATAGCAAAGTGTTTACTGTTTTTTCTAGTTGGATACAGTCATCTTCTGGAAATCAAATAGTAATAATTGCTTATAAGAAAATTGCCTGGTAAATTTACCATTTTTCAGTATCTATTATTTGCCAGATGCTTTATATTTGTAAATAGTGATAAGTCAGAAATAAGGCCAGAGGTAACTCAAATTTCTAAATGTTTGAATGTTTGATAAAATAAAAAGCAAGATTTGGGGCGCCTGGATGGCTCAGTTGATTAAGCAACCGACTTGATTTCTGCTCAGATCATGATCTCACGGTTCCAGAGTTCAAGCCCCACGTTGGGCTCCGCACTAAATGTGGAGCCTGCTTGGGATTCCCTTTCTTTCTCTCTCTCTCTCTCTCTCTCTCTCTCTCTCTCTCTCTCTCTCTCCCCCTCTCCTGCCCCTCCCCCCTCTCTCCCACTTGTACTCTTTCTCTCTCTCTGTTTCAAAATAAAAATAAAAAATAATGTAAAAATAAAAAAAATAAAAAAGCAAGATTTTAAAAATACTTATATACAGGGATATTTGGGTTGAGCCATAACTCCATGAACACAGAAAATGTATGACAGTATAAATTCAAATTAAAATGATTTCTTCCTGATTTATCCAGATAATTATTTCATGACACTTTTCTTTGCCTATAGAGATCCATCCTATTGAACATATTCTGTAAAAAAGCATTTTAATGTGTTTTAATATTTGAAAATGTTTAACCTATCCTGAGATCTATGAAAGCTTAAGTATTTGAAAATATTTCTTTTTTTTTTTATTTGGGGGGGTGGACAAGTCGGGGAGAGGGGCAGAGGGAGAGAAAGAGAGAATTTTAGGCAGGCTCTGAGTGGAGGGGCACCTGGGTGGCTCAGTAGGTTGAGCATCTGACTTCAGCTCAGGTCATTACCTCATGGCTCGTGAGTTTGAGCCCCCCATCAGGCTCTGTGCAGACAGCTCCGAGCCAGGAGCCTGCTTCAGACTCTGTCTCCCTCTCTGTCTGCCCCTCCCCTGCTCATGCTCTGTCTGTCTGTCTGTCTCTCAAAAATAAATAAACATTAAAAAACAAATGTGACGGCGCCCTTCCACTTTTAGAAAATTCTTGGGGCGCCTGGGTGGCTCAGTCAGTTAAGCAACCGACTTCGGCTCAGGTCACGATCTCACATTCAGTGAGTTCAAACCCTGTGTCTGGCTCTGTGCTGACAGCTTGGAGCTTGGAGCCTGCTTCGGATTCTGTGTCTCCCTCTCTCTCTCCCCTTCCCCCACTCACACTCTGTCTCTCTCTCAAGAATAAATAAACATTAAAAAAAAAAAAGTTAAAAAAAAAAGAAAGAAAATTCTTCAGTGGTGACCCCATATCTCACAAGAAAAGAAACCCCAACCCGCTAACACATCAGGCAAGGCCCTTGGTGACTGGGCCCTGCCTCCCCCCATCCCGTTCATCTGTTCATTCTCTGATGTTTGCACACCATCTACTCAGGCCATGCTGATTGGCATTCCCCAGAATAACAGTCTCTTAGCTGTGGCCTTCATGTGTGCTACTTCCTCGATCCAGACTGTTCTTCATTCCCTTCCTCCCTCCAGAGCCTTCACTGATTCCCTGGACTTGAGTTCATCCATGACCCCCACGGTTCCTGTGCCTGCATCGATTCTGGGACTTGCGTACTGCAGTATAATGTCCTGCTTCCACATCTATCTCCTGACTCCAGCGGGAAATTCCAGGGTGGTGCACAGGACTGGACATGTAGACATCCTTAATAAAAGATGTCTTGAGTGAATAAATGAATTAATGAACACATATCTACAGATGACATTCCAAGCAGGGAGAACAACATGAGGGAAGAGAAGCATGGTGAATTAGGGCTCCTGAAAGGAATTCAGAATGGCTGGAAAATATATTTGAAGAAGGTGAATACTTAGAAATGGGATAAAAGAGAGAAGCAAAAAGAGATCCAGGGAGTTTGACAATTTGGACTTTATCCTGAGGACAATAGCAAATCACCAGTGGGTTTTGGCAAAGGGGGTAATTAGATTAGCATTTAAGGAAGATCATTTAAAGAATAGATTAAAAACAGGCAAGACTGGGGACAAGGAGGTATGTTAGAGTGACTACTGCAGAAAACCAAGGAAGAGCTGGTGATGGGCTGAACTGATGCAGCATCCTCTAGGGATGGCAGGAAATGTTAAGGATTTATGTCAACTTAACGTGGTGTTGGCTATACATCTTCTCTCCCCAGCTGAGTGATAAACTTCTGAAGATCAGAAATACTGCAGAATATGTCTTTTTATTCCATTAAGTTACCTATGGTGCCTACCTGTAGATTAGGTGTTCAATAGATATTTGTTGAATACATAAGTGAATGAATGAATGAAACTTTATAGTTATCCACAGGTAGAACTGATAAATCCTTACTCTTAAAAAGCAAACAAATGAACATATAACTAACTCAACTCGGATTTAGAAAAGACTGAAAAAAATGTTTATCAAAGTAGTCATCTTAGGCCTGAAAAGAGGACTGAAAAGGTTAGCTTATGGGGTATTTTTGTCAAAAAAGGCAAATATAATCTAGGTCTAAAATTTCCTATTGCCCTTTGGAAGAAAGGAGACTGTTATTTTTTAATTTTTTTTTATTAAGTTTTAATTTATTTTTTAAAGTAATCTCTACCCCCAACGTGGGGCTCGAACTTGTGCTCTCGAGATCAAGAGTCGCACACTGCTCCTTCTAAGCCAGCCGGGCACCCCTGGAGACTCTTATTTTAAAGTAAATGCTTAAAAGGATCTCATTTTACACAATTTGTACCAAGAGAAAAGTCTGTGCAACTGGCCACATAGAATCCTGTTACATAGAGATTCCTTGTCCAGAGCAATGTGAAAGTATATTGTATGCTATTACTCTATGCTGTGTGCTATATCTGTTTGGAGAAATCCTGTCACTTAGATATGTCAGAAATGTCAGAAATGATGTTCTGTGTTTTCCACAGAGAAAAATCCTGCATACTTTTCAGATTCCCTCTGGAAATCTTCTTGTAACTCATAAAATATTGAACCATAATTCCTGAAGTTACAGGGCAAACCAAACCACAAAGAGATGTTTCGGAGATGGTAGAGGAGGTAGGTCATTATAATTAATCAATAACCTGCTCTTGGAAATCAGCAATCTTAACAATTAACATAATAAACACATTTAGCCTACATAATGAAAGCTTTCATTCATTCTTCAACCTTTACTTATTTATTTCCACAAAGAAGTGATGACAAAAGTTTAAATTTTGAAGTTCAATATCCTGTCAAAAACATTTCAAACAAGGTCTTAATTAATCATACACACAAAGAAGAAACAAAGTCACAAATGCTAATTCATCTTTTCCATTTGTATAACTCCTGGCGATAAATTGAAAAAGAAGCATAGATTATTTTTAAAACAAGCAGGGGAACCTGGGTGGCTCAGTCATTTAAGCCCCTGACTTCGACTCAGGTCAAGATCTCATGGCTCCATTCATGGGCTTGGTTTGCGAGTTCAAGACCTGCATCTGGCTCTCTGCTGTCAGAGCGCAGCCTGCTTCCAATCCTCTGTCCCCCCTCTCTTTCTGCCCCTTCCCCACTCGTTCTCTGTCCCTCTCTCACTCTCTCTCTCCCAAAAATAAATAAATATTTAAAAAAATAAAAATAAAATATGGAAAAAATCTACCACACAGTAGCAAACAAAAAAAGTACATTATAAAACTTAATTGTCACCTAACATCATCAGTTTTCCAAAAAGGGAAGTTATCACAACTACATTACCTTACCTGAAAAATTAAACCTAAAAATGCATTACTCCAACTTTACTTGCTTGAAAATATTAAAAAGCACAAAAAGGACCAAATATGGGAACAGTTTGGACTATGATGTTCAAACTTTTGTTTTATTTGAAAGATAAATGCTTCCCCATATCAACTCTCAATTATTAATTTTTGTGGTCTTAATTTTTTTTGCCTAGTTCTAGCATTTTTGTTTGATCATTTTTTGCTTTTTTACTTTTAGTTGGTCAAATTTTTATTTTTTCAATGTTTAGTTATTTATTTTTGAGGGGGGGGAGAGAGAGAGAGAGAGAGAGAGAGAGAGAGAGAGAGAGAGAGAATGCATGCACAAGCAAGGGGAGAGGCAGAGAGAGAGGGAGACAGTGAATCCCAATCAGGCTGCACATCTGATACTGAGTTCGATCTCAGGAACTGTGAAATCATGACCTGAGCGGAGATCAAGGGTCAGCTGCTTAACTGACTCAGCCACCCAGGCACTTCCAGTTTTTATCTTATTTTACTGTTATTATTTTTTAAGTTTATTTATTTTGAGAGACAGAGAGACAGACAGCAAGAGCAAGCATGAGTCGGGAAAGGGCAGAAAGACAGGGAGACAGGGAATTCCAAGCAGGCTCTGCATTATCAGACAGAACCTGATGTGGGGCTCGAACTGACAAATCATGAGATCATGACCTGAGTCGGAACCAAGAACTGGAGGCTCAGTTGACTGAGCCACCCAGGCGCCCTCAAGTTTTTAAATGGTAGATTAAATTTAAATGACCTTTCTCAATTTTTTTACAATTTATTTTGTAAAGAAAATTTAAGAGACTAGTCAATTCAATATTGTTGATATGATAATTACAAAAATAACATCAACCATACTTGAGGTTAGTGGGCTTGCAAAGATTTTTTACTTCAACCCACAGTAAGGAAAAAAAATACATTTTACATTGTAACCCAATCCACATGTCTCATATAAATGACTGAAACAGGATGGTAGTTCTATGAAACATTGCTTTCCACGTTTACTGCAACGGACTCTGATATTTTCAGTTCTTTTCTATCCAATTTCAGTTTTAAAAGACCCACTGAAGTGATGGGCTATGGCCTGCTGCTTAAAAACCTCAGCTTCAGTCAGCCCACATTTAAGAAACAGTACAGTGATTAAAGACTCTAGGGACAGATGTCTGACTTTATATCCCAGCTCCACTACCTTCTAGCTCTGTGGTTTTGTGCAAGTTGACCTAGCCTCCCCATTTACAAACTGAGGATAATAACAAAACCTACTTCATAAGGTCATTGTGAGAACTGGTGGTTAACACATGTAATACTTGTAATATTTATATCAAAGTGCCTACCAAAGTGCCTGGCTGGCTCAGTTGGAAGAACGTGTGACTCTTGATCTCGGGGTTGTGGGTTCGAGCCCCACGTTGGGTGTAGAGAGTACTAAAAATAAATAAATAAACTTTAAAAAGTACCTATCATTTGTTAAGCACTCAATACATTTATTACTACTACTACTACTACTACGATGATGATGATGATGATGATGATGATGATAATGATGATGATGATGATTTACCAGTCAGTAGGTGGGGATAGACAGTTCGGAATGTCTGTGTACAGTCCCTGGTACCAGGCACTCTCAGGCATTACAAAGACACACTGCTGTCATGACTCATCTTTTATTTGTTGATGAATTATAACCATGACAAATTGGCTTTTATATAATAGTAAGATATAATGTTTGCCACTTCATCAAAATACAGTTTCCCTTGGTTTAAAAGCAAAAAAAAAACCCCAACCTCTATATGATACCAGATAGATACCTCTCAGATTCAAAGAATGATTTTGTCACAGAGGGTGCTTATCAACCTCATCAAGTCACCCTGACAGCAGATTCCAGTGCTCGGATGGTGTTTACAGCCTTCCCTCTGGTGAGGAAATGTGTTTTAATAAGACATTTAAAATCTTGATCTTTGTCTTTGGAATTTTTTTACATTTTATTTTAGAGAGAGAGTGTGTGTGTGAGTGGGGGAGAGGGGCAGACGGAGAGACAGGGAGAATCCCAAGCGGGCTCTGTGCTCAGCACAGAGCCCAATGCAGGGCTAGATGTTACGACCCTGGGATTGTGACCTGAGCTGAAATCAGGAGTCGGATGCTCAACCCACTGAGTCACCCAGATGCCCCTAGAATTTTTATTTATTCAGATTTACACAGCTTGAAGTATCACATTTGATATCTACAGCTCTAATTATATCATAAAACAAAGTTTTTCCCCCTTTTTTAGAAAGTCACTGGAAGAAAAAAAAAGATATTTTCCCCTAAAGTCATAACCTTCTAAAGAGACATTCCAAACATTATTAACTATTGCTAACCTATGTTATAATGTCAAATGCTTTATAAAATGAAGTACAGAATAAAAATGATTTCAGAGTTTTAAACTGTGCGTTAATTTATTTTTATTTTGTTAAGACGAATGGAATCTGTTGTTAACATCATTTTAATTCTATTAACTTTAGCCAAGTTAACAGCTATTGTTAGAAAAGAAACTCCCTAATGACATTATAATGACATTAGAATTCCAAGAGTACCACTTTCTGAACTGTTATTCAGATAGATTTCAGATGCTTAAGGCAGCCAAAGAGTTACTGTAAAAATCACACTAATTAACATAGAAACTGGCTTTACTCCAATATTCCTCAGTTTCCACATTTGCTTTTGCTCCTCTGCCAGAACTACACACTTATTTTTCTTGTAAACTCCTTTGAGTCTTCTCAGGAGTAGAGGAACTATGCAGTGCTAGCAAGGAGGGGTTGTGGCAGGTGGGGTAGGATGGAAAGAAGACATGTGGGACCCACCAGAGCACACGAGCAGATGGAAAGTTCTTTCAAGACTTTCAAGATTTGATTACTCTGCAGCACAATTATGTCAACAGGTAATAAGATCCATCTGTGGAGGTAATCACCCTAAAAATGGTTAATAATCTGTAGCTTGAAAAGATCTGTGGATTCCCAGATCTAAAGTAAAGAGGATAGGGTCTCAACGAAATATAAAAGAACATGCAAACCAATAGATTTGTATTATATTCTATATGAATTAGTTGGTGATGAATTGTTGCTTGGTGTTCATCTATTCATTTATTTAATACTTCGTCACTATCACTATCTTCAACAATTATAAAAGCCTCTTAAACTTTCGAGAGCCTCCGGAAAGATTTTAAGACATGCAAATCTAGTCAATTTTTTCTCCGGTCTAAAAACCTTCACTGGAAACCCACTGTTCTCAGTATCAAGCACACCAATGTTAACTGGTTTTATTAGGTCTACCTCCAGGGCCACTGCAGATGCTTCTCTCCCCTCAATCCCTAAGGGTTAGTTGGCCTTTTGGTTCCCTAAGGGCATAAAACTCTTTGGGGAGGCAGTTCCCTCTGGCTGTAACACTTTCTTCAAAATCTTAGTTGAAATAATTCTACTTATCTTCAGTTCTTACTGTAAAAACCAGTTCCTAAGGGAGACTCTCCCAGATTAGCCTCTCCCTGCAGGGTCTCGTTGTACTTGAGACACTGTACTTCTCACTCATCCCACTGCAGTCAAGTGCCTAATGCCTGTCTCTCTGCTGGACTGTTGACAGGACCACATGTCTCTTCAATGCTCAACAGCAAGCGCAGTACCTGGCCAAACAGTATGTACTCAATAGATCTTTTTTTAAATTTTTCAAAATGTTTGTTTATTTTTGAGAGAGACAGAGAGCATGAGTGGAGGAGGGGCAGAGACAGAGAGGGAGACACAGAATCGGAAGCAGGCTCCACGCTCTGAGCTGTCAGCACAGAGCCTGATGCGGGGCTGGAATCCAAGAACCTTGACATCATGACCTTAGCTGAAGTCAGACGCTCAACCCGCTGAGCCACCCAGGCGCCCCTCAATAAATCTTTGTTGAGTGAAGGAACACACGTTTATTATATGCATACTCCAGTCTACTATGTACAAGGCTATGTGTTGCATACTTCAGGAATAGAGTTGAGTAAGACGGGGGGGGGGGGGGGGGGGCGGATCTGCCTTCAAGAGATCAGACTTGGGAATAAACTGCTACCACACAGCATAATTGCTTTGAAGGGAAGTGGGTGGCAGGTACCTTGCAACTATCAGAAAACATGAAATCAAGCATTTCCACTTAGCAAATGCCAGGCTCTGAACTAAAATCTATATGGTACATTATTTCCCTCATTCAATCCTCATGACAACCCCATGTGGTGGTAAGAAACTTGCCTAAGACCACAACCAATATTTGAGCCTAGCTTATCCAGTCTTCTGGCACCAACGCAGAAAGCTACACAGAGACACAACAGCTGATACAGTGAGTCCTTGTCAGTATGTCCAGCCACTTCTCTATGCTCTGCTAACAATTTAAAAGCCATAATAGCCAATATAAAAACTGATTTAAAAAATTTAGATGTTGAGTATGTAATGCATTCACATGTTTTTCCTCTGCATGTTTTTCTTGAACAGAGACGATGCATTCTCATGGTTCAAACATTTTAACAAAGTAAGCAGTTACAGTTAAAAGTCTCCTAATCCTGTCTTCTATTGGCTCAACCTGGATTGCCAAAAAAGTAATACCTCTTTTAAGTATTTTATTTGTATGAACATACAAATAAAAACATATATATTCTTACTTGGCATCTTTTTTTTCCTCACAAAAGATAGTATACCATACACACCATTCTGCACCTTATTTTTTCAGTTAGTGATATACATATATATTGAAGATCTTTCTGTATTATCAGTACATAATTGGCAGCATAGTATTCCATTTCATGGATACACTATAATTTATTTGGCCAGTTATTTATTGATAGGCATTTGGATTGTTTCCAATTTTTTACTACTATAAACAATACTGTAATGAAGAGTCTCATACATAGGTCAGTTAGCACGTGTGCAAGTATATCCTCAGAGTTAATTCCTAGGAGTAGTGTTTATTGCTGGGTCAAAGGATAGATGTATTTGTAATTTGGATAGATATTGCCAAATTGTCCTCTATAGGGATTAAATCAATTTACATTCCTACTCGCAGTGGATGAGAGCACCTGTTTTCCCACAGCCTCTCAACACAGAGTGTTAGGAAACTTCTGGTTATTTGCCAATCTAATGACTGAAAAATGGTACCGCAGCATTCTTCTCATTATAAGTAAAGTTGAACTTCTTTTTATGTTTAAGACTTTGTATTTCCTTCTCTCTGAACTGTCTATTCACATCCTTTGTCCATTTTTCTCTTGTTGGTTTTTTTTCCCCTGGATTCAATAGGAGCTTTTTCTATACAAAGGAGTTTAGCTTTTGCCTATTCCCTAAATTGCAGCCACTTTTCCATAATATTGTGTTAGAAGGTCTAAGCAAGGCAACCAAACATGTATTGGATACGATATAAAAGTATTCAAAAGGAGAAGGTGATATATCATTATTTAAACATGATTATGTAGCTAGATAACTTTAAAAATTGATTCAAATTAATAAAATCAATTGAATATTTACAGATAAAGGAAATGGAAAATAGTGTTGGGTCCAATAAGAATATAAGATAAAATACATATAATAAGACCATTTCTATGTAGTAGGAACAAGAAAACATGAAAAAGAGACTTTCTTTATAATAAGTACACAAAATACAAAGTACCTAGTAGAAGTAATTTTGTAAGGAAAGAGTATGACCTATATGAAGAAAAATATAAAACTTTATTCAAGTCTTCATTATTAAAAGAAGACTTGCACAAATAGAAGCAGACCAGGTTATTAGATGAGGAAATTACATATTTGAAAGTGACCACTTATCAAATTATTTTTTAATATTTATTTATTATTTTGAGAGAGAGAGAGAGATAGAATGTGTGTGTGCACACACGAGGAGAGGTAGGGACAGAGAGAGAGGAGAGGGAAAATCCCAAGTAGGTTCCATGCTGTCAGCACAGAGCCCAACGCAGGACACAAACTCATGAACTGTGAGATCATGACCTGAGCCGAAATCAAGAGCCCAACGCTTAAACAACTGAGCCACACAGGCACCCCTATCAAATTATTTCATAGGTTTAATGCCATTAAAGCAAAACTATATAACTTAAAATTTGAGAAAGTATTAAGTTCATGTACAAAAAACAAATCAAGGATATACACATATACATGTGTTTTAATTCTAAAATCAAAAGAGTTGTAAGGGTAGATTTCACTCTAACAGATTTTAACATATATTATAATGCAATAATAAATCAAATAGTGTGGTTTAAGTGCAAGATTAAACAGATAAATCAGTAGCCCAGAAATATACTCAACTGTAAATAGGAAGACGATATATAATAACAAGAGGTAAACAACATAATAGGGAAAACTTTGTAATTCTAATAAAAACTATTGCTTATGTGGAATATACTCTCTGCCTAGAACTCTTTTAAATTCCTTAAGTATATCAATCCAATTAATTGTCATTTCATTTTAATCCTATTAGATGCTACTTAACTAATGAGGAAAATGAGGCACGAGGAGGGTAAATAACTTGTTCAAGGTCATCCATATAGCTAGAAAGTGACAGGGCAGGACTTAAACCCAGGCAGTTTGGCTCCAGAGTTTGTGGTCTTAATCATTTGTAACTAGGATAACTGATTACAGTTTGTAAAAAGGAAAAAAAAAAAAAAAGAATACAGGCAAAAAATACTATACTGATGTATAATTTTTGAAAAATTTTAAAAGTAATCCCTACACCCAACATGGGGCTCAAACTTACAACCCCAAGATAAGAGTTGCATATTCCACCGAATGAGCTAGCTAGGTGCCCCAATGACGCATATCTGAAAGTCTGCTATAGAATGTCATAAAGCCTCTACCATGTAATTCCTTTGCTTTGCTCTCTACATTTCTGTGTTATTTGAAGCCTTCTACAATTATAAATCCTTTTATAATTTAAAGAACAAAATAGAATAATTTGGGACAGTGTAGATGCAGATTCTCAGGTGTATGGAAGTTATTAAAAACAGCAGGGTGAAAAAATACCCAGCAGAGTGTTCAACCAATAGAATTGAATAAAGTTTGTCAAGAAAGGACAAATGGGGGCACCTGGGTGGCTCAGTTGGTTGAGTGTCCAACTCTTGATTTTGGCTGAGGTCAGGATCCTGGGATCAAACCCTGCATCAGGCTCCACACTCACCATGGAGCCTGCTTGAGATTCTCTCTCATCTCTCCCTCTGCCCCTCTCCACTGCTCATTTAACGTTTATTATTTATAAACATTACAAATCCGTTATAAATCTGAAGCAGGCCCCGGGCTCTGAGCTGTTAGCACAGAGTCCCACGCAGGGCTCAAACCCACAAATTGCGAGATCATGACCTGAGCTGAAGTTGGACACTTAACTGACTGAGCCACCCAGGCGCCCCTCTCTCTCTCTCTCTTTTTTTTAATAGGCTTCATGCCCAACATGAATCTCATGACCCTGAGATTAAGAGTCACATGCTCTACAGACTGAGCCAGCCAGGTGCCCCAGTGTGTGTGTGTGTGTGTATATATGTGTGTATATATATATATGTATATATATATATATATACACATACATATATATATGTATATATATATATATATATACGTATATATATATATATACATATATATATGTGTAAAAGAACAAATGGAATGAGCTAGTAAACCCAAACTCTTATGTAAACTCTATATTAAAAACTATTCTAGTAAACAAAGTGTATTTATCAACAACTTTCCTTTATTTTAAATTTTTACACATAGTCCTCACACACCCCTGTCACTCCTCCTTTCCCACAAGAATATGTAGGAAGCCATTACAAAGCTGAAACAGTAACTCCAACCCATTACTAACAACCTCAAAGTTTGGGGGCACCTGGGTGGCTCTCTCAGTCGGTTAAGCATCCGACTTTGACTCAGGTCATGATCTCACGGCTTATGGGTTCGAGGCCAGCATTGGACTCTGTGCCGACAGCTCAGAGCCTGGAGCCTGCTTTGGATTCTGTGTGTGTCTCTCTGTGCCCCACCCCCATTCAAACTGTGTCCCTCCCTCTCTCAAAAATAAACATTAAAAAAAAAAATCTTATAAAAAACAAACTCATAGTTTCATAGTTACATTAGGTAAAATCTGAAATGAAAAAAATACTCAGTTCACTAACTCAGTAAAGTATGATAAAAAATCCATTGAAAAAGAAGAATGTCTTAACCTCCATCATATTAGAGAGACAGACAACTCCAGCTGCTGAATTCGTTAAGTTCTGATTCTGGTTAGTTCCTATGAATAAAGCCTCATGGTGACAGATTCATCTCTTTCATTTTTACCAATATCAGAAAGCTTATGAGTTGATTTCACTCTTTATTTCTTAACTGTGGAGTTTTTAAAAGCAAACTCTAGTGAGGGGGGAAAAAAAAAGACCAGCATAGTAAGTTCTTCATCAGGCTTATGCCTTCTTTGAATGTTGTAACTCTTTATGCTAGAGGTAGCAGAAAGAGCATTGGAGCTGGAATCAGAAAAAGGGTGACATAATCAACATTGGTCAGTATATGTCTTTTTTAAATTTTTTTTAACGTTTATTCATTTTTGAGAGACAGAGCTCAAGCAGGGGAGAGACAGAGAGGGAGAGAGGGAGACACAGAATCTGAAGCAGGGCCCAGGCTCTGAGCTGTTAGCACAGAGCCCCATGCGGGGCTCAAACCCACAAATCGCGAGATCATGACTTGAGCTGAAGTTGGATGCTTAACTGACTGAGCCACCCAGGCGCCCCTCTTTTTTTTTTTTTTTTTTTTTAATAGGCTTCATGCCCAACATGAATCTCATGACCCTGAGATTAAGAGTCACAAGCTCTACAGACTGAGCCAGCCAGGTGCCCCAGTGTATGTCTTGTATATGGTCATGTCCCTCACTTTGAGCCCCAGACTCCTTATCCATGAATAAGGCAGCCCTGCACAGGATTGCTTAGAGGGACAACTGAGCCTGTGTATGTGAAAGTATTTTAAAAAGATAAAGTGCTCCACATTTGCCTTGAATTATGTTTAAGGCCTTCTTGTCAATATTGTTGTCAAGGTAGATGACTGAAAAAGTTGTTTTGTAGGGTGCCTGGGTGGCTCAGTCAGTTAAGCAACCAACTTCAGCTCACGTCATGATCTCACGGTTTGTGAGTTCGAGACCCTCATCGGGCTCTCTGCTGACAGTGTGGAGGCTGCTTAGGATTCTCTCTCTCCTTCTCTCTCTCTGCCCCTCCCCAGCTCTCTCTCTTTCAAAATAAATAAATAAAACTTAAAAAAGAAAGAAAAACACAATCCACAAATAAAACCAATATTCAAATGCAGGATTACAAAATTGCAATATATTTCATCTTGTTTCAAACTGATACTATTTTTTCACACTTACAATGATCATTATAATTTGGACATCCTAGTCTCTGACCAAACTTCCCCCCACCCTGCCCTTTTTTCTTTCTTTCTTTCTTTTTCTTTCTTTCTTTCTTTTTCTTTCTCTCTCTCTCTCTCTTTCTTTTTTAATGTTTACTTATTTCTGAGACAGAGAGAGACAGAGCATGAGTAGGGGAGGGGCAGAGAGAGAGGGAGACACAGAATCCGAAGCAGGCTCCAGGCTCTGAGCTGTCAGCACAGAGCCTGACACGGGGCTCTAACTCACAAACTGTGAGATCATGACCTGAGCTGAAGTCGGTCGCTCAGCCGACTGAGCCACCCAGGCACCCCAACCCTGTCCTTTTTTCAACTGCTCTTCACCAGGATTCTTTGACCTCTACTCCCCTCTCTCCTCCTTTTGGCAGAGTTCCTTCTGCCTTTATTTCTTCTTTCTCCAGCCTTTAGCTCTTGGCCCTTTACTTTGACCCCTCTGTTCCCTTGCTTTTCTGTGGTTCCACCTGCAAAGGGGCCCTTGGGGCTGACAGGCTGAAGTGAGTGTTTCCCATTATCCACAACAGTCTTTTCAAACCTCCACAATCTCTGACCCTCCCACCTCACTCTCCAAGAATGACCTCACCTCCTACTTGAGCTAAAACAGAATGCTAAAAGGAACTCCCCCGACTTCCTGCCACCAAAATAACATCCCTCCTTTCCACCTATTAAGGCTATTTTTTCCCACCTATGCTGTGGATCACACACCACACCCCCTTTCTCTTGGGCTTTGCCCTGTTAATCAACTCTCTCTCTGAATCTTGCATCTCTCTCTGGTTCACGAATCTTTAACATGGTCACTTATAATTCAACAGTTCCATGGAGTCAGCATGAAGGCTCCTGTCCATGACGCTCCTGTGTTCACAGACCTAAGCGTTCTTCTCATTATTCTGGCTCTTTTTGGAGAGCCGATTAAGTTTACCAAAGAAACAGTGACAAATAGCTAGAAGAAATCTCTCTGCAAAGAGTTCTTTTGGAGCTTTTTAATCACCATGGAGTTGATGCTTTGGGTCATGTTTGTGAAATGGAATTACGAGAAGGTTCTTTTTGTGTGTGTGTAATGTTTATTTCTGAGAGAGAGAGAGCACAGGCAGGACAGGGGAAGAAAGAGAGGGAGACACAGAATCTGAAGCAGGTTCCAGGTTCTGAGTTGTCAGCACAGAGCCTGATATAGGACTCAAACCCATGAACCGTGGGATCATGACCTGAGCCGAAGCCAGCCGCTTAATAGACTGAGCAACCTAGGTGCCTCCAGACAAGGTTCTTTTGACAGTTTTTCCACTGATGTTTTTGGTTACACAAAAAGGTGGGGAGGAGAAAGGTGGAAATACTTAACCAAGTTACTGAAAATAATATTGGAATAATTGTCAAGTGTTATACCAGGATAACAATGAAGAGGTTGGCCCAACTTCTGGATCTGTGGTGAGTCAGATGCATCTCTTGAGAAGCTGGTAGTTAGCAAGACAGGTTGGCAGGAATTAACAATTGTCAGAGACCCAGGGATCCAAATAACCTACTAAATGGTCTCTGAAACTGAATTTGCTGCTATCCACATCTCATAGACAAAGAAGATTTGGAACGTAATCCACAGTAAGGGACTTGATGTCCTAAATATTTTAGAGAAGGCATTTGAACCAGAAGTCATAAAATCAGATGTAGCAAAAGATGCCTAGTAGTTTTTTTTTTTTCTCTATTCTCAACTCCTTTGTCTAAAATTTAAAAGATAAAATATTTGAGGCTTTTTTTGGCTTGTAAATTCTCTAAAGTTTCATTCTCTATACTCTACTATCAGCCCACCATTCATATGTATTTATTCAGCTTCCTCCACTTAAGTGCACTTAAGATTTGTCTTTGTAACTATTCCTTGTTACCCTTGTATTAAGTTATGTCAGAAAGCAAGAAACCTTGTTGATACTGAAATAGTTTCCTGCCAAAAGCCTTTGCTAAATTAAGATTTAATCTTATGCCCTTAGCTTTTATAGAAAGGTGATTATAAGAAATGTCCTTTCAAAGAAATATTTCCTGTTTCTTTTGCAAAGTCAAATCAAAGACGTCCATTTATTCATTCATTTAACAAATATTTATTGAATCCTGATTACATGCCAGGCTGAGGATACAAACAACGAATGAAACCCAGTCTCTGCTCTGAAGAAGAACACAACCTGGTGAAATGCAAACATATAAATAAATCATAATATAGTGTTAGTGTCTGTAATTAGAGGCATGAATAAAGTGTTATGGGTGCAAAAGGAGGGGAGAGAGTAATTGGGCCTCAGGGCAAAGGAGGGCTTCTCAGAGACAGGCATAAGAAAGTTGGATATTACAGGTTGAGAAGAGCTCCTCTGAACAGGAGTCAAGAAGAGAAAGGCACTCTGGAGCAAGAGCCTGAATACAGATGGGCCAGTAGGAACTTCTAGCTTCATAAATTTGTAGAATGGTCATTAGGATAGAAAAAGAACACTGGAAGTATCCAGAGAGGAGGCCAGAAAAAGTAGGTTAAGGTCCAATTTTAAAGAGACTTGAGGTATAGTGGGTGACATTTACAGGCCCTGGAGGCAGACTGCCCTGTGTAACTAATTTACCACTACAAGCAATGAAATCTGGGGCACCTGAACATCCCAAGCCTTGCCTCCCCATCTGTAAAAAAGGAATTCACTTATCCAACAGGATTTATTGAGCATCCATGATGGGCCATGCACATAATAATAATAACACCTGCCTAATAGCGTTGTTGTAAGGATAAGTTAATAAATGTAAAGCATTTTGAGTGGTGCCTGATCCATGGTAAGTGGCAACTAAATGCTTGTTATTAGTATTAATTATTATAATGTTAAAACGCCTTCTTTGGGGTGCCTGGGTGGTTCAGTCAGTTGAGTGACTCTTGATTTTGGTTCAGGTCATGATCTCATGATTCGTG
Source organism: Panthera tigris (assembly GCF_018350195.1). Taxonomy (NCBI): domain Eukaryota; kingdom Metazoa; phylum Chordata; class Mammalia; order Carnivora; family Felidae; genus Panthera; species Panthera tigris. The sequence goes on from NC_056662.1 coordinate 79,067,650, forward strand.
AGATGGAGCTCTGCGCTGACAGTATGGAGCTTGCTTGGGATTCCCTCTCTCTCCCTCTTTGTCTGCCCCTCCTCTGCTCATGTGCTCTCTCTCTCTCTCTCAAAATAAATAAATAAATAAATAAATAAATAAATAAATAAGCAAACTTAAAAAAAACAAAACAAAAAAAATTGCCTTCTTTTGTGATAAAGGGTGTGCTTCTTTTGAAAATTTTTTTTAACGTTTATTCATTTTTCAGAGATGGAGAGAGACAGAGTGTGAGCAGGGGAGGGGCAGAGAGAGAGGGAGACACAGAATCTGAAGCAGGCTCCAGGCTCTGAGCTGTCAGCATGGAGCCCGATGTGGGGCTTGAACCCACGGACCATGAGATCATGACCTGAGCTGAAGTCAGAAGGTTAAACAACTGAGCCACCCAGGCGCCCCAAGGGTATGCTTCTTATTCTGAAAACAACAGGGAGCTCTTAAAGATTTCTAGGGGAGGAATAATAATGGATTTTACTTTAGAAAGATTGGCCACAGAAATGGATAGAGGGAAAGATTGGAGAGAGAAATTAGACTTGGGGAGAAAAATTAGAAGGTAATTCCAATAGTCCTTGATTGAGGGCCTAACACATGTTAGTGCTGATGGGGTCAGAAATGAAGGAAGAGAAATGTTTAGATAAGAGAACTTGATAATTGATATGGTAGCTGAGGTAGAGATGAGGAATCAAAGGTGACCTCCAAATTTTTTTTTTTTAGTTTATTTATTTTGAGAGAGAGGGAGAGAAAGAAATGAGCAGTGGAGAGACAGAGGGAGAGGAGGACAGAGGATCCCAAGGGGGCTCCATGCTGACAGCAGAGAGCCCCATGAGGAGCTTGAACTCAGAGACTGTGAGATCATGATCTGAGCACAAGCTGGACACTTAACTGACTGAGTCACCCAGGCACCCCAACCCCCAAATTTCTGGTGTGGGTGACAGAATTAATGGTGTCCTTACTGAGATAGATAATGCAGGAAACAGATATGATGTGGGCATAGGTTGGAGTAAACAACGATAACAAACTGTCTAGCTTGGGACAAGAAGAAAAGGATAGAGATTGGTAAGTGAGCATAATCACTTTAATGTTGTACACAGTTAATAAATACCGCTTTGATGTAAAGATACATAGGAAGACATAAAGAACAAACAAACCCTCCCCCTCCCCCAAACAGATTTCAACAGAAAGGGACTATAAAGTCAGAGATTTGGGGGTCATTTTGTTGTATGCAGTTGAATCATGGAGTGAACGAGATCTTGGCGAGATGGCCCTGAGGAAGACTAACATTTTAGTGATGGTCTGAGGAACAGAGGCAAGGAAAGGAGACTTAAATGGAGCAGTAAAAGGGGGCATGGGGGCTAGAATAAGGTGGTGTAGAAGCTAAAAGAGAAGAATTTCAAGAAGGAGGAACAATCAACAATTTAGTCCTATGGAGAGGTCAGGTTCAGTGGTTCTTTAGAATCTGGGCCACTGGACCAGCCAAACTCCCTGGGTTCAAACCCAGTCTTTGCTTTTTAACTAGCCTCATGGCCCTGGGTGAGTTATTGATCCTCTCCTAGCGGCATCTCCTCAGCTGTGAAATGGAGATGATAATAATTCACCCTCCTGGGGTGGTTGTGTGGATTATATGAGCTGATGTACATAAAGTCTTAGAACAGGGTCTGGCCTATGAAGAATAGGGTGTAAGTGTCAGTATTAACTGATGTGGTAAATTTTCAAGTAGGAAAAGCAATTATAAAACAGTCTATGCAGCATGATTCCATTTTAGTAAAAGGGGAAAAAATGAGTACATATATATTCACAGATGAAAGTTTAGAAACTGTTTACAGTAGTTTGATCTCATTTTTTTTTAATGTTGTGAAATTTTTTGCTTGTCATTTGAGAGGGACTTGCCTATGATTTTTCTGTAATGAATATATATTGAGTTTATAATTAAAATTATGCACGTATATGAGAATAAAGCTCACCACAGCCCAAAATAGTAGTAACATAAATGATGCTAATTAAGGGAGAAGCATATATTTTCTTTAGCATCATCACTGAAGCTCTACAAATCCTTGAAAATAGTGGAGTTTCTAGAAGTAATTGACAGTTAATAAATGTAAAGCATTTTGAGTAGTGCCTGACCTATAATAAGTGCCAACTAAATGCTCATTATTAGTATTGATTATAATGTTAAAATGCCTTCTTCTATGAGAAAGGGTGTGCTTTTCCAAAGAAAATCTAGGCCCTTGAGAAAGATCCTATCTCCACTTTGGACAGTCTCTCTCTGGCAGCATATTTCCAGGAATTAGGACCAGGGTTTGGCCATCCTGGGTTTCTCACATTTCTATTACCTGTAATGTAGGAAGTGGGAGACAGGGGACAGTTCTATGATAAGTTCTATTTTAGAAAGCCTGAATGTAAAATGAGGAGAGTACACCTGGTCAAGATCAAGAGTTGCATGCTCCACTGATTGAGCAAGCCAGGCACTCTTAATTTTTATTTATTTATTTATTTATTTATTTATTTATTTATTTATAAGTAGGAATGGTGGTTTTTTCTAAGTTTATTTATTTTGAGATAGAGAGAGAGAGTGCCAAGCAGGCTTCATGCTGTCAGTGCAGAACTTGATGCAGGGTATGATCTCACCAACTGCAAGATCATGACCTGAACCCAAACCAAGAGTTGGATGCCTAACCAAGTGAGCCACCCAGGTGCCCTTTGATTATAATTATTAAAACACACACACACACACACACACACACACACACACACACACACAAGGGGGTCCTGGTTGGCTCAATCAGTTGAGTCTGCAACTCTTGATCTTGGGGTTGTGAGTTTGGGCCCCACTTTGGGTGTAGAGATTACTTAAAAAGAAAATCTTAAAACACACACACACACACACACACACACACACACACACACACAGGGGATGGAAGGAAAAGCTTCAACATACATTTATACTTTTGAAAAGAAAATAAATGAAAATATTCCACAATGATACCAAAAGTTATGGAGGTCCAATTTTTACTCTTCTTTCATTCTTTCTGTGTTTTTAATATATGGCTATACACATATTAAAAGTTTTGTTATGAATTACATTATATATATGAGTACAAATAAAATACATGTATTATTGGGGCGCCTGGGTGGCTCAGTCGGTTGAGCGGCCGACTTTGGCTCAGGTCATGATCTTGCGGTCCGTGAGTTCGAGCCCCGCGTCGGGCTCTGTGCTGACAGCTCGGAGCCTGGAGCCTGTTTCAGATTCTGTGTCTCCCTCTCTCTGACCCTCCCCCGTTCATGATCTGTCTCTCCCTGTCTCAAAAATAAATAAAAACGTTAAAAAAAAATTAAAAAAAAAATACATGTATTATTTAAAGAATTGCCATATGGGGGCGCCTGGGTGGCTCAGTTGGTTAAGCTTCTGACTTTGGCTCAGGTCATTTGAACCTCACATTGGGCTCTGTGCTGGCAGCTCAGAGCCTGGAGCCTGCTTCAGATTCTGTGTGTCTGTGTGTCTCTCTCTACTCCTCCCCAGCTCATGCTCTGTCTCTCTCTCTGTCTCTTTCAAGAATAAATCAACATTAAAAGAAAATTTTTTTTTTAAAGAATTGCCATAGAGGTCATTTTGACTTCCTGACCTTGTAGCTGGCCACTGTCTGCAGTCATTCTGTGTGTTCATGTCTGGGCTGATGCCACCGTGGAGGGGCCTAACAGGCCTAACCCGGTGGCTCCCGGTGCTGCCGATGCCCAGATCTATTCCAAGCCATCCTGGGAGGAGCTCAGGACCATGGATGTCGCTATTGGGCTCACCTCCTGCTTCCTGTGTTTCCTCTTACCATGGGGCTGGGTCCTGTCACATCTGGAGAACTACAAGAAGTGGGAGTGAAAAAAAAAAAAAAAAAAAAAGAAGTGGGAGTGAAGGGGGCTGGCCTGTCCCTCACCCTGTCACCTGACCACCCCCGTCCTGTCCTGATCATGTCTGCTACATTCCTGGCCGGCCTTTCCTGGATCATGCCCTTCAATTGCAGTGACCTCTTCTGCAATCATGACCTCTTGATTTCTCCACGGTGATATCCTGGGACCACATATATTGGTTTATAAGGCCCTGCCTGGTAGGGCCCTCCTTGTAACAATAAAGTCTATTTAAACCTTAAAAAAAATAATTGCATAGAAAAATGTATGTATCCAGCACCCAACATTTAAAAAAGCAATCATTGTCAATATATTTGAAATGCCTCATGGTGCCCAACCTCAGTCATGTCGCCTTCCTTACCCCAGTAAAACCATTACTCTGATTTTTATACTTACATTCTCTTTCTTTCAGTTTTATGATATATATATATGCCTTCTTAAATAACTCATGTTTTCATTTTGTGTTTTTCATATTTCATGTATTCTTCTCTGTCTTTTCTTTCCCCTAACATTAAGTTTGTAAGATTCATCCATGATGATGTATGTGACTGTAGTACCTTCACTTTTCACTGTTATGTAACATCTACCACATGAATAGAAAACTACTTACCCTACCATGAATGAGCATTTGGGATGTTTCCATTTTTTTGTTATGAACAGTGATACTATGAGTTTCCTTGTGCTTGTCTACTGATGGATAGTGTAAGAGTTTCTCTCAGATTTGTAGCAATGATTACAATTATTGGATCATTGGATATTTATATTCTTCAACGTTCTCAAGTAATGCCCAATTGTTTTCCAAAGCAATTGCGCCAACTTAAATTCCACAAGCAGTATAATACATACTCAGCAGCATGTGCTAGTATATGGATTTTTTCATTTTGCCAATCTGAAGGTCATAAAGTGATCATCAGTTCCCTGATTGCTAATGAGGTTGTACATCTTTCATATGTTATTGACCGTACTGGATTTCTCTTCTATGAAATGCTCCTTCATATATTTTTCCTTACTTGGTTATATAGCTTTTGGTTAGGTATTGTTTAAGTACTCGGCACGAGGCTAAGATTTTTCACATAGGTTATCTCAGTAATCCTCACAGCCTACTGCCTTGAATCTTTTTCTGGAGCAAGGGATTTATATATGTTAATAAGTCTCTGCTATTGTATACGGTATCTATCTATAGAATGAAAGAAAAAGAAACATGCTTGTAAGTTTCCTATCCTATTAACAAAGTGTTATGCATCCAGACCCAACACATTTATTTTAGGAATGACCGTAATTCTGGCTTTATTTCACAAATACTATCTGAAAGCAGCATTGGTTTTATCAGTTAAGGAGTTAATTATTTTTCATCAAAAATAGCTTGCATTTGGAAAAGAAGATTATAAAAGACAGAAAGGGGCTGGTGGTTTAGCCCCTTGCTGATTCAAGTGTAGAACACAGGCCAGCAGCAGGAGCAGCAGCAGCAGCAGCTGGGAGCTTATTAGAAATACAGACTCTCGAGCCTCCCCCCAGACGAATGAATCAGTATCTGCATTTTATAAGGTTCCCAGGTGACTCATAGGCACTTTAAAGTTTGAGAAGGGCTGATTAGCTAAATGGTGGTAAACACCCCATATGTGAGACCTGGTCAGTACTAAGGCTGAAAGAATGCATTTGTTTTTCTAGCACATATATAGAGCAAGCAAACTATGCGTGGCATTTTTAGGTATACATGTTTGAATATCTGGGGGGACAACCTAGGTGAAATGGAGCTGAGAACAAGCAAGTTGTGTTGATCCATCAGGTAGGATTCTGGTCTCATGGCTCAGAAAAATAAAACAGAACGCACAATTTGGCCTGAAACATATCTAATCAAGGTCCAATTTATGTTTTATTTTTTTCCAGAATGATCCATACCATTGATCCAGCTCCCCACTTCATTTTCAATGTATGATTCAGTCTGACAGTCTTATATTAACTAGATGGGTTCAACTAATAGATTTTCAAGCTGTAGGATGATAGAAATAGTTTGTACCAACAGTCTCATTTTACAGATGAGATGAAGGAAGCATTGAGCAATTCAGTGAGAGATCACACAATAGTGAGGGACAGAAGTCGGGTCCAAACCACAAGTTTTTCCCATTGAATCAGAGGCCCCGATTAGGAATTTCCCAGCTCTCTAGACATATCTACTGAACAGGGTAAAATTCAGTGATTTTTTTTTTTTTATGATCGGAGAATAAATTAATATTTTGGGTAAATGGCCTTATAATCCAAAAATGACACAGAAAGCAACTTTATTTTCTAAAATTATTATTTTTTAAAATTATTTTTTTAATGTTTATTTATTTTTGAGAGAAAGACAGAGTGTGAGTGGGAGAGGAGCAGAGAGAGAAGGAGACACAGAATCCAAAGCAGGCCCCAGGCTCTTAGCTGTCAGCACAGAGCCCAGCACGGGGCTAGAACTAACGAACCACGAGAACCCCTATTATTATTTTTTAAGTAGACTTCACACTCAATGTGGGGTTTGAACTCATAACCTTGATATCAAGAGTTCCATGCTCTACTGCCTGAGCCAGCCAGGCACCCCAGAAAGCAACTTCTTTAATGACAGGATTCTAGAACACATGTATTTTTACCCCCTATAACAATCGTAAAGGAGCAAAGGAACTGAAGTGGCACTATCTTCCATATCCCTTTCTCACCAGTGATGAGTTTGGACCCTCAGACTTTTCAACTCTTCACACTATACCCTACCTTAGAATTCAAAGTAATGACTTAAAATCTTAACTCTGGCAGCTTTCTAATCCCTGAATTACATTGATAAGGCCAACTCCACACTTACTTAGTGGCCTCGCCTCCATAGGGGCAGAGGTGGAGGGACCCTATTGTTCTGGGCTTCCTTTCTTTGTCTGCTCCCAGCTCCTGGCCGATCACCTCAAGCCATCCTTCTGCTCTCGAGATCTAAAAAAGGCCTGGGGTTTTCCCTGCTGCTGGGCTGGTTTGTGACAAAAACTGTCTCTCCCCTATTTTAAAACTTCCCTTTCCCTGTAAGGAGTATTTCTGTGGTCACTAGGGACTTTTACAACTAATAGTAAACACAGAGATTCAAGCAGCTCAAAGTGATTTACATATGCCTTTAAAAATCATAAAAGAAGGATACAGATAAACTGCTAGCAGAGGTTCTCTCCTGGGAGGGGGACAGAACTAGGTGGAGGAAGTTCAAGAGCACTTTTACACTACCTGAATTGCTAGAATATTCTGCAAAAAAAAAAAAAATCCACTTGTTATTATTTAAATAACTAAAGTAAATAATCATGGGAAAGCCAGAACTACATGCTCATATTAAAACTGTAGAGGCAACTGGGTGGCTGTGAGATCGAGCCCCAAGTCAGGCTCCACAGTAGAGCCTGCTTAAAGTTCTCTCTCTCTCTCTCTCTGTCTCTCTCTGTCTCTCTCTGTCTCTCTTTCAAAACAATTCTAATCTGTATATTAAAGGAAATCAAATTCCCCATTCCTGATTCCCTAACCCACTCTCCAGAAGAAACCCCTGTTAGCAAATTCTTTTAGGTCCTTCCATAGTCTATGTTCTGGGTGTATTTAAGCATACCTCATTTCTCTCTCTCAATCTCTCTCTCTCTCTCTCTCCCTATTTATTTATTTATTTATTCCTACAGAAAATAGGAAGATACATCAAAAAGCTTGGTTCTGAACTTCCTTTATTCATGCAACACTGTACCTTGAGTAGGATGGCTCTTACCAGTGTGCCACACTCAAAAAAAAAAAAAAGTTTCAATTAATAAGCTGTATTTTTTAGAGCAGTTTTAGGGTCACAGCAAAACTGAGCAGAAAATATAGAGAGTTCTCATATATCCCACCCCCATATCCACACAGCCTCCCAGACTATCAACATCCCACCACACAGTAATATGTTCGTTACAAAGAATGAACTTGTACTGATACACCATTATCACCCAAAGTCCATAGTTTACATTAGGCTCCACCCTTGGTGTTGTATATTGTATAAGTTTTGACAAATGTCAAGTGATGTGTACTCATAACTATAGTATCATACAGAACAGTTTCACCGCCCTAAAAATCCACTGTGCTCTATTCATCCCTACCTATCCTCCTCCTCCAACCCCTAGCAACCACTGATCTTTTTACTGTCTTCATAGTTTTGCCTTTTCCAGAATCATTGGAATCACTCAGTGTTGGAATTTAAGACTCCTCCATGTCATTTCATTGCAGGATAGCTCTTTTTTTTTTTTTTAAGTACTGAATAATATTCCATTATCTGGATATACCACAATTTATTTTCCATTCCCCTGATGAAAGACATCTTGGTTTCTTCCCAGTTTTGGCAATTATGAATTAAACTGCTATAAACATCCATGTGCAGGTTTTTGTATGGGCATAAATTTTCAACTCACTTGGGTAAATACCAAGCAGTGTGATTGCTGGATCGTATGTTAAGAATATGTTTGTTTTGTAAAAAACTGCCAAACTCTCCCAAAGTGGCTGTATCTTTTTGCATTTTCCATCAGTAATGAATGAGAGTTCTTGTTGCTCCACATCCTTCTCAGCATTTAGTGTTGTCAGTGTTTTGGATTTTGGCCATTCTGATAGGTGTGCAATGATATTTTATTGTTTTAATTTGTACTTCTCTAATGACATATTATGTTGGACATCTTTTCATATGTTTACTTGCCATCTGTACATCTTCTTTGGTGAGGCACATGTTCAGGCCTTTGGCCCATTATTATTTTTTTATTGACTTTATTTATTTATTAAAAAAATTTTTTTAATGCTTATTTATTTTTGAGACAGAGGGAGACAGAGTGCGAGAGGGGGAGGGGCAGGGAGAGAAGAGACACAGAATCTGAAACAGGCTCCAGGCTCTGAGCTGTCAGCACAGAGCCCAATGTGGGGCTCGAACCCACAAACTGTGAGATCATGACCTGAGCCGAAGTCAGGTACTCAACAGACTGAGCCACCCAGGCGCCCCTTTATTGACTTTTTTAAAAAGATTATTTATTTTGAGAGAGAGAAAGCACAAGAGCATGGGAGGGGCAGAGAGAGAGGGAAAGAGAGAGAATCCCAAGCAGGCTCCACACCATTAGCACAGAGACTGACATGGGCTTAAACTCACAAACCACGAGATCACGACCTGAGCCAAAACCAAGAGCTGGATGCTTAACCAACTGAGCCACCCTGGCCCATTATTTCTTTTATTAATATTTTATTTTTAAGTAATCTCTACACCCAACATGGGGCTTGAGCTCACAATCCTGAGATCAAGAGCTGCACGTTCCACTGACTGAGCCAGGTGCTCTCTTTGGCCCATTTTTTAATTGGGTTGCTTAGTTTCTTATTGTTGACTTTTAAGAGTTCTTTGTGTATTTTGGATAAAGTCATTTTTAAATGTTTGTTTGTTTGTTTGTTTGTTTGAGAGAACGCAAGCTGGAGAAGGGTAGAGAGGGGGACAGGGGATCCGAAGCAGGCACCACACTGATAGTAGTGAGCCCGATGTGGGGCTTGAACTCATGAACCATGAGATCATGACCTGAGCCAAAGTTAGACACTCAGCTGATTGAACCACCCAGGCACCCTGGATAACAGTCATTTATCAGATGTGTCTTTTGCAAATATTTTCTTCTAGTATGGGACTTGTCTTCTCATTCTCTTGATGCTACTCTTTTTAATGGGTCCATAGCACTTCATTGAGTATCTTAAATTGTTTAACCAGTTCCCTCTTGACGGTCATGTAGATTGTGTCTCTAACAATATTTGAGTATCTGTGTAAATATATATGTGGAATAAATTTTTAACAGAGGATTTCCAATATCAGAGGGTATGTGTATTTAATATTGTCATAAATATAGCCAACTTGCCTTCCAGAAAAAAGTAGTACTTTCAAATATAATTGATAACTTATACTTTGTTTCTGGAGACCCTCTGTGCAGTAGATAAATAACACATCCCACTTCATTTTCTTTTCTTTTCTTTTCTTTTTTTTTTTTTTAAGGCATTATTTTTAAATAATCTCTATACCCAGTGTCGGGCTCCAACTTACAACCCTGAGATTAAGAGTCACAGGCTCCACCAAATGAGCCAGCTGAGTGCCCCATCCCAATTAATTTTCAAGATTAAAGATAGACCAGGGGCACCTGGGTGGCTCAGTTGGTAAAGCATCTGACTCTTGGTTTCAGCTCAGGTCATGATCTCACAGTTTGTGAGTTCAAGCCCCACATTGGGCTCCAAGCTGACAATGCCAAGCCTGCTTGGGATTCTCTCTCTATCCCTCTCTCTCTCTGCCCCTCCCCTGCTTGCACTCTCACTCTATGTCAAAATAAATAAATAAATAAATAAATAAGATTAATGATGGAGTAAAGATCACTTGTGCACTATATATTTCACTGGAAGAGTCTCTTTCCATCTTTTTTTTTTTTTAATAGTCTTTTCTTTTCTTTTCTTTTCTTTTCTTTTCTTTTCTTTTCTTTTCTTTTCAAGAAAGAATGAGTGTCAGCTGGGGAGAGGGATAGAGGGATGGAGAGAGAGAATCTTCAGCAGGCTCCCTGCTCTTAAGCAGGCTCCCTGCTCATTGCAGAGCCTGACATGGGACTCGATCACGACCTGAGTGGAAATCAAGAGTCAGATGCTCAAACAACTGAGCCACCCAGATGCCCCTAGAATAGTCATTTTTAAAGTCTGATTTAGGAATCACCTGGGATTCTTGGTGAATCAGTCAACAAATATATATTACCTAGTCAATTATGGACCTTATCCCAAAATGATTATTTGTATTTGGTAAAAAGTGGGCCACAGACTCCATATAAATATGATGAACATATATTTTGTCATCCAAACACCTGTAAAACAGGCATAACAGAGACTATTTCAAGCAAATTAGGACTTATGATCCCCTACATATTAGCTTTTACAACAATTTATAAGGATATATTTTTTAGGTAAAAAAAAAAAAAGAAAAAAGAAACGTACAGAACTATTTATAGAATGGTACATTCTATGCAACAATGAGAGAAAATTTGCTTATTTATGTATAAAGAAACCCTGGAAGCATATACTCCAGAGAAACCGATAAGACAGGACAGGAAAGAGCTTTTTATTTTACATTTTATATTGCTTATGCATTTTATATTGTTTGTGAATGTATTATATCAAGTGAAAAAATTAACATAAAAACTCTATAAATAAAGGATTAGGGGGAAGTGACTAATGGATACAGGGTTTCCATTTGGGGTGATGGGAAAGTTCTGCAACTAGAGAGTGATGATAGTTGCACAACATAAAACTTAATGCTACTGAATTGAATACTCTAAAATTGTTAAAGTGGTAACTTTTATGTTATGTATATTTTACCACAACTTGTAAAAATCTAAAAATAAAATAAACATGTGACACACACACATGTACACACACACACAAATAAGGACTCATTACCTTTAGCTAGAACAAACTATCCTAATTTTGGTTTATAAATATCTCACTAATAGATTAGAGAGTGTCCCCAAATTCCTTAAGGGGGAAGCTAGGTTAAACTATCATTAAAAACTCACATTAGAAATGTTCACAGGAAAATGACATATGTAAATAGAAGTTTCATGGCTTATACAGATCTTAAAAAAAAAAAAAGACCATGACTATGAAATAAATAAGTCATGGGATGTAATGATGTAATGTATGGCATGGTGACTATAGTCAATAATGCCATAGTGCATATTTGAAACTTGCCAAGAGGGGCACCTGAGTGGCTCAGTAGGTTAAGCATCCAACTCTTGATTTCAGATCAGGTCATGATCTCGTGGTTTGTGAGTTCAAGCCCCACAGATTCAAGCCCCACGTCAGGCACTTGCTCTTTATCTCTCTTTCAAAATAAATAAAATCAAATTAAAAAAAAAAAAAAGAAAGAAAAAGAAACTTGACAAAAAAGTAAATCCTAAAAGTTCTCATCACAAGAAAAAAGTTGTTTTTGGTAATTTGGTATGGTGATGGTTGGTAACTAGACTCGTTGTGATGATCATTTCACAGTACATACAAATATTGAATCATTATGTTGTACACCTGAAACAAACATAATGTTATATGTCAATTATACCTCAATTTAAAAAAAGACCATTAAAGAGTCAGAATTTACCAGTGCCTCTGCAGAACTATTTATAAAGAAGATGAAATGGAAGAAATTATCTAAATAGAAATAGGTCCTTATAGAAAAAGATGGAATAGTAGGCTATGTTTATGAAATAGGATCATTTTTTGAGATGTTAATTTGTTAAATGTAGCAATGTATTTTGCTCACTATATTATTTCTCAGCCTCTATACAACCCCACCCTACCCCACTCTTCACAGGTCCTCTGTATCTAGGTCTTTTGTAAATCTTTTCCTGGAAATTTCTGCAAGAGGGAAAGTCAAAAGCAATTTAAAGCCAAGTGCTCTTCAGGTCTTTTCATAAAAGTGTAAGCCCAGTGAAGAGGAGGGAAGAAAGAGAGAGGCATCTGCTTGGGATAGGAAAAGGAAGGTTCTGGAATACTGGAATACCATGAACTTCATTACTATTTTTTTTTTTTTTCTTTAAGTAAGCTTCACACCCAGCTCAAAGCACGACATGGGGCTTGAATTTAAGACCCTGAGATCAAGATCTGAGCTGAGATCAAGAGTTGGTCGCTTAACCAAGTGAGCCACCCAGGTGCCTGAATTTCATTACTATTTTGGGGGCCCAGGAAATGGTCAACACCTCAGAGTGGACTGGGGCATCTAGGATGACAGAACCCCAAGATGTCCTGCTGGGGCAAAAATGCCTGTACCTCAGGGAATAGAGTGCTACTGTACTTTAGGGGACCACATGGCTCGAGATCTTTTTTTTTTTTTTTTTTTTTTTTTGGCATTTCAGGTACAACATAAAGTGCAATCAACAATGATTATTAATTAATTTCCCATCACCTTAGTCTGATGGGAGCCAAAATTTGGGAATAAAAGTAATATTTCCTTATTTTACATATGTTAGAATTCAAATACAATACATAAGTTTCATGTGAATATATTTTTGGAAATTTGATTGTGGTGGGCAGAATAAATGGCCTCCCAAAGATGTCTATGTCCTAATCCCCAGAAAATGCAGTTTTGTTCATTTACAGGGCAAAGAGACTTTACAGATGATTAAGAACTGTAAGGAGTGCCTGGGTGGCTCAGTTGGTTAAGTGGCTGACTCTTGATTTCGGCTCATGTCATAATCTCACAGGTCGTGAGATGGAGCCCCAAGTTGCACACCAACAGTATGGAGCCTGCTTTTGATTCTCTCTTTCCCTCTCTCTCTGCCCCTCTTCCGCTCATGCTCACTCTCTCAAAATAAATAATAAACTTAAAAAAAAAAACAACTGCGAGTCCAATTTAATAACAAAATTTTTAAAGTGGCAAGGGGAGGTGTGAAGAAATCAGCAATGACATTGAGGGCCTTGAAGATGGAGGAAGAGGGGCATTAGCCAAGGGAATGCAGACACCTCTAGAAGCTGGGACAGGCAAAGGAACAGAATCTCCCCTATCATCTGCAAAAAGGAATAGAACTCTTCCAACATCTTGATTTTAATCCAATGACACTTGGTCAGACTTCTAACCTACAGAAACGTAAGATTGTAAATTTGTGTTGCCCCTAAGTTTGTGGAAACGTTGCAGCAGCAATAGAAAACTAATACATGGTTATAGAAGCAATTCCCTTTTCTTTTCCTTATCTCTGCTTACTAGGTACTTATTTTCTCATCTATAATTTGGTTTTCTTTCTTTCTTTCTTTTTCTTTTTTTACCAAACCCAGTGTAGAGAGAGCTTGGAATCTGGTTTTCATCAGAAGGAAAGAAGCCTACCCAAATGGCCATTCCCACTGCAAAATAAGAAGCTGGCTTATCAAAAGTTTCTTGGGAGCTTTTGGTTAGCATGATTCAGTCTCCTAGAACTTGAGCATAGATTATCTCTGGAAATTGTAATGTGCTACTTGGATTATGGGTATGGGCATAATTGAATTTCTCTACCTTTCCAGTGGTCCATTAATCCACCTTGTGAAGATCATTTTGCTAGCTTGTTTACCTTCAATGATGATATTGTCTATTTGGAAAGACCAAATGAACACACACAAAGAATATTAACAATACAAACCAGAAGAATGATAAGGGCTGAAGGAAGATACAGAAGTAAATGCTATTCAGAGAAATTTGGAGGAGAGATCCAAAAGTCTCTTCTGATTGGGAAGACCAGAGGAGCTTACAAAGAAAGCAGGCATTTCTATGAGTAAAATACTGGAGGCAAATTTAGTTATAGCAGAAGAGATTAGTGAAAGATAAAATTGTAAGGGCAGATTGGAATCAGCTGCTGTAGGAGTCTGCTGGGCTAAAGAATTTGGATTGGGCAATCAGGAGCTATCAAGGGCTTTGGGAAAGGATCGTGAGGAAAACAGTCTTGAGAGAGATTCACATGAATCTACGGGACTATAGTTCTGGAACTAAGCTAACTGCTTAAATACAGTCTAAATTCAAATATAAAATGCAAAAAGACAACAGGGAATATCTGGTAAAAGGCAAATACACGCTTTGAGTTTTTACTGGTCAAACTAACAAAGTAATGGCTAGATGTATCCTTTGTGTTGAAAAGATACTGTTTCTATCACATTGGTGTATGGACAGCATGAGAGCAAACAGTACCCCCTGAAAAGGAAAATCTTAGCTTGAGCCATTTTTAATAGAAGCTCAAATTCTGAGACCTTCATATTTATTTATACCATTGCTTCAGGGGCTGAGGTCCCTCTTGATTCTCAGCTGTAAGGAAATATTTATTTTGACATTAAGCAAATTTATAGAAAATCCCCTACAAGTACTATACTCTAAACTATTTACAACTCCAAATTTTTTGCCAGTCTTGATTGTGGTCTGTATGCAGATTTTAGCATAGTTATAACCAGAATACAAATGATTTAACATTCTATTTTCTGAATTTAATTGATTTCACATATATTTCTATGTATTAACATAGTATACATTTATTTCTTATTTTAAGTAGATATGTAGTATCTCACATAGCTAAGGTGTCACAGTTTGCTTAGTTATTCCTTGTTGTTGGCTGGTTTATTTGTTGATTCATTCATTTATTCATGATAAAACTATCCAGGCTTGTTTTCAGCATATGAATATAAAAGTTAAAACTCCTGCTCTCAAGGAATGTATAGAACAGGAAAGACAGACGTGGAAAACAAGCGTAATACTGTTTTCTCTAAGGTGTGGAACAAACCCCATTTTCCCAGGAATATTCACTATGCCCCAGTCCTTTCCAGGGTGATTATACATCCCCCCACCTCACTAACAATGGCAGCAAGCCCAGGACAAAGTTCATTTTTCCTGGGGCTATGAGCATCAGGGTTATGAAGGAGAGGTGCTGAGTCAGGCAGAGACTGCATTTGATAGTAACCAAGGGTGATGGGTGTTGGGTCTCCCATGAGGGGGGCGGGGGGCCTTCTAGTGTACTGAAACCACCACAACCTGGAGGGGGGGGTGCAGCTGGAGTTTGGCCAGAATAGTGAATGTGCTCAGACGACGTGGAGGCATCAGTAACTTAGACCAGTCTCCAAACAGCTGTGGAGGCCAGATTTTGACACATTCAAACAGGACTGTCAAGGGCAACAGGAGATGGGGGTTTTGCCTTCACAGTTTTCCTTGGGAGGAGACATGGGTGTGGTAGGCATGATAGGCATCTCCTGGTTCAGTGATCGATTTTTTGGAGGTGAATGAGGAATTAAGATTGTTTTGGTGTGTTTACTTAGGATAAAAGATAGCTGAGAATCTGTTTTCAGTAGGGCTGCCCAAAACAGAGGACAGCCGGTTACATTTGAATTTCAGATATAAATAATGAATCATTTGTTTAGTGTACGTATGTCCCAGATATTGCAAACATAGGGTTGCTCCCTTCGAAAAAGAATAGACAAGTTAGGGAAGGATGCAGGAAACTAAATGGATTGTCCTTTTCTCTGAAATCAGATCAGCTGCTAAGAGTGAGAAGACAGGTAGGAAGCAGAGGGTTTTTTTGTTTGTTTTGTTTTTATTTAAAAATTTTAAGTTTATTTATTTTGAGAAAAAGAGAAAGTGCTCCTGCGCTTGCATGAGCAGGGGCGGGGAAGAGAGAGAGAGGGAGAGAGAAAATCCCAAGTAGGCTCCATGCTGTCAGCGTGCAGCCCGATGTGGGGCTCAAACTCAGGAACCCGTGAGATCATGATCTGAGCTGAGACCAAGAATCAGATGCTTAACTGACCGAGCAACCCAAGCACCCTGTTTAAACTTTTTTTTTTTTTAATGTTTTTATTTATTTTTGCGACAGAGAGAGACAGCATGAGCAGGGGAGGGGCAGAGAGAGAGGGAGACACAGAATTGGAAGCAGGCTCCAGGCTCTGAGCTGGCAGCACAGAGTCCGATGCGGGGCTCGAACCCACAGACTGTTAGATCGTGACCGGAGCCGAAGTCGGATGCCTAACCGACTGAGCCACCCAGGCGCCCCCCAAGCACCCTGTTTAGAGTTTTAAGACAAATTAATTACCCATGTTTTTGGTAATCCATATTTAATAAAACCTTGTTTTTTTTTTTAATTTCAAAAGCAATATTTTGAAAAAGAGGATAAAATAATCTTACTGCCCTAAAATAACTAATTTTAGCTCATGCTCTGTCAACATAGCTCCGTGTGTGTGTGTGTGTGTGCGCACACACATGTGTCTATGTGTGTTTAGGTTGGTTCTAGCTGCTGATGCAGTTGAACTGTGTTACCTGGATACCTCTTGGAGAACTTGAAGTCATCTTGGCCTGAGGCATTAATATTTAACAGACCTGAGATTGATGGATTGATGATAACAAAATTAATTCAATCCACCTAGGTTTCTATCTGTTGATAGAACAGCAGGGCTATTCTACAGGCCAGAAAACAAGGGCTTTTGGAGGAAGCAACTGAAAGCAGTTGTGCCCTCTAGAATCTGGAAATCAGGGACAGGCTTTTCCATTGGTTTCCTTTCATCTTTGTTCTCAGACAAATGTCTCTTGATTGGTTGCTGAAGGCTCAGGTTGCCACTCTCCCTGTTCTTTAAAATCTTGAGCTCTCAGTAAATAAACAGAAAGAGTAGTAGAGAAAAACCCATTTTGGTCAGGCAATAGTGTAGTTTGGGTACTCTAGTCTTAGATAAAGTGTTCAGCCCACATTGCAGGAATTAATCTGTCAGATACATTCATTGACTAGATGTTCCACTGAATCAACTACATTGCTCTGTGTCATTTCCCAGTGACCATGGGCCACTGTTTCTCTTTTATTCCTTCACCTTTGGCTTCTGTTAAAGGAAGGTATCCTGGCAGCATTCTCTCTGCCACAGATGAGTGGGTTTGTAATCTGCAGATATCTTTTAGATGTAAAACATCAACTCTGGGATACAGGCCAACACCATAATTGACATCAGCCACATTGTTTTTTTGTATCTATGAAGATGTTTGAGAACAGACATCTCTCTAATCACAGGGAATAAATTATTAGAAAAAAATGATCCCCCCAACCTGAAAAACAGATGCAAAAACTTGCAGGCAATTAAATTTATTTCCATCTGCTCAGGTCTGCCACAGACACTTTTCATGTATATTACTTTATTTAAACCTCAGAGAACAAGGAATTGTTATAGTTGTGAGAAATTAATTCACTCAGTCACAGGTCACTGTCCAGCCCCTCACAGCCTCCTCTCTCTCTGAACTCCCCTGCCCTGCTCACCCGTTCACTTCCCATTAGCCATACTAGTTCCTTGCTTTTCTTCATCAAGCCCACTTACAACCCCAGAGCCTTTGCACTTGATGCTCTCTCAGTCCCCAGAAATCCACATGACTCATTCTCTCATAGCCACTGGGTCATAACTCAATTGTCACTTTATCAGTTTGGTCTTGTCAAGAAAAATGTTATTGACTCTACTTAAAGTTGCACCCTCTGCCCCTCCATACTCTCTATCTTCCTTTCTTTATTTTTCTCTATAGCACTTATCACCTTCTATGGTGATGACATATATTTTACTTATTCACTTTGTTTATTGGTGGTCTCTCCCCACCAAATGTAAATTCCATGAGAGTAGGGACTTTTGTTTGTTAACTGCTCTATCCTCAGTACCCAGAACAGTACCTGGCACAGAGTAGGCTCAACAAATACGTGTTGAATAAATGAATGAAAGACTACTCAGCCAGTAGATGGTGAAGATGCAGATTCAAAAGTTGGGTCTCCTAATTTGAAACTTGTTTCTCTTTTCTCAACTCCATGCTGCCTCTGGAAAGAAAAAAGATTTTCTTTCAAAAGCTAACACAGGAAAGTATTTAATGGAAGGAATGTGAAAACGTGGTCAACAATCCTTCCACAGTATTTGGTAGGTCTGATCCTTACTAAAATATCATGAGCCAGTTGAAAATCTGCATTTAAAGACAGATTTGGAGAGCTCAGAGCCTGGAGCCTGCTTTAGATTCCGTGTCTCCCTCTCTCCCTCTGCCCCTACCCCACTCGTGCTGTCTCTCTCTCTCTCTCAAAAATAAATATACATTAAAAAAGCTAAAAAATTTTTTTCTCGTGTTTTCAGAAACTGTCTGTCTATATTTATGGTCTAACAAGTAAATATGCATACTTTTTCTTCCCCTTCCTTCTTATCCCCTAATCTCCCACTACCTGTTGTTTATACAACTGTTAGCTCATTTCACTTTACAGTACATCATGGCAATCGTTCCCTATCAGTATAAACATCTTCCTGTTCCTTTTTAAAGGCTGCATGTTATTCCATTGTATCGTGGACCATAATTTATTTTACTAGTCTCCCTCCGATGGACACTTACATCTAATCTTTTGTTGATACAAACAATATTGTAATGAATATTCTTTTTTTCTAAATTTTTTAATGTTTATTTATTTTTGAGAGAGATAGAGTGTGAGCAGGGGAGAGGCAGAGAGAGAGGGAGACACAGAATCCGAAGTAGGCTCCAGGCTCTGAGCTAGCAGCACAGAGCCTGATGTGGGGCTCGAACTCACAGCTGTGAGATCATAACTTGAGCCAAAGTCAGATGCTTAACTGGCTGAGCCACCAGGCGCCCCTGTAATGAATATTCTTGAAGACACATCATTTTCCACATAGGTGTATACCAGTAGGATAAATTGCTAGTTACATTGTTGGGTTAAATGGTATGTACGTATGTCTTTTTTTTTTTTTTTTTTTACTGTTTTTTTTTATTGCGGTAAAATATACACCTAAAATTTACCATCTTAACTATTTTGAAGTGTACACCTCAGTAGTGTTAAGTATATTTACACTGCTGTGAATGTACATATGTCATTTTGACAGATATTGCCAAACTGCCCTCCGTGGTGACTGCAGCTATTTATACTGTCACCAGCATTGTATGAGAGAGGGCCCTTCATGAAAATGTTACTGAAAAGCAGAGTGCCTGTGATTAACTGGGAGATGGTGTAGCAGAGAGAAAGGGCACAGGTTCTGGAATTTAATCCTGGAAGTTATGCTTGCCAGCTGTGTGCTCTTCAGCATTACTTAATTCCTTGGGGTTTTGTTTCCTTATATCTAACACTAATCACATAGAAGAGTAAGAATTCAAAGGGCCTAAAATAAGGGCCAGGCATATAGCAGGCACTTAATAAATAATGACCATGAGCTATTATTATGAGCCGGGTCCTTCACCAATCATGCTGCAAGTAGAAGTTATTAACATCTCTGAAAGCTAATTTTCACATGTGTAAAATGATAGGAGACTGGTTACCAAAATTGTTGCCTCTTAACTCATTAGAATACTATTTAGCTATTAAAATGGTCAAGGTATTTGGAAAGGCAGTGCAGGGTAGTGGTTAAGCATACAGACTCCAAAGCCAGATTGCCTGCGTTGATTCTTGGTGTTGCTATTTACCAGCTATGTAACCTGGGCTAGATCCTTGACATCTGTCTTAGTCATTTTGGGTTACTATAACAAACTACTATGAACTGGGTGACTTATAAACAACAGAAATTTATTTCTCACAGTTCTGGAGGCTGGAAGCCCAAGATCAAGATGCCAGCATGGTCAGGTTCTGGTGAGGACCTCTTCCAGGTTGCAGACTGCTGACTCCTGGTTGTATCCTCACTTGGTGGAATGAAATCTGGCTACCTCTCTGGCCTCTTATATGAAGACTAATCCCATTCATGAGTGTTCTACCCTGATTGGCTGGAAAAGGGGTGGGGAGAGAACCTGCTTTATGTAGAAGGATGTCATGGCTTTAAAACTGAAGAATTAGGAGGGTGCCTGGTGTCTCAGTTGGTTAAGCATCTGACTTCAGCTTAGGTCATGGTCTCACGGTTTGTGGGTTCAAGCCCCATGCCAGGCTCTGTGCTAACAGCTCAAAGCCTGGAGCCTGCTTTGGGTTCTGTGTCTCCCTCTGTCTCTGCTCCTCCCTCACTTGTGCTCTGTCTCTCAAAAATAAACAAACATTAAAAAAAATTTTTTTAAATGAAGAATTAGGGGCACCTGGGTGGCTCAGTTGTTTGAGCATCCAACTCTTGATTTTGGCTCAGGTCATGATCCCAGGGTCGTGGCATCAGTCCTGAGTCCAGGTCCACGCTGAGTGTGAAGCCTGTTTAAGATTCTCTCTCTCTCTCCCTCTGCCACTCTCCCCAACTCATGTGCGCACTTGCTCTCTCTCTAAAATTAAAAAAAAAAAAAAAAAAGATTTTTTGACAATTCTCTCATCAAAAGGTAGGATTATACCCCATCTCCTGAATCTTAAGTATTAGAACATGGTGGAAGTGATGCAGTAAGTTTCTGGACTCAGACATCAAGAAACTGGTATCTTCTACTTTTTGTCTCACACACTCACTCTTTTTTTAAATTTTTTTTAATGTTTTTATTTATTTTTTAGACAGAGAGAGACAGAGCATGACCAGGGGAGGGGATGAGAGAGAGACACAGACTCTGAAGCAGGCTCCAGGCTCTCAGCTGTCAGCACAGAGCCTGATGCGGGGCTTGAACTCACGGACTGTGAGATCATGGCCTGAGCTGAAGCTGAACGCTTAACCGACTGAGCCACCCAGGCACCCCTCACACACTTACTCTTGAATGAAGCCACAATGTTCGTGAGAAGTCCAAGCGGCCTGTGGAGTGGTCCATGTAGAGAAGAGCCAGGGCCCCACTCATAGCCCTAGCTAACAGCCAGCATTAACATGCCAACTTGAAGTAGACCGTTCTGTCCCCAAGTTGAGCCAGCCTAGCTAATGCCACATGGAGCAGAGATGATCCCTCCCTGCTGATCTCTGTGCAAATTGTAGCATTGTGCAGAAAATAAATGATTGTTGTTAAGTCATGGAATTTTAGGGTAGTTTGTTACACAGTAGTGGATAACTCACACACGGGGGAAACAAATAAAAAGAGAGGGTTTGTTTATATGTTTGCTTGCTTGTATTTATGATGGAAGAGACTTGAGAATGATTATATTGAAAGAAACTACTATATTCAGAGGACCTTGCCCTAAAAACTATTATCTAAGAGAGGTAGGAGGTCCTTCCCATGGGCGACAGGGTTGGGAGCTTGTACAAGTAGTGAAGGGTTAAAAGAGCTGTCATGGGGGCGCCTGGGTGGCTCAGTCGGTTAAGCATCCGACTTCAACTCAGGTCACGATCTCGCGGTCCATGAGTTTGAGCCCCACGTCGGGCTCTGGGCTGATGGCTCAGAGCCTGGAGCCTGCTTCCGATTCTGTGTCTCCCTCTCTCTCTGCTCCTCCCCCGTTCATGCTCTGTCTCTCTCTGTCTCAAAAATAAATAAACGTTAAAAAAAAAAATTTTAAAAGAGCTGTCATGGGGACTAAAAGAAAGCGTATGGAAAGTTTTTCAGCTGGCATGAAAGTGGGGATAGGAATGTCTAGTAAACAAGTCATCAAGGGCAGAGTCCTGGAGAAGCTGGCCTTTGAGCTGGACCTTGGAGGATGAGCAGGGTTTAGACAGCAAAGGGAAAATGGAGGAAGAAGTTGAGTAAAAATAACAAGGAATGGAAATGGATGACCTGTTTGAGAATCTACGCATTTACTTTTGTAACAATTATTTATCGAACCCCTATTACGTACTAGAGGCCAGGTGTTTGTTGCTGAGGGTACAGGGGTGAGGAAGACCCAAAAGGCCCTGCTCATGCAAGGCTCGCAGTCCAGAGAGATACAAGGAATAAATGGAAAGACCAACAGGTAAAATAAAGTAATTAAGAATTGTGATCCCTGTGATGAGGGAAACAAAGAGTTGCCATAGAGCATTAAGAGAGAATAATCTCCTTAGATGTGGTTAGAGAAAGCCTCCAGAGTGACATTTAAATTGGGCCATGAGTGAAAAGGAGTAGTATGGGGAAGAATGCTCCAGGCAGTAGGAAGCAAAAATCTGAGGCAAGAACAAGCTAGATGAAATTCAAGAGGTAGGAAGGGGCTGATCTTCAATGGGATTTTGCAGGTCTGCTTAGATACTGATTTTATTTCCAGAGCAATGAGAGGCCACTGAAGATAAGCATGGGAATCAAACTGTCCAGTTTTTTTTTTTCAATGTTTATTTATTTTTGAGAGAGAGAGCATGAGCGAGGGAGGGGCAGAGAGGGAGGGAGACAGAGGATTCAAAGTGAGCTCTGCGCTGAAAGCGGAAAATCCAATGCGGGGCTGGAACCCACAAACCGTGAGATCATGGCCTGAGCTGAAGTCAGACACTAAACTGACTGAGCCATCCATGTGCCCCTATCCAGTTTACATTTTAAGAAGATCCCTGTCTCTAGGGATGCTTGGAGGCATGGTAATAAAAACTTATTTTTATTTATTTTGGTTTTTTATTATGTTTTTAAGTTTATTTATTTTGAGAGAGAGAGAGAGCACAAGGGGTGAAGGAGAGAAGGAGAGAAGGAATCCCAAGTAAGCTCTGCACCATCAGTGCAGAGCCTGAAGCGGAGCTCTAACCCATGAACTGTGTGATTATGACCTGAGCTGAGATCAAGAGCCTGATACTTAACTGACTGTGCCACCCAGGCATCCCACATTTTTTAAAAAAGGAAGTTTTCATTGATTTTACCTTTTTTTTTTTTAACCTAGAGATGGTTTTGTTGTTGTTACACTTGACTTTTATTTAAAAAAAAAATTTTTTTTAACGTTTATTTATTTTTGAGACAGAGAGAGACAGAGCATGAACGGGGGAGGGTCAGAGAAAGAGGAAGACACAGAATCTGAAACAGGCTCCAGGCTCTGAGCAGTCAGCACAGAGCCCGACACGGGGCTCGAACTCACGGACAGTGAGATCGTGACCTGAGCTGAAGTCGGACACTTAACCGACTGAGCCACCCAGGGGCCTCTTAGTCTTTTTTTTTTTTTTAAGATTTATTCATTTTTCAGAGACAGAGCCTGAGTGGGGGAGGGTCAGAGAGAGAGGGAGACACAGAATCTGAAACAGGCTCCAGGCTCTGAGCAGTCAGCACAGAGCCCGACGCAGGGCTCGAACTCACAGACAGTGAGATCGTGACCTGAGCCAAAGTCGGACGCTTAACCGACTGAGCCACCCAGGAACCCCTACACTTGAGTTTTAAAGCCAGGTTCTAAACAGGTGGGGATTTAAAAGAATTAAAATCAATTAAAACTTACTTAGCTTGGAACTTTGAAAGTTTCATAATTTGAGACACCCTGGAGGGCTTTGGCGTTGATAGCACCTTGCTTCAGAGATATAATACAATGTATGAAATCAGAGAATATTGTCACAGATGTACATATGTCCTAAATATTCAATATTTAAGGAGAAAAGACATTATTTATACTTGCACAAAGGAAAAAAAAGAAAGATAAAATTCCTAGGAATAAACTGAACAAGAAATATACAGGATCTATTTGAATAAAACTTAGAAACACTTCAAAGAGTATCAAAAGGCTTCACAGGTAGGACTACCATGTTCTTGGAATGAAGACTCAACATCATAAAGATATCAATTTTCACTAAGTTAATCTAAAAATATTTACCACAATCCCAATAAAAATACCAAGAGGGTTATTTTTCCGGGAACTTGACAAGCCAATTCTAAAGTTCATATGGAAAAATAAATAAACATGAATAGCCAGGAAAATTCTGAACAGGAAGAATATTGAAGAATATTGAAAATTTTGAACAGGAACCATATTATTAGGCCTCAGTAATTCAATTTATGGCACTGATGCCTTCCTGTATAGACATACAAATCAAAGGATAAAAATAGAATGTGCAGGAATAGGCTCAAATACATATAGAGATTTGATATATGATAAGGTAACATTTTTTTTCAATATTTGTTTATTTTTGAGAGACAGAGACAGAGCGTGAGTGGGGGAGGGGCAGGGAGAGAGGGAGACAAAGAATCTGAAGCAGGATCCAGGCTCTGAGCTGTCAGCACAGAGCCCGACATGGGGCTCGAACTCCTTCCCTCCCTCCCTCCCTCCCTCCCTCCCTCCCTTCCTTCCTTCCTTTCTTCTTTCTTTCCTTCCTTCCTTCCTTCCTTCCTTCCTTCCTTCCTTCCTTCCTCCCTTCAGAGAGACAGAGCATGCGTGCAAGTGAGCTGGGGAGGGGCAGAGAGAGAGGGAGAGAAAATTCCAAACAGTCTCCATGCTGTCAGTGTAGAGCCCCATGTGGGGCTCAATCTCACAACCATGAGATAGTGACCTGAAGCAAAATCAAGAGTCAGGTGCTTAACCAACTAAGCCACCCAGGCACCCATCTTTCTTTAAGTTTTTCTGTAATATAATTGACAGCAGTACCCAAATTCTTAATCTCTCACATGGCTGTAAACTCTTACAGCATCGGAACTATGTTTTTCAGTCTCTCTACTCTCATGCATGTCTATGATGCAGGTCTTTCTGCCAAATTTGGTGCCCTGTTAATGCATGCTGTCTGCCTAGGACACAGAATCAGAGGCAGGCTTTGACAGAAAAGTCTAACTTCTAGCTCCACATTCCAAAAAGCTAATGCCAAGTTGATTGGCTCAATCGATCTACAGTGCTTGGCCAGGATAGACAGAGTGAAAACCGACTGCTTAATGTAATCAGTGACTGAGACAGCTGGCATGAAACTTAACAGCAGATATCTTAGAATTTCCTGCCATGACCCATTTGGGGACTCTTATTCTGTGCTTAGCACTGCACCAGGCAATTGGAGGGATCAAAGCAATTCTCTAGGAATCTCCTTACCTGACATTTTAGTAGGTTCTTAATACAAATATTTGTTGAATAACAAATATCTGGAGAGCTGAGAGGAGTGTGAAAACAGTTTAGGGAGAAAGCTCCTGAGGCAGGCTTACACAGTAATCACTTCAATTGTCAAATCAGTTTTGACTGATCCCATTTTCCAGGGTAGGATCCTTTTCATTTGGAATGAATTAGCAAAATTAACAGTGTTGACTAACATTCTGGTTCCATTGTCTCCAAAGCTGGATGTCTAATACTTTATAGTTTCCTTAAGGCAAAAAACAGGCAGTTCGGCTTTTTTTTTTTTTTTTTTTTTAGCTAGATGCTTTGTAGGATTTTAGGATTTTTTCCTTCTGTTTTGAAATTCTTTTGTTTGGGAAAATGGAAATTTTTATGATTAAATATTTCACTCTCCCAAGGCACATACACCTGGTAAAACACTGCCCAAAGAGTTGACAGATTAATTACTATACTATTTACAATTTTAATATTTTATTTGTGGCGGTGGTTTAGACAACAGAAGGGAACTGATAATTACTCTCCAATTGCATGATGATTGCCATGTGGTTCCCTCTTGCACAGTTTCCGTATAATTAGAGCTATGTGTGCCCTGCAAAAAAAAAAAAGCATAATATCCATTTGGAAGCATGAAATTAAATTTCCCAGATTGAGGGTAACAATTTCAGTTTTGAGGAATTGATTTCTTCAAGCATGTCTTTGGGAAATCTGAATATCTCTTCCAAGATGGAGAAATGGCTTAGGTTTCTGATTCCAGTTCAGGATGAATGGAGCTTTTTCTATCATACTCAGATTTTCTTTCTGAGTAGAAGTTTGTGCTAGGCTACAGTTCTGAGGATGTCAAGGACAGGCCTTGCCCCTCAGCACCCTACCTCTGAGTATGCTGGGAAAGGATGACTTCTGGAAAGGGTCTGGAAAGGTTTTCAGAGACCAGGCAGAGAATGAGTGGTCCATGGAAGTTTTCTGACCCCAAATGAATTGTGTTGTTTCTCTCTGTTCTTTGGAAGTCTAAATAAATTGGTACTACTTGAGGTTTGATTTTATTCAAGTGAACCTTTAAAAAAACGTATTCTTTCTTATATATGATCTCTCGGTTAAGTATGGGAATAGTTTCCTAGACTTAGAGCACTTAACTTCTTTTCAGACTTTAGTAACATAATTTTGGAAAAAGATGTTTTCATTAAACTAGTTTAGAGGCCAATTAAACTCAGGATTTGTACCAAGAATGATAATGAGCACTCTCATCTTTGATTTCAATTTTAAAAGTCAAGGCCTGAGTTTCTTTTTCCTAAATGAGGGAGCATCCCAGTATTCCTATGCTCACTGTATTTCCTGATTCTCCCAGTTCATAAATTCTCAAAATTTCCCAAATTGTCCAAACCCTGCACCATCTACATCTCTTTATTGACTTGGTCTTCTGGGCTGGGGACCTCAGCTTCCCAAGTGGCCCCTCCCATGCTTCCTAAGAAGCATCTCCAGCTCTTTCTGTTTGGGGAAAAAACACTATTTGGGAAAATTACACTCCAGAAAGCACCAATTCATGCTCTTTCTTGGTATGTATATTAACCTTTGTCCCACCTTTACTAACACCGGATATCAACATTTTTAAAAAAGCAATTTGCCTGGGTGGGGAAGGACTGGCTGACTCAGTAGAGCACGTGACTCTTCATCTTGGGGTCATGAGTGTGAGCCCCAT
This sequence comes from Panthera tigris, assembly GCF_018350195.1. NCBI lineage: Eukaryota > Metazoa > Chordata > Mammalia > Carnivora > Felidae > Panthera > Panthera tigris. The sequence continues at coordinate 79,094,506 of NC_056662.1, forward strand.
GTGTGGTGTAGAGTTTACTGAGAAATAAAAGCAATTTGTTGATTTATTAATAAAAATATTATTTCATCATTGCATAAATTTATATTTCTTTTTATTAGGCAAGTTTATGTCTTTTTTGGCATTTTGCACTTCTTCTTAGTAAATTGCCTGTTCGTTTTCTTCGTACATTTTTTCTGGGTGCCCATTATTTTCTGAAAGATTGGTAAATAGTGGTTGATAAATTTTTGAGCCTTGCTTTCAGATATTACATCTTGATTTAAAAAAAAAACTTCTAGATTAACATTCTTAACCTATAGCAGACAAAGCTCTTTGCCCCTATATGAAGTTCACATATGCTGGATACTAGTTCAATACCGGATGATCTTTCAGGAAATTTTATTTACAATATGCTGGTGGCCTTTTGGGTTTATGAAGACTAGTCCTGGAATTTTAAGCTTCATCCCACATTTTTACACATTTACTAGATCATTTATGGTTATTTTTCCCCTCTACTTGCCAAGTGAATCATATTTCCTTCATCTTCTTACATTTACAAATGTCCTAAATTTCTCAAAATTCTTCCTCTGGTCTGGTGTCTTTCATTTTGAGACTTGTCAGTAGGGAGGGGAGCTAAGAGCATTGGAATGCTCTGTGAATCCTGCCAGGCTGTTGCTCTCCATCTTCACCTTTCAGAGGCTTGCTGGTGGAGAGCTGAAGATGTCAGCAGCTGTAGGAACTTCCCTGGCCATCAGCTGCAAGTTGCAGACACCGTGGGGCCCCTGGGTGGCTCTGTCGGTTAAGTGTCCAGCTTGGGCTCAGGTTATGATCTCATGGTTTGTGGGTTTGAGCCCTGTGTTAGGCTCTGTGCAGACAGCTTGGAGCCTGAAGCCTGCTTTGGATTCTGGGTTTCCCTTCTCTCTGTCCCTCCCCGACCTGTGCTGTCTCTCTCTCTCTCTCTCTCAAAAATAAATAAACATTAAGAAAAAAAAAAAAAAAAAGCTGCAGACACCATGTGGCTTTCCAGAGATTGAAAGACACCATACTGGACCTCTTTCAGATTTGGCTAAAAGTTTACCTTTCTTCTCTTATTTTTCTTAACAGGTTTATTAATCAGTCCCTCCCAAACTCTCCCCCCAACTCCATCACATGCAAGTTAAGCAAAAATCTTTTATTTTTAACTTATATCTTGGAATGATTCCAGACTTACATAAACATTGCAAGAATAGTACAAGAATTCCTTTTAACCAGATTCACCAAACATAAATATTTTTAGTATAATATTTTTTATAAAATAAATTTATACCTAAATAAAATCTGTTTAAACTCAAATATATTTATACTTCGTTTATATATACTCTTTGTTTCTGAACAGTTTGACACACATGATACATATATGATGATGCTCCATTACCCCTAAATAATGTGTACATCCAAAAAAACAAGGTTGTTCTTTACACAAGCATAGCACTATTATACAAATCAGGAAGTAATAATATATCCTGATAATATTCTTATTCAAATCAAGAGTTTATTTGAATTTTATCAAGTATCTTAATATTGTCACTTTCCACCAAAGAAAAAAAGAATTTTTAGGGTAAAAATGTTTTGACTGGTCATCTAGATCAGTGGTTTCCAAAAGCTAGGATTTATATTTAAAATTTAAAAATAAGGGGTGCCTGGCTGGCTCAGTCAGAAGGGCTTGCTATTCTCGGTCTTGAGGTCATGAGTTCAAGCCCCACATTGAATGTACAGTTTACTTAAATAAAACTTAGGGGCGCTTGGGTGGCTCAGTCAGTTAAGCGTCTGACTCTTGGTTTCAGCCCAGGTCATGATCTCGCAGTTTGTGAGTTCGAGCCCTGCACTGGGCTCCATGCTGACAGTGTGGAGCCTGCTTGGGATTCTCTCTCTCTCCTCTCTCTCTGTCCCTCCCCTGCTTGCATGCTCTGTCTCTCTGTCTCTCTCTCTTTCAAAATAAATACGTAAACTTAAAAAAAATTTTTTTAAGTAAAATCTTTAAAATAAATAAATAAAAATAGAGTCTTCAAAAAAATTAAAAATAAAAACTATAAACACATTCAAATATACAACATATTAAAATTTAACACACTGGAGACTAACAGTATATTAACATGTGCTCTTTTTTTTTTTTAGATTTTTTTTTTTATTTTTTAAAGTAATCTCTATACCCTAACATGGGATTTGAACTTACGACCCTGAGATCAAGAGTTACATGCTCTACTAACTGAGCCCCCAGGCACCCTAACATGTGTTCTTTTTTCAACGTGTTTTTTTTTTTTTTTTTTTTTTTTAATGAGAGATACAGAGTGAGAGGCAGAGAGAGAGGGAGACACAGAATCCAAAGGAGGCTCCAGGTTCTGAGCTGTCAGCACAGAGCCCAATGTGGGACTCAAACCCATGAACTCTGATATCATGACCTGAGCCAAAGTCGGACGCTTAACCAACTGAGCCAAACAGGTGCTCCACATGTGTTCTCATTAATTGTACAAAAAGCATAAATACTTTACATTTTAACCTACAAAATAAAATAATGCTTTTATCTGTTTTCTTTTTTGGTGTGTGTTGGTCATTTTCCACATTTGCTTTATCATTTTCTATATATTTATATACATATATATACATAAACACAAGTATACATGTATTATTACAAATATCACTAGGTACACCTAACTTTGCTCTTTGCTCTCAGATCCATTCCTCTCCCTCTCTTGCTCTGCTTCATAGGAAATACATTCATTTTCCAGAACTTCTTTGCTAGCTTGCTTTCCAGGAAATTTGGCCAATGGGATGCACTGGTGAAAGACTGGAGGGCAAGAGAAAGAAAGAAACCAAGGTGTTTCTTCCTCTCTATCTCCGACTCAGGTGGCTTTTCTCTCACGGCTCTGGCCCAACAACCCTCCTTCTAGGGTATCACTATGGATAGCTCCAACTTCTGGACTAGCAGTATCAGCTCCTTTCATTGTCTCTTTAGCTCTAGCTAATCTCTAGTTTGCCTCATTCCTCCATTTGGCTTCTCAACTCTTCCATTGCCTATGTAACCAATTCCTACTATTACATTCCCTCTGTTTGAGGAGCGCCTGGTTGGCTCAGTTGGTTGAGTGTCCGAATCTTAGTTTCAGCTCACGTCTTGATCTCATGGTTCGTGGGACCTGTCCGCACAGAATCTGCTTGGGATTCTATCTCTCCCTCTCTCTCTGCCCCTCCACCACTCAACGTTCTCTCTCAAAATAAATAAATAAGCTTAAAAAAAAAAACTAAAAAAATTTCTTCTGTTTGAAATATCCAAAGTAGTTTCTGTTTTTTTTTTTATTCAACCCTGACTTGATAACATGGGATGATATTTTGTTTGAAATGTCCTTGCTCAAATAACATCAGAAACAACTGCCATGGATGATTGCCTCAACCCTTTATTTAACTTTGTGTGTCCATTCATTTACTCATTCACTCGCATGCTGTATATTTTTAAGCTCTTACCAGGTAGCAGGTGTTAGGTGGTAAGGATACAAAGGAAGAACAAAGCTGCAACAACAATGACTAACATTTACTGAATATTCACTGTATATGTTTAAATGCTTTATCATTATCATCTTGTATTAGTTTCCTAATGCTGGGTAAAAAATAACCCTAAAACACAATGGTTAAACAACAAACATTTATTATCACATTTTCTATGGGCAAGGAAATTTGGAGTGCTTTAGCAGGTTGATTCTGGTTTAGGGTCTCTCAGGAGGTTTCTGTCAGGATGTCAGTAGGGATTGCAGACATCTAATGGCTTGACTGAATGGAGGATCCACTTCCAAGATGGCTCCCTCACAAGGTTGTTGACAGGAGGTCTCTGTTCCTCACAATATGGACCTCTCCATTGGTTGATTGAGAATCCTCACAAGAAGGCAGCTGACTTTCCCCAGAGCAAGTGATCCAAAGCACAATGCCTTTTATGTCCTAATTTCAAAGGCACTATCACTTCTGTCATATTCGATTTGTTACTTGTGTAGCCTACTCACAGGCAAGGGAAGAGTACTTCAGCTCCGTAATTTAAAGGGAAGAGTGCTGAAGAATTTGCAGACATATTTTAAAACCACCACATATCTCATCTAATTCTTACAACTACCCTAATTTTCTAACAATCCCATTTTGTACCTGAGGAAACTGAGATACAGATAATTAAGAAATTTATCCAAGGTCCCACGGCTAGTAAGTGATGGAATTGAGATTCCAAAGCAGATTGACTCTAGAACTTCTTTGTTTGTTTAGAAAGAAAGAGAATAAGAGCAACAGCAAGGGAAAGGAGCAGAAAGGGAGGGGGGGGAGAGAGAGAGAGAGAGAGAGAGAGAGAGAGAGAGAGAGAGAGAGATATCTTAAGCAGGTTCCATGCCTAGCACGGAGAACGATGCGGGACTCAATCCCCTGACCCTGAGATCATGACCTAGGCTGAAATCAAGAGACTAAGCCACCCAGGCACCCATCTAGAACTTGTATTTTTAACCACAATGCTGTACTTCCTTGGTACACAGATGTCTTGCCCTCATGAAGCTTATATTCCAATGAGAAGACTAACAGTCCAGCAATCTCTCTCTTTCTCTTTCACACACACACACACACACACACACACACACACACACACACACACAGACAAACTGTTTAAATCCCAAGAAGGAAAACTGCAGGGAATTACAGAAGTGCATGATGACTGCAGAACCAGACCTAGTCTGTGGAAACAAACTGCTATATTTTGAGTCTATAGTTTTAGTTTCTGGCCCTGAGAGCAACTCTTTGAGGGGCTAGCAGACCCGTAGTTTCCAATCCTGGCTGTGCATTAGAATCACCTGAAAAGAGGTTTTAAAAATACTGATGCTGAGGACATACCTCAGACCAATTAAATAAGAATCTCTAGGGGCACCTGGGTAGCTCAGTCGGTTAAACGTTCGACTTCAGCTCAGGTTATGATCTTGCAGTTTGTGAGTTTGAGCCCTGCATCGGGCTCTGTGCTGACAGCTCAGAGCCTGGAGCCTGCTTCTGATTCTGTATCTCCCTCTCTCTCTCTGCCCCTCCCCTGTTCATGCTTTGTCTCTCAATAATAAATAAACGTTAAAAAAAATTAAAAAAAAAAAAGAATCTCTGGGGCTGGGATCCAGGCATTAATATTTTTTCTAAAGCTCCGTGGGTGATCCCAATGTCTGGCCAGGGTTAAAAACTGTTGCAAGTTCAATTCTGCCTTACAGACTTATACATGGAAGTGCTAAGAGCAAAGGGGTGTGGCAGACTTCCGTTTCTAGCTTGCTGTAGTGTTGGGGAGGTGTCCCTCTTCAAAACGAGCTTTTCCATACATTTTTTATTTAAAGTATGTTTTAAATGTCATGACTTGTGGAAGTTTTTATTTGACAAGGGAAGCACATGTGGCATTGCATTGTGGGAAATATTTTGTTTGATTGAAGTTACTTAAAAAAAATTTTTTTTAATGTTTATTCATTTTTGAGAGAAAGAGAGCACAAGCCAGGAGGGGTAGAGAGAGAGGGAGACACAGAATCCAAAGCAGGTTCCAGGATCCAAGATATCAGCACAGAGCCAAAGGCAGGGCTCGAACTCACAAACCATGAGATCATGACCTGAGCCAAAGTCAGACACTTAATCTACTGAGCCACCCTGGCGCCCCTGATTGAAGTCACTTTTTTTTTTTTAATTTTTTTTAATGTTTATTTATTTTTGAGACAGAGAGAGACAGAGCATGAACGGGGGAGGGGCAGAGAGAGAGGAAGACACAGAATCGGAAGCAGGCTCCAGGCTCTGAGCCATCAGCCCAGAGCCCGACGCGGGGCTCGAACTCACGGACCGTGAGATCGTGACCTGAGCTGAAGTCGGACGCTTAACCAACTGAGCCACCCAGGCGCCCCGATTGAAGTCACTTTTTATGAATGAGCCAGCTCTAAACTTCCATGAAGCCAGAGAACCTCTGTTTTTCACTGAATTCTATCATTCCAGATATCAAGAAGTAAAAAGAAAATCACACCAGGTGTGTGCAAGGGCTCCACTCCATGGAGAGCTGCATAGATGAAATGAAGTTGAGGATACAAATTCTCTTTTCATTTCTGACATAAACTGTGTCTTTCTGATCCTTCTTCTCTCCCCAGCCCATCCAGAGGTCTGTAGAATCATTCTGCTCCTAGGGCTCTGAAGGGTTTATTCTACTCCCACAAGGAAAGCAAAGCACCATCTTGTTACTGATTCTTGCCTCCGGTAGGCTGCCTTGTTCTCAGACTGTAGCTTCCTGCAGAGCTGTGATCAGGTGTCATTTATTTTTGAATATCCAAATCTTAACACAGTGCCTTACACATACCAGGTGCTCAAAACATTTGTAGCACTGAAATAATATTTTTATTGCATTTTCAGAAGTTTAAGATGGTGATTTGTTCAGCTGGTGAAACACAGAACCAAAGATGTTAAGAGAAGGGACATAACATGTATTGAGTACTGACTAGTCAGCTAGCAGTAGCCAACATGTGAAATAATCAATGCAAATCTGTAACACTGCCTAAAAACACTCAAAGCATACACGTTGCTGATGGCACAAGAGAAGCAGCCTCTTCTTATGGATGGTTGTAGTCTCCAGCCTCCAGCCTGGTCTCCAGCCTCCCGAATTAGCCCCAACCTACCCCCATCCATTCCTCACATCAGCCAAAGAAAGCTCTGAAACTTTAAAAATATAGATCTGGGAGCACCTGAGTGGGTCGGTCAGTTGAGCTGTTGAGCGTCTGACTTTGCTCAGGTTGTCGTCTTGCGGTTTGTGAGTTCAAGCCCCTCATGGGACTGGCTGCTGTCAGTGCAGAGCCCACTTCAGATCCTCTGTCCCCCTCTTTCTCTCTGCCCACCCCACTCATGCTCTCTCTCAAAAATTAAAAGAAAAAAAAAGAAAAACTAAATAAAAATATAGATCTATTCACCTCAGTGGGGAAGCCCATAAGATCCTGCATGATCTGGCCTTTGCCTACCTCTCCAGCTCCTTCTGACTTCTTCCAACCTCTTTCCAAACTCTTGGGCTTCTGTACTTGCTGTTCTCTCTGCCTGCAGCTCCTGTCCCAGGCTCTTTGCATGACTGGTTCCTTCATAGGTTCGTTCTAGGACTCAGAGAGGCCTTCTCTGACCATTCTACCTAAAGTGATGTTAGTTGTTCATTACTTCTGCTTATTTTCTTCAAAGCATTCTTCTCAATGTGAAATTACCTTATTTGGGGCACCTGGCTGTCTCAGTTGGTAGAGGATGTGACTCTTGATCTCAGGGTTGTGAGTCTGAGCCCCACATTGGGTGTAGAGATTACTTAAAAAAAAATAAAAATAAATTGCCTTATCTATTTACTTACTTGTTTACTGCCTGTCTCCCTGAACCCAAATATGCCATTGTTATTAAGACAAGTACATCATTTTGTCTATCTTGATCACTCTTGAATCTCCAATATGTGACTCACAGTAGGTACTCAATCAATATTTGTTGAATGAGCGTGCTATTCAATTAAGAAAGTGTGGGATACTATAGGCAGAATAGTGGTCACAGATTATAGGGTAGAATATTTTTTTTAATGTTTTATTTTTGAGAGAGAGACACACACAGAGCGTGAACAGGGGAGGTGCAGAGAGAGGGGGAGGCACAGAGAGACAGGGAGACACAGAATCTGAACCAGGCTCCAGGCTCTGAGCTATCAGCACAGAGTCTGACACGGGGCTCAAACCCATGAACCTTGAGATCATGACCTGAGCCAGAGTTGAATGTTTAACAGACTGAGCCACCCAGGCGCCCCTAGGGTACAATATTTTTTAAAAGGCCTTTATAATTATGGAGCACCTGGCTGGCTCAGTCAGAGGAACGTGCAACTCTTGATTTTAGGGTCGTGAGCTCAAGCTTCATGTTGGGTGTAAAGATTACTTAAAATAAATAAATAAATAAATAAATAAATAAATAAATAATTTTAAAAGCCTTTATAATTAAAAGAAAAGCTTCCTATATTAATAACATTCCCCCAGAAGCTTGGAAAATTTTTCCGTGTTCATGTCTTAAAAAAAAAAAAACACAACAGTTCTATGTAGAGGGGTGGAGGTGGAAGGGTGAACACAATGATATTTACTTTGGAAACATATACATGAAAATTACTTCTATTTTACATGCTGAGTAGAAATATGATCCCTGTGCAATGCAAGATTTGCACTAAAGTTGGAAATGGACAAGACATTGGCATTCCCATCTATTATAACTGGACCAGAACTTCAATCGCCAGCTGAAAAAATAAACATGGGGTCAGCAGGCATTAGCCCTGCACCCTGAGTGCATTCCAAAGTGAAAACCATGTGCAAATGACCTAAAGATCTAATGCCTCCTGATTTACAATTCACACAAAGCCATACAATTAATATAGGGTAGAGTGAGTCACAGCAGGGTGTCCTTGAAATTGATGCCCATTGTAGAATGGCCCAGGGGACAGGGGAATCATATCTGGGCCAAAAGAAACTACAAAATTTCTTGCCTTTTCTTTTCCAGTGTTCAGAGAACTAGGGCCACTAAGGAGGGGGAGTGGTGATTCTGCTGGAGGTGGGATGGAGCAGCCGCACAGCCAGAGTTTGCAGCAGCTGCCTGGCTTTAGCAAGCTGCAGAACAGAGACATGTGGAGGGCCAGCTGAGATGCGTATTGGGTGGTTGCTCAGAGTGGGGTGAGAGCCGCCCTGGTGGGGCCCTCCCTGCTCTATAGGGCTGATGTAGAGAAAACCTGGCTAGAACCAGAGGCCTCTGTATTTATCTCTACGTTAAATGGGAAAGACTGAAAGTGAATAATGTGTTCTGCTTGGTTTAGGGATAATACAGAGGTATAAGCTACATCTCCGTAATTTTCCCAACCACATCTGTTTCAGATGATCTTGCCTTTCTCTTCCGTATCTGATTTTTGACTTCTCATAGTAGAAAACAGCAGAGATGGTTGTTACTTCAGGTATCCAGTAAGAGCCTGCGTTTGTCTGCCATACCACTTTCTTTTGGCTCTTTGTATCATGATTTATATTCTGGTTTCTATTGTTGTATATCAAACAACCCCAGATTTAGTGGCATAAAACCAAAACCATCTGATTATGCTCACAAACTCTGTGGATCAGGAATGTGGGTCGGATGCAGCAGAGATGTCTTGTAAAACATTTTATAAGACATCTCTGCTGCATGGTACCTGGGCCCTCTGCTAGGAACTCAGATCCTGGGGTGACTTGAATAGCTGAGGGCTGTGCTAATCTGAAGGTTCCATCACTCATACCTGGTGCCTGGGCTGGTATGATGCAAAGGCTGGCCTCAGCTGGGATCACTAGACTGGAACACCTATGATGGCTTCTCCATGTGGCTTGGCTTCTCATAACTACAAGGAAAGGAATCATCCTGCGAGAAAGCGTTCCAAGAGAACTAGTGGAAACTGCATGGTCTTTTTGACCCAGAAGTCAGGCAGTGTCACTTCTGCCACATTCTATTGGTTTCAAGAGAGATATTAAATTAAGGTCACCCATAGTCCTCCTTGCTAGACAGCTATGATCTATTCTCCATGACCATGCACCCTGTCCTATTGGGTTACAGTTGATTCATCAGAGAGGGCTGTCAATCTTCATGCTAACCGATGACCTTCACCCTGTTGCCTGATGCCATAGGTCCTGCCAGTTTTAAGGGGAGGCAGGTGGAACAGGGCAGATGTGTATTCACAGCATATTAATGGAGGAGCATCAGCACAAAAGGCCATAGGGCCCTGCAGCTGAGGGCTCCTGAACAACTTTGAGACCTAAACCACGCTCCACCCTAGCCACAGGAAGCCTGGTGATGATTCCTTTTGGATTAATGGTAGACTTGTGATCACTCCTTACAATAAATCCCTTTATTTTAGCTAACACTAGTGAATCTCAATTCCTTAACACCAAATGAGTCTAAACTAAAATGATGTGATGCTCTAAAACTCCAAATATAATAAATACTTCTTTTTTTTCAGCTCACAACCATCCTTCTCTGAGAACTGCCCACACCTGAAGGTATGAGCACCACCAGGCGAGTGCCCTTAAAGTAAGTCCCCTCAAGTTACTTTCAACCAGAAGATCTTTGCCTAAGAAATCAACACAGGCATCTCCCTAGTTATCAACACCCAACTTGCAATTCCTTGTGATACCTTCCAGTATCAATAGCTGTGAGGTGTTCAGAACAAAGGCAGTGCCTCCCTGAGCAGGCAGAGTGAGACTGAGTCTCAGCCTATAAATTCCTCTTGCTAAGAAGCACTACCAATATTCATTTATTCGGCAAATACATACTGAGTGCCTACTCTATCTATACACAAAATTTGAACGGTTTCAACTTTATTATGTGTAAATTCAAATATTGAGGGTTGGCCTTGGATTCTAATCATTTATAACAGTTTTTTTTTTAATTTTTTTCTTGTTTTAAATGTTTATTTTTGAGAAAGAGAGAGAGTGAGCAGGGGAGGGGTAGAGAGAGGGAGGGAGGGACAGAGGATCTTAAACAGGCTCTGCCTTGACAGCAGAGAGCCCGACATGAGGCTTGAACTCACAAATTGTGAGGTCATCACCTGAGCTGAAGTCGGCCACTTAACCAACTAAGCCACCCAGGTGCCCCATTATTTATAACAGTTTTAAAGCAAACTTTGTTCTACATCCCTCTACCCCAATCACCTTCTAGTTAATATCTGGCCTACCTGGGATGCAAGGTTGCAAGGAACACAGAATAGCACAGTGAATGTCCCACTTGAGAAAAAGCGGCCATATTTCAGTATTGAAAGATACTGGCAAATATGGGGAAGGGGCCAGGACCGCGAGAGGCAATGCTTCAAAATGCAGCTGTGTGTAAGGTGTCCCCAGAAAAGCAAACAGTGTAGTAACACTGGGGCATGATTACTGAAACAGGTAGTAGAGAAACCCAGAAGGTCTTTGAAATGAGTCATTGGTGATTTATATAATTGAATAGTTATCTGATTTAGACACTTCTTTAGGTTAGGTGGGTTTTGTCAAGCTTGTAAATATTGAGTAATATTTGCACTCAAAATTTAATTCATTCAAATAAAGACTGTGGAAGAAAAATAATGAGGTTTTCACTGGAGGAAAATTCTCTCAAAGAGTGATTCTTTACTTTTTAAGTGTGAGAATGCCAGAAAACCTTTATTTTCATTATGATTTCAGAAGTAACAAGGATTTCAAAAAAAAATTAAAACATTACAGAAAAGTAGTCATTCATTCAACAAGTATTTATTTGGTTCCTACTAAGTATCAGACTCTAGGGGGGCACCTGGGTGGCTCAGTCGGTTAAGCATCCAACTTCCGCTCAGGTCATGATCTCACCATTTGTGAGTTTGAGCCCTGTGTCAGGCTCTGTGCTGACAGCTGTGAGTACGGAGCCTGCTTCAGATTCTGTGTCTCCCTCTCTCTCTGTGCCTCCTCCTCTCTCTGCACCTCCCCCACTCACGCTCTGTCTCTCTGTCTCTCTCTCAAAAATAAACATTACAAAATTTTTAAAGTATGTGACTCTAGACAAGGCAGTAAAGATAGAAGAGTGAGCATAAAATAGTATCCTATAAAGTCACCTTCCAGAGAAAGCATTATTAATAGTTTGATACAGTTTGCTCTAAACTTTACACATTCTGGATTCTAACCTATGGTGATAAGTTTGTGCCCCCTGGCCTTCCAGCTGAGGGTCCCAGATCAGGAAGCGCTGCTCTAGACGTTTTAGGTGATGTGTTGGCTGCACAGACTTGAGCCTCTGAGCTACATGCTACTGAGAATCAAGAACCTGCAGGACCATCCTTGACAAAGTCTCCTATTCTAGTGTAGTTCAAGGCCAATCCCACCACATGGACAACTATATCTCTGGCACATGTCTCTCTGATGGGAGCTACGTTCAGGGGAGCAAGTACAAAAGCAAGAAGAGACAAACATTTCCTGTTGGTCACTTTATCAGATGTTGGTGAATGAGGAAAATATCCTATTTCAGATACAAGGCAGTCAACAGGTATCTGATAGGTGGGTGTCTTGGAACTTTGTTAGTACCCAGTTAAGACTGAACGCTGAGGGGCGCTTGGGTGGCTCAGTCAGTTAAGTGTCCAACTCTTGCTTTCGGCTCAGGTCATGATCTCGTGGTTTGTCAGTTCAAGCTCTGCATCGAGCTCCACGCAGTGAGCTTGGGATTGTCTCTCCCTCTCTCTCTGCCCCTCCCCTACTCATATGCATGCACACACTCTCTCTCTCTCTCAAAATAAATAAATAAACTGGAAAAAAAAAAGACTGAATGTTGAGACCAACATTACAGTTGTATCTGAAAGGAGGAGAGGCTTAATGTTGTTCTTGCAGAGTAATTAACTGGGGAAGGTACACCCACGCAGCTTTTAAAAACATTATTTTCTTGAGTCTTGGAGGTCAGCACACTCTTCCTACTTCAGAGATGCTGAGGTGTGCTGGGTGGAGCACCCGGGTTAGATGCTCTCATTATTTTGTGTTTTTTTGTTGTTGTTGTTTCAGTTTAATGATAGACCTGGGCACACAAGTTTACAATCTAGCTTCAGGTTGATATCTAAGAAATCTCTCTCTCTCCTATAATTTTAATTTTTGTATTTATAACTAAGTTAATCTTTTTAGTGATGCTTTAATTGGTTGTTTTGGTCTAAATATTCATGAGATTTTTTTCATGGGGGAAAGGTCAGGGAGGGTATCTTTTACCATATATATATATATATATATATATATATATATATATATATGGGTAGTTTTGATTAAATAAATTATTTATGCCACCTGCTGGTCTTTTTAGGACTCACTTTTTCATTATTAAATTTTTTTACATTTAATTTGTATTTATGCTATACCAAATGTGTCTAAAATAATCCTTCAGGGACGCCTGGGTGGCTCAGTTAGTTGAGCATCCGACTTCAGCTTAGGTCATGATCTCACAGTTCGTGGGTTCGAGCCCTGCATCAGGCTCTGTGCTGACAGCTCAGAGCCTGGAGCCTGCTTCAGATTCTGTGTCTCCCACTCTCTCTGCCCCTCCCCTGCTCGCACTTTGTCTCTCAACAATAAATAAATGTTAAATAAAAATTTTTAAAATAATCAATCAAGTCCATAAATGTTTTATAAGGAATGCACTAATTTATAGGACTTGATTCTGACCCACATTTTCTATTTTTAAAATTTCCTCTCGCCAAGGCTAATTTAAAAAGATACTTCTATATTATATAGGGGAGAGCTATTATTCTCTGGTCTAGACTAACATTCCTAAACAGCATGTATTTTAGACTTCAAAACCTATAAGAATACCAAAAAAGCATATGGTCCTAGTGAATAGTGAAATTTGTCATCTCTACAAATGTAAAGTAGCTCACTTAGCTAGAAAATCATTAAGTTACTCTTTCTGGAAGGAAAACTTACAACAAAGGTAACAACACCATTTAAGCTGTTTTACCCACCCCCACCCCCTTACCATCTGCCACCCCTCTACTTACCTCCTCCTTTTGGAAAAATTCTCTACATAACCCAGAATCGATATTTCCCATTTAAAATTTGTATATATGCCTCGGAGTACAAGGGGAGACTAATGAGAGACACACTGAAGTGCTCATAGAACCCCCCAAATTGACTTTGGGTGGGGGTAATATCTTTTTAATTATGAGAGAAAATGGATTAATTGTAACTTCAGAAATTCAGGCAAGCACAAAGAAAAAAATTAAAGTAATCTATAATAAGCCCAATTGCCAAAGAAGTATTAACGTATTGGTGAATCTCTTTTCCAGATGTAGTTATACACTTTGCTTAAAAAACAAATTGCAGGGGTGCCTGGCTGGCTCACTGGGTAAGAGCATGTGCCTCTTGATCTCAGGGTCATGAGTTCAAGCCCCAAGTTGGGTGTGGAGCTTATTTTATTTTATTTTATTTATTTCCTTGTTTGTTTATTTATTTATTTACTTATTCATGTTTTTAAGAAACAGATTCTTTTTTAAAAAATGTTTATTTATTTATTTTGAGAGGGAGAGAGAGAGAGAGAGAGAAGAACAGAGAGAGAGGGAGAGAGAGAATCCCAAGCAGGCTCCATGCTGTCAGTGAAGATCCCAAAACGGGGCTTGATCTCACCAACTGTGAGATCAAGACCTAAGCCAAAATCAAGAGTCTGACGCTTAGTGACTGAGCCACTCAGGCTCCCAGAGCTTACTTTAAAAAGGGGGGGGGGGCAGTTACCTGGCTGACTCAAGTGGGTATATCCTGTGACTCTGGATCTCAGGGTGGTGAGTTCAAGCCCCATGTTGGGTGGGGAGCCTTTTTAAAATAAAAAAAAATTTTAATTAAAAAAAACACAAAACATTGGCATAGTCTAAGGATAATACCCTTACCTACTGCTTTGCAATTTGCTTTTATCATTTATCAATATAATATACTCATTTCCCTGTTTTATTATTCTTCTAACATCTGGAATTCCATTATCTACATGAACTGTACTAGATTTAACTAACCCTATACCTATGGCTCTTTAGTTTGTTTTCAGACAAGAGAAATAAGCTACAGTGAGCATTCTGGTACATACATCTGGTGTGTATGGCTATGCTTTCCTTAGGATATGTGGGAAATTCATAGCAGCAGAATTTGCAGGATCAAAAGTTAAGAACATTTTTCAGGTTCTCAGTCCATGTTAAATACTTGAACATTGATAGCTCCCAGGAGAAGGATAATTATGGGAGTTAAATCTTGAGGTCCCAATCTCACCTTGGAGTTCTTTGGAGGAAAGAGCTGCCTGGTTATTTTGGTGCTGAAGGAAGTTCCTGAAAAGAGTGAGAACTCTTTTTTTTTTTTTTAATAGGAACTCTTAAAATGAAATTAAAAGCTCATTTTATTTTTTTAAATGTTTATTTTGAGAGAGAGAGAGAGAGAGAGAATCCCAAGCAGCGAGGAGCCTTCACGGGGCTCATTCTCCTGAATAGTGAGACCATGACCTGAGCTGAAACCAAGAGCCGGATGCTTAACTGACTGAGCCATCCAGGCGCCCCTAAAAGCTCATTTTAAATTGATGTTGGTAACAGAGATGTGAATAACAATCCAGACAGAAATCTATGAAATCCTAGGATGTTTTAAATGAGACAGTTTCAGAAAATAGCTGTGCTATTTAAACTATAGAACAAAGAGTAAGTGTATTTTCTTGAGCTTTGTTTTTGAGTATGTAAAACATGCATAACAAGACTGATATGAACAGCTGCCCAGGCCACACACAGCACAACTCCAGAGGTACCAGTTACACAAATTAGAATTTGAATAGTGCACCCTGGGGTTGTACAGTCTAGCAGCACTTTGTACACAGCACACAATTCAAAGGTTCCAATAGGTATATGTAAGAAATTAGGTTTTTTGCCACTTTGTCCCCCAGCTGTCCTACCTAGAGCAATGACACAAATAGGGGTGTCTGACTGGCTCAGTGAGTGGAGCATAAGACTCTTGACCTCGGGGTCATGAGTTTGAGCCCCATGTTGGGTGTAGAAACTACTTTAAAAAAATAAAAAATAAAAAATTTAAAAATAAAATAGAGCAGCAACTCAAGTCTTTGGTTATCCTTCCCAAGATATTCTATGCACATACAAAAATTTACAAAGGTAGTTTTTTTTTTTTTCCTAACACAAATAGTGGTATATTCAGACATCATACTGCTCTTTGCTTTCTTCACAGATCTTTCTTAACAGATCTTGGGGACTGTTCCATATCAGTGTATCTTGGATTACTGCCTCCTCCTTTTTAATGACTGAATGGTATTCCACTGTGTGAATGTTGAGGGCTCTTTCCAAGCAGGAAATTGTGGCATTATTAGAAATTAAGAACAAAAAAAGGAACAGAGTTTAGGATAAATTATGGTGTGGACATGCTGAGTTTCAAAACTGGGGATGTGAAATAGGAGCTGCATGTAAAAGGAGTTAGGATTAGAGAAATGGATTTTGGAGTCAATCAAAGTGTCAGGATACAGGCTGAGCTGTTGTAACAAAGATAGCTCAAATTCCATGGCTTAAACAATACAGAAGTTGATTTTTATCTCCTTGTAACAGCCAGAGATAATCAGCCTCGGGTTGGTAGGGTAGCTCTGTCATCCTCTATCTGTGGCTTCCATCTCTGGCTCCATCTCCTGCCACTGCATTTGCATCACAGCCAGTAGAAAAGTGCAGAGACAAGTGGAGGGTATGCCTATTACTTTAAGAGCACGACCAGGAAGTAGCTCTTATCACTTCTCACATCCAATTGGCCAAAGTTAGTCACATGTCTGACATCCCATGACCAGCAGCAAGACTGCCTGCAGTCTCAGGCTGAGTTCCATTACTAGAGAAGAAAGAAAGGATAGCTATTGATGAAAGCTAGCAATCTTTGCCATATTCACCTAGGTTGTTTGGTTATTAGGTTCCTCAGAAAAAAAGATCCTGAGGGAGATTCATGTGCAGGCATGTTTTTTTTTATTGTGGTAATATATAATAACATAAATGTTACCATTTTAGCCATTTTTAATTGTGCAGTTCAGTGCTCTGCTGACTGAGCCAACCTGGCACCCCCAGACTTGTGCTTATTTTAGTTTATTTCATTTTATTTTACTTTTAATTTTTTTAAATGTTTATTTTTTTTGAGAGAGAGAAAGAAAGAGAGAGAGTGAATGCAGGGAAAAGGCAGAGAGAGACAGAGACACAGAATCTGAAGCAGGCTCCAGGCTCTGAGCTGTCAGCGCAGAGCCCATTCACAATTCATACAATTGGTGAGATCATGACCTGAGCAGAAGTAGGATGCCTAACCCACTGAACTACCCAGGTGCCCCCAGACTTGTAGTTATCTTAGAACAAAAGTCTTTCCCCTCCCCAAACTGATGATTGGTTCCTATGAGCTGGTGCTGTGCCACTTAGGTTTCTGTATAGTGTTACAGTTTGCAACTGAAAGACCCAATGCCTCCTATAGTGTAGGGTGTTTGGCTCCCTACATACATACATTAAAATAGTATTGAAAATTAGAGCTGAAATTGCCAGATAGCCTTGTAAGAGAAAACAATTTCACAAAGGCTGGTGAGTTAAACTGATCCTACTGTCACTATACCCTCTTAATCAGAGTTAAGAATTTGCACCCCAGTCACGTAAAGAAAGAGGGCTAGAGGTACACTGAAGAGGCTAAATCTTGGCTGCGAGGACAGCGACAGTGTAGGAAGGACAAGGCTTTTCTTCCCCTGACCACTCCCCTCTGCTTTGTGGGGGAAGCAGAGGATCACTTTTTTCATTGGTTTTCTTTTGTCTTGCTTTGGTTTTTGACACTGGCAACAACTTCTTTTGTTCTGTTTTGTTATGTAACTGGTTCTTTTAAATTTTTTTAAAAAACAATTTATTGTCATGCTAGCTAGCATACAGTGTATACAGTGTAGTCTTGGCCTTGGGAATAGATTTCAGTGATTCATCCCGTACATGCAACACCCAGTGCTCATCCCAACAAGAGCCCTTCTCAATGCCCATCACCCATTTTCCCTGCCCCCCAACCCTCCCACCCCCATCAACCCTCAGTTTGTTTTCTGTATTTAAGAGTCTCTTATGGTTTGCCTCCTTGATCTTGGGGGTCATGAGTTGGAGCCCCACATTGGGCATAGAGATTACATAAGCAAACAAACAAATAAATATGTTTTAGAAAATAAAAAATAAAACATAAAAAAATAAAATATTTTATTTTTACTTTTTAAATTTTTTTAAATGTTTATTTACTTTTGAGAGAAAGAGAGAGACAGAGGTATGAATGGGGGAGGGGCAGAGAGACAGACATAGAATCAGAAGCAGGCTCCAGGTTCTGAGCTGTCAGCACAGAGCCTGACGTGGGACTTGAACTCACAGACTGTGAGATCATGACCTGAGCTGAAGTTGGACGCTTAACTGACTGAGCCACCCAAGTGCCCCTATTTTTTACTTTTTAAAAATGTACTTATTTGTTTGTGATCCCCAAGATCAAGAGTCACATGTTCTTCCAGCCAGGTGCCCCAGCAACTTCTTTTTTTTTTTAATTTTTTTAAATGTTTATTTATTTTTGAGAGAGAGAGAGTGCTAGCGGGAGAGGGGCAGAGAGAGGGGGAGGCACAGAATCCCAAGCAGGCTCCAGGCTCTGAGCTGTCAGCACAGAGCCCAACACGGGGCTCAAACCCACGGACCGCAAGATCATGACCTGAGCCAAAGTCGGACACTCAACCAACTGAGCCACCCAGGCACCCCGCAGCAACTTCTTTAAATAGGCCAATTATTTTTATTCAGATATTGTGGTTATGACCCCTAATAGCTCACTGAAAAATATCCTGTGTCAATAATGTATTTACATACCATCTAATGGCTCTGAAAATACTTAATTTCAATATATTCATGAACAGAACTTTGGGACTGATTCCAAGGAGGCTCAAATTCTACATATTTACCGGCCACTTAAGCTGTTGAATCAGTGATACTGAGCCACGTGGACCACATTTCCTCTCAAAATACATTTATGTATAAATATAGTAAATTAAATTTACTTGAGTTAATTTTCAATTCTCAGATGAGAAATAAAGTAATTCAAGAAAGGACAATTTATTCAGAGACCTAAAATCATCATTTATGTTTTAAAGATAAAACAAATATATGAATAAAAACATATGAATATTTGAAAATACCTGGAAGATTGAAATGTTCAGTTTTCACCTAAGATCTTTGCCATTGTATGTAGTGAACATCAAGAGGTAGCTTGTTCTCTCAGTAAGGAACTCATATTCACTAAGCTGATCAGACTGATGTGTAAAATCTAAACTCCAATATGAACTATGATAAGAAACATATTGGGGCACCAGCCTGGCTCAGTTGGTAGAGTGTGCAACTCTTGATCTCAGGATTGTGAGTTCAAGCCCCACAGTGGGTGTGGAGATTGCTTAAAAATAAAACGAAAGAAAGAAAGAAAGAAAGAAAGAAGAAAATTGTTGCTCAATTGTTGTTCAGACCTTAGTCCTTGTATTAGCATAATAATGACTGCATTTTCTCCTATTAAGTGGATCATATTTCCTGTCTTCTTCTGGGCCATAAAACAAGTCTCAATAAATTTAAAAGGAATTAACTCACACAAAGTGTTTTCTCTGACCAAAATAGAATTAAATAACAGAAAGGTCTCTGTAAAGTCCTCCAAATTCTTAGAAACTAAACATACTCTATATAACTTGTGGGTCAAAAAAGAGAGCAAAAGGTAAGTTAGAAAGTATTCTGAACTGAATGAAAATGACAACCTATCAACATTTGTGGATGCAACTAAGGCAGTATTAAAGGGAAATTTACAGCACTAAACACTTATATTAGAAAAGAAAATCCTAAATCTATGACTTCAGCTTCCACCTTCAGAAACTAGAAATAGAAGAACAAATTAAAACCAAAGGTTATAGAAGAAAGGAAATAATAAAGATAAGAGCAGAAATCAGTAAAATAGCAAATAAAAATAATAGAGAAAATCATGAAACAAAAAGCTGATTCTTTGAGACAAGGATGAAACTGATAAGCCTCTAACCAAATTCATGGGGTTGAGGAGTTGGTGGAAGGGGTGGGGGGGGGGGGGCGCACAAATTGCCACTATCAGGAATGAGAGAAAAAACATCATTATAGAACCTATAGACATTAAAAGGATGATAAGATAATATCATAAAACCTTTTTGCCAATAAATTTGACAACTTGGATACAATGTACATGTTCCTTTAAAGACACAAAGTACCAATGTGCATTGAAAAACAAAATCTATAATTTAGCCTTATACCTACTAAAGAAATCGATTTGTTCTAAATCCTCCCACAGGAGAACCTGGCTGGCTTAGTTGGAAGAACATCTGACTCTTGATCTTGGGATAGTGAGTTCAAGCCCCATGTTGGGTGTGGAGATTACTTAAATAAACGTAAAAAAAAAAAAAGGGGGGGGGCGCCTGGGTGGCTCAGTCGGTTGGGCGTCTGACTTCGGCTCAGGTCATGATCTCGCGGTCCATGAGCTCGAGCCCCGCGTCGGGCTCTGTGCTGACAGCTCAGAGCCTGGAGCCTGTTTCAGATTCTGTGTCTCCCTCTCTCTCTGACCTTCCCCCATTCATGCTCTGTCTCTCTCTGTCTCAAAAATGAATAAACGTTAAAAAAATTAAAAAAAAAAAAAAAAAACTCCCACAAAGAAAATGCTAGGCCTAGATGGCTTCACTGAGAAACCTAGGAAATATTTATTTTATTTTATTCTTTTAGGGAGAGAGAGCACAAGCAGGAGAGAGGAGAAGAGGGAGAGAGAGAGAATCTTAAGCAGGCTCCACGCTCAGCATGGAGCCTGACTCCAGGCTTGATCCCTCAACCCTGGGATCATGACCTGAGCTGATATCAAGAGTCAGATGCTCAACTGACTGAGCCACTCAGGCGCCCCTACACCTACTAGATTTTTAAGAAGAAATAATACCAATTCTATACAAAGTTTTCCAGAATATGAAAGAAGAAGAATGTTTTCTAATACAGTATCCAATCTAGGAAAGTGAAGTCAGTATTACCCTGATTCCAAAACTATGAAGAACATCACAAGAAAAGAAAGCTACAGACCAATAACCCTCATGAATGTAAAAACCCTCATTTACAAATGTAAAATCATTAACACATATTAGCAAATTGAATCCATTAGCATATAAAATGGATAATGCATTATGACTAAGTGGGGTTTATACCAGGTACATAAGATTTAATGTTCAAAATCAATTAGGTAATCCACCACATTGATAGACTAAAGGAGAAAAAAACACATTTGATCATCTCAGTAGATGAAAATAAATACATTTGACAAATTTAACTTCTATTTGGCTGAATTTTCTCAGCAAATTAGGAACAGAAAGAAACTTCTCCAACCTGGTAAAGCGCATCTATGATAAACCTAAGATAACATCATACTTAATGGTGTAAGATTAGGAAAAAATGGTGTAAGATTAAATGGTTTCCCCCTGAGATCAAGAACAAAGCAAGAATACCCACTTTAGTCCCATCTATTGAACATTGTGAGACAGTCCCAGACAATTCTATAAGGCAAAAAAAATAAAGAAAGAAAAAATAAAAGAAAGAGAAAGAAATTTAATTTTTTCCATTTGTCTTCCACAAAGTAAAAAAGAAGTAAAACTCTTTATATTCACATAAGACATTGTTATCTATGTAAAATCTTTAAAAATCTACAAAAAACTATTGGAACTAATAAATGAATTTAGCAAGTTCACAGGATACAAGGTCAATATTCAAAAAGCTATTTTATTTCTATATACTTGCAACAAAAAAAAATTAAAATAAAAAATATTTACAATCGCATCAAAAATGAACCATTTGGTGATAAATTTAATATAAAATGTTCAAGACCTGTACACTGAAAACTATAAAATATTACAGAGACAAATTAAAGAAGAAATACAGGGGCACCTGGGTGGCTCAGTTCGTTAAGCATCCAACTTCGCCTCAGGTCATGATCTAAGGTTTCTGGGTTCAAGCCCCACCACGGGCTCTATGCTGACAGCAAAGAGCCTGGAGCCTGCTTCAGATTCTGTGTCTCCCTTCCCTCTCTCTCTGCCCCTCCCCAGCTCACACTCTCTCTGTCTCTCTCAAAAATAAACATTAAAAAAAATTTTTTACTATGAATTAAAAAATGAATAAACATTAAAAAATTTTTAAAGAAAAGATACATAAGTAGATTTCTTGGCGCCTGGGTGGCTTTGTTAGTTAAGCATCCAACTTCAGCTCAGGTCATGATCTACGGTTCATGGATTCGAGCCCCTGTTGGGCTCTATGCTGACAGCTCAGAGCCTGGAGCCTGCTTAAGATTCTGTGTCTCAAAAAAAAAAAAAAAAAAAAAAAAAGATTCTGTGTCTCCCTCTCTCTCTGCCCCTCCTCCACTTGCTCTCTGTCTCTCTCCGTTAAAAATAAATAAACATTAAAAAAAGAGAGAAAGACTTTTATGTTCATAGGTTGGAAGACTTAATATTGTTAAGATGGCAAAAATAACAAAAACAATCTAAGACTGAATGTAATTCATTAAAATCAAAGTGGCCTTTTTGGCAGAAATGGAAAAGCTAATTCCAAAATTCATATAGAATTGCAAGAGAACCTGAATAGCCAAAGCAGTCTTGAAAAAGAACAAAACAGACAGACTCACACTTCTCAATTTCAAAACTTACTACAAAGCTACAGTGTGGTACTGTTATATTCAAAGTAATCAAAATACTGTGGTACTGGCATAAGGATGGACATATAGATCAATAGAATAGAACTGAGTCCCGAAATAAACCCATAGAGTTATGGTCAAATGATTTTCAACAAGAATGTTAACACTGTTCAATGAGGAAAGAATAATCTTCATCAAATGGTTCTAGGAAAATTGGATATCCACATGTAAAAGAATGAAGTTGGACCCTTACCTCACAACACAAAAATTAGCTTAAAATGGATCAAAGACCTAAATATAGGAACTAAAACTATAAAATTCCTATAAGAAAACATAGGACTAAATCTTCTTGACCCCAGATTTGACAATGGTTTCTTAGATATGACACCAAAAGTATAAATAACAAAGAAAAAACATAGATAAATGGGACTCTATCAAGACTAAAGACTTTTGTGGATCAAAGGACACTACTGAGAGAGTGAAAGGCAACTCATAGAATGGAAGAAAATATTTGCAAATCATATGTCTGATAAGGGTCTAGAAATAGAATATACAAAAAACTCTTACAATTCAACAACAAAAAGACAAATAACCCAATTAAGAAATGAGCAAAAAACTTGACTAGATATTTCTCCAAAAAAAGGTATACAAATCTCCAATAAACACATGAAAAGATGTTCACCGTCATTAGTCATTAGGTAAATGCAAATCAAAACCCCAATGAGATACGTCATACCCACTAGGATGACAATTTAAAAAAATAAAAGGATGGGGGTCTGGCTAGCTCAGTCAGTAGAGAATGCAACTCTTGATCTCAGGTTGTGAGTTCAAGCCCTACACTGAGCATAGAACTTACTTAAAAAAATTAAAATTTAAAAATTAAAAAAAATTTTAGTGTTTATTTATTTTTGAGAGAGAGAGAATAGGGGAGGAGCAAAGAGAAGGAAAGAGGACCCAAAGTAGGATCTGTGCTGTCAGTGGAGAGCCCGATGTGGGGCTCAAGCTCACAGAATATGAGATCATGACCTGAGCCAAAGTCAGATTTTAACTAAGTCACCCAGGTGCCCTGATTTTACAAACTAAAAAAATTAATAAAGGAAATCAGCAAGAGTTGACAAGGATGTGGAGAAAACTGAATCTTTGTACATTGCTTGTAGAAATGTAAAATGGTACTGCCACTGTGGAAAAGAGTTTGGCAGTTCTTCAAAAAGTTAAACACAGAATTACCATATGACCCAAGAATTCCTCTCCTGGGTATATACCCAAAAGAATTGAAAAGAGGTATTCAAACAAAAGCTTAAATATTAGTGTTCATAGAAGCTGTATTCACAATTGCCAAAAGCTGGAAACAATCAAATGTCCATCATCTAATAAATGGATAAGCAAAATTGGTATATATATCATGGAATATTATTCAGCCATAAAAGAAATAAAGTGCTGATACATGCTACAAAGTTGATGAATTATGAAAACATGCTAAATGAAAGAGGCCAGACACCAAAGGCCATATATTGTATGATTCCATTTGTATAGAATCATAGAGACAGAAAGCAGTGGTCGACAGAGGCAGGGGATAGAGGGGGAGGGGGAGCAAATGTGTAACGGGTAGAGCTTTTGGGATAATGAAAATGTTCTAGAACTAGATAGTGGTGATCATTGGTAGTGATAAATTTAACATAAAATGCCCATGACTCATATACCCAAAACTACAAAACATTGCTAAGAAAAATAAAGACTTAAGTAGAGTGAGAGAAACAACATGCCTATGGATCAAAAGATTCCATATCTTTAAGATATCATTTCTCCTAAAAATGATCTGTATATTCAATGCAAGGTTTCTTAGCAACAGAACTATTGACATTTGGGGCCAGATAATTCTTTATTATGAGAGGCTGTCTTGTACGTTGTAGGATGTTTAGTTGCATCACTGGCCTCTACCTATTAAATTCCAGTAGCACCTCCCAAATGAGACAGGTACGTCCCAAATGACAACCAGGTATGTCTCCAGACATTGTCTAATATCCCCTTGGGCATAAAATTACCTTCAGTTAAGAACCACTGATTCAATGCAATTCCACTTATAAAAATTGGCAAGCCGTTCATAAAATTTAGATGGTAATGCAAAAGACCTAGAAAAACTCCAAACAATTTTGAAAAGTAACAGAGTTGGGGGATTTATACTGTCTGTTTTTTTCCTTCAAAACCTATTATAAAGCTATAGAAATCAAGACATTGTGATATTGGTAGAAAGATGATCAAGGGAACAGAATAAATACCTCAGAAATAAGCCCACAGAATTATGGCTAATTAACTTTTTACTAAGTTTCCTAGGTAACTCAATGGGGGATGGATACATTTTTTCAACTAAGAAGGCTGGAATAAAAAAATAACCCTAATTCTTACTCCATAGCATATAAAATATTAACATGAAATTATGGCGCCTAGGTGGCTCAGCCAGTAAAGCGCCCAACTTTTTTTTTTTTTTTTTTTTAGTGTTTATTTATTTTTTGAGAGAGAAAGAGAGAGTGTGAGCAAGAGAGGGGCAGAGAGAAAGGGAGACACAGAATCTGAAGCAGGCTCCAGGCTCCAAGCTGTCAGCACAGAGCCTGACGTGGGGCTCGAACCCATAAGCTGTGAGATCATGGCCTGAGCCGAAGTTGGCTGCCCAACTGACTAAGTCACCCAGCTCAGGGACTGAGTGCCCCTAGTGTCCAACTCTTGATTTGAGCTAAGGTCATGATCTCATAGTTTGTGAATTCCAGCCCCACATAGGGCTCTGCAATGACAGTGTGGAGCCTGCTTGGGATTCTGTGTCTCCCTCTCTCTCTGCCCTTTCCCTGTTCATGATCTCTGTCTCTCTCAAAAATAAATAAACATTAAAAAATTTTAAAAAGACAGAGAAAAAGACAGAGCACAAGCAGAGCAGAGGGGCAGAGAGAGAGGGAGACACAGAATCCGAAGCAAGCTCCAGGCTCTGAGCTGTCAACACAGAGCCTGACGTGGGCCTTGAACCCATGAACGGTGAGATCATGCCCTGAGCCAAAGTTGGACACCCAACGACTGAGCTACCCAGGTGCCCTCCTCCAAAAAAATTTTTTAATTAAAAAAAAATACTAACGTGAAATGAATCATAGACTTAAATGTAAAAGCTAAAACCATAAAACTTCTAGAGGAAAAAAAAGAGAATCTTAGTGACTTTTGTAAGGCAAAAATTTCTTAAGTAGAACACAAAAAGCAAGAACTATGAAAGAAAAAAAAAGGATAAATTGTACTGTATTAGTTTTCCTTAAATAAAAAAAGGGTGTTTTTTTAATGTTTATTTTTGAGAGAGAGAAACAGCATGAGTAGGGGAGGAACAGAGAGACAGGGAGACACAGAATCTGAAACAGGCTTCAGGCTCTCAGCTATCAGCACAGAGTCTGATGTAGGGCTTGAACTCACAAACTGCAAGATCATGACCTGAACCACAGTCAGACACTCAACTGACTGAGCCACCCAGGTGCCCCTGAACTATATTAGTTTTCTAAGGCTGACATACCAAGCTACCCCAAACAAGGTGGTTTAAAATAACAGAAATGTTTCCTCACATTTCTGGAGGACAGAAATCCAAACTCAAGGTTACATTCTCTTTGAAGGCTCCAGGGAAGAACCCTTCCTTGCTTGTTCTAGCTGCTGGTAGTTCCTAGTATATATGAGAAATATATATTTGGTCTTTGTCCTCCCTTCTTGAACAGAGCTCCTAAAACTCTTGGAATTTCCTAAGTGGTCAGAACAACAAATGTATCTTTTGTTATGTTAATGAGTTAGTTTGGGACCCCACCTAAGGATGGGGGGCTGGTTGCCAGGAGAACAAACCATGTGATTAGAGAGCTGGAATTTTCCTTCCCACCCTCCACCTTCCCTTGACCTCTGGGAAGCAGGGAGGGCTAGAGGTTGATCCAATCAACAACTGTCAATGATTTACTCAACCATGCCTATGTAATGAAGTCTCCATAAAAACCCTGTAAGATGGGTTCAGAGAGCTTCTAGGTTGGGGAACCAAAACATTTTCATGTGCCATTGTACTGGATCCCCAAATCCATAAGGTCAGAAGCACCTTAATTTGGGAACCTCACCCTAAATATTTCACTCAAAAGACTGCAATATCAAATATTGACAAGGATGCGAAGCATCTGGAACCTTCATGCATTGATGCTGGGAATGCAAAATGGTATAACCACTTTGGAAAACAGTTCGGCAGTTTCTTATAAAGTTAAATACATACTTATTGTTGCAATGTATGTTAACTAGCTGGAATTTAAATAAAAACTTGGGGAAAAATATACAGAATATTCTTTTCAAATGACCTAGAAACTTCACTCCTAGGTATTTACTTAGGAGAAATGAAAACAGATTCACACAATGATTTATAGATGAATGTTTATAATAGCTAAAATTTGGAAATACCCCTGATGTCTATATCCTGGTGAATGGATAAATTGTGGTATAATGATAAAATGGAATACTACTCAGCAACAAATGTAAAGAAACAACTGATATGCAAAACAAAATGCATTAATCTCAAAAGAATGCCAAGGGAAAGAAACTATATATAAAAGACTACATACTTCATGATTCTATTTATATGGAATTCTAGAATAGACAAAACTATAGTAATAGAAAACTAATTGGTAGTTTCTAAGCACCAAGGATTGGGAGTAGGGGATTAACTGCAAAGGGAGATGCTGGGAATGTTTTATATCAATGATGTGGTAGAGATTATATTACTGTATGCATGTATCAAAATTCTTGTAGGGGTACCTGTAGTCTGTAGTCAGTTAAATGTCTGACTTTTGATTTTGGCTCAGGTCATGATCTCATGGTTCATGAGATTGAGCCCTGAGTTGGCTCTGTGCTGACAGCATGGAGCCTGCTTGGGATTCTCTCTCTCTCCCCCCCCCTCTCTCTGCCCCCCCCCCCTTATTCTCTCTCTCTCTCTCAAAATAAATAAACTTAAAAAAAAAGAGATGACAATTCAAATCAACTTAAAAAAACTCTTGTAGTTATATATTTTAAACAGTATATTTTATAAAAGTATTTTTTATTGAGTATATAATATCTCAATAAAGCAAGACTCATCATCCTGAAACTTCAGAATCCTGGAGCTTCCATAGAGAAAAACAGTAACACGTAAAGTCTTGGGAATCAGGACAGCATCTGATTTTAAAAGTAAATAATACTGGTATTAGGCAACTGAAAAAGGCCATCAAAATTCTGAAGAATTTTATAGCCAGCTAAACTATTAAACAAGTTTGAGAGCAGAATATAGCTGTTTTCAGACATATAAAGACTCAAATAAATTACCTCTTACACTTTATTTCTTAGGAAGATATTGGACAATGTCTTCCACCAAAACAAGAGATTAAGCCAAGAAATAGAAGGAATCCAAGAAACAAAGGATTAAACACAGGACAAATGAAAGAATGCATAGGACAACAGTGATGATAAGTCCTAGAAGGGAAGATGAGTAATAGGCAGAGAACCCGTCCAGACTGGAGCAGAAGAATGAAAGTCTCCAGAAGGATGTTTCCAAGAAAAAAATGAAACATTACTTCAAGTATTTGATTGCATTGTGATATATTTTCTAGTAGCATCAGAGTTTGAGAATTAATCAGTAATAGGTATCTAGAAAACTAAATAATGGAAAAGATAAGGCAATTATTACTTCCAGAGAAAATAATAAATTGTCCAGCTTAATTAACTGTACAGTGCTTGACTCAATAAAAAATATTATGGGGTGCCTGGGTGGCTCAGTCGATTGAGTATATGACTCTTGATTTTAGCTCAGGTCATGATCCCAGGGTCATGGGATGGAGTCCTGTATCAGGCTGAGTGTGGAGCCTGCTTGAGATTCTCTCTCTTTCCCTCTGCCCCTCTGGCCCCTCTCCCTGGCTTTTGCTCCCTCTCTCCTTAAAATAAGTTTTTTTAAATCTTGAATAAAAAATATTCTATAGTCATAATAATGTAGATATTAAATATTAATTCAAGACAACAATATAGGGTAGGATTTTTAGTACCATCACTAAAATAGTTCCATTTTTCATCTTGAGGATTGCTTTATCTTTTATTCTTTTATTTCTTCTTTGCTATTAGTTATTGACTATCATTTCTCACTAGTCCCAAAATGTTTGTCCCTAGTAGATCTGCTCCCCACTTCTAGTTTTCTTCTACTCTTCTGTGAGCTTGGAAACCACATGATCAAGTTTATTTTATTATGTAAAATTGGAATATATAAAGTATAACTTGCCTAAGTTTTAATACACAGTAATGGTAACTTTTATATTGGCTTCCTCAGAGGCCTTTTTTTTTTTTTTTTTTTTTTTGCTTTTGTGACAATGGATAAATTACTTAACCTCTCTGGGGGAAATAAGAAGGCGGCACCTGCATGGTTCAGTTGGTTAAGCATCTGACTCTTAGTTCTGGCTCAGGTCATGATCTCATGGTTCATGAGTTCGAGGCCCACATTGGGCTCTGTCCTCACAGTGTGAAGCCTACTTGGGATTTCTTCCACTCTCTCTGCCCCTCTTGCATTCCCTCTCTCAAAATGAATAAATAATTTTTTTTTTAAAGAATAGGACCTATTTCAAGGGTTGTTATAAGGATTAAAAATGGTCAAGATTAATATAAGATAGATTTAATAGAAGTTATCTCTTTTTTTAATCAACTTTTAAATTTAGAAAAAGTAACAAATCAATATGCTATTCTTCATTGCCTAACTTGTAATATTGTAATGTTATGTATGGCCAAATTATAAGCTATTTATAAAGTAAGGAGTATGATACAAATCCTTATATTTCTTTGGTCAGGTGTAACTCTGTTTCAAACTCGGAGGTTCTGCTTTTGACAATAAATAAATCTCAAGATAAAAATCCGAAATAGCACCATTATGGGGCGCCTGGGTGGCTCAGTTGGTTAAGCGTCCAACTTCAGCTTAGGTCATGATCTCACGGTTCATGGGTTCGAGTCCTGCATTAGGCTCTGTGCTGACAGCCTGGAGCCTGGAGCCTACTTCAGATTCTGTCTCCCTCTCTCTGCCCCTCCCCCACTTGTGCTCTGTCTCTCCAAAACAAATAAACATTAAAAAATTTTTAAAAAGAAATAGCACCATTATTTCATAAGACATTGTGATAAAATGTTTCCATGATTTGATGAAATGGAAGGTACAGATTGTAAAAATTAATTGTAGTTGCATGTAACATGGAATTGTATCTTTTTAAGTTTATTTATTTATTTTGAGACAGAGAGAGAGAGAGAGAGAGAGAGAGAGAGAGAGAACACAAGCAGGGAAGATGCAGAGAGAGAGGAGAAAAGAAAGAGAATCCCAAGCAAGTTCTACAATGTCAGTGCAGAGCCTGATGCAGGGCTTGATCCTACAAACTGTGAAATCATGACCTGAGCTGAAATCAAGAGTCGAATATTTAACTGACTGAGCCACCCAGGTGTTCCATAATTGTATTTTTGTATGGGAAATAGATAATATTAAATCAAATAAGATAAAATTAAAATCATCAATATTAGAAAAAATATTTTATCACATGATTTGATAAAAATAGTTTGTAACTATCTTATTGAAGAATGTACCAGTCTCTTTGAAAAAGACCATGTAAAAACTTGGTTTTGCACGACGGCTCGGATTGAAGAGGCAGAGGAGAGAATAGGTGAACTAGAAGATAAAGTTATGGAAAAAGAGGAAGCTGAGAGAAAGAGAGATAAAAAAATCCAGGAGTATGAGGGGAAAATTAGAGAACTAAGTGATACACTAAAAAGAAATAATATACGCATAATTGGTATCCCAGAGGAGGAAGAGAGAGGGAAAGGTGCTGAAGGGGTACTTGAAGAAATAATAGCTGAGAACTTCCCGGAACTGGGGAAGGAAAAAGGCATTGAAATCCAAGAGGCACAGAGAACTCCCTTCAGACGTAACTTGAATCGATCTTCTGCACGACATATCATAGTGAAACTGGCAAAATACAAGGATAAAGAGAAAATTCTGAAAGCAGCAAGGGATAAACGTGCCCTCACATATAAAGCGAGACCTATAAGACTCGTGACTGATCTCTCTTTTGAAACTTGGCAGGCCAGAAAGGATTGGCACGATATCTTTAGTGTGCTAAACAGAAAAAATATGCAGCCGAGAATCCTTTATCCAGCAAGTCTGTCATTTAGAATAGAAGGAGAGATAAAGGTCTTCCCAAACAAACAAAAACTGAAGGAATTTGTCACCACTAAACCAGCCCTACAAGAGATCCTAAGGGGGATCCTGTGAGACAAAGTACCAGAGACATCACTACAAGCATAAAACATACAGACATCACAATGACTCTAAACCCGTATCTTTCTATAATAACACTGAATGTAAATGGATTAAATGCGCCAACCAAAAGACATAGGGTATCAGAATGGATAAAAAAACAAGACCCATCTATTTGCTGTCTACAAGAGACTCATTTTAGATCTGAGGACACCTTTAGATTGAGAGTGAGGGGATGGAGAACTATTTATCATGCTACTGGAAGCCAAAAGAAAGCTGGAGTAGCCATACTTATATCAGACAAACTAGACTTTAAATTAAAGGCTGTAACAAGAGATGAAGAAGGGCATTATATAATAATTACAGGGTCTATCCATCAGGAAGAGGTAACAATTATAAATGTCTATGCGCCGAATACTGGAGCCCCCAAATATATAAAACAATTACTCACAAACATAAGCAACCTTATTGATAAGAATGGGGTAATTGCAGGGGACTTTAACACTCCACTTACAGAAATGGATAGATCATCTAGACACACGGTCAATAAAGAAACAAGGGCCCTGAATGATACATTGGATCAGATGGACTTGACAGATATATTTAGAACTCTGCATCCCAAAGCAACAGAATATACTTTCTTCTCGAGTGCACATGGAACATTCTCCAAGATAGATCATATACTGGGTCACAAAACAGCCCTTCATAAGTTCACAAGAATTGAAATTATACCATGCATACTTTCAGACCACAATGCTATGAAGCTTGAAATCAACCATAGGAAAAAGTCTGGAAAACCTCCAAAAGCATGGAGGTTAAAGAACACCTTACTAAAGAATGAGTGGGTCAACCAGGCAATTAGAGAAGAAATTTAGAAATATATGGAAACAAACGAAAATGAAAATACAACAATCCAAACGCTTTGGGACGCAGCAAAGGCAGTCCTGAGAGGAAAATACATTGCAATCCAGGCCTATCTCAAGAAACAAGAAAAATCCCAAATACAAAATCTAACAGCACACCTAAAAGAAATAGAAGCAGAACAGCAAAGGCAGCCTAAACCCAGCAGAAGAGAAATAATAAAGATCAGAGCAGAAATAAACAATATAGAATCTAAAAAAACTGTAGAGCAGATCAATGAAACCAAGAGTTGGTTTTTTGAAAAACTTGGTTTTAGCTAATGGGTCATGAAAATTTTGGTTTCCTAAAAAATATTTTAGTGACATCTAAAATAATCAACTACTGGGGCGCCTGGGTGGCTCAGTCAGTTAAGCGTCCGACTTTGGCTCAGGTCATGATCTCACAGTTGGTGGGTTTAAGCCCTGTGTCAGGCTTTGTGCTGACAGCTCAGAGCCTGGAGCCTGCTTTGGATTCTGTGTCTCCCTCTCTCTCTGCCCCTGCTCCACTCCCACTGTGTCCCTCTCTCTAAGATAAATAAACATTTAAAAAAAAATTAAAGTGATCAACTACTTGGGCCATTCCAACATATTTCTCTCCTGCTTATGACATAATTTTGGAATAAGTATTGAGAATAGATGAAAACAATATTTTAAGAATGTGAAAAACCTACTGTTTAGAATTTTTAAAAAAAGATGTTCTCTGTGCTTTTTGCTTCCTAAAGGTAAATGCTTTCTTTTTTTTTAAATAAACAATAAATGTATTTTTTTTTTAAGTTAATTTATTTAGTTTAAGAGAGAAAGAGAGAGAGGGAGGAGGGGCAAAGGGAGACGGAGAGAGAATCCCAAGCAGGCTCCACACTATCAGCATAAGCCCAGATGCAGGGCTTGATCCCACGACCGGGAGACCATGACATGAGCCAAAATCAAGAGTTGGGCGCTTAATTGACTGAGCCACCCAAGTGTCCCAGTAATGTTTTCTTTGATAATTCTTAGGGGATGGAAGAAACCTTATTCCCATCACCCCACTGTACCATATATTTTATTTAGACCTTAACAACATGAGCCAAATACCCCATTCCTGTAACACTTTTTTTCTAAAGGTTTTATAGTTTTAAGTAATCTCTACACCCAACGTGGGGCTTGAACTCACAACCCCGAGATCAAGAGTTGCAGGCTCCACTGACAACTAACCAGATGCTCCAAAATACCCCATTTCTAAAGCCAAGTTTCACTCTTCACAGAAGTATGTAAAAGATAGGGAAACACTGGTTCCTTGTTAATCAGTGAAGGAGACTTCCATTTTGTTTGATGCCCTGGTGGGTATTATTCACCTGCTAGTGCCATAAAATATGATTTGGGATGAATAAATGGGTATGTCTTTGTTTTTGAAAAGTTAGTACTTCCCCAAGCAGTTTAGTTTTAGGAAAGAAGACACACAGAAGTTGAGAACTGGAAAAACAATCCATAACTGAGCACATCTTGGAAAGCATTTTGTATTCCCAGTGGTGTGAGAACCCCCAGTTTTAAGGCCACTAAGGTAGACTCAAAAATGGCTTCATGTGCCTTAAGAAAACATTGCCATCTAGTGGCAACTACTTCATGTCATAGACACAAGGACCTAAAGGTTCCCTTGACCCTTTGAAAGGACACCTCTGATTCAGCCCAGAGTAGCAAAATACCTTGCATTTATATTGCACATTACACTTTACATTGTGCTTTCTACGTATATTGTTATTTAACATTCCAAGGAAGCTCATCCTTTTACAGATGAGGCAATTGAGGATCTGAGAGGAAAACTTATCCAATCATACTTTAATTTATTCATTCAAGATCCATTTATCAAGTACTATTACATGACTAGCAATACCCCAAGCTTGGAGTAGGGGGATGGGTTATGGGTGAATTCAAAGCTGACTAAGACACAATGTCTTTAAATCATTCACAATCTAGTGGGGACATAGAATTATGAATGATGGAGTCAGGATTTGTGTCCAAGACTAATGTGTATCAGTGTTCTTACCACTGCATCATGGTGTAGTAAATGTACATGTCATGAGGGTGTTCGGATGAATCCTGGAGTCCTTCAGTACAGGATGAGGTCAGTCATGGGGAAAGGTGGTTTCCAAGCAAAATGACTCACTGAATTAAAATGTCAACTGAGCAGAGTGCCTGCCCTTCCCTACCCTTCTAATCTGCTGCGGGCTTAGAAATCAGATAAGGAAATTTATTAAAAGGATATTCAACAGGAAGGTAAAGAACCTGAATGAAAATCCCAGAAGCTCCCCAGGAATGTTGTGTATGGTCTTTATTATGTCTGTTTTGGCCATTCTTGGGACTTTCTTAAGATGTCCTCTCTCTGAGGTAAGGCCAGGCAGCAGAGCTTGCCAGTGAATTCTGAGTAGGCAGTGTTACAGTGGAATAGATAATTATGCCACAATAAGCACAGAGAATTAGGAAAAACCCACATGCCTTATCATGGCATGCCTGCCTCCCCAGTCCTCTGTTTAGGATCTCTCCCCTAGCTTCGTGCACTGCAGAAATTGGCCTTCTTTCTGCCTTTTGAACATTCCAAGTTCTTGCCTAACACAGGATTTTGTAACATTTCTCCCTCTCTGTCACTCTTCACAAGGCTGGTTTCTCATCTTTCAAGATTTAGCTTAAATATTGCCTTCTCAGGAAGCTCTTCACTGACCACTCTAATATCTAATATAATAACTAATATTCACTTTATCTATACTCTTTACCAATATCCATTTGTGTCCTAAAAATGCTTTACATATACTTTTTAAAAAATGTTTATTATTTATTTTTGAGAGAGAGAGACAGAGAGAGAGAGAGAGAGAATGAGTGGGGCAGGGGCAGAGGGAGAGGGAGATACAGAATCCGAAGCAGATTCTAGGCTCTGAGCTGTCAGCACAGAGCCTGACACAGGGCTTGAACTCATGAAACCGTGAGATCATGACCCGAGCCGAAACCAAGAGTCGGATGCTTAACTGACTGAGCCACCCAGGCACCCCTTAAATATACTTTTTTATGCTAACTGAAGCTTTAGCATTTACCACATCCTAATATATATATATTTTGTCTCTTATCTTTGTTGTGTCTCTCCCCCTAGTAGAACATAAGCTTTGTGAGGACAACGGTTTTGTCTACTTGGCTCATTTCTCCAAGTTTACCAGCTAGAACAAGACTTGGCACATGGCAGGCACTTGGTAAATATCTATGAATGAACTGAATGAAAACTCTTTTCTTCTTTGTCTCATATGGCTATTCTCAATAAACACAACCAGACTGGCCTGGTTTTCTTAAATAGATTCTGATAGTTTTACTTGGCAGCTCAAGAAGCAGGACTGCTGTGTGCCTTTGTTTCAGGAAATGGATTTCAAGTCACCTTCCCAGGGCCCAAGTTTCTCTGGGACAGGAAATCAGGCATTAGTTAGGTGTGTTAAATTGCATTTCTTAGGTCTACACTGCTACATCCTTGTTAACTCTCTTGGACAGGATACTGGGTTAATGAGGTTAGGGTCTTGTTCAACCATCAGGTTAGCTTTCCTCTATTCCCAACCACAGTCTGCACCCTGGGATAAGCTAGCTTTCGGGTCTATGTACAGCAGATTTCAGCACTGCAGGGCTGGCCTGGAGAGAGTGGAGTTTCTTGCACGCCTCCCATTCCTGGATAAACAATGCCAAGTTCATCCCCTGCTGGTATTAAGTCAAATGTGGGGATGTCTTGTGAAGAGAACAGCATATATCCTGTGAAGGGCTGAGAAACACACTACTAAATCACCAGCTTTCAGTGAGAGCCAGGAAGGAGCAAGGCCCTTCGGCCCAGTGATCTCAGGAGGCATTTGTGAAGGTCTGGTTTGTCTACAGCATTGCCCTGAAGGTAGCAGGGAAGAATCCCTGCTGCCCTCTTGGAGGGATTCTGGGGGGGTAGTGGGGAGGGGGGTGGGGCTGAGTTCTTCCCTCACTAAGCAAATACCAGCTAGCACCCTACTCCCGAGCGCCACTCTTCCTGGCAGAGCTGCCTGAATTCCCGGCCTCCACTGCCTCACTGTCTATTCACTACTTACGGACTCACTACCTTTCCAGCTTCAACACAGACCCTCTCTTCTTTTCTTATCACAGGTCTTCAAGCGGGCCTTACGGCTCCTTGAATGTGACAAAGTATTTCCTACCGCCAGACCTTTGTACATGCTGTTCCGTCTCTACTCCTATAAAAAAGACACTCAGTTAAAAACACTCAGTTTAGTTAGAATGCTTCTGCTGTTTCCCCATTAAGCACAGAGCTGGCTTTTGGACATCCATAAATCTCTTGATCCGCTTCTCTCTATTTTCATGGCTATCACCTTATTTCATTTTTTTTCTTCTTTTTTCTTTTTTTAATTTTTTTTAATATATGAAATTTATTGTCAAATTGGTTTCCATATAACACCCAGTGCTCATCCCAAAAGGTGCCCTCCTCAATACCCATCACCCACCCTCCCCTCCCTCCCACCCCCCATCAACCCTCAGTTTGTTCTCAGTTTTTAACAGTCTCTTATGCTTTGGCTCTCTTCCACTCTAACCTCTTTTTTTTTTTTCCCCCTTCCCCTCCCCCATGGGTTTCTGTTAAGTTTCTCAGCATCCACATAAGAGTGAAAACATATGGTATCTGTCTTTCTCTGTATGGCTTATTTCACTTAGCATCACACTCTCCAGTTCCATCCACGTTGCTACAAAGGGCCATATTTCATTCTTTCTCATTGCCACGTAGTACTCCATTGTGTATATAAACCACAATTTCTTTATCCATTCATCAGTTGATGGACATTTAGGCTCTTTCCATAATTTGGCTATTGTTGAGAGTGCTGCTATAAACATTGGGGTACAAGTGCCCCTATGCATCAGTACTCCTGTATCCCTTGGGTAAGTTCCTAGCAGTGCTATTGCTGGGTCATAGGGTAGGTCTATTTTTAATTTTTTGAGGAACCTCCACACTGTTTTCCAGAGCTATCACCTTATTTCAAAACACTATGATTTTTCACCAGTAATTACCCTCAATTTTCATTTTCATTCTTGCCCCTACCAGTGCATTCTCCACACAACAGGTATAGTGGCCTCATAAAGACGGAAATCTGATCACGTTGTTTTTCTCCTAAAACACTCCAGTGGCATCCCATCCTTTTTAGGATGAAGTCTAAAATCCTTACCCTGATCTACAAGGCCCTGAATGATCTGACTTCTGTGTGCATTTCCAGCTCCATCATGTACCTCTTCTTCCTCACCACAGTCCAACTCGTGCCAGCCTTCCTGTTCCCCAAATACAGTATTTTCCACCTCCAGACTTTGCACATGCTATTCTGTCTCTACCCCTTTGCATCATCCTACTTCCCCTTCACATTTCGGCTTCTCTGTGACTTCTGCAGGAAAGCCTTTCCCAGCACCATGCATTCTCATTTTGCCCTCTCCTTTTCTTTTATAGTGCCTGTCACTGTAACATGCTTGCATATAACTATTACATGTAATTATTTACATAATTTTTTATTGTCTTTCCTGATGGACTGAGAATTGTACTAGTGCCTGATTCATTGCCAATTCTCAATAACTATTTGTTAAATAAATGAATATGAATTATTCATAATGTATTGAAGATACAAGGACTGCATCTCTATGTTCTTATACAAGAAATATCTCAGGTTTCTGAGACTGCACAGTCATGAGTGACTGGTGTCTTTGCAGAGGAATATGGGATGATATCAAAGCAAACAGATTAGAAAATGGTGCACATTGTTACAACACATAGCAAAGAATTATCAAAGACTGCTGAGGTCATGCCAGAAGGACTTTAGAGACAACTTGAAAATGCTCCCAATGGCCAAAGATGGAACAATTTGTGTAAGAAAAATAACTACAATATATTAAAACATACCAAACATGTTACATATGTTACAACCTCTGATACTAAGAGAATAAAAACTTACAGTAATCTTCTGGAGGATGGCAAAAAATCAACTTTTTCTTTCTTTTTTTTTTTTAAGAAATTGACTTTTTAATAATTTTTTTGGCATAGCTTTTTTTTAATGTTTACTCATTTTTGAGAGACAGAAAGACAGAGTGTGAGTGAGGGAGGGGTAGAGAGAGAGGAAGACACAGAATCTGAAGCAGGCTCCAGGCTCCAAGTTGTCAGAGCAGAGTCCGACATGGGGCTTGAACTCACAGACCATGAGATCATGACCTGAGCCGAAGTCAGATGCTCAACTGACTGAGCCACCCAGGCTCCCCCAAAATAAACTTATTCTTTGAAAACTGGCAATGAAGAGAAAAAAAAAAATAAAGCATTTATTCTAGCTTTCTAATATTAACTTTACCTCTGGATAACTGAACAGTTAATAAGAGGAAGTGTCTTTTTTATGTATGTATTCCAGCTAATGAAGAAAATGATACCATTAGAATATCACAGTTTGGCAGCTTAAATGGAATTAACAAATCCAGGCAATGATTAGCAACAACTGATAACATCATTATGTGGTATTTCAACCAAACAGAAGGACACACACAATGTATAAAAATGCCTTTCAAGAAAAAAAAGTCACACCTGAATCTGAGATAGGTCCAACTATCCATTTACAGGAAATAAAGAAGATAGAGGTACATATTAAATTATACTATGGGGATGCAATGAACAAAGTCCCAGCTCTGTTTATAGGACATAAGACTTGATTTCCTCTGCAAAAAGTCCTAGGAAGGATAAAATGAGAGATGGGAGAGAACTGAAAGATTTAAAGACTTAAAAGAAAAAAAAAAGAAAAGAAAAGTAAATAAAGACTTAAAAGACATATCAACCATTTTGCATTAGATGGACCTTGTTTGGATGACTGGAAGACATCCAAATATATTGAAGACATTAAGGAATTTAAGACATTATAATAGTATTGCTGTTAATATTATTTTTAAAAAACATCTTTATCTCTTAAAGATATATAGGAAAACATTTACAGATGAAATAATATGATGTCTGAAATTAACTTTAAATTAATCCTGGGTGGAGGGACGCCTGGGTGGTTCAGTCGGTTAAACACCCAACTCTTGGTTTCAGCTCAGGTGATGATCTGAGCCCCACATCGGGCTCCACACTGACAGTGCAGATCCTGCTCGTGTTCTCTCTCTCTCTCAAAATAAATAAACTTAAAAAAAATAAAAAATTAATTAAGTCTGGGTGGAAAGAGAAATATATATATATATATGTGTGTATATATCTTTTTTTTTTTTTTTTTTGAGAGAGAGAGAGAGAGAGCTGGAGCAGGGGAGAGGGCAGAGGAAGACAGAGAATCTTAAGCAGGCTCCCTACTGAGCATGTAGGCCTTGATCCCACAACACTGGGACCATGACCTCAGCCGAAACCAAGAGTCGGATGTTCAACCAACTGAACCACCAAGGTACCCCATTTATTTTTTTTTTAAATAAACTCTAGTCCCAACCTGGGGCTCAAACTCAGAACCCCAAGACCAAGAGTCACGTGCTCTGCTCTACCAACAGTGCCAGACAGGTACCCCAGGTTGATAATTATTAAGACTGTTGGAGGGGTACTTGGGAATTTATTATATGAAACTACTTCTTTTGAACATGTTCCAAAATTTTCAATAATATAACAGGTCAAAAAATTAATAGAGAAAAAAGGGACAACATTTCCCTGGGTTTCAATATATCAGACTCAGAACTAATGCCTAGATTCTAGGAGGCATTTTAAAGTTATTTACTTATTTGTTTGTTTAGAGTGTGAGCAGGGGAGGAGCAGAAAGAGAGGGAGAGAATTCTACTCTGTGAGGGGTGGAGGGGGGAGCTCAACATGGTATCAATCCCACAAACTGTGAGATCATAACCTGAGCCAAGATCAAGAGTTGGACACTTAACTAAAAATAAGTTGGTATGCTTAACTAACTAAGCCACCCAGGTGTTCCTAGGAGAGATTTTTAAAAAGAACACAAATCTGGTTATTGAATGTCTAAATCTGGACAGTTTGAGGCTTGAAGGAGCACTCATGTCTCCCTTGCTGTGGGGAGCCAGGAGCAGAGCACAGCCTAGGGCTTTAGTTCCAGTTACATCCAGATGATGCAGATGGCAGGAACAGGATGAAATGACAATAAATATTCCATTTTAATACTGTCCTGTGCTATTTGTATTTCCAAAAAGAAACACGGATATAGGGCAATCCTTTTCAACCAAGCCTTTCAAAGTTTTGCCTCCAGTTCCAGCAATCACTATAATGAACAGTGGAATTCATGAGAGTAAATTAGATTTTTATTGAATGGAGGTAACGAACTAACTACTCAGTGTAGACCAGTGCTGTTCAGTAGAATGTTCTGTGATGACAGAAACATTCTGCATGTTTAATGTGATAGCCAATAGCCATATATGGCTACTGGGCACTTCATACGTGATGATTGGGAAAATGAATTTTATATTTTATTTAACTTCTTTTTTTTTAATTTGAGAATCAGGCAAAAGTTTATTAAAGTATAAGATTAGAAAGGAAGAATAGTAGGAAAGCTCTCTTTACAGAGAGGGGACATTTGAAAGTGAACGCCGCTATTTTATTTAATTTCAATTGGTTTAAGTGAAATAGCCTCCTGTGGCTGGAAGCTACTGTACTGGACAGCACAGTATGGCTCTATGCAGTATCTATAGTAATTGCTTCCTTAATGCTTTCTACTACTAACTCAGTCACAAAGAATGTTTTATTCTCTCTAGCCAAACAGGTCAGTCAACATTAATTTTAGTAAACATTCTTCTCCTAGTTCTATTCCCACTCCTTTATTTAAAAAGAACAATAACAAAAATTGTGAAGATTCTAATTAGCCACCCTTTCCATATATCCTCTAGGAGACAAACAGAGGTATACAATATTTCCAGGAGGGATTATCTAATCCACACCCTTCTTTTTACATAATTTATTCATTTAACAAATAATTAATGAGCACCTACCCTGTGCCCGGCATTATACCTATTGGTGCTATGAATATATTGATTGTTGTAGGTGAGATACTGTGGTGCTCAGATCTTCTTTCAGGACCAAGGCACTCATTCTAACAGCAGCTGGGGTTATCAACTGCCAATAGCTCTCAGCTGAATCCTTCTCCAGGGCTGTGTAAGCCTCAAGAAATTGCCTCACCCAAGTTTAAGGTCCCTCCCTGAGGACCATGCACATCTGGTCTATAATGGGGATATAAAGTAGGCCCACTTGGTGAAATCTGTGACCACTATGAAAGGTGGTCCTAAGTCCAGGGCTCCCCATGACTATTAGAGAGAGGCCTTTGTTGCAACCATATCATAGTTCAGCTTCTTCCTCTGCCCAACCCAAGCCCCAGAGGTTGTTACAAAATGCAAATCTCCATTTTACACAGACTTGGTTCCTGCCCTCATGGAGATGACACCATTCTGAAGTTTAAGGACTAGTCCAAGAACACACAGATGATTCATAGTAGAGCTAGGAGAATCCATTTTCCTGGTGTTCACTGTAGTCCTCCTTCTGCTGTGCCATGTGGCCTTATAATAAAACATGCTGCACTAGGAAATCACAACTTGCTATTGGGAATAGTACTAACAGAATAAGGTATCTTTCTAAAATGTTAAATTAGGGGTGCCTGGGTGGCTCAGTCGGTTGAGCGTCTGACTTTGGCTCAGATCATGATCTCACAGCTCTTGAGTTCAAGCCCTGCGTCGGGCTCTGTGCTGACAGCTCAGAGCCTGAAGCCTGATTCGGATTCTCTATCTCCCTCTCTCTCTGCCTTTCCCCTTCCTCTGTCTCTCTCTCTCTCTAAAATAAACACTAAAAAATAAAATAAAATGTTAACTTGAACAACAGGCAAATTAATTTCCATTGAGACTAGCACTTCTTTCCTTTTAGGATAATGCTTCCCTCTTCTTCTAGACACAGGATCCTAACAGAAGTGACTGTCTTCTTAAATGACCCAGATTCTTTGACCAGATGGTAGGTTGATAGGTGGGTACCAATCGTGATAACCTGGCCATTACTGGACCAGGGATGGGCATATGACTGAAGCCAGGCCAATCACAACCCACTCCCAGAATTGTTCTTAAACTGGAGTTCTTAAATTGCTCTTAAACTCATCCTAGTTGGAAGATATGAGTGTGAGTTTAGGGTGATCAAAACTTATTGTGGAAAGATAAAGATCTCATCCTGGGAAGAAGCCGGATTGAGAGAAAAAAGCTTTCCCTATAGAGAAAAATAGAAAGAGGGGTATACAAAGTCCCACTGACACAATGTGTTCCTCTTTCAAAGACATCCCTGAGGCCAGTGCCACCCCTGCTCTACCTAAAACATGGTAATTTGAGCCAATGAATTTTCTCCTGTTTGCGTAAGCTAGTTCATGATGAGTTTCTATCCTGTTGTCCTACTACCCGAGTAAATTGATTCCACTTTTCCATTTTACCTTGCCACCTATGTTTTATATACCCATTTTTATGTAGCTTACATTCCTTAGCATATAATTTTGCCATTACTTCATTCATATTTTTCCACCATTCACAGAATGGCCACAAGTTAATATAACACAATCTAACAACTTCCTAGCTGCAGAATATTTAGATTGTTTGCTTTTTCCTTCATTATTATTATCCCTAACATTACAATGACCAGATTGGTATATGTAGTTTTATTCTTCTGTTAAATTAATTTTCAAGTGAAATTCCCAGGAGTGAGATTGCTGAATCAAAGGGTGTGAGCACTTCCATGGTTTGTGACACAAAAGTGAATATTTTTTACATTTCAGAAGAAGTTTGCTTAGATGTCAAGTTTGAAAGGAAATGTCAGGGGCGCCTGGGTGGCTCAGTCGGTTAAATATCCAACTTCAGCTCAGGTCATGATCTCATGGCTTGTGAGTTGGAGCCCCGCATTGGGCTTTGTGCTGACAGTTTGGAGCCTGGAGCCTGCTTCAGATTCTGTCTCCCTCTCTCTCTGCCCCAACCCACTCACATTCTGTCTCTGTCTCTCTCAAAAATAAATAAACATTAAAAAAAATTTTTTTTAAATCAAAAGAAATGTCAGTCTTTAATGGTGAGAGCCTTGAGTCACTCTCTCCTGCTTAAATTTCTGTCACGTGGCCTTGCTTTCAGGGCCAATTGTTATTGGTTGCTCATCTAGAATAGCTGGTGGTAG
Organism: Panthera tigris; assembly: GCF_018350195.1. Taxonomy (NCBI): domain Eukaryota; kingdom Metazoa; phylum Chordata; class Mammalia; order Carnivora; family Felidae; genus Panthera; species Panthera tigris. The sequence continues at coordinate 79,137,043 of NC_056662.1, forward strand.
CAAGAAACTCCTGAGGCCACAGTAGCTGGCTGTGCTGGGGTTTTACCCTGCCAAGGAATGGAGTTCCAGGATGTGGTGGAGGGTTCTTACAGAGGAAAGGAGGGCTGTGGAAGGGACCAGAAACGTCAGGAGGGGCTTTTAAAATACCAAGTTCTCTTTACCCACAGGCAGATTCAGAATCTCATTGAGGGGAGAAACCCTCCACAGGTAATAAGTCCTTAATAAATTCTCCTATTATATCCTCCCATACCACTTTGGGTTTTCCTGTCATAGCACTTATCATTACTGCAAATTATTAATTATGCAATTCATCGTCTCATTTCTGGGATTTTAACTTAAGGATTCTTTTTTTTTCTTTTTAACTCTTTAAGTAGGCTTCATGCCCAGTGCAGAGCCCAATGCAGGGCTTGAACTCACGAATAATGAGATCATTACCTGAGCTTAAATCAAGAGTCAGATGCTTAACAGAATTAACTCTTAAGAGGGCACTAACTTAAGAATTAATTCAATAGAAAAAAAAAAGCTACATACATCATGTTGTCTATGAGTCTTGTGAAGACTGAGAATTGTGTCCTTTTCCTTCACTCCTGTATCCTAAGCATCTAAAACAGTGCATGACACATAGTATGTACTGAATAAATATTTTTTTCAATGAATAAGTCATATTAGCATAATAAAAGAAACTAAGTAAACTATATTTCCATAATTTTTTTTAATGTTTATTTTTCAGAGAGAGAGAGACAGAGTACGAGTAGGAGAGAGGCAGAGAGAGAGGGAGACACAGAATCTAAAGCAGGCTCCAGCCTCCAAGCTGTTAGCACAGAACCTGACGTCAGACTGGAACCTACTAACCATGAGATCATGACCCAAGCCAAAGTGGGAGGCTCAACCAACTGAGACACCCTGGAGCTCCCCTAAGTTAATTATATTTCTTTAAAAAAAAAATTTTTTTTTTTAACGTTTCTTTATTTTTGGGACAGAGAGAGACAGAGCATGAATGGGGGAGGGGCAGAGAGAGAGGGAGACACAGAATCCGAAGCAGGCTCCAGGCTCTGAGCCATCAGCCCAGAGCCTGACGCAGGGCTCGAACTCACGGACCGCGAGATCGTGACCTGAGCTGAAGTCGGACGCTTAACCGACTGAGCCACCCAGGCGCCCCTATATTTCTTAAATTTACTTGATCATGGAACCATTTTTTCTTTTTTCTTTCTTTAAAATTTTTTTTTAATGTTTTTAATTATTTTTTAGAGAGAGATAGAGACAAAGTGCAAACAGGGGAGGAACAGAGAAAAAGGGAGACACAGAATCCGAAGCAGGCTCCAGGTTCTGAGCTGTCAGCACAGAGCCCGACGCAGGGCATGAACTCACGAACTGAGAGATCATGACCTGAGCCAAAGTCAGACGGTTAACCTACTGAGCCACCCTGGTGCTCCTTTTTTTATTTCTTAATGCTTATTTATTTATTTATTTTGAGAGCGAGAGAGTGAGCAGAAGAGGTGCAGAGAGAGGGAGAGAGACAGAATCCCAAACAGGCTCTGCACTGTCAGCACAGAGCCCGATGTGTGGCTCAAGCCCACAAACCATAAGATGATGACCTGAGAGGAAACCAAGAGTGGGTGCTTAACCAACTGAGCTACCCAGGAGCCCCTGAACCATTTTTTTCAAATTTAAGTTAACATTTTAAGGGACACACTTGGGAAATGCCAAATCCATGTGTTAGGGAAAAGTAATAAGATGAGGCGAGGATATGGCACAAAAACAGACACTCAGATCAATGGAACAGAATAGAGAACCCAGAAATGGACACACAAACGTATGGCCAACTAATCTTTGACAAAGCAGGAAAGAATATTCAGTGGAATAAAGACAGTCTCTTCAGCAAGTGGTGCTGGGAAAATTGGACAGCAACATGCAGAAAAATGAACCTGGACCACTTTCTTACACCATACACAAAAATAAACTCAAAAGGGATGAAAGACCTACATGTAAGACAGGAAGCCATCAAAATCCTCGAGGAGAAAGCAGGCAAAAACCTCTTTGACCTTTGCTGCAACAACTTCTTACTCAACATGTCTCCGGAGGCAAGGGAAACAAAAGCAAAAATGAACTATTGGGACCTCATCAAAATAAAAAGCTTCTGCACAGTGAAGGAAACAATCAACAAAACTAAAAGGCAACCGAGGGAATGAGAGAAGATCAGTCTTCTGACTTATCTGACATATTAAAGGGTTAGTATCCCAAATCTATAAAGAACTTATCAAACTCAACACCCAAAATACATATAATTCAGTGAAGAAATGGGCAAAAGACATGAATAGACACTTCTCCAAAGAAGACATCCACATGGTCAACCAACACATGAAAAAATGCTTAACATCACTCATCATCAGGGATATACAAATCAAAACCACAATGAGATACCACCTCCCACGTGTCAGAATCGCTAACATTAACAACTCAGGCAAGAATAAATATTGGCGAGGATGTGGAGAAAGAGGATCTCTTTTGCACTGCTGGTGGGAATGCAAACTGGTGCAGCCACTCTGGAAAACAGTACGGAGGTTCCTCAAAAAATTAAAAATAGAACTACCCTACAAGCCAGCAATTGCACTACTAGGTATTTATCCAAGGGATACAGATGTGCTGTTTCTGAGGGGCGTATGCACCCCAATGTTATATTATAGCAGTACTATCGACAATAGCCAAAGTATGGAAAGAGCCCAAATGTCCATCGATGGATGAATGGATAAAGAAGAGGTGGTATATATATATACAATGGAGTATTACTCGGCAATCAAAAGAATGAAATCTTGCCATTTGCGACTACGTGGATGGAACTAGAGGGTATTATGCTAAGTGAAATTAGTCAGAGAAAGACAAATATCACATAACTTCATTCATATGAAGAATTTAAGATACAAAACAGATGAACATAAAGAAAGGGAAGCAAAAATAACATAAAAACAGGGAAGGAGACAAAACACAAGAGACTTAAATATAGAAAACAAACAGGGTTGCTGGTGGGGTTGTGGGACGGGGGATGGGCTAAATGGGTAAGGGCATTAAGGAATCCACTCTTGAGTGCTCGCTTTGACAGCACATATACTAAAAAGAAAGGAATCTATTCCTGAAATTATTGTTGCACTATATGCTAATTAACTTGGATGTAAATTTAAAAATTAATTAACTACTTAATTAATTAATAAAAAGATGAGGTGAGGATAAGTAGCCTCGTGTGTTTCACAGGAATTCTGTACCTCTCAGAACTTGCCTGGGAACTGCTGCATCCAGTTGGAGTACAATAGAGAGGAACTTCAGTGATATGACTGACTTGAAGGGAATTTTGATGAAGTTAATCAACACAGCAGTTCGATAATCAGGTAGAAATGTAATCGTCCCAGTTAATGTTCTCTTGAAAATTCATAATTTGTGGATTATTGGACCGTATTACAGGCCAGCCCCATCTAACTTAGAAGGCATCTCTCTCTTTTTTATTTTTTTAACGTATATTTATTTTTGAGAGAGAGAGACAGACAGACTGCAAGCTGGGGAGGGGCAGAGAGAGGAGACACAGAGTCTGAAGCAGGCTCCAGGCTCCACGCTGTCAGCACAGAGCCCAATGCGGAGCTCCAACTCACGAACTGCGATATTGTGACCGGAGCCAAAGTGGGCCACTTAACTGAGCCACCCAGGCACCCCAGAAGGGATCTCTTAGGATGCTTCCTAAGGCAGTTTATTTATGAGCATTTTCCCAGTGCTAACATATATTGAAATGAGTCTTCTGCATATTTTAAAAGATTAACATATCCAAATAAAAAGATTAATTAATTCATAGAGACTTTCTCTGTATAAGTGAGAAATTATTCTGGCGTTTACTCACTGTGAGTATAAAGAGCTCTAGATTAGGAATCTAGATTAGCTGAGACACCTGGTTCTAATTCTAGCCTTGCTCTTAAGCAAACTACTTCATCTTTAGGAGTCTTTCTGAGCCTTAGAAACCTCTTCTATAAAGTGAAAGGATTGAATTAAAAGACTGTAATATTCCTTCCAGCTCAGATAACCAATGGTGCTTATCCAAAAGCACATTTAGTTTCTAGAAATGGCATAAATAACTGTGAACATGAATTCCTGGTTAATACACTCATTACTGTGGCTAGTACAGCGTCTGGGACCATTACAGAGAAGTAGATGCTAAAACAAAGTTCAAATTTCATGACTTAAATCATGATTGCTCTGTGACTGAGTAATTCAAAAGACTCTCATGGAACAGGTTTGAGTAGGCCCACTTATATTTAATACTGGCTGAGAAGAAAAGTGAAATGTGATGAAAGATACACTGAAATTAACCCAAAGCAGACCCTTTGCTATTTGCAGGTCTATGGTAGGACCACTTTACTTATCAGCTTTGTTCTGTGACCTTATAAGTGTCTCTTGAGCTCCCAGCACTTGATTCTCCCCTCAGATACATTTCCCCTGTACTGCTTATCTTGTAAAATTAACTACTGTGTTACAAATGTATGAGCCAAAGCTAATTTTATAAGAAACTTGAGTGAGAGGAAATCAATCTTTCAAGGTCCCTGAAGTCCTGAGATCATAAAGAAAGAGCTAAAGAAGTCGTTTCTGGCTTTTTACTTTTGATGTCCTTCTTAGTTTCAGTTTTCTCTTTTTGAAACTTTCCCCAGAATTTCCACGGCATATATAGATGCTCCTAAGCAAAACAATGACAAATACTATGCTGTTAGAAAGGTCACAGCCTGCACAGCAAACAGACACTGCAAGGCTGGCTTGTTAGTGGAAATTTACAAATGATAATGGGGCTGCCACTTTTGCTTTAAGAGCTACTCCCACTTGGGAACCTGTGACTATGTAGTCACCAAAAAGCAAAAAGTGGTTAATTCTTTGGTTTACTGAAACGAGCCCTATTGATCAAGTTCATGGAAGGTCATTACTTCATTTTACACTTTATCACAGTTTGGCAACCACAGACACTTCAGCACTTATAAATGGTCAGATTTAATTGTTGTTGAGTTACAAAATTATGGGCTATGCCTATTACTATAAGTCCAACCTTAATGCAGCTCAAGCTTAAAATTCTAAGAAATGTTTTCAGTTTCTCTCTCTGATATGAGTGTGTGTGTGTATGTGTGTGTGTGTGTGTGTGTGTGTGTGTGTGTGTGTGTGTGTTATGTAAAACTCAAGTCTAATGACTGTTTTGAAAAGATCTAGGCAAAGGGTCATGACAACAATTCAGCTATTTAGCACAACTCTCTGTCAACAAATCACTAGAGAAAGGCTTAAAGTGAGGTAATAATTCCGGCTCATTGTCAGTGAATAAACACCAGGCATCTATAGACGTGTTTAATTAATTCCTACACTCTCTTCAAATACAAATTAATACAAAGTGGCATTTTGCGACTTGAAGGAAATTACCCACATGGCTGAGATATGCATCTCCAAAGACTGTATAGTTGAAGTGTGGATTTATGTACGGAACATACAGGAATCTGAGTAATATTTTGAAATTAACATTTATTTCACAGAAAAGGCAGATAAAGTAGATAATAAAAGATGGCAAGGGAGACACCAGACACAAGTAACAAGGCAAGCCAAGCTGTGCTCTGTTAGAAGTGTAAACAAACTACCCCCTCAGCACCAAGGAGGAGCAATTTAAACCAGATGGGAGGAAAAGCTCCACAGAGAAAGGGAAGTGACTCTGGAGTTGCTCTGGGAAGATGAGTACTGTTTTGATTAATAGAGAAGAGGAGGAAGGCATTCCAGTTAGAAGCACATCAGAGGCACAGAAGAGTGAAAAGCACTACCTGGGGCAGTCCTTGGTAAAAAATGGGAATGGTGGAGGTGGGGCTGGACTGGGTAAGGGACTCATTTTGAGCAGCTTTGAATGTTGACCTAAAAAAAAGTGTGAATCCATTAAAGAAAGAAATATTTTTCCAGTTTTGTGCCACACCTTTTTTAAAATGAAAAAATAAATATAAATATACATTATAAATACTTAAATACTATGAGGAGTAGTGAATAATACTGTGAGAAGTAGAAAGTTAGTCTTTCATAATTCCACAACCTGGATATAACTATTGTTAGGGTAATTTGGTATTATCAGAATTTTAACAAATAATGTTAAATTGCCCTCTAAAAAGTTTGTATCTAATAACTTCCACCAATAGTGAATAAGGTTGCTTGTTTTCCTACATATTTACCAACAATGACTATTTTCATTCTTTTTCATCTTTGCTGATCTCATAGGAGAAAAAATGACATTTCATTCTTTTTTGTTGTTGTTGTTCCAATACCTTTTATTTTATTTATTTTTTTAATTTAATTTTTTAAAATTTACATCCAAATTAGTTAGCATATAGTGCAACAGTGATTTCAGGAGTAGATTCCTTAGTGCCCCTTACCCATTTAGCCCATCCCCCTTCCCACAATCCTTCCCCTAACCCTCTGTTTGTTCTCCATATTTATGAGTCTCTTATGCTTTGTCCCCCCCCCCCGTTTTTATATTATTTTTGATTCCCTTCCTTTATGTTCATCTGTTTTGTCTCTTAAAGTCCTCATATGAGTGAAGTCATATGATATTTGTCTTTCTCTAATTTCACTTAGCATAATACCCTCGAGTTCTATCCACGTTGTTGTGAATGGCAAGATTTCATTCTTTTCGATTGCTGAGTAATACTCCATTGTGTGTGTGTGTGTGTGTGTGTGTGTGTGCCACCTCTTCTTTATCCATTCATCCATTGATGGACATATTTGGGCTCTTTCCATACTTTGGCTATTGTTGATCGTGCTGCTATAAACATTGGGTGCATGTGTCCCTTTGAAACAGCACACCTGTATCCCTTGGATAAATACCTAGTAGTGCAATTGCTGGGTTGTACAGTAGTTCTATTTTTAATTTTTTGAGAAACCTCTATACTGTTTTCCAGAGTGGCTGTACCAGCTTGCATTCCCATGACATTTCATTCTTTTTTTTTTTTTTTAATTTTTTTTAAATTTTTTTTTTCAACGTTTTTTATTTATTTTTGGGACAGAGAGAGACAGAGCATGAACGGGGGAGGGGCAGAGAGAGAAGGAGACACAGAATCGGAAACAGGCTCCAGGTTCCGAGCCATCAGCCCAGAGCCTGACGCGGGGCTCGAACTCACGGACCGCGAGATCGTGACCTGGCTGAAGTCGGACGCTTAACCGACTGCGCCACCCAGGCGCCCCGATGACATTTCATTCTTAAGTGTATTTTCATTTTGTTGTGGCCATTTTATTTCTTTGCCCCCAGTTTGAAATGCCCCCTTTATTATAACTCACCAGTGTATCCCCAGCACCTAGCATATGCAAAGCACTCAATAAATGAAGAAATATAATAGATAGGAATGGTTCATTGCTGCTCTTTTGAAGAGGAAAATGGTATAATCATATCTGTGTTTTAAGACCGTAGTTCTGATGGCAGTATAAAGAAAGGACTGAGAGCTGAAAGCTTCTGAATTCAGAATATAGTTCAGAAAATCATTAACACATTCCAGGCATGAAAATGTTGAATGACTTACATAGGGTAGGGCCAGTGTGGATGGAAGATGGGAGTGGAAATGGAGCATTACAGAAGTGGAATTGAGATGATGAAAGCACTTATAAGCACTGAAGAAGATGAAAGAGAAGGAGGTGTTAAAGAAAACTGGAGTCTCTAGCTTGCATGCTTGAGTGGATTTTCACACAGTTAATGACAATATGGAACCCATAATGAGGAATAATTTTTTTTGCAAAGAGTCGCAACTGAGTCCATTTCATACATTAAGTGGGACTTGCCTCTTCCCATCCAACTTGCCTCTTTGTATTCCTATTTGTGACCTTGTTGCTCTAACGATAGTGTGGCATTGATTTCCACTATTTTGCATCTTTTTCTTTAAGTGAATTCTAGCCCCAACATGGGGCTCGAACTCACAACCCCAAGATCAAGAGTTGCATGCTCTACTGACTGAGCCAGCCAGGCACCCCAACTATTTTACTTTTTTTTTTTTTTTTTACATCTTTGATTTCCACTTTTCTGTTGGAGTCCTCCACCTAAAAGCATGTTCAACTTGCCCCTTTCTTCAACTACATCATTATTCTAGTCTCTCCTTTATTACTCCCATTGCCTCTACTTTTTTCTTTTTTACCACCACTTATCAATGCATTAATTAATTCACTTATTTAATATTCACCTAATATTTGTGGAGAGCTTTCAATATATCAGGTATAGTCTACAGGATGGGGAACATTAGTAAATAAAAGGGACAAAAATCCCTACTTTTTGGAGCTCATGTATTGTTCTACTTACTCATTATTTTCTTCTTATCTGCTTCCACCATTGTCCTGGAATTGTTCTTTTGAAAACTGACATTGACTTCAAGATTGTTAAATCTAAATGCCATTTCTTGGCCTCTTTGACCTCTCTGCAGCACTTGACGTTGTTGACAGCTATCTATAACAAAGCCAAAACCTTATCATAACTATTGTTCATGCATTCCCTAGAGAACTCTGAAGAATGTTTTGGTCCCAGTAGATATCCAATACATTTTAATAGGTAGAGATTAAGTTGAGTGCATTCCAAGTACAAAAAATGAAAGGGCAGGAAGCCATGGGCCATTTTTTGGAATATTTATTTCAGTTTAGCCATAAATGATGAGGAGGAATACTACGAGGAAGAACAACTGTATGCCAACAAATTAGATAACTTAGATGAAATATACAAATTCCTAAAAAGACACAGACTACCAAAACTAACTCAAGAAGAAACAGACAATTTGAATAGATCTACAACAAGTGAACAGATTGAATTAGTAATAAAAACTACCTACAAAGAAAAGCCCAGACCCAAATGACTTCACTACTGAATTCCACCAAACATAGGTGCCATAGGTACAAACAAGCCTGATGTTGTAGTTTATACTTTGCCTTATCATTAATGAACTGCTGAAGGTTAGGAGAGTTAAGTAATACAAGGGCAGGGTCAAATCACTTCCCTTTCTAAACAGAGCTGCTGCTGAGCCATCTGAGTCAATTATACTCCTCAACTGGGTTAGATCCTGGCTCTGGATCCTCCAGATTCAGAGGTTCTATGACATTTACTGCTTGACTGGACATCGAATATTAAGGCTGTGAGGTATTCCAGTAGTTCTGAGCTGGAATGTGGTATCAGAAGCAGTCATAAATATACTAAGTCCAAGAATCACCCGCAGGAGGACCTTAATACCATCCACCTGCCTAGAAATTAGTCTAAAAGTAGGTGATGCTGGTATGAAGTAGGTGGCTTACTGCTGTCTTAGGAAGCTGGTGTCACTTTAGTGAAATCAATCAAACTTGCTTTCACAATCCTTAGTAAGGAATCAAAACTACTCAGAAAATGTGACCAAAGTTTATGTCAAGCCATGGCCATAACCATCACACCAAATTGTCTTAAATATTATATAAACCAAAAATAAGCTTTTTCCTCATACCTCTCCATTTCTACTTTCATAGAAATATTTACTAAAAACATGAACACAGATACTTCCATTGTCTCACAAAATTTTATTACTTCTATACATTGGTCTTACTTCTGTTATAGATATTATCAGGCTATTATCTTGTCAACTCCTGAACTTTAGGGCAGGAACAAGACCTTTGATACTCAGGCAGTAGTCTGCTCACTTTAAGCATATTCAATGCATATTGGTATGATTTTTCCTTCATGTTCTTCTCACTTCTTTCTTTCTGATTGGCAGCCTCTATGGAAAATCTAGTGCTTCATTTCCCCTATTATCTTAACTCATTCTTTACTAAATATATACTGAGCATCTTGTATGTTCCAAATACCATCGTAGGCTCCAGGGATTTGGTAGTGAATGAAATCCCTGCCCTCATGGAACTTAATATCTAGTAAAGGAGGTAGATGATAAGCAAACAGATATGTAATGGTGTTGGTAAGTGCTATGTAGAAACAGGGAGCTAGAAAGCAACTAGGTTGATAAGGTAGTCATCGCATTCTATCAGAGACCTGAAAGCAAGAGGAAACTTTGCAGATATCTAGAGGAAGTGTCTTCTGCACAGAGGGAACAGAAAATATGAAGGTTCTAAGAGATGGATATGCTTGGTGTATAAAAATAGCATGAAAGACAGTATGCAACAGTGTACAGGGATGACTGGTGGAAAATGAGGTTAGAAAAAAGGTGGGGTGGGGCACCTGGGCGGTTCAGTCAGTTAAGACCTGGACTCTTGATTTCAGCTCAGGTCATGATCTCAGGGTCATAAGATCTAGCCCAGTGTCCGTGTGGAGCCTGCTTGGGATTCTCTCTCTGCCCTTCCTCCCCTGTGTGCACACACACGGGTGTGCTCTCTCTCTCTCAAAATAAATAAATAAACTAAAAAGAAAAAAAAAAAGAAAAAGATGGGGGAAAAAGGAGGAGAAATAAAAATTGACACCACAGAAATACAATGTATTATAAGAGAATATTATGAAAAATTATATGCCAACAAATTGGACAACCTAGAAAAAACTGGATGAATTCCTAGAAACATACAATCTTCCAAAACCGAATCAGAAAGAAAGTGAAAATTTGAACAAACTGATTACTAGTAATGAAATTGAATCAGTAATCAAAAAACCCGGGACAAACAAACATCTATGACCTTCATAGGCAAATTCTACCAAAGGTTTAAAGAAAAGTTAATACCTATTCTTCTCACACTATTCCAAAAACCAAAAAAAACCCCAAAAAACAAAACAAAACAAAACAACAACAACAACAACAACAACAACAAACAGAAAAGGAAGGAAAGCTTCCAAATACATTCTATAAACCCATAATTTCCCTGATACCAAAACCAGATAAAGACACTACAAAAAAAGAAAACTACAGGCCAATGTTGCCAATGAACATAGATGGAAAAACTCTTGACAAAATAGTAGCAAACTAAATTCAACAATGTGTTAAAAAAAAAAATTCACCACAGTCAAGTGGGATTTATTCTTGGTGATTAAATATTCATAAATCAATCAGTGTGATACATCATATCAACAAAGGAAAAGATAAAAACCACATGATCAATAGATGCAGAAAAAGCATTTGACAAAATACAACATCCATTCACGATAAAAACTTTCAACAAAGCAGGTTTAGAGGGAACATACCTCATCATTATAAAGGATAGGTATAAAAAACTCACAGCTAGCACTGCACTCAATGGTGAAAACCTGAAAGCTTTTCCCTTAAAGATCAGGAACAAGACAAGGATATCCACTCTCACCATTTTTATTCAACATAGTACTGAAAGTCCTAGCCACAGCAATCAGATAATAAAAAGAAATAAAAGGCATCTAAATTGGTAAGGAAGAACTAAAACACTCATTATTTGCAGATGACATGATACTATACACTGAAAACCCTAAAGACTCCACCAAAAAACTACTAGAACTGATAAATGAATTCAATAAGGTTTCACAATACAAAATCAATATACAGAAATCTGTTGTATTTCTATACAATAATAATGAGGCACCAGAAAGAGAATAAGAAAGCAATCCCATTTATAATTGCACCAAAAATAATAAAATACCTAGGAATAAACTTAACCAAAGAGGTGAAAGACCTGTACTCTGAAAATTATAACACTGGTGAAAAAAACTGAAGATGACACAAACATATGGAAATATATTCCATCCTCATGGATTGGGAGAACAAATATTGTTAAAATGTCCATACCACCCAAAGGAATCTACAGATTTAATGCAATCCCTATCAAAATACCAACAGCATTTTTCACATAACTGGAAAAAATAATCCTAAGATTTGTATGAAACCACAAAATAACCAAAGCAATCTTGAGAAAGAAGAACAAAACTGAAGGTTCACAATCCCAGATTACAAGATATACTACAAAGCTCTAGCAATCACAACACTATGGTACTGGCATAAAAGTGGACACAAAGTTCAATGGAATAGAATAGGGAGTCCAGAAATAAACCCACAATTATATGGTCAATTAATCTATGACAAAGGAGGCAAGAATATGCGATGGAAAAAAGAAAGCCTCTTCAATAAGTGGTGCTGGGAACACTGGACAGCAACATGCAAAAAAAATAAAGCTGGACTACTTTCTTACAGCATATATAAAAATAAACTCAAAACAGATTAAAGACCTAAATGTGAGATCTGAAACCATAAAAATCCTAGAAGAGAGTACAGGCAGTAATTTCTGATATTGGCCATAACAACATGGTTCTAAATATGTCTCCTGAGACAAAAGAAACACAAGCAAAAATAAACTATTGGGACTACATCCAAATAAAAAGCTTCTGCACAGTGAAGGAAACAATCAACAAAACTAAAAGGCAACCTACGGAATAGGAGAAGATGTTTGCAAATGATATATCCAATAAAGGGTTAGTATCCAAAATAAATATAGAAGTTATACTACTCATTACCAAAAGCAATCCAATTTAAAAATGAGCAGAAGACATAAATGGATATTTCTACAAAGAAGAAATGGGTGAGAGACACATGAAAAGATGCCCAGCATCACTCGTCATCAGGGAAATGCAAATCAAAGCCACAATGAGATACCACCTTTTACCTATTAGAATGGCTAAAATAAAAAACATAAGAAGCAGGTGTTGGTGAGGATGTGGAGAAAAAGGAACTCTCGTGCTTTGCTGGTGAGAATGCAAACTGGAGCAGCCACTGTGGAAAACAGTATGAAGCTTCCTCAAAATATCACAAATGGGGTGCCTGGGTGGTGGCTCAGTTTGTCAAGCATCCAACTCTTGATATTGGCTTCGGTCATGATTTTGTGGTCATGAGATTGAGCCCCATGTTGGGCTCCACTCTGAGCAGAGCCTGCTTGGGATTCTCTCCCTTTTTCTCTGCCCCTGCCCTTCTCAAAATAAATAATTAAACTTAAAAAAATTTAAAATGGAAATACCATATGATTCAGTAATTCCACTACTGGGTATTTACCCAAAGAATATGAAAACACTAATTTGAAAAGATACCTGTATCCCTACATTTATTGTAGCATTATTTACAATCACCAAATTATGAAAGCAACCCAAGTGTCCATTGATAGATGAATGGATAAAGAATATGTGATATATACATGTGTGTGTGCATACACACACACACACACACACACACACACACACACACATATATAATGAAATATTATGCAGCTGTAAAAAAAAAGAATGGCATCTTGCCATTTGCAACAACATGGATGGATCTAGAGGATCTAATGCTAAATGAAATAAGTCACTCAGAGAAAGACAAATACCATATAATTTCACTCATATGTGGAATTTAAGAAACAAAACAAAGAAAAAAAGAGACAAACAAAAAAACAGACTCTTAATTATAGAGAACAAATTTGTGGTTCCAGAGGGGAGGCAGGTGGGAGGATGAGTGAAATAGATGATGGGGATTAAGAGTACACTTACTGTGATGAGCATTGAGTCATGTATAGAATTGTTTTTTTTTTTTAATTTTTTTTTAATGTTTATTTATTTTTGAGACAGAGAGAGACAGAGCATGAACGGGGGAGGGTCAGAGAGAGAGGGAGACACAGAATCTGAAACAGGCTCCAGGCTCTGAGCCGTCAGCACAGAGCCCGACGCGGGGCTCGAACCCACTGACCGTGAGATCATGACCTGAGCCGCAGTCGGATGCTTAACCGACTGAGCCACCCAGGAGCCCCTGAGTCATGTATAGAATTGTTAAATCACTATATTGTACACCTGAAACTGAAATAATGTGTATATTAATAAGACCAAAATAAAAAGAAAAGCCAGAAGCAAATGGCTTCACCACTGAATTCTACCAAACATTTAAAGAACAATTAATACCAATTCTTCACAAAATCTTTCAAAAAATAGAAGAGGGAGCACTTCTCAACTCACTTTATGAGGCCAGTATTACCCTTATATGAGAACCAGACAAAGATATCACAAGAAAAGAATAGACCAATATCTCATATGATACAGATGCAAAAATCCTCAACAAAATACTAGCAAAGCTAATTCAACAACATATAGGAAGAATTATACATTGTGACCAAATGGGATTTATCCCAGAAATATAATGTTGGTTTAACATCTGAAAATCAACTAATAATCATTTTATAAAATTTAAATAAAATAAAAAACAAAAATCACATAATCATCTCTGCTATGAATTGAATTGAGTCTCCCCCAAATTCACATGTTGAAGGCCTAACCCCCAAAGTGTTGGTATTTGGAGATGGGGCCTTTAGGAAGTAATTTGGTTTAGATGAGGTCATGAGAATGGGGCCTTCATGATGGGATTAGGGCCCTTATAAGAAGAAACACCAGAGAATTGGTCTGTCTCTCCTATGGGAGGATACAGCAAGAAGGCAAGCCAGAAAGAGAGCTCTCACCAGAACCTATCTTGCTGCCTTACACTCCCTGCCTCGAGATCTAAGATAAAAAAATTTCTTTTGTTAATGCCACTCAATCTATGGTAATTTGTTATGGCAGCCCAAGCAGACTAAGGCAACCTGAACAGATATAGAAAAAGCATTTGACACAATCCAACACCCTTTCATGTTGTAAACAAAACAAAACAAAACAAAACAAAACAAAACAAACAAAAACACTTAGCAAAGCAGGAATAGAAGAGAACTTCCTCAACTTGATAAAGGGCATCTACAAAAATCCCAGCTAATATCACACTCAATGGTGAAATATTAGATGCTTTTCCTCTATGATCAGAAATGAGACAATGGTTTCCACTCTGTGACCAGTTTATCCAACACTGTGAGATTCTGGCCAGGGCAATAAGTCAATTAAAAAAAAATAGCTAGGGGGACACCTGGGTGGCTCAGTCGGTTAAGCGTCCGACTTCGGCTCAGGTCATGATCTCACCGTTCCTGAGTTTGAGCCCCGCATCGGGCTCTGTGCTGACAGCTTGGAGCCTAGAGCCTGCTTCGGATTCTGTGTCTCCCTCTCTCTCTGCCCCTCCCCTCCCCTGCTCTCTCTCTCCTTCAAAAATTAATAAACATTAAAAAAAATTTAAAGAAACAAAAACAAACAAACAAAAAAACTAGGGCTCCTGTGTGGCTCAGTTAAGCATCTGACTCTTGTTTTTGGCTCAAGTCACGATCTCATGGTTTGTGGGATCGAGCTCCATGTGGGGCTCTGTGCTGACAGCACAAAGCCTGCTTGGGATTCTTTCTCTCCCTCTCTCCCTGACACTCCTCCATTCACACGTACATTCTCTCTCACCCTCTCAAAATAAATAAACGTTAAAAAAACTATTAACTAAACTGGGGTGTCTTAATTCTTAATTCTGGCTCAGTCAGAAGAGCATGTGACTCTCGATCTCAGGGTCATGAGTTTGAGCCCCACACTGGGTGTAGAAATTACTTAAAATAAATAAATAGAATTAAAAATACACACATACATACATACAAGAAATAAAATGCATCCAGATTGGAAAGGAAAAAATAAAACTATCTCTATTCATAGATGGCATAATCTTATATATAGAAACTCCTATAGACTTCACTAAAAAACTATTAGAACTAGAAAAAATTTTCAAAAGGTTACAGGACACAAGATTGTTACACAGAAATTAACTGTAGTTTTATACAATTTTAATGAATAATTCAAAATGAAATTAAGAAAAAAATCCCATTAACAACAGCATCAAAAATAATTAAATATTTAGGAAGAGATTTAACAAAAGAAGGTCAAAACTTCTATTATGAAAATAGCACTGGTGAAAATAATAAAAGGAAATCTATGGAAATGGAAAAATGCCTGTTCTTGGATCAGAAGACTCAACATTGTTAAGATGCAATACTCTTGAAATTGACCTAAGATTCAACTCAATACCTATCAGAATCCCCACTGATTTCTTTGTAGAAATTTATTAGCTGATCCTAGGGGCACCTGAGTGGCCCAGTGGGTTAAGCAACAGACTCTGGATTTCAGCTCAGGTCATGATCTCACAGCTAGTGAGTTCAAGCCCCATGTCAGGCTCTCCGTTGACAGCATAGCCCCTGCCCCGATCTCTCTCTCTCTCCCTCTCTCTCTCTCTCTCTCTCCCTCTCTCTCTCTCTCTCTCTCTCCCTCTCTCAAAATAAATAAACATTAAAAAAAATACACGCTGATTCTAAAATTCATATGGAATTGCAAGGGACCCAGAATAACCTAATTAATCTTGAAAAGGTAGAACAAAGTTGGAAGAATCATGCTTACTAATTTCAAAACTTACTACAAACTGACAGTAGTCAAGACAATGTGGTATTGACACAAGAAGGGACACACAGATCAATAGAATAGAATTGATAGTCAGAAATAAATCACATATATATGGTCAATTGACTTGACAAGAGCGCCAAGACTATCAATGGGGAAGAATGTTCTTTTCAACAAATAATGAGACAACTAGATAGCCACAGGCAAAAGAATGAAGTTGGAACCTTACCTTACCCCATACACAAAAATTAGCTCACAATGGATCAAAGACCTAAATGTAGGCGGTAACACTATAAAACTCTCAAGAAAACATAGGGGAAAATCATGATTTGAGATTTGGCAAAGGATTCTTAGATATGACACCAAAAGCATGAGCAACAAAAGAAAAAAAAAAAGATAAATTTGACTTCATCAAAATTTAAAACTTTTGTATTTCAAAGGAGACCATATGGATCTCATTTAAACCTTATGTTTTTTGCTGGCTTCTTCTGAAACTGCTCCAGCAGGAGAAGGATGGGGATAGGGGAGTGGCCACTTCATTATTGCCAGTTGGGGGGTAGAAGACTGGGTACTGGACTCTCTCAGCCTCTACTCAGCCTGTGTTGGCACCTGAGGTGGAGGTGATTTTCATTATTTATAGGGGGAGATGTGAGTTCCAGCTCTTTACTAGGCCTTACTACTCCTCATGTGGACTCCACTGACAACCACTGAAGTGTGGTGAGTGACCTCTGGCCTCATTACTACCAGTGGTTATAAAAGTCCTGACTCTCCACTAGGCTTCCTCTGATTCCACACTGGTGGTGGTGGTGCAGGAGCAGGGTTAAGCCACTTCATTACAGCCTGGCAAAAGTAGAAGTCTGAACTCTCCACTTGGCCTCTACTAATATAGGTGGGGTTGGGACCAAACTGTTTTATTATCATGTTTGGCTGGAGTCTGGATGGAATAGAGCTCTTGTTGCCTAAAGCTCTGTCTTGCTAGGCTGCCCTTTTTCAGGTCCTTTGGCTAAAGAAAGAAGGTTTTGGTGGGGCTTTCCTTCTTCTTCTTCTTTTTTTTTTTTTTAATGTTTATTTATTTTTGAGACAGAGAGAGACAGAGCATGAACGGGGGAGGGGCAGAGAGAGAGGGAGACACAGAATCAGAAGCAGGCTCCAGGCTCTGAGCTGTCAGCACAGAGCCCAATGCGGGGCTCAAACTCACGGACCGTGAGATCGTGACCTGAGCTGAAGTCGGACGCTTAACCGACTGAGCCACCCAGGTGCCCTTTTTTTTTTTTTTTTTTTTAAATAATCTCTATACCCCACATGGGCTTGAACTGAGGACCCACAAATCAAGAGTTGCACACTATACCCACTGAGCCAGCTGGGCAGCCCTGGGGTTTTCCTTTAATTTGTGCTAGTTGCTAGTTTCTATAGCTCCAAGTATAGGTTATATGAGGCAGAAAGATAATCCAGAAGACTCATCCCTCTATTGTGTCTTGGGTCCCAACGTCTCTAGTTAATCTACCTTCTCTCTACATTTTAGATTTTTTTTGAAATGTTTATTTTTGAGAGAGAGAGAGAATTCACGAGCAGAGGAGAGACAGAGAGAGTGAGAGAGAGAGAGAGTCAAAGAATCCAAAGCAGGCTCCATGCTGTTAGTGCAAAACCCAACATGGGGCATGAACCCACAAACCATGAGATCATGACCTGGGCTGATGTTGGACACTCAACTGACTGAGCCACCCAGGTGTCCCTCTACCTTTTGGAAAATTCCTATGTTTGTTTTCAAATTACAAACTTAAAAAATGAAAACATCTTTGGAGATGATCCTGTTTAATCACCTTACTTTGCTGTAGTAGCAAATGAACCTCAAGGTTACAAGCTAGTTAGCTGTGAAGTTGGGAGTAGATTCCAGTGTTCAAGGTGTTTTTTAGTGTGTCATATTGCTTCGATCTTTTTGTTGTTGTTGTTGTTGCTAAATGTTTATTTATTTTTGAGAAAGAGAGAGAGAGAACGCACATGTGCAGTGGAGGGGCGGGGGTGGATGAGTGGGAATAGAGGATCCGAAGGGGTTCCACGCTGACAGCAGAGAGCCCAATGTGGGGCTGGAACTCATGAACCATGAAATTATAACCTGAGCCGAAGTCCAACACTTAACCAAGTGAGCCACCCAGGTGCCCCTCATAGTGCCTCCATCTTAATGGCTTTGTTTCATTTTGTTAGGTGTGTACTAAATTGATTGAAAATTTTTCTCCAGATGTTCAAATTTAGGGAAAAAACTTAGCACCATATGTTTTGTTCAGTGAATAATCAAACTTAATTTGTAAACTAAACTTAGGAATCACTTTCTATGGCATAGGTTTGAACAAAATAGATTTTTATAAGAAGATACTGAACATCTACTTTATGTCAAACTCTGTGCTAATATACTTTGTAAAATGGACCTTGTTACCAGCCCACTGGTAATGTTCCATCTCTAAAAGCTCTGACATGCAAAATTGTCCCAGATGTTTTTATTTAAACACTATAGTTATTAACTTGATGTTGTTCTTTTAGGAAACTTGTCTGTTTCCCTATGGTATTTTGTGTTTGTTTAATTTTCTGTTGGAGTACCTGTTTTGTTTTAAATCATTCATCAATGTATGCGTCTACTGAAACAACTGCCAATGGAAGATGTTAATTTAATCTCTTCAAATAGTTGTTGCACAACTGAGTTTTCCAAGAGGATTTCCTAAATTGTTTCTTAGATAAATGCAAAGGAATTATTTCTTTTTCTTCCCAAGTTCTGGGCAGATACCAAATATAAAGCTATATTATTTAGTCTGTCAAAACTCCATAGTATAATTGGCCATTTATTTTCCTAATTGCAAGTTAGGAAGGTCTCAAAGAGACTAATTCTGACAGCTCTGGGTAATATTTTTTTACCCCACAAACAGCTATGTTTGCACATTATAGAATAATCTGAAAATACTGAAAAAATGTCCTGAACACTAATGATTCTACCAACCCAGAGACTTAATGCACCTTGACATCAAAGTGTAGCCTTCCAGACATTTTCCTAGGACACATTTAAAAGTAAATGTATATGAGTATTTTAATAGAAAAAGACCTCAGTTATGGCAATTCTGCTGTATTCAGCACAGGGCCTTGAGGCTTTTGAGGAAGAAGGAAACATGTCATGATACATAACATGTGTTTGGGGGCATGTGTTATTAATCTTTTTTTAAGTTAGCACTTTAGGTTTATGTAGGTATAAGCTTTTGGACTTAATTCATTTTATACTATTCTACTTTGGTAGGAATAGGCTTTCAACCAGAGGAAACATTTTTATAACAACTAGACCAGGATAAGAATGAATGAAAGGAGAGAGCGCCTGGGTGGCTCAGTAGGTTAGGTGTCTGACTTCGGCTCAGGTGGTGATCTCGTGATTTGTGGGTTTGAGCCCTGCATTGGGCTCTGTGCTGACAGCTAAGAGCCTGGGGCCTGTTTCAGATTCTGCATCTCCCTCTCTCTGCCCCTCCCTTGCTCACACTCTGTCTCTGTCTCTCAAAAATGAATAAATGTTAATTTTTTTTTTTTAAATGAATGAAGGGAGGAGGCAGAGTGAGACTGGTTAATATTTTTAAAAATTCTTTTTAATGTTTATTCATTTTTGAGAGACAGAGAGAGAGCATGAGTGGGGGAGTAGAGAGATAGAGAGAGAGGGAGACACAGAATCCAAAGCAGGCTTCAGGCCCTGACCTGCCATCATAGAGCCCGACAAGGGGGTTGAACTCACAAACCTCGAGATCATGACCTGAACTGAAGTCAGACACTCAACCAACTGAGCCACCCAGGCACCTGGATACTAGTTGATTTCTAAAGTAGTCATTGTTTGAGGTTATTTCTGGGTTATTTACCTGCATAAGCACTAATAATTCATTCTATTAGTTATGAATCAAGAAGTGTTTATTAAGCCCTCTAATCATTTTCTTTTTAAAGAGTAGCACTTGTTATTTTCCTGACTATAAAAATTAATGTTCACTATGAAGAGTATGAAAAAAATTAAAAGATAAAGAAAATGTAAGTGGCCCATAATCTTACTATTCAGCAATAACCACAGATAATATTCTTATGTAGTTGCTTCTTGTTCTTTTTCTATGCATATATATGCATTTTTACAAATTTAGGATGATAGTCTGTAAGATTACATGAATTTGAAACACATTTTTAAATTTCCATAAATTATATTTTTATTTATAATGTCTTTTTAGGTTTATTTATTTACTTATTTATTTAATGTTTATTTGGAGAAAGAAAGCCAGTGTGGGATGGGCAGAGAGAGACAGACAGGCAGAGAGACAGAAAATCCCAAGCAAGCTCTACGCTGTCAGTGCAGAGCCCAACTCTGGGCTTGATCCCATGAACTGTGAGGTCATGACCTGAGCCAAGATCAAGAGTCAGATGCTTAACCAACTGAGCCTCCCAGGCACCCCTAAAGATTCTTCTTTTTTAAATTTTTTCAATGTTTATTGATTTTTGAGAGAGAGAGAGAGAGAGAGAGAGGGAGAGGGAGAGAGAGAGAGAGAATGAGCGGAGGAGGGGCATAGAGAGAAGGAGACACAGAATCCAAAGCAGGCTCCAGGCTCTGAGCTGTCAGCACAGAGCCCTATGCGGGGCTTGAACTGTGAGATCATGACCTGAGCTGAAGTCAGATGCTTAACCGACTGAGCCACACAGGTGCCCCAAGATTCTTAATATACCTTGCCAAAAAGTAGCTTAAGAATTTAAAGTATAGTTTTGAAACTTTATTTCAATTTTTATCATGCAGATATAGGAACTCAAGGTGGTATGCTGGGGAAAGGGGAAAAAAATGTGCATTTATTATGGATAACATGTCCATGTATTAAAGTTGCTGCCACCAGTTCAGTTTCTAGTAAGTTGTATATTTCTGGAATTAATGATTATAAATTCTATGAATAAATTAAGAAAACTATACTAGAAATTAGTTGGAGTAGAAACATTTTTAGTAGTTTATCAATTATAGGCTTATTCATGTCTGAGAAGACACAGCTGCTTTCTTTGTCATTAAGCTGTACTAATTTTAAACAGATGTTAAAGAAGTAAAATAGTAAAGAGAGTAACAACCATCAGGAAGGCTGGGTGCACTCCACACAGAAATCTCAGGCTCTGTGCTAATCCCCAACAATCCATCCAGGTTATATCTAATTAACAAGAGTGGTGATTTTCTATTGTTACGCTCAAACTCACACACTCTCCTGATGGAAGCTGCTGGGTCAGTTTCCTCCTGCATTTCACAAAGGGTGCTAAATATGCATCCTGATAAAATTGCCTTAAGACTCATGCTTTCTCTCACCATCGTTTTCTTTTTCACTCAAGATAGGTCACTGTTTTCATGATGGCCAATGAAGAGAATATTCTCTTGGAAAACTCAAGGTTGTGCAGAATTCCTAACAGTGGGATCTCACTGGTCACATCTTGTTCTGAGGCTTTGTGGAGTTTGCCATTATTGGGGCTGTTAAATATCTGTATTGGGTGGGGATAGTCACTAGCAGTTTAAGCATCCTAGGAAGTTTGGAAGGAACTGAGCTATTTTGTGCCGTTTCTACATGTGTATGGGCAACTATAATTGTTCAGAATACCCAATTCACAAAATATTTGATTTGTAAATTTTAATTAAAGCCTTAAATTCAACATGTTTCTGAAATTGGTGAAACTTCAAAATGGAACATCATACAATGAAAAAGGAGTCAATATATTCTCTTGAAACACCCCAATACAGTCTTTAAACACAAAAGCAGTTTTGTGCCTTGATTGTTGTGACAAACTTTTCAAGTAAGTTTTCACTGAAAATAAAAATGCATAAATTCTGCTGCACAGCTTATAATCACAATGCTTAGTATAAAACATTATTATACAAAGAAAATGTGACCTTAATGCATACCACCAGCAAAAATATCTAACTTTTTTTTTTAGGTTTATTTGTTTATTTTGAGAGAAACAGAGACAGCATGAGTAGGGGAGGGGCAGAGAGAGAGGGAGAGAGAGAATCCCAAGCAGGCTCTGCACTGCTAGCACAGAGCCTAACTCAGGGCTCTAACTCACAAACCTTGAGATAGTGACCTGAGCTGAAATCAAGAGTCTGACCCCTAACCAACTGAGCCTCTCAGGAACCCCACATTTTTTTTTAAAGTTTATTAATTTATTTTGAGAGACAGCTAACTTTTTAATGTACTGTACTTGAACATATTTTTGTTAGACAAACTTGGTATCACATACTTCAGATGTCTTTTTTAATTTTGTAGAAAAATTTGCTTGATTCATTTCCACAACAGACTTGCATGCCCCTTACCCACGATAGCATCCTCGCTGATATTTCTATAAATCTGTTTCTTAAGTTTAGGAAGGTCAACTAAATGAACAATCCTTGACTATAGTATCATCAGTCTTTCACTGTATATCTTAAATATATATATATATATACTTATAAATTATATATATATATTTATAAATATATATAAATATATATATATATTACCTCCATCTCTTTTTCCTCTGAAACTGTCATGTATGAAATCATCATGTTGTTTCTTTTTTTTTTTTAACGTTTATTTGGGGGGTGGGGAGGGGGGGAGGGGCAGAGAGCAAGGGAGACACAGAATCCAAAGCAGGCTCCTGGCTCTGAGCTGTCAGCAGAGAGCCAGATGTGGGGCTTGAACTCATGAACCGTGAGATCATGACCTGAGCCAAATACAGATGTTTAATGAACTGAGACACCTAGGCGCCCCCATAATGTTGTTTCTTTATCATAAAAACATTACATTCACTCTGCATTATTTTTTAAAATTAACTTTATGGGTATAATTTATATAAATTGTATCCATTTAAACTGTACATTGTGATGAACTTAGATAAATGATACACCCACATGCTGCATGGTTTTTAACCTGGAGATGGGTGACCTGAGTTCAATCCTAAACTGGTCACTTACTAGTCACCTTTGGCAAGTTACCTTAACTTTTCAAAGCCTTGATTCTTCTCTCTGTAAAACAACGATGAAGGCGATCTCACAGCATTGTAAAGGTACAGTGAAATAATGAACAGTAAGTGTCTAGAATACAGTCTGTTCTCAATTCGCCTTTTATAACTAGGTAAGATACAAAATTAACTTTGTATTTCTAAATTTCTACCTGGGTTCTTTCAAATGGAAATTTATGAACTCATCGTTTCTTCCTCACTTCTGAGTGTTCGCCATATTAATTTATTTTTTTGGCACATCCTGCCTCATGTTTACTTGTACAAATAGCACAGGAGGACACCAGCCCCATGCAGTCAGAAGCTCAGGGGGTCACACCAGACCTGTAGTCCTTACATTGGCAGAGAGAAACCAAGGCTACACTGGAGCCTTCATAGGAGCATGAGCACCTTTGGGGACCTGAGGCACAGCCATAGGCTGGGCCTTGGTTTGAGCCTTGGCCTTGGCCTTTGGCAATATGGCACCAGCACATTTCCTGAGCTTGGGGTGAGCAATGTAGGCAAGTTGATTGCACTTGTGGATGCAGCCATTTAGGATCTTGGGTTTGATTTCCCTGGGCTACATTAGGGCCTTGATAGCCTCAGCACGAGCACTCATGGCCTAGATGGTGTTGCCCTGCATCTTCTTCAGGCCATTCTTGTTGTGCTTCTTGGCAAAGTGTATGTTCCTCAGGAACTTGGGGTCTGCCCCCTTAAGAGACTCATATCTTTGTTACTGGGGTTTCTTGATGTTGTTTCTGTGCCATTTTCATGACTGGTTGTGTATCGTGTGGTTCTTGGACTTGACCATGTCTGCATGAAGCCTATGGCTCCTGAAGCTCCTGGGACTGCCATATTCATTTACTCTTTATGTCAGAGGCAGAAGGAACTGAAGAAATGGCATTTTTTTTTTTTTTTTTTAAGTAGGCTCCACATCCAGTGTGGAGCTGAATGCACAGCTTGAACTCACGACCCTGAGATCAATACCTGAGCTGATATTAAGAGTCAGATGCTTAACCAACTGAACCACCCCTGGGTGCCCCACATAGCATGATCTTATATATCATTTACCCACAACTCTCAGAATGTTCAGTGTGTCCTAGTTAGCACTGACAGATATGATACATTTGTGTGTACCTTTCACTCTGCTACCACTGCCAAAAAATTTCTAAAGGACAAAGTTTCACTAGGAATAGGTAATTATGAAGTAAATCTCACAACTACACATTAACTTGGGCAAAAATTCACAGAAGCTAAGTGATAGCTTCTATAATTGTTCAAGTACAAGGCTGAGCACATGAAGCAGGTGTTTCTCTTTAAACTCCCTACAAATGTGTACGCAACATTCTTCAGCATCTGAGAACATAAGCAAACAACTGTGCTAAATCATCTGGCTTCATTTTGATCGTAAGGGCTCACACCAGCCAATGAATAACTTATAAATACAATCTGATGTGAGACATGGAGAAACGTAGATGATGGTGGCTTTAGGTTGTTCTTGATTATGTCTGGGGTATACATTCATTGGCGGTATCCCCACCCCCACCCCGCCACCGCCCTGCTATCTTTCAGAATCCTGAAAGGAATTCTGAAAACATGAATACCCCAGTTTCCTGCTTCGTACCTGCATTTCTCTAAATAATCCGATCGGAGCTTGGTCTGTAAGTATCAGTCCTGGTGTCTACTGTAATTAACAGGCGTCCTGTTAGTTGTAATTAATTAAGAGGCGGTTTGAAATCAGGCGGTTAGAAATGGTAATTCTAACCATTTGTATTTTTTAACTGTGAATTTGCCTCAAATATTTTTAGCACTCTCATGTCCTTGCTCTCGGATTTTTCTTCGACTAGGCACTTCGTAATTCAGGGGCATTCTTTTCCTTTCAACAATCTATTTACCTACTTCCCTTAACACTTCCACTTGGGTGGTGCCGGCGCACCAGGAAAAAGTGCCCAAGCGGTTCTTCAGGATCCGCCCTCCCGGACAGGTTCTCGGCGCAGAGATGGGCCCGGGAGAAACTCAACGCTCAACGCCAACGCCAACGCCACCCGCCGCGGGATGGCGAGGCCTGGACAGGGCCCTAATGAGAAACTCTGGGTTCGCCTGGACCCAGTCTCTGCCAGGCCTTCGGGATCCCGCGACCCCACCGTAGCGGGAAGGAGGAGAGAACCGGAGAGGAGGATAAAAACAAAGTGCCCTTGTTGAAGCCCCGCCCGCGCTGGTCGGGCCCTCGTGCCCTTTGGCCTCCAGGGGGCGTGGCCTCGGGGGCGGAAGCAGAGGGCGGGCGGAACCTCTTCGGGGTGGAGACTCATTGGGGCGGGAACCAGCCAGCCTGCTGGAGCGGGGGTCTTCAGAGCCCCAAAAGGGCGTGCTAGCTGCACTAGTACGCGAAGTAAGAAAGGAGACTTACTACTATCCAGAGGAAAAGGGAGACTCTTAAGAGGGTCATCAGCCCGTGAACTCGCGGCGCTTCCCATCCTCCCACATAGTTTAAGGGACCAGTACGGGCCGCCAGCCCGAGCGTAGACAGTCAGGGTAGCTTCAGTTTCCATTTTCACTTTCCCTATGGGGCCCGCAGACTTGGAGCGGAGAAAGTGGCTAGGACCAGCGCCCGTGTCACCACTTCCACAGGGGCAGTGGTGTGGTGGCTAGTTGGTCTGTAAGGGCTGTACCATCCAAAACTCTACCCCACGGTTTCCACCAATGAAGCAGTCCGGGATAAAATGCAAATATACTGGGGTCATGATAAGTAACTGAAGTATTCCCGGTCCCCAGCTATCTGACCTATCTGAAAATATTCTTCGTGATTAACTGCCCTTTTCTTCTTTGAAGTAGAAAACTGGACCCTTAGAAATACATACCAGATGTGGTGGGTGGGCTAATTTGAAAACAGCTGGACATGGTGCACCTCAGGAAAGCAAAGACAAGATTCCTCCCTCCCAAGTTGTTAAAATGTGATTTGGCTCCACTCTCCTTACAAATGATACCTGTTTTCAGATAATCCAATTTTTCTAGTTTTGTAACAGCATAACTGAATTCCTCCACTTTTAGTTCAACTTAAGTCTTGATTGTATCACCTACCCCAATGCTAAGCCAGAGTCAGAGTCAAAGGACCAAAAGAGATTAATAATCCTTTTTTTTTTTTAAGTTTTTTAAATGTTTATTTTTGAGAGAGAGAGAGAGAGAGAGACAGGGCGCGATCTGGGGAGGGGCAGAGAGAGAGGGGGACACAATCTGAAGCAGTCTCCAGGCTCTGTGCTGTGAGCACAGATCCTGACTTGGGGCTCAAACCCAGGATCATGACCTGAGCATGACCTGAGCTGAGGTCCATCGCTGCACCCCTCCATCCCTTTTTCTTTTAATATACATTTTGGTCAGGATCTCCTGGTTCTTCTTTTTTTTTTTTTTTTTTTTTTTTAAGTTGTGTATTCATTTTGAGAGAGAAGAGAGGGAGACAGACAAAGAGAAAGCACACGTGAGTGGGGGAGTGGCAGAGAAAGGGAGAGAGAAGCCCTAGCAAGCTCTGTGCCATGAGATCATGACCTGAGCCAAAATCAAGAGTCTGAGGCGTAACCTACTGAGCCACCCAGGTGCCCCAGATTAATAAGCTTTTTAAGGGGGAAAAAACTAGTTTTTTTGTGCACATTTCAACTCAAAAACTATAAAGAGCAAAATTAAAGCACCTGACATTTGAGACTCCCAAAGACAAGCACTTGAAACAATGCACAACACTGGACTAAGCCACACTGGACTAAGCAGCAGCTTTCTGTTGATTTCCCTTTCCTCCATACGTATTATGGAGTTGACAACTGCTCAAAGGATAGTGAGTGGATTTGAGGATGTTCCACTCAATAGCCAATGGAAACCCACTGTTAAGCATCTCTTCTAATACCTCATAAACCACAGCCACATTGTCTTTGGTTACTGGCTCTAAACAGACTCCAAAATAACCCTGATGAAAATATAATATATATATATATATATATTATATATATATATATATATAAAATATATATATATAATATATATGTATATATTTTATATATATATATATATATAATTCAGAGAGTTTAATAAAAGGGAAAGAATCTTCCTAGAGAATAAAAAAAAATAAAAACAAAATACTTCACACTTAAGCTTTCTTGACTGAAGCATACTTCAGCTTCTGTAACTGCAAAATATGTTTGGTTTAACCAACCAAATTCTGTGCTAGACCCAGGGAAAAGAGACATATATCACAGACACTAATAGGGAAGACAGAAAAATAGAAAAACAACTATAATTCAGTGTTACGTGTTTAATAAAAGCATATGCTAGGTACAAAAGTAGCCTAACTGAAGGAGTGACTAATTCTATCAGTGTTATGGGGATAATGGCATAAGAAAGGATTTAACTCAGGAATGGTGTCCATTTGATGGGGTATATGAAGCACAAGGAGAAATGTAAAAATTTTTAAAAAGCTCATGAGGTAGATATCAATAAATGACTACAAAATGCTGATTGAAACAGAAGAAATTAAAATACAAAGAGGTACAGAATTCTATCAATTTTAAAGAGGTAAGTTGAAAATGGGGTGAAGGGGTAGAGAACTCCTTTTACTCAAATCTTCAGTGACACAGAAATTGAAATAACAGCCATTTAGAATTCCACTTCAGGCAAAACCACTGTTGTTATATTAGTGTATATTTCTCCGGGTTATATATTCGGAACTGACATTGTTTTGTGTAAAAATGGACTCTCCATACACTGAGGCAGTATGGGAAAATGGTTGAATGTGCAGGCTTTGGCAATCTGGTGTTGCCTGGGCTGCAATGCAGGATCTGCCACTTCCCACTTGGGAAGTTACTTCTCTTTATTTTAGTTTTCCCCTCTGCAAAATAGGTCTATAACTGTACCAACTGTCAGTGGAGATTTTAAATATCAGAGTGGACTTTTTGCGCAAAAGTGCATGGAAAAGAGCCCATAAAGCTGCTTGGTTTTTAATTGATATTTAATTTATTAGTGTTGTAAATTTTAAGCCAAACTGTTATTAAGTATGTAAACACAAATCTCAAATTCATTTATAAGTCTATCAATTTTGTGTTAAAAATTAAACACTTTGACTTGTTCTTTGATCAATGCTCAGTGAACTTTTTTTTTAAATTTTTTTTAATGTTTATTTATTACTGAAAGACAGAGAGAGTCCGAGCGTGAGCAGGAGAGGGGCAGAGGGAGAGGGAGACATAGAATCTGAAGCAGGCTCCAGGCTCTGAGCTGTCAGCACAGAGTCCCTAGCGCGGGGCTAGAACTCACAAACCGGGAGATCATGACCTGAGCTGAAGTCGGATGCTTAACAACTGAGCCACCCAGGTGCCCCTCAGTAAGCTTATTAATTTGAATATTAGACTTTTCATTTAAACACTATTTATAAGTGATAGAATTTTCTTAAGCATCACCTATTAAAGTAACAAAAGCATACAAATTCAACAAATCAAACTGTCTTACACATTTATGCTATTTATAAACTTAATTTTTAAATTCCCTTAAATTATGTAAAGTTCACACAGTGCTGTATCTGATTGTCTCAGGTACTTCATACTCCTAACAAGGCAGATTTATACCCTAAATCATCTTGGCCCATTTTCTGCCCAGTCTAGAGCACTTATAGAGTATTCCTGTTAAGAGTCTTCCTGAGCACTGAAAGGACACTGGTTAGGATTGTGGGCTCCCAGCCAGACTGCTCTGCTACTAACTGGCTACGTGACCTTGGTTAAGTCATGTAACTTTTTGTACCTCTGCTTTATCACCTGAAAGTGGGGGTAGCAAGAGTACACAACTCTCGGAGTTGTTGTGAGCCTTACCTGAGTTAGTGCATGCAAAGCACTTAAAACAGTACCTGGCAGATAATAAGCGCTCAACAGATTTTACAGTGTTAGTGTAAATCTACTAGATCAAATTCTCTTAGGCATCTGTGCAGCATAAAAATCAAACCTATACATTAAGTCAATATCCCTTAAGCATTTAAATATTCACTATATGCCTAATTGGTCAAACCCTAAGTATTTCAATTAAAAATCAATGTAATGTCAGATTTTCTCCCCAACCTGTGAGATTCTCTAAAATATATCAAATAATAGTAAATACAGAGAATATATACACAAGCAACAAGTGAGTTAAAAGTTACTACATCTTATAAATACAAGGTGTCATTAAAATAATCATAATTTCTTCAGCATGTGTATGTTATTTGGAGTTGCAATCATTACCGAGTACATTATCCAATGGAGAGGGGAACAGATTTATTTTGGCACTGTTAACCTGATGTATTCAGGGTTGTCAGTCAAAGGCTTGAGATGGGGTTATGTATAGTTTCAGGGTTATTGGTCAAAAATTCCAGATGGGGGGAGATTAGGTGGGAGAGGAAGGGGTGTACCTTCTGAGGGTTCTACCCAGTCTCCCAGTTAACAAGCTGGGCCTTTGTAATAGCTGGGAACTGTCTACTATGTAGTAGGAACGCAAACTGTTTCAGATGTGATTTGTTTTTACAACCCAGGGCATCATCTATCCCTTGTAAATTTTACCTTTGCCTAATTTTTATGGTAACTACTTTCAATTTTTCCATGCTTAATTTGAGAAGATGGAGTTCTGTACTTTCGACTTGAGAGTTCAGCTAATCTCTTTGCTTATTAAAGTTAATTAAATTCAAGAGTCAGACACTTGGGGCACCTGGATGGTTCAGCTGGTTGAACATCTGACTCTTGGATTCAGCTCAGGTCACGATCTCACGGTTTGTGAGTTCAAGTCCTGCATTGGGCTCTGCGCTGACAACACAGAGCCTGATTGGGATTCTCTCTCTCTCTCTCTCTCTCTCTCTGCCCCTTCCCCACTCATGCTGTCTCTGTCTCTCCCAAAATAAGTAAATAAAACTTAAAAAAAAAAAAAGAGTCAGACACTTGACCGACTGAGCCACCCAGGTGCCCTTTTACAGTAAGTGGTCAGTTTTATAGTAAGTGGTCAGTAAATACTAACTATTATCATATGGTTATTTTTTCAACTTTTTTTTCTTTAAACATTCTTTATATATTTTATTAAAATGCAAAAAGAACAGCTGTCCTTCAGTCAAAATTCAAACTTGCACTACCTTATGGTAAGACATTGTGTTAATTTCCTATTGCTGCTACAACAAATGACCATAAACTTAGGGATTTAAACACAAATTTATCATCTTACAATTGTGGAGTTCAGAAATCTAAAAAGTTCTCACTGAACTAAGATCAAGGTGTTGGCACTGGACTGCATTCCTTTCTGGAAGCTCTCAGGGGAGAATCCATTTCCCTGCCTTTTCCAGCTTCTAAAGGCCACCTGCATTCCTTGGCTTATGGTCTTTTCCTCCAGCAATAGTATCACTCTGACCTCTGCTCTTGTCAACATATTTCCTTTTCTGACTCTGACTCTCCTGCCTCCCTCTTTAAGGACCCTTGTAATTTCACTGGATTCACCTGCATGATCCAGGATAATTTCCCCATCTCAAGATCCTTAATTTAATCATATCTGCAAAGTCCCTTTTGCCACGTAAGGTAACATATTCACAGATTTCAGGAATTAGGACATGGTTGTCTTTGGGCAGCTATTATTCTGCCTGCCACAGATACTATTCCTGAAATTACTGATGATGAAATCAAAGTTGGCATTATATATCAGCAAAGGGATGGAAAAAGATTATTTCACTGTCCTTTAAATAGACCTTGGCCAAATGCTAACAGCATTTGAAAACAAACTCTTTGGCTATTTGTTTCCTTAGAATTAGGCAAAATTAAAAAAAAAAATTTTAATGTTTATTTTTGAGAGAGAGAGAGACAGACAGAATGCGAGCAGGGAAGAGGCAGAGAGAGAGGGAGACACAGAATCCAAAGCAGGCTCCAGGCCCTGAGCTGTCAGCACTGAGCCTGACATGGGGCTCAAACTCACAAACTGGGAGATCATGACTTGAGCCAAAGTTGGACACCCAACTGACTAAGCCACTGAGGTGCCCCTAATTAGGCAAAATTTTAATTCTAAAGGGTTCTGGGGCACCTGGTGGCTCAGTCCATTAAGCATCTGACTTCAGCTCAGGTCATGATCTCGTGCTCTGTGAGTTGGAGCCCTGCGTCGGGCTCTGTGCTGACAGCTCAGAGCCTGGAGCCTGCTTTGGATTCTGTGTCTCCCTCTGTCTCTGCCCCTCCCCTACTTTCTCTCTCTCTCAAAAAGAAATTAAAAAAAAAAAAATTGAAAAAATACAAAAAAAATCTAAAAGGTTCTGAGTACCTTCCAGATATTCCAGGTATTATATGCTATATAAATATTTATATACAATATCATCTCATCTTTCCAGAACATGGCAACATGTTCCTAAACTGATAAAACTTGGGAAGTGCATGTGTACTTACATCCCCACACAGACCCAGACACATACACACATACAAGCTTTCCTGAGTAGCTAAAATAACTGACAAAAAGTTATGCTAAGATTCCCATGTTTCACTCATAGGAAAACCTTGGACTCACATGCAGATCCCACCACTTGACATATCATTCTATTAAGCCTATCTTATTTCCAATCTTTGACTAACTTGAAGTAGGAAATTAGAGAAGGGCAAGAAAGAAAGCTCTAGGCAGGTAATTGACAGAACCAAGAAGACTTGAGGAAACATCTCAGTCAATAATGTGCCTTGTTTATATGACCTAGTCAAATGTAATAAAATTATACTAAATATGTGCATTCAAGTAAAGAAAGGACAGTGGAAAATAAGAGGTGTTTTAAGTAGAATCTATTAGTTCTCAAACCTTTGACCAATCACTACCTCTCTGGGATTTCACTTATTTATATATATTTTTTTAAAAATACACTATTTGATGTCTAGACTCTTGTCTATGATTGAATGCCATGATTTCAGGTGACAACAATGGCTTGTCACCAAGGAGACAATCAGAAGTGCTATGTATTCTGGTATGCACTTATTTTTTATAATATTTATTATGATGATAACTACTATGAATTTAACATTTTACCTCAGTTGTCTAGGCCAAGAAAAGAGTACAGGCAGGGAAATGTGTTTTAATAGTGTCAAAGGCATCACTTTTTCACAATAACTAATATTTGTTGCTTTACTATAACCAGCAGTTAATGAACATGTGCCAAGCATTGTGTTAGGTGCTAAGTCTTCATGAGCAATTAACTTATTTTCATGTTTCAGGGGACAAGTAGAGAGCAATAACTAAACTAAAACTTTAAAAATATGTTAACATTTTGGTCCAGAAATTCTTTCCCACAAGCTGTCCAACAGAAACTTTCATGCAAGTGCTTCAAGGTATCTGTGCAAAAATGCCTACTTATGCATTGTTTGTAACAGTGAAACACTGGAAATGACCTAAACATCCATCAACAGAATGAGAAAGACCTATATATATGAACATGAAAAGATGGCAAGATATAGTACTGGATGACAAAAGAAAGTTATAAATGACAGTATGTTTTTCTTTTGTTGATATATAGATAGAAGTATGTGCAAAAAAAATCTGAAGGATACAAAGTATTAATAACAGGCAGGATTATGGACATTTTTTTCTTTTTACATTTTTTTAAGTGACACAGACATTCACTTAAAGATAATAAACATCACACAGCACAATCAACAAAGGTAAAACAGAATAATACAAAATAAAAACAAGTGATTAAGTTAAGTAAGTTTTAGCAATGTTTTATGAGAAAGTATTGAAACTTTATTTAAAACATGGGGTGCCTGGGTGGCTCAGTCAGTTAAGCATCCAATTCTTGGTTTTGGCTCAGGTCATGATCTCATGGATTGTGAATTCAAGCCCTACATTGGGCTCTACGCTGACAGTGTAGAGCCTGTTTGGGATTCTCTCTCTCTCTCTCTCTCTCTCTCTCTCTCTGGCCCTCCCCAACTCTATCTCTCTCTCAAAATAAATAAATAAACTTAAAAAAAAATTTAAATAACATGTTTTCCAAACATTTAGACTAGATATGGCATTTCATCTACGGTTTTCTGACCCAGTAGCTAGAAACTGTGAACTTTCACTCAGTTACCACTTTCTTCATTCTGGTTGCTTTCGAGTTTTCAATAAAGCTTTTCACCTGAGCTTGCTCTTTAAGAGATGAGAATTCAGAACACGGGATAATAGAAAGTGCACACATGCCAATTTGTTTACTGTGAGTCTCTCAGAGGAAATCATGTGCATCTGTCTGTTTGCTTTTCCTTGGTACCTAGAAGGTCACCTCTAAAAATAATCTTGCTCACTGTCAGAGCTTCCGTGACACAGAGGTACATGCCTCACATGCTCTCCACAGTTAGTGCCCTATGCCAGGCATATCCAGTTCCCAAAGGACTGAGACCAGAGGAGGAGGGGAAAGCAGCTGCCAGCTAAACTGTCCAGCTACTAATTTAATTTAATAATGGACACAAAGGAAGACCTTTAAAAAGACAGCACACACATTTTCTCATGGCTGTCACTCTAGATTAGTGATGTTGAGCTTTTAAATGTTTATTGGCTATTGTATTTCTTCTTTTGTGATTTTCTGAAGGAAACCTTAAGAGAATTTCTCAACCAGAGCCCATGCTATGGTTATTTCACTTTGCAATGGACACTTTCGGGTTGCCTAACCAGTCTTTACCTCTTCTGGTCAGGCCCTGAAGCTCTTGATGATTGGGCAGTCTTGAGAAACTATGTTTCTATGAAACTATGCACTGGCCTCCACCCCATTCCTCTCAGGTGACCTTTTCAATACCCCATGCTGGGCTGGGACACATTGTGTGAATGAGGAAAGTGAGGAGAAAGAGACATCAGTTAGAAGTCTACTGTCCAAGTCACAAATATTGAAGGGCCAAACTAAAAGCATAGGCAGAAGAGAAATGAATAGAAAGATGGTAACTGAAGAGTTGGAATCTATGGAATTTTATAGCTGTTTGGATCTAGGGTGAAAGGAGTTCCACACATTCCAGAAGTTTCCTAGACTTGTGCTAGGACATTGGTGGTGCCATTATGGACAAGATGTCCCATACTGGACTCTGAACTCATCCTCTTCTACCTCTCCAGGCACCTCAGGGCAACAACTGTTTTGCCATCTATCTTCAGTTGTTCACTTTCATTCATTCCTTTCCATTTAATCCTATTTAATAATCTCTCATATTTAAAACACAAAACAAACAAAAACAAATCTTTCCCATTGAGAGATGGTGGGAAGAGTAGGCTACTAACAACCTCATCTTAAACATTGGGAGTCAAGAAATGCTATCTGTGATTAATGGAATGAAAAATAGAGCTTATGTAGGTTTTGAAGGTGGCCAGTAGATAGTGACATAACTACTCTGGATGACAGAGAGGTATAAGTGAACTAAATTCTCACTCAGCATAGCAGGAAGTTAACAGATAATGTTTAAGAATGATAAATCAAGAAACAGTCATTAGGAGGTTAATTAGTGATAAGGAGGTTACCATAACACAGAAGCAGTTCAAATTGGTTTCTTCTGGGCTGGCAAAAAGTGGCTCAGAGATTGTTGCTTCTTTGGATCATTTGCATGTATTTCTTTGACATGGTATTTTTTTTTTTAAGTTTGTTTATTTTTGAAAGAGAGAGAACACAGGTCGGGGAGGGGCAGAGACAGAGGGAGACACAGAACCTGAAGCAGGCTCCAGGTTCTCAGCTGTACTCACAGAGCCTGCTGCAGGGCTCGAACCCACAAGCTGTGAGATCATGACCTGAGCTGAAGTCAGACGCTTAACTGACTAAACCACCCAGGTGCCAGTGATGAGGTTTTAAAAGCTTTTTTTCCCCTTTTTTTTCAATATGGTAAAGAGAGAGGCCTTAAAAAATATCCTCCCTAAACTTACACCTCCTTATGGCTACTACTGTCTCTTCTCTTCCTTAAGATATATTCCTTAATATTAGTAGTAGTAGCCAACATTTACTGAATTATTGTGATGTGCCATGGGCTGTTAATTGCTATACTTTCATCATCTCATTTAACCTTTACAGTGAACTTAGCACAACTAGATATCTTGAAGGAGTGTTCTACGTTCACCGTCTACATTTGCTTACCATCCAAATATCAACTCACTGCAGACACTCTTAGATTGCTCTCAATAAGGGTACCCATAACCTCCTTACTGTTGAAACTAGTTATACTGTCAGCATCTTTACCTCTACTATTCTCCCTTTGCTTCCACAAAAATGTACTTTCTTGGGTTTTCCTTCTGCTTCTCTGGCTTCTTTTCAGTCTCCTTTAAGGTCTTTCTTCTCCTACTCACCTCCTAAATATCGGTATGTCTCAGTTCCTTCTTCAACCTGCTTTTCCTTTCATTTTATATTCTTTTGGAGGATTCATATACTCCTATTGCTTAAGTTACTGTTGATGAAACTCAAACCTCTGTCTCTATCCCAACAGTTCCTTCTCCTCAGCTAGAAACCGATAGACCATTGTCTATCAGACATCCTGATCTGGGTGTCCCAATGGCACCTCAACTCAACACATCTCAAGTGAAATGCATCAACATTCCTTCATACTTGTTTTTTCTTGTGTATCTCTCTTTCAATGACTCTATCACCATCCACACAGTTACCCAATATTCCAACGTTGAATATTATCCTTGATTCCTTAGCTGTCCTCCACATATTATGACATCTAATCAACAACTATCAAGTCCCATGCAGTCTCCATCCTGAATTTCTTTCCATTCCTTCTTATGTAGGGGGCCACTACCTTTATTTGCACTGTCTTCATCTCTTATCTAGACTATGACTGTGACCTGCTAACTGGTCTCCCTGCCCTCCCCTCTTGGGTTACCTCTTGAGTCCATTCTCTAGGCTGCAGACAGAGTGATTCTTTCTCCCATGCAAATCTGAACCTGCTTCTCCTCTGCTAAAAGGATTTAATGGTTTCCTGTAACCTCACCTAGATTCCAGCTGGCTTCTGCTCACCTCTGTCTCACAGTACCTCTGGTCTGGCTCCTGCCATAATTAACTGCTTGCAGCTTCCCAACTCTCTCTCCCTCATTTTGAGATATTTTCTCTCACTACTCCCTCTGCCTGAGATCATGCTTCCTGCCCTGTTCTCTTCCTTTGTAATTCCTACTAGTCCTTCTTGATGCAGCAGAGGTATTTTCTCTTTGGTAGAGGTTTTTTCTGACCCCAAAGCCCAAGTTAGGTTCCAATTCTGTGCATTACCATAGGCCTCTATTGATGGGGGAAACAAAGGCAAATGAAAAATTAAATTTCCTTACTGCCTACAGCCCATTGACAAGTCCTTGAAACAGGCAGAGTGGCCTTCCTCTAGGAACTCAGCTGCCTTGCTGATGACACTTTGCTAAGGGCAAAAGGCAAATTTAGCTTAACATTATCCTGACCTCCAGGATCCTATAAGTCTACTTTAACATATAAAAATTCCTTTGGAAACTTCCTTTATCTCTACCCCTCAAATATATGTTAGCAATTGTCCTCCAAATGTATGGCCCACTGATACAAATCTGAAGGGTCTCATGCCTGAGTTTTTACTAAAGAGTAATAAATGACCTTTTCCTAATGACAGTTAGCCCCCTCAAGACTCTGGAAACCTTGTTTCCAAATTACCTTGGAGGTTTGTGCTGTCCCTAAGCCCCTCTGAACTTGAAAGTATATAATCAGCCACTCTTCACAACCCCAGTGCAGCTCGTTCTGCCCACATGTCCTGTCCCCGTGCTTTAATAAAACCACCTTTTTGCACCGAAGACATTTCAAGAATTCTTTCTTGGCCATTGGCTTCGAGCCCCAACACTTCAAACCACATCACCTATCATATTACTACCACACCACTGTATTTTCCTGTATCTTCTCTGTCTCTGTCACTAAACCACAAATCATTAGGGGATAGGTGGTATATTACTTATCCTGGCAGAGAACATCAATTCATTGAATGAATTATGGGAGGTGGTCCTATGGACTGGAAAGAACATGGAGTCTGGATTCAGACAGACCTAGATTTTGGTTTCTTCTTCTTCTGAGTCTTTTTCCCCCCCAGCTATAAAATGCAGATCACAGTTCCTTCCTCACAGAGTTGTTGTGAAGATTAAATGAAGCACCTACCACAGGGTATGGACACAGGAGCTTGGAATCAGTGTGTGTGTTCTTTCCCCCCTGAGAGCAACCTGGGAATTTTGTTTGAGGGGAGCAAGGATGAATTCAGAGGTGGGTCTTACAGGAGGACAGGCTAGCAGAGAGCAGTAAGTTAGGCCTGAAGTTGAAGTGGAAGCTGGTGTATAGATTTAGGAGCCATCCATTTAGGGGAATCGAGCCCAGGAGTAAATGAGACTGTGCCCTGGGGAAGGCTCAGGCCTGGGGAGCAGTAAAGAGATTTGCCTTTGCCAAAGGAGGGGGGAGGAGGAGGAGGAATGATCTGCAGGATGTTAGAAGAGAACCAGGGTGGGGAGGGAGAAGCAACAGTGTCACACACTGCAGAGAGGATGAAGAGAAGAGTGCCCCTTAGCTTGGACTTAATGAGGCCACTGATGTCCTTGGAAAGAGTGTAGATGGCTGTTTCGTGTGGTTAATCATTTGTTCTAGTACAGAGTAGAAAGAGGGGGGCCATGTGGGACTTGGAGTTCTAGAGCAAAAGCCATCTGACTGATAAGGGGGAGGGAAGAGCTGAGGATAACAGTAGCAGCAAACACTGTTCCTAAACCACAGTGTTGACTTGTGGCACATGCCAGCACCTAGATGCCAGGGCCCTGCCCCACTTCTCACCGCCACCCTCGCTAACTCCTGCCCTGCTTAACAGCACCAAAGAGTAACCCGGCACGGGTGGCTGGAAGTGGTGGAAGCATATACAAAGCATATACAGTGAGTTTTTTTGTTTAATAACTACCATTTATTCTTTTCTGAGTGGCAGGCAGTGTGCTAAAAGTCTTGTGCACATTACCTCTCTTACTTCGTACAACAATCCTTTAAAATATTGTCATCAGTTTATTAATGAGAAAACTAAGGCTCAAAGAAGTTAACTGACTATTGGAAGTCAACCACTAAGTGATGAGCTGAGATTAAAATTGATATCTCTGACTCCAGAGCCCTTGCTCTTTATTGGCTTCAGGGTGGGTGGGGTAGAGTGGGAGAAGGCACTTGGAGAAGTTCATTTGAGAGTCAAGGGAGAGGCATCCCCAGGTTTCTGGAAAGTTAAGGAACCTGTTTTATGTACATAACTCATTTCCCTGATTCTGTTTGACTAAGTAGTGAGTTAAGTTTACACCAAAGGCTAGAATCATCTAGACCTGCATAGTCCTATAACACTCTGTGCTGATGGAATGTTCTCTGTGCTAACATGGTTGCCCCTAGCCACACAAGGCTAATCAGCATTTGAAATGCAGTTACTGTGATTGAAACACTAAGTTTTTTATTTTATTTTATTAGTTTTTTTAAATTTAACTTTTATTTTATTTTAGTTAATTAATTATTTATTTATTTATTTTGACAGAGAGAGTAAGCAGTGGAGGGGTAGAAAGCGAGAGAGAACGAATCCCAAGCAGGCTCTGTGCTGACACCACTGAAGTGGGGCTTGATCTCATGAATTGTGAGATCATGACCTGAGCTGAAGTTAAGAGTCAGATACTTAACCAAGTGAGTCACCCAGGTGCCCCCTAAGTTTACTTTAAATTTAAAAACTGATACTTGATTCAGTTATTGAAAAATTTTAAGTATATTTATGAAACTACTTTTTCAATTTAAAATTTTGTGAAATATAAATAGAATGAGCATCTGAATTGTTATTTGCTGTCCATGTAATATACATTAGATCTCAAAGACATAAAATAGATGAATGTAAAATAGCTTATTACTTTTTAATTGGCTACATGTTGAAATGACAATATTTTTGATATGTTGGCTTAAATATATATTATTTAAAATTAATTTCACTTGTTTTTGGAAAACAAATTTTAATGTGGCTACTAGAAAACATAAATTAAATGTGTGACATACATTATATCTCTTTTGGACAGCCTTGATCTAAAGGTAAGGTCCTGGTACTAAAGTTTCCATTAAGTGGAGGGGTTGAAAGCCTTTCCCCCTGCCTTTTACTACTCTAGGCCTCTCCATTCTTTCTTCCTCTCCATCCTTCTTATTCTTCTCACCCATTTAGTCTACTTATTGCTGGTGGGTCTCCTCAAGGAATAGAGCCATATAATGGGATGAGTGTTGGTCTCTGTTGCTGAAAGGTTAGATATTCAGAGGCGGTAATAATGAGACTTGCTTTGCTAAGTGGGAGTCCATGCTTTTAAGTCCATATATAGATTCTGTCTCTGCCACCATGGCCACTCCATTCATGTATCCATTGTGCCAGTTCCAATGACAAAGCTTGCACCCACAATTGAGCTGACCCATCTGTAAACCAAGGTTGGACTTTTTCCTCCTTCAGCTGATTATACTGGATGCCCACTATAGCCAGAGGTATGAGCTTGAGGGAGTAACTCTAGTGCCCTCATCAGGTCCACTGTCCCAGTCAAGTTATGTGGAGATATAAGTGTAATTATCAACCTGGCAGCCAGAAGAGGAGGTGGACACAGCTCTGGAGGGGGCATCTGTTGCCTTGATGAGAGGCTTCTGCAATATCCTCCTGCACAAAGAGGGGTTGGTCACATCTATAGATTTTGAAGGTTCAGGGAAGACAGCAGAGCCAGTATCTTTGAGGATATCCATCCAGATGTTCCCATCCCATGTCTCAGGGTCCCAGGTTTTCTGAACCAGGGTATAACAGACCTACCATGGCACAGCATTCCACTGTTTTGGGGGATCCTAACTATTAGGTCCTGAGTTTGGTCCTGGGTTGCACTAGCTTTTCTACTTTATAAGCTATGAAAGAGGCCTGCTGGCTGTCATATTTAGCCATAAATGTTTGTTAGCTGCCCTCCATTTTCAATTATTCCTCTGTAGGATGTCAATGCAACTGTTTAGTATCCAGCCAATTCCACTATCCTTATGTGTAGTCTCTCCCTCCTCTGACAGCCTGCATTTAAAAAGGTTCAAATCATCTCACCCACCAGGGTATTCTCCACTGGGATGTCACTCCCAAGTCACTACTGGGAGTGACATACTATTTTTAACAATTGGGCAACCACTTTTGTCTGAGACTGTCTGTGCCCACATACCACTTAGATGGGGTCCTCCGTGCCAGCAGGGAGGTATGTGGTCCAGTCCCCAAACTGAGCTTGTCATTTTAGATCAATTCTAGTACCATCTGTGTTGATGGTTCTCTGGGCAGCAGACATCAGGCAGAGTTAGAATTGCAAGAGATTTATTGCTGGTAACATCTATTAAAGGAGTAGTCAGAGTAAATTTTTAGACCATGATGCAGGTCTGACATGTGGACAAGGAGAGGGGAAAGTAAAGAGGACTGAATAGGAAGAGCCTCAGACAGAGGTGTAGCTCTGAGAAAATCCTGGCCAGCATAGAGGGGGCCTATATTGGACAGAAATGTCCAGACATTAGTACCTATGCCATGCTTAGGCATTTACAGAGAACTTCCTGGAAAGAAAGTAGGTATGGTGTGTAGTAACTAGAAGGCAGAAGAGGGCTTCTGGGATTTTAATTATCTGTTTCTTTGTCTGGGCTTCATGTATGTGTGTTCATTTTATAAAATTTTATCAAGCTCATTTTTATGAACTTTTATGTATACATGTTATGTTTTTATTTTTAAAAAGTCATAGGTCTCTGCCTTTGGCCTCTAAAGAACTTCAATTAGAATTTTGAAACTCAGGGCACCTGGGTGGCTTAGTCGGTTAAGCATACGACTTCAGCTCAGGTCATGATCTCACAGTTTGTGAGTTCGAGACCTGCGTCTGTGCTAACAGCTCAGAGCCTGGACCTTGCTTCAGATTCTGTGTCTCCCTCTCTCTCTGCTCTCTCACTGTCTCAAAAATAAACGTTAAAAAAAAAAGAATTTTGAAACTCAAACCCTAGATGGGGATAGTTTCATACTCAAAGGACAATTTGGCAACATATCCTTCAAGTCTTACAAACATGTTAACCCATTTCAAGGAATTTTTTGTACAGAAAAGACCACACAATGTAAAGTTCTAAGTATAAAGATATTCATCATTACACTGTTTATATAGTGAACATTTGGAAGCAACCTAAGTGTCCATTAGTGCGGGATCAGCTAAATAAATTATGGTACAACAATGGAATACAATGAAACAGTTTAAAAATAATGTTGAAAACCTATATCTAATGACATAGGATTATGTTCATGATATAGCACTTGTAAATGAAAAGAGTGTCACAAAAATATGTTCAA
The DNA here is from genome assembly GCF_018350195.1 of Panthera tigris. Lineage (NCBI taxonomy): Eukaryota > Metazoa > Chordata > Mammalia > Carnivora > Felidae > Panthera > Panthera tigris. Next base: position 79,178,563 of record NC_056662.1, read on the forward strand.
TATGATCTCTTTTACCAAAAATTTAACAAATCCACATGTTTATACTTAGAACAAGGATTAAGAATATTTTACATAAAATATTAATAGTAGTTGTCTTTGGATAATATGTTTAAAATGATTATTACTTTCTGTATGTTTTTAATGTTATGTTTTAATTTAAATGTATTTATGTTTTTAATTTTTTACAATTAAAATATAATGTTTTTCTAGTCAGAACTCTTCCCTCAAAAACCATTTAAAAATAAATAAAGTGGTCTATGTTTTTAAATAAGTAATTTAGGCCTGGGTGGCTCAGTCAGTTAAGCATCTGATTCTTGATTTCAGCTTAGATCATGATCTAACAGTTGGTGAATTCCAGCCCCACCTTTGGCTCTGCACTGACAGCATGAAGCCTGCTTGGGATTCTCTCTCTCATCCTCTCTCTGCCCCTCACCCCCCCACTCTCTCTCAAAATAAATACATAAACATTAAAAAAAAAATTAATCTATTACTCAAGGTTCATATTAAGCATCTACAAAGAACAGAACTTGTGCTAAGTCTTTATGGGGATTTTTTTAAAAGTTTTATCTATTTTTAAGTTTATTTTTGAGAGAGAGAGAGCACATGTGCATGAGAATGCATGCAGGGGAGCTGGAGAGGGACAGAGAGAGAGGGAGAGACAGAATCCCAAATAGGCTCCATGCTGTCAGCACAGAGCCCAGTGTGGGGCTCTATTTCACAAACTGTGAGATCATGACCTGAGCCAAAACCAAGGGTCCAGCACTTAACAGACTGAGTCACCCAGGCATCCCTAAGTTTTATTTAAGTAAACTGTACACCCAATGTTGGGCTCAAACTCATGACCCCAAGACAAAGAGTAGCAAGCCCTTCCAACTGAGCCAGCCAGGCACCTTTTCTGGTTTCTTTTGTTAAAGGAGTCTAAGAGAGTGTCTTTTACTTTGAGAGTTTATACTCTTCTTAAGGATATAAGACACACAGAATTAGTCAATGTATAATCAACAGCCAGGTTATGAAATCCTTTATGGTAATCCTTTATCTGTGTACAGCCAGAGTCTTTCATGTCACTGGGAATATGACATTGGAGTGCCTTCTATATTAGTCAACCAAATGAAGGATGAAACAATGAATAATAAATTCATTTAAAAATGAATGCTATATGAGTACAAGGCATTTGAGACCAGGGAGTAGTATGGGATGGCTACAGAACTGGCAATATTATTCATAATGTAATTATATTTTAGTTATAATCTATAAGGTGATAACTCCTGAGTCCTTACCTCCTGCCCTACCTCTTTCCTGGGTTTCAGACAAACATTTACAGCAGCAAACTTGATGTTGACACATGGATGTTCCAAAGGCACCTGCAACAAAACATTCAAAACTGAACTCATTTTTTTTTACTAACTCTGTTCCTCCTTCTCTAGCTGCTAATACCATCCAGACCAGAATCTTAGAAGTCATCCTAGACTTCATCCTCTCCCTCAATCTTCACATTCAATTTGTTACTAAAATGCTGTCACTTCTGTTTCTTCAGTTGCTTTGGAATTTTATTTTTCTTCCTCTCTGATTTCCTTCCTTCCGGCCACTCTTCCTTACCATCCACCTCCCTTGTCATTGTCAAACTGATTTTTCTAAAATGCACATTTAATCACCCTTCTGTTTTCCTTAAGACTGTCTCATAGCTCTCCTCACTGCTGGACGATAAAACCCATACTCCTTGGTTAGCCTGACTTACAATGTCTTCCATCATCTGCTTCTGCCAACCTTGCATTCCTCCCTACAAGTAAGCTGGAAGGTCCTGGTGATGGAAACTGTATTCTCCTCTTCTTCATCATTCCTGTGCCTCACAGTTTAGGGAGCCTAATAAAGCTTTCCTAAATGGATGAATGAGGAGATAAGACCTGAAATGGGCTTTGCAGATTGGGCTGTGTAGATAAAATATAGATAGAAGATGGGGATCCTTCAAACAATTCTTGGGCTACTAAGTTGAGCTATTAGTAGAGATTCCTTGTCATTAATTTTTGTACCTCCAAGACCTGCCACATAGGTCTCACATATGTTGAGACACATAGTAGGTATTCAATATATATTGGATTAATTAACAAATTAATGAAGAGTATTATGTATTTAGCCACAAAGCAATATTTCTTTTGGAAAATGTAATGCTCAATTAATTACAGAGCAAAGTATTTGGAGAAGACATGAAAACTCCATTAATTCTTTGTGAGGAGGCTACAATGCTGGCCGGATACCCAAGCAAACAGACCAGGCCTCAGGCCAGTTTAATCAAGCAAGTAAATTTCTTATTGACCAGAATATGGACCTGATGTTACAGAAGACACCTGTCTTCCTAAGGTCAGCAGCTCTAGCATTAGTTTATTAACTGTAACCAGATCTGGCTACAGAGCCTGCCAAAACGGGGATATCCCAAGGTGTTGTTACTGGATGCTAATTTTGGATAAAGACACCCTAGAGGCTTTAAGTCTTTAAAAATGAAGACTGTATGCTCTAATAAGGCATAAATATTATTGGAGTTTCTATTTCCAGTGAATAGTGAAACATATTTTTTGTAGCTGGGATATGTAATGAACATGCTGGCATTTTAATACTTATATTGAGTTTCATAAGTCAAATATTTAAAAGGTCCTAGAAACTTGTTTGCAAAGTAGTGTTATGAAAAATGTTTCTGGTGCAACACAGTCACTCCCTTCGGAGAACTCACAAGTAAATTTAGTTAGTTTAAGCTTCTGCCAGCATGATGGTGGCCCAGAGAATAACAAGGATATCTCCAGTTGCCAGTTCCCCTTATCTGCTTCTCCTGATGCCTAATTTGGAGAAACTCCATTTTGCTGCAGGTTCAAGTCTCTGGGCTATCTTACTCCTGGACTTTTCTGCAACTGTTTATTCTCTGGACCTTTCAAGGAAACTCAATGGTTCATGATATAGAGCCTTTCACTCAAAATATGAAAGGGGAAGCTGGTTAAAGTATCAATGGTCAAGACTTTGTAAAGCTTTTTTTTCCCTTGAGTCGAAGAGTATTAACTGACCTTGTCGATTAGATGAGGAGATTAAAACTTAATAATAATCTTGACTAGTCTTCCATCATTAAGCTGGAATGTTGCTAAATGCTTTCTACTACCATGCCAACATGAAATGGCTTTTCTTGCTCCCAGTTTAGCTAGAAACCTCAACAAATAAAGCTTAAATTTTAAAATGAGATGATTTTCTTTGACCCTCTGGGACAGAGAGTGGATAAATGAAAAGGAAGAAAGCCAACTTATTCATCCCAGTCACCCAGTCATTCATCCAAGAGGTTTGGTGCTTTAGGGAAGGATTTCCCTAGAGATGAAAGGACGTCATATACAGTTTTCTAAAAAAATTAATAAGGCAATTTGATTTTTAATACTTCTGCAGTCTCGGTGTAGTGACTTTTTATAGCCCTGAGCTGTATGTTTAAATGCACTTCAAAATGTCAACGTGGGCCTCTACACATCCCCCCTTCCTGCTGTTTCCAAAATGGTTTCTTTCTTAATTATCTGCAGACTTACAACTTCATTTGAAAACAACTTGAAAGGCTCCTGATTAGCTGCCAGCAAAGCTGATCACCTGGTGCCTTCTTAAATATAGGAGCAAATGCAGCCTGGTTGGAGTTTGTTACCCACGAATATTCATGGAAGGCAGGATTGCCTAGTGGTTAAGAGCACTAGCTCTGGATTCTGGTAAGCTGTGTTTGAGCCCTGCGTCTGTTCCTCACTAGCTACAAGACTTGTGCAAGTTATTTAAACTCTCATCAGTGAAAGGGGGACAATAATAGCACCTACTGAGCATAATGCTGTGCGTGGCACAATAGTAAGTGCTCAGTAACTCTTATTAACAAAAAGAAAATAAGCATCAGCAGAGCAGAACATATACCAACGAGACTTTGTACTAGGTCCTGAGGATACAATAATGTGTAAGATATGTGTTGCATCTTTCCCAGGCTTTTTGGAGAAAAAGGATATATACATACATATGTTTATTAGACATATATAATAAGTTGAGGTGTCAGAGCTAAGAGTGAGTGAAAGAAGATTTGTTGAGGAAGAAAGACAGGTGCTTGACCTTGGAGGAACAGCAGGATCCAGATATACTGACTACAATGTTGGGGGCATTCTCAAGTCCATCACAACTGCATCAATTACTCTTCTTGTCAACTTCATTGAACATTTTAGGTACCTCAATGACTAAGAATTCATGGGGCAGGGAAGTAGGGGGACTTAAAAAGTCATTGGCTTTTTCTGAATGTTTTCAGTTTGGTAATTTGAAAACAAAGATCTGTTGCTAGTTGAAAAATACTTCTTTTCCTTAAGTAAATGAAATATTTTGTCAAATGTAGAAAAGAAATAATTCTCTGCCACAACAAAATGAAAAATTATGTATGTGCCATATGTACTTATCTTTCTTAGGAGATAACATAAACAGATATGATCCTTGATCTGAAGATACAATAAAAACTCGGAACCATCTAAATATATATATAGTTTAATAAATCATGCTTAAGGAAAGGGGAAATGTGATAGTGAACTTGACTAGGGTGGTGGCAATGAAGAGGGGAAGAAGTGTATAGGTTCAAGATCTTGATAGACAATCTATTTTAGGCATGATGTACAGTAAGGAGAACATGCTAGCAGATATTTTCCAAAAGACTCTTCTCTAGAGATAATAGAGCTATTTGGTGCTCTCTTGTAAACAGAAACTTTATCAAAAGATAGTAAAATAAGGGTGACTGGGTGGCTCAGTTGGTTAAGCAACTGATTCTTGATTTCGGCTCAGGTCATGATCTCACAGTTCATGGGCTCGAGCCCTGCATCGGGCTCCATGCTGATGGTGTGGAGCCTGCTTGGGATTGTCTCTCCCTTTCTCTCTGCCCCTCCCCTGCTCACACACACTCTCTCTCTCTCTCAAAATAAATAAATAAACTAAAAAAAAATAATAATAATAATAACAATAATAATAACAATAAAAAGAAAAATATAGTAAAATAATATCCAAACATTGACATGTTAGGGATAGAACTATTGGAATGTCTCTCCTGGAACATCTTTAATTCTTTAGTTCATTAAAATTTGTTACATTTCCTATTTTATGCCATGCAATATGTATTAGATAATGCATATGTGGTTGAGAACAAAATAGATATGTTCCCTTCTCTCATGGAGCTGGAGGAATATAGACCATAAACAGATAAGCAAATAAGCCATATAATTATACATTCATCCATTTATGCATCCAGGAACTAATTATTGAGCACATATTATGTATTGGGAGAATATTTTGCTTTCTCAGGATACAATGATGAACAAAAGTAGCTGTCCCTATCTTCATGGAGCCTACATTCTGAGGGAGACAGCTTACTCAGAGTCACACTAAAAAAGATAAAGTTGTAACTATATAAGAGCTATGAAGGAATATACAATAAGGAAATATGACTTCACAAGAAGGTCAGAGGAAGCTTCCCTAAGGAAGTGAAGAATGAGGTGCCTAGGTGGCTCAGTTGTTAAGCATCTGACTTCGGCTCAGGTCATGATCTCGCGGTCCGTGAGTTCGAGGCCCGCATCAGGCTCTGTGCCGACAGCTTGGAGCCTGCTTCAGATTCTGTGTCTCCCTCTCTCAGCTCCTCCCCTGCTCGTGCTCTGTCTCTCTCTCTCTCTGTCAAAAATAAATAAACATAAAAAAAAAAAAAACAAACATGAGCCCTGCTTCTCTCTCTCTCCCCCCCCCCAACCCCCTGTCTCTCCCTCTGCCCCTCCTGGGTTCTCTCTCTCTCTCTCTCTGCCTCTCACTCACTTGTGCTCTCTCTCTCAAAAAAAAAAAAAAAAAAAAAAAAAGGAAGTGAAGAATGGATGAAGAACTGAAGGGTAAGGAAGGCTAAGTTGGCAAAAGGAAGGAGAGCATTCGTGACAGAGGGAAGAGCATGTGGCTAAAGCCGTAGTATGTCTTAGAGGCCAAGAACCAGTGAGTGTGGCTCAAAGAGGAAGAATAACCCCACAAGAAGACAGAGAAGGAGCAAACTCAGAGTATTGGTCATGGAAGCCATGGGGAGACAGTGTTTCAAAAAGGAGGCCATGGCCAAGAGTCAAATGCTGCTGAGAGGTCAAGAAATATGAGACCTGAAAATATCCCTTGGATTTCACAACATGCAGGTCACTGGTGAGCCCAGAGGAATGATGGGCCAGAAGCCAGAATGGAATGATTTGAGAGTGAGTGGAAGGTGAGGAATTGTAGGGAGCGAGAGTATAGATTAGGAATTGCATTTGGTCACATGTAATAGAGCCTGATGATAGTTGCTTAACTAAATTAGGCTATTTCCCTCATATAACAAAAAAGACAGAGGGAGATAGTTAAGGCTGGTGCAGTGACTCCATGATGTCATCAATGTCCTAGAGTCCTTCTTTATGCTCTATCATCCCCAGTATATGGTTTTTTCCCCATTGTGCATGTAAGACAGCTGCTAACTCTTAAGCCAGTGTTTCAGATAGGAAGAAGAAAGAAATATCAAGGGGAAAGGTCTGGTACCTATACCAGGAAAGCAAAAATTTTCTGTAAATCCTCAGCTGACTTCAGCTTACTTATCATTAGCTAGAACTGTGTCATATGGCCTCTCCTAGCTATAAGGGCAGCTAGGAAATGTAGCTCTTTAGTTTGAGTCATTACCGTTCCTAACAGAATCAGTTTCTGTAGAAAACACGGGAGATGGATATTGAGAAGTCACCCATAGCAGCTACACAGCATGTACAATCACATGTTGAGAAAGTGTGTCCACAAGGGAAGGAGATTATAACATGACAGCTAGAGGGGAATGTGGGATTGAGTGACCTTTTTATTTTTTATTATTGAGAGAGAGAGAGCATGAGCAGGGAAAGGGGAAGAGGGAGACAGAGAATCTCAGGCTCCACGCTTAGTGAGGAGCCCAACATGGGCTCAATCCCATGACTCCGGGGCTATGACCTGAACCAAAATCAAGAGTCAGATGCTCAACCAACTGAGCCACCCAGGTGCCCCTTGAGTGACCTTTTTAAAAAATTGGGGATGACTTGGGGCACCTGGGTGGCTCAGTCAGTTTAATTGATTTTGGCTCAGGTCATGATCTCATGGTTCGTGAGTTTGAGCCCTGCATCGGGCTCTGCCCTGACAACTCAGAGCCTGGAACCTGCTTTGGATTCTGTGTGTCCTCTCTCTCTGCCCCTCCCCCACTCACACTCTGTCTCTCTCTCTCTCTCTTGCTCTCAAAAATAAAATAACATTAAAAAAATTTTTTTTTAATTGGGGATGACTTGAATGTATTTAAAACCTGATAAGAAGGGTCTAATCGGGAGAAAGAGAGAATGTTTGAACATACAAGGATATAAAAGGATAACTGACAATGTAATGTTCCTTAGAAAGAAAGAGGGAATGAAATCTAAACAAAGAGGGATTAACATTAAAGAGGAATAAGGATAGGCTCTCTGTTGTAACGAAAGGAAGGAGGAAAGTAGGCTTATATGTTTTATATTTAAAAAAATGGGGCTTCTATTACCTCTATCATGTAGGAGGTGAGGTTTGCTATTGCCAATGAGGGTAGATGGGAGTGATCAGAGCTTTGAGAAGTTTGAGATGTTGACGTCTGAAATGACTGTTGTGGGCAAAACTGATTCAAATATAAAGGGCACAAATAAATTGCTATCAGGAATGCTGTTCTCATGTGCCTTTCCCAGGAATATACTAGAGAATGACATTCAGATAATCAAAGTGACTATAAAAACATCAAGATAAGGTCTGGTGCTAAGTATTAAATAGTCAATTACTGGGGCACCTGGTGGCTCAGTCAGCTAAGCATCTGACTTTGGCCCAGGTCATGATCTTACAGTTGGTGAGCTTGAGCCCCACATGAGGCTCTCTGTTGTCAGCACAGAGCCCACTTCAAATCCTCTGTCTCCTTCTCTCTCTGCCCCTCCACCCCTCTCTCAAAAATAAACATTAAAGGGGCGCCTGGGTGGCTCGGTTGGTTAAGCGTCCAACTTCGGCTCAGGTCATGATCTCGCCGTCTGTGAGTTCGAGCCCCGCGGCGGGCTCTGTGCTGACAGCTCAGAGCCTGGAGCCTGTTTCAGATTCTGTGTCTCCCTCTCTCTGTGACCCTCCCCCATTCATGCTCTGTCTCTCTCTGTCTCAAAAATAAATAAACGTTAAAAAAAAAAAACATTAAAAATAAATAAATAGTTACTTATAGAACTACCCACACCCATGCCCATACCAGCTGAATACCCTCCCATCCCCATCATTAACATGAACATCATTAATTCAACAAATACTTAGTGAATATCCTCTACAAGACAGATACTTATTTGTGTCATGCAGCATGCTAGGATAGGTTGGGGTATGTGGGAAACAAAGCCTGGGAGAAGACAGCAGCAGGAAAGCAATTAATAGAAAAGGTGGACCCTCTCTTAGCTGGAGAGATGTATAGAAGTCTTAACACCTAAGCCCAGGGATAGTGGCTAAACTCCACTCACACAATGGCATGCAAGGAGAGGTGCTCTGATCTGAGGGGTAAAACAGGAGTGGGGACATCTGATTTTGGGAGCTCTGGGCAATTGTCATGATGCTAGAGGCAAGCCTGGACTCAGATCAGTTGGAATTGAGGGTGCCTAGAAGAGCAATCCTGCTGTGGAGATGTCGGGTGCAAAGTTAGAGGGCAGAACAAGGTTTCAGCAGGCCTGCTTCCCACTTAGCTGGTTCCTCAAAATGTTAAGTCTCAGGAAGCTGCAGGCACCTAGATGTTAGATACCCAAAAGTACAGGAGCCTGATAGGTTGACACAAGAAAACTGCACCTGAATAATGCTGCTCTTGTCAAGAACTAGGTTGTCCTGCATACATGGTCTATCTTAGAATGCCTAGTGCAATAGAAAAAAATATTTCTATGTGTATATTCTACTTACCACTATGAATATTTCTATATTCTACTTACCACCATGGAGAGAATATATCATATTCAATGGGGCAGATAGATAATAATCATCATCACTGGGGCGCCTGGGTGGTTCAGTAGGTTAAATGTCTGACTCCTGCTTTCAGTTCAGGTCATGATCTCACAGTTCACGGGTTCAAGCCCCACATCGGGCTCCTCTCTGATGGTGCAGAACCTGCCTGGGATTCTCTCTCTCTCTCTCTCTCTGCCCCTCACCTACTCATGTTCTCCCTCTCCTCTCTCTCAAAATAAACTTTTAAAAAATAATAATAACCACCATTTATTGTACATGCTATATGCCAGACACTGTTCTAGACACTTAATGAGCTGTATCTCATTTTATCCTCACAACAACCCTCTGAGTTAGCTATTATTGCTCCCATTTAGAGAAAAGGAAATTGAGCTTGATCTAGTAAGTTTAAGTTATTTGCCCAAGATCACATGGCTATAATTGGCCAAGCCAGGATTCTAGCCCATGTGTGACTCCAGATCTACCATTTTACCATAACTGTTAGATCACACTGTTCCAGTACAGTGCTGAACCCTTATTAAGTGTCACTTAGATAATGAATGGATTGGTTTGTTTTTTAGTAAGCAAAACTGAGATCACAGCCCATTTCTTAGGATCTGTTACTAAAATGACAAGACCATGCTGCCCTTTATCTATCAGCTTCAGTGACATTGGCCACTGGCTATTTTCAAAGTAAATAAGAATATCTGACATTTACATTGTGGTATAAACCCTATAAAATTTTTTTCTCAAACTTATCACATATATCATGAGCACTGAAGCCCATACATATACACAGAAAAATGAATGCAAAACACTTAATAAATACAAATTCGATTTGTGGTAAAGGCCAGACACTCGTTGTAGTATTCAATTTTTCTATAACCTGTCACTTAAAGCTTTATTTTTACTTCTACAGAAATAAAACAGTGATTTGGTTTTTCCACACTTTCATTTGTTTGTTTGTTTGTTTATCACTTCTATAATGGAAATTTTCAAAGATACACAAAAGTAGGGAGAACAGAACCTCTGAGTATCATTCAGCTTCAACAATGATCATTTTCTCAGTAAGTCTGATGACATAATTTCTGATGGAGTTATCTCTTAAATCCTTTCTGATATAATTACTACTTAATTCAGATATTATCTTGGTGTTTCCATATCATTGGCATAATTATTGCCATATACTAATTAACCATGGCTGTTACATAGGACATTTGATATACTATTAAATGCTACTGTTTAAGTTAGCTCACTATAGCCCACAAAGTACTTCTGTTTTACCTGGAAATATGATAATTATGAGTTTTAAGTTTTGCCTAATATTGGGTTTGAAAATGAACCTATTTGGTATCTGTTGCCCCCATTGGGTTGGTCCATGTTTAACCACACTGACCATCCAATTTTAACCCTCTTTCTGTTAACACTGAAACAGAGAAGAAATTTATCCTCTGCAAAAATAATCAGAACAGAAAATGCAGCTGCTGGAATAATGACAGTGTGCATAATAATGTAATTCACAGCTATTTGTAGTGGGCCCATTCAGATAAATTATCTGATGCTTGTAATCCCACAAGTTTGATGCTAGTGTGGGCCAGGTGACTTTCCTGGTTCTGATCTTTAGCCGGCCTTTTTCATGACATGACAAAGTGGATCAGGTAAAACAGCATGAATATTCGACCCAAATCTATCCTACTACTGGATAAAACAAGTAAAAACAGCAAGCACAAAACTACACTTAACTCTTTGTATTCTTAATTTTTCTGTTTTTAATATCTTTTTTATTATTTTTATCTTCTCAGTTAAATTGGTAGATGTCAAATCCTTAATAATCTGGAATTGGTTTAATAAAACCTGATAGTGCTATTTGCTCCTACCCTTCCTTTTTTTTTTTTTTTTTTTTTTTTTTTTTTGGTGGTCACTTACTCTAGTAACTATAATTTTATAACTCAGATTTCTGAGTTATATTTCAAACTACTTGGTGAATTAATTGTTTTAATCCAGAAGTAGGCTTCACACCTAGTGCAGAGCCCAATGCAGGGCCTCCACTCATGATCCTGAGATCAAGACCTGAGCTGAGATCAAGAGTCAGACACTTAGCTGACTGAGCCACCCAAGCGCCCCTATAATTAACATATTTTTTAAGATCTTATTTTTAAGTAATCTCTACACCCAAAGTGGGGCTCAAACTCACAACCCCAAGGTCAAGAGTCTCATACTCTATCAACTGAGCCAAACAGCCACCCCTACAATTAACATTTTAAATTATTTTCTTATAATTGTTTCTTTTAGATATTTGAATCTTGACAGGTATTCACCTTCCTAATAAAAATACTGTTTAACATTTGGGTTTTTTTTTTAATTTTTAACGTTTATTTATTTTTGAGAGACAGAGAGAGAGTGTGAGTGGGCAAGGGGCATAGACAGAGGGAGACACAGAATCTGAAGCAGGCTTCAGGCTCTGGGCTTGAACTTATAAACCACGAGATCATGACCTGAGTCGAAGTCAAATGCCACACCGACTGAGTCACCCAGGCACCCCAACATTTGGTATATTTTTAATTAAAAATAACTATATCCCGGGGCGCCTGGGTGGCTCAGTCAGTTAAGCGTCTGACTTTGGCTCAGGTGATGATCTCATGGTTCATGAGTTCAAGCCCTGCATCAGGCTCTGTGCTGACAGCTCGAAGTCTGGAGCCTGCTTCCTATTCTGTGTCTTCCTCTCTCTCTCTGCCCCTCCACCACTCACGCTTCTCTCTCTCAAAAATAAATAAACATTTTAAAAAATAGATAAATAAAATAAAATCACCTTTAAAAAGATAATAACTCTATCCTATTTATGAGAGACACCCTTAAAACAACATATCAAAGAAATGTCAAAAATAAAGGAATTGAAAAAGATTCACTAGGAAAATGCTAATGAAAAGTGGATATAGCACTGTCATAATCACTATTCTACTTGGAGATTATTCCATACAGCACTATACTATTATAAATATATAACTGTTCTATGTGCTAAGCAATCTGAAGAAAAAAAGGTAATAGTGATACCTTCCTAAACCCATCCTTGCCTATCCCCCACTCCATAGCCTATAGGATCTTCCACAACTCCACAGACATATCCCTTCATGCTTCTCCTTCAAAATCTAACACTGAATAAAACCAACTACACTTGTAACTGGAGCTCAACCAACTTTAAAGTCAACAACCTTGATCTTCCCCCAAGCCCAGTGAGATCCTCTGCCCCAAACTGGCCCCTTGGAAGCCTGACCACGTCAGATTCTATTACAGGCCCAAGCTCAGGCTGAACCTGCAGCCAGTGAGAGGTTTCCCATGCTCCTAAGTCTCCAACCAATTATGTGGAGACCTCCAGACCCCGACCTCCAGTCATACCACAGGGGCTCTGAGCTTTTCCTCCTCCGTGTATCATTTAAGTGCTGGCCTAACTGTGGTAGTCCTCCCTCCTCTTCAATCCCAAAAAATTACATTTACACCCCAGGTTTATTCCTCCCAAATTCATATTACACTGATGTTACATTCTTATTCTGTTCTCCAAACTTGGGTTACCACCTCTAGTTGTTTTTTGCTTTTTGTTTTTTTAATCTTGACTATCATCCACAGCAAAACAAAACAAAACAAAACAAAACACCAAAAACATTTTATATTGTGACAAGGTGCATACAAAAGTTTTTCCTAAATAATACTTAGTTCCTTACCACATGGCAATACAATCTGATATTTTCTTTTTTATTCTAGGAAAAAAAATCAGCCACTAAACTGATTTCACTAACCACTAATAGGCCAAGACCCTCAGTTTGAAAACCCTTGATCTAAAGAGCCCCCAAGACTCTTTTGGCATCTTATTTATCAGAACCAGGTCAGATAACATGAAGGCATCTTTAAAACAATCACTGTCTAAGTTCTTGGATTTTCTAAGAATCCTTTTCCATTGAACAACAATCTCCAAGATATAAAAGAGGTACTTTAGTTGTTGGAATTGGTAGAGGTTATTTAAAGCCTTCTAGAAAATATTCACAATCTGAAATCTTGTTAAAGAGCACAGGATTGAAAGTCGGGAAACCTGAGTCCTTCTCTCACCCTGCCACTCAATGTTAGGAAGTAAATCACTCAGCCTCTCTGAACCAACAGGCCTTGATCATGTAAATCCAATGATATATAAACGCTATAAATCTAATGATTCACTCACTCATTCATTTGCTCATTCATTTGACAAATGCTTCATTAAGTATGTGCCAGATAGGTCTCTCACTACTCATCTGACAATTCAAACTGGGAGGGCCAATGTTATAAATTCATCACACATCACATGTGATCATATGCCAGGGTTCTTTCTCATCAAATTTATGCTTCATCAGGCACCACAGGGGAATGAGCTGCTTTATATAAGCACATTACTCAGAAAAATGATGCTCATTTATATAAACCACTTAATAAAAATCTCTCTAAAATGTAATAAAAAGTTATATTGTACCTAATTTCCTTAATGGCTTAATGAGTTAACTCCAATAGTAAGGAGCTTAATTTTAAGATTTATGAGTTCTTATACTAGTTAAATTTGAGATGTCAAAAAATGTAATTTTTGCTCTAATTCCATTTTCTTTGGTTCCCCCCCACCACTTTTTAACTCTTTTAGTTCCAATGTCACAATAGTAGGTGAGTTGGCACAATCAGTGGCTAGAGTATTACTAAAAGCCAGTCACTCAACTGTACATAAGTGATTGTACTACATTAAATATCACACAAAATCCAAATTAAATGTATCCCTAAATCCCCAATTCAGTATATAAATTTCCACAGCCATTCTAATGCCCCATGATGTAAGGGAAAGTGTGATGGAAGAGGAGTTAGAAGAAAAAAGCATCTTAACTGATAGCTCATTTTACAAAAGCACATGGCCATGTGAACACATCATTAGGGACCCCACACCCAAGGCTTTGGAAGGGAGTTGTACAACTCAAGGGGCCTGCAACTTAAGCTTCACTAGTTCATGGTAAATCTGCTTCTACAAATATTAATTATTGAGTGAATATGGTAAGCTTATTATGAGCATGACTCTGGTTCAATGGATGTTTGATTTTTAACTTCACTTACTAGTTTATGACTGAGAGGAGATTAATTTCTCTGTGCTTTTTTTTTAATCTGTGAAAAGGGATAATAATATCTAACACATAGGGCCCTTCTGAGTTACTGAAAGATAAAATGTATAAAGCACATAGTTTGGTGCCTGGCAGATGATTAATGCAAATAAGTAAGACCAATACTTATGTTATGTGATAATGACGGTGAGGATGATGACAGTGCTATATTGAATAGGACAAGGCAATCAGAGGATAATGAGAGGTATAATGCTTTTTGATCCTATAATGTTCTGCAAACAACAGGGATTTTAAAAATTCCTTTGGTTGATTTGGTTTTAGTTTCCAAAGCCTTTCAAAATTCTGCAATAAAATTTCCTATTCTACATCCCTCTATAAAACCTTTGTTTTTTGCATAACTAAAGGTTATAGCAGCAAGGACAAGTTTAGGATGGAAGGAACATTCTGCCATACACTTCTTGGCTCCATTTATGGTCACTCCCTCACTCTTTTATCAGTTTACCAGTGTTTGGAAATGGCTAAATGCTAGGCTCACACATTTAGGAGCATTAGGAGCCTCCAAAATGCTTGTTCATTGATTCAAAGACTTCCCAAGCCCTCCTCTACCAGAAGTTCTTTAGAAGAGAAAGGTGCAAATATATATACTTATCTATATGGAACACTTGTAACTCATATACATATATATAAAGTAGTATATACATATGTGTATCTACACACACACCCATACATATCTAAATGTATTTCAGTGTCTAGTGGATAAGTAAGTTTAGTGTTTTGAGAAGGTGAAAAAGTGATATTTATTACAAATGTTCTAGAAGTAGAGATGAAAATCTCTGCTTTGGGGAAAAGTTGTCAAAATGGAACCTGCAAAATGTAAACCACAAGCAAGAATCCATCTACTATTCCTGGAGACAACTGCGAAGCCAAGTACAGGCAATTGTAAAGCATTTGAAAATCTAAAATGTTAAGTCTTTCCTTCAGGGACACAAATTGGGAGTATTATTGGCAGGACTACATGCTTTCTGAGTAAGAGAGCTGTTTTTGATTTTTATTTTTCTAATTGCCTATGTAGACTGGAATGTCCCTGAAAGTGATGGTTCTTTCAAGAGGTATTGTATTTTTGTTAAAGCATTTGCCCATGGGAAATTTTAAGACTACACTGTAGGAAGGCTAACATGCAGGTCTGAACTTCTCTTTCCCCCACGCTAGAAGAAAAGCTGTGAAAAGGACTTAAGAGTGTGGAAATAACAGAAAATGTATATATTAGCCTCTGCCTCCGGTTCCTAGCACAGAGCTTCTAAAACTTTTGCCTTGTAATTTCCTAAGTGATAGGAGTATCTTTTGTTCTAATAAGGCAATGGTTGGTGGGCTCCAGATGGGGGCTGGTCACCAGAAAAACCAAGCCATGATTAGAAACTTAGAACTTTCAGCGCCCCCCCCCCCTGCCCCCATCCTCTAGGAAGAGGAGGCTGGAAATAGAGTTAATGATCATTCATGCCTACATGATGAAGCCTCCATAAAAGTCCCAAAAGTATGAGGTCCAAAGAGCTTCCAGCTTGCTGAACACAAGGAGGACTGAGGATGGAGGTACTGGGGGGGTGGCACCTGGCAAAGACATGGAAACTCCGTGCCCCTCCCCCTATACCTTGTCTTTGGCATCTCTTCCATCTGGATGTTAATCTGTATCCTTTATCACTTCCTTTTAGAATAAACTGGTAAAGGTAAATTAGGTATTTCTCTGAGTTCTGTGAGTCATTCTAGCAAATTATCAAACCGAAGGAATATGACATGAGATTCAGAGATGATCAGTCAGAAGTACAAATGACAACCGGGAACTGAGATTGGCATCTGAAGGGGGGGTGGTCAGTCTTGTGGGGCTGAGCCCTTACCCTATGGGATCTGACATTAACTTCAAGTAGTGTCATATTTGAGTTAAATTATGGGATACTCAGCAGGTGTCAGAGAATTGCCTGATGTGTGGGAAACCCACACATCTGGTGTCAGAAGTGAAGTGTGGTAGTAGAGTGCGAGCAGAGGAAAAACAGAGAGAATTTTTCCCATACAGAGTAGTTTAGCCCAGTGTTGTATGAACTACATGGCAGATTGGGGTAGGGGGTATCCCCAGTAGCATTATTCAAGACACAGTTATCAGCTTTGGAAGTAGTCTGTCATTCATAGTGATTGCTTTATCCTGACCATATGGAGTCAGACCACACCTTGGAATATCCAAAATATATAAAGAACTCTTAAAACTCAATAATAAGTAAACAAACAACACAAAAAATTTTCAAATGGGCAAAAGACCTGAAAAGACACTTCACAGAGAAGATCTAAAGCTGGCAAATAAGCACACTGAAAATATACTCTACATCATTCACTATTAGGGAAATATCCAGGAAAATCACAGTGATTCTGCTACCCTTATTAGAATGGCTAAGATATAAAGCTGGCCGTACTAAGAATCAGCAAGAACATATGGATCAACTAGAACTTTCATACATAGCTAGTGGGAACACAATATGATACAATTGATGTGGGAAACAAAGGCAGAAGGAAATGGCAGATAGAATTACATTTCCTTATAACCTGCAGCCCATTGACAAATACTTCAGGCTGGCAAAGTAAAAGGTTTCTCCCAGAACTCCCTACGTCTTAATATTAAAACAACCTTCGCTTGACAATACCTAGGCCTCCAAGTATCCTTTGAGTCTTCTTTAGCATATGAAAATCTCATTGGAGGGGCGCCTGGGTGGCTCAGTCGGTTGAGCGCTGACTTTGGCTCAGGTCATGATCTCGCCGTCCGTGAGTTCGAGCCCCGCATCGGGCCCCTGTGCTGACAGCTCAGAGCCCGGATCCTGTTTCAGATTCTGTGTCTCCCTCTCTCTAACCCTCCCCCATTCATGCTCTGTCTCTCTCTGTCTCAAAAATAAATAAACGTTAAAAAAAATTAAAAAAAAAAAAAAAAAAAAAAGAAAATCTCATTGGAAATTTCCCCTGGACTTTACCTCCCCCAACTCCCAAATATATAACCAGTCTCTCCACAGGGTCAGGGGCAGCCCTTCCTGCCCATGGGTCCTGTCCCTGTGCTTTAATAAAATCACCTTTTTGCACCAAGGACGACTTCAAGAATTCTTTCTTGGCCATCGGCTCCAGACCTCACAAACCCCACAATCACCCCCCAACATCTCATCACAATCATTGGAAAACTTGGCAATTTCTTAAAAATTAACTATAAACCTATCATCTGACCCAGCCATTCTACTTCCAGGTATTTACCCAAGAGAGATGAAAGTACAGGATCATACAAAGAATTATATGCAGATCTTCACAGCAGCATTGTAATAATAGCCCCTAAACTAGAAACAATCCAAAATGTCTCAACAGTAGAATGGATAAGGAAATTGCAACATATACACAAAATGGAATACAACAGTAGTAAAAAGGAAAAAATTACTGATACACACAAAAAAACATGGATGGATCCCAAAACAACTACAGTTGAGTGAAAAAAGCCAGACAAAAAGGAGTACATATTATATGATTCCATTTATAGAAAGTTATAGAAAATGCAGGGGCGCCTGGGTGGCGCAGTCGGTTAAGCGTCCGACTTCAGCCAGGTCACGATCTCGCGGTCTGTGAGTTCGAGCCCCGCGTCAGGCTCTGGGCAGATGGCTCGGAGCCTGGAGCCTGTTTCCGATTCTGTGTCTCCCTCTCTCTCTGCCCCTCCCCCGTTCATGCTCTGTCTCTCTCTGTCCCAAAAATAAAATAAAAAACGTTGAAAAAAAAAATTTAAAAAAAAAAAAAAAAAAAAGAAAGTTATAGAAAATGCAAACTAAACTGACAGAAATTAGTGGTTAAGGATGGCAATGAGAGCAGGGGGGAGGAATTACAAAGAAGCATGAGGAAACTTTTTGAGGGTGATGGGTCTGCTCATTATCTTGACTTGGTGATGGTTTCTCAGGCTATACATAAATTAAAACATATCAAATTGTACACTTTAAATATGAACCTTTATTGTATGTCAATCTCTGACATTAAAGGTGTTAGAAGCAGTGTATTTTCAACTTAATGTGCTTAAAAAAATTTTTTTTGAAGCACAACATATATAGTATTCACTTCTTCTTAGCCAGATCCTATAAAAAGGGCCACAGTCACTCCAATACCACCATAGACAGGGAGAGTATAATGGAGCGAAAGTAGTAGTAGAAACAGACAGAAATCTGAAATGATCGCAGTTAAAACACTTACAACTTTTACCAAAACATACACCCATTTGAATGCACTGCTAGGGCTTCTCCCAGGGCCTTGGAAGAAGCCACTTTGGAAGCAAGGGACTGATGAAAATAACAAGCCTTCCTAACAACTGCTCCTTGGATTTGGGGCAGGTGGGGAGGAGCATGTGAATTCAGCAAAGGAATAGACTCCCCAGTTCCATGGGCTCAGAGGTGTGGTTTGGATATTTAGGTGCATGGCCTTGTTCTGAGGTCACAAGCTAGTGAAGCCTGAGGACATATCAATTACTCAAGGAATGGGGCAAGTTTTGGAAGGTCAGTGGCACCATCCTCTGGAGTTTATGTATGATCAGCCAGCGCAGACCTTCATAGTCGCTCAGGAGATATATTCGTGTGCTTAAGCACAAGGGTGTAAGACAAGACTCACAGATTCTATTACTGTGCTGCTGCTGCTGCTGCTGCTGCTGCTGCTTCTATTTGCTGATTTGTGACCTGAGGCAGATCATATAATCTCTGGGTATTGGTTTCAACACTAGTAAAATAGAATAACAAGAATTACCTATTTGTGGGGTATACTGAGATCTTCCCACAGAAATCATTTTTATCCTTGTTCTGAAATCTTGCTGATCGCTGGTATTGTCTAAAGTTCCTTTTGCAGTTGGAAGAAACAGAAACAGGGAAGTGAAGGAGAATTAGATAGCATAGGCAGGTACCCCCGGTGGGGCAGCACTTCACAGGGTTGGGACTACTGATGTACTCTCCTCACTACAAGGAGACCTCACTGAGCCTTAGAAGGAGCCTGTGCTGGTGAAGTCCTGAAACATAATCCTCATTTGCTTCAAATTAAATCTACCTCTGTCTAGAGGCTTTTTATTACATTTCCCCCCGCCTTTTTTTTTTTTTTAGTTTATTTATTTTGAGAGCAAGAGAGTGTGCATATGCATAAGCAAAGGACAGGCAGAGAGAGAGGGAGAGAGAATATCAAGCAGGCTCCACACTGTCAGCACAGAGCCCAATGCGGGGCTCAAACTCACGAACCGTAAGATCATGATCTGAGCCGAAACCAAGAGTCAGATGCTTAACCAACTAAGACACCCAGCATTCAGAGCATTGGACTCTTGATTTTGGCTCAGGATATGATCTCATGGTTTCCAAGTTTGAGTCCCAAGACGGGCTCTGAGTGGACAGGATGGAGCCTGCTTCAGATTCTCTCTCCCTCACTCTCTGCCCCTGCCCCCACCCAAAATAAATAAATAAACATTTTTTTAAAAAATTCAAATCAGGGGTACCTGGGTGGCTCAGTTGGTTAAGCATCAGACTTAAGCTCAGGTCATGGTCTCCCAGTTCGTGAGTTTGAGCCCCACAGTAGACAGAGACCACTTTGGCTTCTCTGTCCCCCTCTCTCTCTGCCCCTCCCCCACTTGTGTTTTTCTCTCTCTCTCAAAAATATATAAACATTAAAAAATAATAAAATAAGGGGCACCTGGGTGCATCAATTGGTTGAGCGGCCAACTTTGGCTCAGGTCATGATCTCACAGTTTGTGGGTTCAAGCCCCACATTGGGCTCTGTGCTGACAGCTCAGAGCCTGGAGCCTGCTTCGGATTCTGTATCTCCCTCTCTCTCTGCCCCTCTTCCATTCCTGCTCGCTCTCTCTCTCTCTCTCTCTCTCTTTCTCTCTCTCTCAAAATAAAACAAACATTTAAAAAATTTTTAAATAAAATAAAATAAAAAATTCAAATCAGAGGTAACTTTCATTATCACTGTGTACTAAATAGTTAACACACATTATTTAATCTTCAAAACAACACTAGAGGTCAATTTTAATATTTCCATTTTATAGAGAAGGCTTAGAGAAGTTACTTACCCAAAGTCACACAAATGACATTACTATGATAATAATGGCAAGTAAAGTCTGACAATTTTTCATTATTTTGTGTATAGATACAACACCTTCAGTAATTATTTTATATTGGCATTATTTGAAAATAGCTCAGCAAGGATTCTAAATAGGCTGTTGAACAGGAATCATCTTGTTTTGAAAACAACTTCTGTATATTTTTATAGCATTTATCACAAAGTGTTTTCATTGGATTTTGCCCATATTCTCTGAGGCAAGGAAGCAGACATTCTAGAAAAGGAAAATGAGGCATAGCACATGCTCTCTATGTTGCAACCTCTGTTGCTCTCTGACCCGTGTGCTTCCATGTCTGGGCCCCAGACTTGAATAAAAATCCTTTGAGGGATGGGGTTCTGCCTATATCCTTTTTATAGCCTAGTGCCAGCACTGTGGGAACTCCATAAACATTTTAGACAGTTTTATTGAAGTATAAATGACTTTAATAAACTGTACATATTTAAAGTGTTAAGTTTTGCCATATGTACACATCTGTGAGACTAAAACTACAATCAAGATATTCAATATATCGAATATATCCATCACTCCTGAAAGTTTCCATGAGCATTTATGAATGAACAAAACCCAATTCTTTAGACTCCTAGCCTGGTGCTCCTCTTATACTTGATAAAAGTCTATGCTTTAATATGTTATCTGTGCCTGTTTATGCTGTTGTAAATTTATGGAAAAGAACATAATTGAAGATAAAACATTTTATTTGTAGAAGCCTAGAACATATACTGCATGCAGCATATATGGAGTCTGCCATTTGGGAATTAGATCACCCTGCCTGCTTCCTGATGAATTACCAACTCACCGTCCTTCCAGAGACCTTGCCCTGGTCCTGCTCTTAGGTCCTAGGAGGATCCAGGTTTGTTGTTTTTATAATTACTTCCCTTTTTGCTTTCTGCTTAGACAGTTCTAAGCAGTACCCTTGCCCAATTTGTTGTCTCAATTTCTGTTTATCTGCTGAGAGTGGTGGTGAAACTCCTGGGCTCCTGAGCCAGACTGCCTGGGTTCAAATGCCAATTCTACTACCTATAAGCTAGGGCTTTGGGCAGGTTACCTCTCTGCATAAAGCCTGGTAGCTTAGCAGTAAATTTTTGGTGTTACATAGAACTATTTTCTCTGAAAACTGGCCTATATACTATTCAGCCCACATGGCAGAAATATCCAAAACTCCTGCCTCACAAGATCCCGCCTTCCTCCCACCTGTAGTTTTTACATCTGTACCTTTTAGGCAACTAGTCCATTAAAGAGAGAGAGAGAGAGAGAGAGAGAGGGAGAGACTAATCCCTTAAAAGCAGCATTCTTTGTTTTTTAATGTTTATTTATTTATTTTGAGAGAGAGAGAGAGAGAGCGAGCAGGGGAAGGGCACAGAGAGAGGGAAGGGCAAAATCCCAAGCAGGCTCTGCACTGTCAGTAGGGAGCCTCATGTGGGGCTCAAACTCACGAACAGTGAGATCATGTCCTGAGCCAAAACCAAGAATCAGACATTTAACCAACTGAACCACCCAGGCGCCCCTAAAAGCAGCATTCTAACCAATAAAATAATGGTCTAATTTAGAAAGTAATTAGTAAAATTTGTTTTACTTCTCTATTTCTCTCTGGAACCAAGGACAGTTTTGTTTTGTTTTGTTTTGTTGTTTTGTTTTGTTCTTAGAGAAAGGGAGAGCATCTTAAGCCAGCTCCACACCCAGCACAGAGCCCAACATGGGGCTCTATCTCATAAACCTGAGATCATGACCTGAAACGAAATCAAGAGTCAGATGCTAAACCAAATGAGTCACCCAGGCATCCCAAGGAATATTTTAAGGTTAATCTACATTAAAGGTGGTTTTTTGTTTTTTGGGGTTTTTTTTCGTTTTTTTGTTTTGTTTTGTTTTGTTTTTTTTTTGCCAAATATATATTTGTCTGAAGGACAAACTCAGTTCTTATTTCATTCTTCCTATCAGTAGCAGTTGACTTATTTGGTTGTTCTCTTCTTTCTAAAACACTTTCTTCACTTGGTCTCCAAGATACCCCTCTCCCTTGGTTCTCCTCCTACCCCAGTGGCCATTCCTTCTCTGCATTCTTTGTTAAGTTCTCCTTTATCTTCCAATCTCCAAAAATTGGAGTGTCCAGGTCTTATTCCACAGACCTCTTCTCTTCCCTATCTACATATACTCACTCATTAGAGTTCTCACCCAGACCCTGACTTTAAATATCTATATGCTACTGCCTCCCAAATTCATATATCTAGCCTGACTCCTACCCAAATTCCAGACATGTTTACCTATCCAATAGGCTATATAACATCTCCACTGGGATGTCTACAGGCATCTCAAAAAGCCCAAACCTAAACTGTTCATTTTCTGCCATATATTGCTCTTCTTTCATAAAAGTAGTAACACCATTCTCCCACTTGCTCAGGCCCAAACCTTGGAATCATTCTTGACTCCTCTCCTCTCACATCCCACATCCAATCTATCAGAATATCCAATTAGCTGGACCCACAAAACTTATTCACAATCAAACTATTTCTTATTACCTCCTCCTCTGCCACCTTAGTCCAAACCCCCATAATCTCATACTCCCCTCACTCAATTTTTTTACAGTGAAGTGATACTTTTAAAACATAAATTAGATCATGTTACTTTTCTGCTTAAAACTCTTCCATAGCTTAGGGGTGCCTGGATGGCTCGGTGATTTCTGACTGCTGATTTCGGCTCAGGTCATGATCTCACATTTTGTGAGATTAAGTCCCTCATTGGGCTCCATGCGAAACCTGCTTGGGATTCTCTCTCTCTCTCCCTCTTTCTCTGCCCTTCCCTTGCTCTCTCTCTCTCTCTGTCTCAAAATAATAAAAACAAAACAAAACAAACTCTTCCATAGCTTCCCATTTTACTCAGAATGAGAAGTCCTTAATTATGACCTACAAGACCCTGTATGATCTGTCTCTACAACCACCATCTCTATCAACTCTCTGATTTCATTTCCCCTTGCTCTCTTCCTTGCTCACCCCACTCTATCCACCAGTGTCCCTACACCAAGCATACTCTCAGGGCCTTCACACTTCTAATAGTTTCCAGATATTCATATGTAATTCTCTTATTTCCTTTATCAGCTAGGCCTTTCCTAACTATCCCATATAAAATAAATCCTCTCATCTCTTTCAATCCTCTAACCTAATTTATATTGATAGCATTGAAAAAACACTTTATTTTGAATCAATTATGGATTTACAGGCAGTTGTAAGAAATAATACAGACAGATTCTGTTTACCCCTTACTCAGTTCCCCCCAATGGTCACATTTTACAAAACTATAGTACAATATCACAACTAGGATACTGACATTGATATAGTTCAGATACGGAACATTTCCAGTTCCATCACCACAGAGCTTCCTGTTACTCTTTTATATCTTTTATAGCCACACCCACCTCCCTCCAACCTCCACCCCCTCTGTAACCCCTGGCAACCACTAATCTGTTCTCCATTTCTATAGTTTTGTTATTTCAAGAATGTTATATAAATGGAATTATACAGTATTAACCTTTTGGGATTGCCTTTTTCTACTCAGCATAATTCTCTGGAGATTCATCCAAGTTGTTGTGTCATAACATTTTTTTTTACCACCCGACATATACATTTATTTGCTTATTTGGCTAAGTTCCCTGACAAGAGGGAATCCATTTTGTACACTATACTTATAATGTAGACATGGCAATAAATATTTGTTGAATAAATGAAGCCCAAACTCTTTAACATGGCTCATAAAACCCCCAAGTGAAGCATGTTTACTTTTCCAACCTCATCTGTCATTTCCATGATCCCCCTACTCTGCCACCCCACTCCAATACAGATATGCTAGTGAATAGTGCCATTTAGACACACTAAACATCTCGCCTACACACTCTGGTTTTATCATATTTGCTGTTTAGAACAGTGGTTCTCAAACTTTGGTGGGCTTGAGACCACTTGGATGGGCAGGCTTATTAAAACACAGATTGATAGGCTCCACCCCCAGAGTTTTTGATTCAGTAGATCTGTGATAGGGCCCAGGAATCTGCATTTCTGACACGTTCTCAGGTGATGTTGATGTTGCTGGTCCATGAACCAACCACACTTAGAAAATCACTGTCAGAACATTTTTTATTTCCCTCCCCCATTCACCTGCCTAATTTCTTACTCAGCCTTCAGTCCTTCCCTCTCCCCAGAACATGGGGTTCCATGGCACACTGTACTTACCCTTTCACATCACTTATCTCATGATACTGTAATGTCCTATTGATGTGTGCTTCTCTGCCACCAGACTACATCCTCAGTATCTAGCACAGTCTGACACAGAGTAGGCACTCAATGTATATGATGACTGAATAGGTTCCTTAATTCGGGTACTTTAAAAGACTCAACTGAAACAATTATCTTCACAGTCAGGATATTTAGAGGGAAGGGAGTCTATGTACTAGAAATAAAAACATCAAGGATCCCTTCATTGATAGGCCTAAGGAAAAATACAGCAACTTTTTATGTTAAGATTTTCTAGGCACTGTTAGTGAAATTCTTTTCAACCAAAGCACCACACACTGAAGTAATGACTGAAGACAAAGCTTAAGAATGCAAGTCAAGATACTTAACCCATTACTTTTTCAATAATTACTTCAAAGTCTGTATTTTGTCCTTCTAAAAGTGTACTCCTTTGCCTTTAGACTAAACATCCTAAACCACAGGACTATCTAACATAGCCAGGACTTCAAAGAACTCTTTAATTGACCCCCAGAGCTGGCCAGATGTTGAAATCTGAACATATCTGCTTACACAGGTCTATAAGCCATTATCTAAAATTCCAAAATCTGGGGCACCTGGGTGGCTCAGTCGGTTGGGCAGCTGACTACAGCTCTCAGGTCATGATCAGGTCTGTGAGTTCTAGCCCTGCATCGGGCTCTGTGCTGACAGCTCAGAGCCTGGAGCCTGCTTCCAATTCTGTGTCTCCCTCTCTCTCTGCCCCTTCCCTGCTTGTTCTCTGTCTCTCTCTCATTCTCAAAAATAATAAACATTAAAAAATAAAATAAAATAAAATTCCAAAATCTAAAAAAGCTTTAGAAACCTAAAGTTTTTCATAAGGCTGAGTCAAACTCATTTGGCAGCAAATCTGACCTGAACATATATATGGATATTATATAGGTTATATAGCCTTTATTTATCCTGCTTAGGGTTCATACTAATGTATTTTTGTTACATGACTATTAATATGTTTGATTATAAGATGCTGCTCCAGACCCTGCTGAGGTGTTACAGAAAATATGGTATATGCATTATACTCCTGTCTAAAGTCTTAACAATTCTGAGTTCTGAAACACATCTGGCCAAAGGTTTTGGATAAAGGATAATATGCCTATATTAAGAGTGAGATATCAATTTCTCTTAATCTTTATTTTGTTGTCTACTGTATTCAAAATATTTACCCAGGGGCGCCTGGGTGGCTCAGTCGGTTAAGCGTCCGACTTCGGCTCAGGTCATGATCTCACGGTCCATTCGAGCCTCGTGTCGGGCTCTGTGCTGACAGCTCAGAGCCTGAAGCCTGCTTCAGATTCTGTGTCTCCCTCTCTCTCTGACCCTCCCCCGTTATGCTGTGTCTCTCTCTGTCTCAAAAATAAATAAACATTAAAAAAAAAATTTTTTTTTAAAAACAAAATATATACCCAGATAATGCCCTCTATTGTCTTATTATTTTATATCTGAGAAATTGGTCTTATTAAAAATAGATTTCCTCATTTTATGTTTTCATATCAGCTAGATGTTGAAAACTCAATGTTTCTATTCATATATGAGACTTTCTTTTCAAAACAGGTTACAGAAAATTCTATACTTCTTTGGGATCCCTGTGGCTCATTTCCAACAGATGAATCATCATCATCCTCACATGAATCATCAGCAGAACAAATGAAAGCAGAGAACAGATATATCTAGTAGGAAACATTATTTTAATAGATAAAACATTATTTTAAAAGAATAATTCACATTTACAAACCATTGACATTTAGCAGTCTCAGTTGATGAAAGCAGAATTTTTTTTAAGTTTATTTAGAGAGTGTGTGTGAGCAGAGGAGGGGCAGAGAGAAAGGGAGAGAGAGAGAATCCCAACCAGGCTATACAGGGCTCCAACCCATGAGCCATGAGATTATGATCTGAGCTGAAGTCGGATGCTTCACTGACTGAGCCACCAAGGCGCCCCAATGGAAGTAGAATTTTTATAGATTAAGATATAGGGGCACCTGGGTGGCTCAGTCAGCTAAGTGAACCTCTTGGGATCAGGTCATGATCTCATGGTAGGTACATGAGTTTGAGCCTCACTTCGGGCTCTCTGTCAGCACAGAGCCAACTTCAGATCCTATTTCCCTCTCTCTGCCCTTCCTCCACTCGTGAGCACACTCCCTCTCTCAAATATAATAAACATTTTTTTAAAAAAGATATAAAGGGAAAAAAGATATAAAGGGGACAACAATGAACAGATTATCATTGTAAAGAGCAAAAAACAACAAAAATATATTTAGGAATGAACTGAACAAGAAATGTAAAGGATTTATGTAAAGAAAATGCTACTGGGAAACCAAAAGAAAATGGGTAAATTGAAAATGGGCATGTTTTTAGATGGCATACTTGGTTTCAAAAGTAAGGGAAGTCATTCAGGTGAGCTCAAACTGAAAGAGAAGTTTATTTAAAGGAAGAGAGGTAACTGGTATAGATCCCCAAGAACAGAAAAGGCAATATGTAAGGCCTTAGTAGGAGCAAACCAGGACCTGGAAAGCTCCAGAATCCCAGGCAGCTACCCCTCCACCCTCTTCTGGGCTTCTTAACTCTGCTTCTTTTCTGACTGCCTCTCCACAAGCCTGCTTTGTCTGCACTACCTACTTACTTGTGGGTCAAACATCTCTCCCTGCTTTGCCCTTGTGTCATCACTTTCTAGGTCAAGAGCTTAAGTAAGACTATTTATTAATTTCTGGGAGAAACAATCTGATTGGACCAGCTTTTCTACCTACCCTCTAGTCCAATCAGCTATGGCAGAGGAGGGGAGGATCAAGAAGGTATCTACTCATTAAAAGAAGATAAAGATGCATATTGGGACATGGGGGAGTGGTACAGGCAAGTTGAATGGCATGTCCATTATAGATGAGCAGATTCCATATTGTGGAGAGACAATATAACATAGAGGTAAAGAAAATAGCCTCCAGGGGCACCTGGGTGGCTCAATCAGTTAAGCTTCCAACTCTTGGTCTCAGTTCAGGTCATGATCTCACAGCTCCTGAATTTGAGCCCCATGTCAGGCTCTGTGCTGACAGCTCAGAGCCTGGAGCCTGCTTTGGATTCTGTCTCTCTCTCTCTCTCTCTCTCTCTCTGCCCCTCCCTTGCTTTCTCTCTCCCTCTCTCTCTCAAAAATAAACATAAAAAAAAAAAAAAAAAAAAAAGAGTACAGCCTCTGGGGCCAAATAGCCTGAGTTTGACCTTTGACTTTGTCATCTATTAGTTTCCTGACCTTCAACAAGTTATTTACACATGAGTTTCCTCATCTATAAAATGAGGGTGACAATAATAGAGTTGAGAAGATTAAATGACTAACACAAACAAAGCACTCAGTAAAAACTATAGAATTATTTTTATAAAGATGTCCGTTTTCCCTAAATTAATCTATGAAATTAATGAAATTCCAATAAAAATCACAACTCTTTTAATTTGACAAAATAAATTTAAAGTTACTATGAAAGAAACAATATATCTATGGCAAGGATGACAAGGTAGAATGGGAAGAATACACAGATTGCTGCAAGTTATTGGTAATGTTCGAGCTCTGAGGTTGGCAGTTTGCTTCATGTTTTTTTAACTTACATATATTACAAAATTTTCTTTTATATGTATTAGATTTTATCAAATAGATTTATAAGAGACAGTTCTTAAGTAAATACTCTGAAAAAGAAGTCTATTAAGCAGGAATTTACCCTACCAGAAATATAAAAACAATTAAAAAATATATTAAAACAATAATATTGCTGTCCAGTTAACAAATAAATCAATGGAACAGAAAATAAAGTACATTTGGAAATTTAGTGCTGTACATAAGTACAATTTTAAATCTATAGGGTAGATTGAGTATTCAATAAATGGTGTGTGGGCAACCAGCAAGTCATGGAGAAAAAAAAAATCAAACTAGATCCTTCCCTTCCTCCTCATAAATAAACTTTAGATGGATTAAATATTGAAAAAAATGTTAAGGGCACCTAAAAATGCTAGAAAAAAATACACAGGTAAGCCTGACATCAAAGCTAGAAACAGAGGCAAAAACTAAATATATGCCTACATAAAAATGAAAAACTTCCCAACAATTCCATCACCTTAAACTTCTATTTATTTGCACTTACTTATGGTTTCTGATTCTGATTAATTCTACATAAACCGAGTTTTTACACAGTACAAAATTGTATAATTTTATAGTATATACTTTATATAACTTACCACATAGTGTATTTTTTCTTGTACTCCTAATTATTTTTAAATTTAGCCTACAAATCATGTCAAGAGAGTCCATTCTCCTCCACTTTGCTTCCCTCTCTCCCTTTTAAATGACGTTCTTTGAATATTCTGACCATTTGTCCCTTGAACAACACAGGGGTTGGAGACAGGGACCCCTCCCAAGTGGAAAATCCACACATAACTTTTAACTCCCCCAAAGCTTTTTTAAAATTTTATTTTAGAGACAGAGAGACCACAAGCAGGGGAGGGGCAAAGGGAGAGAGAGAGAATTTTTTTTAAGTTTATTTATTTTGAGAGAGAGAGAGAGAGTGCACAAGCAAGGGAAAGGCAGAGAGAGAATCCCAAGCAGGCACAGCCCTGTTAGTGCAGAGCTGGATGCCAGGCTTGATCTCAGGAACCATGAGATCATGACCTGAGCCTGAACCAAAATCAAGAGTCGGAGGCTCAATCGACTGAGCCATCCAGGTGCCCCTCCCCAAAACTTTATTAATAGTCTAAGCTGACTGCCCTCACTCACAACATAAACTGTCGATTAACACATATTTTGTATGTTACATGTATTATATATAGTATTCTTACAATAAAGTAAACCAGAGAAAAATATTAAGAAAATCATAAGGAAAATACATTTATGATACAGTACTACATTATTGAAAAAAAAATCCACAGGTAAGTGGACCAATGCAATTCAAATCTGTGTCGTTCAAGGGGGATCAACTGTATCTTTTCTGAAGTGAATTTTAGTATCATTTTCATGAGATGTATAAAGTATATTTTTGTTGTATTTTAATTTAAACTGTAAGTATATTAATAACTTACAGATGAATTGTATTCTTTGCTATCTTAGTCCATCTGGCATCATATATACTTCCTTTTTGTGAGACATTTCTTTTTTTCCTTCGGCAAATGAACACAGGCCATGTTAAAACATGAATTAAGGAATGGTAACAATATTTATAATTATATTTCAGATACGTTAATACTGCTGATATACAAAAAGCACTTGTAACTTGTTAAATGTAAATATTTTAATTTTAAAATAGGCAGAAGTAATTTACTGGCAATTCACAAAAATAGAGCCAATAAATATATAAACGATGTTCAGTTTTACACTTAGTCAACAAAATGCAAATTAAAACAAGAAGACAAAGATGATAAAAATGTTCAAGGTGATAAAGATCTCAAAGATTAACAATACTGAAGATTAGCAAGAAGATGAAGACACAGGTGTCATTTACATACTCTGTCGGTGGAAAAGTAATAAATACATTGCCAGGGGAGAGTCTGGTAACATCATCTAGAGTCTTATAAGTGTGCATTCCCTTTGATCCAGTAATTATATTTCTATGAGTTTATTGTAAGGAAATAATCAGGGGTATGTAAAGATTTATGTACGTGAATAATCATTTAGTATTGTTTGTACACGTGAAAAACTGTAGAAGTCCAAGAATTTAGGGACTGGCTGAACAAGTTTGTACACGTAAAATCCTTAAATGCCATTACATCCCCACAGAATTAAAAATGATTATCTATTTAAATTTACCTGGAAAGATAGACACTTTTGGGACACCGTAACACGCTCACATTTTTCTATTAAAAACAAAAAATAGGGGCGCCTGGGTGGCTCAGTTGGTTAAGTGTCTGACTTCTGCTTAGGTCATGATCTAAGGATTCACAGGTTCGAGCCCTGCATCCAGCTCTGAGCTCACAGCTCAGAGCCTGGAGCCTGCTTCGTATTGTGTCTCCTGCTCTCTGCCCCTACCCCACTCACGCTCTCTCAAAAATAAGTAAACATTAAAAAAAAATTTTTTTTAAACAAAAAAACACTTTATGTGTATATGTGAAAAGTCTCCAAGTTTACATAGCAGTGTGTTAATACTGTTATTTCTGAGTGGCGAGATTGTGGGTGAGTTTAACTTTCTTTTATAAACGTTTATGTACTTACTATCAGTTTTGCAGGGAGCAGGCACTTTTTGAAAGCAGTTTTCTTCTTACAATCATAAAATACAAAGAAACTATTGATTTGAGGGGAGAAAACGGGCTAGGACCTGCAGGGGCGGGGCACGCTGAAGTGGCTCCCGAACGTTGGAGCCTCGCCCTGCTGCTCCCCCGCAGCACGCAGACCGGAAACACGCCACGCGGGAACTGGGGAATTCTGGGTAGCGCGCGGATGTGCATTACCTCACGAGGAGAACTTACCATTTGAAAGAAGAACTAATGCCTCATTCGTTTAACACAACATCTGCTACTAACTTAAGCCCAGCCAAGAGGCGTTTCATTATCCTGAGATGCGAGTGGGGGAAGCCTGGAGAGTGTAAAGGGGTTTTCTTGACAATGAAAAACCCTACATCACTCCCCACCCTTCCTCCACCACCCACTTTCCCTCCCTTAGGGAGAGGCTTTGAGGCCGCCCCTGGAAAGGGCGTCTCTAGGGGCGATGACTGAAAGACACTAAGCGAAGGGAATGTCCGCTAGCGGGCTATTGTATTCGAATGCCGCCCTTAAAGGACAGACGCGCGCGGACCTGGGGGCGTAGAGGCTGGGCACTTTCTGATTGGCTGGCGGCTTCTACGGCCGGGCGCGCGCGGGCAGAACGGGCGGGGTCCCGCGCGTGCGTGCTGGCCTGTCTCCCTCCTATGCTTTTGGGGGGCGACTGTCTGGGAACTGGGTGGTGGGAGGCCCTTGAGTTGGAAGCGGGTTAATCTTGCTCGCACCCGTAGTTAGCAGGCTGCATAAGTCAACTGACGCTTTCCCTTGAGGCTGGAGCCACGCCGGACGCGGGACTGCGGAGAAGGGGAGGCGAGGGCCGGGCAGAAAGGTCGCGTCAGCGGCGGGCAGTTGCCTGGATAGCCGAGGGCTGGCAAGGCGGGAGGTTAGAGACCGACTGCACGGAACAACACTGCTAGAGACCTCTCTGGACATCGAAACTAAGGGAGACTTTTGGGTGGGGAGGCCCGGGAGATGAACAAGCCCACGCCCCAGTACTCGCGTGGGAACCAGATAGACTTGACTTGGGATGGAAGTTGATAACCAGTTTTTGAAAGAATGTAATTCAAAATGAATGGTCGCTGGGCTTGAGGTATCAGGACATTTAGGTAGAAATGTTGATGGGAGCTCCTGTAAGGCAATTTTTGTGAATTAGTCTGTAGGAAATGGGTCCCTGATTTGTGTTGCAAAATTCATTCTGTCCTATTTGGCTGATTATCTAACATTCTGGTGATTAGTTAGTAGCTTTACTGTAAGAGTCTAATGATTCAGTCCCAGAGAGTGGACAAGAAATCACACAAGTTTTAGGAGGGTAATACCTCCGCCAGAGATCTGGAAACCAGCTAAGGCTTCCAGATCAAAGATTTCTAGACCATCTGGTGA
The DNA here is from genome assembly GCF_018350195.1 of Panthera tigris. Classification (NCBI taxonomy): domain Eukaryota; kingdom Metazoa; phylum Chordata; class Mammalia; order Carnivora; family Felidae; genus Panthera; species Panthera tigris. The sequence goes on from NC_056662.1 coordinate 79,210,680, forward strand.
ATGATGTTAAAAGGAAAAATTAAGAGTTTGCTCTTCTGTGAAACTCGAGGTTTAAGTACCTGTTTGTCTTTTTTTCTTTAAAGTCTTTTTATTTTGAGACAGACAGAGTGTGAGCGGGGGAGGGGCAGGGAGAGGGAGAATCCCCGGAAGGCTATGGCAGTCTGTGCTCAGAGCCAGGTTCCGGGCACCCACAAAACCATGAGATCATGACTAGAGCTGAAATCCAGAGTTGGATGCTTAATCCACTGAGCCACAGAGGCGCCCCCAATACCTGTTTAACTTAAACACAAATTGCATAATTAAGTGATAGAAACTGTATGGTAGATTGTATTGCCCATTGGTTAATATTTTTTATAATTTTAAAATTATTTTAATCTATAGATATCAGAGAGCCTTTTACTATTCTTAGAATACTGTTTATTTTTTATTCTTGGAATATTTTAAATGAAATGAAATTTTCATTTCAAAGATTGCAAAAGTTTGGAGCTCCTGAGTGGATCAGTCGGTTAAGCTCCTTGATTTCGCCTCAAGTCATGATCTCACGGTTTGTGGGTTTGAGCCCCATGTTGGGCTCTGGGCTGATGGTGTGGCGCCTGCTTGGGATTCTATGTCTCTGTCTTTGTCTACTCCTCCCCGTGTACATGCGTGCACTCTCTCAAAAATAAATAAACACTAAAAAATTTAAAAAGAACTTAAACTTTTTTTTAAAGCAAAGATTGCAAAAGCTTGAATATAAGCACACATTTATTTTAAGGGAAACGACAAATTTTAACATTTCAAGGTTTTTTAAATAAAAAATTTTGAAAAAGGTTAATAGATATTAATTTAGGCACATGTTAGAAAATGCAGATAAATTGGGGCACCTGGGTGGCTCAGTCAGTTTAATTGATTTTGGCTCAGGTCATGATCTCACAGTTCCTTGGACTGAGCCCCAAGTCAGGCTCTGTGCTGACAGTGCCAAGCCTACTTGGGATTCTCTCTCTCCCTCCCTCTTTTCCCCTACCCTGCTTGTATACATTCATTCTCTCTCTCTCTCTCCCTCTCTCTCTCTCTCAAAAAAATAAACATTAAAAAAAGAAAATACAAATAAATCAAAAGGGGGGGGGGGTGGAATCCATTAATCTCACTATCCAGAGTTAACTGCTGTTAATATTTTAATGTTATCTTTCTGTTGCTTTTTCCTATCATATATTACAAATGTAGAATCACTAAACAGTATATTTAGAAATCAACCTGTGATTTTATCTAAAGCTTATGACTGCAAAGGACTTTCCCTTTGTTAGATATTTCTGTATTATTTGGATTATTATAATGAGCAAACATTTCTAATCAGAAAAAAACAAAGATTCAGTACTCTCACTTTATCTGCAGGGTATATGTTCAAGACCCCCAGTAGATGCCTGGTGATAGTACCAAACCCTGTATGTACTCTTTTTCCCAAGCATATATAGCCGACGTAAAATTTAATTTATAAATTAGGTACAGCAGGAGATTAATACTAAGTAATAATAGGGACCCCTGGTGTCTCAGTTAAGCGTCTGACATCAGCTCAGGTCATGATCTCACAGTTCCTGAGTTCGAACCCTCCATCAGGCTTTGTGCTGACAGCTCAGAGCCTGGAGCCTGCTTCAGATTGTGTCTCCCTCTCTCTGCCCCTCTTTCACTCACACTCTGTTCTCTCTCGAAAGTAAAACATTAAGAAAAATTTTAATACTAGGTAATAATAAAATAGAACAATTATAAAGATATACTGTAATAAAAGTTATGTGAATATTGGTCTCAAAATACTGTACTCACCCTTCTTGTGAAGATGTGAAATAAAATGCCTATGTGATGAGAGGAAGTGAAGTGAATGATATTTGCATTGTGATGTGGCACTAGGCTTTTGACCTTCTGACTATATATCAGGAAAAGCATCATCTGCTTCAGGACTGAGGTTGAGCTCAGTAACTGAAACTTTGGAAAGTAAAACTATGGATAAGGGAGGCTACTATATTGAAAAGAAAGGATATCACTTAAGTGCTTTATAAATGTGTAACTTATTTTAAAAGAATTCATAATTCTGGGGCGCCTGGGTGGCTCAGTTGGTTGAGCATCCGACTTCGGTTCAGGTCATGATCTCACAATCCGTGAGTTCGAGCTCCGCGTCGGGCTCTCTGCCAACAGCTCAGAGCCTGGAGCCTGCTTCGGATTCTGTGTCTCCCTCTCTCTCTGCCCCTCCCATGCTTATGCTCTGTCTCTGTCTCTCAATAATAAATACACGTTAAAAAAATTAAAAGAATTCATAATTTTGAAAACATAGTCTACAAAGTGACTTGATTTAACATGAGAGATTAAACATACGTTTGTCTTGTTTCGCTACAAAACTGCAATGAAATGAGAAAATATAAAAACCCACAAAGACTAAGAAAGTGGGAAAAGAACAGAAGGGAATGAGAGATGTTGATATGTTCTTATTGGAAGGAGGAAAGAGGATGAAGAAACTGTTGGAGCTAAGAAAGCTGAATGCAGAGGGGAATGGCAATTAGAAGTACAGTAATTCATAAGTCAGAACTCCAGGAAGGCTCTGTAAAGGAAAATTCTATTTTCTACCTGTCTATCCTATTGTTCATTTTTCTCTGGAGAATGCTAACTCAGCCCTCAAGACTACCTCCACCTCAGATGCCAATTTCAAGTACAGATTGTCATTTGTACTTCTGACCAAATAGTCATGAATTGAAGTTCCCATGGTGACTCCTTCTGTTGGTTCAGTAATTGGCTAGAATGGCTCACAGAATTTAAAGAAATTTACTTACATTTATTGATTTGTTAGAAAGAATACAACTCAACAGCTATGTGGAAAGATGTATAGGGCAAAGAGGAGGGGAAGGGGCACAGAGCTTCCATGCCATCTCCTTACGCACCGCTCTCCCAGCACCTCCACGATGTTCACCAACCCCAAAACTCACCAAATTTCCTTGTTTAAGAGTTTTTATAGAGCTCAATCTCTAATTCCTCTCCCTTTCCTGGAGGTTTGTGGGTGGGGCTGAAAGTTCCAACCCTCTAATCACTTGGTCTTTCTGGTGACCTGAGGCTATGGACAGGCCCTCATCAACATAAACAAAGTGTGCTCAAAAGAGGAGCCTTCTGAATAACAAAAGATACTCCTATCACTCAGGAAATTCCAAGGGTTTTATAGGAGCTCTTTGCCAGCAACTGGAGACAAAGACCCAATACATGCTTTATTATACAACAGACTCATAAATTGCAGATACCACATCAATGGGAGGATATGGAAGGAAAGACCAGAGGATTGATTGAAAATGTGTACAGAGTAGTTAGACTTATAGGTCTAGGTCGCCATCCTTAGAACAAATAGTCAAGTGAATAGCTTACCCCTAGTCACTTCTGTAAAACAAAAGGTTAAGTTGCTGGAGAATTTGAACCAGAGGGGTCCCAGATTCATATACACCAGGTCAACCAAAAAAACAATGAAATGAGGAAGTCTGTATACTGAATAGTGAGACCCACTCCAGCCCCTTTCCACTGCATGCTCTCTGAATCTGCATTCACCTTTTTATCTCATTTGATGCTGATCACCCTATTTTTCTTCATCTTTATGGTAAAACTTCCTATCCTTTCTGATTTTTCTTTATTTTCTTCACTCTTCCGGTTAACTATAATTGTTTAAGCTGATGTCCTAGGCTTTTTTCTTTCTACCTTTCTATGAATTAATCCAACAGACTGTGCCATGGGTTAGGACTCACTCAGATCTGCATCTCTAACATCTCTAACACTAACTCTGACCAACCTTCAAGTCTCATATTTTCAGACTCCCCCTGAGAGTCCTTTGGAGTCATCCTTTTGGATGCCACATGAGTAAAAAAGTAATCCAATCAGGGTTGCAGTATCCAGTAAAGGCCGCTTTTAGGCAACCAGTTTGAGCAATGGAAACCTGAGTAAGGTAAAAGGGCCCACAGCAACCACAGAGCTGAATGCAAACAGGCAATGCAAACAAGCTCGTTAAGTGACCCACCTTGAAATAACCATAGGCCCTAACTACCACTTACAACACAGTTCCTAAGATTACCAAAGAAGGGAAAAATTGGGGTGCCTGGGTGGCATGTTTGGGCTCAGGTCATGATCTCATGGTTCTTGGAATTGAGCCCCACATTGGGCTGCACACTGACAGCCTGGATCCTGCTTGGGATTCTCTCCCTCTCTTTCTGCCCTACCCACCCCCCAATAAATAAATAAACTTAAAAAAAACATTTTAATGCTTATTTATTCTTGAGAGAGAGACAGAAAGAGAGAGACAGAGACACGGGGCTCGAAATCACAAACCATGAGGTCATGACCTGAGCTGAAGTCGGATGCTTAACCAACTGAGCCACACAGGCACCCCAATAAATAAACTTTTTTTTTTAAAGGAAAATTCTATATGTTCCAATACTCACTCCACCCTATAACTGTGGCCCCTCACCCCTGCCTTGTTGTCATAGACAGTCTCTGCTCTGCTTTCCTGCCCACTGCTCCCTTCCAGTGTATTCAATAAATTTCTATCTCTTTTGTTCTGCCTTAGATGAATTCTTTCACTGCCTGGGAATCAGGTGCCCCATATTTGGTGTTGTCAATGTGGTGGCCCCCATCTGATCAGAGCAACCCACATATCCCACTTGAATAGGCTGTAGAGTAGATGCTCTTCTATCCAATGATATTAGGGTCCAAGACTTTTTGAATTTGGGTTCTGATTACAGTTCATCAGTACACCTCCATAAACCATACCCATAATGCATTGTCTGTTGTTGCAAGTTTGAGTGTCTTCCATGTGGGTTCAGAACTTAAAGATACAGAGCAATCTGAGCTCAGAATTCTAGATATCTACATTTTTTTCTCTCATCTTTTAATATTCTCTTGCCCTAAACCAATTTGATAGTTATTACATCAGTCTGCCACTAGCCCCCCCAAATTCACGTCCTTCTGGCATGCAAAAACCTTCAGTCCATTCCAACAGTCCCAAAAATCTCAACTTGTTTCAGCATCAACTCTAAAATCTAAAGTACAAAGTTTCATTTAAATATCACCTAAATCAGATATTGGTAAGACTCAAGAGGTATGATTCATCCTGAGGCAGAATGTCTCTCCAGCTGTGAATCTATGAAACCCAGTTTTTCACTTCCAAAGTATAATAATGGGACAGATAGACATCTCATTCCAAAAGGGAGAAAAAGGAAAGAAGAAAGGGGGTTGGTGAGTCCTAAGCAAGTCTAAAACCTAGCAAGACAAATCCCTTTAGATCTTATTTTTAATTAAAACAGATTTTTTAATTTTTTTTAATGTTTTTATTTATTTTTGAGACAGAGAGAGACAGAGCATGAGCAGGAGAGGGGCAGAGACGGGGAGACACAGAATCTGAAGCAGGCTCCAGGCTCTGAACTGTCAGCACAGAGCCCGACGCGGGGCTGGAACCACAAACTGTGAGATCATGACCTGAGCCGAAGTCGAACGCTTAACCGACTGAGCCACCCAAGCGCCCCTAAAACAGATTTTTTAAATTGAAATATAATTAACATTTAACATTGTATTAGTTTTAGGCATATAACATGATATGATATATGTATATGTTGCAAAATGATAACCACAATAAGTTTAGTTAACACCTATCACCATACATAACTATAATTTCTTTTCCTTGTGATGAGAACTTTTAAGATCTACTGATTCAGTATCTATCCAATATACAATTCTGTATAGTCACTATGCTGTATATTACATTCCCAGGATTTATTTGTTTTATATAATTCCATTAGCTGTTAAGGCTTGAGAATAATCCTTTTTGGTCCAATGCTCTGCTGCTCTACAAGGACACCACCCTCTGAAACCTAGGAGGAAGAAAATTTGTACTCTGGGCCTATGGTGGGTACGGAAGCCCTGCTGAACTCTGAACTACCTTCAGGGTCATCCTTCCTTTTTCTTGAAGGATAAACCAGGCTCACAGCAGAATAGCTCTATTATTTATCTTTGTAGAATACGAGAAGCCCAGCAGTCTTCCTTCATTTCCTCCTTTTTTTTTATCCCCATTAGGTCAAACTGGCACTGTCTCTGCTGATATAATCCCATCTCTGTTTCTGGCTGTCTGTTGAGGTGGCTGATTAAATTCAAGGTTCACACCCATCTTAATCTCTTTACCAGATGGTTGGTCAGCCACACCTTTAGTGTTCTCTTCAGAACAAGCCTTCTCCTATTTTGCAACATGGATAGGCTGAGAATTTTCCAAAGCTTTAAGTTCTGATTCTTTTTTGTTTCACAATTCCTTCTTTGATTTACCTCTCTCTTCTCACCCTTCACTAGTAGTATTCAGGAAGACCCAGGCTACACCTTCAACATTTTGCTACAAAATCTCCTCAGCCAAATATCGAATTTCTGTCTTCACTAGTTCTGTCTTCCACAAAACACTGGAGGACCCCAAGAATTCAGCCAATTCTAGAGCACTAGAATTCAGCCAAGTTCTTTGCTACTTTATTACAGGGATCACCGTTTCTCCATTTTCCAATATCTGTTCTTCATTTCTGAGCCCTCAACAGAGTGGCCTTTGACATTCGTATTTCTACTAACATTCTGTTCGTGACTATTCATTTACTCTCTAAGAAGATGGAGGCTTTCTCTCCAGCTCCTTTGTTTTCTTTCTAAGCTCTGGCCATAACCACCTTTAACATATGTATTTCTACCAAAAGTCCTTTCATGACAATCTAGCCTTTTTGTAACCATGTACCTCAAAACTCTTCTGGCCTCTCCCCATAGCCCAGTTTCAAAGCCACTTCTATATTTTTAGGTTGTTACAACAGCAATATATCAGTTCTTGGTACTAAAATCTGTATTGGATGGCTTAAAATTTATTTCCCCTCAGTTCTGGAAGCTGGAAGTCCTGGAGCAGGGAACCAGCATGGTAACTTTCTGGTGAGAACTCTTATCCTGGTGTGTGGATGGCCACCTTTTTGCTGTGTCCTCATATGGTACGGGAAGAAAGAGAAGGAGCTCTCTGAAGTCTCTTGCTCTTCTAAGGACACTAATCTTATTATTGCAGGATTTTTTACCACAAGACCCGGATTCCATTGTCTCGCTGCTTTGAAGAATGAAGAGGTGGACACAAAATGAGCAGCAGGCAAAAGTTTACTAGAGTATAAAATTAGGAAGAACCGTAGAAAAACTCCTTACAGAGAGAGGACATTCAAAAGTGAATGCCCGAGGACTACAGGCAAAGGTGCTTGTTTTATAAGGTTCTGGTTGCCCCCCCTACCCTTTCCCTTTTCCCTCATTCCTTCTCAGGTCCTACCCTCATTGGCTTGATAGCTCTGGGTGTTGGGTTGTCCATTCCTGATTAGCTCGTTTCCATTGTATGAGGGGTGGTCTATGGCCATATCATTCCTTGTGGGTCACAGGTTTTATGGTCTACTATTTATTTTTAGTTAGGTCTTTAGTCAAATTCCCAAGGGAAACCTTAAGGGGATTCCGTGGGTTCTGTTACATTCTTAAGAGGAACCTTACAACTAAAGGGGTTTGCTGTGGTCAGACACTCCCAGCATTCTTCCAAAATAGGTGTATTTCCCCACCTAGGGACCTCAGGTCCTAATCTTTTCCTCTCTGCCTACTGAATCCTATCTTTCCTATAATCCTATTGGATCGGAGCCCCACTCTTATGACATTATTTAACTTTAATTACTTCCATAAAAGCCCTATCTTTAACAGCCATGTTGGTGGTCAGGGCTTCAACATTTTGATTTGGGGGACACAAACATTCATCCCACAATTTAACTCAATTCTGACTCTATCTACTCACAGATAGCAGATTCCACACATTAAGGGCTCGGTCTTATAAGACTGACCTCTATTTCAGATGCCAATCACAAACCTATGTTATTACCTGTACTTCTGACTGACTGGCTATAAATCAGATGCATTTCCCAAACAAAGGAGCATCTGTCCTTGTGGAGTTTGGGCCTGGCACAGTGGCATGTGAAAGTTCCCCAACCTAGAAGCTTTCTAAACCCCATCCTTTGGGTCTTTATTGAGGCTTCATTACATAGGCATGATTGATTAATCATTGACCACTGGTGATGAAATCAGCTTCCAGCCCCTCTCACCTCCCAGGAAGTCAGGGGAGTAGGACTGAAAGTTCCAACCTTCTAAGCACATTGCTATTCTCCTGGCTACCAGCCCCCACCCTTAGGTGAGGTTCAATAGTTACTATTTTAACATAATGAAAGACACTCCTTTAGTAGGAAAGAAGAGAACGAAGGGAGGAAGAGATGTGTTCCTTCTCCACCCCCAGCAATAGCTCAGCCAATGAGAAGCCACTATATTTCAAATTCCCAATTTACTCCAATGGACTTTTAGTTTATAACATCCGTCCCAACTGACCTCTTCTCTCCATGAAAAAATACACCTTTCCTTTGTTCTCAGGACTTGCCTACAGTTTTGCCTCTGCTTGGCTCTCCTGGATTACAGTTCTCCACTCTTCCCAAGTAAACCCATCTTTTGGTGGTAAAATAACTGGCAGTTTTATTAAGGTTAATGCCATATTTACACAACACTTATTTCTCACTGTTCTGGAGGCTGGATGTCCAAGATCAAGGTGCTGGCAAATTCTGTGTCTGGTTGAGAGCCCTCTTCCTCGTTTGCGAACAGCAGTCTTTTCACTGTGTCCTCACATTGTAGAGACAGTAAGCGCTGGCTTCTTCCTCTTATAAGGACACTAATCCTATAATGGGGACTCTTGCCCTCATGATCTCATCTAAACTTAATTACCTCCCAAAGGCCCACCTCCAAATGCCATCATATTGGGGATTAGAGCTTCAAAATACGAAATTTGGGAGGACAGAAACATTCAGTCCATTGCATCAGCTGTTCCAGAATTCCTAGTTAATACTTAAAAGGGAAGTACAGCTTTTGTGGGTTGAGGATGAAACATTTCTGTGCCAGTTACACTAGGGATTCACTACCATTTAATGCAGTAGTTTCCAACTACATACTGAATCAGAATCTCTAGGAGAGCTACACAGGAATCTTTACTTTCAATAAACTCAGAAAGTGATATGGGATGCATGCGGATTTTACTCCTTATGAGCTTGGAAGAAAATTTAAGGTTTAATTGTTGACATTCTCTTTCTGCGAGTGACCAGAGTGTTAAAAAAAAATTTAAGCCTTCATTTTATTTTAATTTTTTTTGTTAAATGTTTTATTTTTTATTTATTTTTGAGGGGGGCAGGGGCAGAGAGAGAGACAGAGAGAGACAGAGAGTTCAAAGCAGGGGCTCGAACTCACAAACTGTGAGATCATGACCTGAACCAAACTTGGACACTTAACTGACTGCGCTACCCAGGACCCCAAAGCCTTCATTTTAAACTTTATATTAGTATTATTGTTATAGAGAACAGAATTAAATTGTTGGGGCTATATCACTTAAATTGCCTTAAATTTATATTAAACATTTACTATAAAGTCAATAATAAAAAGCTAGCTAAGGATAAGGATTTATAATGCTAGTTAAATGTAAACATTATATGAAATGTTTAATTCTCAGGTTTCTGGTTTTCTGTCTAAATGGTGGTAAGCCTAAGATTCTTTTAAAAACCACCCGAACTTTCCAGGACCAGAGGAAAATCCTTCAAGCCTCCAGGTTGGTTAACTCTTTCTCTGCTCTTTGTTGGTGCAAATTCTCAAGGACAGTTAAAACAGTAAATAAATAAAAAATAAAAACAAATTATCAGGGCGCCTGGGTGGCTCAGTCAGTTGAGTGTCTGACTCTTGATTTCAGCTCAGGTCATGATCTCATCTTTGTGAGATCAAGTCCCAAATCAGGCTCTGTGCTGACAGCACAGAGCCTCCTTGGGCTTCTGTCTCTCTCCCTCTCTCTCTGTCTCTCAAAAATAAATAAATAAATGAATATTTAAAAAAACACAAATTCTCAAGGACAGGATTGTGGTGCAGTGTAAAGGTATAAAAAGGGAGAAATTAAACACAGAAACATGGAAGCAGGAGAGAGACAAGACTTGGTAAATTTTGAAGGCAGTAAAGCATATGTAAAAAATATCTGAGCTGACAGCTCAGAGCCTGGAGCCTGCTTTGGATTCTGTGTCTCCCTCTCTCTGCCCCTCCCCAACTCAGCTCTCTCTCTTTCAAAAATAAGTAAACTTAAAAAAAAAAGATAGTCTAATTATTCTGTAGTAACAGATCTCAGGGACTTACAGATTTGTTCTTTACTCATACTACATGGCAGAGAAAAAAGAGAACATGAGCCACTGGCTCTTAAAACTTCCTCCTATAAGTTGACTGTGTCCTGTTCACCCACATTTCACTAGTCAAAGCAAATCATATCACTGCCTGATCTCTCCTGTGGGAGGGGCACCATAAAAAAGAGCACCAAGTATGAGACAATACTACAAAATCTACACATAAAGACCGCAGTTGTAGATGAGACCGCTTAAAATCACACCTCACTTTACTTCAGCACTAATGCTTTGTCCAAGTTATTTGCTGTCTTCAGCCTCAGGATATGGCAAATAAAATAATATCAAGAGATACAACTGCTATTGTTGTGTGAATACAAGAGTTAATTTTGTGCCAGCCTGTCCTTGAGATATTATCTCAGCAAAAATATCTGTTAAAACATTTTTGTATGGGAGAACAATTTCCCCTCTCTAGAACTTTTGTTTTTCTCTTGGGATACAAAGTCAGCTGGTATCATTTAAGGGTTCAACTTTATAAATGCTAAATGTTTCTAGTGTTGCATTAGTTGAAGCTTGTCCTGGACGTTGTGTGTCTCCCCAGCGGTGTAGCAGCCATGTGATTATGGGATAAGGGAGACACAATTCTACCTATTGATTTGTTCTCTGATTTGTTATCCAATCAGGTGATTTTATCCCTTTTGTCACAATAATTGCCAGGCTTACGCAAATCAGTGCCTAGGATTTCCTTGGCTAAAATGGAATTTGAGGCAACGAAATATGAGAGATTTGTCAAAATGGACAAAAAATAAAACAACAAAAACATCTGCTATATATGAGAAGCTTACCTCAAATATGATCTAGAGATTAAATGTTTAAAAATGAAAAAAGACATACTTTGAAAATTTCTAATCAAAAGAAAACTGGAATGGGTTGATTGATATCAGACAGGTAGGATTCACAGCAAAGAAAATGACCAGGGATAAAGAAGGTCATTTCATAACAATAGAGGAGTCAGTTCACTAAGAGGGCATAAGAATTCTAATTGTTTATGCATCTAACCAAAGTGTTTCAAAATACATAAAGCAAAATCTGTCAGAAGTGAAGGAGAATATACAAATCCACAATTATAGTTGGGGACTTCAATATTCCTCTCTTCATAACAAAGTAGCAAACAAAAAATCAACAAGAACAAAGGAGATATAAATACCATTACCGTGGTAGTAAAACCCAAATCACTACAAGAAAAGAAAACTATCTATCAATGTCCCTCATGAACATGGAAAAATCTTCAATAAAATACTTGAAAACTGAATCCCATAGGGGCGTCTGGCTGACTCTGTTGGTAGAGCATGTGACTCTTGATACCAGGGTTATCAGTTCAAGCCCCACGCAGACGTGGATCTTACAAAAGAAAAGAAAATTGAGTCTAGTAATATAAAAACAGAATAACATAGCTTGACCAACTGGAGTTTATTCTGAGAATGCAAAGCTTGTTTAATATTAGAAAATTAATCGGTTTAACAGCCTACAGAAGAAAAAAATCACTTGACTATATTAATTGATGCAGAAAAAGAATTTGCAACATTAAGCATCAATTCATGATTTAAAAAAAAAAAAACCTCTCTAGAAAAACAAACAAAACAAAACAAATTAAAAACAAAAAAACAAAAAACCTCTCAGCAAACTAGGAATAGAAGGGACTTTCCTCAACATAAAAGCATCTTCAAAAACCCTACAGCTAACACTGTACTTAATGGTGAAAGGCTGCGTGGTTCCTCCTAAGAAGGAGAACAAGTCAAAGCTGGCCATCTCACTACTCCTATTCAAAAACATACCAGAAGTCCTAGCCAGTGGAAGTAAGAAAAAAGAATAAAAGGCATACACAGATTGGAAAGGAAGAAATAAGATCTTTCCTATTTGCAGGTGACCTGATTGTCTACAAAGAAAACTCCAAGGAATCTACCCCCCAAAAAGAAAATCTAGAACTAATAACTAAGTTTAGCAAGATTGCAGGATACAAGGTCAACACACAAAAATCAACTGTGTTACTATATACTAAGAATTGAAAACCAAAAACTGCTAAATAATATTTTTCATAGCTCAAAAAAAATGAAATACTTAGGTATAAATTTATCAAAACATAATCCCATTGCTTTAAGGTAGCAACTACTTAGGGGCACCTGGGTGGCTCAGTCAATTAAGCATCCGACTTCGGCTCAGGTCATGATCTTATGGTTTGTGAGTTCGAGCCTACATTGGGCTCTCCACTCTTGGGGTGGAGTCTGCTTTGGATCATATTGATGTATTAGCAGAACATAGAAGAAGGAGCTTTTAAACAAGCCTGAATTCAAATTCCAGTTCCTCAAATACTAGCAGTATGACTAAAGGCAGTTAACCTTTCTCAGTCTTGGTCATTAGTAAAATACCAAAATTTCAGGATTGTTAAGAGTTAAAGTGACATATGTAGGTGTCCCACAAAGTAGCTGTAATTAATACCATAATTTTAAACTTTCTCCCCTATTTTTGGACATTTAAGATTGTTCCTTGGCAGAGTCTTTACATTGGAGTCCAAGAATTATTACTCTCTTTTCTGGATCTTGATCCTCAGGCTTTTAAATTCCTTATTTTGAAAGTTTATCTAAGGTGATTAAGCCTTAGGGAATTGACTTATAAGGGATGACTTGTAAATCAAAATGCCAATTCATTAATAAACTGAGCAATATGTGTATTGGTTGCTTAGAATGCATTATCCTTAGTATCTTTGCTAAAAGCACATTTCCTGATTCTTGCTTTGTGCTACTCTCTATTTTTAACACTGAATTGTCCATTCCCCTTCAGTTTGTGTTGATCATGAGTGATGTAAGTGTGGCCATGAACTACTCCAGAATCCCACTTCCATAGTGCATGTTGGAGGCATGAGAGCCAGGGGATGAATATACGCTCAACAGGCATAGCCTCCAAGGAGGCGCCAGAAGTCCAAATAGGAGATTCTAGGAGAATCAGTGAATATGACTCGTATCCGAGGGACAGGGGTAGTATAACAGAAGGGATTTTTGAGTCAGACTATTTTTAGGTTCAGGAGCAGGCCAAAGACATAGTGACAAGAAGGTCCATCTTGGTGACATAGGAAGCAGCCAGCTGAAAGACAATGGTGGTGGTGGTGGGGGAATCAAATGTCTAGGGAAAGTATTGGCCAGAATTACAAGGCTGGGATTCAAGGTCAGGCTCCAGTTCCATCAGGGAGGCTAATTTGAAAACAAATAAACAGGACTGAAGGTTAGTCAGATTGGCCACAACTTGAGGGAAAGCTACAGACTCCTTGTTCATGAATATGCCCAGAGTCTTGGTTCATTCTCAGAATGGAAGGTAGGACTGTTCTAAATCCCTCTCACTTGTGCAGAGAGAGAAAGCAGTGTACTTCAAGGATGAGCTTGGAGGCTTAGGAAGGCTTTAGTCATAAAATATGCCTGGACAAGGAAATGTGCCCATAATATGAATGTTATTGTATAGCCAAATTGCAATGTAGAATTATGTTTCTGAGATATCTTGTTGAAAATCAATACCATCTGTATCAGTCAGGATCCAGGAAGCAGATGGCACCATGAAACTGAGTAATTAAGGAGAGTTTAATAAAGGGGTTATTTATAAAGGCAAGATTTAGGGAGAAAAAGAAGGGATGTTGTAGTGCCCCAAGGCTTGTAACAGCGGGGAGAAATTTCCACACTTAGGCTTGAAAGGGCAAGGGGAAGGAATGCTTGCTGAACCCTTGAGGGTGAGCTTCGTGGTGAGGGCACCTAACAGGAGCCGTAATTTTGGCGAAGGGAAACAGTCAACCTATGGCAATGTGGCAGGGAGGGAGCCAGGGAAATAAACATCCTTCCTCTCTTACCAATTTCCTCCCAGGAGCAGCCCCGTCCACATCCTCTGAACCCAAACCGGCCCAGTGCTGCAGTTCATTTGGGTCAACCTCTCAGGGCACAGAGTAGGTTGCAGAATAAATCTGAAGGGAAAAATAGATTATCTACGGTGTGTATATTCTCATTAAATTTCATCAAAATGTCTATTTCCAGGCATTTTCACCATTTTTTTTGCCTCCATCATCATACCCTGGATTTTAGGCTTACCTTTCTTTTGGGCATGTGGCTGGCCCTCCATCCACTGAAGTCACACCCCCTGTGGAAGAGTCAACGTATAATCACCTCTGAGCTGCCTTTTATTCCAGTCAAAGCTACAGTGGCCCCAGAAAAGGAAAGCTGGATCCTATAAGGAGGACAAAGCCTATAGCTAGAGCTCCTCGGCCTGTAAGCACAGTTGCCAGTAATGTAGTTGGAGGTGTAGGCAGTCCTCCAGGCCCGTGAGGAAACAGAATCATAGCCCTGGAAGCCGGCCCTCCCCCAACTGGAGACAGTTTGCTTGAAGCAAACCTATCCGAGGGGGTTATTATCCCTCAGACGACTAGGTAGAGGCTTCATTCAAATTTCCGCCAGAGCATAACTATCAGAAAATAATTAAAACTGGCTACGTGGAAGGGATAATCCATTGACAGCTTTCTGTTGCTTTTTTGACTTTTTACGTTTTTTGCTTTTTCACAGTCTTTGTCCCTGGCAAAGTAAGAGACATGGTCTTTTTTTGTAAGACAAATTTTGGCGTAGAGAGTTGATCTATAAAGAACAAGCTAAGTGTGTTACTAAGACATTAAAACTGCCTTCTACCAATACATTCTTTCATTAACATTAAAAACCAACACTTGTGGGGTGCCTGGGTAGCTCAGTCAGTTAAACATCAGACTTCAGCTCAGGTCATGCATGATCTCATGGTTCGTGAGTTCGAGCCCTGCATCAGGCTGTGTGCTGGCAGCTCAGAGCCTGGAGTCTGCTTCAGATTCTGTGTGTGTGTCTCTCTCTGCCCCTCCCCTGCTTGCACTCCATCTCTCTCTCTCTCTCTTTCTCAAAAATAAATATTAAAAAAATTTTTTTAAGAAAAAAACAAACAAAAAAAAACACCCAAAACTTGTTGTAATTGTGGAGCAAGTGATGTGTGAAGTGTGATGTCATTTCTTCATATGAATAGCCTATGTGCACATTTTTAATGAACAGGATGTACAGCTTTTGTAATTCTTTCCTTTTTTCTGCTATGTTTGTTCTGATTATACTTACTGAAATATGAAAATAAAAGTTAACTGGTGATGTTGAATGAAAATGCAAAGAAAATGCTGAGATGTTTCTGATTCCTCTTGAACATTTTTAGTTGTTTGAATAAATTTCTAATAATTTCGATGTATGAAGACAGATTTATATTCCAAAGACAGATTAGAAAAAGATAATCTTCAAGATATAGTATTTCTAGTGATTTTAAGTTCCTGGGTAGGTTTTTATAGTGCTTAGAAAAAGAATACATTTCTCAAATCATAAAGGTTTACAGTACTATTTGGTGAGTGAAAATTATTTTTGTCTTTTAGTTTCTATATGTATATTTTAAATTGTCTCTATTTGATAAGTCATATCAGAATTAAAATTGTTAGATAGATCATTGTTAGAAATTATTTTATCTATTGACCAAAACCAGCGATGTCACCCTTTCCAAGCTAAGCATTTAATGTCTCCCCTCTTCTGCACTAGCAAAGAAGCAAAAGGGTATTTTATCTGATATTAACGTATGATTTAAGAAATACTCGAAACTTCTTTTTATATTATCTCCACATATTAACAAAAATCTTTAAAACCAGTAGCAGATATTATCATTTTTAAAAAGCATTAAATATTATGTCTTTACTTGGTGATTTTAAATTATAGTTTCCCTACGCACTCAAATATTTAGCACAAATAGCTCCATGGAGATGACAAAATGCAGCTCAAACACAATTCAATTCTTTTCTTCTCCAGTGTGTGTGATCTGTTTCCATGGAAATTTCGTGTTGACCAGGAATTGTAAAAATACTATATGCAAACATATCTCAGAAGCAAACCTTTTTGGAGAATAATCGTGATTTAATTTGAGTCACTCCATTAAAATTGTTCGAATAATAGAAAAGAAGACTATTCCTCTTTAGCAGAGACCATTCTGCAATTTCCCTTAGCTCAATATGTTATGTTAGCCTAATAGAGTTAGAGATTATAGGGACTTTAATTTGCCTTTTGATAAGAGTAAAATTAAATCTTAATGATTTAGGTAAATTTGTTCATTCAAAAAAGATTAAGGACTTAGTATGAACCAGGTATTGTTGGGGTGCTGAAAGGAATACAAAGATGTGTACCAACACAATAATGGTGTAAAATGGAATGACAATGTGCTCTGGGAATAGAGAGGAAGGACGGGAAGAGCAAGGAAATCTTCCTGGATGACAAGGCATTTAAACTGTGTCTTGAACAATGAGAAAGTGAGGAGAGGACCTTTCTAGTGAGAGAAACCATCTGAGCAAAAGCACGGAAATGGGAAGCAGAGGGCATGTTTGGAGAATGATGATGAGAACTCCACCCAGCTGAGGTGGAAGGGAAACTGGGGGAGATGAAATAAAAAGGTAGGCTGTGGCTAGGTGCTGTGTGGCCTTGTATGCCACGCTAATTCAGATATTATGCCCAACAGCAGCAGTGTTCAGTTAGCCAATAATCATCTGGACTGTCAATAGCTGAATATTGGGTGGTGAGACAGAAAGGGAAGGGAACAGATCGCTGCTTGGAGAAACATGGCACTGAAAGGAGTAAGGAAGCAGTGAAGTAGCTTGAAGAACTAGCAGGCTTAAAAAATGGCTTATTTGAGAGATGTGGTAGGTTTACAATAAGTCCACAACTTTTTTGATATTCCTTTCTTTGAGAGGTGGAAATAATTCTGCTCCTTTGAGTGTGGGCTGGACTTGGTGACTCACTTCTAGTAAACTGAATAAGGCAGATGTGACAGTATGCCACTTCTGAGACTCAGGTCCTAAAATGCACTGGGGCTTCCTTCTTGCCTTCTGGGATCACTTGCTCTAGGGGAAGCCAGCTGCCATGTTGTGAGGAAACTCAACCTTGGAAGTGGATTCTGCAGCCCCAAGCCAAACTCTGGCTGACATCTTTACTGTAGCTACCTGAGAGACCCAGACCCAGAATGACCAAGTAAGCGGATCTTTTTTTTTTTTTTTTGTAATGTTTATTTACTTTGAGAGAGATAGATACAGTACAAGCAGGGGAGGAGCAGAGAGAGAGGGAGTCAAAGAATCCCAAGCAGACTCTGCGCTGTTACCACAGAACCCAATGCGGGGCTCGGTCTCATGAACCATGAGATCATGACCTGAGCCAAAACCGAGAGTCGGACACTTAACCGACTGAGCCACCTAGGCGCCCCGATATTCCTGACCTACAGAAACTGGGAGGCAAGTGTTTGTTGTTTTAATCTGTTAAATTTTGAGGTAATTTGTTGTGTAATTAACTAATGCAGGAGGTGAGAGAATAGGGCAGTCTTGAACATGTTTGTGGGTTGAGAAGAAGCCAGTAGAGGCTGAAAGACTGCAGATCCTGCAGGAGAGGGAAAATCATGGTTAGGTCAAATTCTGGAGGAAGTCTGTAGGGGAGAGGATCACCAGGAAAGGACGGAGAAGTTATTTTTGGAAAGGACGAGTGAGCATCAGAAAAAATTTTCAGATCGGAAGGATGGAAAGTGAAATCAAGTCAGACATCTTTGATTCCTACACAGGAGGTCATGTCACCTGCTGAGATGAAGAAGCCTCTGGGACCAGGAGCTCCAGGAGAGTAGGACAAATTGGGAAAACAACTGTGAGATACCACATTGAGAATCAGGGAAAGCAAAGACATCATTCTTTCTAGCAATGCTTAGCACCTGGGGAGAGTAAGCTGAGAAAGCAGATAGTAGAATTTACCCAGGATTGAGGCTTGATAAGGCAGATATGAAAGATCAAGTGGGCAAAGGATTCAGAGATGCTGATGTAATTAAAGTGGCTAGACCAGGAACGAGGGCATGGGAACCTCTAAGGGTGCCAATAAACTGAGACTGTGAAAGGGTGGCTCTTCCACAGCAACCATAATCTGTACCACCCATTTCACATTTTATTCAAAAACTACCTTATGATCATGTAACTTCTTGGGTGTGTATGCCTAGTTGCCCTGGTGAGATCATAGGCTCAGGGTAGTGACCGCGGTTTGTACATTTTGTACTCTCTTAGCAACTAGCACATTGCTTCCCGGGGCCTCGCGTATTTGTTGACTCAATGAATAAAATCATTCTAGCATTCTGTGTGGTTTTTACTGAGTTGTTTCTTCCTTCACAATAAGCTTCTGATTGAGGCTAGAGATCTGCTTCTTTTAGACGGTTGAATGTGTTCCATCCTTGTCTCTAAGAGCCAGTATTTCTGGATGCTTTCAAGAAGCATTATATAATTGTGAAAAGGGGGACAATACCTGGTTGGCTCAAAATAATAAGCCTAATTATGCCTATGTGAAGCAACCTTGAAATAAACCTTGGATGGTTTCAATCTGACAAAAATGAGAATAAAAGTGAAAAGATGTAGAGGAAAAAAAAGAGAGAGAGAGAGAGAGATGAGCATTCTCTTGGGAAGGCAGGGGAAGCAGAGGCCTCTATTTAGAGGAATCTCACACACACTCTCTCAGAGAGCTCTGAGCGGGATGTCTGCTTCTCAGAGAGGACCAGTACTAATGACAGCTCAGCCTCAGCAGACATCTCTGTGTTCTTCCCCGGCACACTCTTCTTTCGTCGTTTGCCTGGGCACATAGATTTGTTAAATCTGTTCAGAAAACAGTGAAACTAGGCTTCGAAACCCCTGAATAGGGGATCTTTACATTTTATCATTTAATACGTAGGGAGATCTTCACATTTTTATCACCTGTCTTTCTATGAATCATACCCCAACCCACCTATGTATTTCTATGTATTGTACCCTATTTCTATGTATTGTACCTCAACCCACCTTCCCTTCGGTTCAGGTTCTTAAATGTCAGTTAATGAATTAATATTTTGAAATGTTATATGGCAAGACAGCCAAGAGCTTCATCTCTGTTTTGACAGTTGTGGTCACTGCGTTTGTTGATGAGTTTGTGTAATTATTTGAATATTTTATTGCATCTTGCTCTTCTCTTACTAAAATGAAGAGAAACAGGGGCACCTGAGTGGCTCAGTTGGTTAATCACGTGACTCTGGATTTCTGCTCAGCTCATGATCTCAGAGTCAAAAGATGGAGGCCTGTGACGGGCTCTTCACTGAGCATGGAGCCTGCTTGGGATTCTCTCTCTCCCTCTCCCCCTTCCCCGCTCATGTGCATGAGTGCACACACACTCTCTCTCAAATAAATAAATAAATAAATAAATAAATAAAATGAAGAGGAAAAAAATAATAAAAGCACTGATCCCAGTGACAGCAAGTTTAGGTTTCATGTGCTTAGTATGATTATGACAAAGATGGAAATCATTTGACTATCAGAAAGGAACAGAACTGGGGCATCTGGGTGGTTCAGTCAGTTACACGTCCGACTTCAACTCAGGTCATGATCTCATTGCTCATAAGTTTCAGCCCCACTTCAGGCTCTGTGCTGACAGCTCAGACCCTAGAGCCTTCTTCGGATTCTGTGTCTCCCTCTCTCTCTGCCCATCCCCTGCTTGTGCTCTGTCTCTCTCTCTCTTTCAAAAATAAACATTTTAAAAAATTAAACAATTGAAAATAAAATAAAAAGAACAGAACTTAGTCATAATTGGGGCACTTGGCTTGCTTAGTCGGTAGAGCATGCAACTCATGACCTAAGGGTTGTGAGTTCAAGCCACACATTGGGTGTAGAGATTACTTAAAAAAATATATATATTTTTATTTATTTATTTTTTCAACGTTTTTTTTTTTTTTTTTTTTTTTTTTTTTTTTTATTTTTGGGACAGAGAGAGACAGAGCATGAACGGGGGAGGGGCAGAGAGAGAGGGAGACACAGAATCGGAAACAGGCTCCAGGCTCCGAGCCATCAGCCCAGAGCCTGACGCGGGGCTCGAACTCACGGACCGCGAGATCGTGACCTGGCTGAAGTCGGACGCTTAACCGACTGCGCCACCCAGGCGCCCCTATATATATTTTTAAAAAAAAGGAATTTAGCCATAATCAAACGTTCATAGTAAAGGAAAAGAAAGCAGTGAAAGCACACATATCAAGAGCTAGGGCTAAATTACTGAAAATTGAGTTAGAAACCAAGGGTTATTAGGGGCTTACTAGCGGCATTTAGGTCTTCAATCATGTTAGTGCTACTTTCAGCCAGTCATACATATTTGAGGACACATTGCCTGAAAGAAAGGAACTGCCTATATTGTTTTGTGCTCCAGGAGGCTGCATGGGGCTGCCATACAGGCTAAGGTGAGGGCCAAGGGGGCAGAGCTGCAGGCCTCCCACCCCTGTATCAACTTCCACCAAAACAAAGCTCCTTTTCTGCTTTACAGTCTGGATTCTGAAACGGACTTCTTTCAAAGAAAGGGTTCCCACAGTATATAGTCTGAAAATCACTGCCTTAGCCTGATATAGTATTTATACAAGAACATTTAGTGGTTCAAACCTTTTGCGGGACTATTTGGAAATCAATATCTGTTAAAATTCAAATAGTCATACTGTTTGACTCAGCAATTTTACCTCCAGCAATTGATCTTATATAAATAATCATTCAAGAGCATATGCATGCATATATATATATATATATATATATATATATACACACACACACACACACACACACATACATACATACATACAGGATGTTTATTGTAGCATTATTTATACTAGCAAGAGATTGAAAAGATTGAGAACAATATAGAAATACGGATCAGTAGCATCATCTTTTTATAGAAAAAGCCATAAAATTTAGGATTGTTTTTGTAAAAATTTTAAGATGTTTGCTTCTGCCACAATTATTTATAATTCCGAGGACCTTATGTAGGCCTTCCATTTTATGCCAATTTGAACAAAATTTAAATATTTCAACAGTTGGCATTTAGTTAAGAATTTTAAGCATCCAGTGCCCTTCTGGCTTTGGCTGTGAATTGTTCTCTTTGGGAGTTTTGTCACTTACTTGTTGCCACCTGCTGGAGAAGAGAAGAAATGCAATTGAACGCTGGCATGGAAATCATTCCGTGTCCTCAAAGAAGTAGCCCCATACTGTCCCAGGTGAAGGCAGAGGAATGTGTGTGGTTGGACTCAGGGAGAAGTAGGTTCTCTGACTTTTCCATTCCTGAGCGTGTCCTGCAACCTGCATCCATCCCTTTATCTCAAGGGATGGGAGGTGTTGAGGTGGGCAGCAGGATGATCCGGGATAACAGCAGATGAATTCACCAGCTGGTTCTGAGAGCCAAGAGAAGTGCCAGGGCAATACCTACATTTTTAGGATCAGAGCAGCTTCGATATGTTTCTATACTCTGTGGGCAGGCAGGTTAGGTTTACTTATTTAGGCTTATGTCAGGTGACTTCGGAATAAAAATTACAGAAAGCTCTTGTCCAGCCTGATCTTTAGTGATATAAAATTAGGCTAATAAGCAAGAGATTTGAAAACTCATTGACCACAGACCACTCAAACTTTTCACGGTTACACAAAAGCACTTAACTTTCTTGTTTGTTTTAAGAATGTTACTGGGGGAGGGGCGCCTCGGTGGCTCAGTCGGTTAAGCTGTGACTTCCGCTCAGGTCATGATCTCACAGTTCAGGTCATGATCTCAAGGTTTGTGAGTTTGAGCCTGCTTCGGATTCCGTGTCTCTCTCTCTCTCTCTCTCTCTCTGCCCCTCCCCTGCTTGCAATCTGTCTCTGTCTCTGTCTCTCTTTCATAAATAAATAATAAATATTTATTAAAAAATTTTTTTTAATGTTTATTTATTTTTGAGACAGAGAGAGACAGAGCATGAACGGGAGAGGGTCAGAGAGAGAGGGAGACACAGAATCTGAAACAGGCTCCAGGCTCTGAGCGGTCAGCACAGAGCCCGACGTGGGGCTCGATCTCACGGACCGGGAGATCATGACCCAAGCCGAAGTCGGACACTTAACCGACTGAGCCACCCAGGCGCCCCAATAATAAATACTTAAAAATTTTTTTTCAATTAAAAAAATGTTGCTAGGGGAAATTATTTTTCAAATCTGTCAACTTCCTCACTGAGCTCCAATTTAGGTAACTACACTGTCCCATGCACCTCTTGCACCCCATCCTGATAGACATCTGCCTCCAGTCTTGCCAACCTCCAACCCATTCTCTTCCTTCCACTAGAATGATCATTATAAAATGCAGATTTGAGCACACCACTGCCTTTCTTTAAAATCTTTTGGTGGTAGAGGTGCCTGGTTGGCCCAGTTGGTAGAAATGTGAATCTTGATCTTGGGGGCTCACAAATCTTTAAAAAATAATAAAATAAAATAAAATCTTAAAAAATAATAATAGGGGCACCTGGGTGGCTCAGTCGGTTGAGCATCCGACTTTGGCTCAGGTCATGGTCTCACGGTTTGTGAGTTTAAGCCCCGCATCGGGCTCTATTCTGATGGCTCAGAGCCTGGAGCTTGCTTCGAATTCTGTGTCTCCCTCTCTCTCTGACCCTCCCCTGCTAATGCTCTGTCTCTCTCTGTCTCAAAAATTAAAAAAATAAATAAATAAATAAAAATAAAAATAATAATAAATAGGGGTCCTTGGGTGGCACGGTCAGTTAAGTGTCTGACTCTTGATCTCAGCCCAGGTCATGATCTCCCAGTTCTGTGAGTTTGAGCCCTGCGTCAGGCTCTGCACTGACAGAGTAGAGCCTGCTAGGGATTCTCTCTCTCCCTCTCTCTCTCTGCTCCTCCTCTGCTCATGCTCTCTCTCTCTCAAAACAAATGAACATTTAAAAACTTTTAAAAACAAATAAATAAAATACTAATGCAAAATTATATAAAATTAAATAAAATTAAGATGTTCCCCTGAATTCATTATAAGTGAAATAAGATTCATGAGAATCATTCAAATCTTTTTGTTGTTGTTGTTAGACCTGACTTTCTCAATAGAATATATTAGTTAATAATGAGATTTTTTTACACGAGCAAAATACTACTATGAAAAATAAGTGTGACTTTACATACTGATTAAATTTGACCATATGGAAATAAATCCCACTAAGAATATTTTTTCCCACTAAAGAAGCAGTGAAAATACTTTAAATAAAGTTGTAGGGAAAAAAAAAAGTTTATGGCATACTTTCTTCCTTTTCAGAAGCCAAAGAGCAGGGCAAGTATAAATTCTGGGCTTCCAAATCAAATTTCAGAGACATTATTGCATTAAAATGGGCTTATTTGCTTAATGATGTCTGTTCGTCCTTTATTGTAGGGGCTCCCAAACACACCAAAGGCTGCAGAGCTCCAGGTCTTCCTGGGAAGCTGGACACTACTTTGTCCACTGGCATTTGATGAGGACCCTGAGGTCACAGGCTGCTTTTGTGATGTGGAGATAATGACTCTAAGTGATGAATGGTGAGGATTTCATATTCTGTCTGCAAATCATGATGGGATCTCATGGTACAAGATATAAAACAATTTGTTCTCAAGTATTGCTTTGCCACCCCCACTGTTCATTAACTTAATTTTGTGGGAGTTTCTTGATGGAAGACAATCAAACACTTTCATGAATGAGTCACAAATACTATTACACTGGTTCTCTGGAAAATATAATTCTATTGTTACATAGGCAAATAGAGAGTCATTGCCTGTCTGAGTTTTCAAGACATAAGCACTGTTTTCCAAGGAGGGGAAAAGACAAACGCAGTAAGGAAAAGATACCTCCTGGTATTCTCCTGATAAGGATTTCCCTCCAGCTGCAAGAACAGGAGTGCAGTAGGCTGAATGATGGCCCCCAAAGATACCAGGTCTTTTCCCTGGAACCTGCAAATATTATCATATTTAGGAAAAGGGTCTTTGCAGATGTGATTTTTTTCAAATGGGGAGATTATTGGATTATCCAGTGGTCCCCAAATGCCATCGCATGCCTCCTTATACCATAAAGGCAGACAGATTTGATGTAAACATAGAGGAGAAGGTGATATGAAGACAGAAGCAGAGACTGGAGTGATGTCACCACAAGCAAGGAAGGCCAGCAGCCCCCAGAAGTTGGAAGAGGCAAGGAATGGGTTCTGCTAGAGCCTGCAGAGGGAGAAGGCCCTGCTGACACCTTGATTTGGGCCCAGTGATACTGATTTCATACTTCTGTCCTCCAGAACTGTGAAAAAATAAAATTTTGTTGTTTTAAGCCAGTTTGTGGTATACTGCCATGGGGCACTAATACAACTAGGGTTTCATTAACATGCATTATAATGAGCTTACGGGGTGGGGGTGGGGGCACCTGGGTGGCTCAGTTGGTTAAGCATCCGATTTCGGCTCAGGTCATGATCTCATAGTTTGTGAGTTCGAGCCCCATGACGGGCTCTGTGCTGACAGCTCAGAACCTGGAGCCTGCTTCAGATTCTGTGACTCCCTCTCTCTCTCTACCTCTCCACCTCCCCTGCTCATGCTGTCGCTCTCAAAAATAAACATTAAAAAAAAATTTTTTTTAATGAGCTTTTGGGGAAAAATGTTTATTTTAGTGGATTTGGATTACAGTCCTGAGGATTTGTTCAACAAATATTTACCACACACTTATTATGAATATAAGCTCCATTGGGCAGAGATTTTCCTGTTTTGTTCACTAGCATATACTCAGCATCTAGAAGATGTTCAGTAAATTTTTTTTTTATTTAAAAATTTTCTTAATGTTTATTTATTCTTGAGAGAGAGACAGAATGTGAGTGGGGGAGGGGCAGAGAGAAAGGGAGACACAGAATCTGAAGCAGGCTCCGAGCTCCCAGCTGTCAGCACAGAGCCTGACACGGGGCTCAAACTCATGAGCTATGAGATCGTGACCCCCAGCTGAAGTCGGTCGCTCAACCAACTGAGCCACCCAGGTCAGTAAATGTTTTTGAATGATATTTGCTAGCCACTCCTCTCGGCCCTAGGATATAGCAGTGAACAAAATAGATGATGTCTCTACACTTGTGGAGCTTCTGTTCTAGTGGAGGAAAGATAATAAATAAGCAAATAAATATATGACCTAATGCCTAGTAATGATAAATGCTATGTGGGAAAAGCACAGTAAGGGGACAGAGAATGACTGGGATTGTGAGGTGGCACCATTTTAGATATGGGAGTTAGGAAGGCTTCTCAGAGGAGGTGATAATCTGAACAAAGGTCTGAATGAGGCGAGAGAGCAAGCCTGGTGATTATCTGAGGAAAAAGTGTTTTAAGCAGAGGGATAGTCATGTACAAATGCCCTGTAGTGGGATAGGACTTGGTGTATAAAAGGAGCAAGACAAACACAGAAAGGCCAGTGTGGCTTTGGAGTGGAATGTGTAACAGTGGAACCGTGGGAAATTAGATCGGAGAGATGGGCAGGGCAGGGGGCAGATCATAAGGGACATTTTTGGTTAGGACTTGGCTGAAAAAAATGACATCAAGTTTCTACAAAGAATTTATAAGTGATCCCAAATTTTCTGAACTTTATCTAGTTAAAAGAAACAGAGAGGTTTTATGTATCTACCTTTCTCCATCCACACTCTTTTCTTCTTCCAGGCTGTAAGTTTTTAGTATGCTGTTCAGTTTTACAGATGGATGGTGAGTTTACATTGTTTCTTTTTTTTTTTTAATTTTTAATTTTTAATTATTTTTAAAGTTTATTCTGAGAGAGAGTGGGGGAGGGGCAGAGAGATTGGGAGAGAGGATCCCAAGCAGGCTCTGCACTGGCAGCACGAAGCCTGACATAGGACTCGAACTCATGAACCATGAGATTATGACCTGAGCAGAAATCAAGAGTCAGATGCTTAACCGACTGAACCAACCAGGCACCCCTTTTTAAATTTTTGTAAATTTTATTTTAGAGAGAGAGTACACAAGTGGGAGGGAAGGGCAGGGGGAGAGAGAGAGAATCCCAAGCAGGTTCCAGGCCCAATGTGGGGCCTGACACAGGCTCAGCCCGCAACCCCGGGATCATTATGACCTGAGCTGAAATCAAGAGTCCGATGCTCAACCAACTGAGCCACCCAGGTGCCCCTAGGTTGTTTCTTCTAGTGAGAGTGGAGCTTGGACTTACAAAGGCTGGTAATGGTGTTGTCTTTAAATGAGTAGTACTGTTGTTTATCATGACATATTAAAGATGCATGAAAGATTCTGCTCAGCCCATGCTTGCTTGCTTTGTTTAGAGATTATTTAGGGAGATAGGAACTAGAAAAGACTTGCTCTGTGGGGTAATTTGTTTCCAGAATTCATTGCAAATAGAACATATGGTTACTTGCAAAGATGTGAAATGACTTCCTTTATATAGAAAACACTACTATGCACAAGACTTTTCTCTGTGGCCAGGCCACTCACATCACAGTATTATTTCCATTACTCAGTGCATTTTTTAGAAGTCCTAATGATACAATTTTTTTTTAAATCTACCCAGACTATTAATGGCAGTTTTGGCAAGGGTTAATATCTGTTTCTAAGAATCAGACATTTCTGCTTTAGTGGATGTGTGTGTGTGTGTGTGTATATATATACGTATATACGTATATATATATTCGTTTTTTAAAAATTGAATTTTAGGGGCGCCTGGGTGGTGCAGTCGGTTAAGCGCCCGACTTCAGCCAGGTCACGATCTCGCGGTCCGTGAGTTCGAGCCCCGCGTCAGGCTCTGGGCTGATGGCTCGGAGCCTGGAGCCTGTTTCCGATTCTGTGTCTCCCTCTCTCTCTGCCCCTCCCCCGTTCATGCTCTGTCTCTCTCTGTCCCAAAAATAAATAAAAAACGTTGAAAAAAAAAATTTTTTTAATTGAATTTTATAATCATGCTCTAAAATCACCTGGACTTAGGGGAAAACAGGCCTGGTGTAAATTTAAAACAAATTTTTAATGTTTATTTATTTTTGCGAGAGAGAGAGAGAGAGAGAGAGAGACCACAAGTGGGAGAAGGGCAGAGAGAGAGAGGGAGACACAGAATCCTAAGCAGGCTCCAGGCTCTGAGCTGTCAGCACAGAGCCCGACATGTTGCTCGAACCCACAAACCATGAAATGACCTGAGCAGAAGTCAAATGCTGAACTGACTGAGCCACCCAGGTACTCCAGGCCTGGTGTAAATTTTTAAAATTCTATACAGTGTTGTAACCAGAGCACTAGTGAAAACAATAAGAATTCTGATAAAAAAAAATATTAGCATGTTCAATCTGCCTGTGCATCTGCACCCACCTGCATACCCTGTCAGTTTTTGTAGCACCAATCCCAGGGGCTCACACGGCCTCCTTTGAGATGTAGATACATGATGAAATTAGAGATATTCACCACAGGAAACAACTCTTCTGGAATTAAATGAAGTACATGTATGCCCAGCTTCTCCAACTGCCCTTTAGTCACCTTTTCAAGGATAGTTTAACATTAGGGAAAGATTGTGGCCCTTGAGGCCACTAAATTGCCACTACTTGTATTACAGAAAGTCATTTCTGGAGACGCCTGGGCAGCTCAGTTGGTTAAGCGTCCAACTCTTGATTTCTGCTCAGGTCATGATCTCACGACAACGTGGAGCCTGGTAAGGATTCTCCCTCTCCCTCTCCCCTCCCCACATATTCACTCTCTCTCTCTATCAAAAATAAATAAATATTTAAAAAAAATTTTTTTAAAGAATGAAAAAAATGGAAATGCTGAATATGTCTGTCAGGCACTGCATCTGGATGCATGTAAACAGACACCCAACTACAAATGGCTTTACCAAATAGGGATTTGTTTTTGACATGGTAAGAGTTAAAATGTGGGCAGTCCAGTCTGCTACAGCCGCTCAAGGAAGTCACTAAGGGCCCAGGTTTCTCCTAGCTCCGTGGTCCTCCACTCTTAGGATGTTTCTCTCATCTTGATGGTGGCAAGATGGCTGCTCCACTGTCAAGCATCATGTCCATGAGTCAGGCAGGAAGAAGAGGGGAAAGGCAATGGGTATGTCCCCAGTCCACTTTTTATAGAATTGAGAATTGGCCAGAACCATGTTATATGGTACCCACAACTACCAGACAGTCTGAGAGTTCACTATTTTAACTGGGCCCAGAATAGAATTGTACTGTGAATAAAAACAATGGCTATTGGGCAAGCCACTTACAATGTTTGCCACACTGGCATAGTATGTATCTTAAGGATGCTAATCACAAATCTCATATTTATTGAACTCGAATTTCTTAGGAGGACTTAGGGTAGAAGCTCACAGGACACATTAATTCTTCTCGGTGGGGAAACATTAAAGAACACCACTTCAAAAATTACCGGAATACATTCTGCAGACTCAACTAATGTTGATAAGGGACTTAGAGCAGTGTCACCAGAAGGACTATAGGAATGTAACATAACTTTAAATTCAGAATCGAAATGACACACAAAAACTTGTATAATTTGCATTTTCCCTACAACTCTGTATTTATGAACTGTATTAAACTGAATCAAAATACATAAGATACATAAATCAAACTGAACTTTCAACCAGAATAAAACTACTAACATGTTCTCTGGGTAAAATTTACTAATCCCTGAAAACTTGCTATAAAATGAATTTCTGGGGTGCCTGGGTGGCTCAGTCAGTTGAGTGTTCAACTTCAGCTCGGGTCATAATTTCGCAGTTCGTGAGTTCAAGCCCTGCATGGGGCTCTCTACTGTCAGAGCAAAGCCTGCTTTGGATCCTCTGTCCCCCCCTCTCTCTCTGCTCCCCTCCCCCACTGGCTCTCTCTCTCTCAAAAATTAATTTAAAAAAAACATTTAAAATGAACTTCTCAAATGTAACTTTGTTATAGCATGTTCCCTTAAAACAAACTACATTTGATTTTAAGAGAACTAGATTTGAGAATCAGTTGGTGACTGTAGGGAACACAGTACTGACCCAGGATGCATTCTCACCTTGCTCTATCCCAGTAGCACCCCAGTCTTAGTTAGGCATCTGTCCTGCCCCTCCCCTGCAGCCCTGGTGCCTTAAGAGCAGCCGACTCCATGCCCAGCACCATGAGTGGTTTGGTCAGAAATGGGCATTTGTCAGTATAACAGGATTTCTATTATTAGTGGCCAAATACATTCTAACTAATAACATGAATGTTGAACAAATTACTTAACTGCCTAGCATCCCAATGTTTAATCTCTAAAATGGGGGTGATATTGTCTTCCCTATCTATCCAGCATAATCACTGTAAAAGTGCGGTTTTATTTTTAAAAAATGGACTCTATCTAGAAGGGGGTATTATGCCAAAATAAATAAAATAAGATTAGATTGCGTAGCTTGTGGCATTTCCTATAAACTATCATATTATTACTGTATTTTCAAATTATGGAAACTATTTTGAAAAACAAGTATTTCAAATAGATGCACTAAGTGAATGTCAGGATCTTTGAATTCGTACCACTGTGGACGTTTGCACTTATTTATTCATTCAACCGATGTTTATCGAGCACCCGCTGTGCACCAGTCACTAGAGTAGGTACTAGGGGTACAGTAATTGGCAAACTGCTTACAGACACTGCCCTGGGGGAGGTGCAGCTGCCAGTGACGCTGCTGCATTGCCCAGAAATCTTTGGGCACCACAGACTCATCTCAGAGGCAGTGTCTGAGCAAGGCGGGAACACCACCAGTCTCATTATTTTTACCGCTAGGCTTTTTTTTGCTAAGCTAATGCCACTGGTATGATCACCCATCTGATACATGAGTTACATTTCATTGAAGAGAAGTTGTTATAGAGTTGAATTTTTTCTTTTTTTATTAAAAGATTTTAAGTTTATTTATTTTGAGAGACAGAGTGGGGGAGGGGTAGAGAAAGCGGGAGACAGAGAATTCCAAGCAGGCTCCACAGTGTCGGCACGGAGCCCGACATGGGGCTCAAACTCACGAAACCGGGAGATCATGACCTGAGCAGAAACCAAGAGTCAGATGCTTAACCGACTGAGCCACCCAGGTGCTCCACTTCGGTCAGTTGTTTGTTTTTTTTTTTTTTTTTAAATTAACCCGTTCTCAAAAAAGAAATACGTAGCACTACTGAGATACTCAAAAGAATACACCCTGGGCTCAGAAATCAATTTCAATCCAGAAAGATGTTTCTGTTTTGATCCACAGTGGCCCAAAATATATTGAGGACCATTCTTTCCATTCTTTTGAAGGAGCCACCACTACTTCAATTTAAGTGCATGCTGAGGTTCTATTTAAAATTTTACATAATTTTTCAGTTCCAGTTTACGAATCCGGCATTACTTTACAATGAGTCGGCTTCAGGGGCGCCTGGGTGGCTTAGTCGGTTGAGCTTCCGACTTCGGCTCAGGTCATGATCTCACGGTCTGTGAGTTCGAGCCCCGCATCCGGCTCTGTGCTGACAGCTCAGAGCCTGGAGCCTGCTTGGGATTCTGTGTCTCCCTCTCTCTCTGCCCCTCCCCCACTCATGCTCTGTCTCTGTGTCAGAAATAAATAAACGTAAAAAAAATTAAAAAAAAAACAAGGAGTGGGCTTCAGATGTGGCTCTGACAGTAGTTGGCTCCTCTTATTCTATCCCTGTCATTGTGAAATATTCAATTTAAACACCTGGGAAATGGGAAAATTAACCATGCCTTAAAATCAGGTAGAAGACCAGCAGCCTTGAATATTTAATACTGATTCTTAGATTTTATTTAGAAGTAAATCTAGGGAAAGAAGATTTTGTGGGTAATTGATGTTAAACAGTTTAAATCATGGGTATGTATTTTTCATCTGAAAGCAATTTTACCTTTCACGTCTTCTTGTTTGAAAGAATTGAATCTCACATTTGTCAGATGAAATTGCTACCTAAATTATCTAAGATGATTTTCACATTCTTTTGTGGAAATCAAATTTTGTAAGGTTGTAGAATTAATTTAGAAATGACAGTGGTTTGTGTTTTCTTCCAGGAGAGCTTGCTAATTGAACTTGAAGCATTAAATGTCCTCCTGAAAGCACTAAACCCAATGAAGTAACAAAAGCCCCGAGGACAAAAATTAAGCAAAGAAAGTTAGTTCTGGAAATGAAACTCTTGAAACCCCACGTTGAGAAAATAAAAGAGCAGGAAAAGAAAAAGAAATTAGAAAAAAAAATGACAGAATATGAGGCACTCATGAAAGGGAATGTTTTCTTGTTTAATTACCTATTTGGCTTTTCGATTACATGCACTGCAAAGATTGTACAAATGGGTTTTGAAGTTGTAAAATGTGTGTCTTTTCATTGTGTCTCTTCTCTCACTGCTTTAAAATGTCAAAATGAGGGGCACCTGGCTGGCTCAGCCAGTAGAACATGCTACTCTTGATCTCAGGGTTGGAAGTTCTAGCCCCACATTGGGTGTAGAGATCAGTTAAAAATAAAATCTTTTTTTTTTTTTTTTAAGTTTATTTATTTTGGGAGAGAGAAAGCGCAAGCAGGGGAAGGGCAGAGAGAGAGGGGAGGGAGAGAGTCCCAAGCAGGCTCTGCACTGCCAGCGCTGAGCCCGACGCGGGGCTCGAACTCATGAATCATGAGATCATGACCTGAGCTGAAGTCAGATGCTTAACCGACTGAGCCACCCAGGCACCCAGAAGTAAAATCTTTTTTAAAAAATGTAAAAAGGAAAGGAGAACTCGCCTTAGTTGTGTCTTACATGTGCAGGATTGCAAGCCCAGATGTCTATTTGGCCTATCCCAGAGATGGCTGTTCAGATTCCGGGCACATGTGGCCACGGAAGGGTCAGCTGCCTCTGGACACCACTGTTTGTTGTCAGGTGAAGTTTGAGCTCAGCACTGGTAGACGTTTCAGGTATTCAGAAGGATACTGTTTGGGTTTGGGCTCCCCCAAAAGCAAGGCCTGAGACAGGGATTTGGGAGCAAGGGTTTATTTGGGAGGGGATTCTAAGAACTTGTGAAGAAGTGGGGAAGCCATGCGGCCGCTGCCATCTGGAAGGAGGGAAAGGGGAAATTGCCTTGTCTTTTCAAAAGAAGTATTTTGAAGTTTCATTTATTAACAGTAAATGTACTTAAAGCTTCTTAATAATTGTTTACAGACAATGGAAAAAGTTTTCTTTTTTCAAAAAAAATTTTTTTAAACGTTTATTTATTTTTGAGACAGAGAGAGACAGAGCATGAATGGGGGAGGGGCAGAGAGAGAGGGAGACACAGAATCGGAAGCAGGCTCCAGGCTCTGAGCCATCAGCCCAGAGCCCGACGCAGGGCTCGAACTCACAGACCGTGAGATCGTGACCTGAGCTGAAGTCGGACGCTTAACCGACTGAGCCACCCAGGCGCCCCAATAATGGAAAAAGTTTTCTAAAAATGCTCTGAGCCCAGGATTTAAGGTAGGCTCTTTCTTTCTTTTAGGCATGGTATGTCCTATTCAGCAAATTATAGTATTATTATATCTGAAATGCATGACAAGAATAAGTTTGGGAAGACATGGAAGAGGAAAGGTAAATTGTTACTCCGGGCAAAGGAAGAGGACAAAACCACTTGAAAACGAGGTACAGGGGTCCCTGGGTGGCTCGGTTGGTTAAGCCTCCCACTTCGGCTCAGGTTATGATCTCATGGTCTGTGGGTTTGAGTCCTGTGTGGGTCTCTGTGCTGGACAGCTCAGATCTGAAGCTCCGTGCTTCAGATTCAGTGTCCCCCTCTCTTTCTGCCCCTCCCCCACTCACACTCTGTCTCTCTCTCAAAAATAAGTAAACACTGAAAAAATTTTAAAAATAAAAGAAAATGAGGTACATAGTTGGCTGGTTAGCTCACTTGGGTAGAATGTGATGCTGACAACACCAACATTGCAGGTTCGATCCTATCCCCAAACAGGCCAAGAAAGGCATGAGTTCAGATCTTTGACAAAAATTAATTTAAAATAAGATGAATTGCAAACAGGATTTGGCAGAATAAATTTGGTGGGTGGTGGTAATACCTGATCACCAACTAATTGTAAACAAGAAATATAATGTTGGTTTTCTCTTAAGTGTGAAATTTAAAATGGTTTGATCCTTCACTTCCTTTGTTTCTTAAAGGTTTTTACTGATTTATTTAAGTAATCTCTACACCAACATGGGGCTTGAACTCACAGCCCCAAGATCGAGACTGACTTGCTCTTCCGACTGAGCCAGCCAGGAGCCCCTGGTAGCTCCTGGATTTAGGACCCGGTACTGTGCTGAATCTGCGGACCTTTGCCCCTCCTTGGCTTCCTTCTCAACTCCATCTTTACATACCTGCCCCCAAATGTAAATGTTCTGCTCATCTCTGTCTTTGAGCTGTAAAATAACTCACTTATAAGTGAGTTAATAAAAATAATGAAGATGGATACTGCTAAGTAACAAAATTCAACCGAGTAAATTTGAAGATCTAATTGGCTTTATTAAACCATTCATGGATTGGGCAGCATCCCATCTAGTGAGTAGAGATATGCTCCGAGGAGTTACACAGAATTGAAGGTTTTTATAGAAAGAGGGTGGGGGTGGGGCGCCTGGGTGGCTCAGTCGGTTGGGCGTCCGACTTCGGCTCAGGTCATGATCTGGCGGTCTGTGAGTTCGAGCCCCGCGTCGGGCTCTGTGCTGACAGCTCATTGTCACAGTGTCATGGGCACTGACAGCTGGTGCCCATTTCAGATTCTGTGTCTCCCTCTCTCTCTCCCCCTCCCCTGTTCATGCTCTGTCTCTCGGTCTCAAAAATAAATAAAAACGTTATAAAAAAAAATTAAAAAAAAAAAAAAAGAAAGAGGGTGGGGGTAAGAAAGATGTTTGGAAAAGAAAAGAACTGTTCCAGGAGAGGCTGCTTTTTAGAGGGAAAAGCATGGTGTCTTATCATGCAGATGACTTCATCTTCTTTGGGAGATGGAGGGGCCCTGGTGGCAGACTCACTGGCAGGGGCTGAAACATTCCTGGCCACTGCCAACAGGTTAAGACTGTGTTTCTGGGGGAGGTTGAAATTGCAATTAGATTATGTATTCAGGGGTGCTTGGGTGGCTCAGTTGGGTAAGCATCTTGATTTCGGCCCAGGTGATGATCTTAACAGTTTGTTTCATGGGATGGAGCCCTGCCTCGGGCTCTGTGCCGACAGCGTGGAGCTTGCTTGGGATCCCCTCTCCCCCTCTCTCTCTCTGCACCCCCCCCCCGCCACTTGCCCACGCACCTGTTCTCTGTCTCTCAAAATAAATAGACATTAAAAAAAAAAGATTATGTATTAAGCACCAGTGTGGGAACTCAGACTAAGTAATGCCACTTTGGGCCTGTGGGTTTTTTTTTTTTAACAATAGAAAATGCTGACACATATGAAACAATGACCCCAGGACACATTATACAGAGTATATGGAAACTCCTCCCTGTCACTGTTTCTCTCTCATCTTGGAAACACTCTTTCCTTGGCCTCTAAGGCACCACTGGCTGCTCCTTCTCAGCGTCCTTTGCTGACCCCTCACCCTCTCTTTAACCTCTCATCACTGGAGTAGCCCAGGACTCAGTCTTCTGACCTCTTCTCTCTCTACACATGTTCCCTATATGCTCTTGTCCAGTCCCATGACTTTAAATATTTATGTGTATTTCAGTGACTCCCAGACTGAGTATCTCTAGGCCAGACCTCTGTTCTGAATTCCAGACTCATATATCCAACTGCAAATTCAAAATCTCTCTTTGGATTTCTCCAATAAGCATCTCAAACTTTGCATGTCCAAACGTTTGAGTCCTACCCACCCCATCTTAGTTTTAATTCCCCAAAGGGTGGACTCTGAAGACAAGGACTTAGAGCAGTAGCTGACTTGGGGAGTGGGGAAGATGGGTAGATTGTTTGCAAAGATCATGATCGTGATCCCTTCCTGTATGTCTGCTCCTCTGCAATGTGACTCTGACGTCCCTTCCATTAAGAAGTGGGATTTATCACTTCACCCTTTGAATCTGGCCCTGCATTGTGACTTGCTTTGACTAAAAGAATTCAGTAGAAGTGACACCATGAGACTTCTGACCCCAGGCCTCATGATGCTTTGTGGCATCCACTTTTGACCCCTTAGGACGCTGCCCTGAGACTGCCATGTGAAGAATCCCAGTCTATCCTTTAAAAAAATTTTTTTCCCAATGTTTGTTTATTTTGAGAGACAGAGCACACACACACACATGGGGGAGGGGCAGAGAGAGATCGGCGCTTACAGAGCCCAATGTGAGGCTTGATCCCACGAACTGTGAGATCATGACTTGAGCCAAAATTAAGCGTCCAAAGCTTAACCAACTGAGCCACCCAGGCGCCCCGAGTCCCAGTTTATCCTAGTGGAGGATGAGAAGGCATGGGGAGTAGATGAGCCACTCAACCTGAAGCCTCTTAAATCAACCAGCTGACAACTAGCATCTACCATCTACCAGCAGAAATCATCTTAAACTATTCAAGCTGCCAGATGATTGTAGGCATGAAGTGACCTCAGCAAGGCCAGCAGAAGAGTCACCCAGCTGAGTCCAGACCAAATTGCTGATCCACAGAATTGTGAGCAAAAATAATAGTTTTAAGCCATTAAATTGAGGCAGTTTGTTATGCAGCAAAAGCTAACTTATACAGGAGGTTATCTCAGGATGTATAAGCAAAGAAATAGAGGAAATAAAAAAGAGGAGTGAGAAAAGTTAATAAAGGGTGTTTTAAGGAGCAGGTTACTACTGTGGGCAGTTGAAGCTCAGCCTAGCTGGACACCCTCTGAGAAATCTTGTAGAAGGCATCTCAGAACTGTCCCATCCAGGAAGAGAGAAGCTAGCTTATTTATCCAATAACCCCTTTCCCATTCCTCACTGGTAGAGGCATGCCTGGGAGGGTGAGTTCCCCAGCACTTTAGCTAGGCTGAATAAGTCCCCCGGCAACGGAGGAGTCCCTGAGGCAGGGAAGTAGAGGGGTGAGGGCGAACTGTGTGCCAAGCTGCAAGTGAACTCAGAAGTTGGCCAAGGAGAGGTGGAATAGGGCATCAATAGGGTCTAATTCCCCAAACCCAATTCTTCCCAAATCTTCTCTAATCCAGTAAGTGACAACTCCATCCTCCTGTTGCTCAAGGTAGAAACTCCATCCTTGGACTCATCAATTTATTTCACACTCCACACTAGAATCCTTTTAATGTTACCTTTAACGGATCCAGGATCCAAATATTTCTCATTATCTCCCCAACTACAACTCTAGTCGAAGCCATTATCATGTCTCACTTGGATTATGGCAGCTACCATCTCAGTGGTCTCCTATGGAACAGCCAGAATGACCATTTAAAGATGACCCTGGGGCAGGGAGGGAGAGTCCTAGGTTGACTCTACATAGGCCTGAAATCTCTTCACTTTCCAGACAATCAACATTTTTCCTCCCTCTAGGGATACATGGGGGATTAGCACACTATAGCTATAAATTATTGTTCTCTAGTAAGTCACACCAGGTTCTGGGGGGAACTTTCTCAGATTCCATAGAATTACAAAGTTATGTGGAAAAAATTTTGTCCACAAACC
This sequence comes from Panthera tigris, assembly GCF_018350195.1. Taxonomy (NCBI): domain Eukaryota; kingdom Metazoa; phylum Chordata; class Mammalia; order Carnivora; family Felidae; genus Panthera; species Panthera tigris. The sequence goes on from NC_056662.1 coordinate 79,247,327, forward strand.
ACACCAGCGTGCTGCTTTACCATGTGCCGGGAGAGCAGAAGGGAACCTGTCTGTTGAACAAGGGGATCAGTTAGGACTAACATCTTGGAGACCAATCGTCCTACCCCAGGAGAGCACTCACAATGGGTCAGAAGCCTCTCCTCTCTGAAGCCATGTGCCCACCCTGTGAAAGGTGTGTGTGTGTGTGTGTGTGTGTGTGTGTGCGCGCGTTTCTACATCTATTCAGACATTTGATGATAAACAGATCTTTCTGCAGAGAGTGGAAACCAGGTGGTAAAATCCAAACATTATGTACTATATTTTGTGTAGGTAAGGCAGAACAACTGAATAATCCTTTGACTGGTCTCTAGGTCTCATGCTGTCCTGAAAATTCTACCATATTATTTTTCTTAAGGGAGATGGTCGGGGCAGGGGGGAGAAAGAACTAAATTAGGCTTAACTGAGGAATTTTGGCAAGTGTTTATAGATTACCTCCGTGGTGGAAAAACACGCACGGAGAGCCCCTGACAAGGTTTAAAAGGTTCTTTTCCAAGTAAAGTAGAGCAGGGAATGGAAAATCAGGCCCTAAGCCATGCTGTCTTGGATCTGTAAATGTTGGTTCTTCAGCTTTTCTTTCCCTTATTTCCCAAAGTCCCTTCTTTAACCTCTCCCTATTTTCTGTCCCTTCTTCCCCCCTACACCCTCTGTTACCCAGGGCAAACCAGTACTCCCAACAAAAAATAATGGAACTCCTATCACCTTCTTTCTTCTGTCTTGCAAATTTTGCATCCTTGGGCTTCTCCTGAAAATCAGTGTCTTCTCTTGAGCCCTTAATCCCATTTCTTCCAGATCTACAAAGAGGAAAGGGGAACTCAGGCTTTGCTTCTTCTCCCACGCCCACCTCTTGAGGAGGGATAAGCTCTGGATCCATTCCACGCTGGCTTTTTCCAGAGCACAGACTCAAACACCTCTCCACACCTAAAGACACATGTTCTTCTGAAGACCCACATCTGATCTACACAAAGAAGTCTTATTCCTATTAACATATTTCCTCATCATATTACTTTCTATTTGCCCTCCCCCTTGCCTGGGTCACATTAAAGCACTCTGACCTTGAATGGCAACAAAGGCATCTTTTCATTCTTTGCCCAAATCCCTAAGTATCACCAGGATCAGGGGTGGACTGGGGAGCTCTGGTTGACCCTACCTCTAGGCTGCCCCATTGTAAACTGGGTTTATCAGCAACTTTGATGATATGTGCACCCTTCTTGACTTAGAACAAGTGGCTCTTCATTGTCTGCCCCATTTGCTTGGCAACCACATTCTTACAATCCCTCTTTATGCCAGCCACACTGACAGCCAGAGCAAGAGAGAAAGCAGGGGCCCAGACCAGTCACTTCCAAAATGGGATGCACACACTGGAATGGGGGGAGAACAAGACACCCCACATGTGCAGAGAGAAACTACTGCTAGAAAATTTCTACTAATTTTGTCTTAAAAAGAAATAAAGCTTTACCAAAACTTAATATGTGGATTGTCATCGGCTCCTCACATGGTCCGGTCCTTGGACACCTAGAGCCGCAATGGGAGAGCACCTTTAAATTTTGTTCACGTGGGGTACCTGGGTGGCTCAGTCTGTTGAGCATCTGACTTTGGCTCTGGTTGTGATCTCTCAGTTCCTGAGTTCAAGCCCCACATCGGCTTGCCGCTGTCAGCCTGTCAGTGCAGAGCCCGCCTCCGATCCTCTGACCCTCTCTCTCTGCCCTTCCCCCGCTTGTGCTCTCCCCAAAAATATAGAAATATTTTTAAAAATTTTGTTCACGTGGAACTTGTGGCTATGTGTCTTAGTTTGTGTGTGCACTGTTAGGTAGCTTCATAGATTATATTAGCTGCTTTCCAAAACCAAGCCTCACAAAACAGACAAGCAGCTTTAAAAGAAAATCCTGCAAAGAAACCTCCAATTAAGGGTAATACTCTTAACACAAGCACAAAGGAACAAGAAAATACCAGAGTGTTTCCCCTGTACCTAATATGATCTCTTAATCAGACACATAGGGGGCAAAAACAATGGTGATCTCATCAGTCTTTCTTAGAGTAAGCCAAAAAATTCAAAATTATCAAGAAGACTAGTGAAATAAGAAGTCATATCCACTGTAATACAATAACAAAATTTATCATATGTGAATATTGGATACTGAGCATTGAGCCTTACAGGGTATCTTTCTTAGCAAGACAGAAATTTAAGCCCAGCACTGAGATGCACTCAACTTGGAACCAATCTTTTAAATTGTTTTGTCACCAAGTATTCAACCAACATTTCCAGAAATAAGGAACCATATTCAATCACCTTCCTCTCACAGAGCAAAAGTTTTTACATGATTATTACATTAAAAAATTATTTTTAGGATAATGTTATATTCTAATCTTAATGTTTTAAATATCTATTTGTACACGTTTCATAATTATATGTTAGCATAGTAGCACACATGATAAACATTATATAAAAATATAAATATATAAAATAGGGGCACCTGGCTGGCTCAGTATGTAGAGCATGCAACTCTTGACCTTGAGGTTTTACGTTCAAGCCTCATGTTGGGTACAGAGATTAAAAATAAAATCTGAAAAAAAATATAAAAAAATATTTATAAGCTATAAGTATGAAATGAAATGTAATATTTAAATGTAAAGTATATAAAAATGAAAATACATTGGAAATGCATGGAGATGGAGATTCCTTTTCCTCATAGGGCCCACAATCATAAAAGGCTGCATTCCACTGCTGTAGGTGAGAGGTGACAATGATCTGGACTAGAGCCAGAGCAGTGGAAATGGAAAGAAGTAACCTGATCTCAGATATATTGTGGAGGGAGTTCCAATAGGACTTGCTGAAGGCCCGGATATAGGAGGTAAGAGAGAAAAAAGCAGGAACCAAGGATGAAAATTCCCAGGTCTCTAACTTGAGCAACTGGGAGGATGGCAATGCCACCTAATGGAAAAGCAAGAAAATCTGAATTAGTTTTGGACATGTTGCATTTGACATGTATTTGAGTCATGAAAAGGTAAGGCTCTGGAGAGGGGTCTCAGATTGAGGTACAGATTTGAGAGTTTTCAACTGTAGATACTATGGGAAAGGACAGTATCACCTATGGATACAAAAGAGGGCAAAGAAAGCAGAAAACCAGGACAATACCCAAGAGAAGAGAAAAACATTATGGAAGGAGAAATTCTCTGGCCATCTGGTCTCCTGAAACTCCACCAAAATGGCATTAAAGGAATAAAACAAGTATAAAACCACAAGAACAAAGAAAGCAAGAAAAGAAGCAAGTGGGGATGAATGTAGATAGACCTTGACAACATTTGGAAAGATGTAAACAGAAAAGAGATGTAGCAACTAAGGTAGAGGTCAGTAGCAGTTGTGGTCTTCATAGTGTGGGGTGCAAATGAATGATTTTGGTATTTCTAAGTGAGGTGGAAGAGAGGAGTCTCAGGAGAGATGAGGCAGTGCAGGTCTGAAGTCTAAGAGGTCTGGGAAAGGACAGGTGGTCTGCAAAGAGGTGACATCTCTGAGAATGATGCAGATGTTGGCAGGTATATACAAAATGTGACATCATTCATGGGATATAATATAGAATTTATACATTATAGAATATATTACAGAATATTTATATAAATATACGTAACATTTCTGGAAGAGTACACACAAAGCTGTTTTAAAAACTTAGACCCTTCTATATTATTGAGAGTATTTACCATGAACATGAAGTATACTTTTTAAAAAAAGACTCCTAAATACTGAGAACTGAGGGTTGATGGGGGGTGGGAGGGAGGGGAGGGTGGGTGATGGGTATTGAGGAGGGCACCTTTTGGGATGAGCACTGGGTGTTGTATGGAAACCAATAGGACGATAAATTTCGTATTAAAAAAAAGTATAGCACAATAAAAAAATAATAATAAATAAATAAAGTTTGTAAGTGATCTCTATGCCCAACACGGGGCTTGAACTCACGACCCCAAGATCAAGAGTTGCATGCTCCACCAACTGAGCCATCCAGGTGCCCCCCACCTCTTTTTAAAAGATGTTATTAAGTAATCTCTATGCCCAACATGGGGCTCAAACTCACAACCCCAAGATCATGAGTTGCATGCTCTACGGACTAAGCCAGCCAGGCGCCACCTAGGATACTTTTAAAATAATAAGTTTTTCAATAATTCCTCCTGATAGTTTTCATATCATGACTGTAACAACTTTCTTACTTTTACCTACCTAACATTACATTTGGGGTAATGTGTAATTTTCTAGATTCTGAAGCTTTTGAACACACAAGTTCTTGCATACCTTAAGCGGGATCTATTCTATAGACCAGAAAAACCTGTACCTTCCTTGAACAAAACTATTGTTCTGTTTCTAAGTCAACTTGGAACATGAATTGATTGTGTCTTCTGTTTTCAGGGTAACATTCCTTAAAGGGTAGGGTAGGGCAGTTGACCCAGCAGAGGACTCTGGTCCAGGTTTTGTCATTAACTAGTTGCATAATATTGCCTGGGTTATTTAATTTCTTCCTCTGCAAAATGGAAAGGATACTCTACCTGCACCACAAGTTGGATGTGAAAATCCATTGATAAAATGTGAAATACTTTAAAAACTACAGTTATACAAACAAAAAGATTCTTGTTTCTTATTTGCTGCTTTTAAACTCTCCTTTCCTCTTTTCTTAAAATGTCTACTTTCCAAGTGGTTCCAGAAGTGACGGTAGGGCCTGGAGAGCCTTCTCAACTACTGAACTCACCCAGGTGGTCTGGGATCAGAAACTAGGGAGGTTGGAAAGAGGTGGAACTAACAGCAGAACAGCATGAAATATTGGTTCACAGTCTCCTTGTGAGAGAAAGAAATGCTGAGGCAAAATACAATTTCTCTCCACTCCCCCGAGAATAAAGCAAATTGACAAGATCTCATCAAAAATATAGGACAAAGAGAAGTTCTGAAAATGTCTTGATGAGCAAGGAATAACAAAGAAAATGGATTGTATGGCACTCATTATTAATTCCACGAATATGTTCATAATGTCATTGATGTTACCTTTATTTAGTGGGCTGTTTTATATTGGTGAACATTTTTAGAAATGTACTTCATTTGGCTTCCTCCTGGCCTATTTTGGTTCCTCTGTCTCCATGTTTCTCATGAAGTATTTCAGTCCCTCATCCACACTTTCTCTTGGCATGGTTTTTAGGAACATAACGTTTAAGGTTGGCAAAAGGACACTGTGGCTTACTCAATCCATCTGAGCATTATTACAGTGCCGCAGGATAGCTCATTTCCATAATAAAATACACCATGTTTCTCTTTATTAATAACTCAGGATGATCAGGGGCACCTTGCTGGCTCAATCGGCACAGCAGGCGACTCTTGATCTCAGGGTCGTGAGTTTAAGCCCCACACTTGGCATAGAGATTACTTAAAAAATAATAATTCAGGAGGAATGGAAATATTTGTTTGAGAAGGGCTCAAAGAAATTTGAGCCCTTTTTCTTCGTAATGTTGATTTCCTGTTTTGCATTTCTTCTCTCAAAGATAAACATGGGGAATACTTTTCTTCCTGGAAAAAAGCAAGCATTCTCCAAGCAGAAGTAAAATATTGACCTCAGTGTACATGTTTAACATCACAGGCATTTGTAGCTTGTGGCAATTCAGAAATGTTACTTCTTTTCATAGTATATTTAATGGTGGGTTGCGTATATCTCTTGAATTAGGAACTGTGTTCTGCTACAGTTAAGACAAAACCCAAATGACTGAGGCTTAAACAGGAAACAACAAGGCTTAAACAAGAGTAACACGGCATCTCGAGGTTAGCAATTGCTTAGTTGATGCTGTAGCTTAAAGGTGTGAGGACCCGAGTTTCTCAGATTATCCCTGGCTTTTTCCTCATGATACGATGATCTATGTATCATAGATCATAGATCTATAGATCATAGATATGCTGGCTCTAACCATCACATTCAAGTTCCAGGAAGGGAGAAGAAGAAAAAGAGAAAAGGCAAAGAGCAAAAGGCCAAGCCAACCAAATCTTTCTCTCCTGAAGGCCTTTCCTAAAAACCCACTCACTTCTCTCTGCATAGGACGGTATCACATTACCACCTAGCTGCAAGGAAGGCTGGGAAATATGATTCTGTTTTGTCTCATTTTCACCTGGGCATATTGCCACCTCCAGCAAAAGTAGGGGACTAATAATTAGGAAGAAAGGGAAAATACTTGGCCAAACAATTGGCAGTTTCTACCCTACCCTCTTTTTGGAAAAATATCACTATTTCATGACCATGTCTACAACCTAATAGTTATCTTCTAATTATAGCAACTACAAAAAATAACCTTCACAAAATGGTCCGCCTGCTGCTTTCAGTCCCTAGTGGACAGAGGTGTAGGGGCTGGTTTGAATTTCTCAGTGCTATCACTAAAGCAAGTCAGTTATCCTTCTTTTTGAGAAATGGTTTCTGATGGAAAAGTTATATACTCAAAACTCATCAGTGGGTCTTAACAGGATTTTTGTTTTTCTTTTAAAAGGATATTTTCATGGCTTATTTGTAATAGAATAGTTTTGGGGGGAAAAATTACAGCCCATACGTTAGAAGTAAGAATCTCCCTTATGAGCACTTTAGTACATAATGGAAGAAGACCTGGCTTTGAAATTAGACACACTTGGATTTGCACTGTGGGCTATTTACAAAGTCTCACAAGTGACCTTCCTGCTTTTACCCTTGCCACTTACAGACCACTCTCATCCAGCTGCAGAATGACCCTAAATGCTGTCATGTCATTTACCCAGTGGCTCCCCATCTCACTCAATGCTTCCAAGATCCCCTCCTTCTCTGTGCCCCACCCCCTGCCCCATGTCTTTCTGATCTCATCTCCAGCCTTTTCCTCCTCTTCCTCTGCTCCAGCCACCCTGGCCTCTTGGCTGTTCTTCAAACATCCAAGCACACTCCTCTCAAGAGCTCTGCACTGGCTCTTCCCTACCTGCAGTACTTTCCCGGCTGAAAACCCCTGGAGCCACCCCTTACCCTTTCAGGGTTTTGTTTGAAGGTCACACAGTCTAACCACTTCATTTAAATTTGTAGCTTGAGGGGCACCTGGGTTGCTCAGTCCATTAAGTGTCCAACTTCGGCTCAGGTCATGATCTCACAGTTTGTGGTTCCGAGCCCCATGTCAGGCCCTGTGCTGACAGCTCAGAGCCTGGAGCCTGCTTTGGATTTTGTGTCTCCCTCTCTCTCTGACCCTTCCCAGCTCATGCTCTGTCAATCTCTCAAAAAAAAAAATTTTTTTTTTAATTTAAAAAAAAAAATAAATAAATTTGAGCTCCCCCTCATCTCCCTTCTCTGCTTGTTACCTATAGCACTGGAATTTATCACCATCTTTCATTTCATTTCAGTGGTAAAAGGTGACTAACACTTTTACTCCAGTCCAGTATCTACTTTTAATTATTTTTTTCTAAGTAATACAGTAAAAAAAAAAAATCAAACAGTTCAAAAAGTACACAGGGAAAATGGGTCTGGAGAAGAGGTAGTGGCACTAGTCTAGTGTTTAAATCTTTCCATATCCACCCACATAAATTTTTTTTAATGTTTATTTATTTTTGAAAGAGAGAGACAGAGTGTGAGTGGGGGAGGGGCAGAGAGAGAGAGAGAGGCACAGAATCTGAAGCAGGCTCCAGGCTCTGAGCTGTCAGCACAGAGCCTGACGCGGGGCTAGAACTCACAAACCATGAGATCATGACCTGAGCCGAAGTCGGACGCTCAACCGACTGAGCCACCCAGGCGCCCCCCCCCCCCGCCGTATCCACCCATATAAACAGACAATGACAAAACCAAAAACCTTCAGCTAACATCTACAATAAAATCAGGTGATAAGATACAGTCACAGATTCCAAAATGGAAAAAGAACCTCGTGTTGTCAGGAAGACTGTAAAAGGAAGTAGAGAAGTCAAAGGCACTTTTGAAGGCACTGAGGATCTGAGAGTCCTAAAATTGCCATCAGGTACTTACCTGACAATTGAGCAGGCTGTTCTGAGAACAACACAAGAAATGAGGACAGAATTTGCAGGCTCCCATATGAAGGTAAGTACGAAGATGACAGGAAGGTCTGAGAATGCTGGAGTGATTTGCGGGCCCAATATGACCAAAGGATCCTCCCAGGAAAAAGTCCCATGTTGAGGAGAAAAAAATTTAAGTAAACGCTACCCCTGATGTGGGGCTTGAACTCACCACCCCGAGCCCTATGCTCTACCGACTCAGCCAGCCAGGAGCCCGAGGGGAAATTTTTATGAGCAGGGACAACAGGAGCAAAGGAAACAGAAGATCCAGATAGAAGCTCATGGGTAAGCAGAGTAGAAAATCTCAGAGAATTCAAGCCCTTATTTTATTTTAATAACATCATACAAACAACAGAGTTTAAATCTGTTGGAGGAGGCGATCTGCCCCGGGCCCTGAGTCCAAACACATTCTTGCTAGACATGCCAGAATGCAGTGTCCTGACCACTCTTTACCCGGGTCATTTTCTCAGGGTTTTGTTTGCAGTAAGCAACCTTGAGGGGTGAAGTAATGTCTCTCCCACCTCTACCTCCAGACAAATTACAGTCTTGTTTCCACCTACTACAAAAGTTGCAACTCCCCCGTCAGTGTTTTTCTCTTATAACACGGGCCACCGCAATGTGAAGGTACACAGAATGGTCCCTCTGGGTCTTCCCCATGGAACTTGGGGACAAAGGGAGCCAGCTCAAATGAACATCATGCTGACACTTCAGCTATTGCTTGCACCATGAGTAACAGTCCATTGTCTTTGACCCAGGATTCTCATGTCTTCTGTCAGCATCCATGAAATTGTGACATGCTAACTCATTAACATATAAGAAGGGTAAAATCCTAGACCCTGCACAGTTCTTAACAGAAGCTAGAAAAGCTGTCCTGAGTTGCTTCTCTCTTCCTAAGAGTATGGTATAACTCATGTCACTTAAAATATTAGCAAAGGAAAAGGATCACAATTGAATCCTATTCAAAGTTGTTTTTTTTTGTTTGTTTGTTTTGTTTCATTTTAAATAAAAGAACAAGAGAAGAATAATGTCTCTTTGGACAATAAAGGCACATGAGAAAAAAAATACACATTTCATTTCCACAAAGGAAATGAAAACTATAGCCATCATATTTCAGAATGAGCTAAAAGAAAATGCTAAAAGCTATAAGAGAAAATATTAGTTACAATGAGAAAAATTCTGAAATAAAGTGATATGAAAAAAGATTTTAAAAGAAAGGTTAAAAACCCAGGAAAGATCAGAAGTAAATGAAAACAATCATTTCAAAAATGAAGACTAGAGAGAATAAATACAAAAAAAATAATGCGTTAAGGGGCACCTGGCTAGCTCAGTCAGTAGAGCATGTGACTCTTGATCTTGAGGTTGTATGTTTGAGCCCTGTGTTGGGTGTAGAGGTTACTTAAAAATAAAATCTTGAAAAATGTGTTAAAATAAATAGGAAATAAAAATGAGAAAAATGTTAAAAATAAACTGGAGAAAAAAATAAAAAATTCATGAAGAAATGAAATCTTTAGAAGGTGTGCACACACACACACCCCAACATATATAAAGAGGTTTTTTCCCTTTCTTTTTGAGAGAGTGAGTGGGCAAGAAGAACACAGGGAGAGAGTGAGAGAGAGAATCTTAAGCAGGCTCCCCGCTTAGCATGGAGCCCAAAAGGGCGCTTGATCCCAAGACCCTGGGATCACAAAATCAAGAGCAGGACACTCTACTGACTGAGCCATCCAGGCACCTGTATAAAGAGATTCTTAAAGTAATGGAATAGAAAAAATATTAAAAACTATAATCCAAGAAAACTTCTCTGAGACAGAAGAAGACTTGAAACTAAATACTAAAAAGGTACACCACAGGGGTGCCCGGCTGGGTCAGTCAGAACATGTGACTCTTAAGTTGTTGTGAGTTTGAGCCCCAGGTTGGGTACAGAGGTTACTAAAAAAAAAATAAACTTAAAAAAAGAAAAAGGCACACCATATACCTGGGGAAACTGGGTCAGGAAGCCAACACTGAGATGCAGTATAGTAAAAGTATTGGACTTCAACGAAAACAAAAAATTTGGCTATCAGGCAAAAAGACAAAGTTATATACAAGGGCAAGAAAATAAGATTTCTATCAGACTATATGATATTTTATTCCAGAAGACAACAGAGACATATTTAAGACACTTTATGAGATAAAGCTTTTATATCCAGCCAAATTGATTTTCAAATATGAACACCATAGACAAGCAGTTGCGAAAATGTTAAGGAATCAGAGAATATTTCCTCCATAAGCCCTCCCCTAAGGAATCTACCAGAGATGAGAGCTTCAGATAACCAAAGCAAGTGAAGAGACAATGGCATGAGGAATTGCAGCAACAATCAGCAATGGTGGATCACATTGCCAAAGGAAAGATCATTAGATATCACCACCACCTATGAAGTATTCTTGTCAAAAACATCAAATATGGGGCTTAGTCAGTAGAGCATCTAACTCTTGATTTTGGCTCAGGTCATGATCTCACGGTTCATGGGATGGAGCCCAGCATTGGGCTCTGTGCTGACAGCACAAAGCCTGCTTGGGATTCTCTCTCTCTCCCTCTTTCTCTGCCCATCCTTGCTCATGCACACATACTCTCTCAAATTAAATAAATAAACATCAAATATGAATCTGATCAAGCCTAGATGTAACTACTAATTTACAGGAAAGACAAAGAACAAAGGAGCAGGGGTGCCTGTGTCACTCAGTCAGTTAAGTGTCCAACTTCATCTCAGGTCAGCATCTCACAGTCCATGAGTTCAAGCCCCGCACTGGGCTCTGTGCTGACAGCTTGGAGCCTGGAGCCTACTTCGGATTCTGTGTCTCCTTCTCTGTGTCCCTACCATGCCCATGCTCTCTCTTTTAAAAATAAATAAAAACATTAAAAAAATTTACAAAGAACAGAGGAACACATTAAATGACGAAATTCATAGTGGGATACTCTACAGGACAAAAAAGGACCTGGTCTCTTCACCAACAAAATTGTAAGTAAAAAAGAGATGTATTTAAAAGAGACTTCAGAGACTTATTAACCAACTGCAGTGTTTGGATCCTGATTCAAATAGACTATAAAATGTGTAAGACAATAGGTTAAATGTGAACACTAGTAGATAACTGGTATTAAGGAATTATGCATTTTGTATGTGTGTTAAGGCATGAGAATTATTTTTACAGGGAGAGTTTTTACCTTTTCTTTTTAATTTTGAAAAAATGTTCATTTATTTTTGAGAGGGAGAGGGACACAGTGCAAGTGGGGGAGGGGCATAGAGAGAGGGAGACAAAGAATCTGAAGCAGGTTCCAGGCTCTGAACTGTCAGCACAGAGCCCGATGCGGGGCTCGAACCCACAAACTGCGAGATCATGATCTGAGCTGAAGTCAGATGCTTAACCGAATGAGCCACCCAGGCCCCCCGAGGTTTTACCTTTTCAAGATACATACTGGAATATGTACACATGAAATATGACTATGATTTGCTGCAAAACAATTAGGGAGTAGTGGATGGGAGTATAGAAGAAATAATTGTGAGTGGATAATTATTGACAATTGGCTGATGGGGATGTGGGGTTTGTGACCATTCACTCCACTTTTGTATATGCCCAAAATATTTTATAATAAAGTTTTTTTTTTTAGTACCAAGAAAAGATAGGTGTTTTACTCTTTTCTTGATACCAGGATACTCTAAATCTATGACTAGAAAATTGCTTCGAACAAGGATAAAGACTCATTTATATTTTTCTTCAATATATTTTGAAAAGGAAAACAAAACAAAACAAAAAAAAATAAGTCTTTCACTGCCCACACCCAGACTGTTTCCAGAGGCAAATTCTGCTACCACTTTTTGGTAATACCATCTTTTCAGAGTTAAATATAAACACGTATATTATTTCTTGACTCTTGACAGTTATATGTCAGATTTTATTATTTTTATTCTCAAATTTTTATCTCCTTCTCTTACTGAGATTTAGAACTTGGTAAAGACCACAAAGTCTTAGTTTTTACAGAAAGGACAAAAGTAGATGGTGGGGGAATTGGAGAAAGCTGGCCAAAAGGTACAAACTTTCCAGGGGCACCTGGGTGGCTCGGTTGAGTGTCCAACTTCAGCTCAGGTCATGATCTCATGGCTCGTGGGTTCGAGCCTTGTATTGGGCTCTCTGCTAACAGCTCAGAGCCTGCAGTCTGCTTCAGATCCTATGTCTCCCTCACTCTCTGCCTCTTCCCCACTCATGCTCTCTCTCTCTCTCTCAAAAATAAATAAATATTTAAAAAAATTTTTAATGTACAAACTTCCAGCTATAAGTACTGGGGATATAATGCATATGGTGACTATAGTTAATAGTACTATATGGTATATTTGAATGTTGCTAAGAGGGTAAATCCTAAAAGTTCTCAACACAAAGAAAAAAAAAGCTTTTTTTTTTTTTTTTTTTGTATTCATATGAGTGTTAACTTATTGTGGTAGTTATTTCACAATATATGGAGGTCATTATGCTGTATACCTTAAACTTATACAGAGTTCAACATAGACCTTATTACAATAAAACAAAAAAGACTAAAAAAATAACAAAATAACTAGAGAAGTAGATATTCTAAATATTAACATATCTGCTTTCAATGTTAGGAAATCTTACAAACCATGGTTTTGTTCTTTCATTTATTCAATCTATATTAGTTGCTAAGCAGATTCTGGATATTGGGATTTTTTTTTAAAGTAGAATTAAAAGAACATACTGTATACTGGGACCCTGGATTATTTTCCTCTGTAGAAACAAACAAAAAAATGTCTATGAAAGTTACCCTTTTAACTTTTCTAAAAGATGATTCAGGTAAATTGGCCAACCACAGACCACATCAGGATAACTCATAAGCTGTAAAAATTGAGAATACCTAGAGCATTTAGGACAAGGTAATCACTTTCTTTAGACCTTAATATACTGATAAAATTTTACTAAAAGTTCATTTCATAAGACGTTGTTTCCTTCTGAAACAACCACTGAGAACACACATCTACACATAGGCATATGATGGTGGAGAAGGGTAAAAAAAAAAAAAAAAAAAAAAAAAAAATTTTTTTTTTAAGCAGTAAGGCAATATTTTAACACTTATGATTATAAAAATTTTTTTTTGTAATGTTTATTTATTTTTGAGACAGAAAGAGAGCATGAGCAGGGGAGGGGCAGAGAGAGAGGGAAACACAGAATCTGAAGCAGGCTCCAGACTCCGAGCTGTCAGTACAGAGCCTGACACGGGGATCGAACTCACAAGCCGTGAGATCATGACCTGAGCTGAAGTTGGATGCTCAACCGATTGAGCCACCCAGGTGCCCCAACACTTATGATTTTTATTGCCTAGGTCTAAATATTGAAATCTTTGCTACTCTCAAATTATTAGAGATAACTTTAAAAATATTGTCCATGGATAGAATGCCTGGTATCCTTAAAGGTATGTGAATTTGTTTTATTGTATAGTCTAATAAAGGGAGTAAAAGTAATTTAAAAAAAATATATTTTTGAGAGAGGAGAGCAAGCGCAAGTGGGAGAGGGGCAGAGACAGAGGAGGACAGAGGATCCAAAGCAGGCTCCACACTGACAGCAGCCAGCCTGATGCAGGCCTTGAACTCACGAACTATGAGGTCAGGACTTGAGCTGAAGTGTGACATTCAACTGACTGAGCCACCAGGAGTGGCTAAAATTTCTCAATTTTTCTACATACATATACATCTACATATGTGTGTGCCATGCAGTATACACAGTATAAATTTAAATATACTATATATTATATGAATATAAAAATTTAGTATGTATATTAATTATATTAAGTATAATTATATATACTATATAATAAGTATATTAATTATATTAAGTGTATGTATATATATACAGAGAGAGAGAATCACTTAATCCTCCATTACCCAGATGATTTCTTCTGAAGAAATATGTGTTTGAGGTCAGTAGGTAACCCAGTAATATTCTTCTTATTTAAGGGAAAAGATCACCTTCTTGATGCTTGGCTAATCATGAATAACAGACAATCTTATAAGTGAATAGAATTGTGGAGCAAATTCTGATGATCCAAATGCACAACATTTCCAGTTACCTACCACGTGAAAACTTTATTTGACTTAATCATTAAGACTGACTCATGGGGCACCTGGGTGGCTCAGTTGGCTAAGTGTCTGACTCTTGTTTTCAGCTCAGGTCATGATCTCACAGTTTCTGAGTTCAAGTCTCGTGTCAGACTCTGTGTTGGCAGCACAGAGTCTGCCAGAGATTGATTCTGTCTCCCTCTCTCTCTGCCCCTCCCCTGCTCTCTCTCAAAAATAAACAAACAAAATTTATATATATATATATTTTTTAAAGACTGATTTGTGCCCACCACTGTGTAATGCCACACACTAAAGAAATCTTCCAGCAGCTATCAATTTGATGTCTTCTAAAAGAAAAATTGTGATTTTACATACAGATTTGAAACTGTGTCTTAAAAGCCAGTGTCTTTTAAGTTTGGCTCCATGTTTACCAGACTACTGTCTTTAAAAAAATGGCTCAAACATTTTTTTTTCAAGTTTATTTGTTTTTAGTCATCTCCACACCCAACATGGGACTCAAACTCATACCCTGAGATCAACAGTTGCACATTCCACCAACTGAGCCAGACAGGCACCCCCAAACATCATTTCTAATACAATACTTAAATCATTTTGTAGCTAGTTGAAATAAAAGTATGGTTAGTTAAAGTTAAAAGTTTATTCAGGAATATTCTGTCTTCTGACATTATCATTTGAGTAGCCTGGTTTCCAAAGAGCTTTTTCCATACATGATTTCATCCAGTCCCTCCTACAGCTACCCAAATAGACATTATTCCCATTTTTAAAGAAAAGAAAGCTGAACATTGGTACTAAAACCAAGTCCCACAGTGTCCCCATGAAACTGAGAAGGGACAGAATGAGGAGAAAATCCTTGGAAGCAAGTCATGTTTTAAATATTACAACATGTGGATTGTGTTTCACAGGCTTTCAATAAATTAGAAAGGAGATGCTTTAAATCCCTTGTGTACTCATGCCAAAATAATTATAATTAAAAACCATATTCATCTACTTATTCAAGCCTTTATTAAGTGCTTACCATATGCACAATCCTGTACAAAATATTAAAGGAATACAAAATGAATTTTAAAATGGTGCCAACTCTCAAAGAGTTTACAATCTAATTATAGTGACAAATAGTTTTGGAACAAATGATAGGAAAGGGATTATAAGTAAACATGTGCCCTTGAGAAAAATCACCTTTTATCTTAATTAAAAGCATAAATTTCCAGTTGGGAATCACTGCTATTCTATACACCTTAATTAGTTCATCTTTAAAAAAAAAATTTTTTTTTAATGTTTAATTTTGAAAGAGAGAGAGACAGAGAGAGAAAGAGAGAGAGACAGAGAGACAGAGCATGAGTCGGGGAGGGGCAGAGAGAGAGGGAGACAGAATTTGAAGCAGGCTCCAGGCTCTGAGCTGTCAGCGCAAAGCCTGACACAGGGCTTGAACTCACAGAGTGCAAGATCATGACCTGAGCCAAAGTCGGAAGCTTTACTCACTGAGCCATGCAGGCGCCCCTAGTTCATCCTCTTTAAAAGAGGTTGTTTTTAGAAAAGAAAATGTCTTATCCTATCACATCTTTATGTCTGGTTTGAAGTTTTAAAACAAAAATTTGCTTAGAGAGGAAAAATGATAGATTCATAAACTCAAATTACCATAATTGCAGAAAGACAAAATATGTCTGCAATTGTGTATATAAATTTGAGAACAACTGGGTCAAGTATTAAAGAGTTAAATCTGGGGGTACCTTGGGGCGCCTGGATGGCTCAGTTGGTTGAGTGTCCGGCTTCAGCTCAGATCATGATCTTGCGATCTGTGAGTTCAAGCCCCACGTCAGGCTCTGTGCTGACAGCTCAGAGCCTGGAGCCTGTTTCGGATTCTGTGTCTCCCTCTCTCTCTCTGCCCCTCCCCCACTCATGCTCTGTCTCTGTCTCAGAAATAAATAAACATTAAAAAAATATTTTTAAAAAAATCTGGGGTACCTGGGTGGCTTAGTCAGTTGGGCGTCCGACTTCAGCTCAGGTCATGATCTCAAGGTTCGTGAGTTCAAGCCCCGCATCTGGTTCGCTGCTGTCAGCACAGAGCCCACTTCAGATCCTCTGTCCCCTTGTCTCTGCCCCTCCCTGACTGTGCTCTCTCAAAAATAAATAAGACATTTAAAAAATTATTTTTTTAATAATAAAATAAAAAGGAGTTAAATATGAATTTCTTTGGAGATTTTCCTTGAACAAGTTATTATGCACAATTTCATCATATACACAACAGGGTTCATATTTACCTTCAATTAAGATTATAACTCAGATGCTTACAATTATTTCCATCATAATACACAGAATTAAAAAAATACTGATATAAAAACTTTTCCAGTAATTTACACATCAAAAATAATTTGGAATAAGACTAGGGATAAAAAGAAAAAGTAATGATATAGTGTGGATAATTTAACAGCAAACTCTCAGTGCAGAAATGTATGCCAATTTGCAAGTATGTATTTTTTCTGTATTTTATTATTTTTAAAAAAATGGCTCAGATAAGACTTAAAATACCCAGTAAAACAAGTGTGAGGATTCATTTTGTGAGATGTATTGCAGAGGAAAAGAATGGGCAAATAGTGTAATTTTAAGATATTTATTGATTCAGGCTTCCGAGAAAAATGTTTTCAAATCACCAAAAGCCAATACTTCTCTCTGCTCTCAATGCTAAGCCATTTTTTTCCACCCCAAATAAGGAAGTAACATATATTTTTATAACTAATCAGTTTGTGACAGCTGTGATTCTCAAATGCTTTTTAAAAATACAAGTGAGATCAAAGTTACAGACTATATGTAGCGATTAAAAAACCTGAATAGCCAAAGCTTTACTCTAACTGATCCAAAAACCATTCATTTGGCTGGATTTGGCCTTTTCAGGCTACACATGACTTTGCTCAAGAGCCCTGTACATATCACAAGGTTCCCACTGATGTTCTGAACACCACGAGCATGGATGCTAATGCCCAAGGCTGTAATTGACTGCAGGGGCTCAGACAGGAGACCCTACTGATTCCATGTTACTCCTTGACAGATTTCTCCTCTCCACTCTCTTCATCAGCTTCCTCTTTTTCCTTGTAAGAATCCTGGCTGTTGGTATCAATAAAATAATTTTCTTCCCCATTCTCTCCTTCTTCTATTTTTTCTTCTTCATTAAGGCTGGAGGAAGAAATGTATCAATCTTTCACAGGAAAAATGATTTGGTTTAAAGGTCAACAAACTCTTTGCAATGTATGCCATCAAGCAGTCAGTCTTCCTCAAGTGTACGAACTCCGATTTATCAAGAAAACTCTATAAAAGTGTCAATTGGGAACTAACTTATTTCAAACCTTGATTGACTCTCAAAACTCCATTTGAAAGCATCTTAACTATTTTCATTATTTATGTCAGTCAGAATTTAAATTATTCTGCTTTAAAAACAAGATACCTCATCACCATGTAATGTTCTGAATGTGTCAAATGTTAAAATATCAATGTTTTACAACAATTCACATATGTTAGGTTAAGAGATCTTTTAAAAATACAGAACAGTTTTATGCTTTCCAGTAGGTAAGAATTATTTCAAAGGTAAACCATTTAGACATCTTATATATGTTACCTTTCTTTATCTTCAGTGAAACTTTTCATCTCTTGATTGCTGAAGTACTCAAATATTTTTCTACTTTGGCCTTTCTTTGAAACAAACTCATCAGATAGTCCTACTGCTTTTAGGGTGTTAGAATAATGCTTTTCTGCTGCCATTCTTGCATTTTTCTATAGGAAAGACAAACCTTTTTAGATGAGAACAAAAGACTTTAAATTTCCATTAAAGATGTATGGGTTAAAAGCTCCAGTGAAAATTAAATTCAATAATCACAGTTGGCTGGAAACAGGCAGACCCTCTGACGAGCAAACCCACTTGCAGGCATATTCCCAGAGAAAGTCCTACAGATGTGCCCCAAAAGACATGTACAAAAACGTTCCAGATAATATAGTTTGTAACAACCCCAAACCAGAAACAACCCAAATACCTATCAATAACAGGATGGCTAAATAGTGGTCTATTCACACAACAGAGTAAAATAAAGCAATGACGATGAGTGAACTCTAGTTGTCCATGACAACATGGATTGATCTCACAAACATAACACTAAACAAAAGAAGTAAACCACTAGACAATACATACAGAATGTATGATTCATTTACATAAAGTTCCCAAACAGGCAAAACTAAACTATACTTGTAGGGATAGGTACATAGGAAGGTAAAACTGCAAAAACAAACAAACAAACAAACAAACACAACAACAGTAATGACAAAAACAAGGAAATGCTTATCTCAGAAGTTACAATGGTGGTTACCTCCAGGGAGTGGGGGAGGGTTTCGATCTGGGAAGGGCACACAAGGTTTCTGGGGTGCTGGCAACATTCTATTTGTTAACCTGGGTGGTAGCCACATGAATTTTGACCTATAGTTATTCTTTACACTATACCCATTTTATATATTTTTAAAAATAGGCTTTTATGTTCAAGGATATCTGGAAAAATCAGGAAGAAAAGAAGTTCATGATAGTTGTCAGAGGTTTCTTTCATTTTATGTACCTCCTATAATTTCTACTTTTTACATGCCACATCTCTAATCCATCAAAGATGATAAAATCATCACTGTTCTTGTCTTTACTCTGGAGGAAGCAATGGATACAGCAAGAAGGATAAGAATTTTGATCTGTGTTCAAATCTCCAGAATGTTGTTTCCTGGCTTTGGGACCCGTGGAGCTGAGCTAAGATGACCCTTTCATACCTGAAGCAAGTTAGGAGTCATCACAGTTCCTGAGACCACAGGCTTTCCAGGGTCACAAGATGACTGGGGTTCACGCTAGTGCCCCAGTTTTAGTCAACTTTTACCTCCTATGAGCGGATATGAACTAGTATAGGGCCAAGAATTGCCATCTGGGGGGTGCCTGGGTGGTTCAGTCGGTTAAGCAACTGACTCTTGGTTTCAGCTCAGGTCATGATCTCACGGTTTGTGGGTTGGAGCCTTGTGTCAGGCTCTGGACTGACAGCGTGGAGCCTGCTTGAGATTCTCTCTCTGTTTCTCTCTCTCTCCCCCCTTACCCATGCTCTCTTTCTGGAAAGGAAAGGACAGGAAAGGAAAGGACAGGACAGGACAGGACAGGACAGGACAGGAAAGGAAAGGAAAGGAAAGGAAAGGAAAGGAAAGGAAAGGAAAGGAAAGGAAAGGAAAAAATTGCCATCTGGACCTCCAACTAAAGCAAGGTGACTAGGAATACACTAGTTCCAGTGCCCCAGTGGCATCCCATATTGGAAAGAGTGTGGGAGAGTACCCAGTCTTACCCCCAAATATAACAAACAAAGAAATTAAGACACTCCCTCCACCCCCACTAAGGTTAAGCAGTTTGCTTAAGGTCACAAGGATAATGAGCGATAGAACCAAGTCTCTTGACCAGTTCCTAGGTCTGTTCCACTCCACCATGCTGCTTTCTCTAAGTAATAGTGGTCATCCTGGAGTTTGAAGGTGGCTTAAACCTGACTTCAGCAATGCAGGTGTCTACGGACTCCAGTATAATGAGGGAACATGGCATCTAGTGTTTCGTGGGAGAAACCAAAATAGCAAAGACCGATTACAATGGATAAACTACCACTGGTGATTTCCTGATGCTCTGAAAAACTGAAAAAGCACTACTAAATCCACCCACTATGATTAAAAACAATTTTTGGAAAAGTAAATAAAAATGCATTCAGAGGCTATGAATATCAACAGACAAGCCTCGAGGAACTGAAAGTCATGGCAAAGTGAGAAGATAAGAACTATGCCCCAAAGAATGTAAAGCAGAATAAGGAAACCCCAGACCTAACTTTAAATGCATTAAGAACAGTATATGCTGATCTAAACAAATTAAATAGAAGAGATATTAAAATGATACCAAAGTTAGTACTCATAAGTCTTCATTTGAATTTGGCTTAGAATTTAATTTAACATCTACTCAGTTAATAAACCCTGTGATTTCCAAGAAACAGGACAACACGGTTTGTTCTGCATTGGATCATAGGCTTACTCTGCTAGAGAATAACTCAACAGCAGCAAGAAGACCACAATTAGCCCTAATAAGGGGATAATGCATAAAGTTGTGAGTGAATTTATGAAATAACAGCTGTTAATTAGCAGCAAAAGTCACAGCAAAACAGGCAGCGAGAAAAAAATTGTACTAATTTATGTTAACAAAACCAAAGCAATGGTGAGTCACTGCCAGTCACTCTATATATAGAATTAATTACCTTTTAATATTTTATATCATGGTGAATAGTGTATAATTATTCTTTAAAAATTTTTTTAAGTTTATTTACTTATTTTGAGAGACAGGGAGAGAGAGAGAACAGGGGAGAAGCAGAGAGAGGGAAAGAGAAAGAATCCCAAGCAGGCTCCACACCGCCAGCATAGAGCCCAACGTGGGGCTCCAACTCATGAACCACGAGATCATGACCTGAGCTGAAACCAAGAGTCAATTAACTGACTGAGCCACCCAGGCACCCCTAGTGTATAATTATTCTTAATTGAAACAAACATTTCTGGGGCGCCTGGGTGGCTCAGTACATTGAGCGTCTGACTTCAGCTCGGTCATGATCTCACAGTCTATGAGTTCAAGCCGCGTGTCGGGCTCTGCATGGACAGCTCAGAGCCTGGAGTCTGCTTCAGATTCTGTGTCTCCCTCTCTCTCTGCCCCTCCCCCTGCTCATGCTCTGTCTCTGTCTCAAAAATAAATAAAAACATTAAAAAAAATAAAAAAAATAAATTTTGAAATAAACATTTCTTCCTTGCATTTCACCATGCAAAAGAATTATAGACAATGAAATAAAAGGAGCAATTAAAATAACTATGATTATTTTATTTTACTACCAAATACTGCAAAAGAAAACTAGTGTTTCTTCTACAGGAAACCAAAATAACATGCAATGATGAGTTTGTCTACAAATCAGTGCCCTCATTTGAAGGGGGGAAAGTACTTATTTTTCATAACCATAAGTTTCATTTATATCAATTATGTCATTTATTTAATTACTGAATACTTATTTTGTAACAAGTCCTCATGGAAGGTAGTGGGTATAGACACAGGAAAGTGTTTTGGACAAAGGGAACAGCATATGTTAGGGCCAGAAGCGGCGGAAGTAGCATCAGCTATGAAACTGACCTATGTTTTCAACATTTAAAACTTCTTCATGGGTTTAATTTCACATGACTACTTACTTTGCCTCATTTTCTCTGTGCCTAGAAACTGGGAATTCAAAGCATGGCAAAACGGCTTACTCACGCTGAGACTCATCACTAATAGTTCAGGGCAGCGCTCTCAGCCTGGGCTAATCCCTCCCCCCCCCCCCCCCCCCCCCCGCCAAAATGAGAAGTCATTATCTGGCTAATTTGATCATGACAGTTCAGTTTTGGTTCAACAAATGCTTAACATCTCTGTGCCAGATGTTCTCCTAGGTGCTGGGTGCTGGGAATACAAAGATTTGACCACAACCTTCAAAAGTAACTAGCTAGAAGGGAAGAGAGATCCTGAAACAGATAATTTCCCACACAATGTAGCAGGAGCAAAGACAGAGGTATGCTGAGGGTAATAAAAAAAAACAGAGGAAAGGGTACTCAATCCAACCTGGGAAACAATTCAAGAAGTGATTTTATAGGAAGACTTGAAAGATCAGGAGGAAAAATAGGAAGAAGCTCTAAGAGTGTTCAGAAACAGCATCAACAAAGATTTCAAGTTTGAAGCTAGTAGTCTGGTATGATCTGAAAGAAAAGTTTCTGAAAGAAACTAGTTAACCTCTTTAGAGGTTAACAGGGATCAGAAAGTAGAGGATCTATACATGCTAAGATTCATGGGGTTATCTTCTGGGAGAAAGCAGGACAGCTTAGTGTTAAGTGTTTGGAAGGACTGACTTGGGTCCAACCCTAGTTCCATTACTAACTATGAATCTTACTACTTACATTCTTTGAACTTCAGCTTTTTCCTCTGTAATATAGGAATAGCCACTTTGGGAGGCCAAAGCCTCTGACTGGCTCAGGCCATGATCTCACAGTTCATGAGTTCGAGCCCTGCATCAGGTTCTGTGCTGACAGCGTGGAGCCTGCTTTGGATCTTGGGTCTCCCTCTCTCTCTCTCTGCCCCTCCCCTGCTTGCATTTCTCTCTCTCAAAAATAAATAAACTTTCAAAAAAGGAATACCCACTTTGTAATATTGTTTGAAGAAGTCGGTGACAAGATTTCTTTCTTTCTTTCTTTCTTTCTTTCTTTCTTTCTTTCTTTCTTTCTTTCTTTTTAGTTTTTTAAAGTTTATTTTGAGAGGGGGAGAGGGCACAAGCAGGGGAAGGTCAGAGAGAGAGGGAAGAGAGAATCCCAAGCAGCCTCCACACTTAAGTGCAGAGCCTGATGCAGGGCTCAAACTCACAAACCAGGAGAACATGACCTGAGCCAAAACCAAGAAAGAGTTAGCCACTTAACCCACTGAACCACCAGGTGCCCCAAGATCTCTTGATACCATTCACTGAAAATGAGAACGAGTGGAATCAGTGAAAATGGATGATCATCATCGTTATCAGAGGTTATTTACTACATATTCAGGGTTAAGATTTGGCAAGGGAACGGGAATAGTAAAGTGAAGATATAATGGGTGGCTTTGCAAAGAGCAAGGCAGGAAAATGAGTCAAACCATTACAATAACTCACACAGGAGACAATAGAGATTTCACCTCGCATTTCACCATCGGGAATGGAGAAAGGCAGGTCCAAATATTATTTAGGAAGAAAACTTTCCAGGTCTCTCAGTAGCAACTGAAAGAGGGAGAGGCAAAGTGGTTCCCAATCACCAAAACTATGGTCCAATAAAAATAGGAAATCAAAGAGGAAGATCTAGTTTCAGGCAAGATGAATGTAAGATACCTGTGGGAAATCTCTGTAGACAGAGCCACCAGACAAAGACATAAAAACCTGCAGCTGGGAGCTGGAAATAACTATTTTAGGAGCTAAAAGTCAATCACTTTATGCTAAATAGAACAGCTTATGATGATTTTTCCAAGTTGAAACTGAGATTTTAAAAAAAGAAACCCACCCCTTAAAATGAAAAGCATTACATAAAATTATATACAAATCTGTAAGTAAAGGGTTCCCATAACTTTGAGAGGCTGTAATGTGTAAATTCAGTTACAATACATGTCTCTGTCCTCAGTGAGTCACTGAGAAGAAGAATCCTATAATGCTAACAGGAAGCTCCAAATGTAACAGGTTGAAATTCACACCTGTAACCTCCAGTGATTCTGTCTATTGTTAAACTATGTCACCCATTAGAACACCTCCCTTTTGAGAGGGATGTGAAATTGACAAATATTTTTTAGGGGGAGATTATAAAACCGAGAACAAATTTAGTAAAATCAGCGTTCATTGTCCATACGATCTAATTATTTTTCCAGGGAAAAGGAAGTGCTTTCAGTAATTGTAGGTAAGAATGAAAATTACAGACTCACTTAAAAAATAAATCAACAAAATGAAAAGGCAATGTACTGAATGGAGAAAGTATTTGCATATCACTTATCTGATAAGGGGTTAACATTCAAAATATATAAAGAACTCATACAAGTCAACAGCAAAAAAACAAATAATCCAATTTAAAATGGGCAAATGATCCGAATATTGTTCCAAAGAAGATATTCAAATGGCCAACAGATATATGAAAAGATGCTCAACATCACTAGTCATCAGAGAAATACTAATCAAAACCACAATGAGATACTACCTCACACCTGTCACAATGGCTATATCAAAAAGACAAGAGATAACAAATGCTAGTGAGGAGGTAGAGAAAAGGGAACCCTTGTGTACTGTTGGTAGGACTGTAAATGGAAAACAGTACAGAGGTTCCTGAAAAAATTAAAAATAGAAATATGAGGGGCACCTGGGTGGCTCAGTTCGCTGAATGTCCGACTCTTGACTTCAGCTCAGATCATGATCTTGTAGTTTGTGGGTTCGAGCCCCATGTCAGACTCTGGACTGACCATGCAGAGCTTGCTTGGGATTCTCTGTCTCCCTCTCTCTCTGCCCCTCCCCTGCTCTTTCTCACTCTCTCAAAAATACATAAATAAACATTAAAATAAACAAGATAGAAATAGAAATATGATAGAATCCAGCAATGTTCAACTTCTGGGTATTTATTTGAAGGAAACAAAATCACCATGTTAAAGAGATTATCTGTGCCCTCACATTCAATGCATTACTATTTACAATAGCCAAGATATGGAAACAAAATAAGTGTCCATCAAAAGATTAATGGATAAAGAAAATGTGGTATATATGCAGTGGAATACTATTCAGCCATAAAAAGGGAAATCCTGCCATATGCAACAATATAGATGGACTTTGAGGACTTTATGCTAAATGAAATAAATCAGAGGAAGACAAATTCTGTATGATCTCACTATATGTGGAATCTAAAAGCAAAAACAAAAGAAACTCATAGAAAAACAGATCAGATTTGTGGTTACCAAGGGAGTTGGATGAAAGTGGTCAAAGGCATAAACCTCTAGTTACAAGATAAATAAGTACTGGGAATGTAATGTATAACATGATGACTCTGTTAATACCACTGTATGGTATATATGCTAAGGTATAAGATGCTAAGAGGGGCACCTGGGTGGTTCAGTCTGTTAGGCTTCCAACTTCGCCTCAGGTCAGGATTTTGCAGTTTGTGAGTTTGAGCCCTGCATCAGGCTCTCTGCTGTCATCACAGTGCCCACTTCGGATCCTCTGTCCCCCTCTCTCTCTCACCCTCTCCCCTGTTCACACACACTCTCTCACTCTCTCTCTCTCTCAAAAATAAATAAACTTTAAAAATATATATTATTTTTTTTAAAAAGCTGCTGAGAGAGTAACCCCTAAAAGTTTAGATCTTAGTGAATCCTAAAAGTTTGGTGACTACATGAAGTGATGGTTATTAACTGAACTTGTGGTGGTAATCATTTTGCAATATATGTTTACCAACTCACTACGCTGTACACCTTAAATTTATATAGTGCTCTAAGTCAATTATATCTCAATGAAACTGGAAAAAAAACTGGCAGAAATAAATCTGATTCCATTAGCATTTTGTTTCATTTTTTAATTCTTCAAAGACTTACAAATCGTATCATGAAGGCTCACCTTAATATCCGGCTAAGTTGGTATTAAAAAGAAAAGACCAGCCATGAAAAACAGGCTGTGAAACATTTTGAATATGACTGGATTAGCAGCATGTTATCAAGCTGACATGTCTTATCAACAAGATTCAATGCTCAGATTTGAGCAAAAACTTACTTGACTGATTTGATGAAGCTGTCACAGAAACAATAATATGTCTCAATAAATTGTATACAACATATAAGAAAAATGGACTGTAAATTAGGAGCTAGAGATGCTAAATTAAAAAAAAAAAGGCTGACAGTAGCTCTTAAATTCCAACAAACACAACCTGAGCAACTCTTTCAAATAGTAGCGGCCTGTTTTTTAATTTTTCTTCTCTCTCTTCTAGTTCTCGTTGGTATTCTCTCATCCTTTCCTTTTCACTCTTTCTAAAATCAAATAAAAGGAACAGCATTTTAAAAAGAAATAATAACTTGCACATATAACATTTAGCTTAGACGACAGATCAGAAGTTAAATTATGAGCACAGTTTACAGTTTACCACAATTCCTTTCCTACACTGGTAAATTTTTATGGACTGCAGAATAAAAATCCTAGGTTGTGAGAACACACCTTTACATACTGGGAACAATCTGGATACTCTGATGTTTCTGAAATCTTCAAGATTTTTAAAAAATTATGTATTAAAATGCTTCAAACTGGCCTGAAGAGATGAATGAACACCCTCTTATCTCATTTGTAAGTGAAAAAAAACAAGAAAATTTAGTTCAAATTAGATATCTTTTCTTTAAGGAATTTCTTCTGAAAAACAAGACCTTGCTCCTTCTTTTTCCTCATAAGTGAGATCTCCTATAAATCGGTGGCAGAGTGAATTAAATGGGAGTAGGTCAGGGGAGAAATGGGGACTATGGGAATAGAACATATAGAAAAAAGGAAGCAAAATACATAAATTCACAATAAATGTACTTACTACTTGGATAAGATCCTATAATGAACTAAACTATGCTATTTCCTCTATGTAAAATATACTAACTTTACCAAGATAATAAGATTTCATGGATTAGAGGAAATAATTGTACTATAAAATGCTAATTATGCTTAATTATACACAAGATTGGTATTATGAAAAATCCAGTTTGCTTTCTTAGGGTGAACAGTATATTTCTAAAAATTATTGCTCAAGTTCATCAAATTAAGCTCCCTCTATCACTGAATTACACTGATATATATTATAAGGGATATAAACATAATATACATTATAAAAGAATATAATTATTATTATAAATAAAAATTTACAATTAAAAAGGAATACTCATAATTAAAAGCAAATACAGGGGTGCCCATATGGCTTAGTCGGTTGAGTGTCCGACTCTTGATTTAAGCTCAAATCATGATCCCAGGGTTGTGGGATTGAGTCCCGCATTGGGCTCTGTGCTGAATCTGAAGCCTGCTTAGAATTCTTTCTCTCTCTCTTCCCCACTCCTGCACTCTCTCTCTAAAATAAAGTCATAAAATAAATAAAATATAAAAAATAAAAGCAAATATAATTTGGGGGGTACTTATAAATCAGATTAAAAATTAATTAATCATATTACTTACCCAGCTTAGGGGGAGATATTTTCCTACTTAAACATGAACATTTTTACATAAAAATGTTCCTCTGGAACACTGGTTTTCAAACTTTGTGCTGCAGAATTCCAGTGTTTGTGAAGGGGTTCTGCAAATATCTTTATTTATTTATATTCAAACTGCAACGGAATGCAATACACACCACTAAACATTTATACACACGTGTTAACTGACACACATAACTGATGTTATTTAACATCAGTGTGTTAATTTGTGATATTAGATTTCACGCAGACCTCAGAACAAAGCTCTGTGACATATCTATTTATTGAAGAATATTCTTAGATTACATGGCAAGCTATTAAAAAAGAGCTTTGTGTGAATCAAAATTTTTCTACGTTTACTGAAATTAAAATTAAAAACTTAAAAAAAAGATTTTTCTCAATATTGTACTGTGCAATCAAAAATAGTATAAAGAAGGAGCACCTGGCTACCTCAATCAGTAGAGCATACGACCCTTGATCTCAGGGTTGTATCATGTTCAAGCCCAACAATGGACATGGAACCTACTTAAAAAAAAAAAAAAAAAAAGTATAAAGTATAAAAAAAGATTAGATACTAACATAAAATTACAACTATGAACTATGGCCACAATCAATATGAAATGTTTCAATTCATCAATATGGCTTTATGGTCCTTACCATGAGGTGAGTACATATGGTGGTTCTCACCATGAGGTGAGTGTGAATGAGAATGTGTGTACGTTGAATTTAAGTAACCGATGGCAACTTAATCCGGAAACTAAAATACTAATCAATCTGTTCATATATCGTATCCACTGAAAGAAAGTTTGAAAACCAGTGATCTGGAGGTTCAGGATTCTTTTATGATACCTGAGAGACATGACTCTGGATTTAGACATTTGAGCTAAACTTTGATGTGAGTCATAAGCCTTAGCCCGGGTCATCAGGAGTTTCTGCAATTCTTTCATCCTTTGCTTCTGCTTAGTTAGGATCCGACTTCTCTCTTCTTCCAACATTTTCTTTTCCTCAAGTGATCTCCTGAGGGCAACAAACTAAGGCTTAATTCACTTTAAGCCAGTGAGAATGCTGTTTAGCAAAGATTTAACACGGGAAAATTCAAAGGTTGAAAAAAGGCAACCTTTTGTGAAGGCTCTGACTTGCACAACTAGAAATCAACAGGCTAACCTTTTCTATCCCCAAAGATTCATAAAATACAAAATACATTCATTTCTTAGCAGAACACCCTCTGGCAAAATACTCTATATTATACGGTAAAATATATCACCAAATATAATTTTTTCACATTTTCAAATTCACCAACATAAAATCAACAGAGCTGAAAACACGATTTTAGCAACCGCGAGTCAGCTGGTACGATATCCTAGTTATTTACCTTGTGGCTTGTTCTCTTCCTCTGGAAGACACTGTGGGCATTGGAGGGTTGCAGTGACAAGGCACAGGCTTTGCACTTGCACTTCTTGCTGGTGACTTGTGCCTTGGAGACAGATAAGCCCGTGTTTCTTTTAAATGTTCTTCATCTGCTGCAACGTCTGCCAAAATTTTCTCTCTCTGAGTGGATGCATTGGAGGCTGCGTGAAGATCAGATGGTTTACGGACAGTTAGGAATTTTGAAAACTTCTGTTTCGAGAGGCGTTTCTGATATCTCTCGGGAAGGTCTTCAAAATCAGCAGTTTGCCACCTAAAGTTGTGTTTACACTTCAACTTTTCAGCCTGTTCAGGACCCTTGAGCTTCCTTGCAGCACAACTTCTGTGACCTGATCTGCGAGGCAGAGGGGATGAATTCTGTAAAAGCTCTTGGGCTCTCAGTTGCATCCTAATGTTTCTATACGGCTCTTCTTCTAACTTTCCATTGGTAACCGAACCATAAGTAGACCGAGGTATAGGTCTGGCCTTAAATCTATTTGTTTTCTTTTTAGACTTAAACAAGTCTCTCATCTGCTTATCCCGGATTGCTTGCTTCTGTTCCTCCCTTGCGATAAACTTAAATGGCTTTTGTGAGGCCAAAAGAGCTTCTTTGTTTTTCTCCTTCATATATCTCCTGCGTTCTTCATTTTGCTTGACTATGTCATGATAAAGGGGGAAAAAGACAAATGCAGGAACTGGATTGGCTCGGAATTTTTTCTTACACTCTGATTCCTCCTCTTGTTTTTTGAGCAGTTGGTGTACCATTTCAATATCTGGCTTAGATTTCATGTTTGCTTCTTTTTTCCTCTGTTCCCTAATCATCATCTGAAAAGGTTCAGGTACTGTAATCTTTGGTACCCATTCTCTTGGTTTCTTCTTTGTTTTTTCAACTGGGAAGTCAGCATGTCCACACTGAATATAATCTTCAACAGAGAAGTTTGTCCACATGTTGTTGATCAGTTCTTTAGCATAGCTCATCACTCTCTTTTTCTCAGGACACTCTTTTTCTAAGTTGGGCAACTCATCTTCAGAGGAAGACATAATCAAGGAGGAACATTGCCCTAAATCAGGCTCTGAAAAGGATGTCATTAATGAGATACGGTGATAGGAGTTCTTTTCTGATTCAGACCTAAATGAGAAGAATAATTAGATTATGCTCTCAGTTGCACATGACCAAATATACAAATTAAGAACTAGATATTTTCTGTTTTTTCTTTTAATTTAAAACAAAATTTTTTAAATGTTTAATTTTGAGAGAGAGAATATGAGTGGGAGAGAGGCAGAGAGAGAGGGAGACACAGGATCTGAAGCACGCTCCAGGCTCTGAGCTGTCAGCACAGAGCCAGACGCAGGGCTCGAACTTGTGAACTGCCAAGATCATGACCTGAGCTGAAGTCGGATGCTTAACCGACTGAGCCAGTCAGGCATCCTGTGCACTATATATTTTCTAAGATCAAGGTATAATCAGTTAGAAGATAAGAGCCTATAGATAAGGCTTCTAATTATCACTTTTATTTAGAATAGAGTTAAGAGATGCCTATAAATTATCTAAAATTCAACTCCCTCACATTACAGGGGAACCTGAGACAGCAGAGGCTCCTTGGGTGTAAACTTTATTCCATTCTCTACACGTTTTCCAGAGTCACCATCTTAAAACATACATATAATCATGTCACTCCACTTCTTGAAACTTTTCTATGATTTGTCATTGTAACAAAGTCAAGTCTAGATTATAAAGCCCTTCAAGGCTAGCCACTGTCTGCCTTTCTGTTTCACCTCTTGCTTCTCTCTACATTTTTTTCTTAATGTTTATTTTATTTTCCAGAGTGAGAGACAGAGTACAAGCAGGGGAGGGGCAGAGAGAGAGGGAGACACAAAATCTGAAGGAGGCTCCAGGCTCTGAGCTGTCAGTACAGAGCCCGATGCAGGACTCGAACTCAGAAACCGCGAGATCATGACCTGAGCTGAAGTTGGACACAACCAACTGAGCCACCCAGGTGCCCCTCCAGTTTCTAATCTTAAGTTATATCCAATCACATGAAGTTCTTCACACACACCGTGATTTCTCATGCTGCCACGCCTCTGCACACATGGTTTCTGTTGCCTAGAAGCCCACTCCTGGCTTCCTGCATCTGCTACAGCTATGCCTCCTTTAAGACTGAACTTAGATATGACAGTTCTGTAGAAAATTCCTGCCTGCATCCCTCTACCAACACCATAACATAATCAACTGTTTCTTCTTCTGTCTCTATAACACTGTTACATCATGTTGTATTGTAATTTTTGGTTCTCAGCTAGTTCTTTGAGCTCCTCGAGGGCATCTCAATTTTGGCTCCTCAGGGGCCAGGCAACACCTGGCACACGGGAGATGCACAATTAGCACTGACCAACTGGATGAGTTAAGAGACTTGCCTCAAGTTTCAAAACAAGAGAGTTTACAGTAGAAATGGGTCCAGGAATTATAGACTATTTTGAAAACCTGAATAAGATTTATATCTTAGACCTGAACACTTTGTACTTTATATTTATACACACACAGATATACACATACCTATTATAAATATATACACATATATATGTGTGTATATATATATATACACACATATATGTGTGTGTATATATATATATACACATATATGTGTGTGTGTGTATATATATATATATATACATATACATATACAACTTTTTTTAAGTACCAGAAGCTGGAAAGTTTATTAAAGTGAAAAGTATACTCTTGATATATTAAGGGGGATAAAGAGAGAGAGAGAGCAGAGTCGTACTTTGTATTTTTAATGATCTCATGTTAATCCACATACTGTAAACGGCTTTTAAAATTAAATTTTAATTTTTATCATTTAAAAATGGCCAGACTAAATATTTTGATACATAGCTACAGTTCTGTGAGTGGCAGGTCAGAGAGAAAAGACTAAATGACCACCAAATGACTCTCAAAACAAGAAGCCATTGGTGGATAAGCCATTACACGTTTTGAATAAAATCCAACCTCTGTATATCATTAAAAGTACAAAGGGACAGTAGAGAGAAGATATATTTTTTTTTAAATTTTTTTTTACGTTTATTTATTTATTTATTATTATTATTTTTTAATTTTTTTAACGTTTATTTACTTTTGAGACAGAGAGAGACAGAGCATGAACAGGGGAGGAGCAGAGAGAGAGGGAGACACAGAATCCGAAACAGGCTCCAGGCTCTGAGCTGTCAGCACAGAGCCCGACGCGGGGCTCGAACCCACGGACCATGAGATCATGACCTAAGCCGAGGTCGGACGCTTAACCGACCAAGCCACCCAGGCACCCCAAGAGAGAAGATATTCTGAGATAGTTTTGTTCTACACTTTTAAGTATACATTTTACAGCCCACAAATAATACATGTACAAACTTACCTGGAAGAGACACTAGAAGCTTCTTCCCTGATGATCACTGGCTGAACTTCCTTTAAATTTAATTTATTCTGGTACATTTTCTCTAATTTTGCCATAGTTTCCAAGTGGGCAGCTTTCAGCTCTTCTAGTTTCCTAAAATAGTCTTCATTAGAGTGGTAAACATCAGAGAAGTCCACAAAGTCCTCACCACTTATATGTGTTTGTCCATCCACCTCGGAAATGTTAGTGTTAAAATTAGTCTGGTAGGAAGGAAAAAAAAAAAAACCTGTTATGTGGTATTTCGAATTGAAAGACAAATTAAAATGACACCAATTCCCAATGCTGCTTCTTAAAGTGTACACTTAATTAGGTTATATGTTACTTGTGGGCTACATACATATAATGGATTCTAAGTTACTTGTGGGCTATGTACATTTTCCCCTAATGACATTTTATTAAGAATGAGAAAGAGGGGCACCTGGGTGGCTAAGTCAATTAAGCATCTGACCCTTGATCTCAGCTCAGGTCATAATCTCAGAGTTGTGGGATCTGGTCCTGAGTCAGGCTCTATGCTGACAGCGTGGAGCCTGCTTGGGATTCTCTCTCTCCCTCTCTCTCTCTGCCCCTCCCCTGCTCATTCGCACACACTCTCTCTCTCAAAATAAATAAATAATCATTAAAAAAAAAAGAATTAGATAGATATCAAATTGCCAGAAAATAAATGCTATTTAATTCATTTTATAAATGATGGTTAGATTCCCAGGTCATGTACTAACTCATATACGATAATAGAATAGAACCAAACCATCCTTTATAAACAACCTCCTTCTGAATTATACTTTTTTTTTCTCAAGGAAAGTCCTTTATTTATTATATTTGTTTTTTAGAAAGAGAGAGAGCATGTGAGCAGGGGAGAGGGGCAGAGGGAGAAAGAGAGAGCATCCTAAGCAGGCTCCACACTCAACACGGAACTGATGTGGGGCTCGATCCTATGGGATCAGAAGCCTGGAAAGAGAGGTTAGGGTAAGCTGGAAATGGTTCGTTCCCACTTCTCATGACCTGAGCCCAAATCAAGAGTCTGATGCTTAACCAACTAAATGAGATGAAGAAAAACAGTTCTTCCTGCTGCAAACCAGCCAAAACAGCCCCAAACCCTTCCCTTGCTGGGCTCCTACAGTGTTGGCCCTGAGGGTGTGCCTTTGGAGAAAAAATAGGGAAAGGGAAAAGTCAGGGAAATGGGAGAATGAGGAC
The DNA here is from genome assembly GCF_018350195.1 of Panthera tigris. Classification (NCBI taxonomy): domain Eukaryota; kingdom Metazoa; phylum Chordata; class Mammalia; order Carnivora; family Felidae; genus Panthera; species Panthera tigris. The sequence goes on from NC_056662.1 coordinate 79,280,324, forward strand.
AGGGGAATGGAGGGAACTTCTCATTGGTTCACTAAGGAGCCAGAGAGAAGGACACCTATATGCCTCAGGACAAAACAGGAAGGGGAGGGGGGCGGGTAGGAGAGACCATCAGAATAGCAACTTCTGTGGGCAACAAAAGCAATAGCTCCCATGGGTGAAAAGGACTGTCAGAGTGACAAGAGAACAAGAGCAGTATAGTATCATAACTACACATAGCACAGCTATGCTATATACAGGTCATGTCTAGAAGGGTCTGATTGGTCTTCCTCCCTCACTCTTTTCACACACCTTCCAAAGTTCTTTAACTTCAACAACTAAAAAGGTAAAACCCCATTTTCTCTGTAAAGAAAATAATTTTAATATTTCTCAGTTGAGATACAGGTGAAATTATTTATGATGCTATGCATAAAAGACTGCTGATCATGGTTTTAAATTTAACCCAGAGCATGAAATAGACTGAAAGTGAAAAAAGCAGCTTGCCATAGAAAACTATAGATCAAATCTGACAAGATTCTAGAAAAGTGAGTAGCTTCTCCCAACAGAAAAATTCATAAAATCAGCTGTCTACAAATAGTTATAGGTATGGGCTTTTTTTTAATGGACTAAAAACAGTGTACAAGAGGCCAGTGCGGTACCACTTGGGGTAACCTAAAACAAATGAAGGAAAACAAGTTTTCTTTGAAAGAATTGGTAAGCAGAAATTCATTACCAACGAATTTATGACTCAAAGAATTGCTTTATATATGCCCTACAACTCAAGTAAGAGAGTTTTCTGATATCTTCTGCTGTTTCTGTATGTGCTCCTCACCATTACTTAGCTGTGGGGATGAGAACTTTGTTAATTTCCTCATTCATTAACTTTTTGGAGACAACCAGCATTCAGCTGGCTGCTAAAGATACAAATCAGATAAAAACTCTACCTTAGAGAAGCTTCTGGCTAGTTTACCAGAGGACATGTACACAAATCAATAGCAGACTGAATGAGACAGACAGAACTCTTGACTCCTGTTCAGTTGAACAGGGAGACAGAAGAGTCACCATGTATGTCACTATATAAGACACCATGAAAGCTCACAGAAAGAATGCCTAATTCTGACTAGGGGGAAAGAAGAGGCAGAATTTGCAGAGGTGAGCCAGACTGGAGACATAAAGTTGGATGAGGACAAAGTGTGCCAGAGACCAAGGAAGCAGTGGAAGACAAAGAAATCTGAGGCACAGTGCTAGAACATTCATTGTATATTATTATACCCTGTGGCAATGCAACTAGCAGGTAGTATGATCTCAAGGAAACCAAGGCTCAGAGGAGTTAGGTGACCTGCCTGCAGTCACACAGCTAGGAAGTAGCAGAGCTGGTATTCAATCCCAAATCTGCTAGGCTCCAAAGGCACACCAAAGTCCTCCCAAGGACAGGAGAGGTTTTTCAGCCACAAGAGGAAGGAACAGGCATTATGTGTTCAGAGAGGGAGTCTGAGCAGGGGTGGGAAATTGGGTATATGGAGCCCAAGGGAGGGTGGGAAACAAAGTGAAAAAGGCAAGTTGAAAGCCCCAACCAAGAGTCCAGGTTGCCAGGCCATAGCCAAGAGGAGCCTTGAAGGATGTGAGCAGAGGAGTAACACCATGATGATCAGGAGTCTTCGCAGCAAGTAGGAGGAGGGAGTGAAAGAAAGCTAGGTTGGCAGCAGTTAATGGGCTATTGCAAAGGTCTGAGTTAGAGATATTAAGGGCAAAATGAAGGGAGCAGCACCAGGGACAAAAGAAAGGAGGCTTGATAATGGCCTGGATTGTGGGCAAGAAAGTAAAAAGCTTTCTGTGTGGAGTGCTGTCTAGGTACATGACGGTGCTGTCATTCATCAACACAGGGAATACCGCGGCAGACAGTGTTTTAGGGAAAGGGAACTAATCTCTGTCTTAGACACACTAAGTTTGAGGGGAGAGTAGGGCAGCCAGATGTCCAGGAAACCACAATGCACACAGAAGTGACAGGTACAGCCTTGGATGTGGATAAGGTTGCAGAGCGATGAGAGACAAGAACCTGAGGATGGAAATGTTGGCAAACACCAACATTTAAATAAGCAGGGAGAGGAGGACTGATATAAAGGAGAAAGTGACACAAAGACCAAGTGATAAGGGTATTCAAGTAAAAGGAGTTTTAGTTTGGTTTGAGTTTGGAAGATAAAGGAAGGCTTCCTGGAAGAGGTGATATTTGAGATGAGTCAAAGAATGGAAGAATCCAGAGGGTCAAAGACAGTGAAGGGGGAAAAAGGAAAGGGGTATTCCAGATGAAGTTAAATGACATTAGCGGTGGAGGAGGGAAGATGGCGGCGTAGGAGGACGCTGGGCTCACCGCGAGTCCTGCTGATCACTTAGATTCCACCTACACCTGCCTAAAGAACCCAGAAAACCGCCAGAGGATTAGCAGAACGGAGTCTCCGGAGCCAAGCGCAGACGAGAGGCCCACAGAAGAGGGTAGGAAGGGCTGCGAGGCGGTGCGCGCTCCACGGACTGGCGGGAGGGAGCCGGGGCGGAGGGGCGGCTCGCCGGCCAAGCGGAGCCCCCGAGTCTGGCTGGCAAAAGCGGAGGGGCCGGACGGACTGTGTTCCGACAGCAAGCGCGACTTAGCGTCTGGGAGGTCATAAGTTAACAGCTCTGCTCGGAAAGCGGGAAGGCTGGAGGACAAAGGGAGGGAGAGCTGCTGAGCCCCCTGACGGCAGAGCTCAGCTTGGCGGGGAACAAAGGTGCTCGCCAGCGCCATCTCCCTCGCTCATCCCCCAGCCAAAATCCCAAAGGGAACCGGTTCCTGCCAGGGAACTTGCTCGCTCCGCGCAAACACCCAACTCTGTGCTTCTGCGGAGCCAAACCTCCGGCAGCGGATCTGACTCCCTCCCGCTGCCACCGGGCCCCTCCTGAAGTGGATCACCTAAGGAGAAGCGAGCTAAGCCTGCCCCTCCTGCCCCCGTGCACCCTTGCCTACCCACCCCAGCTAATACGCCAGATCCCCAGCACCACAAGCCTGGCAGTGTGCAAGTAGCCCAGACGGGCCACGCCACCCCACAGTGAATCCCGCCCCTAGGAGAGGGGAAGAGAAGGCACACACCAGTCTGACTGTGGCCCCAGCGGTGGGCTGGGGGCAGACATCGGGTCGCACTGCGGCCCCGCCCACCAACTCCAGTTATACACCACAGCACAGGGGAAGTGCCCTGCAGGTCCTCACCACTCCAGGGACTATCCAAAATGACCAAACGGAAGAATTCCCCTCAGAAGAATCTCCAGGAAATAACAACAGCTAATGAACTGATCAAAAAGGATTTAAATAATATAACAGAAAGTGAATTTAGAATAATAGTCATAAAATTAATCGCTGGGCTTGAAAACAGTATACAGGACAGCAGAGAATCTCTTGCCACAGAGATCAAGGGACTAAGGAACAGTCACGAGGAGCTGAAAAGCGCTTTAAACGAAATGCAAAACAAAATGGAAACGACGACAGCTCGGATTGAAGAGGCAGAGGAGAGAATAGGTGAACTAGAAGATAAAGTTATGGAAAAAGAGGAAGCTGAGAGAAAGAGAGATGAAAAAATCCAGGAGTATGAGGGAAAAATTAGAGAACTAAGTGATACACTAAAAAGAAATAATATACGCATAATTGGTATCCCAGAGGAGGAAGAGAGAGGGAAAGGTGCTGAAGGGGTACTTGAAGAAATTATAGCTGAGAACTTCCCTGAACTGGGGAAGGAAAAAGGCATTGAAATCCAAGAGGCACAGAGAACTCCCTTCAGATGTAACTTGAATCGATCTTCTGCACGACATATCATAGTGAAACTGGCAAAATACAAGGATAAAGAGAAAATTCTGAAAGCAGCAAGGGATAAACGTGCCCTCACATATAAAGGGAGACCTATAAGACTCGTGACTGATCTCTCCTTTGAAACTTGGCAGGCCAGAAAGGATTGGCACAATATCTTTAGTGTGCTAAACAGAAAAAATATGCAGCGGAGAATCCTTTATCCAGCAAGTCTGTCATTTAGAATAGAAGGAGAGATAAAGGTCTTCCCAAACAAACAAAAACTGAAGGAATTTGTCACCACTAAACCAGCCCTACAAGAGATCCTAAGGGGGATCCTGTGAGACAAAGTACCAGAGACATCACTACAAGCATAAAACATACAGACATCACAATGACTCTAAACCCGTATCTTTCTATAATAACACTGAATGTAAATGGATTAAATGCGCCAACCAAAAGACATAGGGTATCAGAATGGATAAAAAAACAAGACCCCTCTATTTGCTGTCTACAAGAGACTCATTTTAGATCTGAGGACACCTTTAGATTGAGAGTGAGGGGATGGAGAACTATTTATCATGCTACTGGAAGCCAAAAGAAAGCTGGAGTAGCCATACTTATATCAGACAAACTAGACTTTAAATTAAAGGCTGTAACAAGAGATGAAGAAGGGCATTATATAATAATTACAGGGTCTATCCATCAGGAAGAGCTAACAATAATAAATGTCTATGCGCCGAATACCGGAGCCCCCAGATATATAAAACAATTACTCATAAACATAAGCAACCTTATTGATAAGAATGTGGTCATTGCAGGGGACTTTAACACCCCACTTACAGAAATGGATAGATCATCTAGACACACAGTCAATAAAGAAACAAGGGCCCTGAATGATACATTGGATCAGATGGACTTGACAGATATATTTAGAACTCTGCATCCCAAAGCAACAGAATATACTTTCTTCTCGAGTGCACATGGAACATTCTCCAAGATAGATCATATACTGGGTCACAAAACAGCCCTTCATAAGTTTACAAGAATTGAAATTATACCATGCATACTTTCAGACCACAATGCTATGAAGCTTGAAATCAACCACAGGAAAAAGTCTGGAAAACCTCCAAAAGCATGGAGGTTAAAGAACACCCTACTAATGAATGAGTGGGTCAACCAGGCAATTAGAGAAGAAATTAAAAAATATATGGAAACAAACGAAAATGAAAATACAACAATCCAAACGCTTTGGGACGCAGCGAAGGCAGTCCTGAGAGGAAAATACACTGCAATCCAGGCCTATCTCAAGAAACAAGAAAAATCCCAAATACAAAATCTAACAGCACACCTAAAGGAAATAGAAGCAGAACAGCAAAGGCAGCCTAAACCCAGCAGAAGAAGAGAAATAATAAAGATCAGAGCAGAAATAAACAATATAGAATCTAAAAAAACTGTAGAGCAGATCAACGAAACCAAGAGTTGGTTTTTTGAAAAAATAAACAAAATTGACAAACCTCTAGCCAGGCTTCTCAAAAAGAAAAGGGAAATGACCCAAATAGATAAAATCATGAATGAAAATGGAATTATTACAACCAATCCCTCAGAGATACAAGCAATTATCAGGGAATACTATGAAAAATTATATGCCAACAAACTGGACAACCTGGAAGAAATGGACAAATTCCTAAACACCCACACCCTTCCAAAACTCAATCAGGAGGAAATAGAAAGCTTGAACAAATCCATAACCAGCGAAGAAATTGAATCGGTTATCAAAAATCTCCCAACAAATAAGAGTCCAGGACCAGATGGCTTCCCAGGGGAGTTCTACCAGACGTTTAAAGCAGAGATAATACCTATCCTTCTCAAGCTATTTCAAGAAATAGAAAGGGAAGGAAAACTTCCAGACTCATTCTATGAAGCCAGTATTACTTTGATTCCTAAAGCAGACAGAGACCCAGTAAAAAAAGAGAACTACAGGCCAATATCTCTGATGAATATGGATGCAAAAATTCTCAATAAGATACTAGCAAATCGAATTCAACAGCATATAAAAAGAATTATTCACCATGATCAAGTGGGATTCATTCCTGGGATGCAGGGCTGGTTCAACATTCGCAAATCGATCAACATGATACATCACATTAACAAAAAAAAAGAGAAGAACCATATGATCCTGTCAATCAATGCAGAAAAGGCCTTTGACAAAATCCAGCACCCTTTCTTAATAAAAATGCTTGAGAAAGCCAGGATAGAAGGAACATACTTAAAGATCATAAAAGCCATTTATGAAAAGCCCACAGCTAACATCATCCTCAATGGGGAAAAACTGAGAGCTTTTTCCCTGAGATCAGGAACACGACAGGATGCCCACTCTCACCGCTGTTGTTTAACATAGTGCTGGAAGTTCTAGCATCAGCAATCAGACAACAAAAGGAAATCAAAGGCATTAAAATTGGCAAAGATGAAGTCAAGCTTTCGCTTTTTGCAGATGACATGATATTATACATGGAAAATCCGATAGACTCCACCAAAAGTCTGCTAGAACTGATACATGAATTCAGCAAAGTTGCAGGATACAAAATCAACGTACAGAAATCAGTTGCATTCTTATACACTAACAATGAAGCAACAGAAAGACAAATAAAGAAACTGATCCCGTTCACAATTGCACCAAGAAGCATAAAATACCTAGGAATAAATCTAACCAAAGATGTAAAAGATCTGTATGCTGAAAACTATAGAAAGCTTATGCAGGTAATTGAAGAAGATATAAAGAAATGGAAAGACATTCCCTGCTCACGGATTGGAAGAATAAATATTGTCAAAATGTCAATACTACCCAAAGCTATCTACACATTCAATGCAATCCCAATCAAAATTGCACCAGCATTCTTCTCGAAACTAGAACAAGCAATCCTAAAATTCATATGGAACCACAAAAGGCCCCGAATAGCCAAAGTAATTTTGAAGAAGAAGACCAAAGCAGGAGGCATCACAATCCCAGACTTTAGCCTCTACTACAAAGCTGTCATCATCAAGACAGCATGGTATTGGCATAAAAACAGACACATAGACCAATGGAATAGAATAGAAACCCCAGAACTAGACCCACAAACGTATGGCCAACTAATCTTTGACAAAGCAGGAAAGAACATCCAATGGAAAAAAGACAGTCTCTTTAACAAATGGTGCTGGGAGAACTGGGCAGCAACATGCAGAAGGTTGAAACTAGACCACTTTCTCACACCATTCACAAAAATAAACTCAAAATGGATAAAGGACCTGAATGTGAGACAGGAAACCATCAAAACCTTAGAGGAGAAAGCAGGAAAAGACCTCTCTGACCTCAGCCGTAGCAATCTCTTACTCGGCACATCCCCAAAGGCAAGGGAATTAAAAGCAAAAGTGAACTACTGGGACCTTATGAAGATAAAAAGCTTCTGCACAGCAAAGGAAACAACCAACAAAACTAAAAGGCAACCAACGGAATGGGAAAAGATATTTGCAAATGACATATCGGACAAAGGGCTAGTATCCAAAATCTATAAAGAGCTGATCAAACTCCACACCCGAAAAACAAATAACCCAGTGAAGAAATGGGCAGAAAACATGAATAGACACTTCTCTAAAGAAGACATCCAGATGGCCAACAGGCACATGAAAAGATGTTCAACGTCGCTCCTTATCAGGGAAATACAAATCAAAACCACACTCAGATATCACCTCACGCCAGTCAGAGTGGCCAAAATGAAGAAATCAGGAGACTATAGATGCTGGAGAGGATGTGGAGAAACAGGAACCCTCTTGCACTGTTGGTGGGAATGAAAATTGGTGCAGCCGCTCTGGAAAGCAGTGTGGAGGTTCCTCAGAAAATTAAAAATAGACCTACCCTATGACCCAGCAATAGCACTGCTAGGAATTTATCCAAGGGATACAGGAGTACTGATGCATAGGGGCACTTGTACCCCAATGTTTATAGCAGCACTCTCAACAATAGCCAAATTATGGAAAGAGCCTAAATGTCCATCAACTGATGAATGGATAAAGAAATTGTGGTTTATATACACAATGGAATACTACGTGGCAATGAGAAAAAATGAAATATGGCCTTTTGTAGCAACGTGGATGGAACTGGAGAGTGTGATGCTAAGTGAAATAAGCCATACAGAGAAAGACAGATACCATATGGTTTCACTCTTATGTGGATCCTGAGAAACGTAACAGAAACCCATGGGGGAGGGGAAGGAAAAAAAAAAAAAAGAGGTTAGAGTGGGAGAGAGCCAAAGCATAAGAGACTGTTAAAAACTGAGAACAAACTGAGGGTTGATGGGGGTGGGAGGGAGGGCAGGGTGGGTGATGGGTATTGAGGAGGGCACCTTTTGGGATGAGCACTGGGTGTTGTATGGAAACCAATTTGACAGTAAATTTCATATATTAAAAAATAAAAAATAAAAATAAAATAAATAAAAAATAGAAAAAAATAAATGACATTAGCCAAAGCAGCAGGGGTAGGTAACATGGTGGGGAGCAAAGTGCAGGATAAGAGGGGAGTAAAATGCATAAAGCAGTTTTGGGGACAAAGCCTGAAAACGGAGGTTAGGTAAGCAGGAAATGGTTCCCACTTCTCATCTAACTACTGGCTCCTAACCACTCACTGGTCACCTGGTTTCAGCCCCCCTATAATCCTTCAATAAGAAACAGTTGTATGGAAGTTAAATAACTTCAGTTTTATCATGCCTTGGGAGAAAGATTATAGGCATGGTGTCAGAATTCTAATCCAAGCCTAGGTTCTGCACTTCTGTGACATGTGCACTATCAGTTTTATGATACATAAAATAGATGTGCCAGGTGTTAAAACTATTGTTTCTTGGCTCCAATGCCACCCAGAATTCTATACCCTGTTATGTGATGCTGGGGATGGGACTCCACAAAGAATGTTTCTGCTTTGCCAGCTCCCCAGTAGACTCTAAAAAAAATAAATAAATAAGACTAGAGGGAAACTGCAAAGCTGGAGGAGGAAGAAGGGACTTTATCCCTTTCTGTTAGTTCTCTGTCTGCTGAGTCTCCCTAGCAGTAGTTCATTCTAGCAGCGGTAACTGACTCCAGTTTGCAGTTTTTCCAATGTTCACAGAATCAGCAAAATCACCTCAGGACCTTTGCACTTGGTGTTCCTTCTCCCTGGGATGCTCTTCCTTCAGGTATTTGCACAGCCCACTTGCTCACTCCTTCAGGTGTTAATGAAATGTCATCTTCTTAACAAGATTTCACTGACTACCCTATTTGAAATTACAACCTCCCCCCCCCCCCCCACTCATTGTCGGCCTCCCTTTTCTGCTTTATTTTTGTCATAAATATTCACCTCCAACTGACATCTACATGAAGTTACTTATTTGAGTACCATATACCTTGCCTCCCTACCAAAAAATAAGTATCACAAAGGCAATGATTTATCTGTTTTGTTTGTGGCTGTGTTCCCAATGTCTAGAAAAGTATTTGGCCAATGGCAGATACTCAAGAAATATTTGTTGGATGAATGAATATAAGCTAAAAAAAAAAATTAAGTTTACACAGAGGGAAGACAGGTATTCCCTCACATAGGACTGAATCATTTGAAGAAATACTGGCTGCCCTAAAGAGCTATATTCTAATCCACTTTAAGGAAAGGGTTTATTTTCCAAAGACTACAATTAATATTCCAAAGAACTATTTTTAGGCAAAAACATCCGTGTGCTCTTCATTCATTCTTTTATAACGTGCCTTAAAAGGAGGCCTATAAGAATCATTTTCACAAAAAGGATAAAATGTATTTGGACCTGGAAAAACTGTTTGAAAAATTATAGAAGGATTAACTAGCTTCTAACAAGATGGAACCGTAATCTCTACAAAGTAATCTCTACAAAGTATACTTAGGCATTGACTTTGGCATACTATCCACTCCATTTCAGCTTAATACTTCAAACTTTTCAGATAAACTGATCTCAAAACATTTTATCTAAAACAGACAAATGGTGGGGCGACTGGGTGGTTCAGTAGGTTAAGCATGGGACTTTGGCTCAGACCACGATCTCACAGTCCATGAGTTTGAGCCCCGCATAGGGCTCTGTGCTGACAGCTCAGAGCCTGGAGCCTGGAGCCTGGAGCCTGCTTTGGATCTATGTCTCCTCTCTCCACCCCTTTCCCAGCTCACACTCTGTCTGTCTCTCTCTCTCTCAAAAATAAATAAACATTAAAAAAAATTTAAGACAAAAACAGATGAATGGTTAATAAGCAACTTCTAATCATCTCCATACAATATTTGGTATATAGAAAATATTTAGTAAATCAAATAACCTAGGCCAAGGACATTATTTTCCAAGAACCTAAAATAGTACCCTTTCCCTTTAATTGTTCAGCTTTCTATGGAATGTTGTACATGCAGCAGCCACCAGATTAGAGGATAATCTTCCCTAGATTGGCTTGACCTATTTAGATGATGACTCCTTGTAGCACATGTTGCTTCATTAGTAACTAGCACTGTCAATTATCTTTGTGCTATAATTCTATCTAGTATCATCTGCAGTTCCGGAATTTTTATTTAAAAACTTTTTTGCACTGAAAAGATTTCTAAGGGATAAGGTAGATCTATATATGCTAACATGGATAAACCCCCCAGTTAATGTAAGAGAAAAAGCAAGCTGCAGAACAATATGTATAAATAAAACGTGACCATATAGGGGCGCCTGGGTGGCTCAGTCGGTTGAGCCTCCGACTCCAGCTCAGGTCAGGATCTCACGGTCTGTGAGTTTGAGCCCCGCGTCGGGCTCTGTGCTAACAGCTCACAGCCTGGAGCCTGTTTTGGATGCTGTGTCTCCCTCTCTCTTTGACCCTCCCCCGTTCATGCTCTGTCTCTCTCTGTCTCAAAAATAAATAAACATTAAAAAAATTTTTTTTTAAATGTGACCATATATTAAAATATTATGTACATAGGAGATAGGAGGAAGCCCAAAAGACTATACATCCAGTTTCATTTTTTAATTTTTTTAATGTTTATTTTGACAGAGGGAGACAGAGAGTGAGCAAGGGAGGGCCAGAGAGAGGGAGACACAGAATCCAAAGCAGGCTCCAGGTTCTGAGCTGTCAGCACAGAGCCCGACCCAGGGCTCAAACCATGAACCGTGAGAACATGACCTAAGCTGAAGTCAGACGCCTGACTGAGCCACCCCAGGTGCCCCAACTATACATCAGTTTTAAAACAGTAGCTACTAATGGGGGTTGGGGTAGTCAGATTTTCTTTTTGTGGGGAGAGGTGTTAAAAGGGCCTACACCTTATTTGTAGCATTTGATAGACATATTTTTTAAGATATTATTTTTGGGGCACCTGGGTGGTTCAGTTAAGCATCCAACTTTTGGTTTCAGCTCAGGTCCAGATCTCGTGGTTTGTGGGTTCAAGCCCCACATTGGGCTCCCTGCTGCCACTGCCGATGTGAAGCCTGCTTGGGATTCTCTCACTCTTCACTCTCTCTGCCCCTTCCCTGCTTGCATGTGCTCTCTCTCTCTCAAAATAAATAAATAAACCTGAAAAAAATTTTATTTTTAAGTAATCTCTACACCAAACATGGGGCTCGAACTCACAACCCTGAGATCAAGAGTTGGATGCTCCACCAAATGAGCCAACCTGGTGCCCTGTAGCTGAAATTTTAAAAGGAGAACGTGTTCATGTATTACTTCCATAATTAAAATGTAACTTAAAAAAATAAAATGAAGGTTTTGTGAATACTAATACTAGAGTAAAACTGGACAATTTCTAATGGATACTTGGTGTGCCTGGCACCTCCACACATACTCCTGGAGCAATACTCCAGCAATTGTCCTCCCCCAGCAATACTGCTTACCTTTCTTTCCCTTGCTCTTCTACTACTCTCACACCCAGCCCCCAACTACCCATGATAACTCTTCTATTTCTTTAAGAGGACAGAAACCATCAGAGGGAAGTTCACTCATCTTCCCACCTACAAAACAGCCCACTTTTGTGCCCTTTTTCTCCTTCGCTCCTGTTTCAGGGATGAAATTTCCCTTCCCTTAGCAGCATTTAACCCTTTCGCTCATCACCAAAGCCAATGAATAGGAAACTTGCACACCTTGCTGACCACTGTAGCTGGTCCTTAATCTCTTTTGCCCCCTTTTTCTCTACCTATCAAATGCTAAGTTCTTTTTTTTTTTTTTTAAGTTTATTTATTTATTTTGAGAGAGGCAGAGACAGCATGAGTCGGGGGAGGGGGAGAGAGAGGGGGAGAGAGAATCCCAAGCAGGCTCTATGCTGTCAGCGCTGAGCCCAATGAGGGGCTCGAACTCACCAAACTGTGAGATTATGACCTGAACCCAAATCAAGAGAGTCGGAGGCTTAATCAACTGAGCCACCCAGGCACCCTTGTTTAAAAAAAAAAAAAAAAAAAAAAAAAAATATATATATATATATATATATATTTTTTATACAAAGTCTGATTTATTTGAGAGAGAGAGCATGAGCAGGGAAGGGGCAGAGTGAGACAGTGAGACAGTGAGAGAGAAAGAGAATCCCAAACAGGTTCTGCGCTGTCAGTGTGAACCGTTGAGATCATGACTTGAGCTGAAATGCTGAAATGAAGAGTCAGATGCTTGACCGACTGAGCCACCCAGGTGCTCCTATATATATATATATATATATATATATATATATATATATATATATATATATATATATATATGAAGGGAGATGATTCATTTTCAGAAATACCAAATAAAAGCTGAGCTGTTAACAGTAGGTTTACAACCTATCGAAAATATGTACGAACCCTCCCCGACAATGGAGTCCCAAACCTTCACTTCATTTCATGGTTCTTTTTCCTTTCTCCATTTCATGGGCTTATTTTCACAGGCTTTACAGTGAGTATGTGCCAAAGAACAAAGGGAGGAGGGACTGAAAGTCTCTGTGTCACCTTAGGGAATGTGCATTTGCCCCTCCCCTGGTGGCACTCTGTCCCTCTCTCTCTCTGAGGGGCAGAGAGAGAGGGAGACTTAGAATCCAAAACAGGCTCCAGGCTGTCAGCACAGAGCCCGATACAGGGCTCGAAGTCACAAACCGTAATATCATGACCTGAGCCAGTGGATGCTGAACTGACTGAGCCACCCAGATACCCCTTAAATGCTAGGTTCTTAAGAGTTCTATACTAGGCCCCTTCTCTTCTTTCTCTGTACTCTCTCCTTTAGTGACTTCATCCATTCCCATTGTCTTTAAAATGCTGAAAACTCCCAGACAGAAATCTATAGTGCAGACCCCAGGACAATGGTTTCATAGGCCCAACTGCTTCCTACACATTTCCACTTGGTAGTTTCATAGGCATCTCAGAATCAAGGAAATCTCAGTTCCCACCCAGCCTGTAGACCTATTCCTCTCCAGTTATCCCCAATTAAACAATGGCATTCCTTTCTATACACCTGGTCAAACCAGAAACCTGGGAATGAGCATTCTTGATTTCTTCCTCTTTCTTAGCTTTCACATCCGATCTAACAGTAAATCCTACCCATTCTAGAGAAATCTGTCCACTTCTTGCCATGTCCCCTGGCCTAGGTCCAAGCTACCACCTTTGGCCCCTAAATCACTACAACAGCCTCCTAACCAATCCCTTATTTCTGCTTTGTCAAAGTCTCCAATCATTCTCCACAAAGCCACCAAGTCATCTTTTAAAAATGTAAAAAGAAACATGCCAGATCTCTTAAGTCTTATAGGACATCCTGCTGTACCAACAATAAACACTAAACTTATCTTGGTCTAAAAGGCCCTGAATGATCAGGCCCAGCTAACCTCTCCAACCTCATCTCTCCTTGCCTCTCCTCTCCTCTCCGCTCCCACCTCCCACTCTCTCTTTTCAGATCCTTAATAACACAAAGCTCTTTCTCTTTCAGTCTCAGGGCATCTGCACACGCTGTTCCCTCTGCCTGGAATGAATGTTTTTTCTGCCCCTACTCTTCAAATCGTTGCTCTTTCTCATCTACCAGGCATCAACTTAAATGTTAACTCATTAAGCAGAAGCAGGTGCCCGGCTACTTCTTTTTTTAATCATAGAAGCCTGTTCATTTCTTAGCTGGTATTTCTCATCTTACAATCATTTGACTATTCATTTTGTATTTGTGACAATGTGATCTATGTCTGTTTCATTCACAACTAAATAGTCAGTGACTAGCACTTAATAACTGCTTGATATTTTTTGAAAAAGGTTAAATGTGAATTAAAGAATATTGTTTTATCCATGTCATCATCAATCACAAAACAGGGCCTATGAAGTGCTATCTCCAACTGACAGCACAGCGGATTCACCTGAGTTTTATGGGTTATCCGCTATTGCGGACATCAGTTTTCCCCAAGTTGAAAAGAAAAAGAAATAACTATGTCCAACAGATGCTGAAGCAAAAGGAGTAAACTTCTGTACTTTGTACTCTCTAGAAATAAAGTAAATGATCTCCAAGAAATTTTTACAACAACCTCTTCGGTGAAAATTAAAAGATTTCCCAACGCCTTGGTTTACAGTATTTTCCGTGGGGTGGGGGTGGGGTGGGGGCAGAAAGAAGGTGGCGGGCCAGATTTACTGTGTAGGGAGGAGCTGGACAGGGCGCCGCGTTTCCCAGCCTGTCCTTCACCTTGCCGGAACGCCGACCAACCCCCACCTGCACCAGGCGGACGCCCAGCCCCTGCCACGTCCCGCCCCCGCATTACCCGCGCCCGCGCCGGCCGCACTGCCTTCTCCTCCTCTTCGTCTTTCTCCTCCTCCACGGCCTCCGTCCCCAGAGCCTCTAAAGGCTCTTCGCGTTCGTACTGGGCGACCTGCGCTCCGGTGCTGGGATTTACTGGGGTTTGGAGACTGGAGGCCGCCAGCTTCGCCGCTCGGTGTGAGGCGGCCATTCCCTCCCCGCTGAGGCCTGTGCGCCCGCGCGGGCCTGCAGTGGGGAAGCTGGCGCGGCCTCCGGCAACCGGGCGGCTCCTTGGGGCGGGCGGTTACTAAGGGCTCGGTAACTAGGGACGCTACAGGGACCGCCAGGGGCCAAAAGTCCTTCAAACTCCCCTCTGGCTGCGGGAAACCCGAGATGAGCGTCTCTGGATAGTGGGAGTGAGTACTAAATCTTTGAAGGTTTAGAGGGTTGGCGGGCAGAACAGGGCACCTTTTCGCCAGCTTCGCGCTTCACCGCCTAAATGCACACTTCTCATATTATTACACCAATGAACCAGCTCGTTTTGTAGAAAAAAAAAAAAGCGCATTTTCATTCATTGAAATAACACTTTAGGAGGAGACGGCGTCTGAAGAGGAAAGCAGAAGATGTTATTGTGTGGCAATCTCAGAACAGAGGCAATGTTTGCATCTGTTAATCTAACATGGCTCCCCTGGGAGCCAGAGACTGGGAAGGACTGAGGTATATTCTACTTTGATTGACTTGAGCGCTAGCAGCAATCAACCAATCCGAAGGAGGCTTCTAGTTACCACATGGGTTTTTTTCTTGGTTTGACCAATAAAAGTCCAGAGTTGGGTGGGGCTTGGCCCACCCAACAGTGAGTGGTCGTGTAGGGGCAGGAACCAGGTGTTCGCTGGTTGCTTCCATCCCCTTCATCGTGGTGGGGTTGAAGGGTGCAAATGCCGAACACTAACCACAAACACACCCCATCAACAGCTCCCACTTGGTATTTGGGCATTTCAAATGGTGACTTCCCTCTACGTCAGGTGGCTGTAAGAGAGGCCTAGCCTTAAAATAGCAGGTGTGTTGAAGTCTAAGTCCCTACTACCTCAGTCTGAGGCTGCTCCTACTCTCACCTTCCTATCCTTCAGCCTCCTTCAGCCCCAGCCCTACAACCAGCCATAGCCACCATGAAGTTAAGGTATAGTGATATCTAGAACCTACGTATCTCCAAGGTCTGAGCCCTGTTTTTTAATCTTTTCTTTCTTTCCTCCTTCCTTCCTTTCTTTTTCTCTTCCTTCCTTCCTTCCTTCCTTCCTTCCTTCCTTTCCTTCTTTCTTTCTACCAAGCTTTACACCCATCGTGGGGCTTGAACTCATGACCCCAAGATCAAGAGTGGCAGGCTCTCCTTACTGAGCCAGTGCCCCTGAACCCTTTTTTACCAAGCCTTTCTTGTTGACGGGGCTGGAGTGTGAGCACCTGCAAAATCTCCCACTTTCCCACCTCCTTCAGGCTGTTCTTTGTTTTGGCTAAGACTTGCTTTGCACACTGGAACAGATGCTGGCTGGATTCTGAGCAGAAGCCAGAGCTAGAAGCTCATAAGGTATGGAAGCCCCAAGTGACCAGAATAGGGACTTCTAGTCATTTGCATGCAGATGGTTCTATGGCCACAGGTGCCCCTTTTGGGATTTGGTGTAAGCCTGACCCCAAACAGCAAGACAAGACTCCATACCGAAGCACGGCAAGTGGAAGATTAGAATATAATAGAAGGAATGAGTGTGGAGGACACTGTCATGTATCTAAGTAGAAGAGCGGAAAAGTTTCCACTCACCAACAATACTCTAAATTTGAAGATATCTAATGATATAGCTGCAAAGTATATAGAGCAGAAATGGACAGACAGATCTACAAGAACAGAATAACAAATCTGACATCATCACAGGAAGAACTTTCATACTTTTGTATTGAGAGGTAACATACCTAGTGAAAAGAATAGATCTTAATGCATAGTTGGATGAATTTTGACAAATGCATACACTCATGAAACCATACCCCTATTAAGATATAGAACATTTCCATCATCCCAGAAAGCTCTCTTGTGCCCCTTCCCAGCCTATTGTCCATTCCATCCCCTTGACTGTTCTAGAACTTCATATAAATGGAATCATAAAGTATGTACTCTTTTGGGCTTTCAGAGTTTTTCCTCAGCATACTAATTTCTTTTTAAATTCATTCATGTTGTGTATATGAGCGGTCTGTTCCTTTTAAAATGCTGAATAGTATTTTTTACTGAAAGAGACAATAGTTTTCCAATACTGGAAGTATTTTCATTTTTAAATTGTTTTGTGCTGTCCATAATGTAATAGTTACAGATAAGGAATATTCTTAAATTTAATCTGCCCTATTAGCATTGTCTTTTTTCACTTTTTAGGGGTTGTTTTTTGTTTTTTTTTTTAAATAAATTTGTATGCTTTTCTTTTTTTCCTAAATGTTTGAGAGAGAGAGCATGAGCAGGAGAGGGACAGAGGGACAGAGAGAGGGAGAGAGAGAATCCCAAGCAGGCTCCTCGCTGTCAGCGCAGAGCCTGACTTGGGGCTTGATCCCCCAAACCATGAGATCATGACCTGAGCTGAAATCATTCAACAGTCAGACACCCAACCATCTTAATCATCCAGGAACCCCTCTTTTTCACTTTTTAAAGTTTATCCATTTACCTGTTGATGGTTACTTGGGTTGTTTCTTTTTTTTTTTTTTTTTTTCTCTCCTAGTTTGGTTCTTACAAGAAGCAGACACCAAAAAGGAGTTAGAAATGCAAGAGATTTACTGGGAAAATTCCTATGAAAGATAAAAGGAGTAGGAAAAGTCTTCAGGCCAAGATACAATCTGATACTTTAGGAAAGAGCAGGAAAGGAGAATAATTATGTAGGAGGAGTTTAAAACTGCAGTGTAATGCTGAGAAAGTCTTAGCCAGCTAAAAAGAGAGTTCCAGCATAAAGATTGTTCATGGAAGAGTTCAGAAATGACCAGACCCCACTAGTCCTGCCATCTCAATCATTGGCTAGAGCTCCCTGGAAAGAGCATGTTTTGGGATCGAACACTTTGGAGAATCGTGAAGTGCCATGGCTGGCTGCCAGCTGTCAGGAGTGGAATGCTGATAAATGGTTAATGACTACCTGTCCGGGGGAAGGTGAGTAAGTGATATTGAGAGAGAGAGAGAGAGAGAGAGAGAGAGAGAGAGAGAGAGAGTGTGTGTGTGTGTGTGTGTGTGTGTGTTACAACTTTTATAAATTACAGTCCTGCATTGAGCAAGTCTGTGTTCTAACAATATGTCAAACTTTTAAAACTATTATATTTGTTATGGTGATCTGTGATCAGTGATTATAACTCCATGAAACCTCAGATGATGGTTAGCATTTTTTAGCAATAAAGTATTTTTTAATTAAGGTATATACTTTTTAAAAGACAATGCTATTGCATACTTAATAGACTACAGTATGGTGTAAATAGAACTTTTATTTTATTTATTTAAATAAAACTTTTATATGTACTAGGTAGGAAACCAAAAAATTCATGACTTGCTTTATTTTAATATTTGCTTTTTGCAGTGGTCCAATATCTCCAAGGTATGCCTGTATAAAGGGTTGTAGCCCATAACTTCTAAATAAAATACACTATACTCTTTAATATTACTTTCATTTTTTTCATATTGAATTCTTTTTATTTATTATTAGTATTTTTAAATTTACATTCAAGTTAGTTATCATATAGTGCAACAATGATTTCAGGAGTAGATTCCATAATGCCCCTTACCCATTTAGCCCATGCCCCCTCCCACAACCCCTCCAGTAATCCTGTTTGTTCTCCATATTCAAGAGTCTCTTATGTTTTGTTCCCTTCCCTGTTTTTATATTCTTTTTGCTTCCCTTCCCTTGTGTTCATCTGTCTTGTATCCTAAAGTCCTCATATGAGTGAATTCATGTGATATTTATCTTTCTCTAATTTCACTTAGCATAATACCCTCTAGTTCCATCCATGTAGTTGCAAATGGCAAGATTTCATTCTTTTTGATTGCTGTGTAATACTCCATTGTGTGTGTGTGTGTGTGTGTGTGTGTGTGTGTGTGTGTGTATACACCACATCTTCTTTATCCATTCATCCATTGATGGACATTTGGGCTCTTTCCATACTTTGGCTATTGTCTATAGTGCTGCTATGAACATTGGGGTGCATGTGCCCCTTCGAAACAGCACACCTGTATCCCTTGGATAAATACCTAGTAGTGCAATTGCTGGGTTATAGGGTAGTTCTATTTTTAATTGAGGAAAGTCTGTACTGTTTTCCAGAGTGGCTGCACCAGTTTGCATTCCCACCAGCAGTGCAAAAGATATCCTCTGTCTCCCCGCATCCTTGCCAACATCTGTTCTTGCCTAAGTTGTTAATGTTAGCGATTCTGACAGGTGTGAAGTGGTATCTCATTGTGGTCTTGATTTGTATTTTCCTGATGAGTGATGTTGAGCATTTTTTCATGTGTCTGTTGGCCATCTGGAGGTCTTCTTTGGAGATGTGTCTATCCATGTCTTTTGCCCATTTCTTCCCTGGATTATTTGGTTTTTGGGTGTTTGATAAGTTCTTTAGAGATTTTGGATAGTAACCCTTTATCTGATAGGTCATTTGCAAATATCTGCTCCCATTCCGTCGGTTGCCTTTTAGTTTTGCTGATTGTTTCCTTAGCTGTGCAGAAGATTTTTTATTTAATGAGGTCCCAATAGATCATTTTTGCTTTTGTTTCCCTTGCCTCTGGAGACGTGTTGAGTAAGAAGTTGCTGAGACAAAGGTCAGAGGTTTCACGTGCTTTCTTGTCAAGGATTTTGATGGCTTCCTGTCTTATGTTCAGGTCTTTCATCCGTTTTGAGTTTATTTTTGTGTATAGTGTAAGAAAGTGGCCCAGGTTCATTTTTCTGCATGTCGCTGTCCGGTTTTCCCAGCACCACTTGCTGAAGAGACTGTCTATTGCATTGGATATTCTTTCCTGCTTTGTCAAAGATTAGTTGGCCATACGTTTTGTCTATTCCTGGGTTCTCTATTCTGTTCCATTGATCTGCGTGTCTGTTTTTGTGCCATATATTTAACTCTTCTGTCTGTAGCCTACCTACAGTTGCAATTGATCAACAGTGTAGTTCCAACATGAATGTTGGTTGATCCTTACGTTTAATGAGATGAAAGTGAACCGTTCAAGATGTATGTCACAATTTCACTTGTTTGTCAAAGTTGTGAGAACTTCTTTGCTGAAGTAGATTAAATACTTTTTTAATACTGGAAGAATTTTCCTTAATTTTTTTTGTGCTAATCACAATGTAATAGCTGCAGTCACCACAGACTTTTAAGTTTTTCTGCATTATTAGCATTTTCTCCATCACTTTAAGTTTAAAAGACCAATTCATAGGGGCACCTGGCTGGCTTAGTCAGTAGAGCATGCAACTCTTGATCTCTGGGTTGTAAGTTTGAACTCCACATTGGGTATAGAGATAGATGGGTGTAGAGATTACTTAAAAATACAATCTTAAAAAAATTAGGGGCACCTGGGTGCCTCAGTCGGTTAAACATCCAAATCTTGATTTTGGCTCAGATCATGATCTCATGGTTTTTGGGTTTGAGCCCCAACATTGGGCTCTGCACTGACAGTATGCAGCCTGCTTGAAATTCTCAATCTCTCTCTCTCTGCCCCTCCCCTGCTGATGCTGTTTCTCAAAATAAACTTTAAACAAATTGTTTAAAAAAAAAAAAAATTAAAATTGTTACCATAAGAATGTTACTGTAAGTTAATATATAATTATATTAATATATTAAGTGGCTTTAAACCAA
This sequence comes from Panthera tigris, assembly GCF_018350195.1. NCBI lineage: Eukaryota > Metazoa > Chordata > Mammalia > Carnivora > Felidae > Panthera > Panthera tigris. The sequence goes on from NC_056662.1 coordinate 79,300,653, forward strand.
TTAAAATATACACTAAATATAAATTATATATTAAGTATATAAAATAACTTCATAAAGATCTAGCCTGGTGCACTTTGGAATAGGGGAGTGGTGTCAGAACAACATGACCCTGCAATTCTGCAGAACAAGTGCAAAGTAAGATCTTTGCTTCAGCAACAAACAGAAGCTACTAAAGTAGCTGAAATGTGCAATATGCCTAGAAAAATTGGCAGATATGAGCAAAATAAATTTGGAAGTTACAAAGGCTTGGAGAAGAAAATGAGTAAAAGAAATCCTTGGGTTTGATGAGAATGTTGTAATTTGAGTTGAGCCAATCGATTGGAAGTGAAGGACTGAACCAAAATGGAAGATATTCCTTGCACCTGAAGTACATAGTACCGTCACTTTATTAGGTTATAGCAGAGTGAGCATCCCATTGTGGCTCTGGCCCAACTTCCTTGGGTATATTTGGAGAATCCAGAACCCAGAATTATGAAAATCAACCTGATGGAGCTTTTGAATGGAAAATAAAGTGCTAGAGAGTTAAGTTTATGGGAGAACTGTGGCCCATCATCCTACAAGACCATCTGCTTTCCCAGACCTAAAGAAGAAATAAAACAGAGACAGAATGAAAAACAGGCATCTATGAAAAAGCAAGATGAAAACAAAGATAAGAGAGATAAGGAAGAAAAAGCAGCTGAGGGATGCCTGGGTGGCTCAGTCGGTTAGGCACTCTACTTTGGCTCAGGTCACAATCTCACAGTTCATGAGTTCCAGCCCCACATTGGGCTCTGTGCTGACAGCTCAGAGCCTGAAGCCTGCTTTGGATTCTGTGTTTCCCTCTCTCTCTGCCCTTCCCTAACTCATGCGCGTGTGCGCGCGCATGCACACACACACACACACACACACACACTCTCTCTCTCTCAAAAATAAACATAAAAAATTAAAAAAAAAGAAAAAGCAGCAGAGAGAAAAGGGAGAGAATGCTTCTTGAAACCCAAAAAGACTCTAATCCATGTCTCCTTTCCCTAGAAGACAATCCTGCCCAGTCATGAGATAACGTGTAGTCATGTTCAATCTCCCCATCAGAACCAAGAGCCAAGGACCAAGAGTCCTTCCTTGCTCCAGGAAAATAGAAAACTCCAGCACTCTCAGAACCTTTAGGAACAATAAAAAGAACCTTCAGTACAAGTCACCACTTCTACTGGAGACATCCTAAAGTTCCCCTGCCGAAACCTGTACCAGAGCCTATGAAACTTTTCAGAGGGATGGGGGAGGAAAGGAAAAGGAAAAAAAGACGACTTGACCAAGATCTCACTCTCCTCATACTCCACCTAGAGGGTGCACAGATCCCATCACGATTATATTCATCTAGAAGACCGCCATGCCTGAGGAGGTGGCAATCTATTTCCCTGAAGAACTCCACCAAGGCGTTCTTGGAGAGGGAAAGCTCTCCAGTGAGACACAAAAAAGGATTCATCAGCATCCTTGTCTAGGAGTAGCTCATTGTCCACTTTGTCTTGTCCAATCAGAAAGAAGCCTCCCAAGAGAGCATCCAGGTCCCTCAAACACTTGTAGGTTATATCCTTCAGCAAGCCCTCCAAGTGAAGACACCGGCCAACACCTCCAGCAACCCCACCGCCAAAAATTCATCATTCCCCAACACCCCAGCAGCCAGGCTATATCAGAAAAACTCGTGTTTCTGTATCTCCAAGGAGAACTTCAGGTAAAGTGACAAAATATAAAGGTAATAAGCAAAGAGGCCCTCTCGTCAGCCCCGAAGTGGATAAAAGTAGAATTTTCTGAATCTAAACACCGTAACGGTGGCGAAACGGCTGCTGCAGATTCTGTGCAGTAGAGACACCAAACCAGATGACAAAACCAGCAGTCTTCATCTGACTCTGTTCCTCCTCTTCAGAAAATAATGATGAGTTACTTACTGAAGAGGTCCCATTTGAGAAATGGTGAGGTAGGTGACTTCGAGGAAGGCCTTTCTCACCACACAAGCAAAAGGGGAAGGAAGATGGTTTCCTTGAAGTAGAGGAAGTCCCTCCTCTCACCCAGTAAAGGACTCCATTTTCCTTCTCTCTCCTCCTCACAGGTGCTGGTCTTCCATAACACTACAAAGGGAAGCACCCCCTTCTCGTACCCCACATCAGTATTCAACATTCCCAAGAATGGTCTCCTCTAAAGCACAGGAGATACCCTTCTTCTCCCCATCTTAAAAAAGGGCATCACTATGTCCACCCAAAGCACAGGGGCTCCCATTCTTCACCTCTCAAAGAAGTCACCACGACACTTTGCATTGGTATCAAAGCATAGGAAAAGGTCTTCCCTGAGCCAATCTACCTGGGAACAGCATTCCATCTCCTGGTGGTCTCCAGCTCTGCAGACTTCAAGTTCTTATCCCCATTTGGCTCAGTCTCCTGAGCCAGGAGCTAAAAACCCCAAGCACCTCCATTCCCTGTCCAGTCTTAGTCACCCTGTCTAAGCACGTCACCTTTGTTACGGATCAAAAAGACTAAAAGCCTACCATCAGACCCAACACTGGCAAGGAATTCCAAAGAAGGGTATAGAAAGAAAAAAAAGAAAGAGAAAGAAAGAAAAAAAGAACAAGAACCACAAAAGGATAAAAGGAGTAAAACAAGTAGAAAAAAAAACAGAAGGAAGAGGCTATGGCTGCAAGCTGCTACAGCTATTTTAATTCCTGCAGCCATTGCTGTTCCCACAGCCACATCAGCACAGGAAGAACGAGGAGCAGAGCCAGAGACTAAGGAGACTTAAAGTGAAGCTGAGGATAACCTTGATAACTTTAAAATCACCTGTGTAGGCCCTGAGATCAATGTGGAAGGTTCAAGTGTATCCAGTCATAGATGGAAATGTCTGTCATTATGTAAAGTTTATTTGGTCTGTATGCAACTCAATACTGAAATAGCAAAAATGTGTTTGAACTTTGTAACATTTGTTGTAATAAGTAAGTTGAAGTCAGTGATGTTAATATATGGGGGAGAGGGCTCCTGGGTGGCTTAGTCCGTTAAGCCACCACTGATCATGACCTGAGCTGAAACCAAGAGTTAGATGCTTAACCAGCTGAGCCACCCAGGTGCCCCAACATCTATATATGTTTAAAATAAAACTCTAAAGAAATTAGGAATAAAAGGAAATTTCCTTAAAGGACATCTAACAAACAAAAAATAAAACAAAAATAAAATAGCAATTATATTTGATAGTGAAAAGATGGGTAAAACAAAGATGCCCACTGTATTAGTTATTTATGTCATGCTGTGTAATGTACTACCCTAAAACAATAAACATTTTTACATCACCTAGTTTCTAAGAGTCAGAAATTTGAGAAATTTGGCTGAATGGTTCGTGCTCAGGGTTTCTTGCAAGGGGGTCAAGTTGTTGATCAGGGATACAATTATCTCAAGGCTCTATTGAGACTGGAGAATCTGCTTCCAAGCTCACTCATGTAATGGTTGACAGGCCCTAGTTCCTTGCTAGCTATTGGCTGAAAGCCTGTGTCCATAAAGCTTCTCCATAACATAGCAACCTGTTCCTCTCAGATCAAGTAATTTAGGAGAGCAAAACCCAGAGTGTCCAAGGCAGAAGCCACGGTATTTTATCATCTAATCCTGGAAGTGACCGGTCACTTCTGTTCCATGCTTATTGATCATATGCTATCATTAAACCCTGGTACAATGTGGGAGATGGTGGGGGTTACACAAGATTGTGAATACTAGAAGGCAGGAATTATTGGGTGCTACCTCAGAGGCTGGCTCTCACACCCACTGTGATCATTTCCTTTCTGCATTTGTACTCTAGGTCCTAGCCAGCAAGAAAGGAAAGAAAAAAAGAAACGAAAGGAAGGACTAGAAAGGGTAGGGGGGGGGACTCTCAATACTTACAAATTTATTTATGTATCAATATATAATGGTGTGTATAAATAAACAAATAAATAAATAAATAAATAAATAAATAAAAGTTGGGGCGCCTGGATAGCTCAGTCGGTTAAGTATCTGACTTTGGCCTAGGTCATGATCTCCTGATTTATGAGTGTGAGCCCTGCGTTGGACTCTGCTGATGGCTCAGAGCCTGGAGCCTGCTTTGGATTCTGTGTCTCCCTCTCTCTGCCCCTCCCCTGCTCATGCTCTGTCTCTCAAAAATAAATAAATGTTAAAAAAATTGAAAAAAAAAAAAAAGTTCAAATATAAGCCTTTTGGATTACAGAAAAAATGTTTTTAAAATTTTTTAAATGTTTATTTTTGAGAGAGGGACAGAAGACAGAGTGAGGGGGTAAGGGGCAGAAAGAAAGGGGAGAGAGAATCCGAGGTGGGCTCCAGGTTTGGAACTGTCAGCACAGAGCCCGACGCAGGGCTCAAACCCACGAACTGCGAGATCATGACCTGAGCTGAAGTGGAACACTTAACTGACTGAGCCACTCAGGCACCCCTGGATTAGAGAAATTTTTTGACTTAAGACTTACCATTTATCAAATTAGTTACTAAATGAGTTACCAGATGTAAAACACACTTCAAACTGGTTGGCTGCAATTATTTCTCCACAAATATGGAGGGCCCCAGCTGTTTTCATAATAATCCTTATGAAATACAACACAGGAGATGGTGGGCCAAGTGGTACCAGATTGTGTAGGCGCCATTTATGGTCCACATCAAAGGTCTGGCCTTTATCCAAAGGTAGACAAAGTGACAAAAACTTATGAATGGGAGCGCCTGACAATTTTTAAAAAATCACTAGAGTGAACAAACTAACTGGAAGAAAGCCAAAGCAAGGACAGAGACTAATTTAATTCGGAGATTTTACATGGCTCATGGCAAGAGATGATGCTTGGATCAGGACAGAGGCAATAAAGATATTGTAAACCACTGAAGAAATGACATTATGAACCCCTATGTATAAATAAGATTTGATACATATATGCATATAGTTTTATTTGTAAAAGGAATCCCAATTTTCGCAATAATGGTTATATTCTTGGAGGAAGGGATTAGGATGATAGGGTAAAGGGACTTTTCATTTTTCACTTTGTATCTTCTTACACCGTTATCTTTTAGAACAGCATATACAGGGCTTTGATATTTTTGTGTAAATGGGGATTTATCAGGGTGATGAGCATACTGGGCCATTTAAAATTCTCAAAACTTGTTTAAAACAAACAAACTTAAAGTACCCAGGATTGAGACCTAAACGAATCCATAAGTGAATGTGAATTCATTTTCTCTTCTTCTACAGGTCTGTCAAGAATATCAGAAGTAACAGACTGTTGGGGGTAGAAGGGACGATAAATTAATCTGCCTTTTGAAACCAAACATTTAATACTTTAATTATGTCAATACAATTTCAAGCAAGTGCCAACTGGAAGACCAAGCCTGGGAATTTGTAGAGGAAAACAATCTTCCAAACAGCAAGGAGATCTTCCACTCCAGACACACTGTTAGTGGCTGTGATGGTGCCAGTTGGCCAGTGTTACTTGATTACCGAGTGTTTACCTGACAAGAAAAAAACCTGAGTTCCACAACTTGTAATGATAAAATTTTAACACTGGTTTAGGGCAACTACCAAATCACTCCTATTTTTACAAGTGAGAAAAGACTGTAAAAGTATGAACTGTTACCACCTGAGGACCAACAAAGTATCATTTACCACCCTGCTCCCCTCCCAAAACTCTTTTAAAAATATGCCTTTTTGACCTTATAGGGAAATCCACAATCTATTTATACTTACCACATCATCAATTTTCAGAATGCTCCGGACAGTTTCAGTTGCTAGAGTCAGTGCACTGACTGAAACCAACAGAGGCTGGACAACCAATTCCTCCAGAATGTTGGAAATACCACCCTGCCAAATAGCACAGATTGCTTTTAGTATAATTATTACTTACATCACCAACTACACTGTTACAAGTTTGACTTAATAAGGCCTTTTAAACCTCATTTTCCCTTGCCCTAGTCAAAAGTAAAATATTCCCTACTAAACTCTTCTCTGTATTGTAGGTTGTACTTAACTAAAATTTGGAAAAACTAAATTAATGCTAGATCCCCCCAATCCTAATCCCAAAATAACTCCTATTATCTGGGCAAAAATTAATCATACTAATTAAAAACTGTAAGATCTTTAATGCTTAAACCATCCCTGAATCCTAATCCTAATCTGGCCAAATCTGGTCTGCTCTTCCTTTACATCTCTCTTAAACCCTACTTTTAAATTGTTATTGCCACTATCTCGGTCCCCTTTCTCTCAGGATTACTGCATTAATTTACGATGGCCATAGCAGGCCACCGTGCCTCCAGTCTTTCCCCCTTAAAATACTTTTACATCATCTTAGCTTCTTGATTAAAAAAAAAAAAAAAAAAAAATTAGTAGCTCCCAACTATTGGAAAACAACCCCCCTCCTACATATCTGCCCCAATACTCAAAGGCATATTCTAGCTCTTATCTAAGCTTCCTAAAGTTAAATTCCAGTGTATCACCAACATATAACCCACAAGACAAAATGAGTCACTTCCTGGTCCCTTTCACCTGTAAACCATTTGCTTTTCCACCTAAAATCTCATTCCCTACCAAAGATGTGTCTTCATGAAGTTTCCCCTAACCAGGCAGTGCCCTTCCTTTGGAATTTTGTATCATTCCGAAAATATTACTTTGGATCTTCACAGTTGTTTTTCCATTATATATTAATTTGTCTCTTCAATAAAAGGAGACATTAATACAAAAAGGGCAATTATTACTGTTGTATTTACCCTATATAACCATACTTGGCTGCTGGCCACAACGGCAGCAATGGTTAACATTTACAGTGTTTATGCTAGGCAACTTAGTAAAAGCTTTCTAGTTGGTAATATGTTCAATCCTCACAACAGGCTTTTGAAGAAACTATTAACTGTCTTTGTTTTTACAACTGAGGAAAGTGCAACACAGGCCAATTAATTCACTAACAGTCACACAATCCATAAGTACCAAATACTTAATACTTTTCAGTTAAGGCATCATCTTCATTCTTACTCAATGGCCTAAATTAATTAACATGCAGATCTCATACTTAAATCCAAGATTATTTTTTAAAAAAGTTAATCTCTACACCCAATGTGGGGCTCAAACTTACGATTCAGAGATCAAGAGTCACGTTCTCTTCTAAGCCAACCAGGTGCCCCAAAATCCAAGATTACTTTTCATTAGAATGCTTTTCATTCAATAGATGATTATGAAGCTTTTAACATTTTAATCAACATTTTCTGCAATAATTAAGAGACTAAATTATTACCTTTCGGACATTAATGCCAGTAGTTTTTTCTCCTTGGGCATGGCGGTTTCTTAGTTCTGTTACTGTAGAAATGGGATTCAAGCCAGCATTTTCAGCTAGTGTAGATGGAATGACTTCCATAGCATCTGCAAAAGCACGAACGCAGTAGGATTCCATGCCACTCAATGTTCGTGAATATTCAGTTAACCGTAGGGCCAATTCTATCTCTGGAGCACCACCTCCTGCAATAAGAGCTCTGAAATTCACAAATACATTTTTAGCTTATTTTATCCATCAGAAAGCTATTCTTAATAACTTACTATTTATACCTTAAAAAGTCAAAGTAAAGAAATTTAATGCTCAAAATATTACTCAGTAACTTCTATTACCTCTTCTTCACTAAACAGCGAATAACACATAGAGCATCATGAATGGAACGCTCAGCTTCTTCAATCACCAATTTGTTAGAGCCACGAACAACAATTGTAACTGTTTTTCCAGGGCTTGCACAGCCTGTAATCTTTAGTAAACAAACTCCAAATTAGGTATTTGAAATAAGGGTGAAAACAAAAAATCCAGATAGATAAAAAGCTTTATTATAATACTGTTACCTTGAGCAGTTTGCCAGAACCATTTAAATTGACCTCCTCAGCTAACTCAGCTGATCCCAGCATGTCGGCAGTGAACTGGTCAATATGAGCAACTGGCTTGGTTCCAATTGTCTGGGAAAAGAAATCAAATCCACAAATTAAGACATTTGATTAAGACAGTATTTTCACACAGATGCTAGGAATATTTTACCTTACAAATGAATTCAATGTCTTCTCTTTCAATATCCTTAACCACCATAATCTTCATTTTGTTCAGGAAATGTAATGCAAGATCACTAAGAGCATCTCTGAAATACAAATCAGGGATTATATCAATGCTAGGTTAAAATAAAAACCACTTTGCCATTCAACTGCTTTTTGTCATTTTTTTAAAAGATTTTTTAAAGCTTATTTATTTATTGGCGGGGGGGCTGTGTCGGGGCAGGGAGAATACCAAGCAGACTCTGCACTGTCAGCACGGAGCATGATGCAGGGCTCAAACTAATGAACCATGAGATCATGACCTGAGTTGATAGCAAGAGTTGGACACTTAATCGACTAAGCTGCCCAGACACCCCCCGAAATTTGCATACAACTTTTGACTCCTCCTGCCCTTTTTAGAGAGAGCACACAGGAGAAGGGGAGGGGGGCAGGTAAAGAGAGGGAGGGAGGGAGGGAGAATCTCAAGCAGGCTCCACACTCAGCACGGAGACTGATGCAGGGCTTGATCTCACAACCCTGGAATCATGACCTGAGCCAAAATCAAGAGACGGACACTCAACTGAATGAGCCACCCAGATGCCCTGACTTCCCCAAAACTTAACTACTAATAACCCAAAGATCAGAGCCTTATGGATAACATAAACACTTAATCGATATTTTGCATGTTACACGTAGCATATGTTGTATTCTTCTTAAATATCTGAGAGAGAGAGAGAGAGCGCGTGCAAGCAAGGAGAGGGATAAAGAGAAGAGAGAGAATCCTAAGCAGGCTCTGCCCTGTTAGCACAGAGCCTGATGTGGAGCTCAAACCCAAGAACTGTTAAGCTCACAACCCAGGCTGAAATCAAGAGTCCGATGCCAAATTGACTAAGCCATCCAGGCACCCCTATGCTGTATTCTTATGATAAAAATAGAGGAAAGAAAACGTTAAGAAAACGACGAGGAGAGGTGCCTGGCTGGCTCAGTCAGAAGAACATGCAACTCTTGATCTCAGGGTCATGAGTTTGAGCCCCACATTGGGTGTAGAGATTACTTAAATGAAACTTTAATTTAAAAAAAAAATTTTTTTTTAATGTTTGTTTATTTTTGAGAGAGAAAGAGAGACAGAGCACAAGTGAGGAAGGGGCAGAGAATGAGACACAGAATCCAAAGCTGGCTCCAGGCTCTGAGCTGTCAGAGCCAGACACGGGGCTCAAACCCACGAACTGTGAGATCATGACCTGAGCTGAAGTCGGATGCCTAACCGACTGAGCCACCCAGGCACCCCGAGATTACTTAAATAAAACTTTAAAAAGCCATGAGGAAAATACACCTGACAGCACTGTAATAAAAAAAAAAAAAACCCATATATAAGTGGACCCACACAATTCAAACCTAAGTTGTTCAAGGGTCAACTGTATATCCCACATATTTAAATCATCACAATGGGAAGAGAACCTACTTTAGAGGATTATCAGAATACAGTGCTGTCCCACCAATGCAGTTTCATCCTAGATTTCCAGTGGTTTACTCACTTTGAATGTTTCTTAAACAATTGCTATAAGGGATCAAAAATAAATGTCATTAAAAAGTGAACAAAAGATTAAGGAAAAAAAAAAGTGAACAAAAGAGGGTTGCCTGGGTTGCTCAGTCGTTTTGAGTCCTGGACTTCAGCTCAGGTCATGATCTCATGGTTTGTGAGTCTGAGCCCCCACCTTGTGCTGCCATCAGCATGGAGCCTGCTTCGGATCCTCTGTCTCTCTCTGCACCTCTCCTTCTCACACACTTTCTCTCAAAAATAAATATTAAAAAAATAAAAAAGTGAACAGAAGAAATAGCTCCACACCTCAGAATAGACTTCTGTATGAGAAGAACATTACATCCTGTTTTTTTAATTTGCTTCACTAAATTTAGAATATAGGCTCTCTCCTCCCGCAGCACTCGGTCCATCTGGACATAGTCAGAAACTACTATTTGATTATCCATCTGTTGAGAAAAAGAATAACATAATAATAAATTGCCTTATAAGAGTTTTTTTTTTTTGCCTTTAATTTTTTTTAGTGAGAAAGACAAACTTTTAATGCAAATATCATGTATCATGTATATTCAACCAAAATCATACCAAGTAAGATATCATACTGTCACACCCAGAAAAGATCTAGGAAGATGAAAACCAACATTAACTCAGGTCTTTAACTTTTATCTATACACCTTGCTGTCTTGTATTTTTTGCAAGTACATTTTTGGTAACTGTGAAATGATTATCCTATTTCCTGAATGTGTCAATTTTCTTCATACAGGTATATGCATTCCTGAAATAATTTCAGTTGCATCCTTTTTACTCTATGGCTTGTTAAAACAAACAAACACAAACAAAACTGGCATGCTGAAAGGAGGTACCAGGGACAAATCTTGTTAATCAGTGGTGTATAAAACAAAATTAATTTTTCTATGGGTTAAACTTTTGGGAAACACAGGACTAAAAATGTGTAATGCAATACACTGTAAAGAAAACAAACCTGAGAGAAGTGACAAGCTCAACCACCCACTTTTGGAAATAGCACTTATGACTAAAAGATATGAAAACACCTTTAAAAACATTTCTTTAGAGTATAAACAGTAACCTGGTTTAGTTTCATTTGTGCTAATATAGGACAAAAGATCTGTCTGTTGCTATAGGGTGGGTGGAGGTTTCTCAGAAACCTAGAAAGAATTTAGAAATTCTACTTACACTGTAACTTTTCCATAACCTATTTCATACATAGCCTCTATTGCTATTTGCCTTATCTATGAAGTCAATGCTTAGTTCAATGACAGTCAATTGAAGCTACAGATTTGTCATGTCTGTCATCAACAATTCCTACTTTTGTCTCAATTTCACTTTTTTTTTTTTTTTTAAGTATTTTATTTTTATGAGAGAAGGAGAGTGGGGGAGAAACAGAGGATCCAAAATGGGCTCTGTGCTGATAGCAAAGCCTGATTTGGGGCTCAAACTCAAGAACCACAAGATCTTGACCTGAGCTGAAGTTGGATGCTTAATCGATTGAGCCACCCAGGCACCCTCAATCTCACAAATTCTTTTGAAACCTATGGTTTTTATTACTAGTGTATTTTCTGTTTTTGTATTAACAAACAAAAGTCTGAGCTATTAAAAAGTCAAAACACATGAACAAGGAACCAATTGCATTTAGTTCTTACTTACATCAGTTTTGGGAGCAGATAAGCAAAATTGAATAAGCCCAATCTTAGCCTTTTCAACTCTGGTTATGCCAGAATTTGCCACCTTTTGAGTAAGTACCAGCCCTTCTACCAGCTCACAGTCATCAATTGTCCCACTAAGAGAAAAGAAAACAAGAAGACGACAGTTAACAGGCAGAAATCTGTTAAGTTTAACAGATTGCCAATCAGGGCACACCTGGGTGGCTCAGTTGGTTGAGCGACGGACTCTTGATGTGGTATCAGGTCATGATTTCACAGTCATGAGATCGAGGACCCATGTCAGGCTCCATGCTGAACATGGAGTTTGCCTGGGATTTTCTCTCTGCCTCTCCCCCACTCCCTCTCTCAAAATAAACAAACATTAAAAAAAATACAGTGAGCCAAATAAAATCTGGGAGAAATAACTATTAAAAAAATAGATCACTAATAGATTAAAAATCATCAGTCGAATAAAACAGGTATCATTTATTAGTGCCCCATTCCTGAACTCTGATCACACTACTGCCTTGCCATCGTAAAAGGATATAAACAAACTCTTGAGATTCCCATATTAATACAAGTTATTAAAATTAATTTTTCTTTAAAAAGCTTATTTATTTTTGAAAGCAACTGAGGGAGGAGCAGAGAGAGAGGGAGACAGGAGAATCCCAACCAGGCTCTGTGATGACGTCCTCAACATAGGCTTGAACTCATGAACCATAAGATCATAATCTGAGCCGAAATCAAGAGACAGATGCTTAACCGAGTGAGCCACTGAGGTACCCCTTATTTTTACTGAAGTTAAAATTAGACATGCTTACCCAAGTTTCTTAACTATTTTAATGTCTCTCAGATCCACACTAGTAGCAGTGGCTGGGTCAATCACTTTCATCACTGCATTTACACTCATTGGAGAAAGCAGACTTGAATACTGAGAGACAACCTAGAATTAAAAAAATAATAATAAAATCAACTTCACAACAGAAAAAAATCCTAGTTCTTTAATGACAAAGATATTCAAGAAGTAATCTTAACCATTTTTCTTGGGTTGCAAAGGAAGAGTGGGAACACGAAGACAACATTCCATATAAACTGTCTTGTCAGTCATGTTGTCAGTCACCAAGGGCACAAAATGTGTCTGCTTGCTTTCCTGTTTTATTAATTTAGTAAACGGACTGTCTGAATTACTAATAATTCTATAGGAAATCCAAAAACCAAGTTAACTTTATGCAGACAATTCTTATCTAAAATGATCTTAGCCCTTATCATTTACATACTCATTCAATCTTCAGATGAAGAAATTTGAAGAGTCACACAGCTTAGTTTAGTGATGAACCCAGCACTAAACCCAAGTATTCTAGACTCTATGACCAATGCCTGTAACCACACTATTCTGTGTTACAACTGTGGACATTTAACAGTATCATGTACGTGACTAACACTAGCTCCCCATGTAACACTGAAATAAAATGAATGTATTGATATAAAGCTGATGAAAAAAAGGGGAAAATACAGGAGGGATGAAGAGAATGTGACAGAAAACAATTAACATTAAATGCACAAGAAATTCTTAGAAAAAAAATCAATGCTTGGGGCGCCTGGGTGGCTCAGTTGGTTGAGCGTCTGACTTCAGCTCAGATCATGATCTCGCGGCCTGTAAGTTCGAGCCCCGCGTAGGGCTCTGTGCTGACAGCTCAGAGCCTGAAGCCTACTTTGGATTCTGTGTCTCCCTCTCTCTGCCCCTCCCCCGCTCATGCTCTGTCTCTCTGTCAAAAATAAACAAACATTAAAAAAATTAAAAAAAAAATCAATGCTTTAAATTTGAAAATTAAAAAAAGCAGCATTGATTATTAGGTAAGAGGGACTATGGATGGGCAAACCTGTCCTTGGTTCCAATCTCAACTTACCCCCTATTTTTTACTTATTTAGGAGAGCGAGCATGAGTGGGGGAGGGGCAGAAACAGAGGGGGACAGAGGATCCAAAACAGGCTCTGTGCTGACAGCAGAGAGCCTGATTTGGGGGCTCAAACTCAACAATCATGACCAAAGCTGAAGTTGGACACTTACCTGACTGAGCCATTCAGGTGCCCCTCATCCTACCTCTTACTGACAGGTCTTGGGTTAGTCACTTAACTTCACTACATCTATTTCCCCATATGTAAAATGGGGATACAATTTATTTGAAAGCTTTGAAGGAGGAAATTTGACTTTAATTTAGTTGTACAAATTACTTCAGTTATCTAGACACTCCAGACCTAACATTTATGAGCTGTTTAACATCAAAAATCACAATGTAAGAGTTGCAATTCTTAAACTTTAAAATGTGATTTTTCTATGATCCCTTAGTACTGGACTCACCTTTGAGTTCAATGAAGTGGTAGCACTATTTAATAAAGTTTCTCTGTCACTCAGTTCCACAGGTCTAGACATGTCAGTCAAGATTTCAATACCCTTTTCCAAAGCCTTCTGGAATGACTCAGAAATGATGGTCGGATGAATCCCTGTTTGTTAAAATTTCGTTATTATAACACATGAACTACATATATGACACATATTAAAAACAGAAACTTTCAAAAAAAAAATACAAACTTTCCAGGCATTATAATTTCAAAGCAGTCATAATTTTAAATTTTTCTTGAAAGTTTATTTTGAGAGAGAGTGAAGAGGGATAAAGAGAGCACAAGAGCATGTGTAAGCAGGGGAGGGGCAGAGAGAGCAAGAGAGAATCCCAAGCAGGCTCCATGCTGTCAGCAGAGCCTGATGTGGGGCTTGATCTCACAAACCATGAGATCATGACCGGAGTTGAAATTAAGAGTTGGATGCTTAACTGACAGAGCCACCGAGGCACCCCAAAGCAGACATATTTTTTAAATTATCTAAACTGAGGCTTCATGGGGTGCCTGAGTGGCTCAGTCAGTTAAGCATCTGACTTTGACTCAGGTCAATGGCCTCACGGTTTATGAGTTTGAGCCTCATGTCAGGCTCTGTGCTGACAGCTCAGAGCCTGGAGCTTGTTGCAGATTCTGTCTCCCTCTCTCTCTGCTCCTCCCCTGCTTGTGCTCTGTCTCTCAAAAATAAAGAAACAAAAAAAATGAAAAATAAAAAAATAAACTGAGGCTTCAGTTATAAATAAAATAGTCTGAACAACTTTAGCTGCTATTATGGCTAATAATTTATTTCCATTTAATTTGGAACAGATCAATGCTGCACTCATGATACTTTAAGACTGAAGCCAAATTATATACTTTCCAAAACATCACAATTCTAAGAAGTAGAATAAGTGACTGGAGAGTTACTACTATGATTAAGCACTATTTACCAGTAGAAGAACCTATACAATCTCTCCCAAATCACTATTCTCATTTAGAGCCTAAGATTAGTAACACCACCACAACTTATTTTAGAAAAGCAAAATTCTATCAAGTTTCATTCAAAATAAAGCTTGGTTTAAAAAAAAGTAAGAAAGAAAAAAGAAAAAAAATTTCTTATTCATATGATAAACCAAGCAAAATTTAACCTAAAAATTCCTAATAATAAGATTCGTTATTCCAAATCAACTATCATATCTCCTATTACTTAGTATTTTTTGCCCTTTATTTAGGAATAAAACATGTCCCAAGTCCTACCTACCTTTCTGAAGAAGCTTGGTACAGGAATCTAAGAGAGAGCCAGCAATGATGACCACTGATGTGGTGCCATCTCCTGCTTCTATATCTTGCGCCTTAGATAGCTCCACCAGCTAAGGAAACAGAACATGCTAAGTTGCTCAATGAGAAATGTGAGGACCCAGTAACATCTAACTGAAATATAAAACGAATGGCTTTCTGATCAGTGTCACAAACAACTTGACTACTATTATCAACACTCTAAGATTCAACAAAATTTTTGACTTCTTGGGTTTCATTTTAAAATGATTGATATATCTGTGACACAAAAAATTCTGCTTAGGTATACTCTCTATAAGAAGCTGTATTATGATTTCTGGTTCAGACTATGGGTTGTAAATTTTTTCTCCCCAGCTATTAAAAAAGTTCCTGTCGGAAAGCATAAATAATGTTGTAGACTTGGAAGCTAAAAAAAATGCAGCATTCTAGATGACACAAGTGTCAGTTTGGAGTCCTCTGGAAGCTTATCTGAAATGACTCTGTGTAAGTAGAATCTGATTCACTTCAAAAGTCAACTTTACATAATTAAACGTAACTTTTTGATGGAATTTCTTTTCAAAGATATGGTGTCTTCTCACTTGACACTGGAATCATCACACTTAGCTGAATTGGTAATTATTTTTAATAAACACCAGTGTAAAGTTTAGACATGTGATTTATTTTGCACACAATTAAGATTACATTGCTCCCTTCCAACTAACACCCACTGAGCTAATAATTCACGGCATTTCATGTTTTTATCTCCTTTTTCCTCAACTACCTGGAACATTCCTGTGGACAAGGAGATTCATGTTTTATTACAACCTTGCACTGAAGAGCACAATGCTAGGCACACAATGCATCCTAAAAACATGCCTGCTTAACCTAAAGAAAATAAATTCACAATGCTTAAATACAATGTGATCAAAGAGACAAATTTAACTCTTTATAAATATCAAGCAATACACTTAAAAAACCCACTCATCTAAAATTATACTTACCATTCTGGCTGCTGGATGTAACACCTGCATTTGTTTCAGAATGGTGGCACCATCATTTGTAATGGTCACATCGCCTTTTCCATCTTGAATCTGGAAAGTTTTGTTTTTTGAAAACACTGTACTTCAAAAATTTTGTTTTCTTTACCCAGCACTATGACACCCTAAAAGCTCTAACTTTAAAACTTCTTAGTAGAGAAGTTAATTTATGTTTGCATAGCTTACAACTGTGCTTAATTTTAAATTCTCTTCCCTTATGTTAGTATACTGACTTAAGAATATACAGCAACAGCTTAACTTTACAAGTGCAATACTTGGCTTTACTCTAGCTTTTTTTTGTTTGTTCGAAGTGAAGGAATCTAGACACTGGATATAATTACTATTATTCCTGGGTTCATATCCATAGTAACAAATGACACTATGGATCTCCAAAAAAGATAGCATCAAGAACATAATGTACACACTTCTCACAGTTGAAATAGTAACTTATTTCTTGGTATTCTCAACTTAGCAGTATTCTCTTGCTGGAAGAACAAGTGAAATTCTACAGACCCATAGAGGGTCACAGTTATTTACCAATAAGAAAACACTGAACTCAAGCGCTCATAGCTATAGCCTTACTGTACTTTCCATGTAACAAAACAACAGAGAACTACTCTGGCGGACATACTTTCAATGTTAAAAGCGTCAAATAAAATATGAATTATAGTTAAGTCCTACTCACTCCAAAGCAATCTGTTATTCTTCTAAACTTTCAAAGTACCTTTCTAATACTTTTTATTTTTTAAGCAGCACATCCTAACCCTCTACTGAGATTTTGCAGTGTGGACAATAGCACTCAATCTGTAACAAACAGTTCAAGTTTTTACCATTTTATCCATTCCTTTTGGTCCAAGGCTTGTTCTAATAGCATCAGCAACAGCTGTAAACAGAAGGAAAAAATCAAGGCTCTTAAAACAAAATGAAACAAAAAAAACCCATGAAGTATTTCTCCTTTCAAATGATCATTTTGTCCTTATTAGGATATGGTATACAACTGTTTATACTGTGTCCACTAAAGAAAATTCATTGTCTAATAATAATCTACTGGAAACAGTAATTCCTTTAATTGTATGACATTTCATCTTTTGTTGGTACAAGTCACTGTAAATAACTTTGTGCCCTACCTATGGCAGAATACATTTTAAGAATTTACCTAATCTTTCCCTAAATATCAAAATAAATACAATGTAGTCTGAATGAAGACTGTATTTTCTCCATTCCTTAAGGCTTCCTAATATGCTATATAATTCCATTTATTTGTCTATTCTGTCTCTCCTACCTAAACAGTAATTTCTGAGGGCAAAGAGTTTTGTCCGCTAACGTGAGGCCAGTATATATATATGGCCCACGGTAAAATACCCTTTGGACACCTTCCAACCCTGTCACCAAATAAACCAAAACAAAGAGCCCAAATCTTAACCCAAACAAAAACCCAAAACTAAAACCCCAGCTTTCAGTCATCATCAATACATTATGAAATATATCTGGGGCGCCTGGGTGGCTCAGTCGGTTAAGCGGACGACTTTGGCTCAGGTCATGATCTCATGGTCCATGAGTTCGAGCCCCGCGTCGGGCTCTGTGCTGACAGCTCAGAGCCTGGAGCCTGTTTCGGATTCTGTGTCTCCCTCCCTCTGACCCTCCCCCGTTCATGCTGTCTGTCTCAAAAATAAATAAACGTTTAAAAAAACAAAAGTGGATACTTAAAATATATCTGGATATACAGTCTACTGTTCCAAAGTTAATTATTTGTCCCTAAGGATGTTTGTTTTAATAGTCCATTTACTATTTTCTAAGAAAAATTAGATGTGATGAACAGTCAAGTCAAATCCCCTTTTCTTTGACAAGCCTAAGACAAATAATTAGGCCTTCCCCTTCCTCACCTACCACCTCACCCCATATACACAAGGCTGAGATTGTGACCTAATCATTGTATACGCCACAACCAGCATAATACTTCCTCCTTTATTGTGTGAATGATAAAGATCTTTAGAGAAAATATTTGCTATAATTTAAAATTTTATTTTGTAATTTTAGGCTGCTGTTCCTAATTATCCAGTCAATATTACGTTTTCAGGCTACTGTAGTGTACCCACATGGCCATGATTCTACAAGCAGACCAATTCACTTTAAGAATGCCCTCACATTCAGGACACCTGGCTGGCTCCGTATGGAGAATATGTGACTTTCATCTCAGAGTAGCGGGTTCAAGCCCCACGCTGGGGCTATTTTAAAAAAGGCAAAAAAAAAAAAAAAAAAAAAAAAAAAGGCTCTGACATTCACCTGCAAAAAGTTAGATAACACACACATTATCCAAAAAAAAATAAAAGATTTTTTAGACTGCTTACATTTCCAAAACTGTCAGATGTTTAACATACTGTGTGGCACACAGTACAGTCTGTTAAATGACTCATGCTGAATAATACTAGACTTTTTTTTCACATTATCAACCAATCTGGGTGGGGGGGGGGGCATTTTTTGGATAACATCTAAATAAAAAACTGGCTCCCTGAATTAAACCGAAAATGCACCTAACTAAAGCAACTTTCCTCGATCAAGTTTGTTGAGTTTTGTCTGACTTGGAAAGACTAGTAGTCTCTGTTCTGAGTTCTCTTCAAGGTCAGGTTCACAGATAATTCATGTGGCCTCTGCTCACCGACCCTTCAAGATTGGCCCCATTTTACCCTTCCAATCTCACCTCTCGCTTCTTCATGCACTTTATGCCGTGATGGAATGCTCACTGTGTTTCAATATTCAATACACACTAGGTAACATCTCTAAGCCTTTGTTCTCATTTTTCCTTCCAGATTCTTCTATCTCAACTCGACTATTCTTAATTCTCACAACTCTAAAAAGAAAAGCCTCAATTTTACGGGGGAGAAAACCCTGGCTAGAGGTCGAAAGCCACCGAGAGAATTGTAACTCAGGTCTTCATTTCTACCATACACCAAAATATTCTATAAAACGAAAACGCCAACAAACTGTCCATATTTCTAGACTTGTGTTTCGTTGCACATACAGGGAGAACATAAAAGCACAGCCTAGATCTTTCCATATTCCCGAACAGGACGGTTAAGTCTTTCCCACAGCGCAATACAAAGGTCCCCGCCCCAATATAAGCACTAAGTTCTCAATTCGTTTCATTAGTTGCGCCAAGAGCTTACTTAAATGGTACTTTTCAAGGGCAAGAAAACTAAAATGGATTATGCAAACAACATTCTACCAATGGAACCAATAAGCAGATAAGCGATAGGGCTCTTGTGTCAGATCCCAAAGGACTGCAGCCGCACGTGCGGGCCTCGGCTGCTTTCTACTGGAGTGTGATGAGCGACCGAGGATGAAAACTTACGGGCGTCTGAGACCCAGAATGGGGCCAGTCCAAAGGTCTCCATACTAGGCACTGGGAATTACCGGCAAAAAACAGCACAGATCCCTCCAAAGAGGGATCTTTCCATCTATCACTGGAAAGACGAGATCATCTCAAGGAACAGAAAATGTGCCTTGGCAACCCAAGATCAGAATGACAGTGCAGACAGAACTCGACCCCGCACGGCCGCAGGTCAGACCCTGGGAGCGATACCTTTGGCCGCAGAGATGTTGCTGAAGCGGATCTGGGCCGGCTTGTCACGGTCCTGATAGGCGCTTTTGTTGCGGCCGCCGGCAGCCCCGGCGGGGGCCCCGCTCCGGGGAGCCACGTTCTCCGGCATGGCAAGGTCGGCTGGGTCTGCGTGGGCTTGTGGAGGACGGATGGAGCCGGATTCCGGACTGCCGCAGAATAACGGAAGGCACCCACGGCCTTCACGAACCTTCCAGAAAGCGGCGAGGGCGCCGGGGGGAGGAGGTGGAGAAGGGGGCCTGCCAAGTGGTGCGGCGCCGACGTGACGTAGCAGGCTGCCCGCCGCGCGCCTGTTGAGGCAGCTGCGGCAGGGAGCTGGGGGTTTACAAGGAGTCTTGGCCCCGGGCCCTGGGGGTGGAGGCATGGTGGGGGAGGACGCTTGCGAGGCCGACCGATCATCCCGTGATTTTAAAGGCGGGTGTTGGCCACCCACGTCGCCGGTGGCTCTGTGCTCGCCTGCAAGGTCCCTTCCGTTAACTCAAACTAGAAGCGTCTGCGAGGCGTTGTGGTCTCCCTGGTTACTCCTGAAAGGGCGGGACTGAGCCCTTTTTTGCTGGGTCGCTTAGTCTTGTATTTTATTCATTTTGAAATAAATGAATATTCGGTTTTGTTCATTTTGAGATAGAGTCGGAAGAGAGAGATTTGGAATGGGTATCTGTTTTCATATGCTTGAAGTGTTGTCTCCTATTGATTGATATTGAGTGGTAGAGATTAAGTGTACCGTCATTAAATCCGGGAATCTTACACGTTTTGAAGCTATGATTGCCTGCCAAACCAGCAGTCCTTGTCTAGTATAACCTTCTCGTTGTGTACTAGTTTCTTACACGTGACATGAGCCACACACAGGGAGCCTAAGAATTTTAATTACGATCATTTAGTTATGTGCTAGGTGCATTGCTAAACGCTTTACACGTTTTATCTCATTAACCTTCACAATACGATAATTTTATGAAGTGAGGGCCATTATTATTTTTTTTTTTTAGTAGATAAGGGAACCAAAACAAAGAACCGAAGCCCAAGGGGTACCTGTAAATAGATTGAAACCGTGTTCCCATACAGAGCTACTGACTTCCCCCGTCAAAAACTAAAACGGTTGGGCTTCTATGACCATTGTGTTTTATTATGGAAGTTCATGTAGGTGAAGTTCATTCAATGTTTATTCACGAGTGATTATTAAGCTTCCATAAAAGTGGCGGTTGCTTGGGATAGGTTCCAGAGTAGTATTTAATTCTGTGATCACACGCATTCAGGAAATTAGCACTAGAAGATAAGTCTTCCTGGGTGCTCTCTGAGCTGTATGCTTTTGATGCTGACTTCTCTTTTAAAAGGACCAGACTCTTGGACACCCAGGTAGCTCAGTAGGTTAAGCCCCCCACTCTTGATTTCAGCTCTGGTCATGATCTCACTGGTAGTGTGTTCAAGCCGGGCATGGCATCTGGCTCTGTGCTGACTGTGGAGCCTGCTTGGGATTCTCTCTCTCTCTCTGCCCCTCCCCCATTCGTGCTGTCTCTCTCAAAATAAACTAAAAAAAAAAAAAAAAAAAAAAATCCAGACTTTTTCCATGTAGCCATAAATGTCCTATGATTACTTGTTGAGACAACTGTTGTGTGGTGATGGAAATAGCATAAATTTGGGGATCTAAAATCCTGGCCTTGAGTTCTTCTACTCTGCTACTAATTGGTTATGTGATCTTAGGCAAGTCATTTGTTTTCTGGATCTCATTTTCCTCAGCTGTATAATAGGATTGAATTACATGATCTCTAAAGGGTTAAACTCTACCAATTTTATTAGTGTAAGGAGTAGACCTATTAGCTGTAATGGACAGAGCAGAATTTGGAAGATGCCATTACTAGCTTTTTGGGACAGTCTCCATGAGTAAGACAATTGCTTTGATTATCCTAAAGCTTTCAAGTTATAAATATTTTTTTTTCTTTTTCTGTAACAAATTGGAATTACTTAGCTCCCCCCTACCCCAGACTTATACAATAGATCAATGCTGAAGATTTGATTGCTTAAAAGTGTTGATGTACATTAATTCCTAATTAGAATTGGATTACAGTAAGTATTAAAATATGCAAACTTTTGTATCCTATGCAAAGCATTGTTAGTAGCGAAGGATGAAAATATTGAAAAAAATCCTATCAGATCCAAGCAGACACAAAGTGTGAGAATGTTGACAATAGTAATAGCCTTATGGAGATTCTTTAATGATTTGTAAAGTAGATTTTATAAAATAGTAACACTTAGCCAATCATCCAGATGAGGATTGTCTTCTCTAGGATGGATACTGAACCACTCACTAAGCCCCTAGTAACAAGACTGAATGAGGCACTGGCAGGGTTTGGAAAAGGAGGGAAGGATGTGTATATATTCCCTCTTTCCGCACAAAAGACAATGGTAAAAACTTCAGTGTGAAAACAATAGTTATTATGTATTATCTATTTTTCTTCTACCTTGCATTAGTTTATGTTATTGAGACCACAATTAAGCCCTATTTTCCTCAGCCATATTGCTCGCATCAAACTTTTTTTGTTTACCTTACAACATTACATGAAGCACAGGCCTGTTTTCCTTAAATATACTTTGATTTTCCTAATTTTTCCTGAAGGATTTCTAGTTCACATTTTTATCACTTTGTAAGCTTCCCAGTGAAAAAAATCCCTGTCTGAAAATGGGAAGAGGAAAAACCAAAAGGGGGTGCCTGGCAAACTTAGAAGCTTCATGACCTGTTGTAAGTAAACCAGATTTTCTGTTTAAAAATAGGAATGAACTAATGTTTAACTATTGTGGCATTATCAAGAGCTATAAATACTGCAAATTTGTGGGAAAAATAAATGATTGTTGTTTTGGGCATCAAGATGTCGGGCACAACACAAAACGGTACTTCCCATTGGAAAAAAAATTGAACCTGAATCTAATCAAGTTCCTAGATCTAATTTCTTTCTTTAAAAATTTTTTTATAATTTTTTTTCATGTTTTATTTATTTTTGAGAGAGAGAGAGAGAGGGAGACAACAGGTGGGAGAGGGGCAGAGAGCTAGGGGGACAGAGGGTTTGAAGCCCGCTCTGCTCCGACAGCAGTAAGCCCGATGCAGGACTCGAACTCAGGAACTGTGACATCATGCCCTGAGCCAAAATCCAGAGTCAGACATTTAACTGACTGAGCCACCCAGACACCTCCCTAGATCTAATTTCTAATTTACAGGTTAATAGAACATACAAGGATAGAATATAGTTTTTATTTTTATTTATTTTTTTAAGTTTATTTATTTGAGAGAGAGAGAAAGAGCACAAGGGAGGCAGAGAGAGAGAGGGAGAGAGAGAATCCCAAGAGGCTCCTCACTGTCAGCACAGAGCCTGATGCAGGGCTTGATCTCATGAACCATGAGATCATGATCTGAGATGAAATCAAGAGTTGGTAGCTCAACCAACTGAGCCAACCAGGTGCCCCAGAATATAGTTTTTAAAAATGATACCATGAGGATACAATCAATAAAATATAGAATGTGGGAAACTCTTCAGGAAAAATGACCTGCAAATAAATTGCAAGAAAAGAAAATAACCATGAAGATGGAAGGGGAATGTATAGATTAAAAGAGACTTCAGATAAATAAAGAAGGGGGCACAAGGATGGCTCAGTCAGGGGAGTGTGTGGCACTTGATCTGGGGGTTCTGAGTTTGAGCTGCGTGTTGGGTGCAATGAATGCTTAAATAAGTAAATAAACTTAAAAAACTAAAAATATGATACAAGCAAGATGGCTTAGTAAAATAGGGCTTAACCATGGTCTCAGTAACAAACTAGTGCAAAGGAGAAGAGAACTAATTGTTGCTTGCTGGCTAGTCAATACTTAAATACTCAGACAATTAAAAAATATGAAGTTTGTGAGACAGAAGTTTGAATATGGATTTATAGTTAACAACTACTAAGAAAGTTATATTCTTATGTGGAATAATTGTGGTTTTTTTAAGTGTCTCTTTTAGAGAAGCATACTGAAATATTTACCAATAAAGAGTTATATCTGGGATTTTTCAAAATAGTAAGGGGGAAGTAAATGAGAATAGAGTTGGAACAAGATAGGCAATGTGTTGGTATTTGTTGAAACGGTGATGGGGACATGATGGGAACCATTTGTGAGGTTGGGCTCTGTGCTGGGAGCTCAGAGCACGGAGCCTGGAGCCTGCTTTGGATTCTGTGTCTTCCTCTTTCTCTGCCCCTCCCCTCCCTTGCTCTCTCTCTCCTTCAAAAATAATAAATAAACATTAAAAAAATAAAAAGAGAGAGAGAGAGGGAGAATGAGAATCCCAAGCAAGCTCCATGCTGTCAGTGCAAAGCCTGATGTGGGGCCCAGACTTACAAACTGTGAGATCATGACCTGAGCCCAAATCAAGAGTCAGATACTTAACTGACTGAGCCACCCAGACACTCCTGAATTAAAATATTTCAAAATGCAGAATGAGAGTTTTATTCTGTGGCAATCTCATTCCAAATGCTTGCTATGATAGTTATTTTGATTCACACAACTCATTTAAATTTTTTTCTTTTATTTTTTATTTGAGAGAGAGAGAGCATGAGCAGGGGAGAGGGGCAGAAGGAAAGAGAGAGAATCTCAAGAAGGCTCAATGCTCAGTGTGGAGCCTGATCCCACCACCCTGGGATCATGACCTGAGCCAAAACCAAGAGTTGTATGCTCAATCAACTGAGACACCCAGGTGCCTCCAAACTAACTTATTTATTTATTTGTTTATTTATTTATTTATTTATTTATTTATTTGAGAGAGAGAGAGAGAGAGAGAGGGAGAGAGAGAGAGAGAAGGCCAGTAGGGGATAGGGGCAGTGAGAGAGAGAGAGGGAATCTTAAGCAGGTTCCATTCACAGTATGGATCCCATGACCCTGGGATCATGACCTGAGTAAAATCAAGAATCAGACACTCAACTGACTGAACCACCCAGGTGCCACTTGATTCATAAAGCTCATTGAAGGATATAAGGACACACAAGCTATGTGGAGGATTAGCACATGAATAAATTGAGCCCCTGTATGCTCCAGACCATCATCTACAACTCAGTCACCTAAATCAGAAATTGGGAATCATTCCTTTCATTTTTTCCTCTCTTCCCTCATGCAAAGCCTACAAATTTTACCTTCTTTGAATCAAGAATCTTTCTTATATTCTCTATCCTAAGTGTCACTGCCTTAGATCAGACCCATATCAACATCTATTTGCTTACTATGATACTGTAGCCTTGGCATTCCTTGCTCCTTCAGTTTATTTGCCACACTGTCACATAGAGGAATCTTTTAAAAATGCAAATCTGGGGATGCTTGGGTGACTTAGTGGGTTGAGTGTCTGACTCTTGACCTCAGCTCAGGTCATGATCTCATGGTTTGTGAGTTCGAGTCTGTGTTGGGCTCTGTGCTGACAGCATGGAGCCTGCTTGGGATTCTGTCTCTCTCTTTCTCTCTCAAAAATAAATAAATAAACATTAAAAAAAAAACAACCTGGCAAATCTGATCTTCCTATTACTCCTTTGCTTACAACTGTTCAGTTATCCTCAATGACCGAGTATAAAAGTCAGCATTATGTGTAAACTTTCCATCTCTGTGACACAGGCTGTTTATCTTTCCAGATTTATTACCATAGGTTCCTCATTCTACTCTTGTTACTCTAGAAGAGGAAAAATATCTTTTTCCTTCTGCCCTTCTAGCTCCTTGGCTGGGGCTCTGTAACAAAAGATAGATTAACAAGAGAAAAGCATACACGTTTATTTAATATGTTTCATGTGGCATGGAAACTTGATAAGGAAATGAAGACCTGAAGAAGTGGTTAAACCTGAGTATTTTTATGCTAGATTTGATGAAGAATGGAAAGTTGTGGGAAAAAATGTGATACGACAAAAAGGTATGAGCTAAGGGTTGTAAACTGGGAAAACTCAGCAAACCTGTTTGTTCAGAGTCCCCTTGGCACCCCTCCATCTTTGGAGATAATAATGCTCTGGGTATAGAGAGGGCAACTCTCACATGAGAGTCTTCTGACCTGCTTCACAAGAGAAGGGGGGAGATCAGGGAGTCCTTCCTGTACCTGTTATTTCCAAGTTTTGTTTCTCACGTTTCTTCAAATATTCAATATGCCAAAGTTCCATATTTTGGGGTAGAATATCTTGAACCCTATTGTTGCACTATGGGGTTCATAGTGTACCTCAAAACACCACTCTGTTTCATGTCTCCTTACATAGGAACATGCTGTTTCCCCTGCAACATGTCTGGCTTTTTGTTGGTTTGCAGCCTTTGGAGCTTCCTGGGTGAAATCTCAAACCAGGTCCCATACATGGAGGGCAGGAGAGACTGAATAAAAAGGCAGACCACTCAAAACTGGTAGGTGGCAGTTTTAATAAGCAAGGGAACTTACTTATGAGGCTTGTCTTGGATGACTGCAAGATAAGCAGATCTCTGCATGAATAATTTAAAGTTTATATAGAGGCCTTAATTGGGCTCAGTCACATATACCATCCAGATGGTCTGAACAACACCTTACTCTCTATAGACTATGTCCTTGGAATAGCTCCCCCTGTGGGAACTGGCAGAATGTACATTCCAAGGACAGGGGAGTGGGTGAGGAGACTCTCATATTCCAGGTCCAGCTCGTGGGTCAACTAGTATCATGTCCTCTTGATTAGCTTCTTTAACACTATTTACCATTAAGCCATTCCTTGATCTACACAAGCTGAGTTAATCAATCTTCTTTTTTCTACTACCAAATCTGATAGTTATTTCTAGGTACTGAGTAGTAGCAACCCTTAGTTCATTGTATTTTAATCATTTGTTTAAGTAGAGGGGTAAAAAAATAATTTTCCCTTTATTATTGTAAGTTCTTATCTGGGACCCCTAAAACAAAAGACAGATTAATGAGAAAAACAAAACAAGTTTATTAACATGTATCCCTAATGTATACATGTGAGATACCCAGGGAAAAATGAGTAACTCAAAGTGATGGCTTAGAACTCCAATTTATATACCATCTTCAACTAAAGACAAAAGAAAGAAAGTTGTAAGGAAGGCCTGTTATGGGCAGATGTCCAGGAAAAGCACAGGAAAGAAGAGTAAGATTTGTTAGCCAGTTTTAATTCCATGCCTTCTTCGTTAGTAAAGCCTACAGTTGTCTCCTGCAATTAACTTTTGTCTTTCCTGGTAGACAGAGGTGGGACACCTTTGAAAATTTACATCCTTCTTTTAGGCAAATAGGGCCAGAAGCTTTTCTTATATCTGTTTCTTCTCACTGCCTTTAGCTCAAAATAATCCTTATGCCAAAATGGCATATTTTAGGGTGGCATATTCTGCTCCCCTTCATTTATATATCATCTTCCCTTACCAGAATGTAAGATTTTAGGATACATTCATTTTTGTATCCCCTAAAGCCTAGCAGAATGACTGGCACAAAACTCTCCACTAATAGCTGTTGAGTGGCTGGCTGATTGGAGAGTGAATGGTAATTAAAGTGAATTTGAAAAGGTGGAGTAGAGACAGAGAACAGGAAGAGTTTATTGCAAAACTTTGGGGCCCTTGTGTTTGCCCTTTATTTCAGTCCACATTTCTTATTTTAACACTTTTAGAGATGGAAAATCTTAAGAAAAAAAAACACCTATTTCTTGCCTGAGATCAAAAGTCTGTGAGCCATAAAAGGAGTAGTGTAAGAGGAGAAGTGACCAGTTGCTTAATGGAACTTAGAATGTAAACCTATTTGGTCATAATGAAAAGGAAACCTGTTTTCTGGGAAGGCTATCTTAGGTTTTCATATTTTCCATTTGAGCCAGGGCTTTAGAGTCTTTTCTTTTGCTGTTGCCTTGCCTTAGGCAATTCTTTCTTTCTTTCTTTCTTTCTTTCTTTCTTTCTTTCTTTCTTTCTTTCTTTCTTTCTTTCTTTCAAAGAGCAAGAGAGAACAAGCGGGGGAGAGGGGCAGAGGTGGAGAGCAAGAGCGAGGGAGAGGGAGAGAATCTTAAGCAGGTTCCATGCTTGGCCTGGTGTCATATCCGGGGCTCAATCCAATGAACCTGGGATCATGACCTGAGCTGAAATCGAGTTCAGGGTGCTCAACTGACTGAGCCACCCAGGTGCCCCCCACTTAACATGTTTTTATGATTCATGGATGTTGTAGCATGTATCAGTACCTCATTCCTTCTCATGGGTGAATAATATATTGGTTTTTTGAAACTATATGGGTACAAAATTCTATAACCTATGCATTTCATTTCAGGATTGTAAAGAAGGTGTTAACAGAATGTTATAAAAAGGAGCTTCGGAGCTGAGCCGCTGATCTAGCTGGAAACACAAGACACACGCATATATATAAAGGCAAATAACAATCCTAGAAAACACATTATGTTATTAGGCGTTAGTTAAATTTTCTTGGACAAAAGGTGGACAGGTAATGATCAGGCAGAGATTACATCTGAGTGATAGATCCTATTCAGTTAGTGGATTGGCAAGGCCTGGGGTGAGATGCAGCCTTTCCAAAGTTAAACTACCACCTTCATTCATAGAATAGTTCCCCATGTCAGGTGGTCTTCACCCAGTGATCTTTCCTTTCAGTAGGCCCTGAAGTAATGAAGGGAATCAGCGGAAGTAAAGTGATTCTTCTGGAACTTTATGGATAGCTCCACGGTGGCAGTCCTAGGCGATGGGTTTTGCAGAGCAAATCTGTTGGCTACCAATACCGACCGCTGGCGGAATTTCGCCCTCATTCGTCCCGCGCTCCTTTGCCTAGGCTATTTAGGCCCATCCCGGGTGCCGTAG
The DNA here is from genome assembly GCF_018350195.1 of Panthera tigris. NCBI lineage: Eukaryota > Metazoa > Chordata > Mammalia > Carnivora > Felidae > Panthera > Panthera tigris. The sequence continues at coordinate 79,328,967 of NC_056662.1, forward strand.
CGAGGCTGCGCTCAGCTGCTGGGGGGCGGGCCCGCAGCTGACCATGGCGGGCGAGCTTGAGGGTTCCAAGCCTCTGAGCGGGCTGCTGAGCGGCCTGGCCCAGGAAGCTTTCCACGGGCATCAAGGCATCACAGAAGAGCTGCTGCGGAGCCAGCTCTATCCAGACGTGTCACTGGAGGAGTTCCGCCCCTTTCTGACTAAGATGAGAGGGATTCTTAAGGTATCGATCCTCCCTGCCGCGGCCACGGAACCCAGCTCCTTCCCTTCCATCCTCAGATTGGTTCCCCAGAAGTTGAAAAGGCTTTCCTTCTGACACCTCCACTCCGTGGGCTGTACGTTATGTTCCTTCAGATCCGAGGCGCTTGCCCTGTCGCCCGTTCTCACTTTCTTAGGGGTGACCCTTTTCTGCTCAAGCTCCCAGCCTCGCAGCAGTGTTGACCAACACGCACCGAAGAGGACGCTGGGTTTTTCCCTCAACTTTTCCTCTGTAGTTGTGTGGGCAACAATTTCGAGTTGCCTCGGCTGATCTGTGCGCTCCAGATTAAAATTAAAAATTAAAGAACTGCTAAATCAGCTTTCCCGGGTTGTGGAAGTGGGGAGTGTTTAAGTGAGCCACTGTATGCTGGGATGGGGGTGGATTGGCTGGAGCGAACCCCTGTGAACTAGTGCACTGTATGGTTAAGAGAGCACATTGACCAGCTTGAAGTCAAAGTGTAAGTCAACCTGTCCGATAGAAATGTAATGAAAGCTAAATATATAATTTAAAAATTTCTAAAAGCAACATTAAAAAAGTAAAAAGAAACAGATGAAATCAATTTTATTTCATTTGACTCAGTATATCCATAGTATGATCTTTTTGTGTAATCGATACACAAAATGTTAATATGGTATTTTATTTTTTCACCAAGTCTTTGAAATATTATGTATATTTTACACTGAAAGCACATATCAATTCGTACTACCCAGATTTCAAGCGACCAGTGGTTACATATAGCCACTATATTGAACAGCACTGGTTTAGACTGAGAACTAGTCATAGGAATGAATCCAGTGCCAAAATATACTCGAGAGATAGGCAATAAAAATGATTTTAGATTTTTGTGGGCTTCCTATGTGTTAGAAACTGTCCTAGGTGGACACTCATTTTAAAGAATAGGAAACAGGCTCAGGGACCTAAGTCTAGTTGGTCTAAAATCGCACTTTGATTAAAGGCAATGTTGAAATTTCAGCTGTTTTTGCATCAGTTTGTTTCAAAACTGCTTAGACTTTAAAAAGGCAGTTGTGTTTTTCTTTTTTTAACTGCTTTTGCGTATAGGATTTGAATCCAGAAAAAAAAACAACAAAGCAATTATTTCACAAAAAGTACACACATTGTCGCATGGAAATATTAGGAGTGATATCTCAGGTGTGATCCTAGACATTCTGAGTAATTTTGTTTATTTTATTTTATTTATTAAAATTTTTTAAATGTTTATTTTTATTTTTGAGGGGGGGAGAGAATGCGAGTGGGGGAGGGGCAGAGAACGTGGGAGACACAGAATCCAAAGCAGGCTCCAGGCTCTGAGCTGTTAGTACAGAGCCTAATGCGGGGTTTGAACTCTCCAACCAAGAGATCATGACGTGAGCCAAAGTCTGACGCTCAACCAACTGAGCCACCCAGGTGCCCCTACTTTATTTTTTAAACATTTATTTATTTGTGTGAATGGGGGAGGGTCAGAGAGAGAGGGGGACACAGAATCCTCAGCAGGCTCCAGGCTCTGAGCTGTCAGCACAGAGCCTGACTCGAGGCTCCATCTTGGGAGTGGTGAGATCATGACCTGAGCTGAAGTCAGATGCCCAACAGACTGAGCCACCTAGGTTTCCTGTATTTTATTTTAAAAAATATTTTATTTTATTATTTTTTAAACATTTATTTATTGTTGAGAGACAGAGACAGAGCGCCAGCAGGGGAGGTGCAGAGAGAGAGGGACACAGAATCCAAAGCAGGCTCCAGGCTCTGAGCTGCCAGCACAGAGAGAGCTTGATGTGGGGCTTGAACCCAAGAATTGTGAGATCATGATCTGAGCAGAAGTCTGATGCTTAATTGACTGAGCCACCCAGGTGCCCCTAAAGATTTTATTTTTAAGTCATCTCTACACCCAATGTGGGGCTTGAACTCACAGCCTTAGATCAAGAGTTGCATGCTCTACTGACTAAGCCAGCCAGGAACCCCTATTCTGAGTAATTTTAGTTGATAACATAAACACTAATGAATGCCTTTTATTTGTTATCAAATCTTATTCTCTGAGTGGGCAGAAAAGGTTTCCTAGAGAATTTGACTTCTTACCTGGGTTTTTGAGGTGTTTGCTAGGCCTGTGGGGGGGATGAGGATGACTGACTGCGGTCCAGGAAGTAAGAACAGCATGTGTGTAGCCAGTGTCTTAGGAGCTCCAAACATTGGGGGCTGCTGGTCTTTGGGTGGACAATATTTTGATTCTTTTGTTTGATTATGAGATACAAATTGCAGGATACCCAGAGAAGACACTGCCTAGAAACTGTCTTCCTTGTTTTCATTTAAATATATTGCTGAATAATATCCAGGTATTGCTCTCTCTCCTTTCAGTCCTCTGCCTGACGATGGAATACTTCAGTTTTCTGAGTAATTCTGCGCTGAAGAGCTAGCACGGCTCACTTAGTGGTGGGAGTAGAACAAGATTTGCCTTTGCTTTGCAACACAGCCTCGGTATAACTGATTGAGATAACCAGGGGAAAAGCATTTGATTGTTTGACTTAGAACTGAAACTATATGACATCTAGTTCTAGATGGCATCTAGTTCCAATATTCATTTACCTTTTTAAGCAACACTGAGGTATAAACATTTCTCTAATTCTTAGGAAAACATACGCAAACAAGATTTTTATTTTTATTATTTATTTATTTATTTTATTAAATGATTATTTATTTTGAGAGAGGGAAAGTGCACAAATTGGGGAGGGGCAGAGAGAGAGGGAGAGAGAATCCCAAACAGGCTCTGTGTTGTCAGCACAGAGCCAGATGCGGGGCTTGGTCCCAAGAACCATAAGATTATGACCTGAGCTGAAATCAAGACTGGGACGCCTTCAGTTAACCAACTGAACCACCCAGGAGTCCTGCAAACAAGATTTTTAAACAAAAGGCTTTGAGCATGACCTTCTGCAATAAAAGAGAATGTACACAAACAGTCATGATGCAAGGATGCTGCAGTATTTGGAAATAGGGGACTGAGTAAACTGTGGACAGAAAGGGGTATTACAGGTTTCTTGGAGATGCCATTTTTGCTGCTCTTGAATAAAGTGTAGAATAGAGACTGAAGTGAGGGGCAGTGTATAGGGCATTCCAGGCATTCTAGGAGAATGTAGAGCAGGGTCAGGAAATGGTAAATAGTCCAATTTGACCATAGCATAGTGGTACCCAATATGGAGTATTGGTGGAGGAGCCAAGAAAAAAAATGAAGCAACCTTTTATTTCTTTTTTTTTTTTTTTTTTTTTAATTTTTTTTAACGTTTATTTATTTTTGAGACAGAGAGAGACAGAGCATGAACGAGGGAGGGTCAGAGAGAGAGGGAGACACAGAATCCGAAACAGGCTCCAGGCTCCGAGCAGTCAGCACAGAGCCCGACGCGGGGCTCGAACTCACATACCGCAAGATCGTGACCTGAGCAGAAGTCGGACGCTTAACCGACTGAGCCACCCAGGTGCCCCAACCTTTTATTTCTTTATTCCTGTTAACCTTAATTCCTGCTCTTAAGCAAGGCATACTTTTTTTTTTTTTTACTGTGGCAAAATACTTATAAAATTTATCATCTTAACCATTTTAAAGTGTACAGTTCAGTGGTATTAAATACATTTATAATGTTGTGCATCCATCGCCACCATCCATATAAGTCTCTGGCAACCAGCATTCTACTCTCTATTTCTATGATTTTGACTACTCTGAGTATCTCGTGTAAGTAGAATCATACAGTATTTGTCTTTTTTGTGGCTGAATTAATGTTGCTCAGCATAATGTCATCAAGGTTCATGTTGCATATGGCAGGATTTCCTTTTAAAGGCTGAATAATATTCCATTGTACGTGTATATCACACTTGCTTTTTCCATTCATGTCCTTGGACACTTGGGGTGCTTCCATATTTTAACTATTGTGAATTATGCTGCTGTGAACACAGGAGTGCAGATATTTCTTTGAGACCCTGCTTTCAATTCTTTGGGATATATAGCCAGAGGTGGAATTGCTGGATAATATGGTAATTCTATATGTAATTTTTCTTTTTTCACAGTGGCTGTACCACTTTACATTCCCACCAACAGTACATAAGAGTTCTGACTTTCTGATTTCTTTATATCCTTGCCAACACTTGATAGTTTGTTGTTTTTGTTTTTGTTTTGTGATGCTAGCCATCCTAATGAGTTTGGAGTGGTCAAGGTATATACATTTTTACATATAGATGACAGTAGAAGTCAAAACATTTTATTCTTTTGTCTTTGATTGAAACTCCACAGAGTTTCAGCTATCTTGAATTCAACATGCAGGCTAGAAGAGCAGAGAGGAAAATACTAAAAAAATGCAGGAGTCTAAGCAAAGAGAAACTAACTGAGGATAAAAGTGAGTAGTACCTCATCTCATTTGGTGCCATAGCTTTCAGTCATCTATAGAGAATCCAGTTCTGTGAAGAAAGTGAAAATGAAGATGGACAACAGAGGTTGGAGGAAAGAAAGGAAAGGATGCATAACTCCCTGCACGGTATAGGCAGCGGGTATACATGTTAGACTCCTTATTGCCAGCTGCCTGCATTCATTCATAGGCTGTTTCAGATAACCTGAGCTGCACTCTTTCCCTTGAACCTTCACACTGTGCCCAGATGTAATGCAGTGATTGCTGGCATTTGTAGTGGTCTCTGTTTTCCACTTGGATGGAGCTTTCCTACCCTACTTGGCTGGGACATCGATCCTCTTGAGCATTACCTATTGCTCACAAAAGGGCAAACCTTCCTTCTGCTTATACATCTATGAAGCTGGCCATTCATTTGCTCTAGCTTTATTTATGGTAGCTTCTGAGGAGCAGTGAAACCAGTGAATTGAGAGTGGTGTGTTTAATTAGGGAGATGACATTGTGTATAAATACTCTGCCATTTTAACCTATTTTTTGGTTTATATTTATAATTCAGTTTCTTCTAGATATGTATTTGCATATTCTCTATTTCTTGCTTCTGCTGTTAACCTTGCAGGGATGCTCCTTGTTCTAGTTTACTGGAATTCTAGAGGAAGATCTTAACTGAAACTAGATCACTTTTTGTATACTTATGTTCTGTGTTCACTACTGCCCTCTGTTGGTGATAATTTTGTGTTCCCTCACTGAAATTTCATACTAAACAAAAAACAAATTTTATTAAATTTTTATCTTAATTCCAGTGTAGTTCACATGCAGTGTTACATATTAGTTTCAGGCGTGCAGTATAGTGATTCATCAATTCCATATATTACCCAGTGCTCATCATGACAAGTACATTCCTTAATCCCCATCACCTATTTCACCCATTCCCCACCTGCCTCCCTTCTGGTAACCATCAGTTTGTTTTTTATAGTTAAGAGTCTGTTTCTTGGTTTGTCTCTCTCTTTTTCTTTGCTCATTTGTTTTGTTTCTTAAATTCCACGTATGAGTGAAATCATGTGGTATTTGTCTTTCTCTGACTGACTTATTTTGCTTGGCATTATACTCTCTAGCTTCATCCAAACAAAAATTTTTAATGAGAATTCTGTTGGCTTTTATCTATTGTTGACATACTCCTATACAACAAAAGTCAAGTTACAGTCAAAAGTTAACTTATCTATTTCTCTTTTCTTCTATGATTTGAATTTAAAAATATGTTTAGGTCTTTTTTTCTTTTTTTTTTAAGTAGACTCTATGCCCATCCTGGGGCTTGAACTCCGTCCTGAGATCAAGAGTTACGTGCTCTGCACATTGAACCAGCCGGGCACACAGGTTTAGATCCTATTTTAGAAGTCTTGAAATGCAAGCAATAGCTTATGGATTAATAGCTACCAGTGATCCTTTTCCCCTTGCCAAGGTTTATTGAGATGTAATTGACAAGTAAACCAGTGATGCTTTTAAAGCATGCATTGTATCTCCTTAGTTTCTGGCTTTCAGCCATTCCAAATTCATGGCTTCACATCAAACTTAAAATCCAGTCCTTTTACTGTTGTCCATAAGTCTTTATGATCTCTCGGTATCTGTTTCTCTGATCACATTTTCTCATTTCCAGCCACACTAGTCTTCTTGTCTTTCTTTAAACATGCCAGGTGCTTTCTGACTCTTCAGGGCCTTTGCAGTTGTTCCTCCATATGCCTGTAATAATCTTCTGCCAGATATTCATATGGAGTGTTCATTTGCTTCATTCATTCTCTACTTAAAAGTGCTGTTCTGTGAGGTCTTCCCTGATTTATCCAAAGAGTCTCACCTTTCCTCCCCTACTCTTTTTACGCTGCTTTACTTTTCTTCATACTCAGTACTACCTGAAATTATATTATGTACTTATTAGCTTATTTGTTGACTTCCCTGTTGGAATGTAAGCATTAAGAGGGCAGGACTTCATTATTTTTATCTTTTTATTCCTAACTTCTAATACTGTTTCTAGCATGTGGTAGTAAAAATCTGTAGACTAAGTGAATGAGTGGCTAGTGCTTAAATATGGAGATTGCCATTAAAAAGATAGGCATGAGAGAAACCTACACATTTATCTATATGGGGAGAGCTGGAAGTTATAATATTCTAAGCCAGGGGTCAGCAAACTATGGCCCATTGGATGAATCTGGCCTGCAGCCATTTTTATTTTTTAAAGTTACTTTATTATTTTTATTTTTTTAAGTTTATTAATTTATTTTGAGAGAGAGAGCATGGGAGGGGGCGGAGAGAGAGGGAGAGAGAATCCCAAGCAAGCTCTGCACTGCCAGACTGGAGCCCAATGTGGGGCTTGATCCCACGAACTGTGAGATCATGACCTGTGCTAAAATCCAGAGCCGGATGCTTAACTGACTGAGCCACCCAAGCTCAAGATTTTATTTTTAAGTAGTCTTTATTCTCAATGCTGGATTTGAACCCACAACCTGAGATCAAGAGTCTCATGTTATATTGAGCCAGCCAGGTGACCCCACTGCCATTTTTGTCACATGCTTATTTATTTACATTTTGTCTTTAGCAATTTGCATTATTACAATAACAGTTGAGTGGTTGTGATAGAGATACGGCCTTAAAAAACCTAAAATATATACTATCTGAACCTTTACAGAAAAAATGTGCTGTTTTCTGTCTCAAACATCTATTCTTAAACTCCTGTTTTTTTAATTTATTTTTTTATTTAAAAAAAAATTTCAAGTAGGCTCTGTGCCCAGTGTGGGCCCAATGTGGGGCTTGAACTCACAACCCTGAGATCAAGATCTGAGCTGAGAGCAGGACTCGGATGCTTAACCAACTGAGCCACCCAGGTTACCCTTAAACTCTTGTTTAATATTTGGAAACAATATACTATATAAAAATTTTTTTTTAATGTTTACTTATTTTTGGGAGAGGGAGAGAGTGTGAGCAGGGGAGGGGCAGAGAGAGAGAGAGGGAGACACAGAATCCGAAGCAGGGTCTAGGCTTTGAGCTCTCAGCACAGAGCCCAATGCGGGGCTCGAACTCATGAACCAAGAGATCATGACCTGAGCTGAAGTCGGCCGCTTAAGTGACTGAGCCACTCAGGCGCCCTGAAACAATATACTATATAAATTATGTTTAGAAGTTGGTTACTTGATAAAAAATCTGGAAGCTGGAAATAGGGATTATTTTGTGTTCTGTCCTCTTGGGGAACTTTACTTCTTGTTCTTTAGGTTCATGAGATCTGTGGTAAATAAGAAATGAGCCTTAATGTTTCCGTGGTACTAAGTGTGTGTTCTTTTTTTTTTTTTTTTTTTAATTTTTTTTTTAACGTTTATTTATTTTTGAGACAGAGAGAGACAGAGCATGAACAGGGGAGGGTCAGAGAGAGGGAGACACAGAATCTGAAACAGGCTCCAGGCTCTGAGCTGTCAGCACCGAGCCCGATGCGGGGCTCAAACTCACGGACCGTGAGATCATGACCTGAGCTGAAGTTGGACGCTTAACCAACTGAGCCACCCAGGTGCCCCATAAGTGTGTGTTCTTCATAAGACATAGAATTTGAATTTGGATTTTTTTTTTAATATTCAGAGTATGTGAAATTTATGTGTTTATTAATGTAATATAAGATAATATAAAACATAATGTTATGAGCGGGCAAATCAAGTAAAAACTATCAACGTGAAAACTGGTTTAAACTTACATTGGAAAATAACTTATAGATAATATAATATTAAGACTTGAAGAGCAGCTGGCTGGCTCAGTTGGAAGAGCATGAGACTTTTGATCCCGGGGTTTAAGTTTGAGCCCTATGTTGGGTGTAGAGGTTACTTAAAAAAATGAAACATTTAAGGGGTACCTGGCTGGCTCAGTTGGAAGAACATGCGACTCTGGTCTCGAGGTTGTGAGTTCAAGCCCCATGTTGGGTATAGAGATTACTAAAAATAAATAAATAAATAAACTTAAAAAAAATGTATAATAGTAAAAAGCTATAAAAATATTTCTATTTTATATATTTCTATTTTAAATTCTATTTTAATCCAGTCAATTAGATTGACTGGAAAGAAAGGACCTGTGGTAATACAGGTTTTGTATATCATGTAATTCATGTGTATCATCTGAAGTGCTCGGTTTAATTTGTTTGTTTTTTGTTGAGCTACCTGTATGTTTTCCCTTATTAATTTTATTATAAATATTTAGTCTCATTAAAGAAAGTTTAGAAATGTGAGATGTGTAAAAACATACTATCTGTTGACATAACCAGTGTTAATGTTTTTGTGCATTTACGTATACCACAGATATTATTAAGCATCTTAATACATGTCATGCCCTGTGCTTGGGATACAGCATACAGCAGTAAACATCACAGCTATAGTCCCTGCCCTTGTGGAATACATAGTTCTTGAGGAATATAGACATTAAGCCAGGGGTTACCTTTTGAAAAGGCAGCCAGAGTGTGCCAACTGATGCAGATTATAGGCAGTTTAGAATGGTTCCTAGCCCACTCTACAACATGAACATAGAAAGAAAAGCAGGGAAAGGTCTACTTATTAAGTACAATGAACTAAAAGGAAAGGAGAGAAACAGCACAAAAGTAATTTACCTCTGGTCCCAAGGTTGGGGTTTCTCATGAATATAGTTGACTACGATCATGATAATATCTTTCCTAAATGAGGATTGGACTGCTTTGGGACCCTATTTTAAGTTTCCTGACTTGGTCTTTAGGGCCTAATTATTAGCTGTCAGAACATCACCTGAACAGTCCAGGATGCACCCATAAAGTAGCTCTGTCTTCTTGCTGGGCTCAGCTTGCTTTCTGTGTCTCTTCTCAGATCTTGAAGCATGTTCTCAAGTAGTTCCTCCTTAAGAAAAGGTATATGAGAGGTCACTTTTTTCTTTTTAAGTCTTAAAAAAGTGTCTTTAGTCTCATACTTAATTGCTAGTTTGGTTGAAAATGTATTTCTAGGTTGTGAAATTGACTCACAGTTTTGAAGTTGCGAACTTTTTCTCTGTGAGCTTTTGGGATTTTCTTTTTATCCTTTATTTCCTTGAGTGTCCTTGGTTTGTGGTTTTCTTTTCTTTCATTATTTTGGCCACTGTGGACCCTTTGAATTTGGAGACTTGACCTTTAGTTCTGGGAAATGCTGTATTCCTACTTTGATGATTTTTTTCCCTCTTTTTTTCTCTAGTCTCTTTTTAGCACTCTGATTTTGAATGTTAGAGCTTCTAGACTGAATCCTTAATTTTTCTTTTATTTTCTCTATTTTCCATTTCTTTCTTTGTTCTACTTTTTGATCGATTTCCTAAACTTTATCTTCTAGCATTTTAATTGAATTTTTCACTTGATCATGTTTTTAATTTCCAGGAATTTTATTTTGATGTAGACAGTATACTACTATGTTTAGTCAACATGTGGGAGAAAAAGGTTTTTTTCTTGATCCTCTTAGGGACCTGGCCACATCTGAAAATTAAACTGACAAAAGACAGGTTAACAGGAGAAAAGGATACAAATTTATTTCATATAAGTTTTGCATGACACAGGAGCTTTCATAAGGAAATGAAGACCCAAAGAAACAGTTAGACCTGAGTATTTTATGCTGGGTTTGGTGAAGAGGTCACAGGAGGAGTAGGGGAGTATGAGGTAATTGTAGTAAACTGGAGTAAACTTTAGCAAGGCCTGTTTGTAGGGTTCTTTTTGACATCTCTTTGTCTTTGGAGATAAGGATGCTGCTTTCTTCTGGGTATAGAGAGGGCACCTCTCACATGTGGATTTTATGACCTATTTCGTGAGAAAGGAGTGGGGGAGAAGGTCAGAGACCTTCCTGCTCTGCCTTTTCTCCAACTACTTCATTTTCCAAGAATCCTTATGCCAGCTGTATTTTGGGGTAGCATGCCCTGAACCCCATCATCAGCAGTCTTTCCTCTTTTTTTAAAACACAAGGGGGTGTATACAATACATAATTTTCTTCATTTGATTTAAAAAAAATTTATTTATGGGGTGCCTGGGTGGCTCAGTTTGTTGAGTGTCGACTCTTGATTTCGTCTCAGGTCATGATGCTAGGGTTGTGGGATTAAGCCCCGGGTTGGGCTCCTTGCTGAACGTGGGGCCTGCTTAAGATTTTCTCTCTCTCTTCCTGCCTCTGCCCCTCTCCCCTGCTCGCATGCTCTCTCTCAAAAAAGAAAAAAAATTACCATGAGTGATTTTTATATGCTATTTTTCAGTATTAGGAATTTGGTACACTTGTACTCAGCATGGGTAAAAGCTTTTTTTCAGAGGCTTTTAATGAACATTGTATTGCTGAGATGTTTTGGGGTATGATGTAAGTAGAAAATGTTAAATTCTGGCTGAGGGATACCCTACTTAATCTTTTTAATATTCCAGTAGTTTAATATTTTGCAAACTCTGGTGTATATTTTTGGTTTTTAATATTTGTTTATATCATTTTAATTTTTTAAAATAGTGTTTATTTTTGAGAGACAGAGCACGAGCTCAGGAGGGGCAGAGCGAGAGGGAGATACAGAATCTGAAGCAGACTCCAGGCTCTGAGCTGTCAGCACAGAGCCTGACACGGGGCTCAAACTCATAAACTGTGAGATCATGACCTGAGCTAAAGTCGGATGCTTAGCCAACTGAGCCACCCAGGCGCCCTGTTTATATTATTTTTAAAGCACATTTTAATCCTAGTTTCCAAATAACCTGGAAAATTTTGTGGTAAGTATTTATAGTAAAAGCAGAAGCTTTTTCTTTTCTTTTCTTTTCTTTCTTTCTTTCTTTTTTTTTTTTTATAAAAGCAGAAGCTTAAAAGTGTATTTGGTATTAGGTGTGTAAAATGAATGAGTTGACTGCCCAGTAGTGATACTTTTTAAAAAAATGTTTTGTTTAGTTTTGAGAGAGAACACATGAGCAGAAGAGGAGCAGAGAGAGAGGGGGACAGAGGATCCAAAGTGGGCTCTGTGCTGACAGCAGTGAGCCTGATGTGGGACTTGAACTGACAAACTGTGAGATCATGACCTGAGCTGAAGTTGGCACTCAACTGACTAAGCCACCCAGGCGCCCTGATAATTTTTTTTTATCATCAAAGAATGGTATCTTCAGCTTCTGTGTGTTTTTTTCTTTTTCTTTTTTTTTTCTTTTTTCTTTTTTTTTTTTTTTTAGAGAGAATATGTAGAGGAGGTGGAGAGAGAGAGAGAGAGAGAGAGAGAGAGAGAGTGAGAGTGAGTCCTAGGCAGGCTCCAAGTCAGCACAGAGCCTAATGTGGGGGGCAAACTCACAAACCATGAGATCATGAGATTACGACCTGAGTCAAAGTCAGATGTTTAACTGACTAAGTTGCCCAGACACCCCTCAGCTTCTGTTTTGAGATTTATCTTGTGAAATGTATCTAATACCTCATTCTTGTGAAAAAAAACCAGAATACTTTAAAAAAAATTTTTTAAGCTTATTTATTTATTTATTTATTTTGAGAGAGAGAGAGAGAGAGAGAGAGGTAGCAAGTGTGAGTGAGGGAGGGGCAGAGAGAGAGGGAGAGAGAATCCCAAGTAGGCTCTGAACTGTCAGCACAGAGCCCTGACACAGGGCTCGATCTCATGAACTGTGAGATCAAGACATGAGCTGAAATCAAGAGTCAAGACACTTAACTGACTGTGCCACCCAGACGCCCTGAAAAAGCCAGAATACTTTTTATTTTTATTAAATTTTTTTTTCAGAATCCTTTTAAATTTTGAGCTTTGTGTTTGCAATAGAGTTTTTGCATTTGTTATATAACGTAGAAATTTTTACTGTGTAAGATACTTTTTAATACATTATTGGTCTGAGTTTACAATTGAAAAATGTATAAAGCAGTTGTCTTCACTGACACTTCAGTGTTAAGAATGAACTTCACCCATATACGGTTCAGAGAGCAAATACTAAATAATAAATTAACTTGATTTTAAAAAAGAATGCAAAATATCTGGTCTTGAAATGTGTAGATTAAGAGACCTGAATAGAAGAGACTGAAATATTGACTTATTCTGACATGTTTTCAGATTGATTTGTCTTTTGTCTTCATCATTGTGTTAACTATAAGCAGTAGTTGTTCTGCTTTTCTGTGCTAGGTGGCAGTAGAATATTGGCTTGCTAACACTGCTGGAAGCAACAATGTTTCAAATGTTCTTTCTCTTGAATGTTCTAGTTAAGAAAACAAAGTTGGCTACTCAACAATAAGAATTTCTTATCCAAAAGGAATGTAAAATACTTGGTTTGATAGCTTGAATTTAGAAATACCATTTTCTGGAAAATTTAAAGCTCTATAAATACATTCATTTTGCTATAGTTCCCTAGTTTTTGTATCACTAAATGTTGCTAATTTCATTGAATAGTTTTGAGAATTTAGATGGTAACTTGTGAGATGCAGTTCTGCTTCTGTGAAGGATTGGCAAGCAACTGTTTAGTAAGATGTTACTTTTTTTATGTCACTGGACATCATATGATAAAAGCAGCAATTGCAGATTACCAGCTGGAGTTTATTTTAATGGGCTCAGATGACTGGTATGAAGGGTGCCTGATTGGCTTAGTCCAGTAGATCATGAGACTCTTGATCTTGGGGTTGTGAATTCAAGCCCCACTTTGGGCATGGAGCCTGCTTAAAAAAAAATAAAGAGAAATCAAATGACTTCTATGAGGTGTTCTATAAATTTGGCCGATTCAATTGGAGGAACATGCAGCTCTTGATCTCAGATTGTGAGTTTGAACCCCATTTTGGATATATAGATTACTTAAAAAACCCAAAACTTAGAAAAAAAAAGATTAATTGAAGATCTATTTTTGAATCTCTTCCTCTGAAAGCTTTCTGGGTCTGCAGACTTTATGGGTTGAAGGAGTTCCTGGGTAGAGAGATTTTAAAGACAATTTCTCTGTTTGATTTAGCTATCAAGTATTTACTGAGCCCTTAATGTGCTATATACCTGGCTCTGTACACAAAAGTGAGTATCACAGTCCCTTTCTTAAAGAATCCTGTATTACATGGTAAATGCCATAAGAAAGGTATAAAGGTGAAGTGGATCCTTATTTTAAATTATAGAAATATGTTGGAAACCAATTTGACAGTAAATTTCATATATTAAAAAATAAATAAAATAAAAATTATAGAAATATGAAAAATCATTTTTTTTGGTCCTAATAAAACATCTTCATTTTTTGGCTTTGTCTTAAGGTAGAATGTAATTAAAAAAATTTTTTTTTTACATTTTTTAATTTATTTTTGAGAGAGAGTGAGCACGAGCACAAGTGGAGGAGGGGCAGAGAGAGAGGAAGACACAGAATCCAAAGCAGGTTCCAGGCTCTGAGCTGTCAGCACAGAGCCCGATGTGGGGCTTGAACTCACAAACCGCGAGATCATGACCTGAGCTGAAGTCAGACGCTTAACCAATTGAACCACACAGGCGCTCCTGTAATTTTTTTTTTAAGAACATAATTTTTACAAATTTTGACTTCATTATTTGTTTCAACTGATTCCTTGAAAAGTGCCATATTATACTAAATTAAAGAAATTTTGGTATGGGTTGTGTTATGTGTGCTTTATGTATGATTAACTTTTTGTTTTTTAATTTTTTAGAATATTTTTGAGAGAGGGAGAGAGAGACACACAGAGTGTGAGTGGAGGAGGGGCAAAGAGAGAGGGAGACATAGAATCTGAAGCAGGCCCTAGGCTCTGAGCTGTCAACACAGCCCTATGTGGGGCTTGAACTCACAGACTGTAAGACCATGACCTGAGCCAAAGTTGGGCGCTTAACCACCTGAGCCACCCAGGTGCCCCATATGTATGATTAACTTTTAATGTTTTTGTATGCGAGTATGGAAATGTCTTTGAAAGATAGTATTCTGTATATTATTCTATGTCATGACATCTGATCGTGGTACCATTTATGAAATCCTTAAATTTCCATTTTGTTTATCCTGAGGGTATGTTACTTGAGAAGTAATCAAATCATTTATTTAAAATGCATTCATTTATTCAAGTGAACATTTATTGAGCACCTACAATGCCAGGTCCTGTGCCTGGCACTGGGAACATCAATGAATCAAACAGAGAATTTTCCTATCTCTTAGACTTGTCATTCAAGGAGGGAAGGGGTATCCTGATAGTAAACAAGAATGTGTGTATAAAGGAATGAGGGCAGAAAATGTATTAATTCGTTTTTACATACTTCTCTACCTTTACTTCTGATAATCTTTTTGATCCCTTAAAATCAGTGACAGACAGGGGTGCCTGGGTGGCCGAGTTGCTCTTGGTTTTCACCTCTGGTCGTGATCTCATGGGTTTGTGAGTTTGAGCCCCGTATCAGGGTCTGGGCTGACAATATGGGGCCTGCTCGGGATTCTCTGTTTCTCCCTCTCTCTCTGCCCCTCCATCGCTCTCTCCATCCAAGTAAACAAATAAAACTTAAAAAAATCAATAACAAACATTTGCTGGGGATAATCAGTTTTGTGTCATTAGTATGTTTGGTTTGCTTGTAAGAAAACTTTACTTATAGGGTCCTTGGGTGGCTCAGTCGGTTAAGCGTCTGACTTTGGCTCAAGTCATGATCTCATGGTTTGTGGGTTTGAGCCCTGCATCACGCTCTGTGCTGACGGCTCAGAGCCTGGAGCCGGCTTCAGATTCTGTGTCTCCCTCTTTCTCTGCCCCTCCCCTGCTTGCACTGTCTTCAAAAATAAATAAAAATGTTAAAAAAAAAAAAAAAGGAAAACTTTACTTACAATCAAGGTGATAAATGTTAATATATTTTATTTAAATTTGATGTTCGGAACAAATCTCCTAGTATTTTATTTTTAATCATCAAGATTTGCTCCGTATAAAATAGATTACTTGACATACAAATATAAAATGACATTTTTTTAATTGAGAATTCTACACTGAGGGTTCCTTTCCCACTCATATATCATACATCTAATTTACTTTCCTTTAGATTATTTTTAATTATCTGTCCCTAAAGTCTTTGTATCATTTCTGGGTATTTCGCTAGTTCTCTATAGAGAGAACACTTTAATTTTATTTTTAAAAACTTGTTATTGGATATGGCATATATACTGAAATATACACAGACCACATGTGTGCACCTTAACGAATTTTCACAAACTGAACATATGCATGTAATGAGCCCCCACATCAAGAAACCAAATGCTACCAGCATCCTGGAACCCCCTTATGCTCTTTACTAGTCACTAGCTCCTCCCCACTTTACTAACTTCTTTTTAAAAAAATTTTTTTTATGTTCATTTATTTTTGAGAGAGAGACAGAATGCAAGAGGGGGAGGGGCAGAGAGAGAGGGAGACACAGAATCTGAAGCAGGCTCCAGGCTCTGAATTGTCAGCCTGATGTGGGGCTCGAACTCACGGACCAGACCGCGAGATTATGACCTGAGCTGAAGTCAGACAGTCAACCGATGAGCCACCCAGGTGCCCCCCACTTTACTAACTTCTAACACCACAGATGGTTATCCATTGTACTGTTGATGGGGATTTCAAAAGTTTTTGGTTTTTGCTTTATTATGAATAGAGGAGACTACTTTTTAATCCTTAAAATTTAGTCATTATTTTCTTATTAGGTATCTTCCATGAGTAGAGAACTATTTTTATTTTTTATTTTATTTTATTGTCATAAGAAACCTTAATAAAAATTTTAGTATTGCTGACTGTAGGTGCAGTGTTGTACAGCAGATGTCTAGAGCTTATTCATTGTGCTTAATTGAAACTTTTATGGCTGTTGATTAGTAATTCACCATTTTTCCCGCCCCCCAAGTCTGATACCACCACTCTGATACTTTGATTACATGAATTTGACTATTTTAGATGCCTTATATAAGGGGAATCATGCAGTGTTAATCTTTCTATGACTGGCTTATTTCACTTAGCATATTGTCCTCGAGGTTCATTCATGATGTTGCATATTATGAAATTTCCTTCTTTTTTTAAAAAAGATTTTATATTTAAGTAATCTGTACACCTGCTGTGGGACTTGAACTTAAAACCCCGAGATCAGGTTTGCGTGCCCAACCGACTAAGGCAGCCAGGTGCCCCAAATGTCCTTTTTTTTTTTTTTTTTTTTAAGATTTTATCTTATTTAAAATTTTTTCTTTTAGATTTTATTTCTAGGTAATCTCTACACTCAGGGCTCAAAACTTAAAACCCTTTAGATCAGGTGTCACATGTTGTATCAATTGAGCCAGTCATGCATCCCAAAATTTCCTTCTTTTTAAAGGCTGAGTAGTATTCCGTTGTATGAGAACCATGTTTGATCTATTCACAGGTTGATTTGATAATTTCTTAAAAATGTGTTATTAATTAATTAATTTTTAATTTAAAAATGTTTTATTTATTGATTTTGAAAGAGAGAACACACATGAGCATGAGTTGGAGAGGGGCAGAGAGAGAGAGGGAGAGAGAGAATCTTAAGCAGGCTCCATGCTGAGCACAGAGCCCGATGCAGGGCTCAATCTCATGACAGTGAGATCATGACCTGAGCTGAAATCAAGAGTTGCACAGTTAACCAACTGAACCACCGAGGTGTCCCTTGAGAAGTTTTTATATAGTTTCTTTGGGCTCCGGTTTGTCCTTATAAATAGATTGCACGTAGGAACCATGCCCTGAGTTGTATTTCTTCCGAACTCCTGTGTACCTGAGACATGTTTTCCTTTGAGGCTGCAAATAATTAAGTCATTATTCTTCTTAAGTTTTATACTCTCCTCTCTCTTGTCATACATTTTATCGCTTGTCCAATAGTACTTTAATGGCCTTTCTTCACTAGTACAGCTAGTGTGGCATTTTTGTGTTTTCTCTCATTCTTATTTTTCTTAATTAAGTTATTTAAATTTCTACAGGCTAGGACTGCCTCTCTTATTGCAGGTCTATGAATTTAAGCTGGTAGTGGGACTCTGGTTTTAAGAGATGACCTCTAAACAATTTGGTTCCTTAAACAGTGATTTTTTTTTTTTTTTAATTTTAGAGCGAGCACAAGAAGGGAAGAGGGGCAGAGGGAGAGAGAGAGAAAATCTTAAGCAGGCTCCACATGGGGCTTGATCCCACAACACTGGGATCATGACCTGAGCTGAAATCAAGAGTTGGATACTTAACTGACTGAGTCATCCAGGCGCCCCAGTAATTTTTTTCACATAAATATTAATTTATGCACTTGAGTTGGATACTACACTAATCATGTGCTCTCTCCCAAGAGAAAGGTTTATGGTCTGTCAATAGTACTGCGGAGGAAGTGAAGAGGGGTATTTTTTTAGTTTGATTGCTTCTGGAGACTTTCCCACACTTATGTCTTTGAGCTGGCCACAAAATGTTCTTTGAGAAAAAGCTAAATTCTTTCTCCATGAAGTTAAAGAAGGGCTAATGTGTTGCTTGGAGTATTCAGTAGGAGGAAACATTCATTGTGCTTCATCATGGATTTTTTTCCTTTGCTGAGATTGGAGTCCTACCCCAAACTAGAAGAATACAGATGATCAGTAAATTACTGGGTAAAAGTAACTTGACAGAATGAAAGCTAGTTAGTAACAGTTAGCTTCTACTACTAAAGAGAGTAATTTAGAAGTATCTAGAACATCAGTGCTTCTCTTCTGGCATAAACAGCCATTTAACAACAGATCCACATCATTTTGATTTTCCAGTGAGTTATAGAGGGAATCCTGAGCCTATAAGAGTTTTACTAGAAAAAAATCCTGAGTTAACTCAAAAATATATTTTCTTTCTTCAGTTATATTTGTGGAAGGTAAACATTTGTAATCATTTAAAATGTGTTAAATTCTTGAGTTTAGTTATTTACAGAAGTATTGAAGTGTCGTATAAATACATCCTGTTGGTCATTGTTTCTGAGAATTAGTCTAACCAACAAATATTATTTTGGGCAGGAAGGGTGATTGATTAATTTGCTTTACCTTTCTTAATGTACTTGTTTTGCATAAAGTTTTTTCATCTTGATTTCTAAGAAGTAGTCCAAAGTTGGCGGTACTACCGTTTCTTTTATTTTGTTTATTAATTTACTATGTTTTCTCAATTACATAGTTACAAACTGGAAATTTTTTTTAAGTTTATTTATTTATTTTGAGAGACAGAGCACAAGTGGGGGAGGGGCAGAGAGAAGGAGAGACAGAATCCGAAGTAGGCTCCACGCCATCAGTGCAGAGCCTGATGCAGGGCTTGATCTCACGATGGTGAGATCATGACCTGAGCCTGGATCAGGAGTCTGACGTTTAACTGACTGAGCCACCCAGATGTCCTGAAATTTAGGTTTTTGAACCTTTATTTAACTTTTAATTTTTTTCTTGTTACGGGTTCTGTAGAGCATTTTGGACTTGAATATTATATTTGTTATCTTCTTACTATAATAACAGATTATATAAGAAGAAATATAGAAGATAGTAATTAGGTTTATAGCTCTTTTAATACAGAAAATGACCAGATCTTGGTTTATAATTTGTATTATGACATTACAAAACTTGGTGATTTGGGGCATTTAAAATTGATGTGGGGTTATTTTTTGGAGGAATCTGGCCCAATGCAGGAAGCATTCTGAGAATTTGCCCTGAAACCAGAACCTTAAACTCTTAGTCTGGGGTTTTTTTTTTTTTTTTTTTTTTAAGATTTTATTTAAAAAAAAATTTTTTTTTTTCAACGTTTTTTAATTTATTTTTGGGACAGAGAGAGACATAGCATGAACGGGGGAGGGGCAGAGAGAGAGGGAGACACAGAATCGGAAACAGGCTCCAGGCTCCGAGCCATCAGCCCAGAGCCTGACGCGGGGCTCGAACTCACGGACTGCGAGATCGTGACCTGGCTGAAGTCGGACGCTTAACCGACTGCGCCACCCAGGCGCCCCTTAAGATTTTATTTTTAAGTAATCTCTACAACCCAGTGTGGGGTTTGAACTTACAACCTGAAGATCAAGAATTGCATGCTCTACTGATTGAGCTAGCTGGGCACCCCATTAAATTTTTAGTCTGGTTTTTAAGGTTCTGTTTCTATCTTATTTATATAGCTTTGTGGCTATTATCTTATAAAAGTCCGTGTGGCTTAGGTTTTTTTCTTTTTAGAATTTTAGGGAAATTGAATTTAATTAAAATAAACAAATGTGGAGTAATTCCAGAAGTGCTATTAATTATAATTTCTTTAAAAGACCCTTTATACACATCTAGCCAAAGATTGCATAGTACCTATGTAGGAGAAGGTTAAGATAGGGATAGACATCTGTTTGGAGGAAAACAATTAAGAATCAAATTCATAGAATCACCATTGACTTTGCTTTGCATGGTTACTGGGCTAGTATGTAAATTTGTTCTGGAGTGACTAAAACTGTAGATCTTTTTGTTGAATAACAATGTAATTTAATATAATCTTAATGTGGTGTTCTGTAATTAGACTTTGGTAATATGGAAGGCAGCAAATTGCTTTCAGGATATATGGCCCCAAGAGATTTTGCTGAAGCAGATACTAGGCTGCTCTTTCGCGCATTCAGAATATTAAGATTTGAAAGCTGACTTGATTAGTGGACTCGAAAACTGAAAACATCACTTTTTATAGAGTATACGTCAAAATTTGTTATTAAATTGTAAACTCTTTTAGTACTCCATTAGGTTAGGCCTACGCATTAATTTTCTTCTGTCTAGGTGAATGATAGATGATGCAGAATTAACTCATTTTAATCAGGTGATGAAACAAGTATGCAGTCTTTCATTCATTCCTATATTCATTAAACTATGTGCAAAGTATTGCGCTCAGTATTGGGAATATAAAATGAGTGAGATGGTATGTATTTCACAAGGAGCCTGTAGTTTACTGGGGTAGGTGAACAGTTATGTAAATGATAAGAATTAAAGGCAAAATATAAAGCATAATCAGTGAGTTATAATTAGTTTCAGCTATTAGAATGTAACAGCATTTAAGTTTGGTCTAGAAGTTAACATTGCCACAAGCAGAATAAGGGGTTCTTGGTAGAGAACCACATTAAGACATGTAAATATGGAAATGTGTGTTGAGTTCAAGGACTGGCAAGGTTACTCTCAGACATGTGAGGTAAAACATGATAAAGGGGACCTGATTGTCAAGAATGCTCTGCTAATACATTTGGACTTTATTCTGTGGGTAGCAAGTGATGAAGGAGCTTGGGGCAAGCTGAGGGCACAGTAAAGGTTAACAACACCCCCCTCCCCCCAGCCCCCAAGCGTCCCCGCCCCTCAGGTGTAGTATGTGTGATATTCTTCAGACACTCCTGGCCACACAAGAATGAAGAAAAGGGGTTAAAGTGCTTGCCATGGTGATGTGGGAAACTAAAGTAAATGAAAAATTAAATTCCTTTACTGCTTATAGCCCATTGGCAAGTCCTTGAAACCAGCAGAATGACCTCCCTCTAGGAGCTCAGCTGCCTCAAGGATGACACTTTGCTAGGGGCAAAAGGGAATCTTGGCTTAACATCATCCCAACCTCAAGGATCCTGTAAGTCCACTTCCTTTATCTCAACTGCCCCAAGATATATGCTGACAATCATATTCTAAGCTTATGGCCCCTTGATATACATCTGAAGGGTCTCATGACTGAGGTTTTACCAAACAGTAATAAATGGCACTTCCTTAGCAACAGCTCGCCCCTCAAGGTCTTGGAAACCTTGCTTCCAAAATTCCTTAGAGACTTATTCTATCCCTGACCCCTGTCAACCTGAGGGTGTATAATGAGTTACCTGTCACAACTCCAGTGCAACTCTTCCTGCCTACGAGTCCTGTCTCTGTGCTTTAATAAAATCACCTTTTTGCACCTTTTTGACATCTTCAAGAATTCCTTCTTTGCCGTCAGCTCTGGAGCACTCCATCATCACTATAAAACTTCATCAGCAAGGAGCCAGTGAAAGATTGTGATTGGATAAGTGACATAAAATCAGATTTATATTTAGAAAGAAAGCTTCTTAAGTAGTCTAAAGCATGAACTACTTCAGTGTAGCCATCAAATGATGTATAGTTCTCTAGTGTTTGTGGTAGCTTTACTTATTGGTGAGTAGACCATATGACCCACCCACCCTTACTCATTATAAGATTAAATTCCTGACTTACTTAGCAAAGGATACAGAATCTCTCTGAGGGAAAGTGGCCAAGTAATGCAGGAGAAAAATGCAAACACATTTCATCTTGGCTTTTTCTGGCCACCACTGTTTCTCTTCCTAAAACTTAATTCTTAGCACATATCTGCCCTATTGCCCTATTACATTGACTCACATCACCATTCCAGATTTAAAAATGTTGAAAACACTTGACCTGCCACGTTTGCATCAGTAAAGTTTCATTTGCATCATTAAAGTTGCTTAGAAGTATCAAAATTAGTTTACATTTCACCACATCTTAATTAGTAAGCCCAGATTCCTACTTACTCAGCCCAGATTTTCAGTAAATAACAACATGGTCACTTGGCTACAGCAAAAAGAAACAAAGCAACTGATACAATCCACAAGATGGGAAATTGATCCTGAATTGTGAAGTTGATGTTTGCACAGTACAAGATAGTGAATTTTTGATTACCCTAGTACCTTTTACTTTTATTTCCTGCCCTATTGTGAATTTGTGTCCATTGTATAACAAATTAAAAAATTAGTGGGTATAGATCTGGAAGTCCTGGGCCTGAAGAGTCAGTGGCTTGGATTAGGCTGTAATTGGGGCAAGCCAGTAAGGAAATTTGCATTTAGTTTTCTCTATGCCTTAATCTTCTCGGGCTGTCATAATTCCATAGACTGGGAGGCTTAAACAAAAGAGATTTGTTTCTCATGGTTCTGGAGGCTGGGAAGTCTGAGATCAAGGTGCCAGTAAGGTAGGTTTCTTTTGGCTTGCAGGCAACTGCCATCTGACTGTGCATATATAACCTCTTCTTTGTGCACACAGACAGGGAGGGAGGGCAAACTCTCTGGTGTCTCTTACTTATAAAGGCACTAATTCCATAATGAGGGTCCCACCGTGTGTCCTCATCTAACCCTAATTACCACATAGAGGCCCCATCTTCTGATACCATCACATTGGAGGTTAGGGCTTCAACATAAGAATTTTGGGAGGATACACACATTTAGTTCATAACACACTGCAGACGTTTTGCCTCCATAATAATAAGTTGTTTTGATACTGTAGGCTTGAGGAGGAAATTAATCTTTATACTTACTGTTTAATTTGTATATAAATTTCTCCCTGGGAAGTTAATAGCCATCAGAATCTTTTAGCTGACGAGTTTGACATTTTTTAACCTGAGTGAGCCAGCTGGGCGCCCTTCCCCTGCTCTCTTTAAAAAATAAAACAACGGAAATTTTTCTCTTGACCATGTATGTCTCCTGATGTTAAAACATGCATTTAATTTTTTTGTGGTAACTGGCATCATTAAAACACATTACTGTTACTTTAAAAAATGTAAATATATTTAATATTTAGAAGAGTTTTAAGTTTACTGCAAAATCAAGCAGAAAGTGCAGAGTTCTCATATACTCCCTGCTCCTACACATGCACAGCTTCCCTATTCTCAATATCCCACTTCTGAGTGGTATATTTATTCCAATAGATGAACGTATGTTGACATATCATAATCACCAGAGACCATAGTTTACATTAGAGTTCACTCTTGGTGTTATACATTCCATTATGAGTTTGTGTGTGTGTGTGTGTGTGTGTGTGTGTGTGTGTGTGTGTTTAAGTAAGCTCTATGCCCAGCATGGAGCTTGAACTCCTGACCCCAAGATCAAGAGTCGCATGCTCTTCCAACTGAGCCAGCCAGGTGCTCCCTGCCATCCCCATTATTGGTTTTGGCAAATGTATAATGATGTGTATCTAGCATTATAGTATACAGAATGGATTCATTACACTAAAAATCCTCTGTTTTATCTGTTCATCTCTCCTTCCTCTTTCTCCCTTGGCAGTCACTGATCTTTTTATTGTCTCTATGATTTTGCCTTCTATGGAATGTCTATAATTGAGATCATAGAATATCTAGCCTTTTCTGATTGGCTCCTTTCACTTAGTAATATGCATTTAAAGTTCTTCCATGGCTTTTCATGGCTTGATAATTTAGGTTTTTGTTTTTAAGAGGAAAAGCACTCATTTCTTTTTGGTACTGAATAATATTCCATTGTCTGGATATACTAGTCTGTTTGTTTATTTACCTACTGAAGGATTTCTTGATTGCTTCCAAGTTTTGGCAGTTATGAATAAAGCTGCTATAAATATTGTGTGCAGATTTTTGTGTGGCTATAAGTTTTCAAGTTATTTGGGAAAATACTAAGGAGTGCAATTGTTGGAAATTGCATATGGAAAGAGTGTGTTTAGTTTTTAAGAAACCACCAAATTGTCTTCCAATGAGGCTGTACCACTTTGATTTCCTACCATCAATGAATGAGAGCTCATGTTGTTTCACCAGCATTTGGTGTGTCAATGTTCTGGATTTTGTCCATCCTAATAGGTGCATTGCTTTAACTTTTGGATTGGTGGTTTATTTCTGAAAGTTGTGGAGACTGCTTAATTGTGTAAAAGTGTTATTAATGTCTTGCATGACGGAGCACCTGGGAGGCTCAGTCAGTTAAACATCTGACTTCAGCTCAGGTCATGATCTTCATGGTTTGTGAGTTTGAGCCCCTGTCGGCTCTGTGCTGACAGCTCAGAGCCTGGAGTCTCCTTCAGATTCTGTGTCTCCCTCTCTCTCTGCCCGCTCCCCCCATCCCCAACTCATGCTCTGTCTCTCTCTCTCAAAAATAAATTTTAAAAACATTAAAAAATTTTTTTTCATGACATAGACAAGTGTATTTACCCAGAATAGAATCTAATTGCAAGTGCCAAATAGTCTTCGGTTGTGTCTAAATGTTTATATTGCTCTAGAGTATACCTGTACTTTGATTACATATCTTATGTGCATATAGATAAGACCTAAAAGGGAACTTAAAAAAGTGATTTGCTGGCCTACCTTTTGTTTTCATTAGAGTCGGTAAAGGAAAGAGAAGCTTGAATAGTTTACCTTTTAGCATGTGCTTTAAATATTTGATATTTGAGTTGATTTTAGTTATAATTCAGGCCATTTGTGAAGTCTTTGTGACATTTGTTTGTGGTAGATACACATTTGCAAAATCTTTTTAAAAACTTGGTCACTTTTTACTGTATGTTTGATTATATTCCAGAAATGTGGCAACTTGAGAAAAAAATGGAATATGGGCTACCATGGATTTTAACGACTTTGTACATTTAAAATATTAATGATGCCTAAAATACCATACCCTTGGGTTTGTAATTCAGGTTGTTAATGACTTCTCACCTTAAAATTCTTACGTTCCACTCTTACATGTATTTTTAGGTTCCTTTGAAATTTGTCAGATGTTCTTCTGGATTGTGTTTTTCTTCAAACAAAGCAAGAATAAGACTTGAAAACAAATTATGTCAGCAGTGTGCCAAGTCTTGTTGCAAGAGAAAGAGACCACGGGTTAACAATTTAAAAATAAAGATTTTGCTATTTAAAAACATTTTTTTTAATGTTTATTTATTTTTGAGAGAGAGAAAAAGAGCGCAAGTGTGGGAGAGGCAGAGAGAGCAAGACAGAGGATTCCAAGCAGGCTTTGCACTGACAGCAGAGAGCCCGATGTGGGACTCAAAGTCAACAAACTGTGAGATCATGACCTGAGCTGAAGTCAGCTGCTCAACCAACTAAGCCATCTAGGTGCCCTAAAGATTTTATTTTAAGGACTGCATTGCATGAAGGACGCAGGGGAGTGCATACCAGTTACAGGTTGAAGATTACCAGCTCATTTCCTTAGTATAACAAATTATATTTTTTTAATAGGAGACTTTTTTTAAATGTGTGTATGGGGGCATGGAGAGTGAATTGATTTCCTGCCCTCAGGTAGGAAAGAGGAGACTTGAATCTCATGTAGAGGACAAGGATACTAAGCCTTGGAAAAGGGACAGAGCCAGTAGTCTTATGTTAGCAAACTTGAAAAAGACTATTTGTTAGGTAGGCAGACTAATAACAAACATTTGAAAAAGAACATTGTGTTTGTTCAGTAAAACATTACAGATTTGTCTATTATTTAATTCCTTTTAACCATTGAAATTTTATTGCTTTATTATGGAGGACCTGATTTTTTTAAGTTATCTTTTGGGAAAAAACATTCAATGATCAATTATCATTGGAATATGCTACATATTGTATTCCTTTCTCAGAGATGGGCATTAACATATTAAAGACACCAAGACATTCTGCCTAAAGAAGCATGTTTAGGGGCTCCTGGGTGGCTCAGTCAGTTACATGTCTGACTCTTGATTTCAGCTCAGGTCATGGTATCATGGTTGTGAGAGCGAACCCTGCCCTGGGCTCTGTGCTGGGCGGTGGGTTCTGTGGTGGGCGTGGAGCCTGCTTAAGATTCTCTCCCTCTCCCTTTGCCCCTCCCCTGCTTGCACTCACTCTTGCTATCTCTCTCTCAAAAAAAAGCATGTTTAACTTTCTTTGACTCAGGATTTCTCAGACTTATTTGATCAGTGGAACCATTCCTCCTTTTTTTTCTCCCACATAGCAACCACAGTTTTCTGTGGAACAAGTGGTCTGTAATAGTTAACACTTACATAGTTGTTACTGTATGCAGGGCACTCTTTCAAGTGCTTTACATAAATTAACTTTGCTATGCCTCCTATCTTCTTTTTCTCCCTACCCCAAGTACTAGTGCCTCACGAACTGACCTGTGGAACCAGAGGCAGTGTAGTGTAAAAGCTAAGAACCCAGATTTGGAGCTAGCCCAGATTTGGATTAGAATCTAGCTGTGCCATTTACAGCTTGTGGTCTTAAGCAAGTCACTTAATCTGTGCTTCAGTTTTTTAAAGATGGAAACAAAAATTTTGAGTTCTAAAATCTGTTAAATAAAATTTAACTGAATAAATTTAAAGATCTAGGGGGCACCTGGGTGGCTCAGTCAGTTAAGTGTCCAACTTTGGCTCAGGTCATGATCTTGCAGGTTGTGGATTTGAGCCCTACATTGGGCTATGTGCTGACAGCTCAGAGCCTGGAGCCTGCTTCAGATTCTGTGTCTCCCTCTCTCTCTGCCCCTCCCCCACTCATGCTCTGTCTCTCTTTCAAAAATAAACATTAAAACAATTTTTAAAAAAATGAATAAATTTAAAGATTTCAGAATAAGATTATTCAACGATTCATGAATCGGGCAGCATTTCATCTAGCAAATAGAAAGGAGCTCTGAGGAGCTGTACAAAATGGAAGGTTTTGGGGGCACCCGGGTGGCTCAGTTGGTTCAGTGTCCCCAGGTCATGATCTTGTAGTGGTGGGGTCAAGTCCCATATCAGGCTCTGGGGCTGAGCATGGAGCCTGCTTGGGATTCTCTCTCTCCCTCTCCCTCTTCCTCTCTCTCTGCTCCTACCTTGCTTATGTGTGCTGCACTCTCTCAAACAAAACAAAACATTAAAAAAACCCAAAAACAAAATGGAAGGTTTTTATAGGCAGAAGGGGGCAGTAAAAGGAAGTTTCTAGAAAGAGAAGATTGTTTCAGACAAGGTTACCTTCCTATGGGGCACGGAAAGGATCTGTTGGGTAGATTATCTCACTTGTGCTATCCAGGTAATAACAGATTGACTGGTTACAGATTACAGATTACATTTCTGGGAGAGGCTGAAACTGCAGTTAGGTTACATATTAAGTCTTGTTTTTCTGATATGAGGCTTAGCACAAGTGACTCCATTTTGTGCCTTGTTTCTTTTTTTAACATTTCAAACATAAGAATAGGGAATAGTATATCCTTCACCTAATTTAGCAATTGTTAACATTTTGCTATATTTTATTTTCTTTGTTTTTACTGAAGTATTTTAAAGTATATGTCATGATATTTAACTTTAACTTTAGTGTGTGTCTCTAAACCATATAACCATAATATTGACGTGGAAATGTTGGAGTTTGGAGCTGACAGCCAAGAAAGAATTCTTGAAACATCTGAGGTGCAAAATTTGGTTTTATTAAAGCATGGTGACAGGACCCATGGGCAGAAAGAGCTGCACTGAGCTTGTGACAGGTGATTGATCATATACTTTCAAGTTAGGGACAGCACAAGCCTTCAAGATATTTTGGAAACAAGATTTCCAGAATCCTGAGGGTCTGGTTGTTAGGAAAAGGCCATTTATTACTATTTAGTAAAAACTCAGTCATGAGCCCATTCAGATGTATATCATTGGGCCATAAGCTTGGAGTATGATTGCCAACATATATCTTGGTGGGGGGGGGGGTAGAGATAAAGAAAGTTTCTAAAGGAATTTTTATATGTTAAAGTAGACTTACAGGATCCTCGGGGGTCAGGAAAATGTTAAGCTAAAATAGCCTTTTGCCCTTAGCAAAGTGTCATCATCAAGGCATCTGAGCTCCCAAAGGAATGTCACTCTGCCTGTCACCCATCTGTCAATGGGCTGTAGGTGGTAAGGAAGTTTAATTTTTCATTTGCTTTTGTTTTCCACATGAATATGAGTGTATAACTGACACGTTAACAATAATTCCTTAATATTCAGAGTTCCCCTAGTTGCCCCCAGACATATCTTTTTTTTTTTTTTTTAATGTTTCTTTATTTTTGAGAGAGAATGAGAATGAGAAGGGGAGGGGCGGAGAGAGAGGGAGCTAAAGGATCCGAAGAGGGTTGGCATCACTGGGTTGGCAGCACCGAGCTGGATGTGGGGCTCAAAGTCACCAACCGGGAGATCATGGCCTGAGGCAAAGTTGGGTGCTTAACTGACTGAGCCACCCAGGTGCCCACCCCTAGACATGTCTTTTATTGCTGGTTTATTCAAAGAGTATCTGACCCCAGACTATGCATTGCATTTGGTTGCTATGTCTACAAGAAAATTTAGAAGATGAGGCTGAGGGAGCCATTTTGGGATTTTAGTGATGAAGTAGCACCTGGATTCCTTGCAGAGACTGAGGAGTAGGAAGGAGGGTTTGGAGTCTAGCGAGACTGGAAAAGACTTAGAATACATACTTTAGACATGGAGAACTAGATAACTAGACAGCTTTGGTGAATGAGAAAGCCTAGCAACAGAGTCATTGAGAGTTAATAATGGACATTACCTTAATCAGATGATCGAACTCAACATCCTCAAGAGACAAATTGACATTTGTGCTTCCTATATATTTCTATTCAAAAAATATATAAACTGACTCTAAAGAGGAATAATCCTTGCAAAACAGCCAACCTAGAGTCTTCAAAAAGTCAGGAGAAGACAGGATCAAGGGGGTAATCTTGGAGGTTGGCTATTGTAAGGTGGAACAAGTTTTCTAAACAAAGAAAACCATTTATTTTGGGATATTCAAGTGAAGATTCTAGTGGGCTTAATTAAATATAAGGAATATGGAGTTTAGGAAAGATCAAGATAGGAAGTCATCATGATAACAATGATGATAGTACTGTTAAAATGTAATTTTCCAAAAAAAGTCAAATTGGACTCCTAGATACAAAATGAATACATGTTAAAGAATTTATTTTACTCATATGAGGCACTAGGCAGATATAACATATTCAAAGGAAGAAATAAAAACACTCATTTATATAGAGAGTAAATGAATGGAGATGAATTGCCATTTGAGACCAGACGAAACCTGATGTTTTCCTGCTCCCCTAGGAAGGAGGGGAGATGTCAAATTACTATTTGCCAGGACATAATTTATATATCTGTCAGTAATCTATCACTTACAAAGAGTTGCTAGATAGCTCACAAGCGTTGAACTGGACTAGAATCTGATAACCTGGAAGAGTGTGCTGTAAAGGATACATAGGATGCATAGGATTTGTTCTGTGTTCCTCAATTCTGTCTGCAGTCCAATAAGGGGGATGTTATCTCCATATAAGAAATGACAAAATTGAGGTTTAGAGTAGATAAATAACTTGCCCAACATCTTACTTGGGGAAGTGGAATTAATGCTGAACACAGGTTATTTTGACTCTTAATCTGTGGTTTTAATCACTTATAAGAGATATGGAGATGGTACTGTGTAGATAAAGGAGGAAACCACTAGTTTCCTGAGCTGTGTTCTAAAGGAGTTGGAGAAAAGATGGGGGTTGTAAGGGGTATTACAGCCAGAGGAAGTAGCATGAGTCATGGCACTGAGATGTAAAAGATCATGTGGTATTTGGGAAACAGTAAGTAAAAAGAAATGTCTGGAACTCCCATCTTCGTACTTAGAAGAAGAATATATTCCATTGGTGACTGAATAAGAGCTTTGGAGGTCACCTAACTCCTTTTATGAATTTGTGAATCTTAGGAGGCAGTTTGTTACTATAGAAATAATAGGATCGGGGCACCTGGGTGGCTCAGTCTGTTGAGTGTCTGACTTTGGCTCGGGTCATGGTCTTGCGGTCCATGAGTTCGAGCCCCACGTCGGGCTCTGTGCTGACAGCTCAGAGCCTGGGGCCTGCTTCGGATTCTGTGTCTCCCTCTCTCTTTGTCCCTCCCCTGCTCATGCTCTATCTCTCTCTCAGTCAAAACTAAATAAAACATTTAAAAATTAAAAAAAAAAAAAAAAAAAAAAAAAAAAAGAAAGAAAGAAATAATAGGATCTAGGAAGCAGCAAGACCTTAGTTAAAAACCTCAATACTATAGTTCATTATTTGGATAAAGACAATTCATTATTTAATATTAGCCTCAGTTTCTTCACATTCAGAATAAGAAAAATAATTTCTGATTTGGTTGCAATTACTAATATATGTAATAATATCTATATCTATATCTATATCTATCTATCTATATATATACACTTCCTAAATAGTACTTGGCCTATGGTTTATATTTAATAATTGCATCTGTTATTTATTCAAATTCTACTGTGTGGTAAAGTGTTAATTCTGTTTACTCCTTTAGGAAAGTCATTTATTTCAGGGATCTGAATTTAGATCCCCTGGATACAGAATGTATTACAAGCGTCCTCGACAGCTAAAAGAAGAGCCCGGTGGTAGAGTGTTTTTAAAATTAAACACAAGCATTTGCATAAATAATGTACAAGTAAGACTTTCCTCATTATATGGTTACAGTTTAGTTATTTGTCTTTGAGAGCCATGTCCATCTACAATGTACAGTTTTAGGCACAATGGTAATAGTCCTATTAGAAGCTAAGTAAGATGCAGGTAGGGGCAATTTAATATCTTTTTTCAATATCCAAAAGAGCTAACTAAAATTTTCAGTTTTGGAGAAGGAATTTGTCATATATTATTGGCTTTTTCGGGAGTACTACCTTATCTATATAATCAAAACCACACGTTATTAAAGTTCCAAGTGACTGCTACTGAAGTTCGAGGAAAGTGGGAATTACCCAATAGACAGAAGCTGGCTGACTTCCAGGACAGTCATTTTTGCAGGGCAGAACTTGAATAGTCCTCAGGAGTCAGCCTTGATACCGTACATATGTTTCTCTTTTGCCCTGGTGATGTGGAAATGTTGGGGTTTGGAGCAGTCTTTCAAGAAAGAATTCCTAAGACATCTTTGGTGCAAAAGGGTCATTTTATTAAAGCATGGGGACAGGACCCATGGGCACAGAGAGCTGCACTGGGGTTGTGACAGGTGACTGATTATATACTTTCAAGTTGGGAGGGGATTAGGGATAGTGTAAGTCTCTAAGGAATTTTGGAAGCATGGTTTCCAGTACCTTGAGGGGGCTAGCTATTGTTAGGAAAAGTTCATTTACTACACTCTGGTAAATCCTCAGTCATGAGACCCTTCAGATATATATCAGTTGGCCATTTGCTTGGAGGACGATTGCTAACACGTATCTTGGGGATAGAGGTAAAGGAAGTTTCCAAAGGAATTTTTATATGTTAAACTGGACTTACAGGAAGCGGGGGGGGGGGGGGGGGAGGGATGGGGGGTGCTTGATGGAGGATGGGATAATGTTAAGCTAAGATTGCCTTTTGCCCTTAGCAAAGTTGTCAACATTGAGGCAGTTGAGCTCCCAAAGGAAGGTGACTCTGCCTGTTCAAGGAGTTGTTAATGGGTTGTAGATAGTAAGGAAATTTAATTTTTTCTTTTGTCTGTGTTTCCCACATTACTGGCATCCAGAACTGGTCAGTTTCTCAGAGAATGCTTTAAGTAGACTTCTAGGAGACTGCTAGATAGGCCAGAAGGCTTTTTTTCTTTTCTTTTCTTTTTTTGGTCAGCTTTTGTTTGAGCTCAGCTGTCCATTGACTACAAATCTTTGTGTCCATCATTCAAGACTCCTCTTTCCAACATGGTGTTACCTGGAGCATTAAGATAGTAATGGGATGGTTGCTTGCATTGCAGCTGAGGGAGTTGAGGCAGTGTGGTCCTTTTGGGTTCTTTGGAGAAGAACCAAGTGTTAGGTATGCTGAGGATCTAAGAGACTCGATTGAGTATTGGATAAAGTTCCAGAAGACTTGGTGAAAAGTGTTGTTAGCTTTGTTTAGGAAAGGCAGCTTGGGGAATTAAAATCTTGAGAAGGTATGTGCCAAAGGAACTTGGTATTTGAGAATGTAACTGGGCATTGCAAGATTTCTATCATGATTGTGTGTCTCTAAGACCCTTGAAACACACCATGGTCTTTACCAAGCTCTGTGGTTTGAACAACAGAAATACTCAAGCATTTGATAAATGAATAACTAAACATTTTAATTTGTAGTAGATAGTGACATACTCATAGCTTTATGACCTTTCTTGGTTCAGATAACTCTCTTTTTGTCTTCCATTGTTTCTGTTCCATGTCAAGATCTTGGGGTCTACTAGTATTGTTCCAGAGGCAAAATACATGTCTCCAGATCCCCAGAATCAGCTTCTCCATTTTCCTAGAATAAGTCCCTAGATTTCAGTGTGAACAATCACGTTTGTGTGGTTATTTTCAAATTAAAGTTTAGTAGATTATAAATAAGACAATATATTCCTTTAACAGAAAGCACTCTCTTTCCCCATTTATTATGATTTAAAAATTCCTTATTTTATCCATTATGTACATAGAAACTCGAGGTACCATTGCAGAGACTAAACCTGTGTCTTTCTCTTATTATTTAACTTCGGGAATTTGATGTTGATGGGAATGAAAACCACCTTCTCTGCAAACCCTGACAATGTAGGAGAGCTTGTCTCCTTTGTCAAATTGGCTATAATTTTTTTTTTCCTTCTCTGCTGACATCTTGATTCTTATCTGACAGTAATGTCTAAATTTGCAAAGTTCTTTGGATATAATGTACATGAAAGCCACAAGTGGATTTCTATAAAATGGTATACTCATTCCTGGCATTTTCTTGTTATTTCAGTTGTCTGAATTGCTAAGAGATTCAAATACCACTCATGTTTTATAGACCTCTCAGTAGTAAAACAGGCAGCTATATTCCATGCATGGAGTTCAAATGAGAAAGGTGAATTAACTGATTGGCTCTATGGACTCTGTTCTCTCCTTTCAATTCTTGCCTTACCGTAGACATTGTTGAGGCTGGCACTAAGTCTGAGGAGCAAAGAAAAACAACTTTTGTTTTTCTTTTTTGGTATAAAGCTAAAATACCTATGTCCAGTTTAAGCATAAGCAACTATGTATTTAAAAGCAAAATGAAGGGTTGCCTGGGTGGCTCAGTTGGTTGAGTGTCCAGCTCTTGATTTCTGCTCAGGTCAGGATCCCAGGGTCATGGGATTGAGCCCCATGTTGGGCTCTGTGCTGAGTGTGGAGCCTGCTTAAGTTTCTCTTTCTCTCTCTCTCTCTCCCTCTCCCCTGCCCCCTCTGCTTCTCTCCCCTTCTTGTGCACGTGTTAGCACTGTCTCTACTCTCTCTGAAAAAAAAAAAAAAAAAAGAAAAGAAAAGAAAAATGAAGGTGTCTGCCTGGCTAGCCTGGCTTGGTTGGTGGAGCATATGACTCTGGATCTCGGGGTTGGAGGTTTGAGCCCCATGTTGAGTGTAGAGATTGCTTAAAGGTAAAATCTTAAAAAAGATAATAAAGGCAAAATGAATTTGAGGGGTATTGTATATGTATGTGTGTGGTGTGTGTACGTGTGTATACGTGACTGTGATGTAGAAGTAGAGTGAAAAATACATTTTACTTATTAGTAGGCTTATCCCTTAGATGGGACAGTTGGGAAAGCTGCCCTGGAGGGACCATCGGAGTGCTGCCTTATAAAGAGAACTAGGGCATGCCCGTCCCACACACATTAAATGAGTTTAGTCTCAGGCTTGTGCTCAGGCAATCAAATGAAGTAATAAGCTCATGAATGAGACTTATTTTTCCCTTTTAAAAGTCTTAACAATTATGGGTTGAAAATTTCAATTAAAGGAGAATGATATAAGTCAGGGATATGAAATTGAGAAGTAAACAAGATAGACAAACAACTAGGGTATTGCATCATTTACTGGTTTGCCTTAGTATGAATTAGTGAAGGACCCACCAGAGTCAAATACTACTCTCCAGAGTGTTCATAGTTTTCAGAGTGTTGATGTTATTTGTATTGACTGGACTCTATTGAGAAGAATATCTTTCCTGTTTCATTGCTTGATGTTGAGAGTAAAACTTAAACTTGGGTGCGGTCGTTGGGGCCTGTATATTAATTGACCACAGATTAACAGGACAGAAGACTTAAGTTTGTTTGGGCTTGCGTGACATTCCTGAGGGAGTGCTCAATAGCCAGAGAAAAATCTTAGATACCAAACTTAAAGGTGGTGGTGGTGGTCTTTAGGGCTTTACTGGAAAGGTGTGGAAGGTTCCATTGGACTTTTTGATACTAATGGAATGGACATTTATATCCATGGCAGCTGTAATTGCAGTAAACTTGGGGCGTGGGGTGGTAAGAGCTGGATTAATGGTAGCTGTGTTTGCAGGAGGCTCTGCTTTAAGTCAGATAAGGATGATTTAGATAAGATTTCCTTTTGCAGTTTCTTTAGCTCAAATGTTTTCACTTTAATATAATCTTTACAGCAATTCTGAGGGTCTGAGTGGGTCTCCACATTTCTTCCATCTGAAACTTCCCTAGAAGTTTCATCTAAAAAAAAAAGAAGCTAGGTTGATTGCTATGGAGAAAAGATTTGAGTTAGAAATGGAGAGGCAAGAGATGGGCAAAGAGAAAAAAACAACAACAACATAGATTAGAATGAGGAAACAAAAAGAAAAACAAAGATTAATGGTTGAAATAGACTGTAATCCATTTTCTGAGTCCAGAGGGCAGCCAATTGAGATTTCTACTTGTTGGGCTCAAAGGATTTTTAGGTGGTGGAGTAAGATATCAGTGTCTGGTTATTTCCCAGAGCAAAGCATGGAAGGTACAGGTGTTTGGTGAACTTCCTGAGTGGCCCAAACTGTTGTAACAAGTTATTTGAAGTTAATACCAAGTCATCCAGCGTCAAAAGTTTGCAGGCCTTTGGGACAAGACAACTTAGAGCCTAAATAAGGATCTGGGCAGTCAGGTTTTAGCTTCAGTGATGTCAGGTCAAGAGAGTGACAGAAAAATTGTAAACATTAATTACTGACAAAATGTGCAAGATGGCAGTATCTCTTTTACAAGGAGATGAAAAATAGCTCAAAGACAATGAACAGAACTAGTATCTGATATCTTGTGGTTATATTTTTCTTCTTTCTTTCTTTCTTTCTTTCTTTCTTTCTTTTCTTTCTTTCTTTCTTTCTCTTTGAGAGGGAGTGCAAGCAGGAGAGGGGCAGAGAAAGGGAAATAGAGAATCCCAAGCAAGCTCCTTGTTGTGTGCAGAGCCCAATGCAGGGCTCCACCTCATGAACCATGAGATGATGACCTAAGTCCAAATCAGGAGTTGGGTGCTTAACTGCCTGAGCCCCCCAGGCGCCCTGGGTTATAGTTTTCTACTGAAAAGTTTTCTATAGTAAAATTTTCCTCCACAGTCACCTTGTTTTGATCAATTATAACAAACTAAGATAATCCTTTTTATAAAATAACTCCAGTTTCATTAAATCTGGACTAATTATATATGTAAGTGCAGCAAGAATAATAACTGGCCACACAGGCCTTTTTAACTTTGCTTTGCTGGGACTTTTATAAGGAATCTCAGATT
This sequence comes from Panthera tigris, assembly GCF_018350195.1. Classification (NCBI taxonomy): domain Eukaryota; kingdom Metazoa; phylum Chordata; class Mammalia; order Carnivora; family Felidae; genus Panthera; species Panthera tigris. The sequence continues at coordinate 79,364,633 of NC_056662.1, forward strand.
AGATTAGATTTAAAACTCTCTCAAGGCTAGGAAGTCAAGCCAAGAACTCCCCCCTCAGACTTTATCTGTAGCAATCTAGAGATTTAGATGAATTCTTCTTTTCTTGAGGTCCCCAAAATATCTGAAAGTTCCTAAGCTTGCCAGCAGGGACATTTCCTTAGTCACCTGTAAGTCTGGAACCTTATAAGTAAGGTACTAGGCTGGTTTTTTTTATAAGCATTGGCTCTATAAAGTCTGCTGTAGTTCCTTAAAACTGGTCATATCTGACCACATCATTTTTTTTTTAAATTAAGTTTATTAACTTACTTGGAGAGAAAGAGGCAGAGAGAGGAGGAGGGAGACTCCCAAGCAGACTCCACATCATTAGTGCAGAGCCCGACGCAGGGCTTGAACTCAGGAGATCATGAGATTATGACCTGAGCTGAAAACGAGAGTTCGAGGCTTAACCATTTGAGCCACCTATGCACATCATTCCTAAACATGGCGTTCCATTCCAAGTCTCGGTAATATAACCAGTGTTTCCAGTTGTGTCCTGATACAAGAAGAACAAACTTATTGAACTTATGAAAATAACTATATTGCCATGAAAATAAGAACATTCAATAAGAGTTTCCAAGATCTGGAAAGATCAGGTAGGGAGAAAAAGGAAAGTGTTTCATTCTTGTTTACAAAGGTGCAATCTACTAAATTGTTGTGAGACACTGGTAGCTTAAGAGAAAAGAGAAAGGGATTCCTTAAATCCAGAGCATAGAATGTTAAATAACCAGCAATGTTCCAAACAAAAAAAGCCATAACAATTATAATCACTTTTCATCAGTTGATTCAGTTCCATGTAATTAATTCTCATTTTGCTTAATCTTGAGTTATCAGTTTTATGAACCCATCATCTTCTCTACTGGAGTTCTGGAAATCCTTGCTCAGTTCAATGGTGTAATCTCATAATTATTTAATTTAGCAATGGCATCAAAAGTCTGTACTCAGATTACTTGTCCTAGTTTTTTCCATGGATCTGTAAAACAGTCCCATTGTTGAAGGTGAAGGATTTTGGTTTGTAGGTGACTGAAGAACTTTCAAGAAAGCATCAGAATAAGACAACTACTTATGAGTGACAAAGGACCTAAAGTAGTCACGATTAAAGATTTTATGAGAGCTCGTTATAAAAGTAATGCAGTTCACAAGAAATCTGGTTGTTTCTGTGAAACATACCAACATGTTTTGAAGATAATAATTGGAATTATGACTAATACCATTATATCACGGACATTAAGGGCATTGACAAAGTTTCTAGGAACTTCATATAATTTCTGAAGTACATATATAATAACACTTACCCATACAGATATAACCCAGGGAAAGTTAAACATCACTTTTTATGTGACAGTGTTTCCCATGCAGTTTAACATATCAAGTAAACCAAATTATTTTAAACATTTCTCTTCTTAAAAGGTGAAAGAAAAAAACCCTTTGAGATTTTCCAGATGCTCTCCTGGAAATCTCAAAATCCATTCAAGATCAAGATTTTATATAGGGTTTGATTTGGGGAAGGCAAAATATCAAAGTTGTCAAAATGTCAAAAGGTTTGAACAGTTGATTTAATAGGATCACAGATCAGTTTTTAAAAGAAGATTCCATTCTTTTAAATGATTGGAAACATGATCAAGCACCAGAAATTATCCCAGTAAGATACAGAATCTGCTTAATTGGGTGAATTACTTACAAGCTCAAGAAGAACCTTTCATATTCTCTTAAGAGCAGACCAATAATCTAAGAAACTTTTTTCTTTTTTTCTTTAAATATGTATTTATTTATTTTGAGAGAGAGTGCACAAGCACGAGCAGGGGAGGGACAGAGAGAGAAGGAGACAGAGAATCCCAAGATTGAGACGTAGGTCTCAGTCTCATGAATCAGGAGATTATGACCTGAGTCAAAATTAAGAGTCAGACACCTAACTGACTGAGTCACTCAGGTGCCCCTCCTTGAATACTTTTCATACAGAGATATTTTCCTTAACCCTTACTGTTTCTGGTATTCTAGAATTGTTCTAGAATTACTAGAAATTCCATTTACATATAAAATAGATTATATATTTAAACTATTAGCAACCTTTATTTTACAGATGTAGTAGACAACTGAATTGCCTGCCCTATATTGGCATTTTGTAGCAGATTAACCCATTTTATAAATATACAATCTTATGAATTCTACACATATATTTTTCACAGTACAACGTCTCAAAATGTGGCAAAAAACCGCATGTTTATTTACAGACCTAAATATCTTCAGTCTCTCTGTAAAAAATTAGAATCCAAAAATATAGAAACTTAAACTTAGGGGCACCTGGCTACTCAGTTGGTAGAGGATGTGACTCTTACTCTTGGGGTCCTGAGTTTGAGCCCCACATTGGGTGTACATAGAATTTACTTAAAAAACAAAGAATCCAACAAAACTTTAAACTTATATTTAGTAATTAATGTTTCAGTGTCTTATCTTATTTAGAAGTGATGTGGGAGCACCTGGGTGGCTCAGTCATTTGAGTGTCCGACTTTGGCTTAGGTCATCATCTCACAGTTTGTGAATTCGAGCCCCACATTGGGCTTGCTGCTGTTAGCGCCTGCTTCAGATCCTCTGTCCCCCTCTCTCTTTGTCCCTCTCCTGCTCATGCTCTTTCAAAAATAAAATAAACAAAAAAAGAAATCTAGATATTCAGTAAATATCTGGCATTTAATGTAACTGAGGATAGTTTTAAGTTTCAAGTTACCAAAAAGATTTTGGTAATAAAGTTTGTCAGAACAATGACTCAGTTTGATTAAAATTAAAACTATTAGCTTCATAAAGCTTTTAAAAATATATTCTTTTTAAAGTTTATTTATTTAGTTTGAGAGAGAGAGAGTATGAGTGGAGGAAGGGCAGAGAGAGAGGGCGAGAATGAGAATCCTAAGGAAGCTCTGCATTTTCAGCACAGAGCCTGACACAGGGCTTGATCTCACAAACTGTGACATCACGACCTGAGCCAAAATCAAAGAGTCGGACACTTAACTGACTGAGCCACCCAGATGCCCTTATTAGTTTTATAATCTAGCTTATTTGATTACTAAATCCAAGTAGAATAAAATTTATGTATTAATGCATTATACTTATTGCTAATAACTCTAAGGACATTCCTATTTTACTAAACCAACAATATTAAACTAATGTTATTTACCAAAGCTTTATCCAAATCACATAAACCTGAAGTACCTTTGGGTTAGTGCCTATATTTTAGGCAGTATATATTTTAGAATAGTTTGTATAGGCACTTTTCTCTAAGCCAATTAGAATAGTCTTTTATTAATTTAGTAATACCATCTAGAGGTAGGAAAAAATATGTAGACATACACAAATAGAGATGTTTATGACTTTCTTTCTAAAGTTTTTAGCCATGTGTCAGGCATAAATACAATACAGTCACTGGTTTACATATAATAGTTGGTTCTCATCTTTGTCCTGCTTTATATTTTTAACTAAATTGTATTTCTAGTCGATGGAATAAGTTGTTACGTGCTCAATATAAAGGCTAAAGTTTATTATCAATATTTGTGGAGGAGATTTTTAAGGCTTTCTTTTTTCCTAATGTGTAATCTTATGGAAGCTTTGGACTAAATTTTGTTCCAGTTAACCTTTTCACCTAGGCTGTTGCTTTTGGGGGGGGGTTCCTGAGTCCCTAGAGGGAGGGATCAGGGACTACAGTTCCAGTGACTCTGTGGATTTGAGGGGCTGGAGTGGGGAGAGAAAGGTCTTGGAGGAGCCAGCTTAAGTTTTCTCAAAGAAGCCATTTAATTAAGTTATAAGTTATTCTTAGTAAAGTCATGCCAACAAGAAAGGAAGCAGACAGAATTAGTGCTGTAGTGACAGAGAATGTAGTCAGCAGAAGTTTGAGAAGGAGGATTTCATTTAACCAAGTTCTGACGAAGGAGCAGGATCAAGAAGGGAGAACAGAGAAGCCTTAAAGCAAAAATCCAAAAAGAACTTGCAACCTGAGAGAAGAACAGAGAGGCCTTGAAACCAAAGCCGGGAAGAACTTGGAACCCAAGAGGTAACTTCCAAATGAAGAAGCCTTGGACTGTAACCCAGCTTCGGAGAGTGTACTCATATAAAATGTGACTGAAACCGTAAGCCTTTTTATGGTTTACCCATGGATACAAGAGACATCCTCAAAAAAGGTGTAGCCTCCATGATCTACTCATTCTCAAAGATAGCCAAACAGAGAAAGCAAAGACCCCGGTGCCAAAGGCAGTAAGAATACTATTTGTGAAAACCTGTCTTCATTCTCCCACAAAAATGAGACACATCTGATCACTGATCCTCTAATCTGTGACACTGGACAAGTGATACTCAGATAGGACTTCTCCGTAAGAAGACAGAAGATACAGGTCCTTTGGGCCCGAGACCCTTTATTTAGACAAACTCCTGTGAGAGCAACACAGGTGGTAGGAAAGTGTCTTGGGCCCTCATCTGATGGTTGGCTGCTTGTAGACACATACCCAACAATCTGCACCCTGCAGAAGGTGGAAAATCAGTGACAAAGCATTCTCACTGGATCCAAGTCATGCTCTCAGGACACAAAACAAAACAGATGGGCCACAGTGGCTGTGGAGGTAATGGATCTGTAACAAGATTACTCAAACAAAGAGTTAACATTACCAAAGAACTAGTTTCTGCAGGTATTTCCTCTTGTAAATCTAAGTTCTGAAAAATTCCTTTTAGAAAAGACCAGGAAAGGCTTTTGCCATCCTTGCTCGTTGGACCCTTAGTAGGGATACGGGAGTCTGAATAGTAAAAAAGTTTACCTTACTGAGCTTGGTCAGAGTGCTTGAGATCGCAGCTGCAGTCTCCAGAGTGAGCAAGGAGTTCCAGTAATTTCATCCTCGTTGCCAGAACTGATGGGAGGGAAACTTTACCTCTTCCAACGTTCTAGTTTGGTCCGTTGCTTGGAGGTCTGCCAATTAACTGACAATAGGCAGTTATAGATATTATAGATAATCCGTTGATAGATTAACAGAAAAGACAAGTTTTATTTGCCATTGATGTGGTAGTGCTCAGTTGTAATTCACTCAGTAGCCACAGATAAAAGGTTTATATACTAAACTTTAAAAAGTTGGGAAGTTTAAGCTTCTGTTGGGCTTTTTTTTTTTTTTTTAAGTTTATTTATTTATTTTGAGAGAGAGTGAGGTGAGGGGTAGAGAGAGAGGGACAGAGAGAATCTCAAGCAGGTTCCGCATTGTTAGTGTAGAGCCCAACGTGGGGCTCAAACCCACAAACTGAGGTCATGACCTGAGTTGAAATCAAGAGTCAGATGCTTAACTGACTGAGCCCCTTGTTGGGCTCTGCAATGACAGTGTGGAGCCTGCCTGGGGTTCTCTGTCTCTCTCTGTCTCTGTCTCTCTCTCAAAATAAATAAACATTAAAAAAAAAAAATACCTAAGAGTGAAGTGACTTGGGTCATCTGGTAGATACATATTTAACTTTTTTTTTTTTTTTAATTTTTTTTTTAATGTTTATTTATTTTTGAGACAGAGAGACGGAGCATGAACAGGGGAGGGGCAGAGAGAGAGGGAGACACAGAATCTGAAACAGGCAGCACAGAGCCCGATGCGGGGCTCGAACTCACGGAGGGTGAGATCATGACCTGAGCCGAAGTCGGTCGCTTAACCGACCGAGCCACCCAGGCGCCCCATATTTAACTTTTTAAGAAACTGTCAAAGTTGGGGCGCCTGGGTGGCTCAGTCGGTTGGGCGACCGACTTCAGCTCAGGTCATGATCTCGCAGTCCGTGAGTTCGAGCCCCGCATCGGGCTCTGTGCTGACAGCTCGGAGCCTGGAGCCTATTTCAGATTCTGTGTCTCCCTCTCTCTCTGACCCTCCCCTGTTCATGCTCTCTCTCTGTCTCAAAAATAAATAAACATTAAAAAAAAAATTAAAAAAAAAAAGAAACTGTCAAAGTATTTTCTTTCCTTTTTCCAGCTTTATTGAAATGTAATTGACAAATAAAATTGTAAGATATGTAAAGTAGATAATGTAATGATTTTTTTTTTTTTAAGAAAGAGAGCCAATCAGAGGGGCAGAGGGAGAGAGAGAGAGAATCCCAAGCAAGTCCCATGCTCAGCATGGAGCCCAATGGGGATCAGTTCCACAACCCTAAGATCATGACCTCAGCTGAAATCAAGAGTCTGTTGCTCAACTGCTCAACTGACTGAGCGCCTGAGGCACCCAGGCACCCCCAATGTAATGATTTGATATGTGTACATTGTGAAAGGATTTCTCTCCATTGAGTTAGTTAATTAACACATCTATTATCTCTCATATTTACCTCCTGCCCCCCATCCCCTTTCTTTTTCCCTTTTGTGAGAACATTTAAGTTCTATTCTCTTAACAGATTTCAATTATACAGTGTTATATCAGCTATAGTCACCTTGTTATACATTTGATACTCAGCCCTTACTAATTTTATAACTGAAAGTTTTCATTCTTTTCTATTTTTTTTTTTTTTTTTTTTTGGAATAGCTTGAGAAGAGTAGGTATTAATTCTTCTTTAAATGTTTGATGGGATTCACCTGTGAAGCAGTCTAGTCCTGGACTTTTGTATGTAGAGAGCTTTTTGATTACTGATTCAATTTCCTTCCTGGTAATTGGCCTGTTCAAATTTTCTACTTCTAAAAAACAGAACAAAAAACCCCATTTTTTCCCTATGTCTTCCTGATTCAATTTTGGGAGGTTATATGTTTTTAGTAATTTATTCCACCCAAGCTGTCCAGTTTGTTGGCATGTAATTATTTATGATCTTTTCTTATAATCCTTTATGTTTCTGTGGTATCAGTTGTTACTTCTCCTCTTTCATTTCTGATTTTGTTTGAGTTCTCCCTCTGTCTCTTTTTTCTCATGAGTCTGGTTAAAGGTTTATCAATTTTGTTAATTTTTTAATGTTTACTTTTGAGAGACAGAAAGAGCATGAGCAGGGGAGGGGCAGAGAGAGAGGGAGACACAGAATCAGAAGCTGAGCTGTCAGCACAGAGCCCAACATGAGGCTTGAACTCACAAACCCTGAGATCATGACCTGAGCCAAAAGTTGAACACTTAACCAACTGAGCCACCCAGGTGCCCCAATTTTGTTGATCTTTTGAAAGAAGCACTTCCTGGTTTCATTGATATGTTCCTTTTTTTTTTTTTTTTTTTTTAAGTTTCTATTTTGTTTATTTCTACTTTAATCCTTATTATTTCCTTTCTTCTACTGGTTGGGGGTTTTTGTTCTTCTTTTTCATGCTTTGTTAGGTGCAAGGTTAGGTTGTTTATTTGAGATTTTTCATCTTGACATTATAAACTTTTTTTATTGATATAAGCTTTCCCTCTTTAGAATCCCTTTTGCTGCATTCCAAAGATTTTGGACCATTGTTTTTTTTATTTTCATATTTCCCCATGTATTTTTTGATTTCCTTTTTGATTTCTTGCTTGACCCATTCATTGTTTAGTAGCATACTATTTAACCTCAAAAATACATGATTTATGCTTTTTCCAGATTTTTTTTCTTGTGGTTGATTTCTAGTTTTATAGTGTGGTCAGAAAAGATGCATGGTACACTTTGATCTTTTTGACTTTGTTGAGATTTGTTTTGTGGCCTAATATGTGCTCCTTTCTAAAGAATGTTCCATGTTCACTTGAAAAGAATGTGTATTCTGCTGTTTTAGGATGGGATGTTCTGAATATATCTGTTAGATACATTTGGTCCAGTGTGTCATTGAAGGTGATTATTTTGGACTTCAAGCTGTATTACAAAGCTGTAATCATCAAGACAGTATGGTACTGGCACAGGAACAGACACTCAGATCAATGGAACAGAATAGAGAACCCAGAAATGGGCCCACAAACATATGGCCAACTAATCTTTGACAAAGCAGGAAGGAATATTCAATGGAATAAAGACAGTCTTTTCAGCAGGTGGTGCTGGGAAGACTGGACAACGACATGCAGAAAAATGAACCTGGACCACTTTCTTAACACCATACACAAAAATAAGCTCAAAATGGCTGAAAGACCTAAATGTAAGACAGGAAGCCATCAAAATCCTTGACAAGAAAGCACACAAAACCTCTTTAACCTTTGCCTCAGCAACTTCTTACTCAACACGTCTCCAGAGGCAAGGGAAACAAAGGCAAACATGATCTATTGGGACCTCATTAAATAAAAAGCTTCTGCACAGTGAAGGAAACAATCAGCAAAACTAAAAGGCAACCGACAGAATGGGAGAAGATATTTGCAAACGACCTATCAGATAAAGGGTTACTATCCAAAATCTCTAAAGAACTTATCAAACTCAACACCCAAAAAACAAATAATCCAGTGAAGGAATAGGCAAAAGACATGAATAGACACTTCTCCAAAGAAGACATCCAGATGGCCCACCGACACATGAGAAAATGCTCCACATCACTCATCATCAGGGAAATACAAATCAAAACCACAATGATATACCACCCCACATCTGTCAGAATCGCTAACATTAACAACTCAGGCAACAACAGATGTTGGTGAGGATGCCGAAAGAGAGGATCTCTTTTGCACTGCCGGTGGGAATGCAAACTGGTGCAGCCACTCTGGAAAACAGTACGGAGGTTCCTCAAAAAATTAAAAATAGAACTACCCTACGACCCAGCAATTGCACTACTAAGGTATTTATCCAAGGGATACAGGTATGCTGTTTCGAAGGGACACATGCACCCGCATGTTTATAGCAGCACTATCAACAATAGCCAAAGTATGGAAAGAGCCCAAATGTCCATCGGTGGATGAATGGACAAAGAAGATGTGGTGTATATATATACAATGGAGTATTACACAGCAATCAAAAAGAATAAAATCTTGCCATTTGCAACTACATGGATGGAACTAGGAGGTATTATGCTAAGCAAAATTAGTCAGAGAAAGACAATTATCATATGACTTCACTTATATGAGGACTTTAAGATACAAAACAGATGAACATAAGGGAAGGGAAGCAAAAATAATAAAAAACAGGGAGGTGGACAAAACAGTAGAGACTCATAAATATGGAGAACAAATAGAGGGTTACTGGAAAGGTTGTGGGAGAGGGGATGGGCGAAATGGGTAAGGTGCATTAAGGAATCTACTCCTGAAATCATTGTTGCACTATATGCTAAGTAACTTGGATGTAAATTAGAAAAAAATAAAAATTAAAAAAAAAAAAGAAAAAAAGAGTGTTTCCATGTTAATTTTCTGTTTGGATGGTCTATCCATTGATATAAGTGGGATGTTAAAGTTCTATTACTATTGATTACTCTCTTTTTGTCTCTTATTAATTATTTGGGTGCTTTCACATTGGGTGTATGAATATTTACAATTTTTTTAACATCTTGTTGGAATGTCCCTTTTATGCTTATTTAATGTCCTTCTTTTTTGTGTTGCAGTCTTTGTTTTGTTTTAAGTTTATTTATTCATTTTGAGAGAGAGCATGCAGGGGAGGGGCAGAGAGAGAGATAGAGAGAGAGAGAATCCCAAGCATGCTCTGCACTGTCAGCATGGAGCCCAGTGCGGGGCTCAGACCCACAAACTGTGAGATCATGACCTGAGCTGAAACCAACAATCAAATCCTTAACAGACCAGGCACCCCTACAGTCTTTGTTTTAAAGTCTATTTTGTCCTTGGGGCGTCTGGGTTAAGCGGTCAACTTTGGCTTAGGTCATGATCTTGCTGTTTATGAGTTCAAGCCCCACATTAGGCTCTGTGCTGACAGCTCAGAGCTGGGAGGCTGCTTCAGATTCTGTGTTTCCTTCTCTATCTCTCTGTGCCTCCCCCACTTGCACTCTGTCTCTCTCTTTCTCTCAAAAATAAACATTAAAAAAAAATAGTAATAAAGTCCATTTTGTCCTCTACAAGTATTACTACCCTGACCTTATTTTCACTTCCATTTGCATAATAAATGCTTTTCTGTCCCTTCACTTTTAGTCTGCATGTGTCTTTAGATCTAAAATGAGTGTCTTATAGGCAGCATGTAGATGGGTCTTGCGTTTTTATCCATTCCATTACCCCACGTCTCTTGATTGGAGTGTTTAGTCTGTTTACATTCAGAGTAATTATTGATAGGTATGTTCTTATTGCCATTTTGTTATTTGTTTATGATTGTTTTTATAATTGTTCTGTGTTCCTTTCTTGTTCTCTTCTTTCATGGTTTTCTGTCTTTTGTTAGTGATATACTTGGATTATTTTCTCTTTATTTTAGGCATATGTATTACTGGATTTTGATTTGTGGTTACCATGTCGTTTATATATAACATCTTATACACATAGAAGTCCATATTAAGATGGTGGTTGCTTAAGTTTGAACCCATTTTTTATTCCTCTCTCCCCACATTTCAGGTTTATGGTGTCATACTTAACATCCTTTTACATCCTTTTATTTTGTGAATCCCTGGACTGATTTTTATTGATATGGTTAATTTTACTGCTTTTGTGCTTGCTACTTGTTTTATTCCTGCTTGTGGTCTTTCCACTCAGTCTGTTTAATATTTATTTTTCTTAAAAAATATTTTATTTTTATGTAATCTGTACACACAACATGGGGCTCAAATTCAGAACCCTGAGACCAAGAGTTGCATGCTTCACCAACTGATCCAGCCAGGTGCCCTCTCCCCCACCCCCTTAACTTTTCTTGTAGAGATGGTTCAGTGGTGATGAATTCCTTCAACTTTTGTTTGTCCGGGAAACTCTATCTTTCCTTCTATCCTGAATTGTACCCTTGCTGGATAGAGTGTTCTCTGCTTCAGGTTTTTTTCTTTCATTACTTTGAATATGTCATGCCACTCCCTACTCGTCTCCAAAGTTTCTGTTGAAAAATCAGCTGATAACTTTATAGTTTTCCCTTCTATGTAACTGTTTTCCTTTCTCTTGCTGCTTTTAAAATTCTCTCTTTATAACTACTTTTTGCCATTTTAATACTATGTGTCTTGGTGTGGACCCCTTTGGATTAATATTATTGGGGGTCCTCTGTCCCTCTTGGATCTAGATTTCTGTTTCTTTCTCTCTAGATTAGGGAAGTTTCCAGCTATTATTTCTTCAAATAAATTTTCTGCCTACTTTTTTCTCTTTTCTCCTTTGGGATCCCTATAATGTGAATATTATCATGCTTGATGGTGTTGCTGAGTTCCCTTAGTCTATTTTCATGTTTTGTTAGTATTTGTTTCTCTCTCCTATTCAACTGAGTGCTTTCCATTACTCTATTCTTTAGGTCATCAATCCATTCTTCTGTTTCCTGTAATCTGCTATTCATTCCATCTGGTGTACTTTTAATTTTATTTGAGTTGTTCATCTCTGATTGTTTTTTTTTTTATGTTTTCTATCCCTTTGTTGAGGTCTCACTGAGGTCCTCCGCTGTTTTCTCCAGTCCAGTGAGTATCTTTACGACCATTATCTTTTTAAAAAAATGTTTATTATTTTTTTATTTTTGAGGGAGACAGAGAACACGCAAACAGGGGAGGTACACAGAGAGAGGTAGGGACAGAGGATCTGAAGTTGGCTGCACGCTGAGAGCAGAGAGCCTGATGAGGGGTTCAAACTCACAAACCTTGAACCTGAGCTGAAGTCAGATGCTTAATCAGCTGAGTCACCCAGGTGCCCCTATGACCATTACTTTAAATTCCCTATCAGGCCTTTTATTCATCTCTTTTTCATTTAGCTCTTTTACTGTGATTTTGTCTTTTCCTTTCATTTTGGACATATTGCTCTATCTCCTAAATTTGTCTGCCTTTCTGTGTCTGTTTCTTTGTGTTAGAAAAGTCAGCTATGTCTCTTGCTCTTGAAATTTTGGCCTTATGAAGAACAGATTTTTGTAGTGCCCTGTAGTGCAGTGTCCACTGTTTACCAGAACCTGGCACTTCAGGAGTTCTCCTATGTGTGTTGCATGCTTTCTGTTGTGGCTGAGCCGCATTTGCCTTCAGTCCCGTCATCTACAATGGCTCTTTTTGCCTGTTGTGGGCAGGGTTTGATCCCTGTGTTATTATTGGGCCATTCTGGGGTTGCCTTGGGCTTGGATTGAGTCAGACGAGGCTTTTGCCATTGACTTAGTAGCCCTGAACTGCAGGGTAGTTTCCCTGTCTTATTCTCTGAGAAATTTTCATTGGTGGGTGGGGCCTGCAGTCAGACCAGATGTCTGCCCCAGCCTGCTGCCAGGGTTGTAGTTGGACTGGTGTGTGTGGTTATTGTCCCTTCTCCTCAGGGCAGGAGTCACTTTGGACTGGTGCTGGCCCTGGTCTGGTCTGCTTACACACTGCCTGGCTTGTGGCACCAATTTGAATGGGCTCCAGCCAAGGGCGTATTGGAGGGGGCATGTCTGCAGGAGAATGTGGGGCAGGAGGCTTGGTTCCAGAGAGGTCCCTGCAGGCCCCTGCAGGTCTTCTGTGGGAGGGGGCCTGCAGCTGCCTGGGAAGACTCCTGTGGAGGCTGGGTTAGTGGGCACAGACACACAGAAGCATGTGGGGGTGGTGCACATTCTTAATAAGCTAGGTGGAGATTGCGGGTGCTATGCTGTTTCCTGCAGGTGTTTGTGTATCTAGGCTCAAGCACGGGGGAGGAAGATGACACCTGTCAGCCTTTTTATTCTTGGGGAATTCTCCCAAGGATCCCTGCCCCTCCAGCATACACTCTGAGATTAGTAAACAAATCTCCTTCTTGTGTAGCCCAGGTGTTTTCCACATTGCCACTTCTGAGCTGTGTCTCAGCAGGGCTGTTTGTTGTGCTGTGTCTTTAGTGATGGATACTCCTGGCTCTCCTAGAGCCTAGCCTGCTGGTTTTTAAAGCTTCATGTGGTAAGTTCCACTGATTCTAAGAACTTGCAAAGTTAAGCCCCTTTGGTTTTCACAGCCACATGTTATGGGTATTCATCTTCCAGTGTGGGTCTCCCATGCCTGTGCTGCCTGGTGTTTGGTTCTGCTCCTTTCCCCTATGTGCCTACCATAGGGGCATGCGTCCTTCCTTCCTGCAGATAGTCCCATGGGTCCCTTTTGTTCCTGCCTGTGTCTCTGCCCTTCCTACCCTCTTCAGTGTGGCCTCTTCTCTACATTTAGCTGTGGAGAGTGTTCTGCCAGTGTTTTGATCATTTTCTGGGTTATTTATACTGATGGGGGGTATAATCTAGTTGTATCTGTGGGACAAGGTGAACTTAGGATCCTCTTACTCAGCTTTCTTTCAAAGAATTGTTTTTGCTCTTATCTTGTTGTCCATCCTGTGTCTGTTTCTCCAAGTGCAGTGAGACCATCTGATGTACTGTTCCTGGCTGTGAACATGTATTTAAAACCTTTGAGAGAACACAGTTCACCAGGGTAAATATATAATGATGACTGTCAGGAGAATAATACCAAGAGACTGAAGTATACTACTCTTTAGTCATGACCCCTATGAACTAGACTAGTCGATATGAAATAAGTCATACAATGTGACAAGTGAATTGTTTACTGATTTCTTATATTTATATGATACCAAAGGTGTAGGTCCTGGTATAACAAGAGGTATTTGCTATGGTACAGTCTCCTCTTTGTTCGGCCAAAAGGTAATCTAAAACAACTCCATTATCTAAAACCACCTCAACCAGAAAGCCTACGGATTTTTATAGTGTATCTGTGGCCTTAGGGGTAGAGTCAACGATAGGTGTCAGAGTTAAGGAGCATTGTTTTCTTGTGCATAGGCAGGGTAGAAAAATAAGTAGTAGAACAGGAAATGAAATACAGTTTCATGTTGGTAACGAAGATCTTGATCTGTGGTGTTGGGAGAGCTGTCTTCCTCAAGGCATTGTTTGCTTCTGGGGAGGAACCTCTCTAGTCAGTTTTAATTTGAGATCTCCAGCTGATGTATAATTCTAATAGTTTGGAGGAGCCCTTTGTAATTGGGAGATGTAGACCCAGTGTTCAAGGTCTTGAAGTTAGAGTGCTGTTTGGGTAGTGACCGAGTATGGTCCCTTCCAGTGAGGTTCAAGGGTAGTCTTGTTCTTGGTGATTTTAAGTCAGAAGGTGGGAGAAAATTGGAAACATAAGTTTGGAGAGTTGTAGCCAGGTATTACAGGAAACCAGAAAAATTCAGGGTCCAGTCCAGCTTACAGGTAGATAGTAAAACCTCAAAGATAATGAAAAGGACCAGAACTTATACCCACAAGGGTGTGGTATAATTTACCATTGAAACTTATTTTTCTTTCTATATTTACCCCCATTTCTATCAGAGGTAATAACAAAAAGTAAGAGTCATCTGTATGCAGAATAAGTCTAGTCTCCTTACTTGTACTGATTATTTCCGTGAGTGCAGTAAGAATGAGAATTGACCATACAGATTATTTTTAATTAGCTTGGTAACTTTTCATAAGGAATTTTGAATTGGACTTTCAAAAAGCATCATGAGGCTAGGAAGACAAGCCAAAGACTCACCATCTGGTGTTGTCTAGAATACCTGTAGATTTGAGTGAATTCTCTTCTTGAGGTCCCCAAAATATCCTGATGTTACTGGGGATGCCAGGAAGCGACCTTTCTTACTCACCTAGTAAGACTGGGGGGGGGGGGGGCTCTTGAGTGGCTCAGTTGGTTAAGTTTCCAACTTCGACTCAGGTCATGATCTCACTGTTGTTAAGTTTGAGCCCCGCGTTTGAATTTGGAGCCTACTTCGGATTCTGTGTCTTCGTCTCTCTCTGCCCCTCCCTCCCTCCCTCACTCTCTGTCAAAAATAAATAAACATTAAAAAAACAAGAATTTGATTTGGGAAGTTGTCAACAGTGTTAAAAGGTTTGAACATTTGATTTAATATGATCATAAATTGTTATGAAATAAGTAGTATTTCATAATATTCATTTATTATCTGTTTAACCAAAGTGACCATAGATTTTATAGGCAAAGATAGAAGGTTACAAAACTTAGCTCTTTTGAGGCACCTGGGTGGCTCACTCGGTTGAGCGTCTGACTTGGGCTCAGGTCATGATCTCACAGCTCATGAGTTCGAGCCCCGTGTCGGAATCTGTGCTGACAGCTCAGAGCCTGGAGCCTGCTTCGGATTCTGTGTCTCCCTCTCTGCCCCTCCCCCTCTCATGCTCTGTCTCTCTCTGTCTCTCAAAAATTAATAAATGTAAAAAAAAATTTTTTTTAAAAACTCAGAGAAATTCTTCCCGATTTTAGCTTTGACCACACATACATTTCTTTCTTTCTTTTTTTTTTTAAATGTATATTTATTTTTGGGAGAGAGAGAGCCCGATTAGGGGAGGGAGGGATGGGGTGGGGGGTGGGAGGGGACAGAGGATCCAAGCAGGCTCTGCTTTGTCAGCACATAGCCCGATGCAGGGCTTGAACCCACAAACTGTGAGATCATGGCCTGAGCTGAAGTCAGTCACTTCAGTGACTGAACCACCTGGGCACCCACCACATGTAAATTTCTTTACCGAGGTTCCTTCACCAACTTTCTACAACTTTTGTCCATTTGGGTTTTGGCCTGTATTTTTCCTCTTTCTCATTTTGTAACATCCAGTCATTCTACCTTAGAACAAAATTACTCTCTTCCCTTAACAAAACCCATCCTTTGTAACTCTTTTTGTCCCAAAACACTTATTCTACTTTCTTAACCAACTTTTCATACACAGTTGTTTCTTCTCACTCTTACTATTTCCAGTAGTTTTAATTACATCTATTAATTAGAATCTTAACTCTTAGAAACCTTAATTTCTGCTGAAAACTAAGAAGCAAGCAATTGTGGACTATGTTATGCAAGAATTCTGTGGATTCACAAATTTATACATTTATTTCCAAATTTATATTTTATTTATAAACTTATTTCATAGTTTCTGGAAGTAAATCTTCCTCGTAGTCAGTTTTTCAGTGTAGCGTATGACATAGACCCAAATATTTTTGATTCCAACATTATGAGCCAAAAGTAAATAACCCTATGTTCAGTAATTAATGTTTAAATATTTTATCATATTTGAAAATGATCTAGATGGTCAATAAATATCACTTAGCTTGATTTGGTATAACTTTAAGGTTTCAAGTTACCAAAAAGATTTTAGAAACTTATTAAGTAGACATCTGGTAAAACATAATTATTGTTGAAAATGTCATGACTTTTTGTTTTATATTTAATGTATTTCCTCATAAGTTATGTTTAACTTAATCTTGAAAGTTTTATCAGACATTAAACAGCTAACCATCTATTTGTGTTTCTTGCTTATATATTCTGTAACAGATAGCATGGACTTAATTTTTAGTAAACCCAGGTAGAATAAAAATTGTATGTCTGCATTATATTTAATGTTGATAAGCCTGAAGATATGCCTGTTTTAATTAAGCCAAGAAACATTAATGGACTTTTATTTACCGAAGATTATCCTAGATCACATGAACTTGAAAAACATTTAGGTTAGTTTGTGTTTTTCTGAGAGAATGCTTAACTTAAGCACTTAAGATAAGCACTTACTTACCTTTATGCCAATTAAATAGAACTCTTTTATAAATTATTGGCAGTACTATTTGGAGGTAGAAAAAACACATCTATATAACATACATATATAGACATATATAAACATCCAGACATATGCATATATCTTACAACTTTTGTTTTAAAATTTTAGCCAGGGGACAGGTACAATAATACAAAACTGAATAGTTCTAAAAGAACATTGGGATCCAAATTGTGTTTCTGGCAGATGAAGTAAGATTACCTGCTCAGATGGTTTAAGGTTTTTATTCTTACTTGTAGAGAAGACTTTTAACAATTTTTCATTCATCTAGTTTCCAAATAGCTTTGTTTTTGTCCTGATAAGAATGGTCTTCCTCATGTTTGCATTTCAGAGATGGCTTTTGGTTCCTACAGAAGACCAGGTAGAATATTTACATCTCAAAGGCACAGGGAGGGGTTGTAAATTTTCTCCAAAAGGGAGTTTTGCTTACAACTGGACAGATCTTTTGCAATATCTGCGAGCATTTGAGTTGAAAATGGGAGGTTTGGGATTGATAAAAAGGATAGATGGGCTTTGAATTGCTTCTAGAGTTGGATTTCTGTTTTTGTACAGATATGATTTGTAAGACCAGGACAGTTATTTTTAATTCCTCAAAGAATTGGGTTGCAACTTGAGTGATATTAAAGGGCTTACCCACGTGCCCAACTACATTATCTTCAATTTGCTTCTTTAAATTTGGGAGATGTCCAAAATAGGGAATCCAAAGCATTCCGCTGTACATTTTATCTTAGGGGAGAAGGCCTTAAAACAATCATTTCTATCAGCATCTGAATATCAATTTCCATTTGACCACTTTTGTCCCTACATTTCATTCAAAATCTTTTCAAATATCTTAATATCAGGTTTTATACAGGAAAACAGCATATTCTTGATAGTACTGAACTCTTTAAAAAACTGTTTTTCCCTTTTTCTTTTATACCACAGGCATACCTATCCTGTGACTTAAAACAAAACTGATAAGCCTTTCATGATCTAACTGTGGACAGCGGTGTCGGCAAAGAGGGTGTGAAAGATGTAGTCCTCCCAAAGTCCAGAACCACTCCCAAAGATAACCAAAATGAAGAAGGACGTGGATAGTCCCTGTGAGAGCTGGCAGCAATTGATAGGATACTCGCTGCAACTGGGTTGCTTCTGTCCAGTCAAATTCTTGGGGTTCCCCAGCTTTAGCTGCCTGCACACACAAGAGTTGATTATCTACATACCCATACAGGTGAAAAGTTAAGCCAAATTCATAGGACAGACAAACAAGGAAGCAAGGGCTGTTCCAGAGTAGGAAAGAATTGATAAATACTGAGCACCCCCAAAACAAATTCACAAGAGTATGAATTTGGAAAGGAAGGGACAATGTGAAATTTTACCTTCTTCTCTTCACTGGTCACTAAGGACAGAAATCAAGAGTGCTGACTTTGGTAAGAATTCTCACCCTTTTCTGGCTTCTGCCAGTTTCCCCAGGATCTTATTTGCAGGCTCCAGAGTGAGTGGGGTGCCTTGCTAGGTACCATCTTGGTCATCAGAAAATACAGAGGAAGAAAAATAATTTTTCTACCCTGGCTGAAACCCTTTTTTCTCTAGGGTACCTCAGAAATGAATAAATTTATCTAGGTAAAAGTTTCCACTCTGGCCACTGTAATTCAAGATTATCTTTGGTAAAGCTAGCCCACTTGTTCAGAAAAATATAGGTCTAGGCCTGTAATTTTTGTACATATAGTTAACTAAAGTCGTAGGTGAAAGAGACCTCAGACTTTTTGGATTCAGAGGAAACTAGTTCTCTCTCTCTCTCTCTCTCTCTCTCTCTCTTTCTCTCTTTTTCCCCTTAAAATTTTATTTGCCCTAGGCCTCATACTGGGTCCAGTCTCTTTTTTTTTTTTTTTGACCCAGTGTGACTTTGGACCCAGTCAGGACAAAGTAATGCTCTAATATAGTCTGAGAGGTCGTAACGCAAAAGCTATGGAACTCAAATATCCCAGAGGGTCTCATTCAGGGAGAAAGCAGTGAATGCATGGGCTCAGTGAATACTTAAGATGTATTCATTGCTTTTTGCTCACAGGAAAGGTCTTTCTTAGATTCCTCTTCTGACACCTGAACTGTTAAAAGATAAACTAAGGCATATTAAAACTTTTAAGAGTTTGAGCAGAAACTGATTAGAAGCAAGCAGCAATTCAATTAAATTGCTTTTATTAAAATCATAAAGACTGGTTCATATTATACTGCAGTTGGGGAAATATAGCTATTTAAAACCATTTATGACAATTTTGGTAAAAGATTATCCACAGTTTCATCATTCTACCAAAGCAATTTTCATTTTAATAATTCTTTCTAGGCTTTGTTTACATGTTAATTTTTATGTAGTAGTAGTCATATAAATCATAATCTGATTTTTACATGAAAATGCAGAGTTCCATCTTAGATTTTCTGGGGACAGACCTTATTTTTGTTATCCTGCTGTCAGAATATGTTAGATCATATTAAATAATTTTTTGGTTCAGAAATACCTGTTTCATGTTTCTGTATAAGGTTAGTAATTATTTTTATTGACCATTTAACCTTGTATTGTACTTATACTTCTGTAGTACACATTTGGATTATTTCTAGAATTTTTTACGTATAACATTTCAATTAGTGTTTTTATACATAGTTTTTGCTTCTGTTGAATTCTGTATTTGGTTTATTTCTTAGGAGTAAGTTATTAGATGAAAGCTCATGAATATATTATGTTTTGTCATGTTACTTTCCATGAGGTTTTTTCACTTTATAAATAACTTACTGTACTAGCTTTATTGTTTGGGGTCAGTATTGTTTAAAATTATTTTTGCTTTTGTTCATTTAGTTTTACATGGAATTTTAAGTTTTATTTATTTATTTATTTATTTTTATTTTTTATTTTTTTTTAGTTCTCAAGTTAGTTAACATACAGTGTAGTCTTGGCTTTATGAGTAGAACCCAGTGATTCATCTCTTACATATGACACCCAGTGCTTTTCCTGAAAAGTGCCCTCCTTAATGCCTGTCACCCATTTAACCCACCTCCCCATCCCATCAACCCTCAGTTCTCTGTATTTAAAGAGTCTGTTATGGTTTGCCTCCCTCTATGTTTTTATCTCATTTTTCCTTCCTTTCCCCTATGTTCATCTGTTAAGTTTCTCAAATTCCACATATGAGTGAAATGTTAGGATATCTGTTTTTCTCTGACTGACTTGTTTCTCTTAGCATATTACCTTCCAGTTCCATTCACGTTGTTGCAAATGGCATTCTTTTTCATTGCTAAGTAGTATTCCATTGTGTATATATGTGTGTGTATAATGTTATTTTATCTAATTCTTCTATAAATGTTATTTTATATATATAAATGTTATTCTATGAATGTCATTTTATAAATGTTATGTATTCTTCCATAAATGTTATATTATCTAATTCTTACAGCACTGTGAGCTTCGTATTTCCCTATTTTACAAATGAGGAAACTGAGACAGAAGATTTAATCAGCTTTTTCTAGGTTACACAAAGTTGTTCATAAAAGCATTATTATTGAATTGGTCAATTTCTTCATAGCTGAGAAATATTACCCATAATCTGCACACTTTGAATCTAAAAACTCATGTCTTTTAGTTGTAAGAAATCTTTGTGTACAATTTATTGGATAATTTCCTTCACACCATTTTTTTTCTTTTCCAATTTTAGAACTCAGGGTTAGGCCTTCTTGCCTGATTCCTTTTATTTTCTTAGTCTTTTTTTTCTCTCATTATTTTTTTTTTTTATATCTTTGCTTTTTTTACCAACTTTCTGAAAATTTTCTCAGCTGTTCTTTTTTGAATTTTCTATTTCTGCTGTTTATTTTTCAGGAGTTCTTAGTTGTTCTTTAATGTTTTTTAAAGAAAAAAGGAGTTAATATTTGTTGTATGGGCAATTCCTTCTAGGTATTTCTGATAATGTTAATAATAGGCCATTTCTTGGATTTAATAAAATTTCCTGAATTTTCTATTAAATTTTTTTTTAATGTTTATTTTTGAGAGAGAGAGAGAGAGAGAGAGAGCGAGCATGAGCAGGGGAGGGGCAGAGGGAGACAGAATCTGAAGCAGGCTCCAGTCTCTAAGCTGTCAGCACAGAGCCCGACGCAGGGCTCAAACTCATGAACTGTGAGATCATGACCTGAGGTGAAGTCGGATGCTTAACTAAGCCACCCAGGTACCCCCTAAATTTTCTGTGTTTTTGAATTTCTTTTTTTATTTTCTGTTTATTTTGGTGTGTCTTTCATGTCAGATGCTTTCTTCATATTTTGTGCCTCTTTGTTCATATTTAAGAGTGATGTATTAAAAGGTTGATGGGGGGGGGGCGACTGGGTGGCTCAGTTGGTTAAGTGTTCAACTCTTGATTTTGCTTCAGGTCATAATCTCATGGTTGTGAGATTGAGCCCTGCATTGGGCTCTGTGCTGAGCATGGAGCCTGCTTGGGATTCTCTCTTTCCCTCTCTCTCTGCCTCTCCCCTGCTTGCTCATGCAAGCGCGCTCGCTCTCTCTCTCTCAAAATAAATTTAAAAAAAAAACAACTTAAAAACATGTTCTGAAATATTTTAATTTCTTTTTTCTTTAATTTTTTTTTGAGAGAGAGAGGGTGTGTGTGGGTACAAGCAGGGCAGGAGCAGAGGGAAAGAATCTTAAGCAGACTCCACACTCAGTGTGGAGCCAACTTCAGGCACGATCCCACAACCCCACGACTATGAGATAATGACCTAAGCTGAAATCAAGAGTTGGAAGCTTAACTGACTGAGCCACCCTAGTGCCCTAATTTCTGTAATTTCAAGGTAACAGTTACAAGTATCTTATTTAAATGGAGAAGACTATTTGGATTAGCAGTTTGATTTGTCTGCTAGGTTTAGCTACCAAGCGAGACTATTTCAAAAACCAGAGCTAAAAGTATTTCAACACTGAAAATCACAGATGTGATCTGTAGGCTTCCCACTAGACTTGCATAGTGTGAACAGGTATTTTAACATGGTGTCAAACTATGTGGACCTTTAGTAAATAGTTGGTGATCAGTTATTAACTCTGAATAAAGTATATGAAGTACATGACCAAGAAAGATCTTAAAAAGCCAAGTGGAGGACTTTCAGTATTTTGTTAACTTTTTACCTTAAGAAGACTTTACTAAGTATTTTCAGACATACAAAAAGGTAAATAATTTGCTGATAATGAAGTATCAAGACTTGGTTTCATTAAGAAAACAAGTAGGTTCTGTAATACTGCCCTGAAAATATCAGTAAGTTGGCTAGGTTTGCTTACTAGCTAAGCATACCTCCTAAAACACATGATTAAAATTTCTGTCTGAGCAGAGACCAACTGCTTTGTATCAAAGACCTTCCCAATTGCTTAAGGTTGTTTTGAAATTGTGGATGTTTAATCTTCAGTTGTTATTGGTATTCTATTACATGCTGTGTGAATATATTTAACCAGATTCCACACTTACTATAATATGCACTTTTATTTTTTCTCATTCCCATCTTGCTCTCTATCACTAGATTTGGGCTTGGTTAATTGTTCAACTGTCTGCCCTTTATGGAACATTAGAGCAGCCAGTAAACTGTAAAGTTCCTTGTAGATTGTCTGTTAATAGTTGCACAAGTAATTCAGCTTAGAATATATCCCGGGGTGCTCTAGGTGATCCTGTCATTGGCCAAATTTTTGTCTTATGAAACCAAATTAGTTTCTTGTTGTTTAATGTGTAAATTTGTTAAATTAGCTGGCAGAATACAGCAGCGACGCCCAACCGAAGTGCACTGGTCAGTTGTGTGTTAAACCTCTTAATGGGAAATATGAATTTGTCTTTGAAATATGATTTGATTTAACTGCTATTTTTAGCTGTTTCAAATTAAACAAAGTTGGACTTTGTGTACAAAGGCTGCAGTAATTTCCCAAGTCTTAGAGACATCAGGTAAACAGAGACTTTATTATACAGATGGCAACAAATAGGACAAATTACACAGATTTGTGAGAAATGAATTTGTCTCTCTACTTCATAGCTCATTTTTTGCTGCCGTTTCCTTTTATTGGTAATTTTCAACTACTGAATTGTGTAAGTTGAGAAATTCTAAATGAGTATAGCTTTTTTTGCCCCCTGTAAGAGGAACCAGGCATAGTCAACAGTGGTTTATAAATTTGCTTTCAACTTGAAATATTTTCCTTTCTCCCCAATGAAAAGTAACAGCCTATTTCTCTTTTCTTTTTTTTAGTTTTGACTTTAACCTTTCTGACTTTTGCATAGTCAGCACCTTATTTACTTCATGGTATCCTTCTTTTCCTTTGTCCAAATATAACTTGGATTTTTATTATAAGTGGAAATGAGTCATATTAGCTCTTAGCTGATGAAGTCTGACAAAAGTAGTTTTGCTTTAAATGCTGACCTAAATTACAAAGACAGTAAAACCTTCCAGTATGTTGGGGTGCCTGGGTGGCTCAGTCAGTTGAATGTCCAACTCTTGGTTTTGGCTCAGGTCATGATCTCACGGTTTCATGGGTTGAAGTCCCGCAGTGGGCTTTGTGCTGGCAGTGCAAAGCCTGGTTGGGATTCCCTCTCTCCCTCTCTCTCTGCCCCTTCCCCACGTGCACTGTCTCTGTGTCTCTCAAAATAAGTAAATAAAACTTAAAAAAAAATTTCAAAACAAAACAAAACCTTCCAATATGTTTACCCTCGGTAGCAGTACTTCTTTAAAAAATTTTTTTATTAAGTTATAATTGATTTATAACATTATATTGGTTTTAAGTGTACAGCCTAATGATTCAACATTTGTACACATTACATATTGATCACCACAGTAAATCTGATTACCATCTGTCACCATGTATAGTATAACTTTTAGGATTTACTGTGTTGACAGTTTTCATGAATGCTCTGCAATATTGTTGACGATAGTCACCATGGTGTACATTATATCCCATGACTTACTTATTTTATAACTGAAATTTTGTACCTCTTGACCTCCTTCATCTGTTTCACCTACTTTGCAACCAATATTCTGTTCTATATTTCTATGATTTTTTATTTTGTTCACTTTTTTTTTAATATTTCACATATAAGTGAAATCATGGTATTTGTTTTTCAGTATTTGACATATTTCACTTAGTATAATTCCTTCAAGTTCCATCCATGTTACAATCATGACCTGAGCTGAAATCAAGTAGGACTCACCAGCTGAGTTAGCCATGTGCCCCTTATTTGTTCTACTTCTGTGAAAAATGCCATTGGTATTTTAATGGGGATTGCATTGAATTTGTATATTTTTTTGGGTAATATGAGCATTTTAACAATTCTTCCAATCCATGAACACAATATCTTCCTGTTTCTTTGTATCTTCTTCAATTTCTTTCATCAGTGACTTATAGTTTTCATTGTACAGGTCTTTCACCTCTGATAAATTTATTCCTAGTTATTATTATTACTTTTTAATGCTTATTTATTTTTGAGAAAGAAAGAGAGGGAGGGAGGACAGGGCAGAGAGAGAGGAGGGCGGAGGATCCAAAGGGGCCCTGTGCTGACAGCAGCAAGCCCAATGCTGGGCTAAACTCCTGAATCATGAGATTATGACCTGATCCGAAGTTGGATGCTCAACCGACTGAGCCACCCAGGTGTCCCTTCCTAGTTATTTTTGATGCAATTGTAAATAGGATTATTTTCTTCATTTTTCTTTCTGATATTTTGTTGTTAGTGTGTGCACAACTAACTTTTTGTATGTTGATTTTGTAGCCTGATATTTTATTGATTAGCTCTAACATGTCTTTATGATTTTTAATATAGAATTATGTTTTCCACAAATAGTGACCATTTTACTTCTTCCAGTTCAATTTAGATGTCATTTGCTTCTTCTTTTTTTTTTTTTTTTTTTTGCCGAATTGCTCTGGCAAGGACTTCAATACTGTGTTGAATAAAAGTGGGAGAGGGCATCCTTTTCTTGTTTCTTTTTTTTTTTTTTAATTTCTTTAAAAATTTTTTTAAAATGTTTATTTTTGAGAGATAGAGTGCAAGCAACAGAGGGGCAGAGAGAGAAGGAGACACAGAATCTGAAGCAAACTACAGGCTCTAAGCTGTCAGCACAGCCCAGTGCGGGGCTCGAACTCACAAACTGCAAGATCATGACCTGAGTGGAAGCTGGACGCTCAACCAACTGAGCCACCCAGGCTCCCCTTTTCTTGTTTCTGATATTAGAGAAAAAACTTTTAGCTTTTTACTGTTGAGTATGATGTTAGTTGTGGGCTTATCATATTGTTTTGAGGTACCTTCTTTCATTACCCACTTTGTTGAGAGTTTATTCTAAATGCATATTGAATTTTGTCAAATGCTTTTTAAGTACCTATTGATAATATGATTTTTATTTTTCATTCTGTTAATGTGTTGTATCATGTTGATTGATTTGTGAATATTGTACCATTCTTGCACCACAGGAGTAAATCCCACATGATCATGGTGTATGATTTTGGTAATGTACTGTTGAATTTTATTTGCTAATATTTTTTTGACGATTTTTGCATCTGTTTTCATCAGAGATATCGGCCTATAATTTTCTTATTGTGATCTCCTTATCTGGTTTTGGTATTAGGATAACGCTGGCTTTGTAAAATGAGTATTGAAGTGTTCCCTCCTCTTCAGTTGTTTGGAAGAGTTTGAAAAGGATACATATTAATCTTTGAATGGTAGACTTCACTTGTGAAGCCGCCTGGTCCTAAACTTTTGTTTGGGATTTTTTTGATTACTCGCTTAATGTCCTTACTAGTAATCAGTCTTTTTAGATTTTCTATTTCTTCCTTATTAAGTCTTGGAAGATTGTATGATTTTAGTAATTTACTTTTCTTTTTGTTTTTTTAGGTTGTCCAGTTTGTTGTCATATAATTGTTCATAGTAGTAGTCTCTTATGATCCTTTATATTTTTGTGGTATGTGTTGTAACTTCTCTACTTTCAAATCCAATTTTATTTGAGCCTTCTCTCTTTTTTTTCCCTTGGTGAGTTTAGCTAAAAGTTTGTCAATTTTGCTTATCTTTTCAAAGAACCAGCTCTTAATGTCACCAATCTTTCCTTTTGCTTTTTTAGCTTTTATTTCAGCTCTGATCTTTATTTTTTTCCTTCTACTAGCTTTGGACTTCATTTATTTTTCTTTTTCTAGTTCCTTTAGGTGCAAAATATAGATTGAGATTTTTCTTGCTTCTTGATGTAGGCCTATATTACTATTAACTTCCGTCTTAGAACTGCTCTTGCTGCATCCCATAGATTTTGGTATGTTGTATTTCCATTTGTCTTTACAATTTTTTTTCCCCGTTTGGTTTCTTTTTTAATCCAATAGTTGTTTAGTAGCGTGTTGCTTAATGTGGCTGATTGGAAATCAGACCCTCAGGCAGCAGCCTGAAAATAGGTACAGTCCTGTGGGGTCACAATTGTAAACCGTGCTGGTCTTTAGACTAGAAAATCTGGAGGTGTCCCTTGGGAGACAGTTGCAGATCAGGCTTCCAGATATATGTATAATTTCCTTTCTGGGAGGTATTTTCAAGCTGTAGTGAGGCTAAGGGAGTATGCAAGGATGGTGTCTCCATTCTTACATTCTCTGAGAGCACCTCAGTAGCCTCTAGGATGCGTGGTAGACCTGTAGCTTGTACTTCAGACTGAAGCTCTGGACTTGTAAATGGGCTTTTTTCTCAAGAAGACTGGGAGTGTGTTTTAGCCTGCTGTTTATGCAGTGCGCTGGAGGGTGGTAACCTACCAAGAACTATCTTCCTGATTGTTTCAGCCCTGTGGAGCCCAGGAACACAAGCACCCTGGCCATCAAACCAGGTGATCAAGGGGTGTCCCTGTATGGATTGCATGTGCCTGTCAGCTTTAGTGGAGTAGGTGGAGACTGTAGGGAGTAGGGCAAGCTCACTGATTTTAGCAAGGTAGAAAGAAGATACCTTGACTGCATGCTCACCAGCCTCAGTGGTACATCAGGAGAGTGCATGTTCACATGTAGGGGCACCCCTGGGTGGCTCATTCGGTTAAGTGTCTGACTTCAGCTCGGGTCATGATCTCAGGATTCACAGGTTCGAGCCCTGTGTCCAGCTCTGAGCTGTCAGAGCCTGGAGCCTTCTTCGGATTCTGTGTCTCCTCTCTCTGCCCGTCCCCTGCTCATTCTCTGTGTGTCTCTCTCCTCAAAAATAAATAAACATTAAAAAAATTTTTTTAAAAGGACCGTCTCTGTTCCCTCTAACCCTTTGGGTCCCTAAGATATAAGCCCTGTTGGTTTTCTAAGCCACAGATTTTGGGGGCTCTTCTCTTCAGTGTAGGTCCTAAGGGTTGGGGTTCCTGACTTGAAGCAGAAACCTCTTGCTTCTTGGGAAGAAACTCCAGATTGTGAGATCCCTCCCTATTGTTGGTTGCCATGCCAGGGATGGAGTTTTTGGCAAGACTGTGTCTTTGCATCTCTTACCATTCTCAGTGTGGGCCTTTTATCCTTGTTGTGGTGGAGCAGTTCAGCTAGTTTTCAGTTATATTTCACAGGGAATTGCTCCATATTCAGATACAGATTTGGGTGTCTGTTGGAGGAGGTAAGTTCAGGACCTTCTTTTACCACCATCTTGGACTGACCCTCCCCTTCCTCCTCAGACCAATTTTAGTGTTTCTTGAATAATGTCTTTTGAGACTAGTTGTGTGTGTGTGTGTGTGTGTGTGTGTATTGTTTTTGAAAATTTTGGGGGCAGCTGGGTAGCTCAGTCGGTTGAGCAACCAACACTTGATTTTAGTTCAGGTCATGATCTCATAGTTCATGAGTTCAGGCCCCACATTGGGCTCTACACTATGACAGTGTGGAGCCTGCCTAGGATTCTCTCTCTCTCTCTCTCTCTCTCTCTCTCTCTCTCTCTCCTCCCCTCAGCCCCTCCCATGTGGTCTCTTTGTCTCTCAAAATAAATTAAAAAACGATTGTTTCAATTTCTCAGCAAAAATACATAAAAATATAAGTTCCAATTTTATTATTAGATTAATTGACATAAAATTCATAAAGTTACTATTACATTACCACACAAGTTTTAAATGGCTACTTTCAGTTTCTGTAATCACATCATAGAGGACTGGTAATGAGTTTGTGGGCTGGCACTGATTTGCTAATCACAGTTTGGGCAGCATTGCTCTAGATTTTCTGGCAAATTGAGAAAGCCAAGGATGCTTTTAGTAACACATCCCATTGAACACTTTTCTCGGGCAGGTTCATATTATTTTTCCTATTTGAGAGCTTAGGAGTAGACCTGATAGGTGGTGAAAACTCAGTGGTAGAAATTATACTGTGATAACCACGTGACATCATAAAACTGAATGGGGTAGCACTAATTCTGTAAATATTCAAAACTAAATTGTAAAATAGTAACTTAGGAGAATTTCCATATTAGATCATCATCTTATTCTTCAGGGTTAAAATAGGCCTTAAAAATTTTCTAAAAAGTACATTCAATCCTGAATGGCAGTTGGGAGCCAGCTCTTATTATTGGCTTTTAAACATTTTGCTCTACTTGAAAAATACAAAAGTTGAGTGATGTCCGAGTTAGCATCTGGGAGGGAATAGAACTTAGAAGATTTAGAAAGTTGAACCATTCCAAATTACTGTTTTTTAAGTTAAAAACCATTGAATACTGGTAATTATATGTAGCTTAACCTATAGATATAGCAGCATGGAATGTTAATATTTGGGGGGTACACAGAGATCATTTAACACCATCCCTTTTGTTTAATTTTATGGAAACTGAAGCCTGGAGAAATATGCTTGAAACCACAAAACCATTTTCTAACTAACTGTTAAGAGCAATAAATCAGGTTTCACTGATTTACTGAAGGTAAAGGACAAAACTGAGTTGCTTTTCTTTTGGACTATTTTTTACTTAAGTTTTGGACCAGGTTCTAGTTCAAATAACAGCATAAACAAGTTTTTTTAAAACAAGACATTTTTCAGGAGTTTTAGAAAATGCTAATTTAAACCATTTTTTGGACAGCTTTAAACTTGCTTTAGCTCATTATATTTTTATTTCAGGAGATTATAGAAATGCAGCTAAGTTCTTTTTACTGATATTTGGTCTTTAATTGTGTAAACATGTATTTCCAACAAAAAATTCTGATGGAGTAAATCAGGAGAAAAAACATTCACTTTAAGACTCTTTAAGCTAATATTAATCTCTAGAGGCAAATTGCTTTAATTTCTCAAGGTCTTAATTTCTTTGTGCTAACAACTGGCAGCATTCTGTACTTTATAGGCTTAACTACACATTTTAACAGCAAATTCTTGGGAGCTTGACAGAACGAACTGTTGAGAAGTAAAGGTTTGTTTTTGGTTACCATGAGTAGTTTCTATGGAGGTTGAACTATTGTTAGTTCTTGTAGCCTTCTATATGCTTGTCGGTCTGTTTTCTTCAGAAGTGATGATGAATTTAAATCTGCATGATGTGTTCCAATTTACTTACTTAATGGAAATTAGGGGCGTGCATAGCTTTTTGAAATTCGTAATTACTGTTCCTATTAAGTGGTTGGAGAAGCAGCTATTTATATTTCATATATTATCTTATTTAATTTATAATCATTTTTCTTTTTGGACATAATATAGCCACTAAAGAAATAACTATCCTTTATTCAAACAACTCCTTGGGCATATTCCAGCAATTCTTTTTTCCTTACAATATTAAAAATTGCACATATAATATAACTGGTAGAAGACTTAATTATTTACAGAGTGAAAATAATATTAAATATGTTATTTGTAGGCGCGCCTGGGTGGCTCAGTCGGTTAAGCGTCCGACTTCAGCTCAGGTCGCGATCTCACGGTCTGCGAGTTCGAGCCCCATGTCGGGCTCTGGGCTGATGGCTCAGAGCCTGGAGCCTGCTTCCGATTCTGTGTCTCCCTCTCTCTCGGCCCCTCCCCCGTTCATGCTCTGTCTCTCTCTGTTTCAAAAATAAATAAACGTTAAAAAAAATTAAAAAAAAAAGTAAATATGTTATTTGTAGATGAGGATTTTCTGCTTTTTTTAAAAGTGTGTGTGTGTGTGTGTGTGTGTGTGTGTGTGTGTGTGTGTATGAGTTAGTAGCAATACTAACTATGACAAAAAAAATTTCCTATAATTAAATTTTCATTCATTTTTGGGAAAACAGAATTACCTGAATCAAGGTCATTTTGTATATTGCTTAATAAGCTACTTATCCTAGAAGTTTATTACTCATCTTTGACAGTATTTTATCTAGTTCATTAAAAATAGCTATAAGTTATGATGTTACATTTATTGCTTATGTTTTATGAACTTTTAAGAAATAGTGCTTTGGGTCATTGAACTCATGTCCCTGATATTTATTCTTCTTGGTCATAAGAACCAAGATTTTTCATATTAATCCAGATTTATTATGTTAGACTAGCAATTTTGCTTTCCCTTTTTGATACGGAGTAAAACTGGAGAGATTCTTAAATTATAATGCCTAAAGGCATGGTTAAAGTAAAAGAAATCTCATTAAGTAGAAAATGCTCATTAAAGAAAATTTGGAAAGTGCTAAAAAATGAAAGAAAAAATTTAAAACTCTGATTTTAACAGTGATAACTACTTTGGTATTTTTCTTTCCCCTTGTGTATGTGTTGTTGGAAGGGGAGGAAGGGAGGCAAGAGGCCTCTTCCCTTTTTTGTGTATTTTAGAACATTACAGGCTCATACAGAAGAATTCCATATCATTTATGTGGGTGCTTTGTCCTTAAGAAGGTGCAGCGTAACTTCCTGTTCCTTAAGTGTTCCTCATAGTAACTTTCTTCCAAAGAGTAGAGTGTTGAGAGTTGGGAAAATTATTTTACAGTGGAGAAACCTGACGAACATTACTTCAGCTAGGTGTCATTAACAGTGATAAGCCATGTTGATAGCATGTACCCTTGATGTGGTGTGATGAGAATGGCAACTTGCCTCTGTGGTCTTCCTCCCCAAAACCCATCACACCAGTCTAACCATAAGAAAAATCATCAGGCGGATTCCAACTAAGGGGCACTCTCCAAAGTACTCATCAAAACTGTCAAGTTATCAAAAAGAAGGAAAGTTTGAGAAACTACCATAGCTACTTGAACTTAAGGAGAAATGATGACTAATTGTAATGTAACTTGGATAGGATCCTGAAACATTAAAAGGACATTAGATCAGTGGCGCCTGGGTGGGTCAGTTGGTTAAGCATCTGACTTCAGCTCAGGTCATGATCTTGTGGTTCATGGGTTTGAGCCCCGCACCATGGTCTGTGCTGACAGCTCAGAGCCTGGAGCCTGCTTCAGATTCTGTGTCTCCCTCTCTCTTTCTGCCCCTCCCCTGCTCATGCTCTGTCTCTCTCTCAAAAATAAGTAAATGTTAAATTTTTTTTTTTTTAAAGGACATTAGAGCAAACATAAGTATGAGGGCACCTGGCTGGCTCAGTTGGTAAAGCATGCAGCTGTTGATCTTGGGTTGTGAATTTGAGCCCCATATTGGGTGTAGAGATTAAAAAAAAAAAGGTAAACTTAAAAAAAACAACTAAGAAAGTATTTACATTGTAGTTAATAATAAATAATGTATCGATATTGGTTATTAATTGTTGTAAGTGTACCATAGAAATATAAGATGTTAATAAACTGGGAAATTAAGTGTCTGGCATATTGAAATGCTGTAGTGTCTTCACAACTTTTTCTATCAAAATGTTTTTAACCTAAATTACAGATCCTATTAGAGCCTTCTATGTGTCTCTCAGATTTCATTTTCTCTGTCCTCTGAAGTAATCATTATCCTGCATTAGGTGTTTAACAATCTTGTGCATACCTTTATAGTTTTACTACATAATATTTTTAAAATTTATAGTATTTGTCATCTAACAAAACTTCATACAAATAGCATCATACTTTATGTGTTTGTGTGCAGTTGTCTTTTTTGTTGTTGTTATTGTTCAGCATCTGTGTTTATGCTTCATCCATGTTGATAGATATAATTCTAATTCATTTATTGAACTTCCTAAATGGAATCATATAGTACATACTCTTTGTGTTTGACTCTTTTATTTAGCATAATATATGAAATTAGTGCATGTTGTATCTGTCATTCAGTTTTTAAAAATAGACTGTTTTTTTAGAGTAGTTTTAGGGTTACAGAAAAATTGAGTGGAAAGTACAAAGAATTAACCTTACATCCCCTCACAGTCCTTCCCAGTGCAATATCCCCTATTATTAGCATCTGGCATTAGTATAGTACATTTGTTACAATAGATGAGCTGCTTTTATTACATTATTGCTAACTAAAGTCCATGGTTTGCATTAAAGTTCACTCTCTGTGTCGTACATTCCATCTTTACAAATGTATAATGGCATGTATCTACCTTTATAGTATCAAATTCTGTATGATATTCAGAGTAGTACTACTGCCTGAAAAATCCTTTGTCCTCCACCTATTCATTCTTCTCTCTCTCTGAACCCTTGGCAGCCACCGTTTTGTTTTGGTTTTTGTTTTTTTACTGTGTCCATGGTTTTGCCTTTTCCAGAATGTCATATAATTGGAATCACAAAGTATGTAGCTTTTTCAGATTGGCTTCTTTTATTTGGTAATGTGCATTTAAGGTTCTTTTATGTTTTTTTCATTGATAGCTCTTTTTTTTTTTTTTTTTTTTTAAGTAGTACTGAATAATATTCCACTGTCTCGATGTACTACAGTTTAGCCATTCTCCTACTGGAGGACATCTTTGTTGCTTCCAGGCTTTGGCAGTTGTGAATAAAACTTCTATAAATATCTATGTGCAAGTTCTTGTGTGGACATAAGCTTTTAACTCATTTGGTTAAATTCGAAGGAACATGGTGCTGGATTGTATGGTAAGAGTATTGTTTAGCTTTGTAAGAAACTGCCAGTGTCCAGTGGCTATTCCATTTTGCATTTCTACCTGTAGGAATAGTTCCTATTGCTCCACATCCTTGTCAGCATTTGGTGTTGCTTTGTCTGCATCTATTGATATTACCATATAATTTTCCTTTTGTAGCCTGTTGATATGATGGTGTATATCATCAAACTTTAAATATTTAAAGTTTATTTATTTATTTTGAGAGAGAGAGAGAGAGAGAGAGAGACAGGGAGAGAGAATGTGTGAGCAAGAGCTGGTCGGGGTGGGGGGAGAGAGGGAGAGAGAGAATCCAAAACAGGCTCTACACTGTCAGCGTAAAGCCCAACGTGGGGCTCAAATTCATAACCTGAGCTGAAATCAGGAGTTAAATGCTTAAGCAACTGAGTCACCCAGGCACCCCGATATGATGGATTGTATACATTGAATTTTGAATATTGAACCATCCTTGCATATCTGGAATAAATCCCGGTTGGTTGTGGTGTATAAATCTTTTTAGACATTATTAGATTCAATTTGCTAATATGCTGTTGTGGATTTTTGCATTTATATTTGTGAGTTGTTTTTTTGTTTTTTTGTTTTGAGGGTTTTTTTTGATAATGTCTTTGTCTGGTTTTGGTATTAGAATAATATGGTCTCATGGAATGAGTTAGAAAGTATTCCTTCTGCTTCTGTTTTCTGAAAGAGACTGTTGAGGATGGGTGTAATTTCTTCCTTAAACATTTGGTGAAACTCACCAGTAAACCAATCTGGACCTGGTATTTTCTGGTTTGGCAAGATATTAATTGTTGATTCTATTTCTTTAATAGACATAGGCCTATTCAGATAATTGATTTCTCCTGAGTTTTTGTAGATTGTGAGTTTACAGGAACTGTTCAGTTTCTTCCAGGTTATCAAACTTATGGGCATATAGTTATTCTTAATGTTCCTTTATTGCCCTTTTAATGTCCATGGGATCAGTAGTGATGTCCCCTCTTTCTTTTCTGATGTTAGTAATTTATTTCTTCTCTTTTTTTTCTTTGTTAACCTGGCTAGAGGTTTATCAATTTTATTGATCTTTTTGAAGAACCAGCTTTTGGCTTAATTCATTTTTTCAAAAAACTTTTAATGTTTATTTTTGTAAGAGAGAGAGACAGAGTGTGAGTAGGTGAGGGGCAGAGAGCGGGAGACACAGAATCTGAAGCAGGCTCTGGGCTCTGAGCTGTTAGCACAGAGCCTGATGTGGGGCTTGAACTCGCAAACTGTGAGATCATGACCTGAGCCAAAGTCAGACGCTTAACTGACTGAGCCACCCAGGCAGGCTCCCCTGGCTTAATTCGTTTTATCAGTTGATTTCCTGTTTTCAATTTCATTGATTTTTGCTCTAATTTTTATTTCTTTTCTTCTACTTACTTTGAGTTTAATTTGCTCCTTTTCTAGTTTCCTAAAGTGAAAGTTTAGATTATTGATTTAGATTTTTCTTCTTTTCTTCTATTATGCATTCAGTGCTATAAATTTCTCTTGTAACAGTTGCCTTCACTGCATCCTACAGATTTAGATATTTTCATTTTAATTTTGTTTAAAATATTTTAAAATTTCTTTTGATACTTCCTCGATATATGTGTTATTTAAAAGTATGTTATTTAATTCCTGACTATTTGGGGGTTTTTCAGATACCTTTTTGTTACTGATTTCCAGTTTAATTCCATTGTTGTCTGAGAGCAGACATGTATGGTTTCTATTCTTTTTATGTGTTAAGGTATGTTGTATAGCTGAGAATATGGTCTGTCTCAGTCAGTGTTCCATGTGAGGTTGACAAGAATGATATTGTGCTGTTGGATGAAGTACTCTGTAGGTGTCAATTAGATCCAGTTGATAGTGTTGTTTATTTTAACTATGTTCTGCGTACTGGGTCTTTAAATTACCAATAGAGTGGTGTTTAATTCTCCAACTCTGATAGTGGATTCATCTTTCTCTTTGCAGTTGTATCAGTTTTTATGCCATATATGTTTTACACCAACTAAAAGACTGAGACTGCTAAAGTGGATCAAAAAAAAATAAGACCTAACTCTATGTTGTCTATGAGAAACCCATTTTTAATATGACACATACTGATTAAAAGTAAAAGGATGGAGAAAGATATACTGTGATCACACTAATCAATGAAAACTGGAGTGGTTTTATTAATTTCAGACAAAGCAGAGTTCAGAGCAAGGAAAATTGCCATGGATAAAGATGGACATTACATAATAAAAAAGGGGTCAGTTCTTCCAGAAGATGTAACAATCCTTAACATGTATGCACCTAGCAGCAGAATGTCAAAACATATGAGGCAAAAAGTGGTAGAACTGCAAGGAGAAATAGACAAATCTACTATTGTACTTGGGAAACTTCAACACCCTGCTATTTGTAAAGGACAGATGCAATAGGCAAAAGGTCTATGAGGACATAGTTGAACCAAAGAGGTCAATCAGTTAACTAGATCTAATTGACATTTATAGAATATTTTGGTGGGAGAGGAGGGAGACATGAAGAATTTTTAGGGCATTTTTAGGGCAGTGTAACTCTTCTGTGTGATATATAAAGGTGGATACCTGTTGTTATACATTTGCCAAAACTTACAGAATGTACAAGAATGAACCCTAATGTAAACTGTAGACTTTGGTTGATAATGATGTGTCAATATTGATTTGTCCATTGTAGCAAAGTACCACACTGATGTGGATGTTGATGGTAGGGGAGGATGTGTATGCATGGGTTGAGGAATGTGGGTATGTGGGAACTCTGTACTTTTTGGTTAGTTTTGCTGTGAATCTAAAACTGCTCTAAAAATTAAAGTTTCTTAGTTAAAAATTAGAACAAATGTATCTGGAACCTAATAGTTTCTAAAGGATACTTTGTAAAAGTAGTTTCACAGAGGTATTTCCATTTGTATTGAAAAATTTGAGGCAGAAGTGTGTGTCATTGAAGCATCAAATTAGGTGATAATATGGAATCACTTTGTTCTGATACGTGAAGTTTACATTGTATGAAAGTATATATCTCACTAAATACTATTTATCTATGTTTATTTTAAGCACTGACCCTTTGTTTTGAAATACTACTCTAAAAAACAGGAAGCTTAATGGAAAAGCTGTGTTTTGTCTACCAAAGAATAATAGGAATTCTCTCTGGTTTATTTTTAGTGCCAACTATAAATACTGTTGCTTTCAAGCAGAAAGAAGAGATTAATGATTATATATAAATATCAAATTACAGAGGATTGCTTTAGGACTAACATGCTTTGGGATTGATTAATATCAAAGTTTCCCATTTTCAAATATTAGCCTCCTAATTTTAATTACTTGATACTTAATGAGCAGTTTACTAAAAAAGGCATCATCTTGAGTTCAGTTTTTTTTCTTATTTATTTATTTTTTTTAAACAATAGCATTTATTTAGCTAATGAATCTGAACTTTAGGCAGAGCTCAGAGGGGAAGACTGTCTTCATATGGTGTCCACTCAACTGGAGGCTAGATGATCCACTTCCAAAATACCTCATTCACTGGCTATTTGGTGCTGGCTGTTTGGCTGGGAGCTTAATGATAGGCTGAGAGCTAGAGGCCAGAGTCCTTATAAGGTAGTCTCTATAAGCTCCTTACAGCATAGTGCCTGGGTTCTAAGAGCAAGCCTCTTATGAGGAACAAAATGGAAGTTGAAGTTTCTTAAAACCTGAGCCAGAAAATTGGCACAGCATCACTTGGCCATGATCTTTTTTGAATTTGCTTTTTTTCTTTTTTTTTTTTTTTTAGGTCTTTAATTTTGAGTTTCAGCCTCACACCAAAATTGAACAGAAAGTATAGAGTTTCCATATGCTCCCCATGCCCACATATGCACGGCCTCTCCAACAATCAATACCCTGCACCAGAGTGGTATTTTGTTACAATGGATGAACCAATGTTACCCAAAGTCCATAGTTTACATTAGGGTTCACTCTTGGTGTTGTACCATCACTGGATTTTGGCAAATGTATAATGATGTGTATCTATCAGTACATTATCATATAGAATAGTTTCACTGTTTTAAAAATCATCTGTGTTCTGTTTTATCCCTTCCTCTTCCACCAACCCCTGGCAACCATGATTTTGTTTTTACTGTCTTTACAGTTTTGCCTTTTCCAGAATGTCATATAAAGTTGATCTTTGAACAAAAAGTGTTTATTAAACTGTGTGGGTCCACTTACATGCAGATTTTGTAAAATAAATGTATTTGCTCTTCCTTACGATTTCCTTAATAACATTTTCTTTTCCCTATCTTACTTTACTGTAAGAATATGGTATGTAAAAATATGACATACAAAATATGTGTTAATTGATTATGTTATTGATAAAATAAGGTTTCTGGCCAACTGAAGTCTATTAGTATAAGTTTTTATATATACTATAGTATAGTATAAATATATATGTAAGTAAATATAGTATAAGTTTTTAGGGAATCAAAAGTTAGATACTCATTTTCTTATTATTTTAAAAATTTTTTTATGTTTATTTTTGAGAGAGAGAGAGAGTGAGAGAGACAGAACGCTAGGAGGGGAGAGGCAGATAGAGAGGGAGACACAGAATCTGAAGCAGGCTCCAGGCTCTGAGCTGTCAGCACAGAGCCCAACGCGGGGCTCGAACCCATGAACTGTGAGATCCTGACCTGAGCTGAAGTCGAACACTTAACCGACTGAACCACCCAGGCGCCCCGGCATTTTGCTGGGGGTGTCATTGCTCCTAACCCCTGTTTTATGTAGGGGTCAGCTGTAGTTGGAATTGCCATGATCTTTTGGATAAGCGGTCACACAGCCCATATTTATTCCAGGGGATGGGATATAGATGCTTAACTTCAAGTGGGAAAAGGGTCAAAGAATTTTGTCGCCAGGTTTTAAAATTGCCACATTCTATATTTGTATATTATAAATAAGGAAATCCAGGTGCAATAATACTAAAAGATTTTCCCAAGATTAGATGAGTAGTTAAGGCCAGGTTTTTTAGATTGCCATTTGCACACCCATCCAACTATTCACTCATTCAACATATTTTACTGATCACCTGCTATGTGACAGTCACTGTGCTAGGCGCCAGAGATTAAATATAAACAAGCAGGGCAAGGTCTTTGCCCTCTACAAGCACTTACATGTAAGAGCCTGGCAGTTAACCCTACATTGTGATAAACACCACTTTACTATGTAGCCTACAAAGAGAGCCCTGTTCTAGATTTGGTGGTTTAGGGAAGATTTCCTGTATACAGTAACATCTATATTAAAGCTTGAAAAACAGGTAGTGTCAACAAAAGGAGTTAAAGGAACAACAACTAAGATGTTCTAGGCAAAAGGAACAACATAGGCAAAGGTCCAGAGGATAGGGAAAGAACGGCAGTTTTAAAAGCTAAAATGAGGGGTGCCTGCGTGGCTCAGTCGGTTGATCATCCGACTTCGGCTCAGGTCATGATCTCACAGCTTTTGAGTTTGAGCCCTGCGTCGGGCTCTGTGCTGACAGCTCAGAGCCTGGAGCCTGCTTCTGCTTCTGTGTCTCCCTCTCTCTCTGCCCTTAACACACTCACATTCTGTCTCTGTCTCTCTCAAAAATAAATAAACATTAAAAAAAAAAAGCTAAAATGAGTACAGTATGGATGGAGGGAGATCGATGGAGTGAAAGATTGTAAGAGGTAGGGGAAGATGAAGAGACACAAAGCTAGAGAGGTAGAGGAAGTACCTCTTCATGATTCACCCTATAAACCAAATTAAATAATTAGAATTGAAACCTGGAAGATAGAGAAGTCTTTACAGGTTTTATTCTTTAATTAAACTTTTTACTTAGAGATTATTTGTAGATTCATATGCAGCTGTAAGAAATAGTAGAAAGAAATGATCCTTGTATACTTGACCACTTAACACCCTATGGTAGCTTCTTGCAGAATTGTAGTACAATAGCACAACCACTATATTGACGTTGCTACTGTCAGGATACAGAACTTTCCATTACCAGTAGGATCTCTTATGTTGAAGTTTTATAGCCACATCCATTTTCCTCCCACTCATCCTCACTCCTTCCTTTTTTTCAAACAGTTGATAATCAGTTTATTAAAATAGTTGATATAAGTATTTGCAGTGATGACTTCTACCTTGACTCCTGGCTAAATACTGATGGAAGTAATTTGTTTAACATTCTCAGAAGGACTATGCAAGTCAGTGTGAGTCACTTAAGGATCCTCATCTGAAAAATGACTCAAGTTTTAGAATCTTCAGCCTGAGAGGTTTTTCTTGTACTGATTCTTAGAGTTTCAGTACGCATCTAAACTGGTTCTTTCACTTTGAGATTTTTTTCCTTTGAGCCCCTGATCAAGTCAGCATACACCTTCTCCAGAGGTTTTACACTGTGACTGGTTAGGATAATTCTAATTTGGTGAATCACCACCTCTTGTTCCACTAGTGTCTTTTTAGGAGCCGGTGGACCTGAGCTCTGTTGCAGCTGTGACCATGTCTTCCTCAAAGAGCCCTCACTCCTTTTTTAACCCCTTACAACCACTAATCTGTTTTCCATTTCTGTAATTTTGAACTTTCAAAAAGTATTACATAAATGGAATAAAACAATGTATAACCTTTCCTTCTTCTAAAATTTTCTTAAATGTTTTATTTATTTTTGACAGAGAGGGAGAGAAGAGTGCAAGTGGGGCAGGGGTAGAGAGAGAGGGAGACACAGAATCCGAAGCAGGCTCCAGGCTCTGAGCTGTCAGCATGGAGTCTCATGAGGGGCTTGACCCATGAACCGTGAGATCATGACCTGAACCAAAGTTGGTTGCTTAATTGACTGAGCCACCCAGGAGCCCCTAACCTTTCTTCATTCAGGATAATTCTCTGGCAATTTGTGCAGGTTGTAGTTATCAGTGGTCCATTTCCTTTTTATTGAAGAGTAGTATTCCATGGTATGGATGTACCATAGTTTATCTGTTTACCTGTTGAAGGGCATCTGGTTTATTTCTAATTTTGGGATATTACAAATAAAGCTGCTGGAAACATTTGTGTATTATATAACTTTTTTGTGTGGACCCATGTCCTCTTTTCTATGGGATAAATTCCCAGTAATGCTATTGCTAGGTCATATGGTAGTTACATTTTTTTTTAAGTAAATTGCCAGACTTTTGCACTGTGTATGTACCATTTTACATTTCCACCAGCAATGTATGATTGATCCAGTTTCTCTGTATCCTTGGAAGTATTTGGTCTTGTCACTGTTTTTAAATTGTAGCAATTCTACTAAGTGTATAATGCTATCTCATTGTGGTTTTATTTATTTTTATTATTAGTTTTTCTATGTAGTCTCTACACCCAACCTGGGGCTCGAACTCATGACCCTGAGATCAAGAGTCAGTTGGCTGTACCAACTGAGGCAGCCAAGTGGCCCTGATTGTGGTTTTAATTAACATTTTTGTGATAGCTAATGATGTCGGACATTTTTCATGCACTTATTTGCCATTTATATATTCACTCTGGTGAAATGTCTCTCATCTTTTGTCCAGTTTCTAATGGGATTATTTGTTTTTTGTTTTGTTTTGTTTTTCTGATGCAAAAGCAAAGAGCCTTTTGATTATTTGTTTTTTAATGTTGAAAATTTAAGGTTCTTTATATATTCTAGATATTAGTCCTTTGTCAAATGTTTGTTTTGAAATTTTTTCTCTCAGTTTGTAGGTTGTCTTTTCATCCTCTTCACGGCATTTTTTTTTTTTTTTTTGCATAGGACAAAAGTTCATTTTGATGTGGTTGACTTTAACAGTTTTTTCTTTTATGGATCATGCTTTGGTGTCAAATCTAGGACCTCTTTGTCTAGTTCTTCATTACAAAGATTTTTCAAAAAAGATTTACAGTTTTGGGTAACTGCCACCTGGGTGGCTCAGTCACTTGAGCATTTGACTCTTGACTTTGGCTCAGGTCATGTTCTCACAGTTCGAGGGATCAAGTCCTGCCCTGGGCTCCATGCTAGCAGTACAGAGCCTACTTGGGACGTAGGATTCTCTCTCTTCCTCTCTTTCTGCTCCTTGCCCGCTTGCACACACTCTGTCTCTCAAAATAAATAAATAAACTTCAAAAAAATATAAAGAAAATATTTACAGTTTTATGTTATATCTAGGCCCATGATCTATTTTAAGTTAATTTTTACATAAGTTAGGAAATTTATGTTGGAAAAGTTAGGAAATGTTATGTTTTTTTCCTAAAGTGTATCTACTTACTCAACTACCTTTTGTTGAAAAGATTTTCTTTTCTCTACTGAAAAGATTTTGCACCTTTGTCAAAAATCAGTTGTTCATATTTGTGTGGGTCTATTTCTGTGTTATTTATTCTTTTCCATTAGTTTATGCATCCTTTCCTCTGCAAAAACTGCGATCTTGATTATTGTAGCTATATCTTAAGTCTTGAAATGGTGAAGACCGATTGCTCCCACTTCATTGCTTTTTTTTTTTTTTTTTCTCAAAATTGTTTTATCCTATTTCCTTTGGCTTTCTGTATAAATTTTAGGATAATTTTGTCTGTATATATAAAAATTCTTATGAGGAGTTTGATAGGAATTGCTTATGTCCCAATCTGTTTCTTTTCTCTGAAGTAGGCTTGAATAACTTGGCATGCTTTTTTCTCTTTTTCTCCTACCTAACTTTTTGTGTTGATTTGAAATTCCAGTTTCACATTTATAATTATTAATTTTTAACATTTAAAAATTATTTTTGGTTCATCATATTCCAATCACATATATCTTTAGCATAATGCTGCTTTATGTTGACTAGGAGACCAGCAATTTCTCTAAGCTGCCCACTATCAGTAACATAATGTGGAGTCAATGATAATAGTCTAGCAGCATTAATTTTGCCAATAATATTAACACGATGGTTTGCATTTTTATTTTTTATTCAATTTCTCTCCTTCCTCTGATTTTGTAGCCTAAATTACCTTTGGCTCTGCGCTCCTTGCTCAGCAAGGCTAGATTAGGCAAACAAATCAACACTTTGGGATTGTTTCTTTATCTAGGAGTTTATGGTTTGTGATGTACATGAGATGATTTTGTAAAGTAAGAAATTGGTGACTTGAAATAATTCTAGACTTTAGGTTGATCTGTAGCATTTATTATTTTTGGCTTAAATAGTTTTTGATACGGTTGTGAGTGCTTTTTATACCATGAATTCAAGGGCTTATGTTAGATGCCGTAATTGCAGAAATATGTAGACCCTGCCCTCACAGATTACAATCTGTTGGGTGAAATAGGCTTGTAAACAGATAATTTCATTACATCGAGGTAAGTGTGGTGACAGAAATATTAGGCATTTTTGGAATAGAAAGGGGGGGCTGCTTGGATGGCTTAGTCAATTGTGTCCTACTCTTGGTTTCAGCTCAGGTCATGATCTTGCTGTTCATGGGATTGAACTCTGCATCAGGCTGTGCACTGAAGGTGCGGAGCCTGCTTGGAATTCTCTCTCTCTGCCTCACTCAAAATAAATAAGTAAATAAACCATGTATATGTGTATGTATATATAAAAGGAATAGAAAAGAGCCCTTACCTTACTAGGGGAGGAGGAATATTGGAGAAGCCATGCTTGAAATGAGTCTCAAATGGTAAATAGGAATTAATCTGGTGAAGGACATTTAACCTGATGGAAATTAATGTGATGGAAGGACATTTCAAGCAGTTAGAATAATGAACAAAGACACATAAAAAGAAGTAGCATATTAGGATTTCTGGTTGGAGAATTACAAACAAGTTAGTACTATGTGAATGGCAAGTGTGGGAAGCAGGAAGTTTATGAGGCACCAAAAGATAAGCCAGACCAGATCTTGTGGTGTTGAGCTTGGACTTTATCCTCATTGGTTCTCAAATCTATGAGGTCCAGTGTTTCCTTCCTGTAGTAAATATTTTCTAATGCCCCGTTATTATTTTTAAATAGAATTTATTTATAGTTATAATTCATATATAATAAAATTAACATGCATCATTTCTAACAAATTAACACGATGACATAAATGTACTATAAAGTCAAGTTCTAAGAAACATGAAATAAAGTAATTTGAAATATGTATTTTAAAATGTAAATGTTCAAGCATTACTGCATTAGAACATGTAATGAATCATACAGATACTTGTACTTCTATGTAGAATCCCTGTGAATGTGCAGCAATAAACATGGACTTTTATAGATGTATTGGTAATTCAGATATTTTAGTTGCTGTTGCCATTGGTAATATTCCAAAACGTTCAGCAACCT
Organism: Panthera tigris; assembly: GCF_018350195.1. NCBI lineage: Eukaryota > Metazoa > Chordata > Mammalia > Carnivora > Felidae > Panthera > Panthera tigris. Next base: position 79,407,257 of record NC_056662.1, read on the forward strand.
GTTTGTAAAGTTCTGACCAAATTAAAGTACAAATAATATTAGTTTCATTCCCATAAATTTGGTGTTTATTAAAACTGCAAAAAAAATTTTTTTTATGAAAAAAAGATTAATTTCTAGATTCAGGTAATTATAAACAAGTTTTTCCACATGATGTTAAGTGGAACATTGCCAAGTCATATGGGACATGAGTCCGTTTGTTTTATGGGATGTTCTTGAGAAGGGGTTGGTAAACTACATCCCAGAGGCCACACTGCCTATTTTTGTATAGCTTATGAGCTAGGAATAGTCTTTATATTTTTATTTATTTATATGTATATTTTAAATTATCAGGGTTTCTTCTTTTTAAGTTTATTTATTTATTTTGAGGGAGACAGGAACAGTGGGAGCAGGGGAGGGGCAGAGAGAGTGGAAGAATCCCAAGCAGGTTCTGCACTGTCAATGCAGAGCCTGATGCGGGACTTGAACTCCCGAAACTGTGAGATTATGACCTGAGCTGAAATCAAGAGTTGGAAGGTTAACAGACTAAGCCACCCACGTGTCCCAGAATGGTTTTTATATTATTTTTAGAGAGTTGGACCAAAAAACAAAAAAAAAAAAAACAAAAACAAAAAGGAGGAATATGTAACACCTTTATAGAAAGTTTGTCAATTCATTTTCTTGAGCATTGTAGGATGCCGATCATCCCTAGATCCTGTTTGCTAGATGCCAGCAGCACTCCAGTCACTATGAAACCAAACATGGCTCCAACATTTTTCAAGTGACTTCAGAGGGCAATACTACCTTGCTGAGGACCACTACCCTAGATGATCAGTTTTCAATATTCCATCGTGACACACTTAACAAATAGTAATATGCATGATTTATTCCCGTGTAGAGTTCTTATGTTCGTAATTTTCTGTTTTTTTCCTTACATTCAAGGAAACAATTAAAATGAAGCAGGAATTGGGGCACCTAGGTGGCTCAGTCAGTTGAACATCTGACTCTTGATTTTGGCTCAGGCCATGGTCTCATGGTTCTTGAGATCAAGCCCCACATTGGGCTTTGTGCTGACAGTGCAGAGCCTGCTTGGGATTGTCTCTCTCCCTCTCTCTCTCTCTGTCCCTCCCACACACACTCTCTCTCTCTCTGTCTCTCTCTCAAAATAAATAAATAAGAATTTGAAAAAAATAAGGCAAGAATTGTTAATATAAGGTTAACCTTGAAAACCCTCCAGTTTATACTTATAAAAATAAATCTTTACAAACTTCAGTGCTTTTATTACTACTAATAACATTACTTGTAACTTGTAACTTACATAGGAATGTTTTATAATTGACTGATAACCACTGTAGCAGCTCTTGGAAACCTTAAAGCAGGGAAGTGACAGTATCCTATTGACATTTTAGATAGATTACTTTGGTGGGTAATAGAAGATAGACTTGAGGAGGTACAAAGTACAAGCCTAGTTTAGGTACAAGATGGTGGCCTCTCGAGTATTCTATGCTGGGTAGTAGGGACAGGGCAGAGGAGACACATTATTGGAGAATTATTTCAGATATAAAAATCAGTAGAAGTTAATGAACAAAATGTAGGCTTAGTTCTTAACCTTTGTTGCTCATTAGAATTATTTGGCATGCTTTTAAACAATGCCAATGCCTGGGCCCCAATTTAGGATTTTTAGAAATCAGAAGTTCTGGGATAGAGTCTGGGAATTGATATTTTAAAAATGTACCTCATGATTCTAATTTGCAGCTAGTGTTGAGAACCACTAATTCAAGTTGTGGAGGAGAGAGAAGAATAAGGGATAAGTGAGTAGTACCAGGCTGCCAGCTAAGGCTACTGGTTGATGGAGGGGTCATGCTTTAAACAGTGTCTGTTCCATGGTAGCTATTCAGATATTTTTGGTATAAATGAGAACTGATGACTTTGAACTTGAACCAAAACCAGTTCCTTATTTAATTTCTGATTATTCTAAATTTGGATGAATTAACCCCAGTTCAAGATATAATCGACTGGGACCCAACCAAAATAAATGCTATCACAGGTAAGGTTATATCAGAATGGATATCTTGATATAATTTGAGGAAAAGAATGATATAAATCACTGATGCTGTGGTGTGATATTGTGAAGCAAAGTGCCAGCTGAAATAATTTGACTTCATTATAGTACATTATACAAATTGATATTTCTATTGAGTGCCTTAGAGAATTTGGGTCCTCATACCGGATAAATAGGCAGGTATTCAATATATGTTTATTAAATTATACGGTGAAATATCTTTATCAGAAAGTTGTTATATTTATCATACAATTCTTTTTTATGTTAATGGAAGAATGAAAGGCAGTATGTTTGTCTTTCAGCCCCAATTCTACTTCCTCTACCTATATTCTACCTGTACACTGTCTTCCTTTACACTCCTCTGTTCTCACTGCTACTGCCCAAGTTTAGTCAGGACTGTTGGTTTCCAGTGATAGGAATATAGCTCAAACTGTCTTGAATATTAAATTGAATTTTTTGGTACCTGTAGGCAGAAAGGATGCTGAGATAACATACAAAATTAAAGAAAGGTTTACAGGAACCAGGGCTTTGGTGATTATATAGCAGGGATATCATTCCATTAGAACCACTCTCATCTCTGCTTGGCTTTGTTCTTTTTTATTGCAATCAGGCCTTTGCCAACAGATCAAAGATAGCAGTCTGCAACCCAGCCTCATAGCCTTCTGCTTCCAGGATTCCAAGAGGAAAGACCATTTCTACTCCTGTTCTAAATTGAGAAATTGATTTCAAAAAGCTGTTGTTTCCAAAGAAAGGAGGCTACTATGATTTGTCTGGTTTAGAGCTCATGCCAACCCCAGTGGCCAGGAGAGGATAAGGATATACCAAAGAAGAGGCAAGGAAAATCTTGAGACCAAATCGTTAAGTCACTGTCCTCTCCAGGGCTCCATTGCCACAGACCCTTGATGATTTTCCATTTCAGTTTATTTAGCAGCTTACTATTCACAAAACAGCAATGATAATTAAATTTTGAAAATTTATGGAGAAATGTAGAGTAGTATATAATTTTAGGCTAGTAGTATTGTAAATGAGCTATTTGACTGAAGATGGACTACACAGCTAACATAATGCATTCATTTAACAAAATGTACTTAGTTCTTCTATGGACAAGGCATTGTATAGTCGTAGTATATCAAACCAAGCCTGGCTATAAGGCATTGTGAAATTATATAAGATTTCAACAGAGGATGAGTTAATTCATTTTCTTGTTTTATTATTTAATTACTTAATTTTATTATTTTCCCATCATGGAACTCGGTATTTAAGAATTAGATTCTAGTTATTGATATAGAATTTGAGTGACATGGAATTTTTAACAAGTAGTTTTCTTTTCTTTTTTTAAATATTTATTTTGAGAGAGAGAGAGAGAGAACACGAGCAGGGTAGAGGGAAAGAGAGAATTCAAGGAGGCTCCATGCCCAGTGCAGAGCCTGATGTGGGCTTCAATCTCATGATACTGAGATCATGACCTGGGTTGAAATCAAGAGTCAGATGCTTACCCGACTGAGCCATCTAGGCACCCCAACAAGTAGCTTTTCTGATACTCAATATTCGTAAAAAGAATATTTTTGTTCTTTTAAAGAGCTTATTCTCATTACTGTCATTTAATGACACTTTTTGAAAGCTGATTTAGTGATTAGAGTCATTCAAAATATGATCTGTAGTTAAGCTATCTTTTTCTAGTTTTTACCAAATTCAAATTATATAATTTTTTCTGTCTTTATAGTCAATTGCATCTGCAGACATGGATTTCAACCAGTTGGAGGCATTCTTGACTGCTCAAACCAAAAAGCAAGGTGGGATCACATGTGACCAAGCTGCTGTCATTTCCAAATTCTGGAAGAGCCATAAGACAAAAATTCGAGAGAGCCTCATGAACCAGAGCCGTTGGGACAGTGGGCTTCGAGGTCTGAGTTGGAGAGTTGATGGCAAATCGCAGTCAAGGCATTCAGCTCAAATACACACCCCTGTTGCCATAATGGAGCTGGAAATAGGAAAAAGTGGACAGGTGAGCCCAACTTCAATCAATTTCCTTTTATAAACTACATTTCCTATTACATATTAGATGATAAAAATAATAGGAAAAGACTCTGTTTCCTAGAATCCCTTTTCAGATATGGAATCATCTGAAAATTTGGATACTCCTCGTTGTGGATAGAATCTGGAAATCAGCCTCATGGTCCTGGCAGCTATCTCAGAATAACAAAATGAGTCAATGAGGTGATTGCACAGAGAGTGGCCACCATTCCATTTTGGTTAGATCTTAGAATTCTTGGCATTTGCTCAGAATTCTTGGCATTTGGTCAGAATCTCCAAAGCAATGATAGAGATGCTAAATAAAGACCAGGAATTGAGATTAAACGACACAGAACAAAACTGTCTCACTCAGTCATCTTTATGGGCAGTCAGATATAGGAGGCAGTGCATCTTAATTACAGCAATGTGTTGTTCCTAAAGACCCTAAGTGTGCTATCTCTGTCCTTGAGCCCACAAATAATTTTTAATGTGATCTTGATTATTTACAAAACAGTTCCTCTTTTTCTTGCAGTTTCCATAGTCATTATAGCAAGTAATTTTAGCATCTACATTGTTTTTCCTGAAGTCATTCAGTTTGTGCTTTAGATGATGCCAGATCAGACTTTTAATGACCTGGTATATGTCTTTGGGGGAAGAAAAAAAAAGCAGCAACCCATAATTAGGAAGAGAAAACCCAGATCACTGAATTAGCCAACCAGATTTATTTTCAGATGAATAATCAAATAAGTGCTTCTATTACATTCTGTAGTAGAAATTTATTTTTCTTCTAGGGATGAGCATTTTTTTAGCTGTCAGTTCCCCTCACATATTCCCTTAGGATTTTTCAGTGTTTGTAGTTCTATAATGATACTGATTTTAATTTAAAATGTAATTCCTCTTAAAAAATAATTCTTTTACAAAATACATCTGGAGAATCATTTCTTTAGTTATTGTAAAATAGTGCTGTTGCTTTTATTGACTTTGGTTTGTCTGACCCTAAAGTCCATTTTTTTAACCATTGTGTTAATATGCCTTCCTTCTATTGTTCTAGACCAAAAATCTGACAGATTAGAAAGGTGTGATAAGTACACTTGGATATCTAAGTTTACCAACCATTTTTCCAGGCTCTTCATTTTTTATTTGGCAATAGTGATTATTTCATTTTGTCTTTAAATATTTATCATTTGGGCAGGAATTGAAAACATACATATCTATTTTAAGACATTCCTAGAAAGCTATTATAGTACTTCTTTAATTTGATATTGTCTTACTGTTTGAACTCAGGTTTATTATGTGCCTTTTGATTTTAGTAATTTACATATCATCTGAATTTATTGGGTACAGCTATAGGGATTTTTAAATCTACTTTAACATATGTAAAATATTTTCTTTGATCTTGTTACCCAAAGTGACATTCTACTCTGTGTGTGTGTGTGTGTGTGTGTGTGTGTGTGTAGAATGATTTTGTCAATCAGTAAATCACTACAAATAATTTGTTGGCTAGCTTCGGGGTTATTTTGTGATAAATTAGAACAGGTTGGTAAACTCTTTTTTTTAAGTGGTGAGATATTTTACGCTTGACAACCATATAGTTTCTGTCATAAGTACTCAACTTTGTTGTTGTAGCTCAAAAGCAGCCACAGACAATATGTAAATAAGTGGGCATTGCTGTTTCTAGAAAGTTTAGTTACCACAATATAATCAACAGGTCTTAGAAGTCAGAGAGTCCATAAGCCCTTACTAAGGTGAATTACACAGGTGAGGTAGTATATCCCCAATTTCTAGAGAAGGTATCTGAGATAAATACATTACTTGTTTTAGACAGAGCTTACGTAGTAAAATGAAGATCACTACATTGATTTTTTCGAAAAACCATCCACACCAACATTTAGGAGCTTTTGTTAGCTTCTCACAATATTCTGTGCCAAAAAACCAAGTTGGTAGTACAATATGGTAGTCAACAGTATTGATAGGAATATTGCTCAGCAATAAAAAGGAAAGAACTTCTGATAAACACAATAAAATGGCTGAATCTCAAAGTCATTTGCTGTGTGAAATAAGCCAGATATAAACTTTTTATCATAATGTATGATTTCACGCATATAAAATCCTAGAAAATGCAAAGTAATCATGACAAAAAATATATGCCTAGGTTAAGAGTAGAGGGAGGGATAGATTAGATTACAAAGGAGTGTGGGAAAACTTTTAAAAGTGATAAAAATATTTATTATGTTAATTGTGGCAACAGTTTCATGGGTGTATGCATATTTCAAAACTTAGGAAATTATATACTTTAAATGTGCACTATATTGGACATTACTTATACATCAAAGTTTTTGATTTAAAAAATGGTCACCATTGGGGCTCCTGGGTGGCTCAGTCAGTTAAGCATCTGACTCTTGATTTCAGCTCAGGTCATGATCTCAGGGTCGTGGCATTTAGCCCCATGTTGGGCTCTGTGCTGGATGTGGCTCCTGCTTAAGATTCTCTCTCTCCCTCCCTCTACTGCTCGCACTCTCTCTGTCTTTAAAAAAAAAAAAAGTTTACCATGAAAATGATTAAAGTTGCTCTTTAACCCACAAAATGCTTTGAATGCAAATATATTCTTAACAAGAAAAGTTGTAAAAGAAGTAAACAATAATTTAACCTATTCCGGCAATAAAATATACAGCCTCGATCTTACAGGAAATGTTTTTGTGAGACCTGGATCCTTGGTTAGTTCTTCTGTCAGCTTCTAAGTGAATATTATTTGTGAAGTAATCCACTATATCATATTTCCAGTTTTTAGAACATCTATAGGTAACAAAGTCAAAGTTATTTTCATATGTAGACATTGAATGAGCTTGTGAGAGAAGTGATGAGCCTAGGATACTAAGAGGTTGCTTCCAAGAAGAGTGACCAACTTTTTCGAACCCTGTGTGTATGTGTACATGCATGTATGTGTATTTATATACCCCAAAACAACGAAATTACTGTCTTCAGTTTATGTCATTTAAAATCAGTTCTCAATAATGGTTGCACATAAGAATTGCCTGTGGGGCTTTAAAATTTTTCATGCTTAGGACATTGCTCAGACCAATTAAATAAGAATCTAGGGGGATGGAACCTGGGCATCAGTATTCTTTAAAGCTTATGATTCCTTGGCACAAAAACAGACACATAGACCAATGGAATAGAATAGAAACCCCAGAACTAGACCCACAAACGTATGGCCAACTAATCTTTGACAAAGCAGGAAAGAACATCCAATGGAAAAAAGACAGTCTCTTTAACAAATGGTGCTGGGAGAACTGGACAGCAACATGCAGAAGGTTGAAACTAGACCACTTTCTCACACCATTCACAAAAATAAACTCAAAATGGGTAAAGGACCTGAATGTGAGACAGGAAACCATCAAAACCCTAGAGGAGAAAGCAGGAAAAGACCTCTCTGACCTCAGCCGTAGCAATCTCTTACTCGGCACATCCCCAAAGGCAAGGGAATTAAAAGCAAAAATGAATTACTGGGACCTTATGAAGATAAAAAGCTTCTGCACAGCAAAGGAAACAACCAACAAAACTAAAAGGCAACCAACGGAATGGGAAAAGATATTTGCAAATGACATATCGGACAAAGGGCTAGTATCCAAAATCTATAAAGAGCTCACCAAACTCCACACCCGAAAAACAAATAACCCAGTGAAGAAATGGGCAGGAAACATGAATAGACACTTCTCTAAAGAAGACATCCAGATGGCCAACAGGCACATGAAAAGATGCTCAACGTCGCTCCTTATCAGGGAAATACAAATCAAAACCACACTCAGATATCACCTCACGCCAGTCAGAGTGGCCAAAATGAAGAAATCAGGAGACTATAGATGCTGGAGAGGATGTGGAGAAACGGGAACCCTCTTGCACTGTTGGTGGGAATGCAAACTGGTGCAGCCACTCTGGAAAACAGTGTGGAGGTTCCTCAAAAAATTAAAAATAGACCTACCCTATGACCCAGCAATAGCACTGCTAGGAATTTACCCAAGGGATACAGGAGTACTGATGCGTAGGGACACTTGTACCCCAATGTTTATAGCAGCACTCTCAACAATAGCCAAATTATGGAAAGAGCCTAAATGTCCATCAGCTGATGAATGGATAAAGAAATTGTGGTTTATATACACAATGGAGTACTACATGGCAATGAGAAAGAATGAAATATGGCCCTTTGTAGCAACGTGGATGGAACTGGAGAGTGTGATGCTAAGTGAAGTAAGCCATACAGAGAAAGACAGATACCATATGGTTTCACTCTTATGTGGATCCTGAGAAACTTAGCAGAAACCCATGGGGGAGGGGAAGGAAAAAAAAAAAAAGAGGTTAGAGTGGGAGAGAGCCAAAGCATAAGAGACTCTTAAAAACTGAGAACAAACTGAGGGTTGATGGGGGGTGGGAGGGAGGGGAGGGTGGGTGATGGGTATTGAGGAGGGCACCTTTTGGGATGAGCACTGGGTGTTATATGGAAACCAATTTGACAATAAATTTCATATATTGAAAAAAAAAAAAAGCTTATGATTCCTGTATTTATGTGGAGTTGAGAACCACCATATTAAAGGTAGGCAAATAATCTGGTTTAAAGTGTAAATAGAACTTGGTATCAAATTTTTACAGTAAGAATTCAATATATGTCAACATACTTCTACTTACCATAATTTATGGAGTGCCTGGGGACTTTTTGTTCAGGAACTAGTTGCGGGAGTGGTGGGTTTTTTGTCTTCCTTTCTCTATTTAAATTGCTTTCTCCTGCTCAGTTTGTCTACATTACTTCTCTCTTTGGTCCAAGGAGTACATTTGACGATCCGCAGCCAAGTATGTACGTGCATTGACTTTTTTTTATTAATACAATATAAAATACTTTTGGGATATGAGGAAGCCAAAATAATAGAGAAGTCACTCACTAAAGCATATACATTTATGGAAATCTGTAGAGCTAGAGAAAATGAGTATGCATTAGTGACCTAATTACTTATAGTGGATATTTTTCTTCAGTAGAAATAAAAAATTTTGCAAGAATAAAACATTAATTCAGTGGTAGCAGTACACAGAAGATTTTGAGGTGAACATTTCATGTACAAAGAAAAGTACATCAAATGCTTTACTTGTGTGATTGAGAGCCTATCATATTTAGTCATAAATCACTTAGGGTCCCCAAGGCTTGAGGACTGTTGGAATCTGGCATGTGTCTTTAAGAAAGTTTTGTTGTTTCATGTACTTAGTTAACTCCATGTTGTTTTCTTTCCTGGAACTTACATAGAGATTACCATAGAATGTTTTTTTTTTTTTTAAAATAGTAAGTTTTAGGGGGATAATTTATATATTTAGTGGAGTTTCATTTATTGGTTATTTTTTTTAATGACTGAATCTTGGTATTTTATGAAGATGTACCAGTTTTTCTTTGGTGACTTCTGTTTTTTAAATTTATTTATTTTTCTTAGTAATCTCTACACCCATTGTGGGGCTCAAACTCACAACCCTGAGATCGAGTGTCTCATGCTCTTCCCACTGTGTCAGCCAGGCAGGCCTCTTTTGTGACTTCTTGTTTTCAAGACCAATAAGACATTTTGTGAGGAAACACTTAGCCACAACCTCAGTTCTCAACCATTTAGTAATAAATGTTTAATAAAAATTGTTCTTTCATATACATTTTGAAGTGTCCTATCTGTAGAGACCTGAAATACAATGTTCTGTTTCTTTATTGCCCCCTTTTTTTTTAATGGCTAATGTTATTGCCTTTTCTCGACTAGGTTTTAGTGTACCAAACATCCTCTAGTTTTGTGGGTTTTCAGCAGACCTAGGGAAGAAGATAGACTGCCTTTAGACTGATCTGATTGTTTTTCTGACCAACTCATTATATGTTCAGTCCCGTCATTTATATGCAAGTAGGATATGAGGAATATACAATGATATACTCACTCTAATTTACAGAATGAAAATAGTTTAGACTCTGGATTAAAAAGCCAGCATTTGGCTGAAGGATAGGTAAACATCCAATCTCAAAGGAAAGTATTGACTTATATTTAATTTCCACAATTCCTTCTAAAACTAAATGCACTGATGATCTTGTGTAATTCTGGCTAATAAGGAGTGAGAAACTGCTAAAACCTATGATTATTATTCAGGGTTTTTTTTGAGGATTCACATTTTTTGAATAATTGTTGTGATACAACATGGAATTTCTGAATTACAAATAAATAAACTTCACTTTTCGAACATTTGATGTGTTACTTTTTAATACCAATGGGTTTGGTAACAGCCTCAAGTTGACCTGACAATGGCTGACATCTGGCGGATGACCTTCCGCCACTGGCCTTTCGATCTACTTAATAATAAGACCTTTGCTTCTTCTGTCATTCTTCCAGGGGATGGCCTACTGCTCTCCTTTGTGTACAGTCTGGGCAAACCGACTGGTGATAGCAAGAGTAGTGTCAATGAAGCAGTCCACACAGTAGAGAGACAGTTTTCAGTGCAAGTGTCTAGGTGATTCCCTGGCTTCTGCACACTTTTATCCCAGCATAGCTCCATGAAGGGATGCACCTGTGCAGGGAACCGTGTGCGCCTTCTGTTCGACTGCCACCAGCTGCTACAACTCTGCTTTGTCTGCCTAACCCAGCTGCCATGGTCCTCCTCAAGCTTGGGCCAGTAATAACCAATTTCTGCTGAGCTCTTTATGCACCACTATAGCTTCACAAGCTTGAGCAATGCCACCAGAACTCCCTGCTTTGTGTCAGAGGAGAAGAAGCCAAGTTTAAAACTCACACACATTCCCTCTCTGACACTCTCTTTTCTCTCTTGCATAGACGCATATGTACATACGTACATTTTATGTGTGTGTATGTAAATGTATGGAAGAAATTAAGAAATATAAAGATAGGATATACAGAATGAATAAATTGCCACTGTATTTTATCAGTGCTCAGTCACCATTTGAAGATCGTGTTGCTTTACTCTAAATAGCTACCAAGGGGAGCTTAGATATCTCATTTGGGTATATAAGCTGTAATGGTTGGCCTATTTCTGATCATTCTTATAAGCTTGATTTTCACTTTCAGCAATGTAATAAAGGAAAGCTTCCAGAGAAATTAGTGAAGCTAACTTAATAAACAAACCGTAGGGACTGATGAAAGAAATTTAACAGTTTGGGGGAACTGAATCAGTTTAGAATGCATTTTTCAAAATAAATTATTTGTTTTATATTTTATATCCAGTTTAGAACATGGAGTTTATTTAAACTTTAGTTCTGAATGGACCAACTCTTTTTTGTAGCTCTAAGATGTGTTTCTTAATAGTTTGTGTTCTAGGGATCCCTGGGTGGCTAGTCAGTTAAGTGTTCAACTTCAGCTCAGGTCATGATCTCACCACTTGTGGGTTCAAGCCCTGTGTCAGGTTCTGTGCTAATAGCTCAGAGCCTGCTTTGGATTCTGTGTCTCTCTCTGCCCCTCCCCTGCTCATGTTCTCTCTCTTTCTCTCTCTCTCTCTCTCTCTCTCTCTCTCAAAAATAAACATAAAAAAAAGTTTGTGTTCTAAAGTTGATGTCCTAAATTTATAGTTCCAATATATAATTTACAGAAGACAATGTCTAAAGTCTATAACCACACAGAAAAGAAAAAGAGTAAGAAATTTTGTCTCCCTTGAAAGCTGTTGTGAAACACACTGCTCATGTTTGTTGAAAAACAAACGTGGAGGTCCAAAACTTAGTATTTAAATTCTGACTGGGGCGCCTGGGTGGCTCAGTCAGTTGAGCGTCCAACTTTGGTTCAGGTCATGATCTCATAGCTCGTGAATTCGAGCCTCACGTTGGGCTCTGTGCTGACAGCTGAGAGCCTGGAGCCTGCTTCGGATTCTGTTTCTCCCCCTCTCTCTGCCCCTAACCCACTTGCATTCTGTCTCTGTCTCTCTCAAAAAATAAATAAATAAACATTAAAAATTTTTTTTTTAAATTCTAACTCTGAATTAGCTATTTACAAAAAATACCTTGTACAGAAGGAAATGTTTACCAAAAAAAGAAAAAGATGCTAAAAAATACTTTTAACATTACTAATTAGAATGGATAGTTACATAACAGTGAATATGTAATAATTAATGGGGAAAAATTTAAGTTTAAAGTTGTTATCTAGTTATGAAAGATTAAAATCAGAATTATTTAGTAGTGGATAATTTACCAGTTGAAAAGTAGACATTTTGAGTATGTTTTATATATTGCACTTCTTATTGTGTAATAAGAAGTGGTATTTCATATTTTTGATGTGTTAAATATTAGTTTGCTCCACTCTTAATCTAGTACTTGGTTTTTCTTAGTTAAGTCTTTGTTTAAAAACTTATATAATGCTTTGCATTTATTTTGATCTTAAGTAACAGCCTTTTGAGATTTCAGTTACTTGACCCAGGAGCAACATTTGACATACTTGAATTCTCTTTTCTTTAAAACACTTGTTCTTCCAGGATACTACATTTGCCTGATTTTCCTCCTCGCTTCCTAGTCTGCTCTTTTCTTCCCCCTTTTTAGGTATCTTTTGCTGGTTCTGTCTCATTTCCCCAACATCTAAAAGTTGGAGTGTCCCTGGCATCAAGTCCATGGTCCTCTTTTCTATCTACAACACACTTCCTAGGTGATCTTAACCATTTTCGTGGGTTTAAATATCATCTGCTGCTGACAATTTCTAAATTATATGTTCAAGCTGGATTCCCTGCCTAAATTCCAGGTATATATTTGTGACATACTTGAGAATTCTACCTAAATGTGAAAAGGGTATCAAAAAATTGAGGGGCACCTGTGTGGCTCAGTCGGTTAAGCATCCAACTTGGGTTCAGGTCATGATCTCGCGGTTCGTGAGATCGAGTCCCACGTCGGGCTCAGTGCTGACAGCTCAGAGCTTAGAGCCCGTGTCAGAATCTGTGACTCCCTCTCTCTCTGCCCTTCCCCTGCTCATGCTGTGTCTCTCTCTGTCTCTCAAAAAATAAATAAACATTAAAAATAATTTTTTTTAATTGAATATGCCGAAAACTAAGTTCCTTATATGCCTCCCAAACCTATTCCTCCTTCATTTTCTGCATCTCAGTTAGTAGCACCTCCAATCTTCCAGTTTATATCCTCTCTTTTTCTCACATCCACATCTAGTCTGTCATCAAATCCTGCAGGATTTAATTTTAAAATATAGCTAAAATGTTACTACTTCTCATTACCCCCCACTCCTCTGTTCAGATCACCAACACTTCTAGATTATAACAACATCCTCCCAACTGGTCTGTTTGCATCTCCTCTTTAACTTATTCTCAACACACTGTAGTATGTCAACAGAGTATCTCTCTTAAAGTGTAAGACAAATCATGTATTCATGGCTCTCACCTCACTCTAGTGGCTTCCTATCTCAATCAGATTAATAGTTGTCTCCCTTATTCCTTTTCTGTAACTAGACCCTATGGTCTCCTTGCTGATTCCTGGAATATAACAGGCATGCTCCTTCTTTAGGGCCTGTACATTTGTTGTTCCCTTTCTCTGGGTTGATCTTCCCTCAAATATCTGAAATATCTGCAATATTGACCTTTCCACTTTCCTGACATCTTTTTTTTTTTTTTTAATTTTAAATTCATCTTCTCAATATGGCTTTCACTGACCACTTCTCTAAAAGTTCAGTCCTCCAGGGGCGCCTGGGTGGCTCAGTCAGTTACACATCTGACTCTCCATTTTGCTTCAGGTCATGACCTCATGATTCATGAGATCATGCCCTGTGTTGGGCTCTGTGCTGTCAGTGTGGAGCCTGCTTAAGATTCTCTCTCACCCCCTCTCTGTCCCTTCTCAGTTCTCGTGCACACACACTCTCTCTCAAAGTAAACATTTTAAAAAAATGTTTCTCTTAAAAAAAAGTTTAGTTCTCCACTTCCTGCTTTATTTTTAAAAACTTCATTGAGCTGTAATAGCCATACAATAAACTGTATCCATTTGAAGTATCTGATTTGATTAATTTTGGCTGGTGTATACACTTACCAAATTACCACTGTAGTCAAGAGACAGAATGGGTCCCCTCTGGGACACAGCACAGGTGGTCATAAGAGGGAAGTGTATAGCAATCCAGGCCTTCCTAGAGAAGGAAGGAAGGTCTCAGATACACAACCTAACCTTACACCTTAAAGAGCTGGAAAAAGAACAGCAAATAAAACCCAAAACCAGCAGAAGATAGGAAATAATAAAGATTAGAGCAGAAATCAATACCATCGAAACCAAAAAAACGGTAGAACAGATCAGTGAAAACAGAAGCTGGTTCTTTGAAACGATTAACAAAATTGATAAACCACTAGCCAGCTTGATCAAAAAGAAAAAGGAAAGGACCCAAATAAATAAAATGAAGAATGAAAGAGGAGAGATCACAACCAATACAGCAGAAATAAAAGCAATAGTAAGAGAATATTATGAGCAATTATACACCAATAAAATGGGAAATCTGGAAAAATGGACAAATTCCTAGAAACACATAAACTACCAAAACTGAAACAGGAAGAAATAGAAAATTTGAACAGACCCATAACCAGTAAAGAAATCGAATTAGTAATCAGTCTCCCAAAAAACAAGAGTCCAGTGCCAGATGGCTTTCCAGGGGAATTCTACCAAACATTTAAGGAAGAGTTAACACCTATTCTCTTGAACCTGTTCCGAAAAATAGAAATGGAAGGAAAACTTCCAAACTCTTTCTATGAAGCCAGCATTACCTTGGTTCCAAAACCAAAGACCCCGCTAAACAGGAGAACTGTAGACCAATTTCCCTGATGAACATGGATGCAAAAAATCCTCTACAAGATATTAGCCCACTGGATCCAAAAATACATTAAAAAAATATTCACCAAGACCAAATGGGATTTATACCTTGGATGCAGGGCTGGTTCAATATTCGCCAAACAATCAATGTGATTCATCACATCAATAAAAGAAAGGACAAGAACCACATGATCCTCTCAATAGATGCAGAGAAAGCATTTGACAAAATACAACATACTTTCTTGATAAACCCTCAAGAAAGTAGGGATAGAAGGATCATACCTCGAGATCATAAAAGCCATATATGAAAGACCCAACGTTAATATCATTCTCAATGGGGAAAAACTGAGAGCTTTCCCCCTAAGGTCAGGAATGAGACAGGGATGTCCACTCTTGCCACTGTTACTCAACATAGTATTGGAAGTCTTAGCCTCAGCAGTCAGACAACACAAAGAAATAAAAGGCATCCAAATCAGCCAGGAGGAGGTCAAACTTTCACTCTTCGCAGATGACATGATACTCTATATGGAAAACCCAAAATATTCCACCAAAAAACTGCTAGAACTGATCCATGAATTCAGCAAAGTGGCAGGATATAAAATCAATGCACAGAAATTGGTTGCATTCCTATACATCAACAATGAAGCAACAGAAAGAGAAATCAAGGAATTGATCCCATTTACAATTGCACCAAAAACCATAAAATACCTAGGAATAAATCTAAAGAGGTGAAAAATTTATACACTGAAAACAATAGAAAGCTTATGAAATAAATTGAAGAAGACACAAAAAAAATGGAAAAATATTCCATGCTCCTGGATAGGAAGAATAAATATTGTTAAAATGTCAATACTGCCCAAAACAATCTACATGTTCAATGCAATACCTATCAAAATAACACCAGCATTCTTTACAGAGCTAGAATAAACAGTCCTACAATTTGTATGGAACCAGAAAAGACCCCAAATAGCCAAAGCAATCTTGAAAAAGAAAACCAAAGCAGGACGCATCACAATCCCGGACTTCGATCTGTATTACAAAGATGTAATAATCAAGACAGTATGGTACTGGCACAAAACCAGACACTCAGATCAATGGAACAGAGAACCCAGAAATGGGTCCACAAACATATGGGCAACTAATCTTTGATGAAGCAAGAAAGAATATCCAGTGGAATAAAGACAGTCTCTTCAGCAAGTGGTGCTGGGAAAACTGGACAGTGACATGAAGAAAAATGAATCTGGACCACTTTCTTACACCATACACAAAAATAAACTCAAAATGGCTGAAAGACCTAAATGTAAGATAGGAAGCCATCAAAGTCCTCGAGGAAAAAGCAGGTGAAAACCTCTTTGACCTCGACCGCAGCAACTTCTTACTCAACACGTCTCCAGAGGCAAGGGAAACAAAGGCAAACATGATCTATTGGGACCTCATCAAAATAAAAAGCTTCTGCACAGAGAAGGAAACAATCAGCAAAACTAAAAGGCAACCGACAGAATAGGAGAAGATATTTTCAAACGACATATCAAATAAAGGGTTAGTATCTCAAATCTATAAAGAACTTATCAAACTCAACAGCCAAAAAACAAATAATCCAGTGAAGAAATGGGCAAAAGACATGAACAGACACTTCTCCAAAGAAGACATCCAGATGGCCAACAGACACATGAAAAAATGCTCCACATCACTCATCATCAGGGAAATACAAATCAAAACCACAATGAGATACCATCTCACACCTGTCATAATGGCTAACAGTAACAACTCAGGCAACAACAGATGAACACAAGGGAAGGCAAGCAAAAATAATATAAAAACAGGGAGAGATACAAAACACAAGAGACTCTTAAATATGGAGAACAAAGAGAGGGTTACTGGAGAAGTTGTGGGAGGGAGAATGGGCTAAATGGGTAAGGGACATTAAGGAATCTACCCCTGAAACCATTGTTGCACTATATGCTAACTAACTTGGATGCAAATTAAAATAAACAAATATAGTAAAAAAAAAATCGTAAGGAAAATATATTTATAGTACTGTACAGTATATTAAAAAAAAACCCTGTGTATAAGTGGGGGAAAAAAAGAGACACGATGTGTCTATCGGTCCCCAAAAGTTTCATTGTACCCCTTTATGGTCTTTCCCTCTCTCCGTCTAATTCCTGGGCAACCACTGATATACCTTTTGTTATCATAGATTATTTTTTTCTTCTTTATTTTTTCTTCCTACCACTTATTAGTAACTAACATAGTATATATTTTTATTTTACTTACTAATGTTGCCTGTACTCCTCATTAGTATATAAGGGGGCAAGGATTTTTGCTGTGTTCTTCACTGATGTGTCCTAATGTTCTAGGATGCTGCCTGGCACGTGATGTTCAGTAAATATTTGTTGAATGAATAAATGTGTCACATAATCCACTATTTACTAAGCATCTACCCTGTGTCAGACACTGTGTAGGTGTTGGGGATATATCAGTGAACAACACAGAGAAATCTCTTATGGAGCTGATAGAAAAAGAAAAATAGTAGCACTTAGTGTAAGAAACTATATCAGAGACTCAAGAACCTTACCTAAGCTCAGAAGAGGGAATGGCCCTCTTTACCCAGAAAGTTAAGGAAGGCAGTTCTGAGGAGGTAACATTTGCATTTGATTTCTTGGACAACTTCAAATCTCTTATTCAGAGCTGAGAGTCATGAACTAAGAAAAGTTGGTATAGGCAGAATGAATTCTTCAGAGTTTATGAATATAGCCCTTGCATTTAACAGATAGGTGTGACCTTTGGTAGGATTTAATACAGGTTTCTGATACTGGTCGTTTCTGGGTTTTTGTTTGTTTGTTTGTTTATTTGTTTGTTTATCACTTCCTACATGTTGGTTTTTCAGTTTCTCAACCCATAGGCAGAAAGAAGTAGCAAGAAATAAATTGGCAGAAAAATTATTGCAAGCAAAAGCAAGACTCATTTAGTGTGGTGGTCTCAATGTCACTGAATATCAGACTCACCCAGGGAGCTTTAAAAAATTAGGGATGTCCATGGGTGTCGACACCTGGGTAGCTCAGTCGGTTGAGTGTCTGACTTCGGCTCAGGTCATGATCTCACAGGTTCGTGAGTTTGAGCCTAGCATCGTGCTCTGTGCTTATAGTGCAGAGCCTGCTTGGAATTCTGTGTCTCCCTTTCTTTCTGCCTCTCCCCCTCTCATGCTCTCTCAAAAAAAAAAAAAAAAAAAAAAAAAAAAAAAGTGGTGCCCAGATCCCACTTCAAAGTAAGGGGCTACTGTTTTAGCTTGAATGAGGAAAGGGTTTTCTAAGGAGGCAGGCTGATCTAGGAGCACAAAATAGAGAGGGAACAGCTAAGGTGCAAGCAGTTGGCTTTGGTAAGAAATTTCGACTTTTACCCTAATTAGGATACCATTGAAAGGTTTCAAACAAAGGAATGATGCAACATGATTTATGTTCTTATAGGATCACTTTGATTCATGTGTGAAGGATGGATTGTAGTACATTCCAGAGTGAAGCCATGATACCAAGATCCCCCTGCAAAAAAAAAAAAAAAAAAAAAAAAAAAAAAAAAAAAATATATATATATATATATATATATATATATATATATATATATCTCACTAAGATTGGAATTGGTTTTTTTGCACGTTAAAAGCAATTTTTTTTTTTTTGCTTCCAAATCTCTGTGTGATAGTATTTAGGTAAAATGAGATCTCAAAGTAAAAATAAAATACAAAACAAAAAACTCCATCCTTCTTTCTGTTAGCAAGGCTAAGTATCCAGAATGAACAGAGCCAAAATTCATACTGCATTTCCAAATGGAGTTATATAGTCTTCTGACAAATTCTGTTCCACAATTTTGACACTTCTTTTCCTTTTTAAATTTTATTGTAACATGTTTCAAAATTTATCAAGCCCAGGGATAACTAATAAAAATTAGTATTGTGCCAAAGGGGAAAAAAAATGAAGCCAGGAGAACACTTGGAGCTATTGTAGTGGTCCAGGTCAGATGATATTAGCAGGGAAGATGGAGATAATTTTAGCAGTCAAGGTGGAAAGAAGTGAGCAGACAGAAGAAATGTTTTGAATGCAGATGAATTGCTTTGAGATGAGTTGGAAGGCATATAGAAAAGGAAAGAAAGTGAGGATTAGAGATAACTCTTTGGGTTTTTTGCATAAGTATGTTAGTTTAAATTGATGATCCTAGTTTAATAGTTTTATTGCTAAGGTGACCATCCAATACACAACTTGAGTTTTCTAATAGCTATAATTAGCCATTCCACTTGGGAAAAAATAAAAGAAATTATTTAACGTTTGGCTGCTGAGAAAATGCTGCTTGTGCTGAAGTAATTTTATTTTTAAACTCCAAATTTATAAAGAGATGCATTTGGGTTTCCTGAACTTAAACTTTTCCTACCAGACTTTGAAAGAAACTATTGTTTCTTAAGATGTGTCCTTTCCTGTATGTATATTATATTTCATTAAAACGATTTAAAGAGGGAGAGAGAGGTTTGAGTGTTTGTCTTTGTAAACTCATTGACCCTGTGAGAATGGGGCTTTGCCACTGCTCAAGTTTTCAGCTTCTGACTAGTCGCCTGCCAACAGCTGGCCCCTGGTGTTGGACTTCTTTCAGATTGTTGCTGTTCAGACTCTGTGGTTCTATTCTTGGGGACAGATGGGGTGCTTGAAAGGAAGCCAGGACACCAAGCCTTAATAGGACTTGGAAATAATTTTAGATGTAAGTTCTTTGTGCTAAGATCAGGGTGACAGTGTATCATGCTCAGCAATGTGGAAACTGCTTGTGTTTTTCTAGTATTTGTATACTGGCTGCTTGGCTGCGGGCTTCATTCCATGTATGCCCCTGCTCTACTGCCAAGATGAATGCAGAAGGCCTCTGGCCCAAACTCATTCTTAGCTCTTGTTTTTTTTACTGTATAAAATATACATAACATAAAATTGATCACTTAACCG
The DNA here is from genome assembly GCF_018350195.1 of Panthera tigris. Lineage (NCBI taxonomy): Eukaryota > Metazoa > Chordata > Mammalia > Carnivora > Felidae > Panthera > Panthera tigris. The sequence goes on from NC_056662.1 coordinate 79,427,061, forward strand.
TTTTTAAGTGTAGAGTTCAGTGGTACTAAGCACTTTCACAATGTTGTGTAACCATCCCCATTCTTCTCTTTCCAGAACTTTTTCATCATCCTCAAACAGGAATTCTACATCCATTAAACAGTAACTCCCCATTCCTACCTCTCTCTGGCCTTTAGTAACCTCTTTTAACTCTCTGTGTGTATAAATTTCTCTGTTCTATGTACATCATATAAGTGGAATCATAGAATATTTGCCCTTTGGCTTATTTTGCTTAGTAGAATATTTTAAGATTCATCTCTGTTGTAACATGTATCAGAATTTCATTCCTTTTTAAGGCTATTCCATTGTATGTATATACCAGATTTTATTTATTTGTAGTGATGGACATTTGAATTCTTTCCACCTTTTGGTTATTGTAAATAATGTTGATATGGACATGGATGTACAAATATCTATTTGAATCCCTGCTCTTAATTCTTTTGGGTGTATACCTAGTAGTGGGATTGCTGGGTCATATGGTAATTCTATGTTGACGTCTTGAGGAACTACCAAACTGTTTTTCTACAGTGGCTGCAGAATTTTACATTCTTTCCAGCAATGCATGTGTATTCCAGATTTTGCAGATCCTTGTCAATCCATCCTTCCTTCCTTCCTTCCTTCCTTCCTTCCTTCCTTCCTTCCTTCCTTCCCTCTTTTAATAAATTGCCATCCAGATGGGTGTGAAGTGGTATTGTGGTTTTGATTCCCTAATGATTAGTGATGTTAAACATCTTTTCCTATGCTTATCTGCCATTTGTAAATTTTCTTTGGAGAAGTATCTATTCAAGTCCTTTGCCCATTTTTTAACCTTTTGTTGTTGTTGCTTTTGGTGTTATTATTGAGTTATAGGAGTTCCTTATATATATTCTGAGTATCAGTCCCTTACAGATATATGATTTGCAGATATTCTCTCACATTCAGTTGGTTTCCTTTTCACTTTTTAGATAATATCCTTTGATGAACAAAATTTTTAAAATGTTTATTTATTTTTGAGAGAGAGGGAGAGGGAGAGCATGAGTGGGGGAAGGACAGAGAGAGAGGGAGAGAGAGAATCCTAAGTGGGCTCTGCATCGACAGCACAGAGCCCGATGCAGGGCTCGATCCCACCAACCCATGAGATCATGACCTGAGCCAAAATCAAGAATTGGACACTCAACTGACTGAGTTATCCAGATGCCCCTGATGCACAAAAATTTTTAATTTTAATGTACTCCAGTTTATTTATTCTTTTGTTTCCCATGCTTTTGGTGTCCTATCTAAGAAATCATTGCCAAATCCAGTGTCATGAAACTTTTCCCCTATGTGTTTAGCTCTTAACGTTTAAGTTTTTGACCCATTTTGAGTTAATTTTTCTGTATGGTATAAGACCATTCTTAGCACTTTTGTGTGGATTTTTAAAAAAGATTTCTCAATTGGGAATAGAGAAAGTGGGACTCTTGAACTTGGAAGCTAAGTTTCAGGTTTCTCATTTTTCTGAACTTTCTTGATAGCTCTGTGTGTAATTAATTAAAGAGAGCTTAGCAGTATCGCTCAAGATGCAGGTAGCAATAAATGATGAGTGGTAGTCACTAGGAACCAGCTCCGATTAACTGCCAAATAAGTTCATCTTTCTTTTTATTGCCAGGGTTATTAACATAAGTAGATTAGAGGAAGTCAATAACAAAGGAAGTATAGCTGAATTTTAATAAGTCATTTAATAGTCTTGTGGATATGTAGAGAAGCATGAACCAAATTATGATGATAAAGCTAGTGAGTACATAGCTAAATGACTGGTCACATCAAATAGTATTGATCCAAAATGAATTTGATTGGTCATCCTGTGATACTTCCCCTTCATACACTCTCTTAGTCTAAAGAAAACAGCCTTGTCTTCTAAGAAAATAATTTAAGTCTTCTATGCCCAATCACCTATATATATTGTATAGTCCAACCAAGCAGAACTCTGTTTTCCATATATGTGTATGTTGTTGCTCTTTGGAATGTTCTTTATCCACTCCCCATTTTTATGTGGTAAAATTTTTTCTCTTCTTCACAGTCCATACTACTAAATACCTCTGTCATGAATTCCTCCCCAGTTATGTCAATTGGCTCTGATAATCTGAATTCTCAGGATATTTTGAACTTTAGTATTTGATACAACAAAGATTTAAAAGAAAAAACACGGGGCACCTGGGTGGCTCCATCCGTTAAGCATCTGACCGGTTCAGGTCATGCTCTCACAGTTTGTGAGTTCTAGCCCTGTGTCAGGTTCTGTGCTGACAGCTCAAAGCCTGGAGCCTGCTTTGGATTCTGTGTCTCCCTCTCTCTCTCTGTCCCTCTCCCGCTTGTGCTCTCTCTCTCCTTCAAAGATAAACATTAAAAAAATTTTTTAAAGAAAAAACAAAGCATGTATATTGTTGTCTAAATTAATTAAGCAAAAAAAAAAAAAATGAGTTATGTGGGCTATGTACTTAGGAAGCCCAAAAATGGTTCCTGGCTTTAGATATGTCTTGGCTTTGTTCATCTTATTCTGTAAACAAGCTTACTTATCAGGCCCATACTCATCTTTTCAGCTTAGCAATACCAGTGGGGAAAGAGATGCTTCTCTCTTCCCAATATATATGGGTTGATTAAAGACTGATGCTTATTTTTCCTGCTTAGGTCACATAGCTACCCATGGAGAAGTCACTCTTTATAGGAATTAGGGTAATTTAAGCTTGTAATATTTGTCCAGTTCTTTGACAAGGATAAGGTGTAGATTGACAGCTGATACTACACAGAATAAGTAAGTAGTTTTGCAAAGGAATTAGGCATACTGTATAAACAAAACCAATTATGTGTCCATTACATTGTCTTATTAGTTTATACCTTCAAGAAGCCTACAATTTATTATTAATATTTGTATCCCTTAAAGCCTCAAAATATTAAAACGGGTGTTAGATAAATTTTTGAATGAATTAATAAGGGTGAGAATCCATATATTACTTATCTACTGCTACATAGTAGTAGATAATTTTAGACCCCTAAAATTAGGGTCTTAAAACTAACAAACATATATTATCTCATGTAGGACTTGGGATAGGGATTTGTGAGGAGATTAGCTAAGTGATTCTAGCTCACGGTTCCTATTGAGTTGCATTGGATATTGGCCAGAGCTATAGCCATCCCAAGGGTTGACTGGGACTGTAGGATCTATACCCGGGTTCACTTATGAGGCTTCAGTTACTTTCTGGTTGTTGGCCATAGAGTGACATAGAAACTGGTTTCTTCCATAGTGAGTGATCCAAGAAAGAAAAAGCAAGCAGGAAGCCACAGTGCCTTGTATGGCTTAGTCACTGACTGGTACGCCATTACTTCTGTTTTTAAAAAAAAGTAGGGGCACCTGGGTGGCTCAGTTGGTTAAGTACCTGACTTCGGCCCAGGTCATGATCTCAAGGTTTGTGACTTTGAGCCCTGCATCAGGCTGTCTGCTGTCAGCATGGAGCTCGCTTCAGATCTTCTGTTCCCCTCTTTCTCAGCTCCTTCCCACTTTCTCTCTCTTTCAAAATTAAACATTTTTTTTAAAGTATGTATATGCCACAGTTTATTTTTGCTGGGAAATAATGGGGAATAGAGCAGTATAACAAGTATGGAATTAATAAGTTAGCTCTTGTTGGTGCATTATCATGTTTTAATTTTCATCCATTTAGCAAATATAGTGTTTAATATAAGAATAGTAACAGTTATTATTTATTATATCCTCTTCATACTCCAGGCACTATTCTATGCATTGACTCATCCAGTCCTCTTACCAACCCTCTGAAATAGGTATGATCTTGGAGGGAGGAGGGAAAGTTATAGATTAACTTTATTTTTAAAATAGTTTTAGATTTACACAGAAGTTGCAAAGATAGTAGAAAGAGTTCCCTTATTCTCCTCATTCAGTTTTCCCTGTTAACATTTTATATTACCATGGTGTGTTTGTAAAAATAAGAAACTAACTTTGGTACATTGGTATTAAATAAACTACAGATTTCATTTTTATTTTACCAGTTTTTCCATTAATGTTCTCTTTCCGTTCGAGGATCCAATCAGTTGTACCACTAAGTTGCTGACTAAATTGCCTAAATTGCATATAGTTGTCGCATCTCCCTAGCTTCCTCTGGTCTGTGACAGTCCCTCATCTTTCCTTAGTTTTCATGACCATACAGTCTTGAAGAGTACTGGTTAAGTCATCCTGTAGAATGTCTCCCATTCTGGGCTTGTCTGTTGTATTTCTCATGGTTCGACTGGAGTTACAGGTTTTGGGAAAGATTATAGCAGAGGTGAAGTGCCTTTCTCATCACACCATGTTAGACGTTACGTGCAGTCCACATGACCTGACTCTTGATGTTAGCCTTCGTCACGCGTGAAGGTAGTGTTTACCAAGTTTCTCTGTTGTAAAGTTAACCATTTTCCCCTTTCCTTACTCTGTTCTTTGGAAGTTACTTTCTTTTTTTTTATTGTTAGAACCAAGTCTCCAAGTCTAGCCCACATTTAAGGGAAAGGAAATTAGGCTCCACCTTTTGAAGGAGGTGTCAAAGAATTTGTGAACATATTTTAAATCATTACAGTACATTCCTGGCCAAAATTGTTGATGTTCCTCTCACATTTAAAATATACTTGCCCCCTCTCAATATCCTGCAAAAGACTCTTCCTTTATAGTATCAGCTTATAGTGCAGGATATCATTATGTACATCAAGTCTAGGTTTGGATGGAGCATAGATGTTTTTGCCTCATTAGGTGTAGTTCCCTAATTTCAGCTCCTTGAGTATATTACCTCTCTCTCTGAAGATCTGTGAAACCAGAGGCAAATTATCTGCTCCTGACACACCGAGAATATAGTGGTCAGACCAGACAGACAAAGATAACCTCTGTAGGCCCTTTTGTTCAAAAGGAGGGAAAATGTTGTCACAAAGGTGCCATTACTTCGTACTGCTTCTAAAATTCAACTAAACACAAGTTGGTAGTTCTTTGATTAGAATTCAGAATCTGGGAATTTCTCCATGGCTCTTAGTTTTGTCTCCTGGGCTTTTGGTTCTACAGTTCGAGTTATCTTTTTCTATGAAAGGTAGCCTGTATTGCATTTGTGTAGTTCCCTGCCTGAAAGGACTCTTTATTTTATACTGTTTGTGTTCCTTTCAGTCCAAATGGGCAGTGTTTCTGCCCATATAATTCTCTTAAAAACTTTATGGATCTCCTAGGGCTCACTCCATTAGATAAAAAGCCACACTTAAAAATCTCGGTGGGATAAGCTATTTTGTGTCTTGGGATTCTGCTAAGGGACAATGGCCTTTAGCTCGTTGGAAGCTCTAGTGTTTAATTAAAAGAATCTGTGAGTTGTACTTTTAAAATCTTTAAAGGATTGCTTGTTGAACTGAGTGGTACTCAGAAGCACTACTTCAGAGCTTTCTGAAGTTATGACAAAGAATTTTATAGCTACATTCTCAACCTCATCTTCTAGACCATGTTTTCTTGGCAATGCCTTGGATTTGAACTTTGTTTGGAAGCCATTTTTATTTTAATATTGTTTGCATCTGGAGAGACTGAGAATCTTCAAAACCAACAAGTTCTATTTTTTTGCTGAACTGTTCTTGAGATGTTTATTAGGAACTTGGAAATTTGGGGTCTGGTTTTCAGTGATGTAGGCTTGGCAAAAGGAGAGGTCTGGGAATTAGGAGCATTTGTTTAGTGGTTATTGAATTCAACAGATTATTGAGGAGCAGAAGGAAGGCCAAGAGCAGAACTTCGAGAAATGTGGACCTTTAATGGGCAAGTAAATAAAACCTGTGAAGGAGGTGAAGTTGGAGGGGGTCAATGATAGATAAGAGAAATGAAGAGTATAGGATTGGAGAAGTATTGGCCATGGCATGGCTTCAGTTATTTTACATGCTGGATTTGGTGGAAAGTTTTTCAGTTTCCTCTTCATATAAACTCTTTGAGTCAAGGAGGTTAATGCCTTTTATATCATAAGGTTTATAAAATTAGCCTTTCTCTTAAGATGAAAGATGAAAACACAGAAAAACAACTTTACTTCTTTCCAGTTTATCTAGTTTTTCTTTTGTTATTCATGCTTTTGATGTTATATCTAAGAATCTATTGCCACATCTGTGTCACTAAGATATACTCCCATGTAGCTCTTATATTTAGGTCTTTGATTGACTTTATTTAGTATATGGAATGAGGTAGGGGTTGAGTGAGTTTTTCCTTTTGACATATTTTAGATAAAAGAACCCCAACCTGTGAATGTGTAAGTTTACTCTTATATGTGGAGGATAGGGAGTGTCTAATTCAGGGTGTAGGTTGTTTATTAATTTTTTTACCATAATGTAGTTTTTTTGGGTTTGTTTTGTTTTGTTTTGTTTAACTCATGACCCTGAGATCAAGACCTGAGCTTAGATGGAGAGTTGGATGCTTAACTGACTAAGCCACCCAGGCACCCCTCTATAATGTAGTTTTTAATTCTTCTGTAGGTCCCTAGGAAAGTTGCTAAACCACAGTTCTTGACATTTCTTTTTGCTGTCTTTTTGAATTTTTTGAATTTTACTTTTTGAATTTTGATTGTGAAGGAGGAGAGTTCTAGAAAGTATAAGTCAGATATTCTAGGATCAGTCATCTAATATTATTTACCAGTGCTTCCTCTCCCTTCACGTGAAATGGGGACCAGTGTACTTGATGAACAAATCATGAGGGTATTTTTAGCAGTATATTTAGCTGTTTGTTGTCTTTGGAATGTGCTTTCTTTCTCATCTGAGGTTTTTATTTGCTTTTAACAATTGAGCAGGGGTACTTCTAAATAACATAATTCTTATAAATTCATACTTTGTACCCCCTGTGCTCCAGTAGAAGTGACATATAAAAAAAATAGAAACTCAAAAGACTTTGTCATGTTAAAAAAAAGAAACTTGTTTGTGAACCTGAAGTGGAATCAGAGTTAAGAGATGAGTAAGGCTAAAGACATGGGTCTTTCTGTCTCCATACTAAGTGTTGGTAGCTAAGAGTTGGGTTCCTGTGCAATTAAGGGAAGTAGATGTACTTCACAGACAACATTTATATAAAGTTTTAAAAAATAACTAAGTCACTTAAAAAATATACATGGTGGGGTGCCTGGGTGGCTAGGTTGGTTGAGCATCTGACTCTCGAGTTCAGCTCTGGTCAGGATGTAATGGTTTGCAGGATCGGGCCCCACGGGATGGAGCCCTGCAGGAGGCTCTGCACTGACAGCACAGATTCTCCTTGGGATTTTCTCTCTCCCGCTCTGTCCCTCCCCTGCTTGTGTGTGCACACATGTGTGCTCTCTCTCTCTCTCTCTGTCACAAATGAATAAACTTAAAAAAATTTTCATGGAATGGTAATCAAAAAAAAAAAGTAGATACCTCTGAAGAGTTGAGAGAGGAAAATGAGACAAGGTTAGGAAAAAAACCAAACCACCCAGTGGCTTTAACAGTGTAAACTTTTATTACTTAAAAAACATGGAACACAAAAATTGAGTTGTGTGTGTGTTGAGATAAAGGGGTACTCATAGGAATTTAGCTTAAGGAAACAATCTGAGATTGAACAAATATTTTTTTGTGCAAATATTTATTTGAAATTTATGTGGTAGTAAATTAAAAACAACTGAATGTCCATTAATAGAAGAATGAATAGAGGGCTGGTGAAGGAGGATTAGGGAATAACCATATAAATAGTTATACCACTCTATGAATTAATACTATACAGGCATTTAAAAAAGTAATGTTTTGGGGCACCTGGGTGGCTCGGTCAGTTGAGCGTCCAACTTCGGCTCAGGTCACGGTCTCATGGTTTGTGAGTGTGAGTCCCACATCTGGCTTGATGTTGTCAGTGCAGAGCCTGCTTTGGATCCTCTGTCCCCCTTTCTCTTTGCCCCTCTCCTGCTTGCGTGCATGCTCGCTCTCTCTCTCTCTCTCTCTCTCAAAAATAAACATATTTTAAAAAAGTAATGTTTTTACAAATTATTTAATGAGCAATTATTTACAATTTTTTATTGGAAAATGTTCATGAAATAATGTTCAGTGTGAGGGGAAAAAAGCAAGATACATAACTGTATACATAACATAATCCAAATGAAAAAAATTATTTTATTCTGGTAAAAGACACAAAATTTACTATTGACATTTTAGTACAGTGTTATACAGCCATCATAATCCAAATTTTATAAATATATATGTACTTGCATGGGAAAAAAATACCAAAATAATACACCAAAAATGTTTTAGGAGATTGTTTTTGGGTGAGGGGATATCTATATTTTTTACTCTGTATCCTTTTAAGTATTTTCCATATTTTTCTGGTGAAATGCTTTGTTTTCTATTCTTAAAAAGTCATACTAAACTGAAATAGTAATATGTATTTCTTTGATTTTTAATCATTCCAATAAAGTGTTTTTATTTTGTTTACTTAAAATGTTGTAGAAAAGGGTGGAGGGCTTGAATAATTTATTTTTGGCTTGTGTCCGAGAAAATGCATTACTGTATTAGGTTAATAGTAAAGAAAAAGGTTAATTGAGAAGTTCAGTGACCTGGGGATTAAACTTTGATATAACATTTCAGATTTTTTCTTGGTTTTTGGACAAATTGTAAAGTTAACATTATGATTTCATTGAGGTTTTCAAACTTGTTCGTAAATATTTGTGTTAATATTTTCTGGTCATAAAATATTCTCCCTATGTGTTTTATACTGTAATTAGCAGTATTTAGGTGATGAGGTTATAGAAGAAGTCTTCGCACTGTGCTTGGATTTAAATGTCTTGGAGACAGTATTTTATTTTACTTGCAGTCTGCACAAAGAAAAACTAGACCTAGGATCTTTTTCAACCAAAGGAAAGACCTAAAAATTTTTAAAATTCCAAATCTAGTGAATTTCCATATAGTGTATGTGATTGTACCTTACACATAAGTAAATTATACATATACCTTTTGCTGTTGATGTTTACGTTACAGGGAGGTTAAATAGGAATTTTGTATTGAATCTTTTGGGAAGAACTTTGAGGTTGTTCTATGATTATATCAGAGTATCTTACTTTTTCAGGCCTGTCGACCCTATATCAGCATAGTATTTTGAAAATTTAAGATATTTACTATAATATTATTTTCTACCCAAACTTAAATAATACCATTCTGACTTGTAATTTCTTTTCCTCTCAACTAAGTCCCCCCCCCCCAGTTTTATTGAGATACTGCCTTAGAACATATGTAAGTTTAAGGTGTACAACATGATTATTGATACCTGTATATATTGTGAAATGATTATCACAATAAGATTAATACCTCTATCCCCTCACATAACTACTCTGTGTGTGTGTGTGTGTGTGTGTGTGTGTGTGTGTGTGTGGTGATAGCATTCAAGATGTACTGTCTTGGCAACTTTTGAGTATATAATATTGTCCTTTGTACCGTATTCACCATGCTGTACTTTAGATCCCTAGAATTTATTTACCTTTTTTTTTTTTTTTAGAATTTACTTATCTTGTGGCTAGAAGTTTATACCCTTTGACCAACATCTCCCTGTTTCCCCCACCTCCCAGTCCTTGGCAACCAACATTCTGTTCTCTATTTCTATGAATTTGGCTTTTTTAGATTCCTCATGTAAGTGAGAACAACAGTATTGTCTTTCTCTTTCTGACTTATTATACTTAGCACACACTTCACTTATTTTACTTATTTTACACACACACACACACACACACACACACACACACACACACACAATGCCCTCAAGGTGCATCCATATTGTCACAAAAGGCAGGATTTCCTTCTTTTTGTGGCTGAATAATACTCAACTGTGTGTTTGTATATATATATCATATTTCTTTATCCATTCGTCCATCATTGGCACTTAGATTATTTGTTTTCATGTCTTGGCTATTGTGCATAATGTTGCAGTGAACATGGAGGTAATTAGATATCTCCTCAAGATAGTGGTTTTGTTTTATTCAGATGTATACTCACTTCTGTGAGATTACTGGATCATATGGTAGTCTGATTTTAATTTTTTGAGGAACCTCCCTCCCGTTTTCCAGTAGTGGCTGTACCAATTTATATTCCCACCAACAGTACACTAGGGTTCCCTTTTCTGTATAGCCTCTCCAACATTTGTCTCTTGTTTATTTTTGTTTGGTTGTTTTTAAATAATAGCCATTGTAACAGATGTGAGGTGTTACCTCATTGTGGTTTGATTTGCCTTTCCCTGGTGATTAGTAATGTTGAGCATGTTTTCATGTATCTGTTGCCATCTTTTTTTTTAATGTTTATTTATTTCTGAGGCAGACAGAGCATGAGTGGGGGAAGGGCAGAGAGAGAGGGGGAGACACAGAATCAGGAGCAGGCTCCAGGCTCTGAGCTGTCAGCACAGAGCCCGACATGGGGCTCGAACTCACAAACCGTGAGATCATGACCTGAGCCGGAGTCAGTTGCTCAACCGACTGAGCCACCCAAGTGCCCTGTACCTGTTGCCATCTTATATCTTCTTTTGGAAAATTGTCTATTCAGATCTTTTGCCTATTTTTAAAATGGATTGTTTGGGGTTTTTTGTTTTTGTTTTTGTTTTTTTGCTAATGACTTATAGGAGTTCCTTACGTATCTTGTATACTAACTTCTTACCAGATAGATGGTTTACAAATATTTTCTCCCATTCTGTAGGTTGCCATTTCATTTTGCTGTTTGTTTCTTTTGCTGTGTAGAAGCTTTTTAGTGTGATGTAGTCCCACTTGTTTGTTTTTTTAATCAAGGTTTAAAAACCCAAATAACTGGCACACATGGGCATTTAACAAGAAGCAGTCATTAATGCTATTATAAAGTCTGTTAGTTCTGTTCTCTCTGTGAACAACCTAGAATTTTCCTGTTTCCTGTGTAATCCTGGTGCCTTTTTTAAAAATTCAACCCCAGAGAAGAAAGTGGAGGTGGTGCTAAGCCAATAATAATTTTTAGAAGATCATTTGCTATTTGACAGATTAGCAAAAGCCCAGTGAGGATGTACTGTTCTTTTTCCTACTTTGCACATGGGGAAAGTCAGGCACAAAGAGGTGAAGTAATTTGCCCAGGATCATACAACTAGTAGAAGAGAGAGCCAGAATTCAGACACAGGCCTGTTTGAGTCCAGTCAGACCTTAAGTCGTAACTCAGCAACCCATTTAACTACCTGTTGCTTTGTGATCAGTGATCTTTATCACTTTTAGCTACCCAGGACCGTCTTTTTTTGGAGGTATACCTCACTCTTTGATACCAAGGCAACTGTGTTCTCTAGGGAGATGATGTTGTCATGAAAAGTATAGGGGAAAGGTAGTAGATTCTGGATCCTGACATTCCTGGACTTAAATTCTACCTCTGGTACTTACTAGCCAAGTCACTAAACCATTATGATCCATCTATACAGTAATTTGATTTAATGAGTTGACTGTGTTATTACTAATTTTTAGAAGAGCATATTCCACTAAGAACTATTATTGTTTGGGGTGCCTGGGTGGTTCAGTCAGTAGAACGTGAAACTCTTGATGTCTTGAGGTCAAGCCCCATGTTGGGAGTAGAGCTTACTTAAAAAAAATTAAAAAAAAAAAGATGACTGTTTTATTTTAAGTAACATACTTTATATAGGGTTGTTTTGACTCATGATTTTTGTCACATACGTCATGTCAGGTAAAGGTTACTGTCAACATGGAAACACTTCTTTAGAACCATGTGGAATATGGGCATTGCTCTGCCTCATTTGGAGACATTTAAATCTTATGCATGATTTTGTGACAGAAAAGAACATCAGTGTCTTCAAGTCCTGTGCATTAATCTAAAAATGGGTAGTAATAGCAACTAAGTTAATTCCCTAAATTTTGTAGTTTTTGTTAGCCTGTTTTGGGCATTAAAGGAAACAGCAGAGGGGCGCCTGGGTGGCTCAGTCGGTTAAGCGGCCGACTTCGGCTCAGGTCATGATCTCGCGGTCTGTGGGTTCGAGCCCCGCGTCGGGCTCTGTGCTGACAGCACAGAGCCTGGAGCCTGTTTCAGATTCTGTGTCTCCCTCTCTCTGACCCTCCCCTGTTCATGCTCTGTCTCTCCCTGTCTCAAAAATAAATAAAACGTTAAAAAAAATTAAAAAAAAAAAAAAAGGAAACAGCAGATTGGAAAATCCTCTTCACTTTAGAATAGTTTACCTTAGAGACCTAGTGACTGACCATGCCATAGTATTCAGGAAGAACATATTAGGAACTAATAGTCACCAGGGAGAATCCTGCTGCTCAGATGACTTCATTGATTGTGGTTTTCTGGAAGAATCTTTGCAGAGGTTTCCAGCATGATCACTTTATCTTTAAGTTTCTGCAGAGGTGTGCAGTTAAGGTCTTATTTTTCCAGTGGGAAGGGAAGGGAGATCATTTTCTGAGAGTAGAGAGATGATCTCTTTCTCTGAACGTTATTATAGAGTCTTTATCTCCAGTTTTGACACACTTTAGTTGAATGTATGATAATAATTTAGCAAAACATTACTTTTAAAAATAGCTTTTAATGCTTTATCTAAACTGTAAATGTATATTTTTTGTAATTCAGGAATCCAGTAGTTTTATTAGCACCATTATTTTGACTGATGAAGGTATTTGGTTTTTATCAAAATGTTCAGTTGGGTTATTTTGGAGCAAATTCCAGAAATCATTTATTCTGTAAAAATCTTATGTCTCTTTATATATATAACCACAATACATAATGACATCTGAAAAAAATTAACAGTATCTTATTAGCTGTCTGGTCATTGTTAAAAATTTTGCCAGTTGTATAACCTTTTTTAAAAAGTGTCTACATATCAGCTTTGGTTGATAGGATTTTTAAGTCTCTTTTACTCTGTAGACCCCCCTGTCTTGTTTTTCTCCCTTGTAATTTATTAGTTAAAGAAATTGGGTCATTTGTCCTGTAAAGTTTCCCAAGTTCCAGATTTTGCTGATTGCATTCCCATGAAGTTCTTAATTTAGCATGTTTCTCTGACCCCTCTATTTCCTGTTAGATCTAGAGAAGGGTTTCTCAGTCTTCATTTGCTATTTTTTTTTTTTTTTTTTTTTTTTTTTTGCTGGATAATTTTTTGTCATGGGGAACAATACAAGATGCATTGTAAGATGATGTTTAGTGTCTCTAGCCACTATATACCAATAGCACCTTCCCCACTTCCCCAATTGTGACAGCCAAAAATGTCTACTGGCATTGCCAGATGTCCCCCAATAGCAAAAATTGCCCCCATAGAGAACCACTCATCTAAGAGACTTGTTCAGATTTAGGTTAACTGTCTTGGCAAGGATTCTTCATATGTAGTGATGGTGTTTCCTGTCTTTTCTGAGCACCATTTTTTATCATTCTTTGTCATATACATAGTCTTTTAATAGACCATATACTGAAATTAAAATATTCCCTGATGTTTTAGAAGCCTTAATTTTAACATTTGATATTTATTTGAGCATATTATATGGTAATATCCAAAATATATTACTTTACCATTTATTTTGAGCTTTAGAAGAACTAACATATTTTACAAGTTGATAAAAATAAATACAATATGTATAAGACTGTATCTTCTTAAAATTTTTTCTTTTACAGCCCCCCAGGGTTTCAGTGTAGGTTTACAGCTTATATATGCAGATGATTCTTTGTTTTAGTATTATTTTTACAAGGGATAGATTATTCAAAAATTGACAATACCTAGTAACATTAATTAGAATTCCAAATAATTCTAATCCTAATATAATCATCATTAGATTAGAATAATTCTAGTTCTAATCATTAATTAGAATTCCAAATAATTAATAAAAGGGAGTATACATAGGCTAAGTATATCTTTGAGGTGTTATGAAACGTTTTCTCAGTTTTTCATCTCCTCTCCATGCTGGTCACTGCCTCACTACTCTTTTAGCTTTCTTAGTGATTGACCTTGGTTTCTTGACCTCTTAACTGACTATTCCTTTTCATTTTTTATAGCATGAGAACTTGCTTGCTCTAGTAAAAAAACAAAAAGCAAAACAAAAAAACTATTCATTTCACTATCTGCCTCCATTTTCTTTCTCTTTATTCTTAGGAACTCTGCTCCATCTGGCCCCACACCTGCCAACCCCAGCTCTGGTTGGGTTGCCTTCGCTTTTAGACTTCTTTACTTCCTTTGGTTAATCCTCACAGTAGTTACACACAATCAGCCCGGATCCTAGTGAACCAGTTCTCTGAAGACAAAATATGCTTAACTCCTAAATAAATGCTGCTGTGTTAATGGGTACTTTTTCCTTTTTAATCAGTTGAGTTTTGGAAACTCAAATGCATTCAGTAGATACTGTTTCATATTTAATTCTTTAAGTAGTGAACACTATTATTAAAGATCATAGATATTTTTTTATTTCAGTAATTGGCTTGACTAAAATGTTACGAAGCATGATACTCATTGGTAAGATACAAACAAAAAACCACTACGTGTCCCTAAATGTACTTCACCAAGTGAAAGTCTTTGGTAATTAAAATTGATTAAGTCATATCTCGTTTGTAATTTCACATTAAACTGGAGAGCCAGGGTATCATCTTTCATTGGGTTTATCTTTACTCTGGAGGCCTATTGCCATTTATGTTAAACTAAATTTTGTTTTGTTACTTATTTTAATAATGCCACATTTGCATTGAATTTTGTGTTTGAAAACCTTTATTTTGTGATTTTTAAAATAAAAATGGTTTTGTATTCTGAGGAAGAGTTAGAATTTGATCTCTAATGAATTATGAAGAAAAGGTGGATGGTGGGATTCCAGTGATCCTTACTCAGATCATCTACCTGACATAGAAACTGCGTTGTTTTGGCTTCCTTTAAATTTGCTCTTAACATCTGCTATCACATTGACAACAACTGTTGACTATTGCTCTGTGTAATGATCTTTTCTGCTACATGGTTCATCTTTTCTTTATAGTCTTCAGTGCCTGTACAGGTACTTGAGTTTGTATAATACCATCTAACGCTTAGTTACATGTCCCTTTATAATTTGCAAGTTCTTCCACCATATGGTTTCTTATTTCTCTAGTTAAATTAAAAAATTGAGTACAGGAATTGTGTGATACATATCTTACACTGAACAGATAGGAAGCATTCTGAATATACCTTTGATTGATTGGAAGATAATTAAAAACTGCCCAGAATATGCAGATTTTGTGAAATTGGTTTAAGGAGGAATTACTTCAAATTTGACTATTCTAGAAACCATTGATTCATATTAGTAAAAGTGCTATATCTGCTTTTCAAAGCCCAAAGTGTGTTCTTTGAAATTGAAAATTGTTTACTATAGTGGAACCTAATAGGCTCATATAGACTTCCCCTTGCTGCTCTTTTTATATTGGATTAGCCTCTTTAAAACAGAGCAAAAATAGGGGTGCCTGGGTGGCTCAGTCAGTTAAGGTGTCAGACTCTTGATCTCAGCTCAGGTCTTGATCTTAGGGTTGTGAGCTCAAGCCCCGCATTGGGCTCCACACTGGGTGTGAAGCCTACTGAAAAAACCAAAAAAACAAAAAACCATGGGCACCTGGGTGGCTTAGTTGGTTAAGCGTCTGACTCTTAGTTTCAGCTCAGGTCATAATCTCACAACTTGTGAGTTTGAGCCCTGCATCAGGCTCTGTGCTGAGAGCTGACAGTGCAGAGCCTGCTTGGGATTCTCTCTCTCTCTCTTTGTCTCTCTCTCTCTCTCTCTCTCTCTCTGCCCCTCCCCCCTCTTCTTTCTGTCTCAAAAATAAGTAAATAAACATTTAAAAAATTTTTAAAAATAAAACAGGTAGAAATGAAAGTATATTGTTTTAAATCTTTTGTTTTTTAGATTCCTGGGACATTTAGGTTTTGTTTGTTTGTTTGTTTGTTTTACTAATTTAAAAAAGACCTGAATATAGCAGGACCTGATTTACTTCCTTGTTTCTTTGGAAACAAGATTATCTGGACTAATTTACCAGAAATGATGAGGAAACCATAGTTCTTAAGGGATTTCTGCTGCGTGGATATGCATTAGTTATGCTTCTTTCTACTCACTTTGTTAATGAACAAAGGCAAGTGTGGTATATTTTTTGGTGTGCAAATGCAAATTAGGAGAGGGAAGAACAACATTTCTTTCTTTCTTTCTTTCTTTCTTTCTTTCTTTCTTTCTTTCTTTCTTTCTTTCCTTCTCTCTCTCTCTCTCTGTCTCTCTCTCTCTCCTCTCTTTCTTTTTCCTTCTTCTTGTAGGCTCCATGCCCAGCATGGAGACCAGTGTGGGGCTTGAATTTATGATCCTGAGATCAAGACCTGAGCTGAGATCAAGAGTCAGATGGTTAACCAACTGACTGAACCACCCAGGTGGCCCCAAAAATCTCTTCTTTAAAAGTTACTTCTTAAAAAGAAGTGCCTTGCATAGTAAGGATTCAAATATTTGATTGTTTAAATTGCCCAGCTCAAGTTACTACATTTAGGTGTTAAATTTGAATCTTAGGTGGTCAGCTAGCGAATATAGTAGATATCACATTACAGGAGGGACACCCGTAAAAGGGTATGACCGCTACCTTTTAAGTTTTGAGGAAAACTGAAGTTAGAAAATGTACCAAAAGAGGTTATGAATTTAGAAATTCAGCCTGTTGGGTTGGAAATATCAGGTAAGAGACTATGAATTAAGTTTGGTCCTTTTGGTTTCTATTAACAGTCATACTCAAACCATGTCAAAGTATGGATGATTTATTATAAAGGTGCATGTGGATTGGAACTGAGCCTAGTTAGCTCCAGGATTGCTCCAGGACTCAAATCGCTTTTTGACCCTCTATTCTATTTTTTTCTTCTCTCTGTCTCTCTTTTTTCTACTCCTTTCTTCATAATCACTTTCTCTGTACACACTCAGTCCATTTTTCTCTCCCTTTGGACTGGCTGCTTTTGTTTCCTGCATCATAGCAACTATATTTATAATTCTCTTGTCTTTTCCCACCCTTCTCTCTTTCACAACCTTTTAGTTTAAACTCTTACTAGTAATGATAAACTCTCCTTCAATATGTCCTACATGTTTTCAGATGGTCAGAGTTCATCATTTTATTTTATTATTATTTTTTAATCTTTATTTATTTTTGAGAGAGAGACATAACGTGAGCAGGGGAGGAGCAGAGAGAGAGGGAGACACAGAATCCGAAGCAGGCTCCAGGCTCTGAGCTGTCAGCACAGAGCCCGAAGCGGGGCTTGAACTCATGAACTGTGAGATCGTGACCTGAGCCGAAGTCGGACACTCAACTGACTGAGCCACTCAGGTGCCCCAGGGCTCATCATTTTATAATTGGGCCATATCTACCTTGACCAGGAAGTTGTTACAGTATAAAATACATAGCAGTTGCAGTACAATGGCCAATCACCACAGATATATTTCATGGATCACTGTGCAAAGTTTTCTCAGTGTACAGAACAGCAGAAGTGTCTTTGTCCTTTGATTTCTAAGGAGAAATTGTTAAAAAATAAAAAAAGTCTCATCCCATGATTTTGAATGCTAGAGTGTTAGAGCTCCAATTTAGTTATATGAAGTAAGAAAATCAAGTCATACTCTAGGCAGTTAGCACATGAAGCCCAATTCACATGCTTTATCATCATTCTTTTTGTTCTCAAAACAGCCCCAAACTGTTCTTTGTGAGACATTATTTCACTTGTTTAATTCTTTCAGTTCTTTTAGTAGGCAGGAAGCTTAGAACAAGATTTCAGTATTTGGTTTAGATAAAATTTGTGATAGGAGCCCCTGGCTGGCTCAGTTGATGGAACATGCGACTCCTGATCTTGGGGTGGTGAGTTCAAGCCCCATGTTGGGTGTGGAGACTACTTAAAAAAATGTGTTAAACTGCTTGCAGGTCCAAGCGACTACAGAACAAACCCCTGTGGCACACGGCCTTAGACAGAGTGGAGAAGGAATTTACTGCTACATGCTTAAATGAATTGTATAATTTTGTATACTGATACATATTCTTTCCAAAAGGTGACACCTCTCATTTAATGCTTTCTCTGAAAGTTTTCATAACAAAATTATGTATTTTAATACATAATTTGTTATGTTAGAATTCAAAGCTCAACTGGAAAATTGCTCAGGCAATTGAAATAAGTTCTTATTGACAATGACCTCTGATTGGTGAAGATTTTCAGTTCTCTATCTGTAATGTTGAGAGAGAGCCAGAGCTTGTGTATAACCTGTGGCTATCAGGGTAAGACAGTTTCTCAGGAGAAAGGTACAAGGATTTTTCTTCTTCTTCTTATGTAACAGTACATAAATATGGAATCTTTTCAAGTTTAGTATTAACGAAGATAAATTAAACCTTCTATTTGCAATGACTGGTTGGTAAAATGGATGTCTTTCATAAATGTACTAGTTACATGATATTTAGTACTTTAAATCATGCTTTGATGTATATTATCAGATGATTACAGTAATATTTTGAGGTAAATGGTATAGTTGTTAAAATCCCTTATTAACAAATTAAAAGGTTGAGAGACAGAAAAAAATTATTTGCTTCAGCTCACATGGGTAATTGGTAGCATAGGCAAGAAGAAAACAGTTACATTCCAGTTTGCTGTTCATTTTGGAAGACCATATAATCTTTGAAGTGTGGGATGTTAGAACTTTAGGAATATTAAATGTTTTACCGTTAGTGAATATTTTTGGGTAAACAGCTAGTTTATTGGACATAATGTATTTGGTAGCAAGAAAGAATGGAGCTGATAATGGCTTTTCTGAAGTGGATGCAAGGGCTTTAGGGGTTTTTCTCTGACCTTGTATGATTTAAACTTCAACATCATCAGCTGTTTCCTGATGTTTTTTGTATATGTTGTTCTCATTGTTTGGTGGTTTTGTATATACATTGTCAGTCATCTCCACCCTGGTTCTCTTCTGAATTCAAGGTTATTTTCAGAGGCAAATTAAGTTTGAGGTTTGCTTTCTATATGGCACTTGGGATTAATAAACTTGACCTGCTGGTTGGTTATTGCTTCAACCCTGGATAACTTGTGCTGGGATTTAAAAAAATAATACTTCTTTGTTTTATGAACCTTGTTTGTGCTTCTGGCAATAGTCCTTTCGCAGAAGCTTGTAGTAGTAATATGATTGTTTACTCAGGTGGGTGTAGACAAGAAGTTTATGCTCTACTTTGCCCTCAAGTACATTTATTTATGCCTATTGTTGAGGAAGAAAGGTTTTCCTTTACTCTCCAAGGTTCTTTTGGGTGGTCTAAGAATTAAATTGACATCACATAGATTAACAAGAGAAAAATCAAATTTAATTTAAACTTACATAATGGTGTGTCATAAGAAAATGAATCCCACAGGCAGTCAAGCAAATGAGGCTTATATGGGATCTATAACTAAGGAGAAAAGTGTAGAGGTCAGGGAATTCAGAGGGAAGGAGATAATTCACAGAAAGATGAAAAAGATTAACTGTTTGGTAAACAAATGTTTGCTGGGCCATACAAAAACAGTGGACACAGAGAGGAATTTTAACTAACAGACTGCTAAATTCTTCCGTCTTCCACACCTCGTTCATATTATGCTGTAGTTGTCCATGGAGATAGCTCCCTTCCTGAAGGAGGTCCTCTAGCTAAATAGGTTTAGGCAGTTAGGGGGAAGGTTAAAGCTTGCTTCTTCCCAGGCCTTCTATTTCTTAAAAATAATCAGCTTAAAATAATCCACATGCCAAAGAGACACATTTTAAGGCAGTAACTTTTGCTCCCCTACACTGTAAGTGTTGTTGCTTCTGCTTTTGATGTCAG
Source organism: Panthera tigris (assembly GCF_018350195.1). Taxonomy (NCBI): domain Eukaryota; kingdom Metazoa; phylum Chordata; class Mammalia; order Carnivora; family Felidae; genus Panthera; species Panthera tigris. The sequence goes on from NC_056662.1 coordinate 79,446,819, forward strand.
TCCATCAACTGTGTATGCTCTTCACCATTTTGCTCAAAAACCTTGAACTAATCCTTTACTTTTGTCACCTCTTCTGCCGTTTTACTGTTCCTAGAGTCTTCCGCTGCTTCGAAAAGGCTTATTGGCTGACTTTTCTTGGCATGTCCTCCCCTTCTCCCCTACTTTGCCCCATTTATAATAGAATAGCTTATAAGGTGCCTTCAATATAATTAAATTTTATTTGAAGAAAGGTATCTATATTTAACTTCGGAAACAAATAGCTAGTTTTCATGTCACGATTGTAAATGAGGTGATAGTATTGCTAAAGAAATAAAATATTTCTCCCTTCATATCTATGTATCATATGGGAATAGTTCAACAATTGGTAAACCTTGTGTGCCCATGGTCTTTGGGTGTTGCAATTGGGATATAACGTTTACTTCCATCAATATATATTTTGTGACTTTAAAGATCTTAGATATGATAGCATGACAGGTGTTATTTTATTAGTGATTAGTCTTATTCATGTTTGGATTAGAATGTAACTTTATAGATTTCCCATAGGGAATAAGAGAGGTGACTTTGATGGTGGTATTATTACCATGTGTTCTTTGGGGTTATGATGATCCCTGGAAGTGCCTCCAAGTCCATCGTGGATGAGGAAGGTAGAGCTTGGGTATACAGGGCTCTGGCCCAAATATCCACTTCATTTGGAACAACTACAGTTGTATCTATGAATTAGTGGTGTTTCACAAAATATTTAGTTTGAGAGAGGATTCTGGGGCTAAAATTTGAAACCACTAGATTTGTAGAAAGACCTGGGAATTAGGAAACCTAGGATCCATTTCTGACTATCCCATTAACTAGTTTGTAGTGTAGGCAAATCATTTAACATATTTTTCTCAGTTTTTCATATAGAAAATAAAATTCTTTGTACCTCATAGGGTTGTTTTTAGATAATGGTTTTAAAAATTGAATACAAAATCTTAAATATGGAGAACAAACAGAGAGTTACTGGAGGGGTTGTGTGTTGGGGGGGGGGGATGGGCTAAATAGGTAAGGGGCATTAGGGAATCTACTCCTGAAATCATTGTTGCACTATATGCTAACTTCGATATAAATTTAAAAAATAAAATAAAATAAATTGAATACAAAAAATGTAATAAAAATGCTGTCAATAATAGCAGCAATTCCCAAGAACTGAGAAATCTGAAATGGTTTTGAATTTTGTTATAGAATTTATAATAATGACTATGGGTTTTCTTTTTCCAATTTTCTGTAATCTAGGGCATTGTTATTATTTTTAAAAATAAATAAATAAATTTGTTGGGGCACCTGGGTGGCCCAGTCATTTTAGTGTCTCACTTTGATCCTAGCTCAGGTCGTGATCTTACAGTTTGTGAGTTTAAGCCCCTCATCAGGCTCAGTGCTAATGGCTTGGAGTCTGCCTGGGATTCTGTCTTTCCCTCTCTCTCTGCCCCTCTGCTGCTTGTGGTTTTTTCTCTCTCGAAATAAATAAATTTTTTTAAAAAACTTAAAAAATAAGATTTGTTTGCAGCCTTCCTTACCACTTGCTTTCTAATGGAAGATAATGACTATTTTAAAACATACTCATACAACACACAGCTGTGTATGTGTATATTTTGAAATTTTTATATTGATTTTCTATCAGTTTCTATGAACATAAGTAGATAAATAAAGTTTAGCTTGGGGAAAACTTTCACCTTTCCCTACATTTCAAGAGAAATCAAATCAAGTCCAGGATGCTTGCATTCATTTCCAGTCCTTGAAAGGCCAGAAAATTTACCTGAAATTGTATTAGCACATTTCTGAATCTGTTGTTAAGTAACTCTGCTTAGTTGGGTTGGATGCCATTCCTTTTCTTTCTTCTTTCCTTCAAGCAGAGAATTTGAGCTTCTTTAGGAAACCATCCCTAGCCTGGATATTTATTTAAATCCCACAGCTTGTGAAATCACTGGGACAAGCATAAAGATAGATCCTATTCAGAAAAGGCCCAGTAATTGTGTCCTAGCCTTAAAGAGAACAAGCCTTTGTTCTTCTCTTTCATGTAGTAGAGTATTAGAATGGCCTCTCTTTAAGGGGTTGATTAGCCAGCTTGATTCAGAGAGGAAGTAAGAATAATACTCTAGGGTGGTGCTGGCTGACTTGTTAGCCCTTACACAGTATATGCTTATTAAATATCAAGGAAGTAAGCTGCTCCTTGCGTTGCATCACCAGAGTTGGACAGCCCAAGTTACAATTTTGAGCACACCTACCCAGTTTCTGGTGTAGTTATGGACATAGAGGAAAGCAGTCCTATCTGACAGAGGAATATATCTATCTGCCCATGTTAAACGTGAGATGTGCCAGAAAAGTAGTATTTCCTATCTTCTGGAAGTCAACAAAATTAAGTATCTGAAAAAAATTTTTTTTCTGTATCTAAAACCCTTTCTATTGAGCCAAAACAAACAAACAAACAAAACAAAACAAAAACAAAAAAACTTAGAACCAGGAATTCCATAGGAATTAAGGAACTTTTAACTGGTCAGTTGTTTGTAGTTTTATTGGCACAGTGACATATAGTTTTATTGACCAAAAGTCCTCCTGGGAGAAATTTAGCAATTCTATAATAATTTCAACAATAGCCATTTGTTGAGTACCTCCTATGTGCCACTTCTTAAAATGATATTTTAAGGGGCGCCTGGGTGGCTCAGTCGGTTGACTTCGGCTCAGGTCGTGATCTCAAGGTTCATGGGTTTGAGCCCCGCACCAGGCTCTGTGTTGACCGCTGGCTCAGAGCCTGGAGCCTGCTTCGGATTCTGTGTCTCCTCTCTCTGCCCCTCCGCCACTCACACTTTGTCTCACTCTGTTTCTCAAAAATAAATATATAAAAATTTTTTTAAATAATATTTTAAGGTACATAACTGAGGAATGATGTTCAGGGATGTTAAAACTGTACTCGAGGTCGTTCAGCTCAAGAGAGTTAGAGGGTTGAACACAATGGTCCCTAGATGTACAACTCATTTTCTTTCCCTAATCATGCTCTCTCTCACTGAAGAATCATTTATGAAATACATCTCTTACTTTTCAGAGTATAGTTTCTCTTTAAAACAATTTTTGTCAGGTGACTCCTACTTTGCTTTTATTTTTCACAGTGAAATTAGACATAATATACCTAAAAAGTAAAATCTAAAAGACTGAATTAAAATATTTCAAGAAGAAAGTTAAGATTGGAATCCTTGGAATTTTATATGCCCAGCATTGATTTACCTTGCTGAGAATTTTAGTACTCCCCTGTGAGCCTGTTTCTTGTTTGTGTTGTGTTCTTTAGTACGAGATTTTTCCTTGGCCATTGATCACCATCTTCCTTTCTACACTGCTATAGTTACTACCCCTAAGAAATTATGGGGATCTTTTTGTTCCACACTGTGGTTGTCTTTCCTGGGCGGATGGGGGCCCCTCAGATGTTGGGCATCCTGATTGGGTTGGGGGTTCCTTGGTACTGCTGGTAAAAGAATTCACCTGAGGCAGAACAAAGGAGTTAGAAGTGTATTGAATACAACCTCGAGGGAGCTGTGGGTAGGCAGGACAGCAAAGGAGAGACTCTCCGCAACAAGGCAGTGGGGGCTGTTTTTAAAGAGGGAAGCAGAGGCGGTATGGCAATGTATAGAATTTAATTTTTTTTTGGTAACTGTGCCTGATTGTAAATAGCCCATTGGTTAGTGAGGGCCTATGGATATTTGAGGTGGGTCATCTGATGATGGGCCTGTCTGTATTCAACCTGGGGGTCACTGTGGGCCCTTTTTACATTCCATTGCTCAAGCCTGTTACCTAGAAGCAGCCTCTACACGCACCACCGAAAACTTTGCTTTTGCTGCAGACATCCATGACTCACGTAGTGATGCAGTATTACATTTAGTCAGTAGGTGCCATCATCTAACATATGATTTGCTTCACCTGAAACTTCTTTTACTTATGGCTTTAGTTTATTTTAAATGGATCCGTTTCTATTCTCTGGATCAAACATTTTGGGTCTCTGATTTGTTTATAATGAAAAACGCTTCTAGTTTTCTTTGCTTGATAAATTATATTTGTAAAATTGATGTGTGCCTGTTTATTAATACAAGGAGTTGAGTAATACTGAGCTGTTTTTGTGTATTTAATATGTGAGCACTGGGGTAATGGTGCCACTGGTAAAAACAACCCTTTGATGAAGGTGAGATACTAGGCCAGTCAATGCTTTTATAGTCTGAAGGTATTTACGAGAAATTAAAATACGTCAGTTTATTTATTGTTATTAAATGTTTATTATTTTGGTAGAGAGAGAGAACATGCATGGGAGATGGGGAGGGGGAGAGAGAGAGAGAGAGAGAGAGAGAGAGAGAGAGAGAGAGAGAGAGAGAGATGGAATGAGAATGAATCCCAAGCAGGCTCCATGCTGCCAGCACAGAGCCCTGACATGGGCTCGATCTCACGAACCATGAGATCATGACCTGAGCTAAAAATCAAGAGACTGACACTTAACTGACTGAGCTACCCAGCCTTCCCTACCTCATTTTATTTTTAAGACCAAACAATACTCCAAACCTATTTTACTTTGAAGATTTAGACACTTGAGAAGATTGTCAGGTATCCTCTAACTTTGGAATAAGGAACACTGAGTGTTCAGTCTTTCACGTACTAAACACACACATTTTTAATCAAAGGGGTAAAGCCCTGTCATCCATCATCTCGAGGTTTGCCTATGAGTCAAGAGCCTTCGGGAATACTAGCTAAGCCAGTGACACTGGTTATAGCTTTAGGCAAAGGGAATAGTTTATATCTTGGCCATTTGGATATTAAATAAGAATAGCAACTACTGTTCACTGAAGATGCCTCTACTTAATAATGGCTCAGTAATCTAAGGGTGTCTCATTAAATTCTCAGACTTGAGTTCACTGCCTTATTTCATATTTCTTTGTTAGCTGTCCCCTCTTCAGTTCTTTATATTTTTATATATATTTTAGAACCAAATCTCTTTGAAGTCAGTTTTCAATTCCATAATAATAGGAAAGGTTTTTAGATTTTGTTGTTTTTGTTATTATGTGGTATCTCATATGCTGAAAGTATGTCCCTTTTCCTCTGCCCTTACCTCTAAATTTAAGTTAACTTGAACTTTATTTCTGGAAGTTAGGTCCAACTAAGACTACCTGCCAAATGATTAGAGAAGTAGCAGAATAAACTTTTCTGTATTGTTCTGCATCTAGCTCAAGCTATTCAGAATGTCCTAGAGTTTGAAACACAATGAAACTGAAAGATGGCAAATTGGTGTAAGAGAGAAAGTGAAGGAATACTGTTCTTTTTCATGTGAACAACAAGGAAGAAGTGTAGGTGCTTACCCTGGGAAACTTAACCTAATGAATTCTTTTTTTTTTTTTTTTTAATTTTAAAAATAACAGACTTTATTGTCCAGCAATGAAAGTATTCAGAGATGTATTTTTCTACATAACTTATTCTGAGGTGATCAATATTAAATAAAATATTAATTTTTGTCATCTGCTTCATTTCATGTCTTCTTGACCAGTTCTTCATTTTTCCTTACAATTGCATGCCTTTGAGGCAATGAAAAAACATTTTTTTAAATGTTTATTTATTTATTTTTGAGAGAGAGAGAGAGAGAGAGAGAGAGAGAGAGAGAGAGAATGAGAATGAGTGGAGAAGGGGCCGAGAGAGATGGAGACAGAGAATCCCAGGCAGGCTCCAAGCTGTCAGCACAGAGCCTGACACGGGGCTCAAACCCACGATCCATGAGATCATGACCTGAGCCGAAACCAAGAGTTGGATGCTCAACTGACTGAGCCACCCAGGTGCACCTTGAGGTAATGAAAAATTTTTGACTGCCATAGTTATGGACTTGAACATTGATAATCTGTAGCTATGTGTTGGCTCGTTACATGTAGTTGTGTTCTTATTGGTTTTATCACAGCCAACCTGTATGAGGTGTGTTTCTGGAAAATGTCATGACCACCTTCATTCATCTTGACCTCATAGGCTCTGTTGCACTTTAAAGAGCTGAGTGACTGGCCGGGCAGGTGCTGCTGCCCAACCTGCATGGCTGATGGTGCTTCACATGCCCTCCTCCTTCAGTGATGCCTGATTTAAGCCCTAATTAAGTCTTTTTCATCCTTCATATCTCAGATGTCCCTTGATTATGGAGATTTTTCCTTGACTTCCCTGTCTGGATTAGTTACTTTTGCACTAATTTCCACAGCTCCTCCCTTTCCCTTTTATAATGCCTGTCTCATTTGTAGTCGCTTGTTTAGTTTGTCTCTCACCAGACTTTAAGGGCCACAAAAGTAGGAATTATGCTTTTCTATTCCTTGTAAAATCACAGGTACTTATGGCATCATCAGACATAGTGATGCCAAATATAAACTTGTATTAGTGAACAAAAGAATGGCCAAATGTTATGAGAGGCAAATAATTCTGGGTAAGGACTTGTCTAACTCATTCTCCCCAGAATTTTAGTTCCCTACATGAAGAACTACCCACCAGAATCTTTGAACTATAGTTGACCTTTGAACAACGCTGAGGTTAGGAGCTCCAACCTCTGCCACGTACAGTTGATTATCCATGTATAACTTCTGACTCCCTAAAAACGTAACTACTAATAGCCTACTATTGACTGGAAGCCTTACCGATAACATAAATAGTTAACACATACTTTGTTATATGTATTATATACTGTATTCTTATAATAAAATAACCCAGAGAAAAGAAAGTGTTATTAAGAGATTCATAAGGTAGAGGAAATACATTTATAGTACCATATGCATATTTATTGAAAACATTCTGCATATAAGTGGACATTTGTAGATCAAACCCATCTTGTTTGAGGTTGGTCAACTGTACTTTGCCTAAGGGGAGATTGAGAGAAGCACCTTAAGGATGAATATGGAGTAAGTTAGATGTTTTAAGGAAAGTCCTATATAATTTTCCAATGTAAGGATGGTAACTTACTTTTAATAACAACAGGTTCATTTTTTCCCCTAAATTTATTGTGATGGGCTTTTTGGGTATGTGTATTTTATTTTTCTACTTCTTTCTGGTTAGGCTCTACATCAATTTTTTTCTTGGGTACTCATTTCAACTTATGATTTTTGTCTGAGCATTCATTGGTTTGATTTATAAAAGGGATTACAGATTTATAGGTTTTCTGCATAGTAACTAACAGAGTGTGTGTACATTTGTGGGTGGGTAGAGCCTGAAAGATGGGAAAGAAAAAAAAATGCTTATTTAAATAACTTTAAACCATATCTTAAAAAAATTTTTGTTATGTTTATTCATTTTTGAGAGACAGAGTGCAAGCAGGAGAGGGGCAGAGAGAGGGGGAACACAGAATCCGAAGCAGGCTCCAGCTTCTGAGCTGTCAGCATAGGCAGCTGGAACTCACAATCTGCAGGTGGGGCTCGAACTCATGAACTGTGAGATCATCACCTCATCATGACATGTCGGACGCTCAACTGACTGAGCCATCCAGGCACCCCTGACTTTAAACCATATCTGAAATAATAAGTGTTATTGTTCACAATCGCCCTGTATCACTCACTGTGACATTTAGGAATATTTGTTATGTCATTTCAAGAATATTTTTGTTTTTCTAGAGGGAGGGAGCATCAAAACCTTTTCTGCAGAAAAACCATGATCCTCAAGTAGTAAGGTTTTGGTTTTTTTGCTATTTTTATGGCCTTCCTGTTGCTAACTTCCAGGTGTCCCTTCTGTCTTTTGGCTGCTCTTTTGTTTGTATTAAATATACCAATAATTGAATTCTAAAACTCTTGTCAATTTTGGTAGCAAATTTGTAATATTTATTCTTCATTATGATTAATCACAATTAATCAAGACTAGATTTTAATTTGTAGATTTACTTGAATTTGTGGCTTGTGTAACAGAGCTTCATTCTCCAATTAGTCTTTGTAATAATAGGTAGAAGATGCCATTTTGAAGGGAGAAGTCTTTATCTTATTTCTGGTAACCTTCTAATCCACACCCTGGTTAATCTCTTGATTTTGCTTTATGTTGATCTCAATTTTTTGTTTTGATCCTTTGTACTGATTTCTTTGGTGGCCTCATTTTTAAAAAGTACCTATTTGGGGTACCTGTCTGGCTCAGTTGGTGGAGCATATGACTCTTGATCTGGGGGTTGTTGAGTTCGAGCCCCATGTTGGGTGGTTAAAATAAACTCTTTAAAAAAGTAAAAAATAAAAAATAAATGAAAAGTACCAATTTAAATTGGAAATTAGGCACAGAATTTAGAAATGGAAAAGTAGCTTTTTCGTATATTTTGTTTGCATAGTGTGAATTCCAAAGTGCTTGCTGATTTTAAGTGTATTCTTGACATCTTTGTGAAATAGATTTTATTTTTTTAAAATGTTTATTAATTTATTTTTGAGAGAAGGAGAGAGAGCAAGCAGGGGATGGGCAGAGAGAGAGGGACAAGCTGGCTCTGTACTGTGAGCACAGAGCCCAATATGGGGCCCGAACTCATGAACTGTGAGATGGTGACCTGAGGTGAAATCAAGAGTTGGACGCTTAACTGACTGAACCACCCAGGCACACCACGAAATAGATTTTAAAGGACTGGAATTATTCTGTTTCTTTTTCTACATTCTTTTTTTTTTTTTTTTTTAAGGGTAAACCAAGCATTATGATATAGCAGCTAGTGTCAAAGAAAAGTGAAAAGACGTGACAGAATAGGACTTTAGGGACCAGAGTTCCTTTCCTTCTCCTATTATCTACCAAAGAAACAGTCTGGTAAGAATGGGCTTCTGCTCATTTGTATGTAGGACCTCCAAGGAACAGGCTCCTAACCATGAGAAGAATGACCTATTTTCTTCTGTATAAACTATTAGAGCCCTCTGTCCCTACATTCATGTTGATTTGATTTGTCAGATATTGGAGAACTGGGATTCTTAGGTATTGTTTTTATAGAAGAAGAAATTGAGTCCTAGATAAGTCATATAATTTCATTCTATTCAGCTATCCTTTAGCAAGTGCTAAATATGTAGCTAATCTGTGCTATACAGATGCACCACACAGAATTTGGCTGGATGAGGAGATTAGATAGGCACTGGGTATGCAGTTCTGACCAGTAAAGTTTATGATCACATGACTCAAAGGACCACAGACAAAAATACTACACAACTCAGTAAAGGGAAATGAAGCTATCAAGAAAAAAGAGCATGAACTGGTGACTTGAGCTGGACTGTCAAAGAGGGTAGGATTTTCCAGAGCCCCTTGTCTCCTAATGGAACCAGGGTTTGTTATCCATTGTGGTATTCATTGTATGCCATCACTTTATGCCTGAAAATAAAAATTATTGTAAAACTCATCATGAAACAGTTATTGAAGAAGTTAAGCAAAGAGAAAGAGCTTGTGAGTCCTTACATCTGTTCTGTTGGCTTGATCCCCCAAACACCATTCCTTTTCTTTGCATAGAAGCTTAACAACCTAATTCAAAGAATTTAACCAGATTGCAGGTTTGAGGAAAGAAATTTTGATGATTACTTTTCTTCTGTCTCTTCAATTCATGATTTACAAAGCTTTCATGTTTTTCAAACGTTTAGCTCACTGTAGTAGCTCCAATACTAGAGTAGGTAATTAGGTGAACTAATACATGACTTACAAAGATAGGACTAGGCAAGTAAAATTTTTGTGAAGCAAATAGTGTTTGGTGTCTCTGTGTTATCTTTGGATGCAGATTAAACGTGTTGCTCCTACCACCACCCTCAACTGTGGAAGTAAAACAGAGTTCCTTGCTTGAGATAGACATTAAGAAACGTTCATTCCATTTTACTGGACACTAGAAAGTATTCAGGGAAGTTAAAAATACATAGTGCCTACTCCCAAGTTCTTCATAATCTGTTTGGAAAGACAAAAATGAAGAACCTAACCTAAGGCTATATATTGCTAGTACTTTACAGTTTATAAGCATTTTTGTCACATACTCTATTTTGTTAGATTCTCAGAATCACCGTACCAGTTGACAGTTGACAGACTAGAAGCCACACGATTTAAGTCAATTTGGATAAGAAACTAAATTTCAACAGTTACTTGATGTTGACCTTAAAAATAAAACAGCCACGGGGCACCTGGGTGGCTCAGTCAGTTGAGTGTCTGACTTCTGCTTAGATCATGATCTCACAGCTCATGGGATCGAGCCCAGCACCAGGCTCTGTGCTGACAGCTCAGAGCCTGGAGCCTGCTTCAGATTCTGACTCTGTCTCTGTCTCTCTCTCTGCCCCTCCCCTGCTCACACACAGTCTCCCTCTCTCAAATATAAATAAACATTTAAAAAAATAAATAAAACAGCTACTATTTATTTATTTGGGAATAAAAATTTTATTTGGTAAACCATAGGCAAGTTCTGAGAACAAAGAAGAATTCTCTCTTATAGAGGACAGGAGGGAGTTGGGAGGAGCTGTTACAAACAGAAAGTCTACTGGAGTAAACTGGAAGTTTGAACTGTGGTTGCTTTTCATTGGCTGAGTTGTGACAGTCTCTCATTGGCTAGGCTGTTGCTTGGCAAAGAGAAAATCTTCCTCCTGCTGTGGTGGGAAATTATAGGCTTCTTCCTGTTGGTAATGAAAGGTAATGTCTCTTCTTGTTGGGGTCTGCAATCGAGGGTAAGTGGTAAGGCTTGAGAGCTCCTTCTTTTGACCTCCTGACTCCATTTTAAATGAGATTTCCTTGGGGTGTCTGGGTGGCTCAGTCAATTAAGTGTCCAACTTCGGCTCAGGTCATGGTCTCATGGTTTGTGAGTTTGAGCCCCATGTCAGGCTCTGTGGTGACAGCTTGGAGCCTGGTGCCTGCTTGGGATTCTATGTGTCTCTCTCTCTGCCCTTCCCCCCCACCCCTCAAATAAAGTAAACATTAAAAAAATTTTTTTTTAATGAGATTTCCTTTACTCACTTACACATAGAATTACTACATTTTATAATATGGACAATAAATATTAGTGGGCATGCAGGAATGAGAGAAACCGTTGTCTATCAGTAGATCTTATTTTATTTTTAATTATTATTATTTTTTTAATTTTTAATTTTTAATTTTTTTAAGTAGGCTTCACATCCAGTGCTGGGCCTAAACTCACAACCCTGAGATTAAGATTGAGCTGAGATGAAAAGTCAGGTGCTTAAGCGACTGAGCCACAAAGGTGTCCCTCATCAGTAGATTTTAGGAGGTTCACAAACTCCCTGAAATTATGTGGCCAAGTTTGTGTGTAAGTGCATTTTCCTAGGAAGAGGATTCATCAGATTTTTTTTCTTTTCTTTTTCCTTCAGTTGATGTGTAATAGCCATTTATTTAATCAGATTTTGAAAGTAAGTCTGTGTCTCCAAGAAAGAGTTTTAAAACTACTTGTCTAGATTATTTGGAGAACACTGAAGAGAGTGAGGCCTTGATATGGTAGCTGAACAATAAGGCAAACAAAGAGAGCATCTACCCAAAAAGATGACAGCACCTAAAATTTCTTCTTTCTTCTTTACATAGTAGTTCCCTGAGTTCTTAGATCTTCAGCACAGATTCCTGATGGGGTTTGCCTTCTTTCTGATGCTAATTTTCCATGGCATTGTTCCTGCTTCCCTTTGCTATCCCCCTTTTTCCAAGAGTCATAATTGGTTTGGAAAAGAGAGGTTACATCATAGGTCTTAATAATTGAGTTTTAGATAATTACTTACCTAGTATAATTTTTTTCTAGTTAAAGTGAGAAATATAGTTAAGAAATGATAACACATATAGTAGCAATCATGGTAGTTTAACCTGAAAATTGAATAGTTAATTAATTACCCAATTAATGAAAGTTAATAGCTTTCATTATCAACAGGAAGGGTATAGTATCCACATGTTTTAGCTCATTTAACAAATATTGTCGAACACTATCATAGCCCAGAAACTGCTACAAATACAATAGCCAGGAGAAACAGACTTGACCCTTATTCACATGGAGCTTTCAAAACAAATTCCACAAATATGTCTATAATTTATAAACTTGGTTATACTCTTCAGTGTGTCTTTTTGGGAAAATGCCTAATAAGATCATTGACCTGTAATGATAGGACCCCTTTCTGATAGTTGTTCTTTTCCGAGATCCGTGGTTCTCCTCGGGGCTTGCAGCAGAGGGGTTGCCCCCAGAGCGTATTTGGCAATGTCAGGGAATCATTTTTGGTTGTCCCAGCTGGGGAGATGCTACTGACATCTAGTAGGAAGAGACCAGGGATGATGTTAAACTTCCCATGATACACAGGAATTCCCTCCACAATAAGGGATTATCCAGCCCAAAGTGTCAATAGTGCTGAGATGAAGAAACCCTGCCCCGAATGGACATTTCAAAGTAAATTAACAGGGGTGCCTTGGTGACTCAGTCGGTTAAGCGTCCAACTCTTGATTTCTGCTCATGTCATGATCTCACAGTTTGTGAGTTCAAGCCTCGTGTCAGGCTCCCTGCTGACAGTACTGAGCTTGCTTGGGATTCTCTGTCTTCCTCTCTCTCTCTCTTTCTCTCTGCCCCTCCCCTGCTCACTCTCGATCTCTCTCAAAATAAATAAACATTAAAAAAAAATTAAATGAACAATCAAAGTTGCTGAAATGCCTTAATAAGAAAGAGGCAGGGGTTCCTCAGGCATTTTAGTACTGCAATATCGTGCTACCCTAAACACCCTCTAGTGTTTCCTCATTAAAGGGTTTCAGCCTTTATTAAAAGACCCTCTGATATACCCATACTCTGCTTTTGGTTTATCTCATTGTATGTGGTTAATGTAATAGGGGATAATGGCTTGGATTTGAAGTTTGGAACTATGGTTTCCATTAAAAACATTACCCAGGGCGCATGGGTGGCTCATTAGATTAAGCGTCCAACTTTGACTCAGGTCATGATCTCACTATTTGTGATTTTGAGCCCTGTATCAGGCTTTCTGCTGGCAGCACAGATCTGCTTTGGATCTTCTGTCCCCCCTCTCTACTCTTCCCCTGCTCGCACGCACTCGTCCCCCCTCTCTACCCTTCCCCTGTTCGCACACACTCTCTCTCAAAAATAAACATTAAAAAAAATATTCAAAATGTAGCAGTATGATTAATATATTCCTATTGTTGTGATCTCTTATTGTCAATATTTCCTGAATTGCATGAATATGTCTAACAGGTAAATCCAAAAACTTCTTCATTGTAGACTAACGTATAGGAAGGACTTAGAAGGGAATCAACATAGGTGTTTATTCTTAAATGAATACTCTGTAACAGTGCTTCATGTGCATATGAACACCTAGAAATCATATTAAAATGTAGGCTCGGTACATCTGAGGTGAGGCCTGAGATTCTGTATTTCTATCAAGCTTTTGGGTGGCTGGATGAAGCCATCTAGCCAAGGCTAGATGAAGCATTAGATCATAGCACAAAATAAGTATGCTTGAAGTGTCACTATTCTCCCAACAGAGGGGAAGATTAATTTTTAAAAGGCTTTTTACTGCTTTCAAGTTATTCATAGTTTCACTGTTCAGTTATAAAAATGATAAAACTAATGTTGGAGAAAATTTGAAATACAGAAAAAAGAGAAATCTCTAGTACTGATTTCCACCACCCCAGTGAAGTTGCTAGTATTTTGTTTTCTTTCACTTACTTTATCCTAAGAGTTTTAAAAAGTGTATTCTTAAACCTAATGTATGCATTATACATATTTATGTCTGCTTTTATTGAAAAAAAGGCAGGAAAACATTTTTTCTCACTAACCCTCTCTCCTACTGCACTATATTGTTTAGCTTTGAATAATTCAGTTTAGGAAAGAATTTATCACTTAGGAAGAGGGATAAAGGATCACATGCCTTGCTGTAAAGTCTTCATTTTGTAAGATGACTTATGTCATTTGATGGTTAAAAACATATGTTCTTATTATTGGAAAAAACAAAGCTGAGAAAAGTCTGTCTCTTTAAATTTGATTTTCTTTTTCCTTGGAGATGTATAACTGGTACTCTGGAACTTTACCTAGTCAAGGAACATACCATTGCTATTTGAAATTGGATATATTTTATTTCCCTAAGGAACTAAACTTCCTTATAGTGGGAAGATTGGTCACAAATGTGAAGTTAAGGTACAAGTGTACCTTGATATGTGCAATTACTAAAAATCTGTGAGTTGAATATTTGGGATTGTAATTCTTATTTTCCATTTACTTATGTTATTGGTTCAGAAATGCACTCTAATGAGAAGTTTACAAAGAAATTTACAAATTATTAGAGAAAATACCCTTTGCTCTATGCTTTTGATGCAGCTTGTTTATCTTATTTCCTACTCACCTTAAGGCTCAGTATATCTGATAGGCTTCTAGATTGACAATTAGTTTATACTCTGGAGTCTTCGATTTAAAAAAAAATTTTTTTAATGTTTATTTTTGAGACAGAGAGAGAGAGCATGAGTTGGAGGAGGGACAGAGAGAGAGAGAGGGAGATACAGAATCCAATATGGGGCTTGAACCCACAAACCGTGAGACCATAACCTGAACTGAAGTTGGACCCTCAACCAACTGAGCACCCCCAGGCACCCCAGTTTTTTTTATTATTTTAAAAGTCCATTTAACTTCTAAGCTGTTTGAGGCCTCTAAAGTTTCAGTGAATCATATAGACTTCTCTAATCCCCATTTATAGTTTGTAGAAAGCATCAGCTTTTTTTTAATTATAAAGTCATTTTACAATTGTAAGATATTTTATTGCTGTATTGAAAAGTTTGCCATTTTTTCATATTGTACTTTGTCATTTTAAGTCAGTGATTGATCAATTGATTTTAAACCTAAATTCTTTTTTTTTTTTTAAGATTATTTATTTTGAGAGAGAGAGAGAGAGAGGGAGGGAGGGAGGGAGAGAGAGAATCCCAGGCAGGCTCAGTGATGTCAGCACGGAGCCCAGTGTGGTGGGGCTCAAGCTAATGAACCATGAGATCACGACCTGAGCCAAAATCAAGAGTTAGATGCTTAACCAACTGAGCTACTCAGGTGCTCCATCAGTGATTTATAACATACTTTCTTCCGCTTATCTTCAGTCTTTGTCTTCTATGACATTTAAATCTTTCAAGCCTCTTGATACTTTTCTTTAAATTAACAAATTTCTGACAGTGATTATATAGTGTATCCTACTGGTTATTTAGCCCTGTTATGCTGAGAGTGATTCTTTTACAGATTTTCTTAGATGTGACTCTTTCAGGAATTGATTTTTAAGTCTCCTATGGTTATATCATAATTGGTTCCATTTGGGCCTCCAGGAATTGATTGAAAGCTACCCTGTAAATAGTCCAAAGGTTTTTAAAGCCATATGTTCAGTAAAGTCTGTTAATGGTTCGCTAAGCTCATGTACTCTGTCAAGTGTTCAACGTGATTAAGCTTCATAGCAACTATCAGCATTCTGTGAATATGCCAAAGACTTAGCTCATTCACTTAGCTGAGTTTCCTCTTTAAAAGACTCTTATTTATGCTATACAAACAACTCTTCAGATCTGCCTCATTATATTGGAGGAATAATAATTAAAATTTCCTCACCTCCTTTCTTAGAGAATATGTCATCCTCTCATTCTGCTTTAGTGAGGTGACTCTACAACTCAATCAAAAGGAATCTCTTTACCATCCTATTTTTCTTTACTTAGTGTATTAGGTGGTATTATATTCAGCTGTCAGTCACAGAGATCCTAATTAACAAAGACTTTAAGAAGATTTTATTTCTCTTTTATGTGAAAGTTCCAAGATAGGCTTTGTTCTACTTAGACCTCAGAGTCCCAGACTTTTCCCTTGGATCATTCCATTGCCCCTTGGGTGTGATCCTTGTCCTCATGGCCCAAGAAGACATATATTCACATCTCAGGCGATAGGATGCAGGAAAGAGTCAAAGAAGAAAGGAACAAAAGGTATGTATTTTTTATCCTTTAAGGAAGATTCTTTGAAGCTGCCACAGTTGTTCTTCCATTTATATTCTGTTGGTTGGAACTTAGACACATGGTCATATTTAGCTGCAAGGAAGGGAAAGACATGCTTTTTTGTTTAAGTTTATTTATTTATTTTGAGAGAGAGAGTGTGTGTGAGCACATGTGAGCCTGGGAGGGGCAGAGAGAAAGGGGGACAGAATCCGAAGCAGGCTCTGCCCTGTCAGTACAGAGCCCGATGCAGGTGATCTCACAAATCTGTGAGATCACAACCTGAGCCCAGATCAAGAGTCGGACACTCAGTCAACAGAGCCAACCAGGCACCCCAAAAGACATGTTTTTTTTATTTGGGTAGCTACATGTCCAATTTATTACCATGGAAGAAGGGATGATGGATATCAAGGAATAGATAGCAAGTTGTCACACTAACCATAATATCTGTTTAATTTACTGTCAGTGAGTAGAAAAAATTTCAACACAGTTTATCCCAATTTTAGTATAATGACTGTGATATTATTGATAAGAACTTTGGTTACACTTGACTATAAAATTAGGCAGAAGAAATAGAACTGACATGAGCTTTGTCAGTATATTCACATAGCTCTTCTCTTTTCTAATTTCCATATTACCATACTCTTTATCTTCTCACTAATCACTGCAGTGTCCAAAAGCACAGCTGACCAGAAGTCACGTTAATGTAAGATCCTTCTAGCTTCAGACTCCTGGACATGAAACCAAGACTGATTTGAGAGTATCATCTTGGGGCCCCTAGGTGGCTCAGTTGGTTGAGTGCTGACTCCTGATTTTGGCTAGGGACATGATCCAGGGTCGTCAGATTGAGTCCTGTGTCAGGCCCCACACTAAGCGTGGGGCCTGGTTGGGATTTCTCTCTCTCTCTCTACCCCCCCCCACCCTCCCTGCCCCTCTCCCCTGCTTGTGTTCTTTCTCTCTTAAAAAATTAAAAAATAAGTCTCATTCTCAATACCTTTTGTAATTCTATCTCCCCTCTTTAGAAAGGTATGTGCTCCTGAATGCATCAGAATATTAAAATGTGAGTCACAAAATAATGAGAAGAAGATGAGTGTGGGAGCAGGGAAAAAAATGGTTTTAATAGAAAAGTTTTCCTAATAATGCAGGGCTTGTAAGGCAGTATACTATCCATTGAAACAACACAGAATTGTGAGACATTAGGATCCCTGGAAAAGAAATGAAGACCAAGAGCAGCTAATGGGAAATAATTTGCCCCTATATTTTGGAAAGTACTTACCTTGCCCTCTTTTTAAGTGTCTAATTTTTATTAATAGGGCTTTGTACAATGAAAAAAAATGGGCTGATGCTTCCACCTTGCTTTTCCAGTGGATGAGAGGCAACATTTTTGACTCCTGATGATCCAGATGTATTTTTGAGGCTAATGAGCAGACTCTTAAGGTTGGGATTCTGAGCAAAAAGAATAGAGAAGGCCAGTTACTTCTTTTCAGTTGTCTGACTTAGCTTAGTAAGTTCCTATGGAAAAGACTTGCTTCAGCAATTAAATTTCAGGGATGACTGAAATGGTTGACTTGGCTATAATGCAGTCCAGGAAGATCACATTTGATCATATTTCAAGGAGCAGTGGGCATGTCTCTGGATATCACATTGATGTTTATTTACCCTTGACCCCAGAGAAAAGAGCTTTATGTGAATGAGGTATTATGGTTGTCATATTTTTTATGTACATAGAGTGGTTATATATTGTTGAATGTTTAATTTTAATTTCTGTTCATTTAAAATGATGCCTGGAGGGGGCGCCTGGGTGGCTCAGTTGGTTGAGCGGCTCTGGTCATGATCTCATAGTTCATGGTTTTGAGCCCCGCGTAGGGCTCCGTGCTGACAGCTCGGAGCCTGGAGCCTGCTTCGGATTCTGTGTCTCCCTCTCTCTCTGCCCCTCCCCAGCTTGCACTCTGCCTCTTTGTCTCTCTCAAGAGTGAATAAATATTAAAAAAAAAAATTTTTTTTTTTTTAAATGACACCTGGGGGAGCCTGGGTGGCTTAGTCAGTTAAACGTTGGGCTCTTGGTTTGGGCTCAGGTCATGATCTTACAGTTTGGGAGTTTGAACCCTGCACTGGGCTCTGTGCTGTCAGCTCCATGTCTGCTTGGGATTCTCTCTCTCACCCTCTCTCCCTGCCCCTCCCACGCCCACACTCTTTCTTTCTCAAAATAAATAAATAGACTTAAAAAAAAAAAAGTCTCTTTAAAATGAAGCCTGGAGGGCTGCCTGGCTGGTTCAGTTGGTGGAGCATGGAGCTCTTGATCTTGTTTTTGAGTTCGAGCCCCATGCTGGGTTTAGAGATAACTTAAAAATAAAATCTTTAGGAGCACATGGGTGGCTCAGTCGGTTGAACATCTGTCTTTGGCTCAGGTCATGATCTCCCAGTTCTTGAGTTCAAGCCCAGCGTCAGGCTCTGTGCTGATAGCTCAGAGCCTGGAGCCTCTTTTGGATTCTGTGTCTCCCTCTCTCTCTGGCCTTCTCCAGCTAGTGGGCTGTCTCTCTCTCAAACATAAACATTAAAAAAATAATAAAAATAAAATCTTAAAAAATAAATAAATAAAATGAGGGTTGGAAAACCAAGAGTTTTAGTGTTCTTTATTAAATTGCAGATCTTTTAGAAATAATTCTAAGGCAAGCTGAAAGGCACATTTCCTACTCATGCACTTTTCCTACCCAAGCACTTTTGGGTATCTCTAAGTGTTTTTTTTTTTTGTTGTTGTTTAAAAAAATTTTTTTTTTTAACGTTTATTTATTTTTGAGACTGAGAGAAACAGAGCATGAACAGGGGAGGGGCAGAGAGAGAGGGAGACACAGAATCTGAAACAGGCTCCAGGCTCT
Organism: Panthera tigris; assembly: GCF_018350195.1. Classification (NCBI taxonomy): domain Eukaryota; kingdom Metazoa; phylum Chordata; class Mammalia; order Carnivora; family Felidae; genus Panthera; species Panthera tigris. Next base: position 79,465,598 of record NC_056662.1, read on the forward strand.
GAGCTGTCAGCACAGAGCCCGACGCTGGGCTCGAACTCACGGACCGTGAGATCATGACCTGAGCCGAAGTCGGACACTTAACCGACTGAGCCACCCAGACGCCCCTCTAAGTGTTTTAAAAATAATTTTTGTAGGGGCACCTGGGTAGCTCAGTCGGTTAAGCGTTTGACTTTGGCTCAGGTCACGGTCTCATGGCTCATGAGTTGAGCCCCGCATCAGGCTCTGTGCTGACAGCTCAGAGCCCGGAGCCTGCTTCAGATTCTGTGTCTCCCTCCCTTGCTCACTCTCCTTACGCGCACGTATTCACACACACACTCTCTCTCTATCTCTAAAAAATAAATAAACATAAAAAAAATCACAGATTAGTATGGGACTCCATTTAAATGTAATCACAGTATTTTTTTGTGATAGGCTTCTCTCAGTATGTTTTTGAGATTCATTATATTGTCGCATGTGTCAGTAGTTCATCCCTTTTCATGGCTGAGTAGTATTACATTGTGGGAATGCACCATAGCTTATTCATCCATACTATAGCTGGCCATCCAGGGTGTTTGCAGTTTTTGGCTATGAGATATATAATAGCTGAACACTATAATATAATTTACAGTTATCTGTATATGTATATGTGTGTGATCTTGTAATATTAAACTACCTTGTATTTCTAGCTCAAGATGTATTATCTTTTTAATATTACTGGATTTGATTTGCTAATGTTCTCTTAAGGTTTTTTGCATTTATGTTTATGAAGAATTTTATTTAAAGCTATTAATTTCTTTTTGGGCTTTTTTAAAATTTAACACAAATTTTCAAATGTTGCATTTTCATTATTCAGTTCAAAATACTATCTAATTAACCTTGTGATTTCTTCTTGATTCATGGTTTATTTGAAAATATTGTCTTTAATTTCCAAATACTTGAGGTTCTTTTAGGCATGTTATTAATACTTAATGATGTAACTCAGTATGTTCAGAGAATATATTCTATATAAGTTTTCAACAAATATTTTGATATTTAATGACACTTACCTTCTAGTATTTGATCTATATTGTTGAATAGATCATGCACATTTGAAGAGATATGTTGTCTAGATTGTCTGGAGTCTTTTACAAATGTTAATTACATTAATCTGGTTAATAGTCCTGTTCACATAATCTATGTCCATGCTGATTTTTTGTTTTGTTTTTTGTCTAGTCATTATTTCAATTACCATGAGAAAGGTGTTAAGTCCACAATCATCATAGGTTGAGAGTTTTAAAAAAATCTTTTTTTCCCTTTAATTCTCTCAAATTTTCTTTTTGTAGGCTAAAACTCTATCAGACATATACACATTTATGATTTCATTATGAACTATCACTCTTTATCTTTGGTAATACTCTTTCTTAGTGTCTATTTTACCTGATAATAATATAGCCACTCCAGCATTCTTATGCTTTCCTTTTACATCATATATCTAAGCATTGCTTTTGACCTGTCTTCATCTTTGAAGATGTATCTGTTTAAACAGCATATAGGTTAGTCTTGCTTTTGAAGTTCTTCATCCATTTATGTTTAGTGTAAGTATTGATACAGTTGGATTTAGTCGACTTGTTTTTCTTTTTTCCCCAGTTTTCTCCATCTACTTTTTAAAAATTCCTTTTTATCTTCTGTGATTTCTTCTGACTTGACAATTTTTTTTGGACTATTCTATTTTAATTTCCCTATTGACATTTTAGCTACATCTCTTTAAATGGTTACACTAGAGATTGCATTTAGATCCTTAATTTTTCACAGTATATTTAAAATTAAACTGTACCATTTTGTGTAAAAAATGACTTACAAGTATAGAATTCTGTTTATGTCTCATCTTTTATGCAGTAATTATTATAACTTTTTATCTTCATATGTGATAGCCCATATTTCAGTGTTATAACTTTTGCTTTAAGTAGCCATATATATTCTTAAGAAGTTAAGAGAGAATAAAACATAGCTTTATATTTAATCATATTTTTACTCTTCATTTCTTTTTGAAGATCTCTTTCTCCTGTCTGGTTTACTTTCTCATCAGTTTGATGAATTTCCTGTAGCATTTCTTGCTGTGCAGGTATATGAGCAGTGAGTTTGCTTAGTTTTTATTTATATGAAAATATCTTTATTTATATTTATTCTTGATAGATATGCAGGACTTTATATCTGTTGTTCCACTGTTTTAGATTTCCATTGTTTTTCCAATGCAACATCAGTTGTTATGTGTATTATATAATGTGCCATTTTTCATTGGCTACCTTCTCTTTATGTTTAGCTGTCAGCAGTTTGAATATGCTGTGTGTGTGTGTGTGTGTGTGTGTGTGTGTGTGTGTGTGTGTATTTCTTTGTATTTTATCCTTGGGTTTATTGTTTTTCTTGAACTTGTACATTTATACCTTCAAAAAATTTGGGAAACTTTTGACTATTATTTTTTCAAGTAATTTTTCTGCCTCATTTTTCTTATGGAAGTCCATTTACAAGTATGTTAAATGGTTTAATATTGTCCTAGCTGGTCCTCAGTTTCTTTTTTACTCCCCCCTTTTTTTTCAATTTTTTCCCCTCTGTTCTTCAAACTGGATAATTTCTATCAATCTGTCTTCAAGTTAACTGACCCTTCTTTTATCTCCAATCTGCTATTTTCCCCATTTATTGCACTTTTTACTTCAGATACTATATTTTTTAGTTTTTGGATTTCAGTTTGGCTGTTTTATAGTTTTTATTTCTCTGCTGAGATTTTTTATCTGTGTGTCAGTTTCAAACATCTTTTTCTTTACATTTTTAAATTTTTTTTTTCCAACGTTTTTAATTTATTTTTGGGACAGAGAGAGACAGAGCATGAACGGGGGAGGGGCAGAGAGAGAGGGAGACACAGAATCGGAAACAGGCTCCAGGCTCCGAGCCATCAGCCCAGGGCCTGACGCGGGGCTCGAACTCACGGACCGCGAGATCGTGACCTGGCTGAAGTCGGACGCTTAACCGACTGCGCCATCCAGGCGCCCCTTTCTTTACATTTTTGAATACTGGTGTCATCATAGCTGTATCTACTAATTCCAACAGCTGGATCATTCCAAGTGTGGTCTCTCCATTGCCCTTTTTTTTTTGTTAAGTTTATTTATTTATTTTGAGAGAGAGAGAGAAAGAGAGAGTATGTGTATATGTATGCCAACGGACTAGCAGGGAAGGGCAGGAGAGGGGAGAGAATCTCAAACAGGCTCCATGCTGTCAGCACAGAACTGGATGCAGGGCTCAAACTCATGACCCATGAGATCATGACCTGAGCAGAAACCCAGAGCCAGATGTTTAACCAACTGAGCCACCCAGGTATCCCTCCATTGTCCTTTCTTTTGAGTATGTTACATTTCTGTTTCTGAAGAAACATCTTGTTTGTTCATATGTCTAATAATTTTATTGTATAATGGACATTATGAATAATGCATTATAAGTACTATGGAATCTATTATGATTCTCTGAGGAATGTTGATTTTGTGTGTGTGTGTGTGTGTGTTCTTAGGCAATTAGCTGGGCTAAATCCAACATGAAACTCTCCCCTGCAATGGGTAGTAGCTGAAGCTTCTGTTCAGAACTTTTAGCTTTATCTGAGCTGCCTAGAGTCTATCCCATGCACGCAAAGTTTACACGTCAGTTGAGTAGAGTTTATATGCACAATGTAGGTGTTCTTCTCTGTGACTGGCTTTTGTTTTTTAAAAGGATTTTCCCTCCATTTCTTGGTGTTATGGTAACCTCAAACTCTGTCCTCTCAGTTCCTGAAGCCAGAAAGACTGAAGATTTCTGAATTTTAGCTGCCAATCCAGCACTTACTAGAGTCTACTGTCAGTGAAAAGCTGTTTAAAATTGAAAAAAAGGATGGGGACACAGCAAATTATCTCAGCCAGTACCATTCCTAGATATTGACTCTCCAGCAGTTTCTGTCTGCTGTTGTTTTTTATTGCCTTCGGAAAGTTCTTGTTTTGTTTTGGCCAGTTGTTAGAATTCTCTGTGGGATGGTAGGTTAAATATAAGCTACTTCACCATTACTGGAAGTAGAACATTTTTGTCTGAAGAAAGAAGGGGTGGGCTACCTAAAGCTATTTTGGGGGGAAGAACATGGGGAAAGAGTCCTCGACTTAGGCTTCTTCTCCTTGGCCATTCTAGACGCCAGGCACATAATCTTACTGATATTCTATACTCACTGTTAGAAATTAGAAATAATGCAGTATGATCTGAGGAAAAACCTGAGTGTGAGTTGGATGGCAAGAGACCTAAACTGTAGCCTAGCTCTTACAGTGACCAGGTTTTGTTTTGTTTTGTTTTCCCAAGATTAATTTAACTTTTCATTTTCTTAGAAAACTTGACAAACAAATGTCCCTGTGCTTTTGTATTTTCAGTTTTATCAGTATTTTCATATGGCTTTGTCTTGACCTTCATACTAGTATTACCAGCTGTGTTTTTAAAATGTTTTATGTAACTAGTGTTAGCATTTGAAACACCCTTTTGAGTCCTCAGAATTTGAGTTGTGAGAGTAGGAAAGTAACACAGTTCGATGAAAAATAAAAAGTAGTACTTAATGGAAAATCAAGACTACTTGAAAAAGGAAGAAAGTAGAACAGTATGCTCGGTACATACTGTCTAACCTTTCCAAACACACATTTGGACACTTTCAGTATCAGTGAAGTTTATCTCTGTAATTAACTCAGCTTTAGGACTTAAATTATTTGAATCTCCTCAGAGGTCAACAGAAAAAGATTGTGTTTATTTTAGATTTTTCTCATACTATGGAGCCTGTGAATTTGTGAGACTTGTTAAAGTCTTCATACATTATCCTGGTGCTACTAATAACACATCTGCTACTTGTACTATTCGTGTCATCATTACCTAGCAGTAAAATCATACATCGCACACCAACTGTACTCAGTTGACAATACAGAGCAACAGGCAACAGAGGCACACCTGTTTAACCAGCTGTTATTGAGTAAAGGTGAAACTGTTAAACACATCACACTTGAACCATCCCTGCATAATCAACTAACTAATTGAGATCAGCACTTTGACTTGTTTTTTTAATAGCAAGCATGTACTTGTATACAGCTCTACATTTTCTTGTGTCTGGTGGCATGTGTTTATGAGAAAAAAATCTCTAGCTGATAAGGTTTTAGAACCCAAGAGGTTCACATTTATATGGTCCTTGCTTTTCATTGTGCTATTTTTTTTTTTCTGTTATTACAACTCACGTTCTCTGGACTTGGAAGACTGTTTCAAATACTAACATTAGTTGCATTCAACATTATAAAAACACATTCTGCAAAAACATAAAGGAGGGGCGCCTGGGTGGCTCAGTCAGTTGAACGTCCAACTTCAGCTCAGATCATGATCTCACCGTTCATAGGTTCAAGCTCCACATCAGGTTTTGTGCTGATAGCTCAGAGCCTGGAGCCTGCTTCAGATTCTGTCTCCATCTCTCTCTGCCCCTCCTCTTCTCACACACTGTCTGTCTCTCTCTCTCTCTCAAATATAAACGTTAAAAAGATTTTTTTTAATGTAAAGGAAAGCCAAGGATAAGGAATTTAAAACGTAAATATTCCTGATGAAATAATGAGTGTGGGGTTGGCTCTGCTGAAGAACTTTGATAGATCTATACTGTTGAGTTGGAAGGTTACTGAAGACCATCTTGGAACAGAAGAATACAAACATTTGAATAAATTGTTTACTCTGACAAATTTGGGTTGTTATGGAGTTAGTGAACACAAAACAGTGTGTCCCAGTGTATTTGAGTGTTGTGTTGACTAAAGAATAAAGATGAATTACTGTGTTTTTTGTCTCAAGAACCAGGTAGAGTCTGAGATTTTACCTTTACTTGCCAGCTAACAAGTTAGTCTGCCACGGTTTCATGGATGCCAGCAGGTCCCTGGGTCAAAGACAAAGGACTTTTATTTACTCACGGCTGTAGGAATAGTAGCCAGAGCATCAGCATTTGCACCAGGTGCCCAAGCCCCAGTTCTACCAGAGTGATGCCAAGAGGGCCAGGTGACACCTGCACGTGCAGTTGATTACATTATAGGAGAGGGACCCTGATTCCTGGGCAGAGACATTATCTGTACTATACTAGACAGTAAACAAACCTGCTATTCCAAAGGGAGATTATTTTCCAAAGCTGTTTGCTATACTAACATTTTTGAAAAGACAGCCTGGAACAAACAAAGTCAGGGCTTTAGCTCACAAAACATCCAGAAATGTGAGAGACCTATAGAGAATTGTCTCTCAGTCGTGTCCTTGAAGATTTTCTCTTAAAACATAATAGATGGATTAACCAATATAAGACAAATCACATGAATAAATGTTTTATTCTTTTCCTTTAAAATGTCATTTGACAGGGATGCCTGGGTGGCTCAGTCAAGTATCTGACTCTTGATTTCAGCTCAGGTCGTGATCTTAAGGTTGGTGGGTTCAAGCCCTGCATCAGACTCTGCGCCGACAATGTGAAGCCTGCTTTGGTCTCTCTCTCTCCCTCCCTCCTCCCCTCTCTCTCAGAATAAACAAATAAACATTAAAAAAAAAACATTATTTGACAAGTTACTTCTATCCATATAGCATAGCACATTTACAGCCCATTTATATCTGTTTTTGTGTTACCCTACCATCTCTTTTTGAAGTTAGTAGAATGAACAAAGTCAGTATTTAGATGAGAAATTGAGACACAGTATATTAGCTGCAAAAGTATTCTGATTGCCAATCGTGCTTTCTTTACTAAACTTAATAAAGAAAGTCTCCTCAGTCTTGGCATATTTCTTTCTTACTTAGTCTATTTGAATCTTAACATAAAAATCAAATTGTTTTATGATCACAAACGAAATATTACCTCTTATTTTCATACTGAGAGATGTTAAAACTTACTTGATTTTATTTATATCTGCCCAGCACATAGGAGGTACTCAATAAATCTTAAATGATAAGATGAATGAACAAGACAGGATTTCTTACAGTAAAATCAAATATCAAGTTCTAGAGCACAAAACTATATTCCTTAAAACAATATTGCTACATTAATTACTCTAAATATATTTGGGTAGAGAAATTGGCCTATATGTTTGCTAGAATTTTTAATATACATATTAACTTAAGAATCTCTTTTACGTAAATTTGGACATCAGTGTGAACATTTTTAGCATTTTTCTTTGAAATTAGAGCTTCCACTTAAATTTAGTGATTATATTTAATTTCTAGAAATTCTCTTTGGCTCTTTTTAAGATCTGCCTGGTCATTTAAAATGATGTAGTGTTCTTCATTCTGTATCTTATGATTCCATTTTGTGAAGTTCTTGAAGGCCTAAACTCTACAATTTGTTTCTGCATTCTCTCACTCATGGTGACTGTATTAGTCAGTGTTCTTTAGAGAAAACAGAACCAATAAGATAATTACAGATATGTAGATAAGAGGAGATTTATTACAGGAATTGGTTCACATAGTTAAGGAGACCTAGAAGTCCCATGATCTGCCATCTACAAGTTGGAGACAGGAAAGCTCATGGTGTAATTCAGTCCGAGTCCAAAGATCTGAGAATCAGGGGCACTAACGGTACAATTCCCAGGCTGAGGCTGAAGGCTTAAAAACCAGGAGCTCCCATGTCTGAGAGCAGAAGATTGATGCCCGAACTCAAGAGGAGAGAGAGAGAGAGAATTCACCCTGGTTTCTCCTTTTTGTGCTATTGAACTCTTGATGGATTGGACAGTGTCTAACCATATTGTTGAAGGCATATCTTCTTTACTCAGTCTACTCATTCAAATGCTAATTTCTTCTGGAAACACCCTCACAGACACACCCAGAAATAATGTTCTCCCGGCTATCGGGATATCCGTTAGCCCAGTCAAATTGACAAATAAAATTTGTCACAGTGGCTTTTTTCTTCCTGTGTTTTATAATTTGGGAGTGAGATCTCATGTGATCTCTTTGTTTGCTTCTCTTAGATAAAGCAGATCTTTGGCTTGTTAACCCTTTTGCTGAGGAAGAAGAGCTCTGAAACTTGCAGCTTTATCCAGGAGTCTCAGTTCCCTCCTTGCCTTTTATGGATCTTCTGCATTGTATTAAAAACTACTGATTTTAAGCTCCCTCTGTTTTTTGCCCTTTTGCTTTTTTGTGAGCTTAACTATTTATTTAAAAGGATGTTTATTATATTTATTATATTTTATGTCTTTTAAGGGAGATTGTCTACTCTGTTCTCAGAAACTCAACTGTCAAGTTACTTTAACCCATATAGTATTGTTAAAATTATTCTTCAGTGCATGGATGCAAATATGTTATTTAAAGGAACACAGTCAGCCTTATTATATTTTTACAGTGATGAATACTGATATAATAATAAGACTGACCGTGTTCCTTTGAATTACATATTTTTACATGGTCAGTTGGTGATGAGGCTTGAAATACTATCAATAGGATGCAGAGATTCAAAATGTATGGATCCAAACTAATTATAATTCCAGGCTACCATGACCTAGAAAATTACAATCACTGTTACATTTTTGTATATACTAACTTACTTACTTTTATTTATTTATTTATTTATTTATTTATTTATTTATTTATTTTAGAGAGACAGAATGAGCAGGGGAGGGGCAGAGGGAGAAAGAGAATCCCAAGCAGGCTCCGTGCTCAGTGCAGAGCCTGACACAGGGCTCATCAACCCTAGGATCATGACCTGAGCTGAAATCAAGTGTCAAGATGCTCAACTGACTGAGCAACCCAGGCACCCTGAAAATATAATGTTTATTATAATTGTTCATTTGTTTTTAATAAAAGCCCTCTGAGTAAAACTTTTGATAGATTATAACTGAAGGTAAAAATTAACTTAGATGTTTCTGTGTAATTTAGAAGAGGAGGAACCATTTAACTGGAAAACTTTGTGATGATTTGAATTCTGTTATGTAGTTTGATTATTAAGTTAGAATTTTAAAACTGGGAAAGAAAATAAGAGAAAAAGAGAAACAAGAATGAGAAACAGCTAGTCACCAGGGAAAAGGAGTATATTTGACAAACCCATTGGGGTTGATGGCATGGTTGGGTCTTTCCATTTACCACTGTAAAAGTACAGCAGAATTAATAGTGGTATTTCCTGGTCATTTTGACTGGTTATTGGCAGCTAAGCTGATACCACTCAGACTTAGTTTGATTTTTTTTTTTGAAAGATAAAGTTGGAGAGAGGACAATTGAATTCTTGAATTACTTGTCATTTCTAATATTACAGTGATTTCCTGAAATTACCAGTAGAAAAGAAACTCCCCACCTTGCCTTTTTTCCCTTTCTTTACTAATGTGCTCTCTTAGGATAGTCTTTGTTTAGAATTTCAATACTTCCACTATAGATTGAGTGAGAAGAGGGCAAAATCTGCATGAAAATTATGAAAATGCCTAGTTTCCCAGAGAGTAGTGAGGGGAAATTTTGACTACACTCTTATAATGACTGATCAGGGATGTAAATCAAAACCAAATTTATACAGATTTTGTAGGCTATTTGTTATTGCTAAAGTTTGTTATTGCTAAAGCTCAGGTTTCAATATTCAGATGTGGAGAAAAGGGTAGAAACATATTTACAAGTACTTAAAATTAGGCTCCTAAATGAAAAATTAGAAAAAACATATTTTGGGTTGCCCATTCAAAGCATTTTTTCTGTTTTCTCGGTTGGTTTCTCGGTTGACTTTCAACAATGTGGTAGGTATCATTATTCCTAAGACACATAGAGATATGTGATTTCAGTTCACTGATGATGGACTTGTTCTAGAATTAATTTCCATTGATTCTTAGTCTCATGTTCTATTTATAGGATGCTGATTATTGTCTCAAAGCCCAGTTAATGAAGAAACATACTGATCACAATATAACCGTCAAACTAAAGTCATTTGGTGTTTGGTCCCAGTTAATTGGAAAAGTATAAACACATAGGTCAATGCAAGAATGCAGAGTCCAGAAATAGACTCACATGTACATGGTCAATTGATTTCAACAAAGATGCAAAGGTGATTCAATGAAGAAATAATAGTCTTTTCATGAAATGAAAGTAAGGGAAAATTGGATATTAAAAGTGACTCCCAGAAAGGTGCCTAGGTGGCTCAGTGGGTAAGCATAGGACTCTTGATTTTGGCTCAGGTCATGGTCTCATGGTTCGTGGGATCACCCCACCCTGACAGTGCATAGCCTGCTTGGGATTCTGACTTTCTTCTCTCTCAGCCCCTCCCCCTGCTCACATGTTCTCTCTCTCTCTCTTTCTCTCTCTCTCTCTCTCTCTCAAGATAAATAAATAAACATTAAAATAAACATATAAATAAGCAAACAAATAAATAAAAGTGACTCCCACAAGTTACAGCAAGAATAGTGGCTACTTCTAAGGGAAAGATTAGATAATGCATTTGGGAAGGGGGAAAAGGGGAAGGGGGATGTAGGAGCTTCAGAGATAATCATATTGTATTCTTCAGCTAGGTGATAGGACACAACTTTTATTACTCCTTATATTAAGTCCTACATGTATGTTGTATATATTTCCAGAATACATGACCAAATTTCATTAAGAAATATGAATAAAAGTTTAATTTTCTAAGAATACTAAAGACTTTTACCACTGTCAAAATCAGTCAGTCCAACTTTATTAAATAGTTTTTGTCTAGAGCTGTAGTAATATTTGGGATTTAGGAAAACTTGGCTTTGCTATAACAAAAAGCAGGTATTTTTATATTCTGACTTTCGTTTTAATTTTTCTGATGTTGACATCAAATTTTAACATGATATTAACTCTGTGTTTTAGGAATCTGCAGAACAAGGACAGAAGCAGATGTGGTTGATTTGGAGGTTTTCAGTAAGACAACTAAAATAATTTAACAAACTGATAGTAAATATGAGAGGAGAGCCCTCATTGATTAAGGCCAGGCAGTATGACTTGAGAAAATAATGAGAGCTCAGGTGGTGGTAGGAGTAGAAACTCAGATGGGAGGCCTACCACATGAAGGTGAAGGGGGCTGGTATAATGGGAAGGGCAAAGACTGAAGTTGAGTGAGAAGAAGTAATCATGCATATTGCTGGGGCATGAAGGACAAACCCTTCTGATTGTGTTTCTTTCTGTGACAAGTTTCCAAGGGGAATAAATATTAGTTTTCCATTTTGCTTTTAAAAAATGATAATTTCCAATTTGACTTTGTCTTCTCATTGTAACATTTGACATCTGCTTTGTTAACATTATTACTTGTGGCTGAAATACAAGCTGTTGAATTTAGAATGTAAGAGAATGGTTGGTTCCTGATTATTCCTGAGATTAGAGTTTTCTCTGGCCCTAACAATTTAGATACATCTATATGTCTATAAATCTATATCTATATATCTGTATATAGTGTAAAATCTTAAAGGATATGCTCTGCAATACCACAATATTCAATTCTTAAAAATTTTTTTAATGTTTTATTTATTCTTAGAGAGAGCACACGCGAGTGGGGGAGGGGCAGAGCAAGAGAGGGACAGAGAATCTGAAGCAGACTCAGGCTCTGAGCTGTCAACAGAGAGCCCAGCACGGGGCTTGAATTCATGAGCTATGAGATCATGACTTGAGCCAAAGTTGGATGCCCAACTGACTGAGCCACCCAGGTGCCCCATCAGTTCTTTTTTTTTTTTTTTTTTAATGTTTATTTATTTTTGACAGAGAGAGAGAGAGAGAGAGAGACAGAGAGAGACAGAGAGACAGAGTGCAAGTGGGGGAGGGGCAGAGAGAGAAGGAGACACAGAATCCGAAGCAGGCTCCAGGCTCCAAGCCATCAGCACAGAGCCCTCTGTGGACTTGAACCCATGAAGCATGAGATCATGACCTGAGCCAAAGTTGGATGCTTAACCAACTGAGCCAACCAGGTACCCCTACAATATTCAATTCTGATGCTAATAGCCACCTGGAGTTAGCATAAATCTCCTAAGTTAAAGGCACAGTCACCAACGACTGCCATCACTTCAGACTCTGATTGCAAGTTTTGGGGTCCCAGAACACCTACACTTCTGACTAACTGGATTCAAATATGGGGATTTTCCCACTAGACCCCTCAGATTCAATAAATAGCTGGAAGCTGGAACAATTCATAGAATTCAGGAAAGCAGTGTACTAATGATTACAATTTAATTATATAGGATACAAATTAGGACCTGCCAAATGAAAAGACACATAAGTTGAAGTCTGTGAGGGTTCCACACACAGTGCTTTCATGCTTTCTGCCCTTGGAATCAAGACATATCACCCTCCTAGCACAAGCTCCTCAGAGTTCCTGTGTCCAGAGTTTTTATTGGGGTTGCATTACCTAGCCATGATTGATTATATCATTGGCCACACAGTTGAACTCAGTCTCTAGCTCTCCTGCCTTGCCCAGAGGTTGGGCTAATGCTAAGTGGCGCAAAGCCAACCCCAACCCTGTGGTCATGTAGTTGGCCTTTCCTGCTTTGCCAGTCCCCACCCTGAGTCATCTCTTTAACATCATAAGCTCTGTAGGGGCCCACAATGAGTCACCTCATTAGTGCAAACTATCATGGCCCACTCATGAATAACGAGATGTTCTTATTACTGGGGAATACTCAAGGGTATAGATGTTCTGTCCGAGAAACCAGGTACAAAGACCAGTCAAGTTTTGTGTTATGCAACACTCTGGATCCAGAAGGCTAAATGGTATTCAGGAATTTTGTTTTCTCTGTCTGGCATTGTCTCTGAAAAGCAGTATCTAATTTGTCTTCTCTATTTTGTCTGTTATCAGTTTCTCAGCACAGGTAAAACTAAGAACCAAGTGATAAAACCAAAAGCATTACCTTCTACTCTCACCAAAGTTTTAAAGCTTCTATCAGGAGAACTATATTTGCAACTTCTGCCTTTCCTTTGAGCCATTAAGGCATAGACTGTGAATTGGTCCTGCAGGTCTTAGCAGATGTTTTATTTGGTGCACACTTTTTAAAAAGAATTTGAATTACATGCCAACAGTTTAAGAAACTGAAGAGTTCGCATTAATGTGACCTTTCTGACTTGTCTTAAACTCAAAAACATTACTGGGCCTGTGTTTCTATTTAGCAGTACTTGGCTGAAGTGAAATGGTGGCCACCCCCTTTAAAAGATCATTTAGATTCTCTATAGCTTATCACAGTTCTTACCCACCTGCATCACCCTAAACTTATCCCACAACTTGATCTTTAAAGAATATGAATTAAGAAGAAAAATAAGCCCATATATAACGTATCAGCCTTTGGTTGGAGCCCTTTATTTTATGTCACCTCAGTTAATCCTGGATATAATTCTGTGAGGTAAGAATTATAACTACCACTTTATAGTTGAACAAAATGAAACTAGGTAAGTGGATTTCTGAAATAAATTTCCTCAGGCTTCATAATACATGGAAGAACTAGAACCCATATCACAATGTTTATTGGCTATAGTTCTGCTAACATGGCCCCATGCCTCTTTTTCTTTTTTCTTTTCTTTTCTTTTCTTTTCTTTTCTTTTCTTTTCTTTTCTTTTCTTTTCTTGTTTCATTCCTTTTTTCTCTTTCTTCTTCTTTTTTATTTATTTATTTTTTTAAGAAAGTGTGTGTGAACGGGAGTGGGAGGAGAGAGAGAGGGAGAGAGATACAGACAGAAGGAGAGAGATTCTAAATAGTCTCTACTCTCAGTGCAGAGCCTGACACGGGGCTCTATCCCAGGACTCTGGGATCATGAACTGAGCCAAAATCAAGAGTTGGACACTCAACTAACTGAGCCACCAAGCACCCCATCCCAGCCCATTCTTTTTTTTTTTTTTTTTTTAATTTTTTTTTTTTTCAACGTTTTTAATTTATTTTTGGGACAGAGAGAGACAGAGCACGAACGGGGGAGGGGCAGAGAGAGAGGGAGACACAGAATCTGAAACAGGCTCCAGGCTCCGAGCCATCAGCCCAGAGCCTGACGCGGGGCTCGAACTCACGGACCGCGAGATCGTGACTAGGCTGAAGTCGGACGCTTAACCGACTGCGCCACCCAGGCGCCCCCCCAGCCCATTCTTAAAGGCAAGTTCTAAGCCTTACTCTTCTTTATATCCCCATATACATTAGCACAATGCCTATAAACGTAGTGCGTTTTCCATAAATGAGTGTTGATTTCAATTGGATTTGTTTGGGCAGAATTGAAATATTTGGCAACTAACTGGATGTTAGCCATAAGGAAAAAAAAAATGTCAAAGAGTACCATGGGAATTTGAGGTTTGTGACTGGAAAGATAGTGATACCCTTTGAAGAAATTGAAAACAGAGTAAAGAACAAATTTGAGAGACAAAATGGCTAATGTATTTTGAATGATTTCTGTGTGTCAGGCACTGTCCTCTTGTCTTTACATACATTACCTTATTTAGACATCATAATCTCTTATCAAAGGAACTACTCTTTTCTGCATTTTACAGAGAAGAAAACAGGCTCAGGGTTTGTAAGTAATTTACTCATTGTTTCATAGCTAGCAAAGTGGTGGAACTAGGATTTCAACCTAGGATTAAGTGGCATCGGAGTTCATTTTGGGGGACATATTTATTAGGTTTAAAGCACTAGCAAGATGCCTTTATGACAATGTCTAGCATAAAGTTGGTAATACAGGACTTATGCTCAGGCAATACGTTGGGGCAGAATTACACATCTGAAAGTAATCTGCAGAGTTGTCATAGTGATGGATTTATTCACCTTTATCCAGAGAAGGAGTAAGGAAGACAAGAAATCCAAAGCCAGGAAATTGAGCATGTGTTTACTGAGTAAGAAGAGTAAAGATCCTTTTTACCTTTGGAGAATAAGAATAATTTTGCATGTATTATTAAGAATAATTCTTATGAGGCAAGTTCATTTTCATGTTGTTGAAACACTAGCTAGCAGTATATATTTAATTTCATTTAAGATAGGGGAAAATATGGGGCACCTGGGTGGCTCAGTTTGTTGGGCGTCCAACTTCAGCTCAGGTCATGATCTCACAGTTTGTGAGTTCGAGCCCTGTGTCGGGCTCTGTGCTGACAGCTCGGAGCCTGGAGCCTGCTTCGGATTCTGTGTCTCCTCCTCTCTCTGCCCCTCCCCTGCTCATTCTCTGTCTCTGTCTCTGTCTCTCTCTCTCTCTCAATAATGAATAAACTTAAAAAAATTTTTTTTAAATGATAGGGGAAAATATTATTCATTGTTCCAATTTTGTAATAAAATTACACAATTAATTTTATTTTGTTAAGTATACTTGTTAGAGTTAATATTATAAAAGAAAAATGGGGCACCTGGGTGGCTCAGTCAGTTAAGTGTCTGGCTTCAGCTCAGGTCATGATCTCGCTGTTCCTGAATTCGAACTCTGCATCGGCTCTGTGCTGATAGCTTGGAGTCTGGAACTTGTTTTGGATTCTGTGTCTCCCCCTCTCTCTCTCTGCCCTTCCCCTGCTCTTTCTCTCTCTCTTTCTCTCTCAAAAATAAATAAACATTTAAAAAATTTTAAATATATATTATTAAAGAAATAGTTTCTAAAATTGAAATATTTGATATATAACATGTAAATTTAATGTGTACAACATGTTGACTTGATTTACATATTGTTTATATATTTATATATTGATTTATATATTGTTATATGATTACCATTGTAGCAATAATTAGCACTGTGGTAGGATCCCCTCCTTAAGGGAAAAACAGACAAACAAACAAGCAAAAAACCTCAAGGCAACCTGGCTGTACATTGTACATGACAACATCCCTCACGACCTTGTAACATGAGACCACTTAATCAAACTTCATGTTTATGTGTTACCATATATGAGAGACAAAAAAGTCGAAAATATATAAAAAACTATGCCATGTCACGTTTGGGGTTCAGTTCTTTGGGTACGAACCCAACTGAGCCCTGCCGGCAAGAATAAAGTTGCTTCCTGGAAGGAAAAGCCTCAGTGTCATGACTCTCTGTGCAAAACTCCTCTACAGCACCTCTATCACATCACATATTTATCATTTCTTGTTAGTAGTTAGAATAATTAAGATCTAGTCTCTTAGCAAGTTTGATTATAATACAGTGTTATTGTCTGTATCCACTATACTGTGCATTAGATCTCTATTTATTTGCTACTTGTTGCAAGTTTGTACTTTTAAACATCTGTCCTCCCCACCCCTCATCCCCTGGTAACCACCATTTTACTCTTTGTTTTCACAAGTTTGGATTTTTTAGATTCCACATGTAAGTGATATCAGAGTACTTATGTTTAAAAAAAAAAAAAGACTTCATGGGGCACCTGGGTGTCTCAGTCAGTTAAGCATCTACCTCGGGCTCAGGTCATGATCTTGGGGTTCATGAGTTTGAGCCCCACGTCAGGCTCTGTGCTGATGGTTCGGAGACTGGACTCTGTGTCTCTGAACTGTTTTAGGTTCTGTGTCTCCCTCTTTCTCTGCCCCTCCCCCACTTGTGCGCTCACTCTCCAAAAAATAAATAAACATTAAAAAAAATTTTTTTTAATAAAAAGAAAGAATACTCAGGATTGACCAGTCCTCTTTCCTATTTCAAGAAGTGACTGATCCAGGGTAAAATTCTCAATTAAAGGTATTTTTCTCTCTCAAGTAAGGATTTTCTGATGTTTTTATTAATGGCGAACTAGAGTTCAGTGGCCTATCAGAGTTGATATTGTTATGCATATCCTAGGTAACTTATATAGCCTCCCACACATATCCCTATTGTGTTTTATTTCCCTCTACAGAGAGGATGTGTTCATGTGTTAGTGTCCTCTAGGAGATTGCAAATTGTGTAATAACAAGGAACTAGTTTTGTTACTTCTGTGTTCCTAGTGGCTAGCACAGTGTGTGGCTATGGTATGTGTTCAGAAACACTATTTTCCTTTATACTACATTCCTAGAGACATCATTTAAAAAGAGATCTTTCCAAAGCAAATTCTGTCTATTTATGCCTTTGTCAGACATCTGTAGCTGCTTTTATGCAGCATTTAAATAAGTAGGGAGTGATGGAATATGAAACTTGGAAAAGTAATAACTGGCGGAATATAATCTTTACAAAAGGTCTAGAGTAAGCATCCCAAAGAATTCTAGTTCTGGGAATGTAAATAGTTGTACACCTCAGATTTCCTCTTGTAGAAATGGCTGTCATTCTGTGCGATGTGCTCTCATACTACACCTGTCATATAAACAATATGCTTCCAAAGAGTGTCCTAAAAGAATGCCAGAGCTAGTACTATGTCTGACTTGCTCAGTGTTCTATCCCTAGTGCCTGGTACAGTTGGCTGTAAAGAAGTGTGCCTTGATTAATTGGATAAATTGTGCACTTGGTTATTTTAATTAGTGCCTGAGATGTACATGTGGTCCGGGGAGAAGTCAGATACACAGGCCTGACAGCACAATTAGTGGAAGTAGTATGCAGTTGATTTCCAGTAGAGGAATGGATCCATAGTCCCAACTGTCTTTAAACAGTCACTAAATGGGGCGCCTGGTGGGTCAGTTGGTTAAGTATCTGACTTCGCTCTGGCTCAGGTCATGATCTCACAGTTTGTGAGTTTGAGCCTTGCGTGGGGCTCTGTGCTGACAGCTCGGAGCCTGGAGCCTGCTTCAGATTCTGTGTCTCCCTCTCTCTCTACCCCTTCCCTGCTGGCACTCTCTCTGTCTCTCTCTTTCAAAAATAAATAAACATAAAAAATATGCATATAGCAGTCTATATTAAATTGATGCTCACTTATTTTTGAACCGAGTCTGAATCCATTGATTCATTTTTCTAGATATACTTAATTTTACGGCTTTTGTGCTTCCTACTTTTGTTATTCCTGCCTATGGTCTTTCCTTTCACTCAAAGGATCCTCTTTAACATTTCTTCTTTTTAGGGCTGGTTTAGTGCCAGTGAATTCCATTACCTTTTTTCTGGGAAGCTCTATCTCTTCTTTTATGAATGATAGCCTTGCTGGATAGAATGTTCTTGGTTACAAGTTTTTTCCTTTCAGCTCTTTGAATATGTCATGCCACCCCCTACTGGCCTCCAGTTTCCATTGAAAAATCAGCGGATAACTTAAGGGGTTTCCCTTTTATATAACTGTTTCATTTTCCTCTGGCTGCTTTTAAAATGTTCTATCCCTACTTTTTGCCATTTTAATTACTTGGTGTAATTTTTATTACTATTTTTTTCTCTCTCCTGTTCAGCTTGAGTACTTTCCATTACTTTGTCCTCCAGGTTACTGATCTATTCTTCTGCTTCCTCTAGTTTACTAATCATTCTATTTAGTGTATTTTTAATTTCATTTATGGAGTTGTTCATCTCTGATTGGTCCTTTTTTTATGTTTTCTGTCCCTGTGAGACCTCATGGTCTCCCGGAGGGCCTCCATTCTTTTCTCCAGTCCAGTGAACATCTTTATGACCATTACTTTAAATTCTCCATCAGGCATATTATTTACCTCTGTTTGGTTTAGCTCTCTTGTTGTGATTTTGTCCTTTTCTTTCATTTTGGACACATTCCTCTGTCTCCTCGACTTGTGTACCTCTCTGCGTCTGTTTCTGTGTGTTAGCAAAGTCACCTATCTCTTCTGCTCTTGAAAGTAGAACAGGTCCTATAGTAACCTGCATTGCAATGTCCCCTGTTCACCAAAACCTTTTTCTTCAGGGGTGTCTCATGTGTGTTGTGTGTGTCCTACTGTTGTGGCTGAGCTGCATTTGCCTTCAGTCCAGTCATCTGCAGTGGCTTTTTTTTGCCTCTTGCGGGCAAGGTTTGGTCACTATACTGTTGGTAGGCCAGTCTGGGGCTGACTTGAGTTGAGTCACACTAGGCATTTGCCAGAACTGTGGTAGCACCGAACTGCAGGGCACTTTCTCTCTATTGTCCCCTTAAAAGCTTTCATTGGTGGGCAGGACCTGAAGTTAGACCACGTGTCTGCCCCCAGCTCACTGCTGACTAGGGCTGCAATTGGCCTGGGTTTTGTGATTATCTTCCCCTCTCCCCAGGGCAGGAGTCACTGCCTGCATACTTCCAGCCTTATGGCACCACCTTGGATGGACTTCTACATCAGGCATGTTGGAGGGCAAAGGTCCATAGGAAAACGCAAGGAAGGGGGTGGTGGCACAGTGCCAGCAAGGTCCTTGCAGGTCTGGTGTGGGAGGGGACTTGTAGCCACTTGAGAAAACTGCTAAGGCCAGCTGGGTTGGAGGGTCAGATCTGCAGAAGCTCATGGGGCAAGGTACACTATTAGCAAGCTCCACTCTGGTTCCCACAGGTTTCTGTGTATTTAGGCTGAGGAGTGAGGGAGGGAAACGATGCCCACCAGCTCCTTTGTTCTTGGATAGGTTTTCCAAATATCCCTGCCCCTCCAGCACACACTCTGAGATTAGTAAATAAAACTCCTTCCTGTATACCTCTTGCATTTTTCAAACTGCCACTTCTGTGCTGTATCTCAGTGGTGCTGTTTGTTGTGCTGTCTCTTCAAGTGTGACGACACAGTTTCCTATTTACTTCAGGCTCTCCCAGAGCAGAGTCTGCTGATTTTTGAAGTTCCAGATGCTAAGCACCACCGATTATAGGAACTTGTAAAGCCACGCCCCTCTGGTTTTCAGAGGCAAATGTTATGGGATTCATTTTCTCAGTGGCAGTCCCTTGTGCCTGGGATGCGTAGCTCTGGGTGTTCTTCTCTCCCCTTGCCCCTTGCGTCCCTCCCGCCCCTGGACAGTCCTGGATTTGTTTGACTCCCTGTAGCATCTCTGCTTTCCTGTCCTCCTCAGTGTGGTCTCTTGTCTACATTTAGCTGTAGAGAGTCTGTTCTGCTGTCTGCAAGTTGTTTTCTGGGTTATTTACACTGATGTGGGTGTTATCTTGTTATGTCCATCCAGGACCCTTATACTGCACCATCTTCCCTGGAAGTTCTGTATTTTAACTCTTAACGGTTACTGCTGAATCACTTTCCAAAAGGTTGTAATAATTCACACCTCTCCCAGCAATGCATAAGTTTGCTCCATTCCTACATCTTTACCAACCCTAAATGTTATCATTCTTTAATTTTTCTTATCCTGGAGTTTAATAAAGGATACCCTGTTGTTGCTCTGTTCTGCATTTCCTTGTTCACTGGTGAGGTTGGCTCTGTTGTCGTGTGTCTTTTATGCATTTGGATTTCCTCTTAACTGTCCGTGCACATTCTGTGCCTAGTTTTTCTTTTTCTTTTCTTTTTTTAGAGAGAGAGCACATGAGCAGCGTAGAGGGATGGGGGTGGTGGAGAGAGAGAGAGAGAGAGAGAGAGAGAGAGAGAGAGACAGAAAATCTTAAGCAGGCTCCATGCTCAGTGTAGATCGCAACACAGGGCTCAGTCCCATGACCCTGGGATCGTGACCTGAGCTAAAATCAAGAGTCAGATGCCCAACTGACTGACCCACTCAGGCACCTCTCTCTTTTTTTTTTATTTTTTATTTTTTAATTTTTTTATTTATAAGTAATCCTTACACCCAGCGTGGGTCTCAAACTCATGACTTCGAGATCAAGTCTTATGCTCTTCCAAATGAGCCAGCCAGGTACCCCTGTGCCTGCTTTCTGTTGGATTGCGTATGATTTCTTTATCAACTTAGAGAAGCTTTTTTTTTTTTTTTAATTTTTTTTTTTTTAACATTTATTTATTTTTGAGACAGGGAGAGACAGAGCATGAACAGGGGAGGGTCAGAGAGAGGGAGACACAGAATCTGAAGCAGGCTCCAGGCTCTGAGCTGTCAGCACAGAGCCCGACGCAGGGCTCGAACTCACGGACTGTGAGATCATGACCTGAGCTGAAGTCAGCCGCTTAACCGACTGAGCCACCCAGGCGCCCCTAGAGAAGCTTTTGTATCAGGAATTTTAAATCAATTATGTATTACAATTTATTGCTCTTTTTTAATTTTGTTAATGTGATTTTTTTGTTAGAATTATTTTAAATTTCTATATATTCAGATATGTCAAGCTTTTTTCTTTATGCCTTTAGGTTTCCTGATTTTTGTTAGATCTCCTCTAAGAATTATCCTATTTTTGTTTATTTTTTGACATTAACATTAAATTTGTAACCCCTTAGAAATTTGTATATAGTGTAAATCAAGGGTATAATTTTGATTTTCTGGTTGCTTGAAAAGTGTCATTTCAATATATATATACTTATTGGGCCTCAAAATTAACCTTGTACCCATTTAATTTTGTATAATCTATCACTGTGTCAAAGGTTAAAAGTTGGATATATAATCCCTTCAAAAAAAAAAGACCAAATTCCAAAAGTTTGTGTAAGTTTCTAATTTGTGATGCTGAATTTTTTATTTCTCTGTGATGCTGAAGAGCGGAACAAAGCGTTTTTTTTCCCAGTTCTGAATGTGTATATATCTTACCACTATTTCCACCAGGATTAAATAAATTGTTTCATATTGTATTTTGTGTCCTTTCCATTTCTGTTCATCTAGACCAGGGGTTGAAATTTTTGTTTTCTGTAAAGACCTGGATAATAAATATTTTAGACTTTGTAGGCCATATATTCTGTATCACAACTACTCATTATAGTGCAAATGCAGCCATAGGCAACAGGAAAAGGAATGAACCTGTTTTCCAGTAAAACTTTAATGAAAAAGAAAAGAAAAAAAAACTGGGACAAGCCACATTTGGCTCATGGACTGAAGTTTGTCAGTTTTTGAGCTAGAGCATTACTAACCCCTTTTCTTTTTCTTTATTTTTCTGTCTTTTATTTTTTTCCCCAAGAGTCTAAGCCAGTGTTCTTGTAGGTCTCACTTGCTGGATATCTTGCTATTCCTCATGTGATATTTAACTTACTCTTTTTGTTCCTCTGTTTCCTGTAAAATGAAAATTAAGTCTAGGGATTTGTTCCATAGGAAACATTTGTTTTCAATTTATAGGTGAACTTTTAGCAGAAGTTTTGCTCAAGGGGAAGAAGGAGAAATTATTTTTACGTTGCAGAGTTTTAATGGATTGATAAACTCTTAAGGGATCCAGCATCTGAGAAAGTTTGGCCAGAACAAAGGGAATAATAGAAAATATCCCTGGGTACTGGAGACAAAGAAGTTTTTAGTTTTCACGAAGCCTTTCCCATCTATTGATCATTCATGACTGGACACACTGCACTCAAAGTATTCAGTCTGATTGGCTACTGAAATTCTGGCTTTTAAAAACTTAAGTATCTCCTTTTCTCTCCTAAATAAAGCACATTTTAAAGCTTTGAATGGTTTTTGGATTTGTTTTGTTTTTCTTTATAGGATCAGCCTTAAATACAATTTCTATTGTCATAATAAGTTAAGAGAGTAGATGGCTTATGCAGTAACTTCCTAATACATTATTAAAATGTTCAGTTATATGACATCTCAAAAAGGCTCATTTGATCTTTTTTGTGCTTTGGTAAAATATGCCACCCTCAATCTTTTTCTAAATGTTTATCTGTTCTTTAAATAGCAACCATTAGTTCTATACATATCCAGTATGATTAGCATTCTTTTAAATTCTGTGCATACGCTCTATAATAGTTTTAACTGGTCTACATCTAGATTAAACAAGTCAAGACATATCTAAAGAGGTTTTTTTTGTTTTTGTTTTTTTAATTTTGTAGATTCTTCCAAGCACAGACTTAAGGTAAACCTGAGGTAGGAAAAATGACATCAGAATAATTCCACTAATCAGTGATAATTAAGGCCTTTCATCTCTGCAGTTCAGAGAGCTACAAGAACATTGTCTCATAATTCTCAAATGACTCTCTGAAGTGGGCAGGCAAATACTATTACCCTAACTTACAGTTGTAGGTTGTGGTGTTTAAAGGTTAGAGAGGTGTTTCACATAGAGTTTTTAAAAGCAAAAGGAGAGATGAGAGTGTCTTCATCTTTCTAGACCACTCAAAGTCCACAGTTGCTCTTTTCTGAATTATCAGGATTATTGTAATGTGTTTGGAATATTTCTAGTCAAAATATAAAAACATGAAATGAAAATTTCAGTCTTCTGGTTAGTGCATTTCATGCTCAACTAAACATTTCTAGTAGGTGCTTACTAAATAGTTAATGATGATGTTCCCTCTTACCAAAATACTTAAGACTTTACAGAGAACAGAGAACACACTATCATTTATTATGTATCACCCTAATGTCTTCAGTATTAATAATGCTTTGTTCTTAAATGTTCTCTAGGACTAGAAAGTATGCCTAGCATCCAAAACCAATTTGGGGTACAGGTTATTAATATTGTTAACTTTTGAACACAGATGTTTTTACATATGAATGTGTTATTATGATTTCAGATATATTTCTTTCTCTCATTTCCTGTTTGAGTCAGTGATATCAACCATCATACTTTTATAATAGGCTGGAAGTATCAGTGATCTTCATTACTTTTCTCTTCCTCACCTCCAATCCATTTGGTTACCTATTCCTGTATGTACATAATATTTTGCATACCCATCTATCATTCGTTCCCATGGCCACTGCCCTAGATCAGGTCCTCTTCTCTTGGTCTCTAGTCTTTTCCTTTTCTGTTTTTTCATACTGCTTCCTGAATTATACATCTGACCATTTAACTATTCTTGGATGGCTTCTATTACTTGGAGTCCTAATGCCTTAATATGAAATCTTATCTTGACTGTATCCCATCCTGATTCTCCTTCCATCATACTGGACTTTTGAACTTTATATAAACATTCTGCACTATTTTTGTACTTTTACTGTTCCCTCTACTCAGAAATATCTCTTCCTCTATTTCTTCCTGTAAAAATCCTAGTACAGATGCCATTTCCTTTGTGAATCTCTTTAATTCTTCCAGTGAGACTTGATATCCCCTTTCAATATACATTTTTAATACCTGGACTTAACCTTTCCTGTTACATCTTTAACATTTTATTCTGAACTGTAGTTCATTGTGTATATATATATATATATATATCTTCTACCATGAGCTTATTATGGGTGGAAACTGTATATATAACATAGTCACACCTTACTAAGTTTGCATATTGTAGTTTTTGCTTTCAACTTAAAAATTTTTTTTTAATGTTTTATTTATTTTTGAGGGATAGAGAGACAGAGTGTGAGCAGGGGAGGGGCAGAGAGGGAAGGAGACACAGAATCAGAAGCACGCTCCAGGCTCCCAGCTGTCAGCACAGAGCCAGAGCCTGATGTGGGGCTCGAACTCGTGAACCACGAGAACGCGACCTGAGCTGAAGTCTGGTGGTACTCAACCAACTGAGCTACCCAGGCACCGCTCAACTTTTAACTGAAGTCTGTAATTCATTGAGCAGATCAATTGAGCAATTTCAAGAATTGATTCATCTTTATACTACCCCTAAAAAATTACTAGAAAGGATAATTTTGTTTTGCAGGTGGTAAAAGCTTAAGAAAAAGCTGTCTTTGTATATGTTTCCTGAAATCAGCAGTGTAGATAGAAATGGAATCTTCTGTTATATATAGTAAACCATTCTATGTGTTCTACCTGTCTTCTTTTCTATGAAATTGTTGTGGGACATTAATACAAAGTGATAATTCAAAACATCCCTTAGTTTTTTCCATTCTTATATCCTTCCCACCAGCCACTCATTCATCATTTAGAGGTGCCTACTGTGTTCTGGCACAATTCTAGATACATAGAGATACAACTGTAAACAGTCTAGGTTTAGGAAACAGTCATGTAATAGTCATTAAAAAAAAAGTTGTACAGAATGCTATAGTGCTAATGCTTTATCTATATGTTTGTCAGAATCTGGGCTAAACGGCTTGCTTTAATTTTTTTTAATGTATATTTGTTTATTTTGAGAGAGAGAGAGGATGTATGTGAGTGGGGGAGGGGCAGAGAGAGAGAGAGAGAGAGAGAGAGAGAGAGAATCCTAAGTAGGGTCTGCGCTGTCAGCACAGAGCCCGACACGGGGCTCAATCCCACAAACCTGTGAGATCATGACCTGAGGTGAAATCAAGAGTCATACACTTAACCAGCTGAGCCACCAAGGTGCTCCTGAGTTTAAATTTATATTTAAATCCTTGCTTGTCTGTCATCTTCCTTGCCTGTGCTAAATTTGGTTAAGATTTATATTTTGGGTTCTAGATTACATGGTGAAGTATAAGTATTAAATCTAAATAGAATTTGGGGCGCCCGGGTGGCTCAGTCGGTTAAGCATCTGACTTCGGCTCAGGTCATGATCTCGCGGTCTGTGAGTTTGAGCCCTGCGTCGGGCTCTGTGCTGACAGCTCAGAGCCTGGAGCCTGCTTTGGATTCTGTGTCTTCCTCTCTCTCTGACCCTCCCCCATTCATGCTCTGTCTCTCTCTGTCTCAAAAATAAATACACGTTTAAAAAAAAATTAAAAAAAATAAATAGAATTTATTAAACTTAAATATAATTTTTTGAGATAAATGTGTGATTCATGCTAAGTAATATGTGAGCTTTTAGAAAAATCATATGAACATTAAATTTAAAGTTTTTTTTAAGTTTTATTTATTTATTTTGAGGGAGAGAGCTATGGAGGGGCAGAGAGAGGGAGAGAGAGAGAATTCCAAGCAGACTCCTCACTGTTAGCACAGAGCCTAATGTGGGTCTCAAACTTACAAACCCATGAAATCATGACCTGAGCTGAAATGAAGAGTTGGATGCTTAATGGACTAAGCCACCCAGGTGCTCCATCAAATTTTTTTAATTTTAATTTTTTCAGCATTTGGGGATAATTTTTAAAAGACTGATGAAAGGTACGCCTGGGTGGCTCATTTGATTAAGCATCTGACTTTGGCTCAGGTCATGTTCTCATGGTTCGTGAGTTCAAGTCCTGCGGTGGGCTTTGTGCTGACAGCTTCGAGCCTGGAGCCTGCTTCAAATTCTGTGTCTCCATCTCTCTGCCCTTCCCCACCACTCGCACTCTGTCTCTGTCTCTGTCTCTCTCAAAAATAAACATTAAAAAAATAGATAAGTAAAATTTAAAAAAATAAAAGATTGGTGAAAAACTTTAGAAAGTGAACTATCCTTTTCTACTTTGGTGACATTAAGTCTTTATATATGGTAGTTTGCATGAATCTAGGGCACATATGTACACATACATCATATTTAGTCAGATGAACAGTTTGTTTCCATTGGGTACCAGTTGATTTTACATGTTTACTAATCTTTTTTTTTTTTTTTCTTTTAGTAGTTCGTATTTTTTTTCCAGTTTCATTGAGAACAACGTGTTTGCTAATCTTAAAATGGCCATCATATCTACTTGGCTGTAAAAGTTCTTTGTGCTCTACTAGTGTAGCTTATTTTTTGCTATAGCAAAAAGTGTCTGTCATTGCCTGGCCTACCCTGCCAGTTGACCTAATATAAGCTATTTTCCCAAAAGTTCTTGCTGCATGAGTAGTAAACTATTGCCAGCTTCTCAACCTTTCCCTCTGGCCCTGGCTTATTAAATCAGAGGAAGCGCTGAACAAGGGTAGCCCATTCATAGGCTAAACAGGTATTTGTGGCATGGTTTGGTGTGACAGGCTCTGCTCAGGCAGAGATAATAGCTTTGGGGTGAAATAGATTCTCCTAAGGGTTTTCAATTTACTGATGTAGGGAAGCCGCTTAATGGTGATGAACACCGTAGCTGAGAGGTCACATAGAGCTTGCATTAGGGTAGGATTTATTGGCCATGTGTATACTGCATGAGTTTTCTAGGAAGGAGAAGATAACTGATGAGCAGAAGCAGACACTGTGTGTGGAATGTGTATATGCATGTATATGAGAGTTTGTGTGTATGTAAGAGAAAGGCATATACCTGATAGAGTAACAAAAGTTCCTGATGGTTTTCTAGGCCGTGGGAAATCCAGACTGTCCTCCTTACCCTTCTATAGACTTAGTATGCTCATTCCCAACTCTGTGCACTTGCTTAAGTCTCCCTACTTGTAGTCTTTCTCCCCACTTCAGGCCATCCTGAATGTTACCACCAAGTTAGTGTTCCTTTTTCTTTTTGTTTGTTTGTTTGTTTGTTTGTTTATTGAGAGTGAGTTGGGGAGAGGGGCAGAGGGAGAGAGAGAGACAGACAGAAAAAATTTTTTTTTATTATTATTTTTAAAAAATTTACATCCAAGTTAGTTAGCAGATAGTGCAACAATGATTTCAGGAGTAGATTCCTTAATGCCCCTCACCCATTTAGCCCATCCCCCCTCCCACAACCCCTTCAGTAACCCTCTGTTTGTTCTCCATATTTAAGAGTCTCTTCTGTTTTGTCCCCTTCCCTGTTTTTATATGATTTTTGCTTCCCTTCCCTTATGTTCATCTGTTCTGTGTCTTAAAGCCTTCATATAAGTGAAGTCATATGATATTTGTCTTTCTCTGACTAATTTTGCTTAGCATAATACCCTCTAGTTCCATCCACGTAGTTACAAATGCAGACACACAAAATCTTAAGTAGGCTCCATGCTCAGCACAGAGCCCAATGTGGGGCTCAATCCCATGACACTGGGATCGTGACCCGAGTCAAATTGAAGAGTCAGATGCTCTACCGACTGAGCCACCCAGGTGTGCACAGGTTAGTGTTCCTTCAAACTGCTCTGAGCATGATGTTTATCTGGCCAAAAATCTTTAATGTTTCCCACATTACCTTCATAATAAAATTTAAGTTCCTCAGCAGTGTGTATATGGCCTGTCTCAACTGTGCCTTATAGGATATTTTGTCTGAAAGAACGAAGTATCCATTAATACATTTGATATTTTGGCATCCCAGCTCTTGGTGAAAGTCA
The DNA here is from genome assembly GCF_018350195.1 of Panthera tigris. Lineage (NCBI taxonomy): Eukaryota > Metazoa > Chordata > Mammalia > Carnivora > Felidae > Panthera > Panthera tigris. Next base: position 79,493,270 of record NC_056662.1, read on the forward strand.
GTAGTTCTGTTCTGGCCATTTGTCTCCAGAAATTTCAATGAGAGTATCAACTGGACTAGAAGCCCCAGAATCATTTGTAGAAAACAGATATGGCTCTGAGGTTGAAATAAGAGCCACTAGAGGCATGTCTCTACATTTTGAATGTACATAGTGGTGGGTTCTGGGGCTTGTGCCCTGGTGGAAGACTTGTATGAGACCAGCTCTGTCCATCCAGCTTCTTGCCTGCTGATGAGTCTGATGAAAGCTTTGTCTGATGATTAACCTGACAATGTGCCAAACTGTCCAGTAACCTTTTCTTTGAGTTTTAAATTCTAAATGTTTTTATTGATCAGAAAGAAATAGCCCTTTAGAGACCATTTAATTTTTGCTTTGAGAGCCTTGACCACCACAGTGCCAAGAGAGTTGACTTACAGTGTGGTTGATTAAATTGGCGGTCTTTTGGGAATTTTTCAGAACTCCAAATTTCATGGGTCAACACCCAGCCTTATCCTCTATTTTGAAAAAAGTAGGAAGAACAGCAACATGTTAACTTTTGGCAGGATAGGAAATGCAATGATCCTGCTCCTCATAATGGCACCTCATTATCTATAAACTTTCTCTTTTGAAGATGATCCATAAAAATTTTAGCTCTTTGCTCTAGAATTCAGTGTTTTTTACAGTTTTTTCCCCCATCTGTGTCCTATTCTTTCTGTAAAGGAATTCTTCTTCAACCAAACTAGCCTATATATTCTCCTTCCTCCTCCCAGCATGCCAGGCATATTTCTACCTCAGTGTCTTCGCATATGTTTTCCCATGCTGAAACATCCTCTCCAATCTCTAGCTTGCAGGGCCTAGCTTAATGTTTACTTCCTCAAATCAGAATAATGGTAAGTTCTATACCAACATTAATAAGTACTTTTTAAATAAATGATCTACCACTTCACTGGCAAAAGAAATCTGCGCTATGAATTTATAGTACGCTCCAGGTGACTGGACATTTTGCAAATAAAGTAAAATTTCAGGGATATCACTAAAAAATGTAGTTTCTGGGAATCTTTTGAAATAACAAAGATCTGCCAACAGTAGGCCCACTTTTCTACAAGCACCAGGCTGGAGCTGAGAAATTATTATCCTTTTGAATGATTTGCTACTTTAGTCCCACCGCTCCTCACTCTGTCCCATATTGCCCCGGCCTGCTTTGGTTCTTTTTTTGGCCCTTCTACCCCATGGGCAATTGAATTTAAGCTGGTGGCTATAGAGATACCCAAAGAAAATGAATGGCTAGTCTTCCAAGGAAGAAAGAGAGATTATGAAGGTCCCTGATAGTCTGTGTTTTAACAGCTAAGAGAGGTAACTTCATACTAATTTCCTATCTTGTAATTGATAATAATCAGTGAGAATAACCCATAAAGTAAGGACACTTAATCATGGGGTAGAGTACCAAGAAATGAAATACTTTTTAAAAAAATGTTTATTTATTTTTGAGAGAGAGAGAGAGTGCCAGCAGGGGAGGGGCAGAGAGAGAGAGGGAGACACAGAATCCAAAGCAGGCTCCAGGCTCTGAACTGTCAGCACAGAGCCTGATATGGGCCTTGAACTCATGAATGTTGAGATCTTGACCTGAGCTGAAGTTAGCTGTTTAACTGACTGAACCACCCAGACGCCCCAGAAATGAAATACTTTTAAGAAAGTAATTTTTTTTTCTTGGCTTATAGAAGGGAGTAATCACTAGGAAGGGCTGTCTGAGCCCTGATACCACTTTTTAGGATCCATTTCCTCCACAAGGTGAGCTCTTTGGGATAATAGAATGGAAGCAAAGATTTCAAAACAGCTAATATATAGGAGCAGGAATTCATTCTGTTCTCAAATGAGTAATTACTCAAAAGAGTAATTCCTATCTCTTTTCTCATCTGAGTCTTCCTATAAACATTTTGTTTAGGCAGTAATAGTTGGTGATTGTCCAACGTTTTAAATATTTTCGAGTTCTTTTTTTTAATGTTTATTTATTTTTGAGAGAAAGACACACAGCATGCGAGTGGAAGAGGGGCAGAGAGAAAGGGAGACAAGGGAGACAATCTCAGGCAGGCTTCAGTCTCCCAACTGTCAGCACAGAACCTGACGCAGGACTCAAACTCACCAACCGTGAGATCGTGACTTGAGCCAAAGTCGGACACTTAACCAACTGAGCCACCCAGGCACCCCTCAAGTTCTTTTTTTATATTGTCTCATTTAAACTTCTATAAACCTTACAAAGTGGGATAGAATAGATGAAGAAAGTCAGACTCTAGGACTTTAAGTGAATTACCCAAGTGCCATGTGAATATTATATGATAGAATTGAAAGTAGATCCCTGCTCTTCAGATATCTTGCCTTGTGTTTGTAATTTTATACTGTCTTGGTCTTCATTATCGTCCTATGAATGATCTCATCCTGCTTTTGTATGTGCTACCAAAGGGCGGAGGCAATGACGCTAAGCCCATAGTAAGAAGACAGTAATGTAAGAATTGAATTTTGGAACTGGGTCAGCCTCTATCTGTAATTTATTCAGTCTTCTTTAACTCTTTGTGTAAACTACCCACAAGGTGACTAAAGTTTCTTCATTAAGCCAAAAGTTTTGTTCTACATGTTTACTGTAGATAAAAAATACTGATCTTTATGATCTACTGAAAATGACTTTTAAATTGTTCTAATTTACTGGTTTGTTTTTTTGTTTTTTGGGTTTTTTTTGTGTTTTTTGTTTTTTTCTGTTTAGAATGTGAGCTTCTTACAAGTAAAAACCCTTACCTTGTTTGCCACTGAACCCTCAGCATCTAAATAGATACCTGGCTGGTGTAATATGTTCAGTTAAGTATTTGATACCTAATTTGCTGACTTAGTATTTTATGATCTTCCATTAAGGACCTGCTGTCCCAGATCAAATGTTGGTTGCTTTCTGACATCCACTTTCTCCCTTAGGTGCTAGAGGGGTGGTCAGCCCTGTGAAGGAAGGAGTATGAACATTGATCTAGAGCTTCTTGGAGTTGAAACAATTACATTTATGTGGTAAAAGTCTCTGAGTCAGGTGGCAAATAGGTTTAATCTTTACATACCTTTTCTCTCAATGCCGCTTGTATGGTAACCCTTTGTAGACATCAGTGCTTTCAAATCCCTTTAGTTCAGAGGTGTCACGTGTTGAGGTCAGTCTATACCATACCATGAAGTGGGAGAAGTTAGGAAGCATTACTTTTTAGACTGTAGTCAGAGTCTGAGATTCTGGACTTCAATAAGAAGTCTTCTACATGGTGAGAGTTCTGTGATAATGTAGCTGAGGGAAATACACAGACATGTTTGAACCAGTGCGTCTGCAAGTCTGCTATTTCCAAGAACAGAAAGCACACAAAAGTCCAGATTCTAAAAGGCTAAGAAGGGCTCACTGTTTAGTCCTAAGACTTTGCCAGTTTCTTCATAGTTGAACTTGGCCCTTTCTGATTCCTAGGTGTTGAATCCATTGGGTGGTCTTGTTGAATAAAGACCTCTATTAAGAAGGGAAAAGAGGGCAAATAGCATGTCTTATCCTTGCAGGGAGAAAGACTGTTGAAAGAGCACAAAGCTGTCAGGATGTTAAGTAACACTGTAAAAACATGCAGGAGTTGATTTACTGTTTGGGTTGTCATAGCCTGAAGCAGTTGGTGCTGTTCCCCGATGTAAGAACTTTTTTGTTTCTCCAGGACAATGTCAGGCCCCAGGAGGCTTTCACATGACTGTCACTATTAAGAGCCAAGTGCCTGTTTTGAAGAAATCAGAGCTGGTAGTTCAAGTGTTCAGCAGAACTACTTATTATAAAGTGTCAGGGGACAGGATGTGTGTAACAGGATAGAAAGAGAAACTAATATTTATTGAGAGTCTGTTTCACACTAGACATGGGTGAATGCTTGCAAATGTGCTATCTTACTTAGTCTTTATAATAGTCTTATGAGATAGGTATTTTCCCATTTTCTAGGCTTGGGAACCAGGACATCAAGAAACTTAAATGACTTTCCCAGGGTCACACAGCTAATAACTGAGCTAGATCTAAATCTACATTGTCTAACTCTCAAACCAGTAATTTTTTCCTCATAATACTTTGTGTTCTATGGGTAATAATAGAGAAGGTTCACTTCCTGATCTTCCTATACAGGGAGAGGGGAAACTGAGTATAAAATGGCAGAATTACATGCATTTACATATTACTTTCTAACTCTAACCTTCAACATGTTTTTTTTTCAAAATGCTTTATTTTTTTATTTTTATTTTTTTTAACGTTTATTTATTATTAAGAGACAGAAAGAGACAGAGCATGAGCATGGGAGAGGTAGAGAGAGGGGGAGACACAGAATCTGAAGGAGGCTCCAGGCTCCAAGCTGTTAGCACAGAGCCGGACGTGGAGCTTGAACTCACAAACCATGAGATAATGGCCTGAGCCTAAGTCGGACACTTAACCGACTGAGCTACCCAGGTGCCCCCAAAATGTTTTAAATACAGTGAACTTTTAAACATAGTACTGAGATCTCATGAGTGATACAGTGGAGTGAGATGAGAAGTGTTTTTCTCCCCAAATTAAAGGTAATTGTAAAAGTATATGTGATTTCCAGAGGCTACTAGTGATTTTCAGGGTATATAGCATCTTTACTGACATATGTTTAGATTTAAACTCTAGCATTCCATTTTGAAAGCAGTTTTACTTTTAATCTGAGTATTTCTTGGAAGCTGACTCAGACTTAGGTTCTCTGTCCTGTAAATGACAGAATTATTAGAAGTTCTGTCTTAATGTTCACATTATATTTTTCTTTTCATAAATGAAGATAAAAGCTTTGCATTAGAATTTTCTTTTCTCTTTTTCAGAGTACAGATGTAAACCCTCATTTCAGCACAGTAATGAGAGCATGATTTTCTGTTTGCTTTGCTGGAATCCCCTTCTCATAGTTTGAAATTGGGACACAGGAATTTTCTTGTTTGTTTCATTTTATTTTCTTTACCCTTAGGGATCATTTGGCTTTCATTTGAAGTTCTAATTGACAAAGGGGGGAAAAACAGAAAAATGATGGAACATTTGAGTTAATAACATAGAAAAACCCGTATTAAATTAGATTCCAAATCTCAAAAGTGAGTTTGTACTTTGATACTTTGAAGAATTGGTACAGTTGTAATCCTTCTTTTGTTTTGTTTTGTTTTGTTTTGTTTTGTTTTGTTTTGTTTTAACCTTTGGCATAGAGGAGTGGTTTGATAAACAGAATGATTTTATTGGTGTTTTCTAAGAAAAAGTTGGGAGGATGAGATTATCATACTAAAACAATGAGTTGGAAGTGCTATGGATACCAGCTCCCTTGCCCATACAAGAAAGAAAGGGAATTATGGAAATGAAGTATGAATTGCATCTTAACTGTGGACTTCCTGATTTTTTTTCAGTGTTATTGTTGAATATTAAAATAATCTCTCAATTTGACTTTAAGAAAATTACTTGATTTGAGTATTGTCTTCTTTCTTAGAATTGACAGGCAGGAAAGAATTTGCACCTGAGCTCCTGATGAAGCTTTTAGAGTACTCGTTAGCAGTTCCCTAAACAAGTTGGTGTTCTTGGCAGCTCTAGCCTAGAGTCTTTGTGTTCAGTGCCTTTGTCATACTCTTCCACCCCACTTCGCTGGCCCGTGCCGTGCAGTGGCAGGAGCTCAGCAGGAGCTGAGGCGGTGGCTCAGTCGGTTAAGCATCTGATTATTGATTTTGGCTCAGGTCATGATCTCATGGTTTTGTGAGTTTGAGCCCCACCACACTGGGCTCTGTGCTGACAGCATGGAGATTGCTTGGGATTCTCTCTCTCTCTCTCTCTCTCTCTCTCTCTCTCTCCCCCTCCCCTGCTGGTATGCGTGTGTATTCTCTCTCTCTCTCTCTCTCTCAAAATAGATAAATAAACTTTAAAAAAAAAGGGGTGGGGGGAAGGAACATGCTGTGTGTAGTACTTCTGGTATTCTTCCACTAGCAAGATACCCGGAGACAGCCGTTAGGAGCATCCAGGCAGCGAGCTACTGCTGCTGCTGCTGCTTTTAGGCTAGCACTGAACTACTGTGGCTAGACTAGATTGCTAGAGGCAGCCTGTACTATCAGAGTAAAAGTACTTCTTTTTCTCTTTGGGAAAGTAAATAGAGATGCTGCTTAATCAACCGGTATCATTTCAGTGTTGCTGGATATGAGATAATGTGGTAAAATCAAGAGGTGTAAGATAGTTTTACATTCACCCCAAAACTGTGTTAAATTGCTTTAGATGCATTATCTCATTAAATTTTCACAACAGTCTTACCAGCTAAATCTGTTAAAATTCCTACTGTAGAGTAGAAAGCTTAAACCGAGCCAGCCACACTAAAAGTGGTAGTTTTGATTTAGATTTGAATTTAGGTTTGTTTGATTTCAAAGCCCATGTCCACTAATTGTTGGGGGTAGGTACTTAGTACATAGATAGTCATTCCTTCACACATAGAATCTCATCATGAGGAAACATCAGACTAACCCAGATTGACATTCTACAAAATAACCAGCTTGTACTCTTCAAAAATGTCAGGATCAAGAAACACAAGAAAGGCTGACTGAGAAACTATTCCAGATTAAAGGAGGCTAAAGATGCATGACATCTAAATGCAGTCAATGTGTGACCATAGATTTGATTTGAGAGCAGGAAAAAAACTTTATAAAGGATACTATTTGGGCATTTGATAAAATTTGAATATAGACTGGGCTAGATAATAATGTTTATCATTATTATATAACCATGGCTATATAAGAAAATGCCCTTGTCTTTAGAAAACATGCACTAAAGTTTTCAGGAATAAAAGGACCTAACATCTCCTACTTACTCTCAAGTGGTTGTGAGAGAGAGAGAGAGAATGACAAAGCAAATGTGGCAAAATATAAACAGTTGAATAAATGGTGAATTTGGGGAAAGTATAGGAGAATCATGTTTTTGTCAAATTTTTTATATACTTGAAATGATATAATGAAATTTCTAAAATGCCTTATATTTTACAAATGTGACTAAAATGACTCAGAAACAAAGAAACCCAACTAAGGCAAGGCATCACAGCCAAAAATTAAGTACCACATTAATATATGTCGTACTGTCAAAATATTTTTCTTATACTTCCATTGGGGACATACCCCACTTTGCTTCAAAATAGTTACTTGTATTTAACTAATATTTTTGTCCCATTACTTTTGACCCCTGTTTGATAGTTCATATTTCTGGTTTGTTTAGACATAATCTTGGATAGAGTGGCAAATCTGTTCCTTTTAATGAAAGGATGGACTGCAAAGTAGAGTAAGAAGTTTTTACTAATCATTTATGTTTGTTTATTTTTATTTATAACGGTGTATATGCAGCCTACGTCCTCTTTCTGTTTGTTTTTTTTTTTTTTTTTTTTTTAAGTTTATTTATTTGTTTTGAAAGAGAGCACAAATAGGGTAGGGGCAGAGAGAGAAGGAGACAGAATTCCAAGCAGGCTCCACATACTGTTAGTGCAGAGCCCAATATGGGGCCCGAACCCAAGGACCACGAGATCATGACCTGAGCTGAGATCAAGAGTTGGATGCTTAACTAACTGAGCCACCCAGGCTCTTTCTGTTTTAGGTGATTATCATCAAGTCTTGATTATGTATGAGTGAACTATGCTATTTCAGGTATTATCCAGGACTCTGTTTTCCTTCGCCCCACCCAGTCCATTGCATCTTGGCTTGGCCAGAGAATAGCTGTAGGCCAAATATGAAGGATGTTAAAAGTTTGAATTCATAATTTAATATACTTATCTTTTTTTCAATACTTTTTCACTCACTTGTTAAAAATGTGAGGTATAATTGACATATAACATCATCTTATTTTTAGGTGTACAACATAATGATAATTGTATACATTACAAAATGATCATATTTATGTTTTTGCATTCCATAAATTGATGTGGGTTTTTTTTAGGATGAATAATTTGGTGTTCTTGGGTTAGATGGTAAGGCAGAACTGGGAATTCCTTCTGATTATAGATGGAAAGAACCTCAGGTTTAAGCAGGTATTTTGGCTCTATTAACTGTGACTTGGAAGAAGAAGTCGTTTCTGTGTGTGTGTGTGTTTATTTTGAGAGAGAGAGCGAGCGAGTGAGCAGGACAGGGGCAGAGAAAGAGGGAAAGAGAAAATCCCAAGCAGTCTCTGTACTGTCAGCACAGAGCCTGACGTGGAGCTCAGTCCCACAAGCTGTGAGATCAAGAGTTGTATGCTTAACCAGCTGAGCCACTCAGGGGCCCCTGGAAGAAGTCATAAACAAGAGGCTCCAAATATTAGTCAATTGACTAAGGTAAACACTGCTTCTACCTTTCCTGTTGATAGAGACAAGTAGCTATATATAAAACTGAATCCTCCTTGTGGCCTACCCTGTGCCCCCCACTTACAGAAAGAAGGAGGGAATAAAAGGCCATCTTGCCTTAGAATAAAAACTTAGTCCCTTTATAATATGATTCTCTGCCCAGATCTCATGCACACATTAATTCAACTATGGTGCCATCCCATTACACTTAAAAAATGCTAGAAATTTTCCATGGCAGCTAGGATATATTCATTATCTATCCAGATGTTTTTATAGGCCACTTTAGATTGACTTCGGGTTATCATACTGTCAACACTCGTTTCCCTTGAGTCTTTGTTAAAGTTAACTGCATCATAGAATAACTTTCACATGAAGGTACTTAGTGACTATTAATGATGGTGTTTATGTTATATCTGTATGAGTCAGGATTGCAAAATGGTTAAGTGCTCAGACTCTGAAGCTAGATAGACCTGAGTTTAAAACTGGCTCTGCCACTTACTACTTGTGTGGCTTTAATAAACAAGTTCCTCATCTTTCCTTACTTTCCTCTTCTATAACATGGGATAAAATTATCCTCAACAACATGAAATGATACACGTAAAGCACTTAGCATGTAATGCCTGGCATTTTGTATGTGTTCTATAAATGTTAGCCATTGTTAATTATCATTGCTATTAATATGATCATTAGTGTAATTTCTTAGTAGTTAATTATTGTAAATCCCCCCTGAATTTGCTAATGTTTTCAGATGCCTTTCAAAGTCTACTGAATGAACGGTGACCAAGTAAGAAGCTCTATTGTTTTGCCAATTAGGGACTGACTACCTGTTCTGTCTTTTGCAAAGGACTGAACTTTAATCTCTAGTTTCTAGAACTCTGGACAATTTTAAGAAAATGAGGCTTTTCTTTCTTTCCTCCATAAATTGGACCAGAAGTGTATCAAAGCCCATAAAATCCATTACATTATCTGATGAAGTCTTCTTGCTGGATATAGCTGAAAAGATCTGGATCAAATGGATAAGGTCTATCTGTCACTTCTACAGTTCTTCAGAGTGTTTTAACTCGGGCTTGCTTTCTTCCTAGTTAATAGGGCTGTTCTAAGGATCAGATGATGTCATTCATACAAAAGGGCTTTCTAAACTGTAAAGCACTGTGATAATGTGAGGGATGATTGTTCAAAGGCCCCAACAACCTAAGTGATGTTAGAATCCAACCCTAGGAGATGCAATCTCCCCTCTTCCTGCCACTTCAGAAGTTCGCAGTAAATTATTTGAGCTCGAGAGGCTAGTGGCTAACTTAATGCAGTGATTATGAATCCCTTCTTCTTCTCTCACCCCCATATTTTCTCACAGAATGGGGTGCCAGATTCTGAGTCAGTCTTCGGGCCTGGACTTTGGGACACAGCATGGTAGGCAGAGTACTTCATAGGATCTGGGAATGAGGATTAGGAAGCATTTCTTTTATACCATTTTCCAGTCCCCTTCCTGGCAGCTCTTATCCTGGCAGCCCCCATAGATTAAATGGCATTTCAAAATTGAGTTCAGTGAGGATAAGACCCGATGAGGCTTCTGCCAAACTGGGCTGACAGACCTAAGTAATCAGTTGATAGTGTACGTGCACATGTGTGTGTATGTGTGTGTGTGTGTGTTTCTGGACTATTAGAGTTTTTTTTTTTTCTGTAGTGTATGAACAGCAAGCCTAGAATTATGTGTGAGATCATCATCATTATCATCAACCACAAATACAGAATGTTTGGTAAACACAGGACCCTCCAAGCTTTGGTGTTTGTTATGAACTGAATTGTGTACCCTGCCAATTCACGTGTTAAAATCCCAACCCTCAATGCCTTAGAATGTAATTGTATTTGGAGTTTGTTGGAACCCTAATAAAATTAATCCCCTTTCCCCACAACCTCGACCAAAACAAATGTATCCAAAACTTTTTCTCCCCGAATCACCTTTTTCTGAATTTGAAAGTCCTCCTATCCTTAGTCATTTCATCTTTTGCCTCATTTACATAGCTTTATTTGCTTTCTCAAGAGAAGGACAAAGGTAAGTGCTTACTTTTTAACTATGCCTATTTCTGCTTAATTGTGCTGTCATGAAGGACTTAAAAGAAACCACATTGGGACAGCGAGGACATGAATAGACGGTGCAGTTGGTAGAACAAGTTGGTGATCTCTCTCCTTGGAGAAAATCTGCAGTCCCAGCATTGTTTTGATTAGTATGGCTTCTGTCTTCCTCCCCTACCAAGAAGTTTGTCATTCATTGCTGCACTCTGGTCTTTTCATTGTATGTATTAAGATGTTTCCCCCATCTTAATCTGTAGATTATCAAGAACCCCTTGGAGAGCAAGTGCTATTGCATACTTGGTTTCTGCTTGCCTAATGGTATTACTTAAACAAGCAACTCTGGTTGAGTTTTGTTTTGTTTTGTTTTGTTTTAATCTTCTCTGTTCCTGTCATGTAAATATATTTTAGCTTGTTTATCAAAGTTGTTTGCAGATGAGTTTGTTCTGGAATGTACCTCATCAGGAATGATGAGGGAGCCCCAATTTGAACTTCAGACTAAAAGAAGCAACACTTTTTTTCTCATGTGCTGAAGAGCTTTGTCAGTTTGGTTTTTCTAAGATTTAAGTGAAATTTTTTCCTCCTTCAGTATGATTTGCCTTTTCAGCTGTTTAGCAGTTGTTCCTCTGGTTCTTTGTCCATTGTCACATGGGAACCAGTTCTACTTAGCCAAGAGCCAGTATGATTTCTTGCAAATCAAACCAGAGCACCTAAAAATAGCTTTTTACCCACATATTTTTCACCCAAAGTTTTTCAAAATACAGAAAATCTTAACAGCTAAACATTAAATCCTGCCGAAAATAAAAAGTTATAAAATGAACTGGAACACAATGTTTTGAAAAAGATAGAAATCAACCAGTTATCTAATTGTATTGAGCTTTTAGTGTTTTATAACTCAGCTTCGTTTTATTTTCTTTCATTGGGTGTTTCTAAAATAGTCTGTGTAAATGCTTAAGTCCTGGTGCTTATGTAAATCAGTACAAAGTCAGATTATCTCTAATTAGTTACCATTCTACTCTTAAATGTATATAAATTGGGGTGGAAAGTGTCTGACCTCAGAGTCAGATGTATTAGCGAGGAGTGGATTGAATCAAAGAGCTGGGAATTCTGGCCTTCACATAACTGGGGCTAGTCTCCAGGTTTCTTGTTTTATCTAGTGTTAAATGGAGATTGATGGTACTTCTCCCTTTCACTATCCCTACTGACCTGTACTGGGGAACAGAATAGATCAGGCTGCTTTGAAATCTCTGGAGGAAAAAGAATAGTGATAGTCCTGGTTTAGCAGTGCATAATTTAGCCAACGAAAGAACCACTCTTTCTTGCGAGGTCAGACTATTTTCTTCCTTTCAGAAACAAGTCAGGGTTGCCTGGGCCAAAATACATGTTCCTTTTGACCACACATTGGCAGGACAGGTATGTCTAGTTTTCTTCTAAATCATGGGTCTAGATTTTTTTCCAGCTAAGAAATCTTAAACCAAAAGAATTGCAAGGTCCTGTTCTTGACACTTGGTCTTTTTAGAAATTCAAACAACTTTGAATGAACAGTGTTCTTGAAGTCTCGTTGCCTTGTTGGTTCACAGGCTCTGAGCCTACAGATGAAAATGTAGCACAGTGGCAGAAGGATGTGTGTGTTTCTATGTGTGTAAATTCAACCTTTGGTACATTGAGATTATTTTACTAATGCCCCCTTTATAAAGTTCCCTAGGGTTTCCTGATGCCTAACAACCTTGTTGATTAGAAAGGTATGGAGAGTATGGGTCAGGGATCTGAGTAGTTTAAGATACTGCACCTATGGATATGTGTATCTGATATGGGTTATGGGGTAAGGAGAAGGACTTGCCTTTGGTATTTTCCTAGTTCTTTTGTTTTCTGTCCTACCTATAAACTCCCATTCTCCCTGTCCTTCTTATTGCCTAAGCATCCCGAGTTTTAAGGCAGGCTACTTGGGTTCTTTCTTCCTGGAAGAAATGAATCTTCTGATGTAAGTGATAGAAAAGTGTTAATGACTTTTTGTTTTACCTCTCCTGGGAGTATTTATGCTGTAAAGACATTATCTAGGCTGAGGACAGTAGTCCTCCTTCCTAAAGAAAAGGAGATATTTGGGAATAAGAAGATCTTTCTGACATGAATAGACATTTTTTCAAAGAAGACATACAGATGGCCAACAGACACATGAAAAGATACTCAGTATCACTAATCATCAAGAAAATGTGAAGTATCACTTCACACCTGTATGCAAGGCTAAAATAAAAAAGACAAGAGGGAGCACCTGGCTGGGACAGGCAGTAGAGCATGTGACTCTTAATCTCAGGGTTGTGAGTTCAAGCCCCATGCTGGGCATGGAGCCTATTTTTAAAAATAAATAAATGAATAAATAAAATAGACAAGAAATAACAAGTACTGTCAAGGATATGGAGAAAAAGGAATCCATATACACTGTTGATGAGAATATAAATTGGTGCAGCCACTATGGAAAACTGCATGGAGCTTCCCGAAAAAAATTAAAAATAGGAATATCATATGACCCAGTAATTCCACTTCTGGGTATTTCTTTGCCCAAAGAAAACAAAAACACTAATTCAAAAAGATCTATGCACCCTTGTGTTCATTGCAGCATATTAAGCAACCTAAGTATCCATAGATAGACAAGTGGATAAAGAAGTTGCGTATATATCAGGTGTGATATGCAATATCACATACACACATATACACAATACATGCATACACATACAGTGGAATATTAGCCATAAAAAAGAATGAAATGTTGCCATTTTGTGACACATGGATTAACCTAGAGGGTATTATGCTAAGTGAATTAAGTCAGAGAAAGACAAATACTGTATGATTTCAGTTATATGTGGAATGTGAAAAACAAAACAAAGCAGAAACAGACTCACAAATACAGAGAACAAACGGGTGTTTGCCAGAGAGGAAGTGGGGGTGGGGTGGGCAAAATAGGTAAAGGGGATTAAGAGGTATAGACTTCCAGCTATAAAATAAGTCACAGGATATAAGGTACAGCATAGGGAATATAGTTAATAATATTACAATAACATTGTATGGTTTCAGATGGTGAGCATTGAGCATTTCGGAATGTATGTAAGTGTTGAATTACTATGCTGTACACCTGAAACTAGTGTAATATTGTATGTCAACCATACTTCAATTTAAAAATAAATAAATTGGGGGAAAAGATCTTTCTGGCTTAAATTACACTATATGGGTATGATTTTCAAAAGTTGTCATATGAAAGTACAATTAAAATTCCTCCCAATAGCTCTAATCTCCTTGTCTATAAAAGTTTTTGCAGAGCTGCTGTGATTTAGTTAGATTAGCCAGTTTAAATTTCACTTCCTATTTCCATCTTGTGAAATTATTTATTTGTTTGTTTGTTTGTTTGTTTGTTTGTTTGTTTGTTTTTGAGAGAGAGCACAAGCTGGGGAGGGGCCAAGAGAGAGAGACAGACAGACAGAGAGTACCTGAAAGCAGTCTCCAGGCACTGAGCTGTCAGTGCACAGCCCTGTACAAGCCTCGAATCCACAAACTGTGAGATCATGACCTGAGCCAAAGTCAGATGCCCAACCAATTGAGCCACCCAGGTGCCCCCATCTTGTGGAAATATTTAAAAGATGGACCAAAACAAGGAGGAAAAAGTGAAGCAGCAGAGACCCAGATAATAGGTCTCTGAATGATTAAAATCTGATATTATTATATTTTAAAATGTTGCCACTTTTTTTTAACGTTTATTTATTTATTTATTTTTAATTTTTTTTTTTAATGTTTATTTATTTTTGAGAGAAAGAGACAGAGAGAGACAGAGCTGGGGAGGAACAGAGAGAGAGGGAGACACAGAATCCTAAACAGGCGTCAGGCTCTGAGCTGTCAGCAAAGAGCCCGACGCGGGGCTCGAACTCACAAACCGCGAGATCATGACCTGAGCTGAAGCCGGACACTCAACCGACTGAGCCACCCAGGTGCCCCATTATTTATTTATTTTGAGAGAGAGGGATAGCGAGCAGGGGAGAGATAGAGAGGAAGACAGAGAATCTCAAGCAGGCTCTGCATGGCCAATGTGGAGCCCAAATGCGGGGTTCGAACTCACACAGTGAGCTCAAACTCACAAACAGATCATGACCTGAGCAGAAATCAGGAGTTGGATGCATAACTGACTGAGCCATCCAGGTGTCTAAAATGTTGCCACTTTATATAAAACATGTGTATGCCACTTGGAAAGTTGAAGTTAGGTGCCTTAGATTTGTTTAGCAGTAACTTTGGTCAGTGATAGATCCGAAACATTCTACATACCCAATTAATGTCTCTTTTCTCCTTTGAGTTGCTAGTTAACTAATGAAGAGTTCATGTTTTCTTAATATAATAAGAATTAGTGGGAGTTGTCAGGCTGTCCTCACAAAAGTCCTTTGAAATGCCTGAATGACAACCCCAGAAAACCCAGTGTTTATTGTCTGGTGATGGTTAATGCTTTTATGATACACTAGTAATACTCTGTCCTCTTCTAGGAGATTGTGGGAATATGGATAAGCACTTCCTCTTAGGAACTGCTTTGCCTCTGAAAGCACCTGGTATGTCCTGAGGCACTGCTCTATTCATTTATTAGAGTGAATTATTTTAGTTCTTGGAGACCCTGTCTTAGTCCCACATAGCTCTTAGCACATATGGACACCTATTGAGTTTGGCATGAGTCATTTTCATTTAGAGGCTCCATCATTAAGTTGCAGTCTAAATTTCATCTTTTTTTCATCCCCAGTAGGATGATTCACTTTGTGATTTGCAGGACATTTTTTTTTCCTTTTTGAAAATTGCGTTAGCAGGCTCTTTACACAGTAGCTGTAGAACTTGTTAGCTATTGTATTTGAAATGAGGATTTCCTCATGATAAAAATGGCCTGAGTAGGGACCATTGTATGTAATATATATTGCTAAAGATTTTTGTTTAAAAAAAAATTATAGGGGCTCCTGTGTGGCTCAGTCAATATAGTGGCCAACTCTTGATCTCCGTTCAGATCTTGATCTCAGGGTCGTAAGTTCAAGCCCCACACTGGGCTTCGCACTGGGCATGAAGCCTGCTTAAAAAAAAAAGAAAAGGAAAGGAAAGGAAGAGAAAATAAATAAAAGATTATAAGTCACAAGTTTAAAAAAAAAGATGATAAATCACAAGTTTTCTTTTTTGAAGTATTTTCTTTAAGCTACAGCATAAACTATCCATTGTTTTAGATATAGAGTATAAGAGCAGGTTGTAGCAATGAGCCCATGTTTCTGAAATCAAGACCCTTGATGCAAATTCTTTTTTTTTTTAATGCTTTTTTATTTTGAGAGAGAGAGAGAGCTGGGAATGGGCAGAGAGAGAGGGAGAGAGAGAGAATCCCAAGTGGGCTCCACGTTGTCAACATAGAGCCTGATATGGAGCTCAGACTCACAAACCGTGAGATCATGACCTGAGCTGAAACCAAGAGTCAGACACTTAGCTGAATGAGCCATCCAAGTGCCCCTAGACTACATATTCTTAATAATGATGTGCTTGCTTATTCATCTGCTAACTGCTTTCTGATTCCACCACATGCTGTATCTACACTCTACTGAAACACAGCAGGTTCTAACTCTTGACTCAGATACTTAAATATAGGAGTTTAGTCTTACCATCTCTCATTATTATAACCAGTTGGGCCCAGGTCAGGGTGGATGACCTTGAAAAAGAAATCAGGGGCACCTGGGTAACTCAGTCAGTTGAGCCACCAACTCTTGATTTAGGCCTGGGTTGTGATCCTAGGGTCATGGGATTGAGCTCCAAGTCGGGCTCCGTGCTGAGCATGGAGCCTGCTTAAGATTCTCTCTCCCTCCCTCTCTCTCCCCTCCCCCTTCTTTGCTTGTGCATACTTTCTCTCTAAAATTAAAAAAAATCAGATGTTTCAAATTGTCCTTATACTGTCTGTCTCTGGCTTGATACGCATCATTTGCATTACAGATATCTACAGATATATCTGCATATACAGATATCTTCAAGTGCATTAGATATATTTTCTGTAGGGTACCCCCAGCCAAATGCAAAATTTGAACAAAGCCCCTTAAGCCCCAATTTAAAAGCCCTTGAATACCTGATAAAATATTTTGATAGCATAACTAGATGAAGCTAAGCCTTGATAATAGTTTCAGATAAACTGTGTCTTCAAGAGTCATAAATGGTTATATGTGTCTTTCTAACATGTTAATGTGTATTGTTTCAAGCGGGGAGAGGTGAAGATTGGGAGTGGTTGGAAAATTTAACTTTGGACTCTGTTTATCTAGCCTGCTAGATTCTGTAGTATTTGATTATCCTTGAAAATAAACAGCTTCACTGATATTTAGATGTCTGTCATAGATAATTTGAGTACTGAAATCTACAACAAATTAATGACCCCTCATCAAAAAAGATCCTGGCTTTTATTAATGAACTCTGTTCAAGTATTCCTATCTCTGTGATCAAAGTCCTTGATAATTTCTTCCCATATAAATTGAAAACCAGGTGAATTTATTATAGTAAATGACTTTCAATGAGGTTAAAACATGGGTGCATCATCTTCTGCCAATTTCCTGAATATATATGTTAGACTGGTAAATATTACTTTCTAGACTATTATTTCAAAGGCCAAATGTTCAAAAATGTTTTAAAGGCACGCTAAAGATCTCGGTAAAACTGAATGAAGAATAAAGGCTTTCAAATCTGAGACCGGTTCTTAATTTAGCTAACTGGATAGTCTAATTTGCCATAAATTTGCTCTTCTTTCCAAAAGGAGATGACCCTTCCTGCAGCTCCTCAACACAAAGAGCATCTTTCTTTTCTCTAAATTGGTTTTTGCTTTCCACTAAATGAAAACCTGGCAGTGTCTTTTTTCTTTCTTTTTTAATTTTAAACCTGACGGTTTCTAAGTTCATGTACTATTCCCCTCTACTATCCAAATACGTGTTTGAGGAAAAGGTTCCCTGTAGTCAGGGAAAGCCTTTCCTCCCTTTGGAAACTTTTCATCTGAGAGACCCTTTCTTTCCCTCTGTACTTGTTTCTCCTGGGGGAATAAACAACACAGCAGCCTAGCAACAGCACAGGGACTTTCCCAAAATCAGCTCCTGAAAGTTCTTCTGGCTATTGACAGAGTAACTTGCTCCTACTGAAAAGGCTTGTTGCTCTTCCTCTTACCTTCCACTTTGGGGATAGAGATGGGAAATACCATGTATTTAGAGAGGAAAATGTAAAGAAAAGAGCATTGATCTGGTTGGTGGCTCTTCCATCAACAGAGGGACAATAGACATGTCATTTACCATGCGGAGGGCCTCAATTTCATTATCTAAAAAACAAGGTAGTTGAATTATATGATCTCTGAGAATTCATACTGCTTTAAAATATATGATTATTGTTCTGAGACATCTGGGTGGCCTAGTTGGTTGAGCACCTGACTCTTGATTTAGGTTCAGATCATGATCCCAGGGTCGTGGGATCAAGCCCCATTTTGGGATTCTCTCTCTCTCTCTCTCTCTCTCTCTCTCTCTCTCTCTCTCCAAAATTAAAACAAAACAAAACATGATTATTGTTCATAAGGATCTTAAAGATAATCACTCTTGGATACATATAATTTGCCGCTGTTGCTTGAGATAATTTGTTCAAAGTATTCACTGTACATGAAATTTCTGTCACCACACTTCAGAGGCCTTTTTCTTTGATATCTGCCTAATCTAGGTTGATTGACTGGTCCTAACAGTGTGTGCCGGGAATGTGTTTGATGGAAATCTTGGAGAGTTGGCTTGCAGCAAGTGGAAAGGCCTCAGAAGTGTTTATGGCTGTTTCAAGACCTGGTTATCTTCAAAGGATCTGGTTGATATTTCCCAAGCAACTTGGTCACAACTTGTCATAATTGCTAGTATAACCACTAAATCCAAAGTAGCTCAATTATCAGGCTAACACAGAGCCAATCCAGACCTTCCTTCTATTGTTATACTACTGGGTGCTATGGAGACAGTATGGACTTTGGAGTCAGCCAGAGCTAAGAGTTCACAGTCCGACTCTGCCCTTTTCTGATTCTGTGATACAGCTTAACCACTGTGTGCCTCAGTGTCCTCATTTATAAGTACTTAAGTACTTACCTTAAAAATTGTTTTGGGATCCGGGCGCTCAGGGTGGCTCAGGCAGTTAAACATGACTTCGGCTCAGGTCATGATCGTGCAATTAGTGAGTTTGAGCCCTGTGTTGGGCTTTGTACTGACAGCTCAGAGCGTGGAGCCTGCCACAGATCTGTGTCTCCCTCTCTCTCTTCCCCTCCCGCCCCCCTGCACTCTGTCTCTCTCAAAAATAAATAAACATTAAAAAAAATTGTTATGGGATGGAACGTGATGACTGAAGAGCTTCTCACATGCCACATAATGAGAACACCTAACATTTGTATATCTCTTTACCATTTATGAAACACCTAATAGAAGTAGTTTTATTTAGGGAACTAAATATGTGGATTTGATTTGCTGGATAATATATCATTTAGGTATTGAGACCTGAGTCAGGCTTGCTAGGTAGGGGGCCTGGGCCTTTGGAACTGGGTCAGCCCAGATCCAGAGCCTTGGCTATCTTGAGGGTCTTTTATAAAACATCCTTTTGTGTTTTCCAGGAATCTGAATTTCTGTGTTTGGAATTTGATGAAGTCAAGGTCAATCAAGTCCTAAAGAAGCTGTCAGAGGTAGAAGAAAGTATCAGCACACTGATGCAGCCAGCCTAGCTGAAGATGGAGTTGTTGAAGCAAAGGTGTTCATGATCCCTCCCCAGTGAGCTGGGGTGTTTTGTTGTTGTTTTGTCGTTGTTTTTTAAAATCTTATTCCCCCATTAGTATTAAATCCTCAAATTCAAATCTTGCCTGTCTCTGCTTGCTGGGGTTTCTTTCCTTCCCTCTTTCATTCACTCTTACAGCTGTACTGTGTGCAGAGGTTCTTATACTTCAGCATGCACAGGTGTTTATAACAGCATTTATTTATTTATTTTTAGGATTTTAATTTTAAGTAATCTCTACACCCACCGTGGGGCTTGAACTCACAACCCTGAGATCAAGAGTCACATACCCCACTGACTGAGCCAGCCAGGCGCCCCATCATAAAAGCATTTTAAAAAGGAGGCTTCCAGGACCATATCCCTAGACTTGAAATCAGTAGAGAATAAGTGGAGTCAACTTTAGAAACCCTTGCTGTGGTAGTTTGTTCCTAGGGTAGGATTTTAGGAATTTATACATAATAAATCAGGTAAGAGTTAGAAAAAGGGGAAGAGGGGCGCCTGGGTGGCTCAGTCGGTTAAGCGGCTGACTTCAGCTCAGGTCATGATCTCACGGTCCGTGAGTTCCAGCCCCGCATCGGGCTCTGTGCTGACCGCTCAGAGCCTGGAGCCTGTTTCGGATTCTGTGTCTCCCTCTCTCTGCCCCTCCCCCGTTCATGCTCTGTCTCTCTCTGTCTCAAAAGTAAATAAACGTTAAAAAAAAAAAAAAAAGAAAAAGGGGAAGAGAACATTTTCCTCATGCAAATACAAGGCTGACCATAAGCCATGTGTCTTGAGCTAAGACTTAGAGGAGCCTGCCTACCCTAGAAAAGGTTTACTGACCCTAGTAAAACCTGTGATGCTCCTGGAACTGATACCGGCATTTGGATTAGTTCTCCCCAAATCTGGGAGGTCTGTTTTGATCTGAGCTACTTGGGCTTTTCTGGAACCTAGAACTAAATGGTCCTTGTCACAAAGGGACTCCCTTCACTTACCTCAAGTGAAGATTGTAAGAAGGGAAGAATATCTGCTGAGCTGATGTAAGGTCTTTTATATCAGAAGATTTTACTTGGGTCATCAAATAAAACCTCTTCAAGAAAATTTCAAAAACAAAAATTTCTTCAAGAAAACTAGTGTAGGGGTGCCTGCCTGGCTCAGTCAGGAGAGCATGTGACTCTTGATCTCAGGGTTGTGGGTGTAGAGATTACTTTAAAAATAAATAAAAATTTAAAAAATAAGAATAAATAAATAATAAAAAAGAAAACTAGTATAAAAATTAGATCCTTGTAGAGAAGTTATACCAAACACCAAGAATATTCTAAAAGAAGGAACCTGTCAACCAGTGTATTGAGGCCCTTGTTTAACAGGTTTTATCAAATCTGATACTGATAACATTTAGAAAGCTCAGTCAGTTGGCTTTGAGATGTACTGTGTTCAAAAAAATGTAGTTCCCCTTGGTCAGTGGTTACAGCATATGTCAGTTCTAATGAGTTTATTGTTTATTCTAGGGCAGGAGTAAGTTCGCTTCTGTTAAACATTTTCTCTCTCCTAAATCAGTTTGCAGACATTTTAGGAGCCCTTCCAACACCTGAGCTGAAAATATTGGCTTCCTCTCTGATTAAAACCATCCCAGCAGTTAGCAAACAATGACCAGAGGTTTTAAATGTAGCTCCTGTAGATGCTTGAGAAAACATCTTGAAACAGTATGGTAAATAGATTCAGAGAAGGTGTGCGGTTTGGCCAAAGAATTATTAAAACTTGCTTTCTGTTTCTAGGGCTACTGTCATGTGATCTAGGAGAATTTAGATATAATGTCTCCTGATATAAAATGGAAGAAAAGAGCATCCCATCATATAATGGGATTCCAGATGTCACTGGCAGGAAGAACTGTAGCTGCCGCATTAGTATTGACTCACATATCCAATGGAAGTCTGTGAAAGCCTACAAGCACAGTTCTTGGGCACACAGGGAGAGGAAATTGCTGTTATGGTTTGAAGCTCTGTTTAGGTCATCTTATGAAATTAATAGCCACAAAAGTGGACATGAGCTTTTTATTACACCCCTAAATCCTAGGTCATTAGAAAATTTGTTAATGTATATTGAGTTTTTCATAATAATAATAGTAGTAGTAGTAGTAAAAGAAATTGGTTGGTAAAGGTGGTCCCCATATTTAACTAAACACTTTGGAATACAAGTGTTTTAAGCAGGGTGTGTTTGTGTGTGTTATATTTACTGGTGATACTTAAATACCTGATTACCAAAGGAATACATGTCTATTATAGTCTATTGTGAGAACACATAACACGCCTTGGACAGTTAGATGACCTATCAGCCTAACCTACAGAGATAACAGAAAAGAAGGCTGGTATTAGGAAAAGAGTTGCCTTTCCTTGAATAAATTCCTGGAAGTGGAACACATGTTTTTTAAGACTTTCATGAGCATTACCTAATTGTTCTACAGAAAGGTTATATCAGTTTATATTACCTTTAAGAAAGTATGAAGGTAAATCACTCTCTTTGTTGCCTAATTGGATATTATGTTTTTGTTTTTTTTTTAATTTGGGGGCACTAACTCGTTTTTGTAAAATTTTGAAAGGGACACTTAACTTAAACCAGGACATCTCCCTGGGAGTAGTGCAAGAATGGAGAAAGGACCAGGGAAGGAGGAAACTGACATACAAGTCCCAGCAGATGCCACTAGATTTCCTACTTCTGTAATCCTAGGTTAAAATCACTTTGAGTTCAAGAAATGTGGGGCAAAATAAATATAGTCCTTATCCTGAATTAGGCTTTATATAAGTTGTCCCTGCTTGAGCAATAAACACTCTAACTTCAGTCTGTTTAGAAACAGTCCAGGCAAGCCAAAAGTTGCTTTTAAAATGGAGTAAGAAAGAAACTTCAGACTTCAGTAGTTCCATGTTGATAGCAACGAAAGATTTGGCTTTAATCTCAGGCCTGGATTTTCTTGGAAGCTCTGGTTTCTGTTGGCTTCATCAGTGAAGGTTTGAATTTCACCATTATATCCTCCCTTTTCCTTTATTTAACCTCTCTTCCCCTGGTATTATTTTTCTTTAGTTCCCATTATTTATTTCACTCATCCTGTCCACCTTCTTCCCCTCTGGCAACTACTGGTTTGTTCTCTGTATTCAAGAATCTATTTTTTTTTTTGTCTTTTTTCCTTGTTTGTTCATTTGTTTTATTAAATTCTGCATGTGAGTGAAATTATTTGGTATTTTGTTTGTCTGTCTGACTTACTTCACTTAGCACAATACTGTCTAGGTCCATCCATATTGCTGCAAACATCAAGACTTCATTCTTTTTTATGGTTGAGTAATATTCCTGTGTGTGTGTGTGTGTGTGTGTGTGTGTGTTTGTGTATGTGTATGTGTGTGTACACCACATCTTCTTTATCCATTCATCTATGGATGGGCACTCGGGTTTCTTCCATACCTTGGCTATTGTAAATAATGCTGCAGTAAACTTAAGCGTGCATATATCTTTTTGAATTAGTATTTCATTTTCTTTGGGTAAATATTTAGTAGTGAATTACTGGATCATATGGTAATTCTGTTTTTAATTTTTTGAGGAAACTCCATACTGGCTTTTCCATAGTGGCTACACCAGTTGGCATTCTCACCAAAAGTGCACAAGGTTTCCCTCTTCTCCATACTCTTGCCAACATTTGTTATTTCTTGTCTTTTTGATTTTAGCCTTTCAGATATGTGTGATGTGATATCTCATTGTAGTTTCGATTTGCATTTCCCTGATGACTAATGATGCTTAGCACCTTTTCATGTGTCTGCTGACCAATTGTATATCTTTTTTGGAAAAATGTCTTTTCGGTTCTCTGCCCATTTTGATTGGATTATTTGGTGGTTTGTTTTTTTTTTGTTTTTGTCTTTAATCATGATCCAAAAAGAACAATAGCATTTTAAACTTCATTTAATTTTGTCTCTCTCAAATGTAAGAAGGTGGTGAAAAGCAAAGGATGGACATTGAGTATCTGAAATCTTAAATAGCTGACGTGGTGTCAAGCCAGTAGTTACTGAAATTCTTTTTTCAGACCTGAGTGAAAATTTGGAAAACAATATAAATAAACATTTGAGGAAATTAAATGTTAAACAGATGTTAGAAAATAATGTTTTCAGAAGTGCACAATAAATATCTAGACCGGTGAAGGGGCAAGGAGAAAGAAGGAAGCCTTCTAGAGTCAGCTCAAAAGTAATGGATATTTTCCTAGAAGAACAGGGTACTAGAAGTGATGGGTCTCATAGGACAATTGCTACCTTATAATTTTAGCTGCACAACTTTGCAGCCAAAGTTTTCAATATTTTATATGGCGATTTAGCTAGCAGAAGGAAAAACTCAAATAGAACATAATTAGTGTGCACTTACCTCTAGTTGCAAAGTATACAGTTTTTTACTTCAGAATTTGAGAAGTAGCATTTTTATCTAAGTGCAATCAGTTCTCCCTTATGTGGGGATGGCCATGATTGTCATATCATCATGACTGAATGTAACACTGAAGTAACCTTTGTTATAGAGGAACTTGCCTGGACCTGCTTCCTGTCAGATAAATGGTGCCAACTGATATCTTGCAAGTTCAGTACAAATATCAGAATAAAATAATGAACCTGTACATGATCACAGAGCAAAATATGAGTATTTATATCATTTACTCACCAAGAACTATGATTAGGGTTTTTGTTTCTCTTTTACCTACTCTTGGCTAGTTTTTCTTTCTTTCTTTCTTTCTTTCTTTCTTTCTTTCTTTCTTTCTTTCTTTCTTTCTTTCTTTCTTCTTCTTTCTTTCTTTCTTTCTTTCTTTCTTTCTTTCTTTCTTTCTTTCCTTTCCTTTCCTTTCCTTTCCTTTCCTTTCCTTTCCTTTCCTTTCTTTCCTTTCTTTTTTAAGTAGTCTTCATGCTCAATGTAGGGCTTGAAACCATGACCCTGAGATTGAGAGTTGCATGCTCTACAGACCAAACCAGCCAGGTGCCCCTTGGGTAGTTTTCTGTTTCAAGTACTGTTTATTCATTGGAGGCAGAAAGAGGAGAAATGGAAGGGGGAGGGGTGTAGGGGGGTTTGAAATGGATTACACAAATGCAATTAGAGATTAAACTATTAGTTTAAAAGAAATTTAGGCTGAAAAATGAAATAGTTAAAATCCTTAATACTGGTTTTATATTAAAGAAATAAAAATAAATTTGGGGATTTTATGATTCATAAATTATGGCTATTTTTAGAATCAATGTTAAGATTTAGCACTGGTCTCAAAATGACTGGGAAGCTTTTGGTAGAAGCAATTTTTCATCTTTATAAAGGGGGAAACATCTGGACAGATGGCAGAGGACTTATACAAGGCCATGGTCAGGAAGAGACCTCAGGGTACTATCTTCCATCTCCATATTCTACATGCCAAACCCTCCAAAAGAATAATATGTGCTTGAAAAAAATACCTGTGTCCTTGCTCATTGTGTTTAGATAATGACAGTTCCTACAGTGATGTCTTTTGTATGCAGATATGACCTAGGGGATGTGAGGTCCTATGTCATTTGTAGCCAGCATGCATGTCAGACATGTCTCTGCGCTGAGGCTGCTGAGGCTCTTTGTAGAGCCTAATGATGTTTCTGATGACCTCGGCCTCACTGCCCACTCACTGCCACTCATTTTTAGGTGCAATGTGCAAGATGAGGCTTTTGCCACTTGAGGCTTCCTGCCTGTCTGCAGCACCCAGGTAGGCAGCAGATTATCTTTATTCCCCGCTGGACAACCATAACCCAAACTTGCTAAATATAACATAACTCTTGGCCATTAATTCATTCTCACTATGTGTGTAGTGATCTGTAGTAGCTACTTCCTCATTATGGTTTTTCAACACAGTCTACCCATGGTGTGGTATAACAGAGTTCAAATTTTTTTTTTAACATTTTAATTACAAAAGTAATACATGCTCGGGGCGCCTGGGTGGCTCAGTTGAGCGCCTGACTTTGGCTCAGGTCATGATCTTGTGCTTCTTGAGTTCAAGCTCTGTGCTGACACCTCAGAGCCTGGAGCTGCTTCGGATTCTGTGTCTCCTCTCTGTCCCTCCCCTGCTTGTGCTCTGTCTCTCTCTCAAAAATAAATAAACATTTAAAAAAAAGCAATACATGCTCATTTAAAAAGTTATTCATAATAATTGAATTAGTGCAGAATTGTATGGAGCTTTCTGCTTTTTAAAAACCTCTCTCCCAGGGTACCTGGCTGGCAACTCTTGATCTCAGGGTTGTAAGCCCCACATTGAGTGTAAAGATTACTTAAAAATAAAAATCTTAAAAAAAATAAAATAAAAATAAAAAGTCTTCCCCCTAGAAGTAGGTGTTGTTAACAGTTTGGTGTGTTTCCTTTCAGATACACTCTATGCACACAAAAATATTTTATTAGTTACATTTTCAAAACATCATTTTATTTTTTTATTTTTTTTAATTAAAAATTTTTTTTTAACGTTTATTTATTTTTGAGACAGAGAGAGAGCATGAACGGGGGAGGGTCACAGAGAGAGGGAGACACAGAATCTGAAACAGGCTCCAGGCTCTGAGCTGTCAGCACAGAGCCCGACGCGGGGCTCGAACCCACGGACCGTGAGATCATGACCTGAGCCAAAGTCGGACGCTTAACCGACCGAACCACCCAGGCGCCCCATCAAAGCATCATTTTAGACAACAGGAATCACAGCTGAAAGATACAATAACAGAAATGAAAAAACACTACAGGGAATAAGGAGCCAGTTAGATGATAGAGAAAATGGATCGGTGATCTGGAAGACAGGGTAATGGAAATCTCCCAAAGTGACCAGCAAAAAGAAATGAGAATTTTTAAATTTTTTTAAACGTTTATTTATTTTTGAGACAGAGACAGAGCATGAACGGGAGAGGGTCAGAGAGAGAGGGAGACACAGAATCTGAAACAGGCTCCAGGCTCTGAGCTGTCAGCACAGAGCCTGACATGGGGCTTGAACTCATGGACTATGAGATCATGACCCGAGCTGAAGTCGGACGCTCAACTGACTGAGCCACCCAGGCACCCCAAGAAATGAGAATTTTTAAAAATGAGGGTAAGTTTAAGGGACTTCTGCAACAACATCAAGCATACTAACATTTGAATTATTGGGGTCCCAGAGGGAAAAGAGAAAGAAACAGGCAGAAAACTTACTTGAAGAAATAATAGCTGAAAACTTTTCTAACCTGGGGAAGGAAACAGACATTCAGGTCCAAGAGGCACTGGGTCTCAAACAAGATGAACCCAAAGAGATCCATACCAAAATACATTATAATTAAAATACAAAAATAAAATACAAAGAATCTTCCCTTAAAAGCAGTAAGAGAAAAGCGATTAGTTACATATGAGGGAGTTCCCATAAGATGATAAGCTGATTTTTCAGCAGCAACTTTGTAGCCAGAAGGGGGTAGCACAATGTATTCAAAGTGCTGAAAGGAAAAAACTTGGGACCAGGAATACTCTACCTGGCCAAGTTTATTATTCATACTGAAGAGGAGATAGAGAGTCCCAGACAAACAAAAGCTTAAAGAGTTCATCACCACTAAACTGGCTTTACAAGAAACACTAAAAGAACTTCTTTAAGCAAAAAACAAAAGGCTAGAAATAAGAAAATACATAAAAGAAAAAAAATCTCGGGTAAAGGCAAACATATAGCAATGGTAGTGGATCAACCATTTATAAAACTAGTTTGAAGGTTGAAAGACAAAAGTAGTGTAACCAACTATATGTAAATAATTAGTTAAGGCACACAAAAGATGTAAAGTATATCAAAAACATAAAATGGGAATAAAATGTAGTGAGTTTGGAATGTGTTTGAATTTAAGTGACCACCAACTTAAAAGAGACTGGTATGTATGTATATGTATATACATATATGTGTATATGTATATACATATGTGTATATGTACATACATACATGTATATATACATGTGTGTACATATGTATATATACATGTCTGTGTATATACATATGTTTCTATATGTATGTATATGGGGTTTTTTTGTGTGAATTTCATGGTAACCAAAAACCTATAATAGATATACAAAAAATAAAGAGAAAGGAATCCAAACTTAACACTAAAGATAAAGTCATTAAATCACAAGGAAATCAAGCAAGAGAAGATGAAAAGAACAGAGAAGAACTATAAAAACAACTAGAAAACAATTAACAGAATGACAATAAATGCATACCTATCAATAATTA
Source organism: Panthera tigris (assembly GCF_018350195.1). Lineage (NCBI taxonomy): Eukaryota > Metazoa > Chordata > Mammalia > Carnivora > Felidae > Panthera > Panthera tigris. Next base: position 79,520,678 of record NC_056662.1, read on the forward strand.
AATGGAAGCAGACTAAATGCTTAAAAGACAAAGAATGGCTGAATGGATAAAATACAAGACCCATCTATCTGCTACCTACAAAAGACTCACTTCAGATCTAAAGACACACAAAGGCTGAAAGTGATATTCCTTGCAAATGGAAATGAAAAGAAAGCTGGGGTAGCAATACTTTTTTCACAAATGGACTTTAAAATAACAATGCCTATAACAAGAGATTAAGAAGGGCATCACATTATGATAAAGGGATCAATCCATCAAGAAGATAAAACTCTTGTAACTATATCTGCACCCAATATAAGGAGCACCTAAATATATATAGCAAATATTAACAGACAAAAAGGGAGAAATTGACAGTAATATCATAATAGTATGGAACTTTAACTCCCTACATATATCAGTGAGTAGATCATCCAGACAGAATTGTGAAGGATAGAGAATATGTCTTTGGATCTGGAAGTGGAAAGGAAACACATTTCCAGGAATGAGTGAGATCACACCTCTATGTAGAAAGGGTCTTTCTTTTTTTTTTTTTTTTTTTTTTTTTTTTTTGTGGATGTTTACAAACCTGGATCATATCTGGCTCATCATCTGGGCCTCAGGTCCTTGGTGATGAGCATTATAAATGGAGAGCTGAGAAAAGGGAGATGAATGCGTTGTGTTCCCATGGAAGACAAACAAAGCTAAACATAGCCAAGTAAGAGAATATATGACTGCTAACAGACATGGGACTGTGCAAGTGAACAAATCCCAAAGCTCACTCCCTCCTTAGGGAGTTGAAGTCAGAAGCAGTTTCTGTAGCATCCCTAGCAGAGTTGTGGATCCATTCTGGCTTGATTGGGAAGGGAGGTGAGGTCTGTTGTTCTTCAAGCTGTGCTTACCTGCCCTCTGAAGTGAACCCCAAGGACCTAAATTCTGGAAAGGGAAGGAAAATGGAGGAGAATGTTGTTGGAGAGGAAAAATTTTTCTCCACTATTCAAGATTGTTTTGGCTGGTCTAAGAATTAAATTGACATGAGATATGAACAAGAGAAAATCAAATTTAACTATGTATGTATGGGGGTTCCATAAGAATATGAGGTCCATAGGTAGACAAATGAGGCTTATATGCCATTCTGAACTACGGAGAATGGGATAGGGGTCTGGGACTTCAAAGAGAAGGAAGACAATTCACAGGAAGATGAAAAAGAGTAAATGTTTGGGAAACAAATGTTTGCTGGGGCATACAGGAACAGTGGGCCCCAGAGAGGAATTTTAACAGACTGCTATGTTCCTCCCTGTCCACCACTCCTAGTTCATATTATGCTGTGCTTATCTATGGTGATAGCTCCCTTCCTGGAGGAGGTCCTCCATCTAAATTGTTCTAGGCAGACTGAGGAAGGTCAAAGATTCTTCCTGAGCCTTACGTTTCTTAAAAATAATCAGCCTAAAACCCACATGCCAAAGAGACACATTTTCCTTCCCTACAGTACTGCCTTTGAAAATTCTCCAAGAAGTTTCACAGTCCGCAAGTTGAGTTGTAGATTGTTTTATCTTACTGAGTTGGTTTTTCATTCCTGAGCATAGGTCACTTCAGTTAAACTCATTTCAGCAGGCTGTGGTGCAGGTATACTTCCAAAGCAGGCCTGTGGTTCAAGCAATCAGGTATTAAATAAGAGGCATTTCTAAGGAAATAAAAAAAAAAGGTCAATGGTTGGAGCAAATTATAAACCCAGTTTCTGAGTTATGAAAGCAGCCAATTTAAAAGATTTTTAGGGGCACCTGGCTGGCTCAGTCAGTGGAGCATGTGACTCTTGATCTTAGGGTTGTGAATTCAAGCCCCACGTTGGGGTAGAGCCTACTTAAAAATAAAAATAAATAATAATACGAAATGTTTAGATGTCTGACTTGAGAAATCTTTAGGTGGAATGAAGGCAGGCAGTGGCAATCTGATAGATTTTCTTGGTTTGCAGTTTGAAGGTCTCTGATGATCATTCTGAGTGGCCACACAGCAATTGGCACAAGTGTTATCCATACATGAAATACATGAGCTGTTGTAGTGATTTCTGGAAGTTTATATCAGGTCACTTATATTCAGTTTATAGGGCTTCAGGGAAAAGCACACTTTTAATTTTCAATGATTCCATGTCAGGCGGGCAAGAAATATTGGAAACGTTATTTTGGAGGGTTGTAGCCAGACATTAGAGGAAGCAAAGAATTTGGGATTTAGTCCAGTTTACAATGAACAGTATTACAATCTAATATCCACAAAGGTATGCTATTGAAACAATTTTTTTCTCTCAACAGTCACCCTCATTTCTACCAAAGATAGCCAAATTAAGACTAATTTATTTGCAAAATAAGCCTTGTTCCAATAAACTTGGCCTGATTATTTGCAAAAATTCAACAGGAATAGCAATTTATCATATAGGTTCTTTTAAATCTGCTTTGCTGGTACCTTTCACAAGAAGTCCCCAGATTGAACTTTTAGCTGCCAAATAACTTGTCATTAGAACTTTGCTTTCAATACCTATAGCTTTGGGTTACTTTATCTCTTCTCAAGGTCCCTAAAATATCCTGAGGTTCCTGCATCTGCCAGGAATTAACCTTTTTTACTCACTTGGTAGGGCTGCTGGGAACACTGTAAGCAAGGTATCGGCTGATATTTCCAAGGGGCTTTGTTGGTTTTCTAAAGTCAACCTTAGTTTCTTAAATTTGTGTGGTCATATATGAATCTGTGTATATCTCTGAAATATGACATTCCATTCAAAGCCTTGGTAATGTAACCAGTGTTGCCAGTTGTGTCCTGTTACAAGGAGAACAGATTCTTACTGAACTGATGCAAATAAACATGTTACCATAAGGGTAAGAATATTCATTAAGAGTTTTTGAATTCCAAAGGAATCCAATAGGGAGAAAAAGATAAATGTTTCAGTTCTGCTTACAAAGGTATAATTTACCAAGTTGTGTAAGGCATGGTTAGATTAAGAGGAAATGTTTCCTTTTTCTGGAAAACTGAAAGAACCAGCGCCTGGGTGGCTCAGTCAGTTAAGTGTCCGACTTTGGCTCATGTCATGATCTTGAATCGATCACGAATTCGAGCCCCACGTCAGCTTTGCTGACAGCTCAGATCGTGGAGTCTGCTTTGGATTCTTTTTCTCCCTCTCTGCTCTTCCCCCTCTCACACTCTGTCTCTCTCTCAAAAATAAACAAACATTAAAAAAATTATAATAATAAAGAACCAGCAGTATTACAAACAAAAATTGATAAAAATTATATCCATTTTCCTCTGTTTATTCAGTTCCGTGAAATTCATTTTTTGTTCTCCTTGAACAAGTTCCATTTTCTCTATTATTTCTGGAAATTTTTGTTGAGTTCAGATTTATGATCTTAAAGTTACCAGAAATCCAATAGAAGCATTTTTGCAGAAACACTTTTGTAAAAGCATTAGAGCAAAAGAACAACTGTCTGTAAATGACAAAAGATTGCTTCTGGGCCTTTTGGCTAAGATCAAGTGTAAATGACAAAAGAGTTTAAAATAGCCAGGTTAAAGTCTGATTAGGGTTCATTACAATGCAATTGACACAGAAATTTGGTTATTTCTGTGACATACAGCATTTTAAGATAATAACTAGAATTATGACTGATGAAATTATACTAGGACTTATCTGAATTTTTAGGAATTTTATATAATTTTCTAGAACAGTTATATTAATATTTACTCATAAGATAATAATCCAAAAAAGATTTATCACCATTTATTTGACAATGTTTCTCATGTAATTTAACATATCAAACAAGCCTAGTTTGTTTAATATCTTTTACAAGGGGAGAGAAAAATCTTACAATTTTTCAACAACCTTCTGAAAAATCCCAGAGTTATTTTGAGGTCAAAAAGGGTTCATTTAGGGTTTAAATTTTGGATAGTTTGTCAAAAATGTCAAAGGTTTTAAAACATTTGGTCAAACAGGATCAGAGATCACTGTGAAACATTAGTTATCCACTTAATCATGGTGACCAAGACTTTGTAGACAAATATAGAAAGTTAAATGATCAGTAAAAGGAAAAACTTAGCTCTTTTAATATTGAGAAGACTCAATTTTCTTAAATAATCAAAGGGCTGATTAAGGCAACATGAAGCACATGACATTTTGATAAAACCTAGAATATTTGTTTTCTAGGCAGATTAAGAACAAAGAAAAACTCCTCATAATTTCTTATTATCAAAAGCAGACCAAAGTGTTAAGAAGACTGGCCTTTGAACAGAGAGAAAAACCAAATTTTAATTTTGCACCAGCTTACTTTTGATATTAAAACTCATTGACTTAATTAAGTTCATTCCAATGTTAGTCTCTACCATACACAAAATTTGTTTCTGAAGATTCTTTTTCCATAAGCTATCTACAACTTTTTTTCTACATTCATATTTCATCCCTTTTCCTTTCTTATAACTAGGGTTTTTTTTTTTTTTTAAGTTTATTTATTTATTTTGAGAGAGAAGGGAAAGAAAAAGAATCTCAAGCAGGCTTCTCACTGTCAGTGCAGATTCTGATGTGGGGCTTGAACTCACAAACCGTGAGATCATGACCTAAGTCGAAATCAAGAGTCAAATGTGTAACCAACTGAGCTACTCAGGTACCACATAACCAGACTTACTTGAGGACAAATTTACTGCCTTTCCCTTAACAAAAACAGCTCCGTACTTTATAACTTTTCTTACCCAAAACATATCTGACTTGCCTTGTATACAGAGTTGCTTTCCTTATTCAAGTAGTTTCAATCACATATATTAGAATTCTTAACTCTTAGAAACTTTAATTTCTACTGAAAATGAAGTATAAGCAATTATGAATTATCTATTATACCAGCATTCTTCAGATTGACAAATTTATTAATACATTTTATAATTTCTAGAAACATATGCTTCTTTATAATACAGTTTCAGCATAACACAAGACATGTTTACCAACAAACATGAATATCTTTAGTTCCTCTGTAATAGTGTTAAAAAATTCAATTAGTAAATTTGAAGATCTAATTGGCAACATTCATGAATTGAGTAGCATCTCTTTACCATGTAGAAAGAGCTCTGAGGGGCACCTGGGTGGCTCAGTTGGTTGAGTGACCGAATTCATTTCAGGTCATGATCTCACAGTCCCTGGGTTCAAGCCACATGTTGGGCTCTGTGCTGACGGTTCAGAGCCTGGAGCCTGCTTCAGGTTCTGTGTCTCTCTGCTCCTCCCCTGCTCACATGCTCGCTCTCTCTCTCTCTCTCTCTCTCTCTCGCTCTCAAAAGTAAATAAACGTAAATAAACTTAGAAAAAAAAAGCTCTGAGGATCTGTGTAAATGGAAGGCTTTTATGGGCAGAAGGACAGTAATTAGTGTTTCATATTTTATCTTATTTAGAAAGGATTTAGATATTTAATGAATTTAACTTACTGTTTAACTTAGCAAAATTTTAAAGTTTCAAGTTACGAAAAGATTTTTGAACTACACATACCATAAAACATAATTTAAATTTTTTTTTTTTAATTAAGCTCTACACCCATTGTGCGGCTTGAACTCACAACCCTGAAATCAAGAGTTGTATGCACTATTGATGGAGTCAGCCAGGCGCCCCCCCATAAAACAATTTTTGCTAAAAAGTTTAGCAAAAAAACTCTTATCTCATGTACACCCATCTAAATCATTTGCTCTCAACAATTATGAAAATTTCAGGACATATTAGACAAAATCAGCCACCATTTGAAGTTAGAGATAACATGAACTTATTTGGCTGAGAAACCCAGGTAGAATAAAAAGTTGTGTGTCTGCATTATATTCAATCTTGATAGCTTTAAGACATGTCTATTTTAATTAAACCAACAACTTTAAATTAATTTTAATACCAAATATTTTCCCATATCATGTGAACCTGAAATGCATTTGGATTAAATTTTTATCTTATTTTTGAGAATTTTTGTAAATGCTAAAGTTATATAAGCCCTTTTCTTTAAGCTAATTAAATGAACTCTTTTTTCATATTAATTTTGGCAATACCACTGGAGGTAGAAAAATACCGTATCTATAACACACGGACATAGATATATGTATAGACAAATACAGAGATCTTATAGCTTCTGTTTTTAAAACAATATAAAACTCACTATGTTGTAAGTAACAGAATAATTTAAGTTTACTTGCTCAGATGGCTTAAGGTTTCTTATTATTTCTGGAGAAGACTTTTAAGATTTGTATTTGTCCCTGGAGTAATCTTAAAGAGGCTGTAGTCTAGAATTTTGGCCCTTTTTGCAGTTTGTGTTTGTAAAAGGCCTCATTTTCTTTCTTTTCTTTTTTTTCCTTTAGTCTTAGGCGAGCATGGGCGTTGTTTTAGATGCCTCCTGGGGTGTTTATATTTCAAAGACATGGTAAGATTTATATCTTCAAGGGACAGAGAAAGAATGCAAGTTCCTCCAAGAAGGACTTTGGTTTTCTAAGGCCAATAATTTGTGAGTTTTTTGAGATAAATAGAGGCAGTTTTAGGATTGGTTAAAAAAAAGGCCGGGGGGGGGGGGGGGGATAATCGGTGGACTTTGGATTGCCTCTAGCGTTGCATATTTTTAGTTTTGCAAGGATTTGTAAGATAAGGACAGTTGTTTTCATTTTTTTTTTCTTATGTGAAGGACAATTGTATTTCTAATGTCCTGATTTTTTTTACAGTATATGCAAATGACTGAAGGCAAATAGGAAGGGGTCTGAGTGGACTTTGAGTTTTGTTCTAAGTCTAATTTCTGTTCTTCCTTCTTACTAAGGGAGTCCCTAAGGCTAGCCGTTATACCAATAAGATAATGAGAGCTCTCTAAAAAAGAATTTTTTTCTTTCAGATAGAGCCTTAGAGGATCTATCATCTGGCCATTGACAAGTAGGATCTCATCTTAATCTCAGTAATGACTTAAACCAATAAGACTTTTTAAGGCTTAACTATGGATGAAAAAGGCATCCCCAAAGGGCATGCACCCTCACAAAATCCAGAAGGTTCACTCCCAAAGTTAGCCTAAGAAAGATCTAGCCACAGATGGGGTACAACCCACATTTCTTTCAGGCTAAATTAGTGACAAGGAAGGTTGAGATGACAAAGGCCCCTTATGGACTGGAACCCCTTCTGACAAATTCCTATGAGAACTGGCACAGTTGGACAAAGAGAATGCTGACTGTTGGAGCCACAGCCTGTTGGGCTGCCTGCCAGATTCATGCTGGTATATGCATCCTTCAGTTGGCAGAGACCAAAGAGAATATTTTCATTGGTTATAAAGCTAAGCTTTCAAGACAGAACAAGATGAGAGGAAAGCCAAAACCAGACCTAATGGTTTTCCGTACCTTATTACCAATGACACAGAAGACAGGCAAAAGTAAACAATGACCATCTCTGGGAGGAAAAGGATCAATAGAAAACAAGAGTACTTGTAACAGGGGTGCCTGGGTAGCTCAGTCAGTTGAGCTTCTGACTCTTGATTTCAACTCAGGTCATGGTCTCATGGCTCATGAGATTGAGCCCGGCGAGCCCCACCTTAGGGAGTTTAGGATTCTCTCCCTCTCTCTGCCCCTCTCCCACTCGTGCACATGTACAGGTGCACACACACACACACACACACACACACACTCTCTCTCTCTCTCTCTCTCTCTCTCTCTCTCTCTCTTAAACATTTTTAAAAAGTAAAAAAATAAACTTAAAAAAGAGTACTCATAACATATTTTTACCAAAGTTTCTATATCCAGTGAACTAGTTTCACAGACATTTTCTCCTGCTAATACAAATTTAGATAAAGAAAAGTCCTCTCACCTCTCTCAACTTTCATTAGACCTTGCAGGTAGAGATATAGGATATAGTAAGAATTCTTATAATCTGCCAGCTTTTTGTCAGCAGTCCCAGGATATTTGAGCTACAGCAGTCCCAGGGTAAGCGATATCAAGTCAGTTAAAATTTTATCCTATGAACTACTTCAGATGCTGGGAAGGAAAATTTTTTCTCTACCCTTCAAGATTCTTTTGGCTGGTCTAAGAATTAAATTGATTTGAGACGGATTAACAAGAGAAAATCAAATTTAATTACTTATATACAGGGGCTTCATAGGAATGTGAGGCCCTCAGGCAGTCAGGCAATTGAGGTTTATATGGTGCCTAGAGCTAAGGAGAAAGCAGGAGGGGGTCTGGGACTTCAAAGGGAAGGAAAACAATTCACAGGAAGATGAAAAAGCAAATATGTTTGGTAAAGAAACATACAGAAACAGGACACAGGAATTTTAATAAACAGACTTCTCCAAGTTCATCCCTGTCCACCACCCATAGTTGATCATATTATGCTGTGCTTATCTATGGTGATAACTCTCCAGAGGAGGTCCTCTGTCTAAATTGTTTTAGGCAGTTAGGCAAAAAGTCAAAGTTTCTTCCTGAGCCTTCTTTTTCCTTAAAAAAAAAAATCAGCCTAAAATAATCTATATGCCAAAGAGATCTACTTTGGGAGTGGCAAAATTTGCTCCCCTGCAACATAAAAAAGAACCTTTGTCCTATTAGACCACAAGGTTCGTGTTCATGTCCCTCAATCAGTTTGTAGGAAGGGGTGGGGGTTCTTTAAAAAAATCCTCACCTGCTCTTTCCCTCAAAGTAGAGTTTAGTTGTGGAAGACTTAAAGGGGGCAAAGGTTGTTACTCACTACAAAACTGAAATTTGTCCAAAGGGTTTATATTTGCTTTAACCAGTATCAGCCAAAGAATGACACAAGAAGGCAGAGGAGCCATGTAACATTTTGTTCTCTCCTGGTGCCCCAGTCTGATTTGGTTTGGCTGGCCAGGCCAGGGGATAGAGGAGAGGTGTCAAGTCATTTGGTCACAGAGGGGACCTCATACATCAAGAAAGTGCCTGTCTTTGGATCCCCTCTGAGCTGAAAGAAAGCAAATCACTTCATAAGTTACTGTATGATCCATTAAACTACAGAAACAACCATTTGCCTGTTAGTGTACCAGCACTTCACATATGGTCTACAGAGAATTTAGGGAAAAATCTTTTCCCCCAGTATCAGGAAGTAAATAAATAAAGTAAATAGTAAATAATAACAACCAATTAACCAGATAGGCCAGATCCAGGGGCATCTAAGTGGGAAAGCTATCAGACTCACTCAATTGCTGATCCTTCTCTTCATTGATGCTTATGCGTGTACTTTTAGTAAATGGAGAAGGATAATGTGAAAGCTTAACAAATAGTCCCCTTCCCTCTCCCTGTACACCAAGGACCAGTTGAATAAAACGCCAAGGGAATTTGATTCTGAAGATCCCTGAAGAGCTGGAGATCTTCACTGGGGACCTGACCCCAGGAGGATCAACTTACAGACCCAGTGGGCAAGCAGCCCAGGAGCCAATGCTGGAGGGGCAAGACCCAGCAAGTCACTGTTGCCTTGTGGGAACCCCAGGAGAGAAGTGGTTGCAGTGTAATCACAGAGGGCCCATCCTTTGTAGATCAAATGCCACACCTAGTTTTGCACCTGGAAGTTTGACCAATTAACTGTGTGCATGTAAGGAGCTGGTTTGAGGAGACAAGTAGTGATTAAACTTTTGTCCTTTCTTTCCATTTTTTTTATCTTATCTTGGAGGACAACTGGAGATTGCTGGTGATTTGTTCCGTTTCTCATCCTTTTGTTGCCAGGTGCTAAATCACCCAGCTGCTCAGAATGAAGCACATGCTCCCAGCTAAGCCAGGAATTTTTGAGAGATTTAAAATTTTTCAAATATCAGAAGCATCACCATAGTCCTAGGAAAAATCAGGACACTATAGGATTTCTTTACTTTCATAGTATTTTTATTTTTCATTATAAATGTAGAGAAGGGAGGTGGAGCATAATCTTCTCAGTGCTTTTCAGAGCCCACTGAGGGTCTTAATCAGGCCTGATACTATTACCTGAGTGCCCAGGCGGGGAAAGTATACGGCTGCCCAAGAGGCCTGGGCCACTAAAGGAGGGACAATTCCAGGAGGAAGAGAGTGCCTCCCATTCCAGGAACTGAGAACGCTGATCTTGGATTTTTGGATGGCAGCTTATGGACTTCAAGGAGTTGTTTTGTTTTGGTTTTAACTTTTTACGAATAATAGATGGATATATTGTGCTTGAGAAGCATTTAAACCTTACAAATTAAAGCTAAAGTCCTCTATGACCTGTACTGTCTATTCTTGTTTCCTCCCCTTCCCCAGTAGTAACCTCTGTGGTCACTTTGAGTGTATCTCCTTCCAGTTTTTTAATGATTTTTACCTACTTACATATATGCCTATATTTACAATATTGTTTCATATATTTCTGTGACATAAGTACAATCACACCGTGTGGATTGTCCTGCAAATTGCTTTTACCCTCAACAACATGTCTTGAGACTGACCAATTAGTACTGCAGAGATCATCAATCTACCAAACTGGTATAAAGAGAACTTCAAAGTGGAAACACATTAGCTACAGAAGATGCTGAAAGAAATCTCATCTGAATTTCCCTTATCTGATCAGGATAGAGCTTTACTAGAGTCAGCTGCCAGCATCTTCCCCACCAGCCCCTTGAGACTCCAGGGAGGCATTGATTTGGACACTGGGACATTCAAAAAAAATTGTGTAAACAGGTCTCACCAGAACCTTCCATCCTTTGAAGCCCAAATACTGTAGTGAAAAGCTTTGCACATGCCTTTTTATACAGGTGCAAAGATACCTTAGAAAACAGGAATTACTGTATCATGGGTTATGTGCTTTATAGATTCTAGACACTGGCAAATAGGCTGTGGAGTGTGATAACTGTTTACCAACCAGTCTTCTAAAAAGGGGGATAAGGGCTGATTTGTAGCATTTGCCCTTTTTCCATTGTGGGAGTTCTCCCTGCCCTGGCTGATTTCAAACTACTAATGTGACATTAGTAAACTTGGAATTGGGAAGAGATATGTATAATCAATGCTTGCAAGCCAGTGTGAGCTGAGTCTAGCACAGTTCCCAGAATCCCTCAAACTCAGGATATGCAAAGAGATATTGGTAAATAGCCCTCCAAAGTAGCCCAACCAATTTACACTTTTGCAAAGAGCGTATGAAAGCATCCATATAAAAGTATCTCAATATTAACACACTTCTTGCCAGTATAATGAGTCAAAAGCAGTATCTCATTTTGCCTTGCATTACTCAGTCATGAGTGAGGTTGAGCATATTTTCTTTGCTGTTTTTATTTCTTCGTCTGTGAAATGGTCCATATCCTTTGCTTGTTTTTCTTTTGAGCTGTTTGTCTTTTTCTTACTGATCTATAGGAAACTTTGATGTAGTCTGGAAACATATTATCCATCAAGTTTTCAATCTATTCTAGATAATGAAATTAGAGGAATATTTCCAAATTTTTTCCAGCACCTGATATATGAATATACCCATCAAGGACTGGAACTTAGAGAGGAAAAGTACACCAGAGTTTTGATTGTGTACATCAAACTCTGTGTATACTTGTTTAACATTGTGATAGGGTCAGTTGAACACACACATATCAGTAATACTAATAAAAAGTAAGTATTATGAAAAAAAGCTTATTTGGCTCAAAAAATTGTATTTGTCATTTTTTTTCACAAGCATCTTATCAATCCTCACTTCTCTGGGGGTCACGTAACTCACTAGACTTTTTTCTTGGGGGCATACACACACTACCACTTCCTATTCTCACTGAACGTCTCTTGTGAGTCTTCTTACGAGGCCTCATCCCTCATCTACTTTTCACTGTTGGCCCTGAAATGAAAAGATGGAGTGCTTTTCTCACAGGCTGTTTCTCCCTAAAAACAACGGACTGTGTCACCAGCTTGCTATCCTCTAGGGTAAACTAAGAACTCACAATTTTTCTCTGGGCCCGACAGTTCTCAGAATCTCTCAAATGCAAGATGCAGGAGATAGTCCGTTCTTACAAAGGCATTGCTGTGCAGGTAGGAGGAAACAACATAGAGGTGTTACCTTAGATGGGAGTGGTTATCTGCAAAATGCAATTTTGACTGCTTCTCATTTGCTGCTCAGAGCGTTTTCATACTTGAACCAGACATCAAAAGTTTTAAGTTGAAAGGATATTAAAATAGTACCAGCTGGTAATGTAGATGTTAGGGAGGGCAACTCTTGAATTTCTCAATTTCCCTAGCATTCTTACCCTTCCTCCTTTTCCCCACCACAATGCCCAGTACTGGTTTTAGTAATTCTGAAAAAGGATCTTGATTCTTTGAATTTGTACCAAGCTGGAAACAGTAGCTGTGGCAGTATGTTAGAATAGCAGTAGTTCTTAACCAGGGATGGACATCACAATCCTCTGGGAAGTGTCTATTAAACATGTCAAATCTGCTGAATCAGAGTCTGGGTAGAAGGCAGGCACATGTATTTGGCAAAAGTTCAGGAATGATTCTGATGTGCCCTCATGACCAGAACTGCTACTCTATTCTAATGCCATTCCATGACAAGATTCACTCTGAAGACAGACATTCAGAATAGGTGTTTAGAAACATTTACAGCAATTTCACAGAGTATGTCTGTTAATTGTAAGTAACTTTGGGCTTGTATTGTGCCTATCTTTTCATTTTACATTTTACAAAATTATGTATCTTCCAAAATTTTCAAGCTGTGATAGATTGAAATTTAAAAAGTGTTTCTCTTGTTGGGATGAGCACTGGGTGGTGTAGTATGGAAACCAATTTGACAATAAATTATATTTAAATTAATAAATAAATAAAAATAAAAAGTGCTCCTTCACAGATAGTTTGAGAAGCACTGATCTAGGCTAGTTTAGCTGTGCCTAAGTCAGACAGGCCCGACTAAAAATTTTCTGGTTTGATAGTTTTATTAGGTGAGTAGTTAAGTCCCAGTGACCTCTTCTGGTGGCTGTTGAGAGGATTAGAGATCAATGAATGTATCTAAAGCACTTAGCACAGTGCCTGACAATAATAGAAGTTATTGGAAGCCCATCGTGGAACAGTTCCTAACAAAACTATCTTCCGGTTGGCTGTCGAGAATACATAGAATCATGGAACGTGGTGAGTGAACCTTTTTATTCAGGCTCATGTATCATAGTCTAATCAAAACAGAGTGCACGGCATGACAGAGATTTGAGTGACTTCTGTACAACCATGAGTAAGGGGTCTTATTGGCCATGGCAATTATAGGGCCAAACTCTGGTTAGCAGACCTCCTCCCAACATCTCCTTCCTGCCTTCTCTCTTATATTCCCCTTTCTCATAGTCCTTTTCCCAAAGATCCCAACTGCTTTTCATTTCTTAAAAGCACAGTCTTTTTTGTTCCTGATGGAGGGTAAGGAGGTGGGGGGTGGGGGGTGGGAATTTCTGGCCACTTTAGTCGGCCTCCTGTTTAAGCATCGAAAAACAACCAGATCATTCATACTGGGCCAATTAACCTCCTGCTGGCATCACTCCTGTGTCCTTGTCATGCTAAAAGAGCATCTGTCCCTTCTTTTGACTTACATTACAAAAAGCCCCTTTCCCTTACCTTCACCTTGGTAGGTACATTGTCATTATTACTGGGAGCATTGTGATGTGATATTCAAATATGAGTGTTTTGGCACCAGCGATTTTGGATTGAGTTGTGACTCTGCTACCTGTTAGTCGTGTGGCTTAAGGAAAAAGTAATTTTTTAATATCATAATTATTAGGAACAGCACAAATTTGAGCCCTTTGGTCTAACCTGAATATTCAGGAAAGTAGAATAAAATCAAAGGCTTTAACCAGCCGTCTTTTCTTGCAGGATCCACAGTTCTTTTTGGATAACAGCACAGACCACTGGCTTGGTCTGCCTGTAATTCTGAAATTCTCTGCTTAGGGTTTTTTAATTCAAGGCAATGTGATTTAAAATTCCTCTGTCCCCAGGGGCACCTGGGTGGCTCAGTCAGTTAAGCATCCGACTTTTGAGTTTGGCTTCGGTCATGGTCATGGTCTCACAGTTGGTGGGCTCAAGCCCCCATGCTGCACTGACAGCATGGAACCTGCTTGGAATTCTCTATCACAAGTTATTTCTGGATTTTTTTTTTTTTTTTCATGGATGTCTGTCTCACTTACTGGACTATAAATCCCTAGGAGGCAAGGAACCATATTTGCATTTGCTTACTGTTGTACCCCTGGCACCTAGCATGGTACCTGGCTTCTTGTAGCAGTAAGTAAATATTTATTAGATGAGAAAGGGTGCTGTTTCATTCATTTATTTCCTTTAGGGCAGGAACTGTCTTACTGAGGTTTATGGCCCCAGTATCTAGTTGATACTGGTTCCTCCATAAAATTTTTTTTTTTAACAATTTTTTTTAACGTTTACTTATTTTTGAGACAGAGAGAGACAGAGCATGAACACGGGAGGGTCAGAGAGAGGGAGACACAGAATCTGAAACAGGCTCCAGGCTCTGAGCTGTCAGCACAGAGCCCAACGCGGGGCTCGAACTCACAGACCGCGAGATCATGACCTGAGCTGAAGTCTGCCGCTTAACCGACTGAGCCACCCAGGTGCCCCCCTCCATAAAATTTTGTTGCACAAGTACACAAGTCCTTTATGGCATGAGAGAGAAAGACAGGAAGATAGGTCTACATGGAGGCCAAGAAGATGGAAAAATAGATCTCTGTCACCAGTGAACTCTTCTTGCCAAAAGTGTTTAACCTGAATCTAGCCAAGTCTCCAGACATAACTTCTAGTTTGCAGGAAATAAAGAGAAGAAAATTTGGCAACACTGTGAAGAAGCAGTCAGACAAATCCAGAAATTATAGAATATTCTGCAAGACTACTGGCCTAGACAAAAAGCAATCAAAAGAAAAAGATGGGAAGACTATTCTAGATTAAGAGATTGAAGAGACATAATATCCAGATGTATTATATAATCCTTGATTGGATCCTGGTTAGAAAAAGGCAATTGCAAAAGACATTTTGAGTACAATTGAAGAAGTTAAAATATGGAGCGTATATTAGATGACACTTTGGAATTATTGTTACTTTTTTTAGATATATATACAAAAATGTCCTTATTCTTAAGAGATGTGTGATAAAATTTTTAGGGATGAAGTGCCATGATGTCTGCAACTTATTTTCAAATGATTCAGCAAAAATAAAATACATATATAGATAAATAGGGTCAAATATTAATAACCACTGAATCTGGATGGAAAGTCAATAAATGGTCACTGTATGATGTTTTTTGTCTATTTATGGTTTATGGATGGGGGGGGCCAGGTTTACTGAAGTATGATTTACATAGGGTAAATTCAAATTTTAAAAATTTATATACTATAAAGTTTTATGAATTTTGACAAACACATTTAATCATGTAATTACCATCATAATCAAGATCTAGAATATTTCTATCGCCCTCAAAATTCTCCCTTACCTATTTATAGTCATCCCCTCATCCCAGCCCCAACCCTTGGCACCACTGATCCATTCTCCATCCCTATAGTTTTTGCCTTTTCTAGAATGTCATATAAATGCCTGTGAGTCTGCTTCTTTAACTTAGTACAATAGTTTTGTACATTTGCTGTAACAACGTACCACAAACTAGGTGGCTTAGAACAACAGAAATTTATTATCTCACAGTTCTGGTTACTAGAAGTCCAGAATCAAGGTGTCGGAAGGGCCATGCTCTCTGGATGGCTTTGGGGAAGAATCTGCACATGCCTTTGTGTTAGCTTCTGGCATCACCGGCAATCCTTGGCATTGCATATCTTGCAGCTGCATAACTCCAGTCTCTGCCTCTATCATCCCATGGTATTCTCCCCACGTGTTGGCTCTGTCTTTGCATGCATTCTCCCTGTGTGTCTCTTATAAGGACACCAGCCAATTGGAGTAAGGGCTCACCGTATTCTAGTATGACCTCATCTTAACTAATTATACCTGTAATGACCCTGTTTTTTAATAAGTTCATGATTTGGGGTGTTTAGTGGTTAGGACTTAATATTTTTTGAGGGTGAGACACAATGGAGCCCACGATGCCTAATATAATACATCTGAGATCCATCCATGTTTTTCCATGTCATCAGTAATTTGTACCATTTTATTGCTATGTAGTATCCCATTGTAAGGATCTACCACAATGCTTATCTATTTATCAGTGGAAAGACATTTGATTGTTTGCAGTTTCAGGCAATTATGAATAAAGCCACTATAAATATTTGCATATGGATTTTTTGTGTGAACACACATTTTCACTATTCTTGGGTAAATACCTTGAGGAGTGGGATGCTTAATTCTTCTATAAGAGACTGCCAAACTTTTCCAAAGTGGTGGAAACACTTTCCATTCCCATTAGCAACATATGAGAGTTTCCATTCTCCACATTTTCATCAACACTTGGTGTTGTTAGTTTTTCGATTATAGCCATTTCAGTGCATGTGTCATGGTATCTCATTATAGGTTTTAATTTGCATTTCCCTAATGACTGAGGATGTTCAGCATCTTTTCACATGTTCATTTGTCATTTATATATATTCTCTGGTGAAGTATCTGTTCAAATGTTTTGTCCGGTTTTATTAGGTTATTTGTTGGTGCAGGGTGCAGATCAGTCACACCCTGTCGTATGCCTACTTTAGCCACATTGGAGTTTCCCTGTGGCCCATATTCTCTCTTCCCTGTCAGCTTCAGGTACTTCCCCAGCACTGTCAATTCCTGGTCCCACAGTACCTACTGAGTACAGCCAATCTCTACCTCACTATTGGTACATGGTTGCTGCTCCCATTAGAACAGCTGGTTGGCATAGCACTTTTAGAAAGCACCATTAGGGGCTTCTGGGTGGCTTACTTGGTTAGGCATCTGACTTTTGATCTCAGCTCAAGTCTTGATCTGAGCGTTGTGAATTCAAGCCCCAAGCCCTGCATTGGGCTCCACACAGGTGTGTATCCTTCTTATAAGCAAAAGCAAAAACAAAACACGCCATTAGACACAATCTTACTTAATGCTCACCCTAACCTTGTGAAGTGTGTACTATTATTTCCATTTTTCAGGTGAAGAATCTGAGGCTCAAAGAAGTGAGGTGACTTATCCCCAATAACACAGCTGGTTTTGAGAGCAACAAAACTAGGATTCAAACCCAAGCCCTTCTAAGGAAAATAAGATGTATTTATATCGTTGCTTTTATAAAATATCTGCCTGTTGGGAGAAGAGAACTGGGTGGTAGAGGGGCAGGAATGGCGGGGAGACTTCCTACTATATACCATTCTGTGAACCATGTTACTGTATTATCCATTTAAACAAACAGAAAAGCTTGTCCTTGCCTTACTTCTTTAGCCTGACCTTTGGGCACTCTGTCAGTGCCCAGCTTAATAAGCCACTCAGCTGAGTTCATCAAGGCAATATGCTTCTGGAATTGACAGTATTTGGGGTTTAAAATTCAAGTACTGGTTTCAGCCTTCTCTCATGAATCCATTCTACATTACCTAACACATCCAGTCTCCCTTAGGGGAAAAAAAAGATCTATTTCCCTAGTCAAAGCAGACCAGCCAGCAGTTGTCTGGGCATTGCACCTCAGCCAGCCTACTAGGGTGCTGACACTGCAGAGAAGCCACAGCACATCCAGTGTCATCTGCCACTGGAGGATCTGGGATGGTCCGCTGTTCAAGGGATTGAGAGTTTTTTGGCAGGCTGGGGATTTTTCCCTCTATTAGATTCTTGGTCATATCAAGAATCAAGCTTGAGGGGGTTGGGGCTTCCAGAATGGCAGAGAAAGGAGCTCAGCAGATCTTCTCCCCAGCAAACAATAATGTAAAAATTAAAGTCTCTGGAAATTGTCCTAAGGGCATACTGCAAATGAAGAAACATTCATTCAAGAAAATCTACTAAGTCTCAGTAAGAACGGGAAAAAGCTATGGCATTTGAGACTTGGGCAAGCTCCTTTACCCCTTCTCCCAGCTTCAGGTTCTGGGAGTTCTACCTCAGGCATTATACTCCTTACGAGTGCAGCCAAGAAGACAGAGGCTCCTCCCCAGCATCTCTCAGTCTGGGATCACAGTTTAACCCCAGGAGGGTTAAGCTGCCAGTTTTCTCACCCCTTTCCCATAGCCTCTTGTTGCAAAAGCTTCATAGCAGGCAAGCAGAGAAGAGAGGACTGGGTCTCCTTTCCCCAACTTGGTCTTCACTCATAGAAACTGGATCACTCATGTTACTGGAGAGAATGCAAAATGATGCAGACACTCTGGGAATCAGTTTAGTAATTTCTTAAAAACCTAAACATACAACTACCAAACAACCCAGCAATTGCAATCCTGGGCATTTATCCCAGAGAAATGAAGACATATGTTCAAACCAAAACCTGTACACATATGTTTATAGCAGCTTTATTTGTAATTGCTCAAAACTGGAAACAACCCAAATGCCCTTCAACAGGTGAATGGTTAAACAAAGTGGTACATCCATACAAGGGAATATTCCTCAACAATAAAAGGAAACAAACTATTCATCATGCGACAATCTGGATGAATCTCCAGAGAATTATACTGAGTGGGGGGGAAAAAACAATCCCCAAAGGTTATATACTGTATTCTTTCATTTATATAACATTCTTGAAATGACAAAATTATAGAAGTGAAGAACAGATTAGTGGTTACCAGAGGTCAGGAAGGGTAGGAGTAGGAGGGAAGTGGGTGTGGCTATAAAAGGGCACATGAGGGATCATAGAGATAATGGAAATGTTCTGTATCTTGACTGTATCAATGTCAATATCCTGATTGTGATATTGTAGTACATTTTTGCAAGATGTTACATGGGGAAAATTGAGTAAAGGATATCTAGGATCTCTCTATTTCTTACAGCCATATGTGAATCTACACTTACTTCAAAATAAAAAGCTTAATTTTTTAAAAACTGGAAAAGATTTGAATGGACATTTGTCTAAAGAAGAGATACAGATGGCTAGTAAGTACATGAAAAGATGCTCAACACCATGAGTCATTAGAGAAGTGCAACTCAAAGCTGCAGTGAGCTAGGATAGCTAGGAGCAGAGCCAGACAATAACAAGTGGTGAGGAGGATGCAGAGAAATTGGAACCTTTATACACTGCCGGTGGGAATGTAAAAAGGTAGTCGCTTTTGAAAACAGCTTGGCAATTCTTGAAAATCATAAACTTAGAGTTACCACATGGCCCTGTAATTCTATTCCTAGGTACATCCACAAGAGACATGAAAATATACATTCACCAAAAACTGTTTTTCAGCATTAGAAAGGCATGACTGATACATGCCACAACATGGATGAACCTTGAAAACATACTAAGTGAAAGAAGCCAGTCATGAAAGACCGCATACTACACTTAAATTAATTACATTTATAATTATATTTATTTATTTATTTTTAAAAATTTTTTTTAACGTTTTTATTTATTTTTGAGACAGGGAGAGACAGAGCATGAACAGGGGAGGGTCAGAGAGAGGGAGACACAGAATCTGAAACAGGCTCCAGGCTCTGAGCTGTCAGCACAGAGCCTGACGCGGGGCTTGAACTCACGGACCGTG
Source organism: Panthera tigris (assembly GCF_018350195.1). Lineage (NCBI taxonomy): Eukaryota > Metazoa > Chordata > Mammalia > Carnivora > Felidae > Panthera > Panthera tigris. The sequence goes on from NC_056662.1 coordinate 79,540,144, forward strand.
AGATCATGACCTGAGCTGAAGTCGGCTGCTTAACCGACTGAGCCACCCAGGCGCTCCATTTATAATTATATTTATATGAAATTTATATGAAATTATATTTATATGAAATTTATTTATATAATTATATTTATATGGTTTATATTTATATATTATAATTATATTTATATTTATATGAAGTTTATATATATATTTATATTTATATGAAATATATATTTATATTTATATGAAATATATATTTATATTTATATGAAATATATATTTATATTTATATTTGCCAGAACAGGCAAATCTATAGAGGGAAAATAGATTAGAGGCTGCCTAGGAGCAATCTGTGTGACTGCAAATGGGGAGAGGATTTTTTTGGGAGAGAGTGAGAGTGTCTCAAATTAACTGTGGAGATGGTTGCACAAACCTGTGAACTTACTAAAGAACATTGACTTTTACACTTTAAATGGGTCAATTGTATGGTAAGTGAATTCTATCTCAATAAGTCTTTTTAAAAAGAAGAAGAATTAAGCTTGAATCCAAGCCGTTTCTCTTCTGCATTATTAAAAAAAAAAAAAAAAACCATTTTATTTAGAAAAAATTTTGAAGTTACATAAAGTTGCAAGATAAACCAATTACTGAAATTTTGCCTATTTTTAAGATCAAATTCCATCATCAGCTTTGGGCTTTTGTATTCATTGGCTTTTTTGGAAGGTCTTGGTTTCGGATTGTGTTGCTTACTCTGTGCCAATGGTTCTCCTTCGGGGCACTTGGCAACGTTTGGAGACACTGGGGCCGCTACTGTCATCTAGCGACTACAGGCCTAGGATGCTGCTAGACATCCTACAATGCACAGGGCAGCACTCCCAACAAAAACTTGTCTGGACCAAAATGCAAACAGTATCAAGACTAAGAAACTTGCTGTGCTCTGTTAGTGTATTTATCAAAGAGAGACATGTTATCGTCTGGTCAAAATAGTCTGGGGATTTTACTCTTCGATTAGTGTTTTGGAGCATAGAATTTGTGCATCTTTTATGGTTTATTTATTAGTCTTTCAATTGGTTCTCCCACCCTAAACATTTGCCTGTTGCCTAGAAGGGCAGGAGCCAGACATAAAGTGCTACCGCCTCTGAGCAGCTCTATAAACTAATGGGCACTTAAGTATTTGGAAAAGATGATAGGGCCACAGCTGGGAAGTCAGGTGGCAGCATTAACATGGCCCAGAGGGACAGTAAAGCCTGTGGCTTGAGAGATATGGTCCCAGTTTGAGGCAGCCGTGACATGACACTGGGATAAACTATAACCATAAAACTTAAAGGATCTAAAAGGTCATTTCAAATGTGTCCTCTTGCTACTGTTTCCCTCATGAAATGGTGGCACTGTGGTCTCTCCCAGAGGCTGAGTGGTTGAGCGGGATAACTACATGCTAGCATATCTCTACATGCAACCAGTCAAGGCTTTTCAGTAGATAATGGCTCTTCCAGTTTCACATGGGCCTGTTCAGGGTTTCTCTTACCTCCTGAGAAGATGGGAACCACTAAGGGAATCTTAGGTCCTCTGAAAGACCTTGCACAGGAAGTTGAAAGCTTTCACTCGCCATTACATAGATATACGTGCCATGATGGGACTTGGGTGTGTATGTGAAGGCGTGCTGGGCATCTGGTCGTGAACTCCTGAATCCATTATTTCTGCATGTTCCCAGAATGTTTTGGTCTCCTGTGCAAAGAGGGCACTCAGTAATCTTTTTTTTTTTATTACTATTTTTTAATGTTTATTTATTTTTGAGAGAGACGGAGTGTGAGTGGGAAAGGGGCAGAGAGAGGGAGACACAGAATCCAAAGCAGGCTCCAGGCTCTGAGCTGTCAGCATGGATCCTGATGTGGGGCTCGAACCCATGAACCACAAGATCATGATCTGAGCTGAAGTCAGACGCTCAACCAACTGAGCCACCCAGGTGCCCCAGTAATCTTTAGTAAATATTTGAATCTCTGTTATGTTCCAGGCACTGTATGATGTACATTAGTGGGCAAGGTCCCTAACCTTAGGTAGCATATATTAACAGGAGTACCTCAGTATATATTCATCAGTTCATTTTTCTGAGAAACTAGCTTCATCACATCTTTGCAAGTTATCATCAGAAAGTTTTTGAGATGAATAATGCTTGTCTATTGAAGCAACATACAGACCATTTTTTAAGTTTTCTAGAAGGGTTAATAGCCATCAGCTAGAGCCATAGACTACTGGAAAATCCTCCTTAAGATGTTTATTTAAGTAGATAAGCCACTAAAAGCTCAGTAATTGAAGAATGAAATAGTGAAATGGAAAATATGGGCATATAAATTGAACCCAAAACTTTGAAGACATCATATGGGAAGGTCAAATGACTTTTGAAAGAGTACTGTTGCATCTGAGCATTAGAAGCTGAGAGCATTCTTTAAAGCAAAATCTAATTGTTGTGGGCGATAAACACTCATTTGACCATATCTGTTTTTCTGCTCCTTTTTTTTTTTATTTTTATTTTTTTAGAAAAAATTTTTTAACGTTTATTTATTTTTGAGACAGAGAGAGACAGAGCATGAACGGGGGAGGAGCAGAGAGAGAGGGAGACACAGAATCGGAAGCAGGCTCCAGGCTCTGGGCCATCAGCCCAGAGCCTGACGCGGGGCTCGAACTCACGGACCGTGAGATCGTGACCTGAGCTGAAGTCGGACACTCAACCAACTGAGCCACCCAGGCGCCCCTGCTCCTTTTTTAAACTAACAAGTTTTTGTTCTGTTTTCCTTTTTGTTGTTCGATTTTATATAGGAAAATATTTTAATTTTTAAATTTCTTCAAAGCTTTTTTTTGAATAGGGTTGGGTGTAAATAAATACTTTTTCAAAAAATCAGAGCAGAGTATAGACAATAGATGTCCCCTGGGATGAAGGTCAGGAAGGGCAGGGGCGGAGAAAGGTATGCCAAGGACAGAAGTCCCCTGACAGCATTATGCCTCTATGAGATCCTGAGCACAGGTTTCTGTGTCATTTCAGACAAAACGGACCTTTGTCTAAGGCATTATTTTTTTCAAAGCCAAATAGTTTTGATAAATCTTCTACTCCTTAGATAACTGAGATTCAATACCTGTACAGTTACTGAACTGAACATGATTTTATCCATATTCACAACTCTCAGTAAATGGAACTTCATGCTCTAGCCTTAATACAATAGAAGCTGAGGAAAATGAGAACTCGGATGATAACCTAGGACTCTTCTTTAACAGAATCTAGTAGAAAAAGATAGGATGCTCTCTCAGGTTGAAAATCAGTTTCATTTTGCCACAGGTGGGCCTTTGTTAGCTTTGCCCTACTTCTTTGCAAAACATGGGCAGAATCTGAACCCCTTTTTGGAGACCCAAAGGGTAAATGTCATTTCTTTTACCTGGATTTTCAAATAGCCAAGTCTTAGCCTCTGCTGGATCCAGACTGGAACCAGTAATTTCCTTCCCTTACCCTTTCACAGAGCCGTTGGGTTTTGTTTTGTTTTGTTTTCCCTCTGAACTCCACAGAGATTTCCCTGACACAGGTTCCTGTTAGGGGTTCAGGGTTTATCATCCAACACACATCATTACCAGTGAACTCACAGGGCTTGTCAGAATCACGTGGGAAGAACTGGTATCCTCTCATGCCCTAGCCTTGCCTCTCCAGTCCCTTGCATGCAGGAGCTGGGTCTCCTCCACACTCAAAGAGCCTAACTTGGAGCCAGGCATACAGGAAACATTAGCCAGTTAGTACTAGCTCAATTGTTTTAAGATATTTATGGCTTTCCACGAAAAGTATGTACAGATTGGGGCACCTGGGTGGCTCAGTCGGTTACATGTCCAACTCTTGATTTTGACTCAGGTTACAATCTCTGGGTTTGTGAGTTCGAGCCCCACATCTCGCTGCTCTGAGCCTTTGTGCTGACAGTATGGAGCCTGCTTGGGATGCTCTCTCTCCACCCCTGCCCCCCGTCCGTCCCCCACCTCTGTGTCTCAAATTAAATAAATAAACTTAAAAAATAAGTATGTACACATCTATCATAATGACTGAGACAAAATTAGTGATAACACTAAATGCTGGCAAGGATGAAGGAAAACTAAATCACTTCTACATCACTGATGAGAATGTAAAATCGTACAGCCATTCTGGAAAACAGTGTGGCAGTTTCTTACAAACCTAAATATGTACTTCTGACCCAGCATTTGCACTTATTGAATATTTATCCTAGAGTGAAAAACCCATGGTCACACAAACACTTATATGTGAACGTTCATAGCAGTTTTATTCATAATAGCAAAAAGACACAAAAATAACCCACACGTCCTTCAACCGGGTGAATGGTTAAACAGACTTAGGTACTTCTACATCATAGAAAACTATGGAGCAATAGAAAAGAAACAGACTATTGATACACGGAACAACTTGAATGGATCTCAAGGAAATTATACTGAATCTCAAAAAAGCCCATCCTAAAAGATATATACTGAATGATTCAACTTCCATAACATTTTTTTACAGTAACATTGTGAGTTTTCTTTTCATTTTTTAAAATATAATTTATTATCAAGTTAGCTAACATACAGTGTATACAGTGTGCTCTTGGTTTTGGGGGTAGATTCCCGTGATTCATTGCTTTCACACCCAGTGCTCACCCCAACAAATGCCCTCCTCATGCCTATCACCTATTTCCCCCTCTTCCCCGCCCCCCTCAACTTAATAACATTCTTAAAATAACTAGTTTTAGGGGCACCTGGGTGACTCAGTCAGTTGAGTGTCCAACTTTGATTTCGGTTCAGGTCATGATCCCAGGGTCATGGGATCGAACCATGCATTGGGCTCCATGCAGAGCATGGAACCTGCTTAAGATTCTCTCTCTCTCTCTCTCTCTCTCTCTCTCTCTCTCAACTTCTGCCCCTCTCCCCAGCTTGTGCACTCTCTCTCTCTAAAATAGAAAAATAAAAAAGTAATAGCTTGGTTTTAGAAATGGAGAACATCTAAGTATTTGCCAGTGACTAGGGATGTAGGGAAGAGTTGCTGGATGGAAATGGATGTGATTGTAGTAGGAAACAAAAGAGATCCCCGTGGTTCTTTAACTCTTTTGTATCTTGACTGTGGGTAGTGGATATACATACCTATTCATGAGATTAAACTGCATAAACACACACACACACACACACACACACACACACACACGTAAAAGCTAAACTAAAGAAATCTAAGGGGGTACCTGAGTGGCTCAGCCAGTTAAGCATCCAACTCTTAATTTTGGTTCAGGTCATGTTCTCAAAGTTTGTGAGATTGAGCTCTGTGTTGGGCTCTGCGCTGACAGCGTGGAGCCTACTTGGAATTTTCTCTCTCTCTCTCTCTCTCTCTCTCTCTCTCTCTCCTTGCCCTTCCCCCGATCTTGTGCATGCACTCTCTCTCTCTCTCTCTCAAAATAAATAAATAAACTTTTTTTTAAAAGAAATCTGAGCAAGATTGGTGGATTGTATTAATGTCAATATTCTAGTTGTAATGTTTTGCAAGTTGTTAGCACTGGAGTAAACTGGGTAAGCAGTACATAGATCTCTCTGTATTTTTTCTTAAACCTGCATGTGAATTTATGGTAAATTAAAATTTCAATAGCCATTAATGATAAAAACTCAGGGGGTGCCTGGGTGGCTCAGTCGGTTAAGCGGCCGACTTCAACTCAGGTCATGATCTCGCGGTCCGTGAGTTCGAGCCCCGCGTCGGGCTCTGTGCTGACAGCTTAGAGCCTGGAGCCTGTTTCAGATTCTGTGTCTCCCTCTCTCTGACCCTCCCCCGTTCATGCTCTGTCTCTCTCTGTCTCAAAAAAATAAATGTTAAAAAAATTTTTTTAAATAAAAAAAATGATAAAAACTCAGCAAACTGGGAATAGAGAGAGACCTCCTCGATCTGACAAAGAACACCTACACGAAACCTGCATCTAACATCGTGCTTAATAGTGAGAAACGGGATAATTTCCCCTAGGAACAAGGCAAAGATGTCCTCTGTCACCACTCCTATTCAACATTGTACTGAAATTTAAAGCTAGTGTGGTAAGACAAGAAAAGGAAATAAAAGGTAGATAGATTAAGAAAGGAGAGATAAAACTATTCACAAATGACAAGAAAATCCCCCCCAAAAAACAACCAAAAAACCCCCTGGAACTAATAAACGAGTATAGTAAAGTCACAGGATACAGGGTTAATATACAAAAGTCAATTACATTCCTATATACCAGCAATGAACTATTGGAATATGAAATTTCAAAAAACAATTCCCACTTACAATAGCACTGAATAAATGAAATACTTAAGTATAAGGCTAACAAAATATGTATGGGACCTATATGGGAAAAATTAGAAAACACTGATAAAAAGAAATCAAAAATCTAAATCAATAAAATCGAAATCTCAGCAAATTATTTTGTAGATAATGACAAACTATTTCTAAAGTTTATATGTAAAGGCAAAGGACCTAGAATAGCCAACACAGTACTTAAAAAAAAAATTGGAAGACTCATACTACCCAATTTCAAAACTTAATGTAAACCTTCAGTAATCAAGACAACATCGTATTAAGAACCTAAATGTCCACTGACTGATGAATGTTGGATAAAGAAGATGGAATGGAACAATGGAATGTTACTCGGTGATCAAAGAGAATGAAATCTTGCCATTTGCCACAACATGAATAGAACTAGAGTGTATTATGCTAAGTGAAATAAGTCAGTCAGAGAAAGACAAATATCATATGATTTCACTCATATATGGAATTTAAGAAGCAAAACAGATGAACATAGGGGAAGGGAAGGAAAAATAAGATAAAAACAGAGAGGGAGGCAAACTATAAGAGACTCTTTAGAGAACAGTCTGAAGGTTGCTGGGCTTGTGGGATGGGCTAGATGGGTGGAGGGCATTTGTTGTGATGAACACTGGGTGTTATATGTAAATGATGAATCACTAAATTCCATTCCTGAAACCAATACTATATTTATGTTAACTAACTTGAATTTAAATTAAAAAAAAAAAAGCGTTATGGTTTCAGGTCTTAAAAAAAATAAGACAACATGGTATTGATGAAAGAATAGACACAGATCAATGAAATAGGTTAGACAGCCCAGAAATGGGCCCACACAAATATAACCAACTAATCTTTGGCAAAGGAGCAAACATGATTCAATGGGGAAAGGATAGCCTTTTCAATAAATGGAATGAACAAATGGTGATGGATATCCATATGCAAAAAAAAAAAAAAAAAAAAAGAACCTAGACATGGACCTTACACCTTATACAAAAAGTAACTCAAAGTGGATCATAGACCTAAAAAAGCCTGCATTGACAGTGCACAGCCTGCTTGGGATTCTCTTTCTCCTTCTCTCTCTTTGCCTCCACCCTGCTCTCCCATGCATGCTCTCTCTCTCTCTCTCAAAATAAATAAACATTTAAAATATAAAATAAAATATAAAATAAAATATTTGTCTTTAAAAACCAGTGAAGGGTCTCAAAGAGATATCTGTACACCCATGATCAGAGCAGCATTATTCACAACAGCTAAAATGTGGAAGTAACCCAGTGTACATTCACAGATGAATGGATAAACAAACTGGTATATGCATACAGTAGACCATTATCCTTACAAAGGAAGGAAAGTCTGACATATGCTACAACATGGATCAATCTTGAGGTTCACTTTATGCTACTAATGTGAACTTAGAATATTAACATTATGTTAAGTGAAATAAGCCAGTCACAAAAAGACAAATACTGCATGATTCCCCTTATCTAAAGTGTTTAGAGTAGTCAGATTCACAGAGACAGAGAGAATAGTGGTGGCAAGGGGCTGAGGGGAGGGCGGCACGGGAGTTATTGTTTAATGGGTGTAGAGTTTCAGTTTTACAAGATAAAAAGAGTCCTGGAGATGGACAGTGATGATGGTTGCACCACATTTTGAACGTATTCAATACCACTGACCTGTACACTGAATGGTTAGGATGGTAAATTTTGTTATGTGTGTTTTGCCACACACACAAATCAATGAATCGATGAGTAAAAGACTGTTGGAGAAGAGCATATTCACACAGTATGAAGGTAACTCATACATACACACACACAAACTTACACAGTTTGCCTATTAACTACAAAATGGAGAAGTGATCTTCACAGAAGAGAAAACTGGATGGGGTACCTGGGTGGCTCAGTCAGTTGAAGTCTGATTCTCAGTTTTGACTCATGAGTTTGAGCCCTGCATTGGGCTCTACACTGTCAGTGTGGAGCCTGCTTGGGATTCTCTCTCTCCCTCTCTCTCTCAAAATTAGTAAATAAACTTAAAAAAAAACTCTTTAAATAAAACAATGAAAAGAAAAGCCAAAGACTTAGAGAAAATATTTGCAAGACACATATCTGATACAGAACTTATATACAAAATATATAAAGAATTGTTAAAATACTATAAGAAAACAACCCAATTAAAAAATGAACAAAAGATCTAAACAGATATTTCACCAAAAAGATCTACAAATGGTAGATAAGCCTATGAAAAGATGCTCAACATCATTTGTCACTAGGGAATTGCAAATTACAACAAGAATGTAATACACTACATACCTATTAGAATGGCTTAAGAAAAAAACCCAGGGGCGCCTGGGTGGCCCAGTTGGTTAAGCATCCAACTCGACTTTGCCTCAGGTCATGATCTCACAGTTTGTGAGATGGAACCCCACATCTGTCAGCACAGAGCCTGTTTGGGATTCTCTGTCTCCTCCTTTCTCTCTCTGCCCCTCCCTTGCTTACACTCTCTCAAAGTGTGCTTACACTCTCTCATTTATAAGACTAAAAACAAAAGGAATTATATATGTAAGTACCATTTCCCATGAGGGTATGGGAATTCTGAAACCATTATACAGGTATACTGGAATTGAAGAATTAAATGAATGATGGGTGATAGGAGCCAGGTTGTTGTGGGAGGTTACAGATAAGGAAGGGAAGGGGAAGAAGCTAACATAATCTATGTTGTAATGGATTAGAGTTGGAAATACCAGTGTGAACTCATGTTTAGCTTAGTATAGATACAGATGATTACAGATAGAAATATTTATAGATATGTATGCATATATATAGGTTATTATACACACCTATTATTTATTTGCTTTGTCAACTGAGAGGGCTTAAAAGAAATGACAGCCCAGTAGCAATGAACACACCTAGAGCCCAGATCTTGGTTTCTAACACCAGTCTCCAATAAAAGGAATCAGGGCTCCTTGGAGAAAAGGCTGATGCTAGGAATGGGACAGGAAAGACAGAATTTGAGCTTAGAGCATCTTGTAGTGCCAGAAAGGAAAAGAAAGTGCTAAAAACAAAAAAAAATCAACTTCACAGTGATGGTCATATGGAGATATAGGGTCTGATTGAATGAGTTCCTAACGGCCAAAGCTGGAACAACGTGAGCAACACAAAGAATAAAATAGTCTTGGGGCGCCTGGGTGGCTCAGTCGGTTAAGCGTCCGACTTCAACTCAGGTCACGATCTCGCAGTCTGTGAGTTTGAGCCCCGCATCGGGCTCTGGGCTAATGGCTCAGAGCCTGGAGCCTGCTTTGGATTCTGTGCCTCCCTCTCTCTCTGCCCCTCCCCCGTTCATGCTCTGTCTCTCTCTGTCTCAAAAATAAATAAATGTTAAAAAAAAATAAAAAAAAAAAAGAATAAAATAGTCTTGTATTGTAACCCTAAGTATAAAATAAATATTCATGAGTCCATACTGATATACATAAGTGACTAAATAAATAAATAAATTCAGGACATTAGATATATCTCTCATGCAGAATTGCAAATAATTGATGTAAGTATTCTGCCCTTAAGAGTGTGGAACATAATTCCCCATTCCTTAAATGTGGGCTGTTTATGGCAACTTTCTTCCAAAGAATACAGTATGGAAAGAAGAAAAAAAAGAGAGACAGAGACAGAGAGAGAAAGCTTACAGTAGAGAATCCTGACAAACGCTATCCCAGGCAGGAAATTAAGGGCAACATCAGCAGTGATAAGTCATGTTGATAGTATGTACCCTTGATATGATATGTGATGATAATGGTGCTTCATCTCTGTGGTCTTCCTTCCCACATTACCCCAGTCTAATCATGAGGGAGCATCAGATAAATCGCAATGGAAGGACTTTCTACAAAACATCTGACCAGGAGTCCTCGAAACTTTCAAGTATCATCAAAAACAAGAGAAGTCTGAAAATAATAGTCACAGCCAAAAGGACCCTAAGGAGACATAACTGTAAAACATCAGATAGTATCCTGATATAGAAAAATGACATTAGGGGAAAACTGAGGAACCTTCAAGCGTGAACTTGAGTTAATAAGAATAGATCGATTGGCCCATTAATTATGACAAATGTACCATACTAATGAAAGATGCTAATGATAGAGAAAACTGGATGTAGCGTATATGAGAACTCTTTGTACTTTCTAAATACTAAGTCTGTAAATGTAAGACTGTTCTAAATTTTTTTAAAAATTATTTTAAAATAAAAGAAATAGACGTGTTCCCTCTTTCACTCCCAGAGAGGGTCCTGGCGCACCTGTGCCTGGGCTGGCGGTACTCACGCACCTTGGCCTTTCAATTTTCCCTCTTTCCCACCCTCTGCTGTGCTTGAACAGAGGACTCGGTGCTGAGATTGTCTGATTGTCTAAACCCACCAGGAAAATGGTGGAAAATTCACTATCACCATTGTCAGAACGAGTGGTTTATGGTTTTGCTCTTGAGCTTCCAGTTTGTCTTTGTATTATATCTTGTATGAGCCTTTATTCCTGAATCTTTTTTTTTTTTTTTTTTACATTTATTTTTGAGAGACAGAGAAAAAGCACGAGCAGGGAAGGGACAGGGAGAGAGGGAGACATAGAGTCCAAAGCAGAGCTGTCAGCACAGAACCCTACATGGGGCTTGGGGCTTGAACACATGAACGGTGAGATCATGATGTTAAGCCAAAGTCAGACGCTTAACCGACTGAGCCACCCAGGTGCCCCTTTTATTCTTGAATCTTGACTAGACTCCTTAGGCTTAACCTTTTGGCCTCAGAAATATTGGGCACTTGCATTACCTGTTTATCTCCTACAGTAATCAGCTATGTACTTTTATTTGGAGTTTATGTGATGAGTACCTTTCCACTCAATTCCATTCATAACAGACATAAATAACTATACTAAAAATCAACAGCAGAAGAAATACCAAGAGCCTGCCTCAGCATTAAGACATACTGCTATTAGTGAAGCAAACCAAATATTCTTTTTTTTCAGCCAAAAAATTTTACACTAAAAACTGAATTATATGTAGACATACTAACACCAAACATTTATTTGTGATTTTTGACATAATAATTTTGACCATAATTATTTTGAATATTTTTTATTAATACCCAGTATTAAGATGTTAAAAAAAGTACATTGAACTTCTCTTAGATTAAGTTCTATTAATATTGTAAATGTTCTTAAATGTTAGTTATTAATGGAAAGAATAAATAAAATTTTATGTTACCAAAGAAAATTTAAAAACAAACAAAGGGAATGAACTATTGATACAGGTAATATTTGGGTAAATCCCAAGAGAATTAAGTTGACTGCAAAAAGCCAACTCAAAAAGTTATATATATATATATTTTTTTAACTTTATTTTTTATTTTTTAAAATTTACATCCAAATTAGTTAGTATATAGTGAAGCAATGATTTCAGTAGATTCCTTAATGCCCCTTACCCATTTAGCCCATCCCCCCCCCACAACCCCTCCAGCAACCCTCAGTTTGTTCTTCATATTTTTGAGTCTCTTTTGTTTTGTCCCCCTCCCTGTTTTTATATTATTTTTATTTCCCTTCCCTTATGTTCATCTGTTTTGTCTCTTAAAGTCCTCATGTGAGTGAAGTCATATGATTTTTGTCTTTCTTTGACTAATTTCACTTAGCATAATACCCTCCAGTTCCATCCACATAGTTGCAAATGGCAAGATTTCATTCTTTTTGACTGCCGAGTAATACTTCATTGCATATATACCACATCTTCTTTACCCATTCATCCATGGATGGACATTTGGGCTCTTTCCATACTTTGGCTATTATTGATAGTGCTGCTATGAACATGGGGGCAAAAAGTTATATTTATATAATATGTAGCAATTTATATTAAATTTGGAATAACAAAATTATAGAGAACAGATCAGTTGTTGGCAGGGGCTAGAGATGGGGAGAGTATGAGTAAAACAGGTAGCAGGAAAGACACTTGTGATAATGCAACAGTTTTGTTATCTTGATTGTGTTGGTGTTTACATGAATCTACACACGAGATAAAATTGCACAGAACTACATGCACACACACATGCACACACACAGAGCCATGTACAACTGGTGAATTCTAAATAAACTTTGTGGACTGTACTAATGTCACTTTCCTGGTTGTGATAGGTATATATTCATGCAAGATGTGACCCCTGGGGGAATCTGAATAAAAAGTAAATGGAATCTCTCATTACATTTTTTTTTAAATTTTATTTATTTATTTATTTATTTATTTATTTATTTATTTATTTTTGAGACAGAGAGAGACAGAGCATGAACGGGGAGGGTCAGAGAGAGAGAGAGGGAGACACAGAATCTGAAACAGGCTCCAGGCTCTGAGCTGTCAGCACAGAGCCCGACGTGGGGCTTGAAATCACGAACCACGAGATCATGACCTGAGCGGAAGTCAGACGCTTAACCGACTGAGCCACCCAGGCATCCCTCTCATTACATTTTTAAAGGCATTAACTGCTGCTTTCTTTTATTCATTCCTTCTTTAATGACATATAATTCATATACCATACAATTCACCCTTTTGAAGTGTACAATTCAATGGATTTTAGTATATTCACGGTTCAATTTAGTATATTGGTAACATACATGCAACCATCACCACTAATTCCAGAATGCTTTCATCACCGCAAAAGAAACCCTATCCTCAGGAGTAGTCACTTCCCGTTTCTCTTCCATTATCCTTTAGAAATTACTAATCTACTTTCTGTCTCTGTGGATTTGCCTATTCTTGATATTTCATTTACATGGAATCAATACATTATGTGTTCTTTTGTGTCTGGCCTCTTTCACCTAGCATGTTTTTAAGATTCATCAACATTCTAGCTTGTATGAGTTTTTCATTCCTTTCTATGATTGAATAATATTCCACCATATAGATATACCACATTTTGTTATTCATTCCTTACTTAATGGACATCTAGGTTGTTTCTGCTTTTTGACTATTATGAATAATACTGCTGTAGACATTTACGTACATTTTCCATTTTCTTGAGTATATACCTATGAATGGAATTTTTGGATCATATGATAACTCTCTAACTTTTTGAAAGACTGACACAGTTTTCCACGGTGCTGCACCATTTTACATTCCCACCATCAGTGAATGAGAATTCCAGTTTCTCCATATCTTTACTGACACGTTATTGCCTGTTTTTTATTATAGCCATCCAAGTGGGTGTGAAGTGATATCTCATTGTGGTTTTGATTTTCTATTTCTTTATTTAAAGTGTTTATTTTTGAGAGAGAAATAGAGTACACAGGCATTGCGGGGGGCAGAGAGAGAGGGGGACAGAGGATCCAAAGCGAGCTCTGCACCGACAGCAACAAGCCTGATGAAGGGCTTGAATGCACAAACCATGAGATCACGACCTGAGCTGAGGTTGGACACTTAACCAACTGAGCCACCCAGGTGCCCCTTGATTTTCTATTTCATAATGACTCAATTTCAGTAGATTTTGGTTTTCTAGGAATTTATCTATGGCATATATGTTATCTATTGTTGGTAAGCAATTGTTCTTAGTTTTTCCTTATAGTCCTTTTTATTTTTGTAAAGTTGATAGTAGCATTCTCTTTTATTGTTGATTTTAGTAATTTGAGTCTTCTTTCCTTTTATCTTTATCAGTCTAGCTAAAGGTTTGTCAATTTCATCGATTTTTTTTCCAAAGTTGGTTTTATTGATTTTCTCTATTGTTTTTCTATTCTCTAGTTCATTTATTTCTTCTGTAATCTTTTTTTAAAATTTTTTAAAGATTTTATTTTTAAGTAATCCCTATACCCAATGTAGGACTTGAACTCACAGCCCTGAGATTAAGAGTTGCATGCTCCATCTCTGTAATCTTTTTTTCTTTCCTTCCTCTTGCTTTGGATTTAATTTGTTCTTCTTTTTCTAGTTACTTTAGGTGGGAAGTTAGATTATTTTTTTAAATTTTTTTTTAACGTTTATTTATTTTGAGACAGAGAGAGACAGAGCATGAACGGGGGAGGGTCAGAGAGAGGGAGACACAGAATCTGAAACAGGCTCCAGGCTCTGAGCTGTCAGCACAGAGCCCGATGTGGGGCTGGAACTCACGGACCGCGAGATCATGAACTGAGCCGAAGTCGGCCGCTTAACCGACTGAGCCACCCAGGCGCTCCGGGAAGTTAGATTATTGATGTAAGATTTTTTTTCCTTCTTTTTAAACACAGGCACTTATGGGTTCTCTGTATATTTTTTGCAACTTCATGTAAATCTGGAATTACTTCAAAAAAAATAAGCAAAAAGTACATATTTCTACTATGCCAGGGGAGCTGTATATAGTGAGGACTCAGCCATTGCACCTATCCTCAAGGAGCTTAGTCTAGTAGAGCAAGGTACAGAGTGTTCCAGAGATGAGTAGATGCCTGTTTGCTGCAAAGGTGAGAGAAAATACTGAAGGATATCCAGGAAAGCCCCATGAAGGTACAATTGAGGGCTTATATGAATTGAAGAACTATGGTTTTATCATGGGAGTTCCATTCTCAGAGAGGCCAGTCCTTGAGGAGGTTGTCACTTATTTCTTCTCAGATCTTCAGGGACCACAGCTAAAGTCATTTGGGACAGAGATGGAAGCACACTCTGATTAAGGCTAATGTTCCTAGCTGAGGGCTTTTCTCTGCAGCTCAAAATTCTCAGAGATACCCTTATCTCCTACCAAGTTGTTCAAAATGTTCAAAATGCACCTATTGACTTCCTTTATAAAAGATAGCAAGAATGATGTTTAAACAGGAAGGGAAGGCTAGAAAATGTGTTGAGTTACTAATAATGAAAACAGTTTAAAAAATTCCCATATACCCTTTAATGAACTTCCTCAACTCTCCCAAACATTAACACTTTGCCTTCAGTTCCTAACACTTTTTAAATGTTTATTTAAAAAAATCTTTTTGACCAAACAACACATTCTTTTAGCTTATGAAGCAAAATAGTATAAAGAGGTACACAGGTGAAAAGTCTTCTCCTCTCTGCCCTTTCTTTTTTCTTTCTTTCTTTCTTTCTTTCTTTCTTTCTTTCTTTCTTTTGAAGATCTAATTGACTTTATTAAGTGATTCATGAATCAGGGGCAACATCCCATCTAATGAGTAGAGGGAACCCCTCACCTCTGCCCTTTCTACCTCATTACTCTCATGCCTCACAAACACTTACAGGTGGCCATCTGTATTTTTCTTTATGCAAACATAAAAATATTTTCATACCCCCCCATTTCTCCACCTCCCTGCCCCCAATCTAGCATCCTATGCATACTGTTCTGGACTTTGCATTTATCATTTAACGGTGTCATTTAGAAAGATTTCCAAATCAGAGCATAGTAATGCTTTTTTTTTTTTTTAAATGGACTTTAGTATTTATTGTATCTCAGCCCACTGCCCTCCAGCATCACCTCAGACGTTGTTCATGCTCCCTCTCTTTCCTGTCTAACCTCAATTGTTTGAATCCCAAATTCCCCAGTGTAGTTCATTCTCTGCGCTAACAAGCTCAGGGCTTTTACAGACCCCAGACCGTGTGACTGGAGCAAAGCCATAACAAACCCCCTGTGCCATCAGGACCACAGGGACACAGTCAGGAGCGACAGCAACAGGGTGATGATTGCCTTAGCATGAGAGACACCCTAAAGAGATCACTGTGGGCCAAGAAGAAGAGATGATCTGGAACTAGGCCTTGTTGCCAAGCAACCCCAGAGGGGATGAAATTAACTCAGTCTGTTTTTCATGTAACTGCATCTCAAATGA
The DNA here is from genome assembly GCF_018350195.1 of Panthera tigris. NCBI lineage: Eukaryota > Metazoa > Chordata > Mammalia > Carnivora > Felidae > Panthera > Panthera tigris. The sequence goes on from NC_056662.1 coordinate 79,556,226, forward strand.
AAGCTGAGGCCAGAGTTGATCCCATGCAAAATTAATAATTACCACGTGATTCTTTCTTTCAAATGGCTGTTGCCAAAAGACAGGGGACTAAAGAATATCCCTCTTTTAAAGGGGTAAAGGAGGGGGAACAAAAGAGAACACATAAATGCAGATCCTGTGTTTTTCCATTTGAGTCTTAGGTAGGAAGTCAGGCCTTTCTATCTGAGACTGCTACTGAATCTCCCTGGTAGGAAACCTGTTGTAAAAGCATATCCTAAGTAGACAAGATAATATGCTGATAAAGGGCTGAGGGAGGCTTTTTTTCTTAGAGGTGAGAAAAAGCTTTGGATCATGTGAGACCCTTTCAGTCTCCTTTTTAAGAAAATTAAAGATGAACTTTTTCCCCATTAGTATGTTCAGAGAGGAAAAATTGTCATAAAAATAAAAATAGCCCTACTGCTTCCACCTACTCTCCTTTACCCAACACCAAAGGCTGTAAGAGGAGCACAGCTTGATACACTCAATAACCTTTGCTTTTCAAGGGCTTATCAAATTTAAAAGGCAAAAATGACACAGAAAAGTCGATTCCCAACCCCGACCTCGGCTTCTGCTGCATTAATTTGGGGAAATTAACTGTGTGGTCAGAGAGGAGGAATGGCCTTCTCACCAAGAGAACCTTTGATTTTTATTTTGTAGTTCTGCAATAAAACATGATTCAAAACACAGCTTTTTTAGCCAGAGAAACTAATTTTACCTGAGAAGGAAAACTTGCTTGCCTAACAGAAGGTCAGACCCAGAATTTGTCCTGGGGAAGGTAGTGACCAAGTGGTCACCCTCACTCAGCATTTATGCAGTGTATTTACTAGTGCTGAGACCAGATACTCCCTTGTTGCCCTTTGGCCACCCCACCACCTTCACCTCATTCGAGGCCAACTTGAGCAAACCTCCTCCTGCCCATTGTGCCTCTGTGAAGCACGATAGAGTTGAGCAGAATGTACTGGTACAGAGAGAAAACTAGATAGCGAAATGTACACAATTGATTTTTGGGAACTCTATCAGTCAGCGTCTCAGCAGGAAACAGATGCTCCATTCAAATTGGACGCTTTGAGGAGCTTTTAATAAAGGGGTTATTTAGAAAGGTTGGTGGGGAAACCACAAAGGATTGGTATTATCTTGGGCTGATAACACTGGATTGGGAGTCACTACCATGTCTAGGCCTGAAGAGTGGGAGAATTGGGAGGCAGAGGGATGGGAGGGAGAGGGCCACTCCACAACAATGTAGCGTCATTGGGGGTAAGAATATCCTCATATCACTTGCCTCCTTCCCTCCGATATCTGGCAAGGGTTCCCCATTTGGCTGAACCCCAGTGAAAGTCAGAGGACCAAGAGACCCTTAAATGTAGAAACTATACATCAGCCGTCTGGGACATGGAGCAGCAGGCAGAAAGAGCATGACACACAGAAAATAGCCAGTGCTAAACTTAACTTCATCTTTCTGGCTTCTGGTCTATTCATTCGGCCAGTACTTATTGATCACCAGCTTGGTGCAGGCACTCAACTAGGAGACAAAGCAGTAAACAAGGCAGCCCTCATGGAGTTTACAATCCCTGTGGCCATGTCAGGCCTAGGCAAGCCCAAACTACAACCAGACTGAACATTTAAGACCACAAGCCTTCCAACTTATACTGTGGCTATCATCTGACTTCCCTTATTTGTCTTCCCTCTTGGTCAGGAATAAAGATTTTCTTGTTATTAACTATCAAATCTTGCTATCAACTAGATTTTCTATGTATCAACTATACTTGATTATTATTTTTTTAAGGTTTATGTATCGATTTTGAGAGAGAGTGCAAGTAGGGAAGGGGCAGAGAGAGAGGGAGAGAGGGATCTCAAGCAGGCTCCACGCTGTCAGTGCAGAGCCCAATCTCACAAACGGTGAGATCATGACCTGAGCCAAAGTCAAGAGTTAGACACTTAACCAACTGAGCCAGCCAGGCATCCCTCAGCTATACTTTAAATAAATAAATAGGGTGCCTGGCAGGCTTGGTCAGTAGAGAATGCAACTCTTGATCTCAAGGTTGTAAGTTCTAGTCCCACCTTGGGTTTAGATTACTCAAAAATAAATTCTTAAATAAATAAATAAATAAACAAACAAACAAATAAATACATTTTCAAATAAGAAAGAAAAAAAGATTCTCTTGTTACCATAACTAGTAGCAGTAATGCAGCTGTATATGCGTAGGTACATGGTAAGGCATGGGTATCGGAAGGGAACATAACAGAGGAACCCAGAAAAAGGAGGATAGTCAGGCCTGAGGAAAGACAGGAACAGTGGTAAAGCCAGGTCACAGGAGCTTCTCTACAGGGCATAGCCTTTAGGACCCAGCTCCTACCCATGTGTCTCCCCTCTACCTCCTCCAAGTGCACCTAGCTTCTAGCTCTTATTCCCATAGGTTTGGCCCAGCTCATCCTTCTATGCTGGCCACTGCCTAGCCTGTTGGGGGGTGGGGGTGGCCCTGGTCCCAGCCAAATAGTGGCCATTCCTGGACATAGAACAGCTTGGTGCTCTTTGTGTAGGAGACTCTGGAGGGGGGGGCAGAAGACCAATGTCTGTAGAAGACATTGGGTATGGCAGAGCCCATAACTGACATTTCCAGGCCCCCCTACTGCCAGATGATAAACTGCTAGAGGTCAGGGATCTTGGTCTTAACAGTAGTTTTCCAGTAGCACATGCCATTGTTTCTTTTAAGTCAGCCACTCAGTCAGTTACTGAGTAGACTGGGCAAAATAATCCCTAAGTTATAATTAGCTCCCTCAACTACATCTGTTCTTGGGAATCTTAAAGCACAAAGACATCTGACATTTGTTGAGAAGGACTTTGTTGATCCACAGGCAGAGAAGCTAACCTGTGCTGGGCTGATGAATAGACACACTGGTGAAGTGTGCATCCTGTTGGGGACAATGGCTCCCTTTTCCTGAAATGCCTCCCGGCTGTGTGTGGCCAAGCCAGGGCTAGGCTCAGTTCCTTGCTCTAAGAAATCTCTTAGTGTAGCCTGGGAGCAAGTGAGGCACTGCTTTTGCTATGGTAACCCTCTTATTCCATTTCAGTGATATGAGCTTATTGACATTGTACAGAGAGACTGACAGCATCAATTCTCCCAGAACAAAGCTAGCCCTTCTGACAGTGAGCATAGCACTCACTGCTGTGTATCACAAAGGTTTCCTTCCTGATTGTTTCTGAGGGATAGAATTCCTTTGTTTGATAATTGAGAGTATGAGCTAGAGTAAAAGCTGCTGGCAGAAATGTTTCTGAGTTCTCCTATACTTGTGGCCTAGAACCCTTAAGGCAGAAAACAACTTGTTTCCCTTGCAGGGACAGTTGGCACTTTCCACATGACACAGCTTTCTAAACTAAATTCACCCGTCCTTGGGAGACTTGCTCATCCAGAGACTCAGCTGGATAACAACTTGAAACAGCAGGATTTGACCCTTAGGATGGGGGAAGGTTTTAATTAACTTCATCTGAGAACTTTCCAAGGCCTTTTCAACTGTTTTAGAATGTTGTGTTCCAAGCGGTAGAACTTCCTTTTTCTGGCATCTAAAAGTGACCTTTAGAAGCAAAATAAGAACAGCTTTTGGTCCCTGATACCACAGCATATCAGCCAGGCCTGAACCTGCCACTAAATAAGGAGAAACTGTCTCTGGGGTTTCCTACGGCCAGAATGCCATGCTTGACCTTAGACACGAGGACCTGGAAGTCTTGGAGCAGACTGCCTGATTAGCCATCAATGCTCGGGGAAGGTCTGGGTCTTCTCCCAATGCCTGGGACTTGGGGGACAGCCAGTTAATATGATAGCCAGCTGGGCAGTGTTGAATATCAAGAGAGGAGAAATGGTGGCTCTTGGGTATCATGAGGCCTGGTTTTCCTGACAGCTTAGAGCAGAAATGACCTGTTGGGACTAATGGATCTAAAAAAGTCAAGGAAAAGGGTATGGGAACTTCTTTTCCACCTGAAAGGATGTGCTGCATCTTTTCAAGAATGGGGATCTCATTCTTCCATTCAGGGAAGGTTGATTGAGCCCTTTCTGCCCATCAGGCACCATGCTGGATATTGGAGGGATAGAGTAGCAGTCACACATTTTAAGAGCAAGGACCATGTTTTATCCTCCTTAGTCTTGCTTAAACAGGAACTCAGGAATATTTCAGTGAAGTGGTTCTCCCTAAGTCACATGGCTTCACCCATTCTCCTGTGTCCATTTCCTCTCCATTTCCTTCCTTTAACTGATCTCCTATCTCCCCAAGTCAAGAAAATGTTTCATTATCTTTTCTATGCAAGTTGCTGCCTTGCACAGAAGTTCACTTGTAAACTACCAAAAGAGAAGTAGAAGGGAAGGGAAAGTAGAATTTGTTTTCCTTGAGTCCTGCCTGGTTTTCACCAGGCACAACCTGACTCTGAGTGGTTGCTGGTCACACTGACAAAAAGCCTGTTCCACCCTAACTCTTCCTTCCCACCTGCCCACTCTCATTATAAATAGATAAATAAAATAGGGACACCTGGGTGACTTAGTGGGTTAAGCATCTGACTCTTGTTTTCGGCTCAGGTCATGATCTTGCAGTTGTGGGATTGAGCATCACATAGGGCTCCTTGCTGGGGATGGAGCCTGCTTAAGATTCTCCCTCTCCCTTTGCTCCTCCCCTCCACTCTCTCTCAAAAGTAAAATAAAATAGGGTACCTGGGTGGCTTAGTTGGTTATGTGTCAGACTCTTGATTTCTGCCCAGGTCATGATCTCATAGTTGTGAGATTGGGCCCTGAATTGGGCTCTGCTGAGCATGGAGCCTGCTTGGGATTCTCCCTCTCCCTTTCTCTCTGCCCCTCCCCCAGTTACATGCACACACTCTCAAAAAAATAAACATTTAAAATAAAATAAAATAAAATAAAATAAAATAAAATAAAATAAAATAAAATAAAATAAAATAAAATAAAAAATAAAAAATAAAGGTTTAAGAAAATAAATGAATTTTTAAAATATAATTTATTGTCAAGTTGGCTAACATACAGTGTATACAGTGTGTTCTTGGTTTTAGGTGTAGATTCCTGTGATTCATCACTTACATACAACACCCAGTGCTCACCCAAGTCCCCTCCTCAATGTTCATCAAGTATTTTCCCCTCTCCCCTGCCCCTCCCAAATGTTTCTTTTAATTATAAAAATAATAAATACCATTTGGAAAAGAGAATAATACATTCTTCTCCACCCTAATGCATTAAATAGATTATTTTCCAAGGTGAGTTTCTGAAGCCATGCTTGGTTCTTCCTTTCCAGGGGTTTCCAGAGGAGGAAAATTAGTAACCCCTTTACCTCTTACCTCTGATCCTTGATTCCATGATTCCATTGTGGTGACTGTTGCCATTGGAAGTGCTTCAGGGGCACCTGGGTGGCTCAGTTAGTTAAGCATCCAACTTTGGCTCAGGTCATGATCTCATGGTTTGTGAGTTTGAGCCCTGCGTGGAGCTCTCCACTCTTGGCGTAGAGCCCACTTAAGATCCTCTGTCTCCCTCTCTCTCTGCCCCTCCCCTGCTCATGTGCATATCCTCTTTCTCTCTCTCTCAAAAATAAATAAACATAAAAAAACTGCTTCAGCCCCAGGCCTATGATTTCATACAGATGTTCACAGCTGTCCAGATGTTCATTTCAACCAGATTTTACTGATAAAAGTGTAGAAAGACAGGCAGGAAATGGGGAGAGGGGCCCAGGACTGAGATTCTATGTTTATACGGAATAGCATTGGACTGGGCCCTGAGCCCTCAGTTGGAGTCCAGGTTTTGTCAGTAACTAGCTGTTCCCTTAAGAGAGTCGCTCAGATTCTCTGTTTATTTTATCATTTGGGAAATAATAGTTGATTTGATTATCTCCAAGTTTCCATAAATTGCTCTGACCCATCGTTTAAGAATAAATATTTATTTGGTCAGTCTACTTTCTCACTCCACCATAGTTCTTACTCTTTTCACCTCAAAGACCTGCCAATTTTACTGTTTCTCATTACCCATCCCTACTGTTCTTCCATGTAGAAAGGAACGAGATGTTCTCCTTTCCAACTGTTCCTGTCAGTGAGCAAACTCATCATCTCACTTTCTGGTTGTTTTTTGTGCTCTTTTTCTGTGCTCTTTCTGTGGTCCTCCCAATCTTTTATCCCAAAGGAGGCCTCACAAAAGCAGGTTCGCCTCTCTGATCTATGGCTTTTACTGACGTAATCAATTAACTAGCAAGTCTTTATTGGGTACCGACAATGAACAAAGCACAGCTCAGTGTGTTAAAAAGAGAATATAGGTTTAAGACATGTTCTCAGCCTTCTAGAAGGCAAGATCCCTTAAATGCCCTCTGGTCTGCCACTGATTTCCCCAGCCAGCACTGCGAGCCATGCTGCCATGCCCAAACGTTCCTTCTCTGGGATGTTGCATCTCCACAATCGCTTTCCTCCTCCCTCAGGTCCATTCACTAAATTTGGTCCCCAGGGGCTCTGTCCTAGGCCCTCTTCTCTTCTCAGTCTTTTCATTCCCTGGACCATCTCAACTATTCCCATGACTTCATTTACCATCTGTATACTGATAATTCCCCGAAATATGTATTGTCATTCACATGAGTGTGTCTGCAGCAGCACCTGTGATCAAACACATTAACATATGTGTAGCAAAACCTGGGATAAATAAAAACTAGAACTACCCTCTCATAAGTTCTAGTCAGATTTTGCTGCCAGGTTAGCTTTAGCAGCACTTCATTTTCCAGAGCTGTGTGCATTTCAGCTTTGCCCATAAGATTATGAGGGGTGGCGTTTTTCACTCCAGAGAGGGGGAAAAGGTATAAAGAAAAACAAACTGTTTTGTATTTCTCCTTCCACAGAACAATGAGTATCTGCAAGAGGTCTCTACTACTAGAATGAGGGGTGATTAGAAACTTCCTTTTTCTTGTTAACGTAATAATAATAAAATCATAAAGTTCTATCACATCTGGCCCCCCACTACAATATGGCCATATCAGATTCAAGCCCCTCACTCTACCTAGAATTTCTCACTTAGCTGAAATGCTTAGAGTTTCTGTAATGCATAGTCTCTGTACTTTCTGAATTAATACACACCACTCATGTATATGGCTTTAATTCTTGGGTATTTAACTGGGTGCATAACAATGAACAAAGTAAATTTCCCAGCTCCTTTCAATGACGACTGTTTTCATTCCCTAACATAACATTTCCTATGAGTTGGCCCTATAGCCGGATTAGTAATAGAGTTTGATAATGTTCAAGAAGCTGGGGGTGGGGGTTCAGGGGACAGAGCAGCATGCAGAGGCTGAATAACATGTTATTTTAGTATTTTCAGTGAGACGGAGAAAAAATGCATGCAAATATCTCTACCCCCCCCTCCCCCACCACCTTTTTCTGTTTTGCAAAGCCTTTCTTTGTCCAAATCTCAGTTTTGGATTAGACCCTTGTTGACTATGTCTGTTTAAGTCCTAGATAAAGGCTTATTTGTTTGACCTGTCGTATCCGTATCCATAATTGCTCTAACTGCTCGTTTTGATTTTCTTATTGTGTAGACTGTGCTAGGAAGCTTGGCAGGAAGCACACTATGGAAATGTGGAACCGAACAGCTTAATGTGTGTAATTTGGGAAGTTCAGCAGATGCCAGGGCTTAGCAGGCTCTCGGCTTGTTCAAGACTAATCCTGTGGATTTTCATTCTTGTGGGCATCATGCCCCTTAAATCTGAGGGCTTAGGTCCCACCCAAAATCAATCCACACAGCCACCTCCCAGCTGTCCCACCCTTAAAGACTAAGATGGCAGCTGACATTTAAAGGCTCTCTCCTGTCACCTCTTCCTAAGGAAGTGGAAGGGTAGTGAGATGATTGGGTTCCAGAGATGGTCCTGGTACAGACTGATATATAATGTTTTCTCTGGACAGGAGTGTGGACTCCTTGTTTCTAGGGGACCAATAAAACTACAAATGCAACAAACATCCCCCCCTCCAGAGGGGATGACATGTTGTGCCACCCAGATCCACCCCTCCAAGACTGAAGCATTTGTTTCCCCATCTATTGAGAGGGTTGACAGCAGCAACTGTCAGCTGGGTCCCTTTCTGAGACTTCTCCTGTACTGAAAAGAACCACCTTGCCCATGGTCATTGTCCACCTTCCCAAGGGCAGCTCACATCTCATTTCTGGTTGATGCAGGAGTAAAAAGGCCCAGCTCTGTCACCCCAGTTTGGGACAAATCTGAGACAGCCCAGCAGGAGAGCTCCCTGAAAGATCAGCTAGGCTTTTAATGTGATTGCATTGTAGTTCAACTACTCTCTGTGTCTATTCCTGCTGACTTCCCTTCCCTCCAGGTGTTTCCTAGGAAACTTCCTACTTGCAAACCTCTGTCTCAGGGCTGGGGGCACCCTACCTGCAATACACCTTTTATCTTGGTTAGTAGAGCACTGACTGTATTTGGGGGTCCCTACCTTCTTTATGTGGTGACTTAGGAGTAAACCACAACTGGTCCAAGCTACTCAGGGTGGTCCCCATCCACTTTGCCGGTGATTGACTTAGGAAGGATCATATGACTCCATCCCAGCCAATGAGATAGGAAGGGAAATCTGGTAGGGAACTATGGGAAATGTTTTCTGGATCAGGAAAAGAGACAAAGGATAAAGAGTCCTTTTTTGTTGGGTGTTGACTCTGAATGGGATGCCTAAAATAGCTATAGAAAGGAACAGAGGTGGGAAGAAGAGGGAGCCAAGAGAATATCAGAGAAATCAAATTGAAGCAGAGCCCACCTTGCTTACGATCTTTTTGTCATCTGCAATAAATCCCCTTTGACAGCCCGGAAGGAATTTGTTACACAAGTACTTAGTGATGGAGTTGGGTCTATAATCTGTGATTTTTGTTCCTGTTCCAACTGTTATTTCATTTTTCCATCCTTTGGGGGCTTGCACTTTTTTAATTTTTTTTAAGTAGGCTCCACACCCAACATGGGGCCAGAACTCACAACCCCTAGATTAATAGTCTCTAGCTCCACTGACTGAGCCAGCCAGGTGCCCCCTTTTTGAAATCTTTGATTGTCAAAATTCTCCCAGAAAGTTTCCTGGTGATCCAAATCCTTTTTTTTCTGACTTCTAATGAACATTAATTTTATTTTGGCTGATCAATTAAACTCAGCTTCCTTTTCTATAACTTCCTGGGCACAAAGTTTATAGAGTTCATGAAATCCAATAATGTGTATGTGCAGCTGGGGACAGAGGGAGGGTGACTCCTAAAGGATGCTGACTCTGGAAAACCATGTCCTGGGATGGCTTTACATGAGAAGCAAAGGAAATGTGATGAAAAGGATTCAACTTACAGAGGAACAAGGACTTAAACCTAATGTTTGCCCCAGAATAGGATACTTATTTTTAGAAAAATGCATCCTCTCCTACCTGTAGTTTATTTTGAAATGTCAGTTCATAGCTGTCATAGCTGTCACAGAGTTTGGTGCTGAAGAAACTGCCTGGCATGGTAGTGGATGGGGCCCCCCCTTCTTTCACCCACTTGCCTGTACTCCCTTCCACCTAAAGACTGTTTTTCTTCTTCCCTTCCTTCCCTTCCTTTCCCTTTTTCTTTTTCTTTCTTTCTTTCTTTCTTTCTTTCTTTCTTTCTTTCTTTCTTTCTTTCTCTTTCTTTCTTTCTTTCTTTCTTTCTTTCTTTCTTTCTTTCTTTCTTTCTTTCTTTCTCTAGTTGAGGCCTAATTTATAAACAGTAAAATGCACAAATCCAAGTATACAGTGTGGTAAATTTTGACATGGTATGCTCCCATGTAACCATCATTCCAATAATAGATGGACCATTCCTCTCATCTCAGAAAGTTTCCTTATACTTCTCCTTTTTTCCCCTTATACCTCTTTTCAGTTAATTCTCTCCTTATCCCTGAGGCAACTGGTGTTCTGATTTCTATCACCATAGGTTAGTTTTTGCCTGTTCTTCATGGATATTGTTTTCTGTGTGAATTCTTTTACTCAACATGTTTTGAGATTCATCCACCTTGCCATATGTATCCTGCTTCCCTTTTAAGACCCTCCATGGGTGTGTCTGGTTTTTTGCCTTAAACATCTTTGCTGCAAGCATTTCATCCTTATATGTTATTGGCTATAAGGCAGTTTGACGTAAAAGATAAAATGGCAAAAATAAAAGAGGAACATTCATTAAAAAGAACATAATGAAACTTGGAAAATGAATAACAAAATTTAAAAGACTTTATTGCAAAATACAAAATATTTGAATACATTCAAAATGTGTTGATTCATGGCAGTATTGCACAAATAACTGGTTTTATTTTGTAGATTTTGTACCTAAGTGGTTGTCTTCAAAGTCTTTTGTTCATAGTATCATACTTTTTTTTTTTTGCTTGTTGATTTGTTTCATTTGGCATTACACTTTTTCTTTCCTTTTCTTTCTTTCTTTTCCTCTTTTCTTTCTTTCTCTTTCTTTCTTTCTTTCTTTCTTTCTTTCTTTCTTTCTTTCTACAATTTCTTCCTTCATAAGAGATGTATCAGATTCCAAATACTAGGATGCATATCTATAACTGGGCTTTGTATTGTGTTGTGAAAGCCTTCTACACTGCTATTTGTTCTGGGCATATTTTCACTTGTCTGTTGATAGATGTTCCAAAGTTCTATGGGAAATGCAGGTTCAAGACTCTTTGCTGGAGTGCCTGGGTGGCTCAGTCAATTGAGCGTCCGACTCTTGATTTTGGCTCAGGTCATGATTTTAGGGTCATGGGACCAAGCCCCATGTCAGAGCCTGGAGCCTGCTTAAGATTCTCTCTCTCTCCCTCTGCCTCCCTCCCCTGCTGGTGCTCTCTCACAAACAAAACAAAACAAAACAAGGGAAAACAAAACAAAACAAAATAAACACCTCTATGCCACCATATAGACTATTATGAGAGCTAATATTTATATCATATAAAAATGTAAGGACTGCCTCAGTGGAGAAATGGAACCAAACTATCAACCAGTTGATGAAACCAAACTGTCAAACAAACCAGACGGTCAACCAATTACTTTTTTTTTTAAGATTTTATTTTTAAGTAATCTCTACACCCACTGTGGGGTTCTATCTTACAACCCTGAGATCAAGAGTTGCGTGCTCTACCGACTGAGCCAGCCAGGCACCCCTACTTTTTTATCTGTAATGGCAACATTGTATTATTGCTAATTAGTTCTTCTACAAAAAGCTGGAGGCAAAGATGTCTATGGCAAAGATGCTTACAGCAAAAGTAATCAGAACCATCCATGGGGTCCATTGGGCTCTGATTTGTTATGCTTAAGGAAAACACTCTGCGCCTTCTGGTGATGGTTTTGCTATGAGACAACTTGCCAAGTGAGTTTCGTAAGTTACAGGGTCCTAGAGACCAAGCAGGTGGTTTCTCCTAGGTATAGACAATTGATCTTCCCATTCTAAATGGTGATTTTGATTAATGGTATCTGAACATTTTGGAATAAAGATAGAATAGCAATTCCTCTTGTAGACTCCCAGGACAAATGTTGGTAATCTCAGGATTCTCTGACAAGGTACCACCTATTCTTCCCCCTGATGAGGACTTGGTCCCACTCCTCAGGCCGAGGGTGAAACAAACTTTTATTAAGCACTTGATCATAAATGACCTTATTTCCCCATCTTGGGAACGCTTCAAGATAGGTATTACTACACTCATGAGGACACACGGGGCTTGTTCCCAGAGTGGGATTTGAACTTGGATTTGTTGATTTCCATACCATGATTTTTTCACCACCAGCAGCCAAGACTTAGGCCACTGTGTCCATCTGAAGGTGACAGACCTCACACATACCCATATCTGGATTGCTGCAGGGCTGGGGAGGACTCAGAGCTTAGCATACTTTCTTTCTCAGTAAGAGCCAAGTGAAGCTGACGGATGAGTCTTCATTTTTCAGAAATGTTCTCTGTTCTCCTTAGCTAGGCGGCTTTGACCTTCAGTAAAGGCCAGCAGATCTTTGTTATGCCCCTTGGAAATCACTGTTTTGTAACAGTTGTGTTTACAACTGAGATGGTTTCCAGACCTAGGGTAGCCAGCAGGATGATGCCAGCAGTGAGGCATTAAGTTCTCTAATAGGCTTATGCCCTGATAATCATATTAATGGCACTGTCTCATGCTTGATGCTGCAATTATGGGCCTCTCCTCTTGAATTTGATAATAATTACAAGGATGATTTTGCATTTCTCTTTAATGAGAGTTCCATTTCCCAAACAATATTATGACCCCAATAGAGAAGGCTGTTTGTGCCCCTTCAAATTACTGACCTTACACACCATCACAATGTCATACACAGGGTGGACTTTACTCACCTGGGAATTCTGAGTTCTTCTAGCATCAGGATGCTGTGGGAGATGTAGCAAATCCCCTGGGAATTATGACATTGGTTTCTGGTATCTGCATCTGATAATGGGGTTTTATGTTTTTCTGCTATTGCAAAATTAAAGTAATCTTCGGATAAAGGGTTTGCTTTAGGAGCCAGGTGATTTTTTTTTTTTTAAGTTTTATGTATTTAAAACCAATTTTTTTAATCTTTATTTATTTTTGAGAGAGACAGAGACAGAGACAAAGTGCGAGTGGGGGAGGGAGAGAGAGAGAGGGAGACACAGAATCTGAAGCAGGCTCCAGGCTTTTTTTAATTAAAAAAATTTTTTTTAATGTTTGTTTATTTTTGAGACAGAGAGAGAGAGAGAGTGCACACAGGGGAAGGGCAGAGAGAGAGAGAGAGAGAGGGAGACACAGAATCCGAAGCAGGCTCCAGGCTCTGAGATGTCAGCCCAGAGCCTGATGCAGGGCTTGAACGCACAAACCGCGAGATCATGACCTGAGCCTAATCCGGATGCTTAACTAATTGAGCCACTTAGGTGCCCCTAGTTTTATTTTATTTTTGAGAGAAAGAGCATGAGTGGGAGGGGGCAGAGAGAGAGAGGAACAGAAGATCCGAAGAAGGCTCTGCACTGACAGCAGCAAGCCCGATGTGAGGCTCGAACCCATGAACCACGAGATCATGACCTGAGCTGAAGTCAGACGCTCAACTGACTGAGCCACCAGGCACCCCAGGAGCTAGGTGATTTTTTAACCTGTGACTTAACTGACCAACATTCAAGAGATTATCTCTAGTATCAGATGCTTGGCCTCCAAAAAGCTAGTTTTCGGACCTTCTTTTTCTCACTTGTAATTTCCAAGGGATTTAGACTGGAGTTCCAAGAATTCCAATGCCAAGATTCTACACTTTCCATCAATTATTAATATTTTAGCCATTGACAGAAGTAGTTTTTGTTTTTATGGCCCTAACTGGGACTGATTAACAGACTAGCAAAACACAGCTGTCCTGGAGCAAACCTAAGTCAATAGCGTGCACAAGATTTAGGGATTTCCCCTGCTGATGCTACCCGTGTGTGCTTGCCCCTGAAGCATGATGGGATCTTTTCCGGAACGGTGGTGAAGGGAGGGGGGAAGTACAGGGCTTGAGGCACCATGCAGGCCTAGTTACTGAGGAAGAAGGCCTTCACTCTGAGCCATGTCCAAAGGGCTGCAGGGGTTGGCTCCAGCACAACCAAAGGGGTGGAAGCTAGCTCTGGGCTTGCAGGTCTTGGGCTCTATGGTGGCGGCACCATGGGGTCTGTATCTGAGTGGTGGGTTGTAGGGTGCTCCGGGACAATGAAGCAGAGGCAGTAGGAGCAAAGGAGGCAAGTGGGGAGCGGGTGCAGGGCTCTGATTCAGTGGACATGCAGGGACCCTAGCCTGGCCGGGTGCAGCGAGGCAAAGAGCAGCAAGAGGAGCATTCAGGATTGCTAGCTCAGAGCCTGCAGTCCGGCGGGGCAAAAATTTGAGGTGTATGCTAGCACCAAAGACGGTACGAGAAACTTGCTGAAGATCAACCTCTGTTTCTTCACCAGGAAAATAGGTAACAAGGGAGATCGAAACATGTGAGGCCCAGGACAAAGCATGTAAGATTCACTGGATAGTGCAGGCTGCCCAACCACCTGAGGGGGAGCACAGGACACGGACTGAGAAGGTGCATGGCTGTAGGGTGACAACACGTTGGGCAGCAAGGGGTGCCAAGAGAGAAATCTGTGACCTAGAAACGTTTTGCAGACCCATGTCAGATTGTCAGATTGGACAGTCTTTGCAGCCACAAAGGAATGGGCATTTGCAAATATTCTTCTTGGCTTAAGTGATCAGTCTGGGTGCCTTTCACCCCACCTTCTCCAGGAAGCCTCCCAGACTTTCCCAATTCTGGCTAATTGTTCCCTTTTCTGATCTCAGAGCTCTTACTGTCTGCACCTTACAATTTAGCACTTAATCAGACACAGCTGTGCATTCCTTTCTAATTGTTTTGGGTGTGTTTGTCCTGTCTCCGGGCAAGATTACTGCTTCCTCTAGAGTAGGACTCACAATCTTTTGGGGAGAGCTCCTGGGAGAGAGATGGATGTATGTGAGGGGGTTTTGATCAAGGGAAATCACTCACATTCCTACAGCGATTTACAGTTTAGAAAGTTTTTTTTTTTTTTTTGTAATTAATCTCTACACCCATGAGGCTCAAACTCATGACCCCAAGATCAAGAGTCACATGCTCTACCAACTGAGCCAGCCAGGTGCCCCTAGAAAGTGCTATTACTTAAGTTATCTTCTCTACTCCTTATAATTGTCCTGAGAGGGTGTGTGTTTTAGCATCTACAGACAATGAAACAGACAGAAGAGTTCAACAACCTGCCTGAGGAAGAGACAAGGTAAGTAGCAGAGGGGAGATAGGCCTGGGATTCCTGATTCATGGCCAGAGTCCCATAGGTGCTCCCAGTGGAGAAGAAGGGGAAGGAGAATGGAGGCCTCCACATGCCTTCCTGATGGGAATCTTGGGGTGAAACAAGTGAGGGGGATGTGGCCCTGGTTTACAGACCTACTGGGTCAGGCTTTATAGAGACCACTCGTTTCTGTTTCCATTATCATTCTCTCATGGATCCTCTATCTGCCATCATGCCCAAATCCTCTGCTCTTCCTGGCACCTGACCTCCCACCTCTACTCACTCCCACACTCCAAATCTTTTTATACAGTCCTCTGGGATTGCAGACTTCAATAAGCAAACTGAGTTGAAGGTCGGTTCATCCATCTCTCCATCCGCACATCCATTCTTAAGCTCTACTCAGAATGAAATCCCCTTTGCTTCCCCTGAAGTTCTAGTAGATGGAGCTGCTCACTCTTTCACCTGAGTGTCCCACCAGAGTGGTGTCAGTCCTTTCGGATCATGTCTCCTCCACCTCTTGCAAACGCTCTTGTTCCTCTGAGGAGACTGCTGCCTACCTATATTCCCTCTTCCTTTCTGGTTTTCCTATCTTCCGACCTCCTGGTCACTCCCTCTATCTCACTTTCTTGAGGCTTTAGCTCCTAGCTCCATGACCTTCACACTAGGACCTTGACTTCAGTTCCTGCCCACATCTTCCAGGTTGGCTTCACTGTTCACGCAGATGACCTATCCAGTACCCTGCCTCTCAATCCCTTGGCCTCATATTCTCCAGTGACTCTCACCTCTACTTTCGCCTATTTTATCATGATTTTGTCATGACCTTAAACCTCTCTACCTCCCAAACCACTAACGTTGGTATCCAGATTGCGAGACCCAACCTCCTTTTCTTCCAACATGACTAAACGTTGCCTCCTTTGACCCCTCCAGCCCATTGACTTCTGTCCTTTCTCTCTTATCATTCATCATGTCAACCCCACTTTTGCCACTTCTCAATTCCTTGGCAAAAGGAATTTGCTCCCCTGCCCTAGTGATTTCCTCACCTGAGCCTGCACCTGAGTAGACAGCTGAGCTCTGCCGGAGGAAATCACATAGGAGGGCCCAAGGGTACCTTATAAGTTCACACCACCAACCTCAAGTGAGTTGCCATGTTGTCGTACCATATGGCCATTTCTCTGGTCATCTCAACCTTCCCGCCTTCTGCAATGACTCTGTCACACCTTCTCCACTCTCTTCAGAATCTCTCAGCTATCCTTGCCTCACCCCCAGCCTCCTGTATGTTCCAGAGCAATAGAAAGTCATGGTGTGGAAAGATTCAATGTCCCACACCAAACCTGCTGGCTCCTGTTACAATAGTGGAGGTAGCCTCCTGCATGAGGTCAGCCTTTTCCATCCATACACTGGTTCCATCCTCTCCCATGGTCATAGGAACCTTTACTGTCCACTGTCCTTTCACTGCTATACCTCATCTTCCTCTTCTCTATAGGATCCTCCCCATCTGCACTTAAACACACTCAAGTTATTCTATCGTAAACCCACTGCTGACATAACAATCCTCAACATCTATTTCTCTCTGACTCTTTGACCCTTTCTGCTTGCATGAAGTAAGTGCCTGTCTTCATTTCTTCACCTCTCACTCACTCCTCAATCCACTCCAGTCTATCTCTTTGCCAGTCACTGCTCCATGAATGTCCCAATGATACCAAGGCCAGTCACTGCTCCATGAATGTCCCAATGATACCAAGGCCAGTCAATCCAGTGGATATTATTTAGTCCTCATATCCCTTGGTCTCTCAGTCATTTTGAGGGCTGCTGACTACTGCCTTCTTATAACATGTTCTTTCCCTGGGCTCTGGGACCCCACCTCCTCAAGCTCCTAGTTTTCTTCCTGCTTATCTGGCTGCTCTTCCACTTCATCTGCAGGATAGTTTGCCTTGGGCCAACTGAAAAAAAAATTTTTTTTAATGTTTGCGTGTGCATGTGTGCAAGTGGGGGAGGGGCAGAGAGGGACGGGGGGACACAGCATCTGAAGCAGGCTCCAGGCTCTGAGCTGCCAACACAGCGCCCAGTGTGGGGCTCAAACTTACAGTAAGATTATGACCTGAGCCAAAGTTAGATGCTTAACCAACTAAGACACCAAGGCCCCTCCCCCACCCCAGTCCAGCTTTTACCTAAGAGTTCCTCAGGGCTCAGTCCTAGGCATTCTTCTGGTTAAACTCTCTATTCTCTTAGGAGACCACCTCATTCTCCTGGCTTTATTACCACTTCTACACTTATTACTTTGGCTCCAGCCTCTCCTCAGAACATCAGATACTACAACCAACCACCTGCTCAACATCTCTACTTGGATGTCTCACAGGCACCTCAGACCCACCTTGATCAAATGTGAACTTTGGGAAGGTTTTCTCAATCCTTTTCCCTGAAGTCCCCCCAACTGAGAAAATAGCATCACTGGCCATCTGGTTGAAGAAGCAGAGAACTGGGAGTATTCTTTGAGTCCTCCCTAGTTAAGCAATCACCAAGTTTTGTTGGTATCTACTTCTCTCCATTTGCTTTACCACTTAAACAGCCCCTTTCATTTATATTTTGGCAACAGCCTCCTGTCCCTCAACCCCCTTTCTCCCTCTTCCCTATTCCTTCTTCACATTGTGGTCAGAGTGATCTTACTGAAAATGGTAGTCTAGGCCCTACAAAATCAAGCCCTTGCCTACCTCTCCAACTTCTCCCTCAACCACATTCCCTTTGTAGTCTAAACCAGCCAGGAGCTCTGTTCCATTCTCCTCTCTGCCTGCTCGCTCTTCAGAGCTCAACTCAAATGTCACCTCCTCTTGGACTCCCCAAATGGTCACACCACCTTGAGCTTCCTTGGCCCATATCACAATTGCAATTATATAATTGATAGCGCATGTGATTGTGTTTTTTAAAATGTTAATTCATTTATTTCGAGGGAGACAGAGCTCGTGAGTGGGGGAGAGGGACAGAGAAGGAGGCAGAGAATCCCAAGCAGGATCCATGCTGTCAGTGCAGAGCCTGATGTGGGTCTCGAACTCAGAAATTGTGAAATAGTGCCATGAGCTGAAATCAGGAGCCGGATGCTTAACCGACGAGGCCACCCAGGCACCCCAATAATGCACTTCATTGTTAAACTCTCTCTCCAGCTAGACTGTGAGCTCCGAGAGGGAAGTGTTTTACCACACTCACCACTCCAGTGCCCGGCACTGTGCACTGTGCCATGCACCTAGTAGGTGGTCAACACATATTTGTTAAATAAATAAATAATACATCTTTACCTATGGATGATGGACCCAGGACCCAACCCAAGTGTAAAGACTACCGCCAAGTGGGTATGGAATTCAGCATTGAGTAATTCTCCCCAAGGAACAATGTTAACTGTTATAGATATACTCCCAACTGCATTAATTAATAGCAGGATGGAGAGAATGCCCTTATGTGCTTAGAAACAATATATCAATCTGATGGCACAGAAAAATCTTCAGATGTCAGTCTGGTCCTATCACAGTAGTTAATCAGAAAGGCAGCATAGAGATATCTTTATTTAAACCAAGGAACATGGACTCAGGATTAATTATTTTGATGCAGAATGAAAGACATAGGCTTTGTTTGTCTATTAACTTATACTTTATGTACTTTTAAAGAATTTCTAATCTCTAAGGGCACCTGGGTGGCTCAGTCAGTTAAGCGTCCGAATTCAGCTCAGGTCTTGATCTCCCCACGTGTGAGTTCAAACCCTGTGTGGGGCTATGTGCTGACAGCTCAGAGCCTGAAGCCTGCTTCGGATTCTGTCTCCCTCTCTCTCTGCCCCTCCCTCAATCACACTCTGTCTCTCAAAAATGAATACATGTGAAAAAAATTTTTTTTAGGAATTTCTAATCCCTATATTTCTTTAAAAATGTTTTATTAGCTTTCTAAATTAAGAGAGTTAATACCACTGGAAAAATACAAAATTCAAAGTCAGTAAGGGTATAAAATTCATCTCCCCGCTTCCCACACTCCAATCCCACACTTGGGGTAACCGTGGTTAGCAGTCGGTGTGCATCCTTCTTGTTTTTCTATTAATATACAAAAATCCAACTTGTTTCTTGGACTTTTATGTCTCAGTCTTAAGAGAACCATGTAATCAGCATAAAAGCAAAAAGATCTGAAGGCTGAAAATAAAAACTTTCCCAGATCTGGCTCTGAATTCCTGTTTCTAGAAGAGTGCACCCACGTGGCTCCGTGCATACAGCAGCAAAGTGTTCTTCTACTCTGAGCTTGGAGAAGAGTTAGGGTCCACACTCAAGTGGGCTGAGCTCACAGGTGCCTGAATTCCTACATTTGCAATTCCTTCCCCTTCGGCTAATTCCGCCTCAGAAAGCCTTCCGAAAAATGCAAATATTTCAGGGTGTAGTGTCCTTAATTGTTCAGTCTGGCTATGTAAAGGAGACCTTTTTCCTCCTGAAGAGATAAGGACCAAGAGAGGGAGGTGCTCTGAAGTGTGCCTGCCGCCAGGTTTGCCTCCCGGCGAGTACGCGCGGGGTGAGCTGGCTGCGCTGGGCCTTCCAGACCTGGGCAACCTCCCCACGCGGTCGCGCAGGGCTTACCTGGAGCTCCCCAAATTTGTGTTCACAGCGGCTGGGACTCGCCTTAAAATGCAGTGCTCTGGCGAGCCAGCGGGGGCGCTTGGCTGGGAGGATGCGTCTATGGTTCCAGGTGTTTCGGCCGGTGTGTCGTCGGCCCCAAATCCTCACCCCGCAGCGGGGAGCCGAAGGTGTGAGCGTCAGAGTTCAGCCATTTAAGCAGTTCCCAGGCGTCCGCCCAGCCCCTCTCGGCCGCGGTGCGAGTTGGAGGCGCAGCGTCTGGACACCTTATTTCTGGCTTTGAAGACTCGCGTGGAACCTCGAGGAAATTCTCTGCAAGACACCGCAAGGAGAACTAAAACTTCCCCCTCACCAATTAGTGGGCGGCCTCATAAACCCGAAGATCGGGCGGCAATGCCAAGTAGGGCATCACTGTAGGCCTTGGGCTCTAGGGCGTCATTTGGGTATCCGAGAGGTGGTGGCGGGTAATGGGCACGTGGGCAGAGAGCAATGGTCAAGTCCCATTCTGGCCCTGGTTCCCCCTTACTCATTGGAACCCCGGGTTTTGCGGGGGCGCACGCACCCAAACACCGGAACGGCGGCTGTGGTCCTGTCTAGGCGCAGTTACAAACTGGTTCTGGCCATTTAAGGTCACTGGAGTGCTCCTCTGGCCATGTGCTTAGTCCCCCAACATCAGAGGTACCGCAAGAGGGGCAACCTGCAGTTGGAGGGATTTAGGCTAGACCGGGTTTGGGGATACGGTCAAACTGCCGTGTTTTTCCGAGGGAGTCTACTTCCTGGGGTTCCCTTCCCCCGGCTTAACCCTTTACTGCCCACGTGTAGACCTGGAGGTCCCAGATGGTCCCCGGAAGTGAGGAGAAGCACGAGACTGGGCGATTCTCCGGCGCCAACTCGCAGACAGATTGGCGCACCGCCTTCCCCAAACTTGGGGCGCTGGGCGGCGGGCCGGGCTGGGCGGTGACGTGAGGGGCGGTGCCGGGCCTGATTGGCGCGTGGGGCGGGGCGAAGGCGGGGCCGGACGGGGCGCCCAGAGGCGGTGGCGGCGCCTGGAGCCGGAGCCGGGAGTGAGAGGCGCGGTGGCAGTGGCTGCAACAAGTGCTGGAGACGAGCCGTGCCGGTGACTTCCCCGCCGCCGACACCACTGGGCCGCCCGTCGCGGTGCAACGCATGGAGCGTGAGCGGCGGCGGTCGCCGGGCTGAGCCGCGCCGAGCGGCCGGGACGTGGATGTGGCCGGGATCTCCCGCCCCCGCCCCGCTGAGCAGGAGCTGCTCCCGGACAAGGTACGGCCGGGCGGGTGTGCCCCCCCACCCCCCGCCCTTCCCTTCCCCCACCACTTCCCCAAGCCCTCTCCGCTTCCTTTCCATCTCTGCTCCCGGCTCCCCACTGCTCCGCACTGACCCCTCTCCCTCCCAATCCGGATCCTCGCCGGTTCCGGCTTCGTGCCGGCGCCCCAGAGGAGGAAACCATTCCTGGGTGGCTCCCGCCGCATTTAGGCGTCCCCCGTTTCCTCCACCTTTCTTACCCTAGAGGAGGAGGATAACAAAACCAGCAGCAGCGTGTCTTTTGAGTCTCTTGCCCTATTCCACCCCCACCCCCACGGGCCGGGGGACATTCCCCCCTCCTCGCTGCACCCCAACTTCCGGGGGAGCCCGAGCTGGGTGATGCAGGCATTGCGAAGCGGCATCTGGGGCCCGCGTCCTCACCTGGCTTCCACAGGCGTTTTGGATAGGGGGCTGTGCGTGATTTCGCTCTCGCAACCCTCACCCCACCCTCTCATTGCGCTGGTCTCGGGTGCCGCATGGGGAGATCAGGTGTTTTGTGAGCCAAATAGCCGCCAGCAGCCGCTCCCCGCCCCCATCTGCCTGCCGCTGCCACCTCCGGGTCCCCAAAGGCTGGTTTCTGTGAAACTTAGGGAGAACCTTTCGCTTTGACCTCTAAAAAAATGTTTCACGCCGCCCGCGTTGAATGATTAACCAGGCTGCTTGCCTGAGACCTGGGGAGGGGGATGGGTGGGTGCTGCCGGGAGCGTGTAAGGCAGGCCCTTGCGAAACCCCTCGTTGGAAGGGTGGGAGTCGGGGCGCGGGGTGGGACCCCAATGAGGCCGCGGGCGGGGGTCCTGGAGGCTGTCCCGGGACGGCAGGCGGACTCTTCTGGAGGCAATAAAACCAAGTCACCTTAATTTCCAGAGTACGGTATTTTGCACTTAGGGCAGGGGAGCCCCAGAACCCATTATCTCCCCACACGTGTCACCGCGTGGAAGCCTACTTCTGAAAATAATACATTTTAAATCAGGGCGAGGAGGCTCCCTCTCCTCCTTAAAACGGAGAGATGGTATGTTTGTCTTTGCTTCTCTACCCTCATGGCCTCGTGAACCTTCCCAACTTCGTAGAAAGATAGTTTAGGACAATTATACCATATTCTCCTGCCCCTCCCTGTTGGAGCCTTGATGTAGATTTCAGATTGCTAAACCAGTTGGTGAATATGGGTGTCTACTTGTTATAACAAATTCTTCCGGTGTATTTTGGCTCGGGAGGTGGCCAACGGAGTCAGGATTGGGACTGGGAAGTAGGGGAGACCCGAGCCTAGCCCAGTCGAAGGGCTCTGGAGCCCAGCTGTCTGCTGGTCGCACCCATGCGGCTCTGACAGCTGACCCCGGTGGGAGGACAGACAGGGTTGGGCGGTCACTTCTTCCCACTGCTCTAGTTCTCACTTCTCTTTCGTTTGAATAGAGGTTATTAAGCCTGGTGGAACTTGGGAGAGTGTTAGAGTCCCTGTGCTCTTAAAATCAGATTAGATTTTAAGACGAGGGAAGTGCAGAACCCTATAGAACTCTCTACAAGTAAAGCTTTCTGCTCTGCGCAGCCTTTACCAATGCCTTTATCTTTGGATCTAATGTTTGAAATTAGAATGTTGAAACTTTTTCAATTTGAAATACTCTTTTCCCTTATGGCCATATCCCAACAGCAGGGGCTCACTGCTCTTCATTTAGTTTTTGTGCAGAGGACATGTGTATGATGCAAGACCTAATTCTCCAGAACAGTTCAAGTTCTCACCCTCTCTGTTCACTGGTCTTGATTCTGCGACATACTGTTTAGTGACCTAGGGCAGGTTTGATCATCCCAGCCTTATTTTCCATAACTGGTTTTGGGGATGGTAACACCTGCTCCACCAGATTGTTTTTTAGGACAGATAAGATAATGTTTACCGAAGTCCTGGCTCTGCATTATGGGAGTTGAGCACTTAATAAGTGGTGGTCATTGTGTAATCAATATAGAAGTTCCGTTAGGCATCAACTTCCCCTTACCAGACACAGTAACTGGGAACCATTCAGATTTGTCTGACTGAAATCAGCCAAATTTGGCAGATGGAGATAAAGCTTTTAAAGTCCAGGGAATGAAGTAATCTTTTGATGAAAATAAACATATGCTTGTAAAAGTTATGATTTTTGAGGGGTTGCTGATGGATAGCTGAGTAATGGTTTGTAGTTTTGAAGAGTTCCTTATTTAAAAAAACACAATTTATATTTTTCTGATTCTAAGATACTACAGTTTTGCTAAAGTAGGAAAATGGAACTGATAATTCATGGTTGATTTTTCACTATACAATTTGTCCAAATGTGTGCCTTTTTTTAGAGGTACATTGGGAAAAAAGGACTTATATTAGGAAATGAATAAGAATGTAAAAAAAATGGATCATTCTGCTTTACATGATGCATTGTTGGTATAAAGCCAAGATGTTGTGGATAGTAAACGTGTGGGGCTTTTTCAGCTGATGCTGGAATAAGAGAAAAGATGAATCCATTGTTTCTTAGAGAAACTTTGAAAAGTTTTAATGTTTTCTGGTAATGTTTTTGTGTTTGTTTGTTTTGTTTTGTTTCTTTTTAAACAATAATTTAAGGATCCTGACCAGTGCTGTGAATGTGCTGAAGCATACTCTGTTCTTAACATACTGGGTCAGGGCTTTTAATTCTTTCTAACTTACTTAATAGCTACAATATTAACTTTACTTAGTTTTTTTGACCGTTTGTTGAACAGTTTGTTAAAGAGTTTAAAAATTAATAAATGCCAATGTATACATTTATAAACATTAAGATTCTTGCATCTGGGATAATATTCGGTTATATAATCTATTGCAACATGTCCACTCGTGGTGTATAAGTTACCAGTCGTGAAAAATTCTCCTAAAGGCCTTTTGGTCTTACATGCAAATGATCAGGGAGAAGTAAAATCATTTCAATCAATTGCCTGGCAATTTTAGTGTATACAGAATGGTAAAATATGAATTAAATTGGGCTGTGGCAATTTGAAAGTTAGGTTTCCTGGCTGACACAATTGAAAGTACCCAGTAAGACCACAGCACATATACCCAACAGGTGTGTAAGATACAGCTGTTTCCTGCCCCCACCCCACTTCCCGCTAAGGTGGGATAACTGTTACTAGGTGCTTGCCAAAGATATGTCCAAATTGTAGGATGAATAAATTCCTCTCTCTGGAGAGGCAATTACTGTTTGAATAAGATGTATCTGTGTGTGGTATAAGACTTTGAGAGAATTGATGTAATGATTTCATCATCACCTAGCGGTGATGAGGCTTTGCTAGTCTGAACAGAACTTCAGTGGGAAGAACTTGTACTTACTTAATGGAGAATTTGTTATTAGGGCATATGTGGTACAGTAACTTTACTGCTGGAAAAAGTTAATTGTATGGACCAGTTTTCTGTGTGTTAGAACACTAAGCTGAGATTTTGCACTTCTTATGTGTGGCCCCTACTGTGAGCTTTATGTTCTTTGCCCATCAGCTTTGGCCTGCCTGCCTTAATTTTTGTAACAAAATTCAAATTTCTTTTGAGAGTTAGCATTATTGATAAAGTTATAACATGTCTTGAAATATTTTGTGTAATTTTAGCTTTAGGTATTTCCATAGATAACTTGGTTACGAATTTTCTGTGCATCTGTGAACATTGTATTCTGATGTGGCTACAGAGGGGAAATTCCTAGTAGCCAGGAAATTGATACTTTCTACTTTTCATTCTGTGGCATTTAAAAGCAGGTTTATTGTTCCAGTGGCTTTACTCTGATGTGATTAGGATGTACATTGCTCACCAGAATATTTAAAAAAAAAAAAAAAAGATTATCTGAGGAAATCAATTCTAGAGTGTGGCCGGGTCTGTCAGTGGCTCTGTGGTGGTTTAGTGGTTAAGAGTATGAACTTAGAGTCAGATGAGGATTTTTAAAAATTGTTTTTAACTTCAGAGATAGCATACAGTAAAGTGTAAAGTGCCCTAATACTATGTGCTGTTCCTGAATGTGTGTCCACCACCTCGCTCAAGAAGTAAACATTTTCAGTGCCCCAGAAGGTGCCTGTGCCCCTTTCTAGTCTGTATCCACCCGCTAGAGGGAACCGTTATTCTAACTTTCATATCATCTTAGATGTGACTCCTTTCATAGAGATTGATTTTGCCTGTTCTTGAACTTAATATAAGTGGAATTACAGAGTCATACAGTCGAGTCTTTTGTGAAACAGACCTGGTTTTGAGTTGCATTTCTGCCACTGTGTGACTGTGATTCCTGTAACTAAGTTACTTAACCTCTCTGTGTGTTTCATTTGTGAAAGGCGGAAGATAAAGCTCTCAGATTTACTAAGAAGACTCATGTGATCATACACTTACAGTATCTAGCACTGTGTTTGACATACACTTTCCTTGTCACCCTTTTATTTCTTTCAAGGGATGATAACTAAAGCAACTATATCTTTCTTGTTTTAATATGCCGTTTCATTATAAAAGTTATGTTGATCTTTTACTGGAAGTTAGAAGCCAAGTCTTTGTTGATTTAATATTTTGTTGATGTAGCTTTCAGCTTAAATAAGACGTATTATGTCTTAGTAATTGATCTCCTATTATTTTTAATTGACATTTCCTCTGTAAGTCATGAAATGACAGTCATTGAAATGTAGAGCTGATCAGTCACTTGCGATCACCTGCGTGGAATGAGCTGTGGTGCAAGGAAGAGTTTACACTTGATTATGAAGTCTATGGAAGAGTTTAGATAAGAGGCAATAGTAAGTGGCCGGGATATCCAGAACAATGTTTACTGCTTTATATTTTGTGAAATAATTGTTTCAGAAGTGAAAGCACAGGACCAGTTGTTATGCTCAGATGATCGCGTGCTCAGACAAACCATTCAAAACATTTTCAGCTTCTATAATCCTCCTGGTAAGTGGCATTATATATTCAGTGGTCTCCTGTTCTCAGTGTTTTGGTGGGCTTTTTGGATACTTTCTATTTTTGGAGACATACTTTAAATGTAACTTGGGTGGTACTCTGGCATTCTTTCTAAAAGACTTTTTCCTTATGATGTTTATTTAGGGAGAAAAATCAAGGTCAGGTAAAGGCAAATAAAATTAATGCCACCATCTCTTAACACTGTAACGACTGTTAACTTGGTTTGGATCCTTCTAGGTTCTTTTCTTGTATCTGTACACTTCTGGACGGGGCTTATGAAAAACACATTGCTGATACTTTAGGCAAATTTAAAACAGATTGTGTGGCCTGCCTAGACCTGACTGAGAGGGCAGGAGGCTTTGAAGGCTTGAGTTCAAATCCATACCCAGCCTGGTCCCTACTTGTGGCCGTACCATTGTCAGGAGTGCTAGGCATGCAGTCCCCCAACACTCCCATCAGGTCCCCTGTCCTCCATATTACAGCAGCTGAGAGCCAAAATCTGTCCTTGGGACCCCCTCCCCCTAAGACCTCAAGATGATGTGTAATCAGATGAGCATTTTATTCACTTGATCAGCATGCATTAACTGAGCACTTAGTGTATGCCTAGCACTGTGCTTGGCCCCATGTGTATTCCTAGATGGTCCAGGCACAGTTCTTGCCCTCGAGTTAGCCGTCTGTGACACCTCTAACCTGGAACCCATGAAAGAATGCTCTTGTAGAGGTGCAAGCAATGTGCAGTTTTGGAGGTAGCCAAGAAAGGCTTCCTGAGGAAGTGGTATTTGAACTTAGCCTTCAGCGATGAGTTAATAACTTTTCAGAGGGCAGAGAAAGGAGAGCAAAGGTATTTCAGGCCTGTGGTAGTGTGTCAGGGAAACAGCAGGTGATTTCATGGGTTTAGAGGTCCGGGTGTTTAGGAAAGGGTAATAGGACACGGTGCAAGCTCAGTGACCATGCAAAGAAGTGGCACTTGATAGCTAATGGAGGTCATGGGAGCCATGGAAAGTTCTTGTGGAGAGGATGTGGTGACATCTCAGGGTCAAGCTTGCATGTAGGAAGATGAGATGGATGCAAGGCAGGTGTGATTATGGGCCTGGGTCATTTTACAGCCTCCTGATGGGGAACCTTTTTTCCAGTTGCCCTACAACAGTGTATTCTCTGAAAGAAGGTGGAGGAATCTTTACAATTGAAATTACTTTATATGCTTCTGGACACAGTAGCTCCTACTGCCCCTCAGAATAAAGCCAAAGTTCTTCTGTTACCTACCAGGCTGTTGGTTCAGTTTACTGCAGTGACACTGGCCTCTGTGCTATCCTGCCTCTGGCATTTACACTGGCTGTTCTCTCTTTCTGGAATTATCATGCCCCACTCCTGCTACCTTCTCACTGAGAAGAGAGGTTTTCTCTGACTGTCCTTATTCTTATCTGTACTGTCCTTTATATATGTGTAAGTTCCTATCAACCTTATGGTAATTGACCACATAACTTTATTCTTGGCTCTCTGTTAATTAATTAATTTTTTAAAAATGTTTTTATTTATTTTTGAGAGAGAGAGCATAAGCAGAGGAGGGGCGGAGATAGAGGGACAGAGAATCCGAAGTGGGCTCTGTACTGATGGCAGTGAGCCCGATGTGGGGCTTGAACTCGTGACCTGCAAGATCATGACCTGAGCCAAAGTCGGACGCTCAACCAGCTGAGCCATTTGGGCACCCCATTATTTGTCTGTTTTAAATACTACTCAGTTAAAATACGTGCTTGCTACTTGTTGAATTCGGTCACTTCATCAGTATTTCTGGGGGAAATCTGAGGGCCCAAACCAGGCCAGGGATAGTACAGGATTAAAGTGTGAATATGTGATATATTTGAAAGAGAGTGAGAGATAAAACCAGTATAGGGAATGTGAAGGGGGTGAGCTACAGATATAGGTACATGGGGGAGCTTTTTAACATTTAGGACATTGGAGGCTCTAGCGGTGTCTCAGAGGGTCCAGGGGACAGGAGCAAGGGAAGACCCAGCAATATAGGCTTAAGCCCAGAACTGTGGAGAGCACCAGTTTTGGGGCATGGGGCCAGGAGCACAGCTGCCAAGATGCAAGAGAACCAGGAAGAGAATCCAGGTTGGGTGGTCTTGAATTTGAGGTTGGGGGGAGGGGGAAGCAAGGGTGGTGGTCAGCAGTGTTAGGTGCTCTGGGAAGCCAGGAGAGGCTGAGGACTGAAGATTCTAGAGGATGAAGGGAATTGGAAAGGTCCGGGCATATAAAAGGGCATGACCAGGAGCAGAACCTTTTCAGAATATTGGCAGAGAAGGGAAGGAGAAGCTTGCACCTGGAGCCACTGGGAGGGAGAGTTTGAAGGTGAAGGAGAAAGTGGAGATCCACCATTGATACACGGGACCCCAGGGGAGCAGCAAGGGCTGTCACAGGGGATGGTAATCTTAGGAGGGCTGGGGAGTGACTTACTGTCAGGGGGAGAGTGGTCCTTGTGGAGAACTTGAAGTAGATTTTGGTCCCAGGGCTGACTTCAGGGGAAAACAAAAACCAACCCCCCCCACCCCCACACCCCCCCCCACCTTTGTAACCATGGCAACCCAACTTAGCTTCTGTTTCCTCCCCCACCCGTGCAAAATAGGAAAAAACCTGCACAGCCAATCTTACTTGTTGATTGTTAAAATCCAATGCCATCATGAATATGAAAGTGTTAACACTCCAGTAAGGTTATTTCTATGCACCATAAACTTGATAAGGCTTTTAATTTGTGCTTCAGAATTCTGTTGGTGTTTATTTTCTTTGAAAAGCACTTAACATCCAAGAGCTTCTCTGAACTACTGCTTTTGAGTCCTGATCAGAGAGTAACACAATAGTGGTTTTAAAACAAACAAACAAAACAACCTTCAAGTCTGGCTCTAGATTGTTTGTTGGGAGGCCTAGTGACATTTTTAGAATCAAATATATTTGTTTTAGCACTGAAAGGGTCAAATTGGGTTTGTTACAAATACCATCTTTTCTAAATATTTAACATTTGGAACTAAAGAAATGTATTTTGCATTTATTATTTTATGGCTGAATTTGACGCTTATTTATAAGGAACTTATGTAGCATTTATTCTTTATAGTAAATGAGATGTAGCTATTTTATTTTTCTTCCCATCACCACATAAGGAATTATTTTCTTCAAATGAACTTAAAATATCTCTCATGAATACTCCTATTTTTAACTGTTTCTCTTTTGAATTTTTTTCCTTAAGGTTCTGATGGAGCCTTTAAAAAAAAAAAAGCTCTTTATAATGGAGATTTTCAAACTGGTACAGATACAGAGAGTGATATAATGAAGCCTCAGGTGGCTGTCACTGGTTTCAGCATGACATTTCTTTTTTCGTCCCTGCCCCACGCATGAGTGGGAGGCTGTGTGGGCAGCACCCAGAGCGGGAGGGCAAGGCCTGTGACACCTCCAGCTCCTCAGTTGGACAAGTAGAAACCATGAGAGTGTTTCGACCCCCATGTTTTGCCCCATGCGGAGTGAGAAGTGGGCAGAGGGTGGACGTGGATTGCTATGGTCCTGATATTTCCAAGTAGATGACAGCCTGTGACACGTGAAGGTGACATTTACAGATATACTTAAAATTAGATGATTTAAACCGCTTGGTCAAAGAGGCCCGGTTTCTAAGCTGTTCTGTCCTGTGCTCTTATATTGAGCAAACATGTTCTCTTTTATTTTGGCAACATAAATTTTTCCTGGCAGGTGGCCAAAGAAGGAAGCGTTACCATTTTGTCTCTTTAAATATGTGGACCTGAGTTTTGGTTGAACAGCCCCCCTTTTAATAGAACATTTGGATAAAAGGCCAAAGTATCAGTTTTGATGATAGGTATTTTAAATCCGTATGACTTATTTTGATATCTGAAAAAGCAACTTAAAAACAATCCTCAGGCTCCTTTTAGTAACTTTCTTGAGATTTAACATTAGAGGAAAGGAGAAGAGGCAGGAAAGGGAAAGGAAGCTAGGGGAAGGGAACTGAGCGGGGGGGGGGGGGGGGTGTATTTTGCTTGTTTGGTACCCTGTTCTGAAGTTGCCACCCTAGGGTCACTTGTCACTAGAAAGGTTGTCTACTGGGATGAGGATGGTCCCTGACTCTGGAGAAGAGGTGGCATCCCAGGGGAGCCTGGTTTAATTGGATATTCCGTGTGTGTGTGAGGAGCAGCACCTGGCATTCACTCTGTGTGGTCGGTTTGCTTTCACCTCACAGCTATAGCACATGTGTGGTGGGCGCCTTGGTCCTGCCTCCCTCAGGGTTGAGGAGAGTGGGTGGGGTCTTGGCTCCCCTGACCATTTGGGCTGGAAACACTACTGGGGTTGAGGAGTGGGCTCTAGGTAACTAGTTCCTGGTACTCTTTTTCTTTTTTTTAATTTTTAAAAAATTTACATCCAAGTTAGTTAGCATATAGTGTAACAACGATTTCAGGAATAGATTCCTTAATGCCCCTTACCCTTTAGCCCATCCCCCCTCCCACAACCCCCCAGTAACCCTCTGTTTTCTATATTTAAGAGTCTCTTATGTTTTGTCCCCCTCCCTGTTTTTATATTATTTTTGTTTCCCTTCCCTTATGTTCATCTGTTTTTCTCTTAAAGTCCTCATATGAGTGAAGTCATATGATATTTGTCTTTCTCTGACTGACTGATTTCGCTTAGCATAATACCCTCCAGTTCCATCCACGTGGTTGCAAATGGCAAGATTTCATTCTTTTGATTGCCGAGTAATACTCCTTTGTGTGTGTGTATGTGTGTGTGTGTGTGTGTGTGTGTGTGTGTGTGTGTGTATATACACACCACATCTTCTTTATCCATTCATCCATCGATGGGCATTTGGGCTCTTTCCATACTTTGGCCATTGTTGATCGTGCTGCTATAAACATTGGGGTGCATGTGTCCCTTCGAGACAGCACACCTGTATCCCTTGGATAAATACCTAGTAGTGCAATTGCTGGGTTGTAGGGTAGTTCTCTTTTTAGTTTTTTGAGGAACCTCCATACTGTTTTCCAGAGTAGCTGCGTCAGCTTGCATTCCCACCTGGTACTCTTTTTGAGAGCCTCCAGTTTTGGGGGGGATCCCGAGTGCCAGGAGGTAAGATTAAATACAATGTGCACTGAGGGAATAGAGGATGTCCTCATGGAGGAGGTGGTGGAATTTGAACCACGGCCTTCAAGGATGAGGGTAGGATTGAGAAACAGAAGAATGAACATTTCAGGCTGGGGGAAGCTAGCATGAGCAAAGGTGTGGGTAGGAAGGACAGGAGTTGTTCAGTTGTTGCACAAGGGTGCAGGTGCCCAGGAGTTCTCTGGGAGGGGACTTTGAGGGTGACATGCTTCGATCTAGGATGGTCTTTGTGAGAGTGCTTAATGTCGATGGAGATGCCTACCTCCCTCTACCCTGCCCATGCCAACCACACAGTGCCATGCTTGTCTTCAAGTTTAGCGGCAACTGGGATGAACTTATGGGCTGGGAACCCATCTGGGTTCCCAGTTTCTGCCACTCTCCCTCCGTTCACTCACCATCTTGGGAATCTCAGGCCAGTTTTTGGAAGCGATTGACTTATCTGTAAAGTGAGTATACTTCTGTGACCGTTTCACAGGACTGAGTATCCAGTTGGGCCCTTGGCATGCTTCCTGGTACATGGACAGTGAATGGGTAAGGGCTGGTATGCAGTTGTCAGTTTGTCATTAAAAGGAGCGTCTGGTACTTCCAGCCCATTCCTTCCTTTCTTGTCTCCCCTCTCCCCTCCAAGATATTAGATCTGTTGATTTTTTTCTATTTTAATACACCATCATTTAAATCTCTGCCCATGACAATTCTGTACAACTTTCTGTGGTTTTTATGCATGTTTTTAGAGTCCTGGAGGCACAGTAACTCATGCCCCTTGGTGTCACCTTCATTGTAATGAAGGGCAGATTTTCTTTACGAAAACGTGGCACTGGAAACCCTCATCCTAGCAGCCAAGAAATCGAGACTTCCCAAGGCAACTTTTCAATTACTTAAAACAAACACAATGCATGTCATTGGTGTCAATTTAAATATTAAAGTTACAAAAGAAGTCTAATATGATATACACAGTCTCAGTTTGCAGCACGTTCAAATAACGTTTTCTTGTCTTGGGGTTATCTATTTATTTTGGAAGGAAGACAGATGTAAACTTTTATGTTGCAGGAAACTGATGGACATGCTCTGAAATTCTGCATTTTGTGGGGACAAGAATTGCCAAATATAATTTAATAAAATCGGGAAGGGCAGTGGTTGATCTGAAAGTTTGTCGAGCTTGTTGGGAGTGACGTAGGTCAGTCTCTATGCCACATTGGATTTGGCTGTCCCGGTGCTTAACATTAAAGTGATTGTTTTAAAATAAAAAATTCCTACTTCTGTTTGTGGTCAGTTATCACAACCCATGGAATTAAGTGGTGGGCAATGATGTAATTTTGAAAGTTAATTTTAAAACTTTGAGGAGAGTCAACTTTTAATTTTGTTAAGTTAGTCTTTAAGTGAAAATTTCATGTATTTTACTATGTAAAATGCCAGTAATCTCTTCTCCAATACTTACATGAAAATATCCTTTCTCATTGATTTCATCAGCTTTTCGTTTTAAGTGTCTGTAGACACGAGGAGTCCACATAGCAGGCACCAAATTACCTCCTCCCCTCCCCATCTCTGTTCATCAAAATTGCCAAGCCATGGCCGATGGCCTACTTACTTCCAGAAGCATTTATATAAGGTCAGTTTGATAACTTCGTTTATATAATGGGATTCTGTTTCTAGTCCAATACTGTAATTTATGCCTGTGCATTTTTATTAATTTGTAATTGCCTTTCAACCCTTGGGCCTATGTTTGTTTATAGATTTATTTAATCATATTAGACGGTTTCCTGAGATGTTTTTAGGTGATGTACTGCTTCAGATGAGTGAGGGGTAAGGCATTGAGGAGGAAAGCACTGGACTTGGAAAAGGCTTAGGACCCTTAGGAAGAGGACTGACCTGGATAGCCGGGGGGCCAGGTAGGGTGCTCTGGGGGTGAGGGTGGGGGTGTTGGAGATGTAGGGCCCGTGTGTGAAAATTATTCAACCATGACTTGTTTAGAGTGATGTTGATTCTTGATCATAAGGACCAAAAAAATAAAAAATTATAGTTAGTCCTTGTTTCTTTACTGCACCTCCCCTTTTATGTCCTTTTCCTCAGATTCATTGACAAAATAGCAATATATTGTCTGAGTGGCAGACACGAGAGATACAGAAATTAATATGGCCCAGCCCTTGTCCTTGAGGCTCCCACATCCTGTGGGTGTGTCAGACTTGTTAGCAAGGAGGTGTGGGGAAGTCAGATAAATATGTGTGTTAGGGGTTCCAGCAGCAAAGGGGAAGTACCACAAACATACCCAACGGGAGGAGATCAGGGATGGTACCACTCCGGGCAGTGCTGGGGCAATTGGCCTTTTGGCCTTTTTGTTTTTTATGTTGAAGTCCTAGCACTGAAGCTGTAGACTATGAGAAAAAGACTTTGTCCCTGACAGTAATTCTCACTGCTGGACTCACTGCCCTAATTGTTCCTGTGGGGATGTCGGACAAGACGTCCTTCTGATGCCTTCATTTCCTCTTCTGTGAATGACTTGATTGGAGTAGATGAGCTATAAGGCCCTGGAAAGGAAAGTCTTAACGGCTTCTTTCTGATAACGAAATTGGTATATGATCTCTGTGTGGAATGTGTGTGCTTGTGAAGGAGAAAACCAGTGAAAGGCTGAGTGGTACAGTTTTGTGGTCAACGTTTGCTCTTTGATCATCTCTTTTGGTGAGGGCTGGTGTCCTTTCCTCTCAGAGCTGGGGGAGTGGAGTTCTGGGCCAGATTAGTTCTGTGCACTAACCTGTAGCAGGATGGAGGGCCGTGCTGGGATCCCTCCCTTCAGGCGGTGGTGCTAGAGGGGAAGGGAAGAAAAAGGTCACATTTTCTCTGTGTAAACAGCTCTGACAAAAGAGTTTGCCTGGAGAGTATGTGATTAGACCAGTTTCAGCCCCTGCCAGTCTCTCATTCTATAGCGTGGGTAAATTCCTCACACACATCTGCAGGGACCTCACCCCTATCAAGGAAGGTGCTTACACTACCAGACCAGGACCTTTGGCACCTCAAACCAGTGAACGGTTCCCAACAGGCGATTTTGTCTACAATGCTGCTTTCTCATGCTGATTAAGATTTTCATTCCTAAGTTATTTTTTTTAAGTCCAAGCTTATCTAGGGATTCTTGACATCTTGAGCATCAGTGTTGTGTGGTAGAAAGAATAAGAGCTTAGTCTTAGGGTCAGGCTCCAGGGTCCAAATGTTGGCTCCACTGGGATTAGCTCCATGACCTCAGACTAATTGCTTCACATTTTTGAGCTTGTAGAAGATTAAATGAGAGGAGAATCACTGACATAGGAAAAGGAGAAAGGGCATGAGGAGTAGGAAAACCAGGACGGAAGCATATTAAAGTGTAAATTAAAACAAGGAGATGTCCATTTTTTGTAAAGACTAACAATCAGTGGACCACATCAGTGTGGATGGCTCCATGCTCTTAAGTGTCCAATGAAGATAAACCAGTTCTGACCTTTCTTTTTGGTGGGGGAGATGGATGGGGAGGAGAGGAGAACAATTTGATTGGTTTCTATATTATTTTAAACATTTGTGTTCTCTTGGGGCACCTGGGTGGCTCAGTCAGTTAAGGGTCCAGCTCTTGGTTTCAGCTCAGGTCATGATCTCATGGTTTGTGAGTTTGAGCCCCACATCCTGGGTTCTGTGCTAACAGTGCAGAGCCTGCTTGGGATTGATCGTCTGTCTCCCTCTCTCTCTCTGTCCCTCCTCTGCTCTAAATAAATAAATAAGCAAACTTAAAAAAAAATTGCGTTCTCTCTGTAGTTTTTCCAAAGGAAATCCTAAGACAAAAAACTTGCATTTATGAGGTTGTTCATCAGGGTTTTTTTCGATTATGTGGAAAATCATGAACAACTCCTTGGTAGTGATTGATAAGCCAGAACAAATACCCATGTTCCCACAAAGCTGTATGAGAGATCCACCGATAGAAGACAGACTACTCAGATTGTGCTCTTTCCCCTGTGAACTCAACCTGCTTTACAGAAATTAATTTGCCGTGAATGCAAAAGTCAACTGTATTTGTCATCAATGTGCACATCCAATTCGAGTTCTTCATTTTTCCTTTTTTCATATTCCTGTGATTTCGCCAGTTTTCTTTTCTCCTTTTTTTGTAAATAGCGGGGCTGTGAAAGAAAACACATTCCTACAGTCTCTCCAGCAGCAGCACTTGTTAAGTTAGGTGTAGGCATGAGTCATCCTCTTCCAGCAGAGAGGCCCTGGGCCCACCAGCACCTACTTCCTCTTCCCAGTGTGGCCTCAGAGCCCACAAACTGGCCCCACTCAGTTCCTGCCTTGGCCTCTGCTATCAGCTAATGGACTGTCATGTATTTGTTGCCTATCTACCAATTCACTGTACAGGGCCCATGTTTTATAACAAACCTTTTCTCCCAACTTCAGACTCCAATAAAAGTACTGTAGTTGGAGATGAATTTGGGTTGGTTATCTAGGGATCTAGAACTTGTGCCAGTTTTTGTTTGTTGCCTGATATGTGAAAATGGATCAGGGCCTTTAAATATTTTTCCTTTGCCTTGTATAAATTGAGGCTCTGAAGAGGGTGTTGCAGAAGAGTAGGATTCTCCTTCCTGGATCCCAGTGTCTAGAACCAGACTCCCCTACAGAACCTGCTGTTTTTCTTGTACTCCTAGGTACCTACAGGGCATGGCTTTTTCCAGCTCTGGCAACAGTGGTAGGAAGGGGAGCCTGGGCCCACCCCAGGCCACTGCTTCCCTGGCCCCTCTCATTAGCCCCATGTGTATTCATACTGGAGCCCCATGGTCATGGTCATCTAGTGAACTGGCCACCCAGTCTTTGTCCCAGGCTGCAGCCAGGAGCTGCTCCTGCCTAAACCGCTCATTGACATGCTAACCTGCCACGGAAGGGGGTCTCCCTCCTTCCTTGTTCCAGCAACATCCTGGACTCCCTGTGTGTGGTGACCCCCTCTCCACCCTCGTTCTCTCTGAATGCCCACCAGCAGTCTCAAAGGTTTGTTTTCTCTCATCCTCCTGATGGGGACACCATGTGTTCCAGGCTTTGTGCCTGCACCCCAGAGGGTTGTTCCTGCTCTCCTGGTGACTAAACCATCTCTGGCCCGGGAACCTGGGAACTTTTCCGCCATCCATACCTTCTCAAATAAGCTCTGAAGCTGTCTTCCACGTTTGTCCTTTTCCTGGTACTTTTCATTTGCCAGAGACTACTCTGTGGAGTTCTGTTCCGTCCTGTAGTTACTCACTTACTATATTCCTAAACTTGTGCTTAAATTATTGTGTGGTCTCTGCCTCCTGGTTGGACCCAGACTGAAACATATCCCGTGTAACCCAACGAAGCAGAAGGATGAGTCAGAGAAGTCTCGGCGGCCCATTGAGAGCATGCCAGATAACACTGTTTGTGCAAGGATCCTGCAGCTGCCAGTGGAAGTACTTACCAAGCCATAGCCACGTCCAGCTCTTAACAAGGGCTTTCAAGACACGTGAAGCTCCACAGGAAGTGACTACCTGCACTTCAGTGTTTCTTTTCTAAAATGATTTCCTGCCTTAGGGAAGTGGGTGCCCTCAAATTGTAAGTCTGTACTAAGGGCCTGCCTTCCTTTAGGGTTCGCCCTGTGCCTCACCATTACAGCCTTGATGGTGGTAACAGTTCTTCCCCCACTTGCCTGCTTCCCACCAGGAAGGGGGTGTGGAGGCTCCTCTGTTTTGGGATAGGACAGAGGAAGGGTCTGCTGCAGGAGGAGGGATGGAGCCCTCACCTGGAAGCACTACTGAGTCCCGTGCATGTGCATTCCCATGCACAGGATGTGCCCGAAGCACACCCACAAGTATGTTGCCTTTGGTGGGTTTGGGGCTGACTGTGGGAGATGGGGGGCTGGGCTATAGTGTCCACCCCTGTTTACTTCTTCAGATCTTATCCTGAGCTCTCAGGTTTAATATGGGCTCACTACTTGTGAAATTCATCTCTCTCAATTCTAGAAAGATCCTTTAAATTTTTTTCTGTTGTACTTCAGTGTTTTAAAAAGAGAGATTTATATAAATACGTGTGTGTCATTTACCAGCATGCTCATACATGATTTCCCAGTGTCCTCTCTTTGGAGGAGAGGTATATGTGTTTAATGCAGTTTCTACTCAGTGAACTTGGCCAGATGACCAAAATATCTGTCCATTCAGCAAATGCGGAATGACTTTCAGGTGCCACGTGCTGGGGGTAATGGTGGCAGAGTGTGATCATGCAATATGCCCAGGTGTAGGCCAACATGATCAGGAGAGGATGCCCTAACTCTTGGGAGGTGGGTGCTTCAGCCAGGAGGTGACACTTGAGCTAATTTGGAAGGAGTAGAAGCTCTCCAGCAAGGCCTAGCAAAAGGAAGGCACTCTGCAGATGGCAGAGAGAAGCTGAGATTTTCTGGAAGAGAAGTGTGTTTGCTGTGTTTGGATGTTAAAGCGTGGATGGTGTTGGGGTGGGGGCTGTTGGCTGGAGATGGTTTGAAGGGAAGCACAAATAGTTATGAAGTGCCCTGGCTGGGACCAGAAGGGTGTGTGAGTTGGAAAACTGGAGGACTGAGGCTGGTGTTTAGGTTGGGACATATCACTGGGTAGGTCATCTTGTAGAAAAGGGGGAGAGGCCCTGAAGCCCTGAGCTCCAGCTCTGGGAATGGAGAAGAGAGGAGTTTTTTATTTTATTTTATTGAAGTTTATTTATTTTGAGAGAGACAGGGAGAGAGAGAGAGAATCCCAAGGAGGCTCCGCACTGTCAGCGTGGCGCCTAATACAGGGCTTGAGCCCATGAACCGGAGCCGAAATCAAGAGGCGGATGCGTAACCGACTGAGCCACACAAGTGCCCCAAGGAATTTTAGAAGACCACACAGTTAAGGTTACCCTTTGAGGGAGCAGCAGCCTGTTGGTGGTGGTCTGACCACACCAGGGGAAGAACATAAGCAGGGAATGTGTGTTTGTACAGGGGGCTGAAGACTGGGTACTTGAGGAAGAGGACATATTTGGGAGCATGGTGAGAAATAAGGTGGCAAGCTATCACAGTGGCTGGTGGCAGAGCCTGAGCAGAATAGAGGAGAGGTGATGGCGGAGGTACAAGTCACATTATGGAGGTGGGTCCACAGGACTCTGCTCCTTGGTTGGATGTGCAGAGCAGGAAGGGGCAGCAGTTTGAGGTAATACACCCAGGTGCCTGTGAAGTTGATCCATTTTAAATAGGGGGCCTGAGAAGAGGGACCCCACAAAGCTTGTTAGAAGCTAATATCTGCAGTTAACTGAGTCAACTTGTGATCCTCAGTCAACCTGTGATCCTCCTTTTGGAGGTGATGTTTAAGGCAGTGCATAGACAAGTTCCTAGAGAGAGCAAATTTATGAAAGGGGCAATGAAATGTGCTTAGTGTTGGAGGAATCAGAATCCTTGAAGGAGAACTATGGAATGCCCATTGAGTGATAGACAACTGATGTGGTAGGTAATTTCATCCCCATTTTACAAATGAGGAAACAGAGAGGTCAAGTAACTGCCCAAGGTCACACAGCTAGTAGGTAGCATAATCAGAATTTAACTCTGGGCTGTTTGACTGCAGATGCCAGGCTGACCTTCAAAAGTGAAAATGGATCTGGGACATTTCTGCCCTCAAACATCTACCAGCCTTGTTTTATAACTACTTAATCTTTTACATTGAACATCTAAAACTGTTGTCAGTTTTATAAAAAGCAGGGTCAAGATGGCCTCTGGGAGGGTTAATTCCCTGCCATCATTTGCACATTTTCTTCTTCCTCCTTTTCTGAAAGTTCTGTACATGTTTATTTGAAGAATGAACTTAGTGATTAATTTTATCTTAAATGACAAATGCCACTTGAGGAAGTCAGCCATACCAGGCTTTGGGGAACTGTAATCACTTGGGGACCAGAACATGTCCTGCCAGACACTTTCATGTATAATGTTGACTGTGGGGATGTGTAGGTGAGCACATTCATCATATGTTCTTTTCCCTTTTCATTTCAAACATGAAGTACTAATATTAATGACTGTGAACCAAATTTCCTTGAATTTAGCCAGTAGTTTGTTCTATGACTTAGAGATTAGAAAGCAAAGTCAAAGACACATGTTCTCTCTCTGTGCCAGCCTCTAGGTCCTGGGCTTCCCTGCCCCAGCCCTGGCAAGAACCCAGGTCAGGCTTCTTGTTCCTGTTAAGGAATGGGTTCTAGGTCTGGCCCAGCTCTTCTGAGCAGCTTCACTCAAACCCTTATCACCCCACTGTCTGCATGAGTGCTAGAAGCTGTTCTCTCCCCCAGAACCACTTAGCTGCAAACTGTCCCTGTCTCTGTTTATCGGAGCAGAGCCTGGAAGGGGCTGGCAAGGACTAGGCAACAGATGGGAGCAGCCTGGGAGGTAAGGATTTAGGAAAGCCATTCTCGCCAGGGTTTTGGAGGGTGGGGGAGAGCAGCAGCCAGCCAGAACCATGTGCACGTTCTCCAGAGAGTGTACGTGTTTCCCCTGCCCTCACGATATGGCAGTGGGCTTGGGCTCTTTCCCCCGTGAAGGGGTGTGTGTCTGGTTTGTGCAGGAGAGTGAGCAGGAAGCAGGGCCCCCTGGACACGAAGGCTGCTAGTTCATACTGTGGTTGAATCAAGAGCTTGAAATTCCAGCCTCCTTGCCTCAGCCTGACTGGATGGGGATGGCTGCTCATTTTATTTAATGGTTACACAAGAAGGTCCTGCCTTTCCTTTATCTTTAACCTTGGGAATACTGGGGTGAGAATGTAGGGCAGTCTCAAGCACAGGTTTTGGGTCAGGCCTGGATATGATTGCTTGCTCTAGCCCTGATTAGCTATTGGTAGCCATCTCCCTAACTTGCTTGAGTTCCTTGGTTCCGTGTGTGTGTGTGTGTGTGTGTGTGTGTGTGTGTGTGTGTGTGTGTGAGAGAGAGAGAGAGAGAGAGAGAGAGAGAGAGAGAGAGAGAGAGAGAGAGAAAAGAGAAGGAAAGAGAGAGAGACACTGACTCTCCTTGAGTTGGAGTTCTGTGAGAATGAGTCCTCTTGGCCACAATAAAATGTTTTCTGGCCAGCACTTTGTTTCAGTGTTTCTAGGGCTTTCAGAACTGGAGGAAACCTTTTAGGATGATCCACTTCAGTGGTTCCCACTCGAGTGTCCATGAATGAAATACTGGGATTGCTTGGACTGCATACCGGGAAACAAAATGAGGTATGTGAGGTATTTTGTCCAGGACTTAGTTTATAGAGGAATCAAGGTTACTTATTTACCACCCTGCCTCCAGTATCTGACTTTGACGGATGGTAGTTTTGTAGGTTAAAGTGTATAAATGAAAAGCTTTAAAATATTTAATAACTCTTAAGGAGATTAACCACTCAAAGTAAGACTAGTGTCCATTAGTCATAACCCTGTGTGGCAGCATTCATTTGCATCATGGTTTAACCTTCAGAATCTGGAGCTGAGCTGCTTGGGTTTGAACCAGTGTGACCTTGGGCAAGTTCAGTCACCTCTCAGAGAGTATCTGCCTCATAGGATTGCTGGCGCCTGGCGGGTACCTAACTAAGTATTCAAAGAAAGCATATGTGCTCATAGAAAGCATCCTTTCTAATAGGTGACTTCAGATAAAGAGCACAGGAGATGTGCAGGTAGGCTAGGGGTGGATGTTGTGGCAGAGCCTCTGCGGAACACTGTGGGGGGTCCAGTGCAACGATATAGAGACTGTGGGACTGAAGCCGTGACACAGGATAGCGACGTGGGCTTCATGAATGGGAACCCAGTCTCAGGAATTTGTGTGATATGCTTCCCACCCCCATCCCAGGCAGTCTGGATGTTGTGGTAAGAGGCTATTCAAGGAGGGACATGGTGTGGCAGTGTTAAAGAATGTTAAAATAACCTATAATCCTACCGCCCCGATGAAACCAGTTTTGTTTTCGTGTCGTATTTTATCTGGATTTTCACATAGTTGAAGCAGGGCCTCTGTGCTATTTTGTAATCCGTTTTCAGCTAACAAATACATTTTTCCTGTTTCTAACTTGCTTTCTAAATATTTTAATTGCAAAATAAAGAAGAAAGTTGTTTTCCGTTACACAGAACCAACTGAAGCGTTTTAGAAATTTCAAAACTGTTCAGTCCTTATTGGGGAGCACCAGGTGAAAGGCTAAGGTTGTTAGCATTTGGGATTTCTTCCTATTTCTGTTACTCATAAGAAAAATTCTGTGTTTCACAGTCAGAGTTGTATAACATCTTGCCCAGCTTTGGGGTAAGTTTTCTTACTCAAATTCTTTTTAAGCAATGTAACTTCCTGCTCAGAAAACGACACGTATTGGTTTTATGTCTGTAATGGGAATATTTAGTCAGATATTCAGAGAGCTTTTTCCCACAGATATTTTTATGGGGGTCACTGTTTTGTCCTCCTTTCCATGAACTTTGGTTTGTAGTAAGAGTCTACCAAAAGCAGAGTTCTCATGAGAGGGACTGTGCCCAGGTCACAAATGAAAGATGACTTTTAAACTTCATGGAAAACTATAGTTGAGAATCTTGGTTTTCCCATCTTTTTTTCTCAGGTTGGAAGAAAACGTCCTTTAGCAAGTAGTGGGTAAGCGTTAGCCTGAGCTGCATGTTTGGGAATTTGGACAAGTAAGGCTGGCCCATTCTCAGAGGGGGGGCTGGGAGCTTCTAGGCACTCGCATTTCCTTTTCTTTGGAGAGTCTTAGTAATGATCAAATGTACCTTGGTACATTTGAGCTAACAAAAAGAGTTTTCCTGTGCTTTGGGTTTTTTTCAGTCTTGAGCCAGCCCTCGTAACCTTGCTGTTGACCAGGGTCAGATTACAAGAATGTGGCTGTGCCTTGTAGAGAAAGGAGGAGATCCAAAGAGCCCTGGATTGGAAACCGAAAAACTGTATCCTCTCACCCTTGTCACTTAACTCTTATATAATATTTGGGCAGCTCAGTTAACCCTCTCTGAGCCTCCATTTTTCTCACTGTTAAGGTGCTGTCCTTTCAGCTTCCCTTAGGGGTGCAAATGGGAAATGGGCAGGAAAATGCCCTTCAGCCTGGAATCCTTGAGCAGATGTAAATAAAGTGAGGATGGTGTCCCTTTGAGAGCCGTAAAGCTCTGTCTTGCCCGAGGTGGTGGGAAGTCCTGTCTGGGTCTTGGTCATGGAAATAAAAGCCTGAATTGCAGTGGATGAAGTTGGGTGGCAAGCCTGATGTATTCCTCCAAATATTCCCGAAAGAAGGATGGGTGCTTTTCGTGATAGAAACTTCAGAGCATCACTTCAGACAGTTATGGCTGGACTCCAGATAGCCATAACCCTGCCCCATAACCTGGATGTACAACCAGCTCATGCAGCTCATTTATCTGGGATCGTCTCCCATCTTATTCACTCTGAATCTTTCCCTAGGAAAATTAACTTAGAGGTTCACAACCTGCTATGTAAAGTACTGTGCTTTCCTTTTTTCCTCTTTAAACTGACTTCTTTTACTCTAGAAATTTCAGAAGTAGTCTACTGATATCCATATTCCTTTTCTGAGTTGAAAATGCCTGAGTTGAAAATGTAGTTCTGAGTTCTGAGTTGAAAATGTAGTTAGCTGCCCCATAGTGTGTGCTGTTTTTTCTTGAGTACCTTCGAAATCTTTGTCCTCATTGTAGTCTTTCTCCATTCACCCTCATACTTTTCCTTATTGCCCTTCCTTCAAGCTGTTTACATGAAGTGCCCAGGATGTAGAGATCAGAGATACTGGGTCAAATGCT
The DNA here is from genome assembly GCF_018350195.1 of Panthera tigris. Taxonomy (NCBI): domain Eukaryota; kingdom Metazoa; phylum Chordata; class Mammalia; order Carnivora; family Felidae; genus Panthera; species Panthera tigris. The sequence continues at coordinate 79,598,708 of NC_056662.1, forward strand.
ACTGTAGCTGTAGGAGAGTTATCCCAATTTAGAGAAAATTGCTTGTTTTTGAAAACTATTTTGTTTCAATTTAGAAGCCAAAAAAAAAAAAAAGGCAAAACAAAAACAACCCTTAAAATTATGATTTATTTTCTAAAAAGATGGCAATTTCTTTAACTGTATGAGGTACCCATGCAAGTATATTCTAAGTGTCCATTTGAGTTCTCTTGTCCTTGCAAGTAAGGCCCAGAGTAAAGGGGTTTAGGTTGCCAAAGATGTATTGGACTGAGACCTTCAGTTTGATCATTAGGTTTGCCCAAAAGCTCATTTTAAAGGAGCTAACCTGAGGAGGGTGTGGACTCTAGACCTGGGTATGGGTGTTTGAATTATTCAGGTTGTGTGTGCCTTGGGGCCCTTTAAAACTGGAATTAAGGAGTAAGGAATGTCTTGTGGTTTTTTACTACCTTATCTGGAGGAAGTTTATTTAACAAGGCCCTTTCTTGGTAGCTCAGTGGTGGGGTTCTGGAGGGGTAGGTAGTGGTTCAGAAGGGAGGGGAGATTTGAAGTGGGGTGGGGCTGCTTATTGGGTGAGTTGGGGGCACCCACATAACTTGGTCATCTGCCATGTGTTCTAGATGTGCAAAAGCTTTAGAAGTATGGGGTAGGGGCCATTGTGTGTGTGTGTGTTTTAATATACTTTATTTTTTTTGAGAGGGGGGGTATAGAAGAGGAGAGAGAGAGAGAGAGAGAGAGAGAGAATCTTAAGTAGGCTCAATGCTCATTGGAGACCCCAATGCGGGGCTTGATCTCACAAACCTGGGATCATGACCTGAGCCCAAATTAAGAGTTGGACACTCGACCTACTGAGCCACACTCACTCAACAGGCGCCCCCTGTTGTTTTTCTTAAACACCTTTTACTTCTTTGTCTATAATCAAAGCTGTTGAGCAGTGGTAAACAGAAGCAATTGGTATATGTGCTGCTGAAGCGAGCACATAAACAAAAGCAATTAGATGAGGACCTACTAAACAGATTTTAAAAGACACAAAAGAACTTGTGAATTCCAACCCATCTCATCTGGGCTGTCCAGCATGTGATAGCTTCACAGCATTCTCAGCATGACAAATACTTTTACCTTGGGACTATCTGTTAGAACCCAGTAAACTTAAATATCTTCTTATATTAAAAAAAAAAATAGGGGTGCCTGGGTGGCTCAGTTAACTGTCTGCCTTTGGCTTAAGTCATGATCTCGCGTGGTCTGTGAGTTCCAGCCCCGCGTTGAGCTCTGTGCTGACAGCTCAGAGCCTGGAGCCTGCTTCAAATTTTATGTCTCCCTCTCTCTCTGCCCCTCCCCTGCTCATGCTCTCACTCGCTTTCTCTCTCAAAAATAAACATTAAAAATTAAAAAAAAATAATAAACACTATTCTTTGAAATAGGCACCCAGCTTTGTTTGTAGAGGTCAGAGGAGACTGACTAACTACCCTTTGATTTGGTGGCCTTGGAACCTGGTTGCCTTGGCTGGGATTCCAGCTCTGCCTGTAACAGTTACTTCTTTAAATCTGTTTCCTCAGATATAAAATGGGAATAAAGGTAACCACACCTACTTCATAGATTCACTATATCAAGTAAGGTATTACACAGTGCCTGGGACACAGTACTTCTTAGGAATTCTTTTCTAAGGATAGATTCTCAGTGATAGAATTAACCTGGTAAGAACATTCCTTGCAGTGTATTACCATTCCTATTTTTTTGGGTTGTCAAGTTTATGCTTCTTGTATAAGTCATCCATCACAGTAGTGCTCGAACTCTGGAGTTACATCCCTGGCAAATAAACTATTTTATTGCTCTTTCTTCTGTTGCCCACAGCCTGAAATCTATTCTTGGCCTTTGATATTTCACGAAAATGTCATTTTCATTTCCCTTTTTCGTTTTGCTATGAACAGCAGAGATCTTAAGTATGCAATTTGAGTTTTGACAAATGTGTACATCCATGAAACCCTCATCCAGGCCAAGATATACATACTACATTTCTGTTCTCTGGAAAGTTCCTTCCTGCCTCATTCCAGTCAAAACCTCTATCTCTATCATTTTCAGGTTTTTAGATCCTAGGTTAATCTTGCCTTCTTGAACCTAACATATATGGAATTTGAGGTCTTCTTTAAAAAAACAAAAACAAAACAAAAAAAACCCCTAACATTTCTTTGTTTATTTTAAGTAATCTCTGCACCAAACATGGGGCTCAAACTCACGACCCCAAGATCAAGAGTAGCATGCTCTACTGACTGAGCCAGCCAAGTGCCCCTGTGGTCTGTCTTTCATGCACAGTGTACTATTTTAGCTAGTAGTAGTTTTATTGCTGGGGGTTATTCCATTGTATGAAATACTACAATTTGACAGTCCGTTCTTCTGTTGGGGTATTTGGGTTGTCCGCAGTTTTTGGCCAGTAAGATAAAGCCAATATGAGTCTTGTCATTTTGTTTCTCTTAATACTCAGTCTCGGGGCGCCTAGGTGGCTCCGTCGGTTAAGCGGCCGACTTCAGCTCAGGTCATGATCTCGCGGTCCGTGAGGGCTGTGAGTTCGAGCCCCACGTCGGGCTCTGTGCTGACAGCTCAGAGCCTGGAGCTTGTTTCAGATTCTGTGTCTCCCTCTCTCTGACCCTCCCCTGTTCATGCTCTGTCTCTCTCTGTCTCAAAAATAAATAAATGTTTAAAAAAAAAAAAATAAGTCTCATCCAACTCCTAGCCCTGCAACCCTGGCCAAGCATCTTAATCTCTCTGCCTTGGTTTCCTCATCTATAAAAGTGTGGATTGAGAAACAATTCAGGGTTGGTATTACCATTTTCTAAAAAATGAAATAAAACAAAATAGAAAAAAATCTGTGAATTACACGGAAACTCACACATTGTAACACACATGAATACAGTTCTGTGTGTGAACTGGGTCACAATATAAAATGTATTCGTTATGAATTGTGAGTGAATCAGTTTGCAACACACTGGTTTGTATGTGTGTCCTTGTAAGCAAGGCAGTTGAACACCTGTGGGGTTACTTAGTAAATGTATATCTTTGCCTTCAGGTGTCTAAAACAGCCACTCTATTAACAGTCACTTATGTACTGCTTGCTGTGGGCCAGCTACTGTTTCGAAAGCTTTTCATAAGCAACCATTCTATGAAGTGAGTTATTTCCCCCATTTTATAGATGGAGAAACTGAGACATCAGTTATACAACGTGCCCACAGTCACAGAGCTAGAATAGTAGGGCCATGATTTGAACCTAGGCAGTATGAGCCTCGAATCTGTGTTCCAAACCACTATTCCAAAGAAGATAAAGACAAAGAGGCAAGTGACATATGTCAGCAAATGCAAATTAATAAGTACCTAATTAATACAATGCTCCTCCTTTTTATTCCAGATATGAGAAATGAGTGTTGGACGTCGAAGAATAAAATTGTTGGGTATCCTGATGATGGTTAATGTCTTCATTTATTTGATTGTGGAAGTCTCCAAAAGCAGCAGCCAAGAAAAAAATGGAAAGGGGGAAGTAATAATACCCAAAGAAAAGTTCTGGAAGATATCTGACCCCCCTGTGGCATATTGGAACAGAGAACAAGAAAAGCTGAACAGGCGGTACAATCCCATTTTGAATATGTTGGCCAACCAGACGGGGGAAGTATACGGGTTTTCCAACATAAGCCATCTAAATTTTTGTGAACCTGACCTGAGGGTCATGTCAGTCGTTTCAGGTTTCAGCAATTTGCCAGACAGATTTAAAGACTTTCTACTGTATCTGAGATGTCGAAATTATTCACTACTTATAGATCAACCGGATAAATGTGCAAAGAAACCCTTCCTGTTACTGGCTATAAAGTCCCTCATTCCACATTTTGCTAGAAGGCAAGCAATTCGGGAATCTTGGGGCAGAGAAACCAACATGGGGAACCAAACTGTAGTGCGAGTCTTCTTACTGGGTCAGACCCCGCCAGAGGACAACCACCCGGACCTGTCAGATATGTTGAAATTCGAGAGTGAGAAGCACCAAGACATTCTTATGTGGAACTACAGAGACACTTTCTTCAACTTGTCCCTGAAAGAAGTGCTCTTTCTCAGGTGGGTGAGCACTTCCTGCCCAAATGCTGAGTTCGTTTTCAAGGGCGATGACGATGTTTTTGTGAACACGCATCACATCCTGAATTACTTGAATAGCTTATCCAAGAACAAAGCCAAAGATTTGTTTATAGGTGACGTGATCCACAATGCTGGACCTCATCGGGATAAGAAACTGAAGTACTACATCCCAGAAGTTGTTTACACTGGTGTCTATCCGCCTTATGCAGGGGGAGGTGGATTCCTCTACTCTGGCCACCTGGCCCTGAGGCTGTACAGTATAACCGACCGGGTCCTTCTCTACCCCATTGATGATGTTTATACTGGAATGTGCCTTCAGAAACTCGGCCTCGTTCCAGAGAAACACAAAGGTTTCAAGACATTTGATATAGAAGAGAAAAACAAGAATAACATTTGTTCCTATGTAGATTTGATGTTAGTACATAGTAGAAAACCTCAAGAGATGATTGATATCTGGTCTCGGTTGCAAGATGCTCATTTAAATTGCTGAAATATATACAAACTAAGTTTTGCATAGAAAGACATATCTTGAATAGTTCCCATGTTGTGTTCTTTCACATTAGGGGTAATACCTATGTTAAACCATCAAAACTGCCTTCATTAGTAGTATCCATTTGAGGGCCTCTATACCCTCTGGTGTGGTACTTTCTGAAGAGGGAAAGCAGAAGATTGTTAACTTTTCACAGAGGATATGCTGGGAAAATTGGTTCCAGTCCTTCCTATGGCTAGTGGCCATTGTTTTCTAATTTGCCTTCCTTCTTAGCTGAAATCATTTATGTTTCTGGAATTTCCGGGTTTAGGTTATTTATGTTTTGCCCTCGTATGAGAGTATGCTTACTTTCCATTATAATGACTGAATTATCTGCAATTTAGGTGTTTATGGACATGCTGGCTACAAAGACCTCGTTATACATGATTCAGTGGTTTTTGTTAAATGCAATTCCATTTATTTTCATGAAATTTGGATGAATTTTTAAAATCGTCTACAAAAATTAACTTCTGTCAAAATTTCCTGCCACCCCCACAGTATTTTCTTGTTTTAGTAGGTCAGTTAATTTTGCAAAATGAGAATCACTGTGTGACATTTATCCGGTTTACCTTGTTACATGGTCTTATGACCGTACTAAGGAGAAAGCTTAACTGTCCTGATATTTGGTTTGCTGGGTGGTACCGTGATAATTCTCTAATTTTAGTATTTGAACATCATGAGTATGATTCCATAATGGCCATCAAAAGATTGAATTGACCCTGGCAGCCATATTGTGCTTAGGAATTTTCGATGTGGACCAGGAAGGCGTTTGTAATTTCTGAACTTCAAGTGAAAAGATTGAAATTGCAGACCTTCTCGTGAACGGATTGTCAGTTTAAAACTCCGGGATTCTATTCTTGCCATATTTTCACATGTCACGTATACAAAATTATTCTGAGTAGTGACTGCTTCCCTGTCTCAGTGTAGAAGTGCCTGTGTTTTTATTTATTGTTCAGATCAAAGACCAAAACATTTTCTTAAATATATTTTGTGTAATATTTTATTTGTATACAGTGTTGTTGATGAAATATTTAACTAGAGCATGATATTTTAAGTGTTAAGGTGTAACATATGTTAAATAAAGCTGTTACTTTTGAATTTTAAAATTTGGCTTTTTTGGGGGGAGGGGTCTGTGAACTACTAGAGTTAATAAAATTCTGCCAAACTGTTGCTTACATATACTATCTTGTAACATGATTTCTTGAAATATTTTTGTGTTTATAGAAATGATGCTTCTTACCAGATGTGATACTGGGGATTGTAAGATGATGGAAATAAAGTCACTGTATTTTTACTTGTCTTGTGTCATGTGTAATAATCTATGATCTCTTCTGTTTCCTGTATTTGATTACATTTTCCCAAAAGAGACCATTTTTTTTTCCACCCAGAAACTATTAATAGCAATATTGACCTATAAGTTTTTCTCTGTCTCCAGGGGTCCTCTGTCTTTGCGTTTAAAATTCTTAAAAGTGTTGGGGCGTCTGGGTGGCTCAGTCGGTTGAGCATCTGACTTTGGCTCAGGTCATGATCTCGTGGTTGACGAGTTTGAGCCCCATGTTGGGCTCTGTGCTGACAGTTCAGAGTCCGGAGCCTGCTTCAGATTCTGTGTGTCTCTCTCTCTGCCCCTCCCCGCTCATGCTCTGTCTCTGTCTCAAAAATAAAATAAACATTAAAATTTTTTTTTTTTAATTCTTAAAATTACTGGGGCGCCTTGGTGGCTCAGTCAGTTAAGCATCTGACTCTTGATTTTGGCTCAGGTCATAGTCTCGTGGTTCGTGGGATCGAGCACCATGTTGGGTTCTGTGCTGACAGTGCAGGGCCTGCTTGGCATTCTCTCTCTCTTCTCCCTCTCATTCTCTGTCCCTCCCTTGCTGTCTCTGTCTCTCTTTAGGTAAATAAACTTGAAGAAAATTTAAAAAATTCTTAAAAGTGCTTTCCCATTTAGAGTCTTGAAAGAAGAGTATCAGTATTTATTTATGCTTCCATTTGTGGTGAGTAGAGAGAATTTAAGACAAAAGCAGCAACTTTTTAATTTTTTTGAGTATAGTTGTTACACAATGTTAGGTTCGTAACTTAGTGATTAAATTTCTCCTTACATTATGTTCTGCTCGCCCTGAGTGTAGCTTCCATCTACCACCATGCAACACTATTACAATATCATCCACTATATTCCCGGTGCTGTCCTTTTATCTCCAGGAATTTTATTCATTCCATAATTGGAAGCCTGTATCTCCCACTCCCCTTCCCTCATCTTGTTTATCTTCCCACCCCCTTTCCTCTGGCAGCCATCAGTTTGTTCTCTGTGTTCATGGTCTATTTCTGCTTTTCGTTTATTCATTTGTTTTTTAGATGCTACGTATAAGTAAAAATCATATGGTATTTGTTTTTCTTTGACTCATTTCACTTACCATTATACTCTCTAGGTCCATCTATGTTGTCACAAATGGCAAGATCTCATTGTGTTTTATGGCTGAGTAATATTCCACTATGTGTATATACCACATCTTCTTTATCCATTAATCTATGCATGGCCCCTTGAGTTGCTTCCGTATCTTAACTGTTGTAAATAATGCTGCAGTAAGCATAGGAGTGTGTAGATATTTTTGAATTCGTGTTTTTATTTTCTGTAGGTAAATACCAGTAGTGGAATTATATGGATCATACGGTATTTGTATTTGTAATTTTTGGAGGAATCTCATATGCATGTATGCATGTACCAATTTGCATTCCCATCAATGATGCATGAAGGTTCCTTTTTCTCTGCATCCTTGTCAACACTTGTTATTGTCATTTTGATTCTAGCCAATGAAGTGATACCTCATTCTGGTTTTGGTTTGCATTTCCCTAATGATGACACTGAGATACTGAGCATCTTTTCATGTGTCTTTTGGCCATCTGTGGGTCTTCCTTGGAAAAATGTCCATTCGTGTTCTCTGCCCATTTTTAATTGGATTATTTTTTTGGTGTTATAGAAGTTCTCTCCCTCTCTCTATATATATACTTTAAAAAAATTTTTTAATGTTTATTTTTGAGACCGAGAGAGACAGAGCATGAACGGAGAAGGGTAGAGAAAGAGAGAGGGAGACACAGAATCCGAAGCAGGCTCCAGGCTCTGAGCTGTCAGCACGGAGCCTGATGTGGGGCTTGAACTCACGAGCTGTGAGATCATGACCTGAGCTGAATTTGGAAGCTTAACTGACTGAGCCACCCAGGTACCCCTCTCTCTCTATTTTGGATTCTAACCGTTTTCTGGTTATATCATGTGCAAATGTTTTCTCTTATTCAGTAGGTTGCCTTTTTTGTTTTGTTGATGGTTTCTTTTGCTTCTTATTTTGGTGTAGCCTCTATAGTTAGTTTTTGATTTGTTTCACTTGCCTGAAGAGACAAATTAGAAAAATGTTGCTACGGCAGATGTCAAAGAAATTATGTTTTCTTCTGGGAGTTTTATGGTTTCAGATCTCACATTTAGGTCTGTAATCCATTTTGAGTTTAATTTTTGTGTGTGTGGTGTAAGAAAGTGGTCCAGTTTCAGTCTTTTACATGTAGCTGTCCAGTTTTCCCAACACCATTTATTGAAGAGACTTATCCTTTCTCCATTGTATATTCCTGTTTCTAAAGCAGCATCTTAAAGACTGTATTATCCTACCCCATGTCTATTTGGGGGTTTGTGTCCTTTTTTTAGCAACAGGATATACTGGGTTTTAAACCTTTACATGTTGCCTTTGGCTCTATCATGGCACCAACTGATCTTTGAGTTCACGAAACCCTCTCTGGGTGCCTATGAGATGGATTCTCCCCTGAACCTCCACCTCATGGATGTAAGCATCACCGTCTAATTCACTCTTTGAGAACTACTCACCTGAGCTCTAGCAGAAATGTGTTTGGACCTTTTTTCACGGCTACTCCCAAGTCATGTCGATTCTAAGTTTGAAGGTCAAGGCTGAATGAACACTGCCAGGGTTTAAATTTCAATGAACCCCAGCAGGTGTTAAAAGGGAAAGGATGAAGGAGACATCCCTGGCCCTGGTTTCCTTTCTTTAGTTGGTCAAGGGAGAATGGAACAGAAGGGCAGGAAGGGAATACTCTGAGTTACTTGGAAATTGAATCCAGAATTAAAGCGCCTTCCCCTTCCCCCCAGGTATGGCCATTTGCTTTGCTACTCCTGATTGACAGTGGTCTGGAATATTTGGTGTTCTGGGTTGTCTTGGTCCCCTCAGATGCAGAAAGAGAAAAGATGCATTTATTAAGGCAAAGGATGACTTATTTTCACTTCCAAGAAAGCTGAAGTGAATAAAGCCTTTACTTGGGCCAAATTCAGTGTGATTTGCCTTCTTAATGAAAGATGTCAGATGAAGTAAAAATTCTTGTGTAGAACAGTTGGAAACAAATACTTCATGAGCTGGGCTGTGGGAATTATTGGATAAATTTTCCTTGATGTTAATTGTATATTGGATATACGTTTTATTTTATTTTTATTTTTTTAAATGTTTATTTCTGAGAGGGAGAGACAGTGCAAGTAGGGAAGGGGCAGAAGGAGAGGGAGACAGAATCTGAGGCAGGCCCCAGGCTCTGAGCTGTCAGCACAGAGCCTGATGTGAGGCTCGAACTCACAAACCACGAGATCGTGACCTGAGCTGAAGTCGGATGCTTAACCGACTGAGCCACCCAGGCACCCGTTTTTTTTTTTTTTAAATATTTATTTATTTTGAGAGAGACTGCATGAGCTGGGGGATGGGCAGAGGGAGAGGGAGAGAGAGGGAGAATACCAGGCAGGTTCCATGCTGTCAGTGCAGAGCCCGACGTGGGGCTCAATCTCACAAACCATGAGATCATGACCTCAGCTGAAATCCAGAGTCAGATGCTTAAATTGGTTATATGCTTTAAATGCTAGGAACATCTGCCACATAATCTTGAAGCTGAACTTCACCTTGTTAGAGTTAACAGTAAATCTGAAAAATTAAAGTGTTTGTCCTGATTCACTTAGGTCTCAAAGTAATACTTTGAAAAGGTAGAGGCCAAGAAAGAGGCATTTTAATACTTAAGGAGCCAAAAAATCTTGTCACATTGTATATAAAGTGTATTTGTTAATTTTAACCTGTAATATTTTATTTACCACTAAAATCCATTCAATATGATTTATGTCAGTTGTATGATATGCCTCAATGGCAGAGATATTAAAGTGTAAACTATTACTCCTTAGAATAATTGAAATGCAACATTAGCGTGTGTATTCCATGCATATATAGAAAGTTTTAAAACACTTACATTGAAAAGTGGAATCCTACTTAGGTGTATTTCCTTCTTTTCCATCACTCTCTGTGGTTAGCAATTTCCACCCAAGCAACCGTGGTGGCTTTTGAGCTCTGGTAGTTGCTTTCTTCCTGCCTAGTGTGCATTGTGAAAGGGGAGGTATATTGATTGTGCCGAGGCAACAAAAGTAGAGTTTTTAATTTGATTGTAATCCAAGGGCTTATTTCTAAGAGGCCTGGCAGTGGAACAAAGGTGCTTGCAGTTTCCTGACAGCTGTCCCGCATCAGGGGAATGTTCTCATCCTACTTTAGCAGTAAGCCTTGGGAAGAACTTATATCCCAGCAAGGGCTTCTCAGTGCCCTGGAGACCTACTGTCCTGGGACACGCCTTTTCCTGGCCTGTCTTCAACTAAACTCTCTCCTGGCTCATCATCAAGTCCTTCCCCAGATTGGCTTTCTTAACCTTTCTTTGAAATGTCATCAGTAACCCTGATCCTGGCACCAACTTTACCACTTCTTCTTTAACTATCAGAAGAGTACAAAATGAAAACATATCCTGCCCTTGGTTTGGGTTCTTCCAGAAATAGACCTCTAGAGAAGGATTCTAGCACAATTAGTTTCTTGGGTACATGTTCTGTGAGAAGGTGATGTTGGGAAGAAAGGCAGCCAATAAGGAGTGTGTGTTAAGCCAACTGCCAGCATGGATCTGGAGCTCAATCCCATGGGACATCTGTGGAGAAGAACAGTGTGGAAAGTACGCCCCAGAATGATCCCTCTTAAGGCCTGAGGGGGCTGGGCTCTTGTTTACAACAGCTTTATTGACGTATAATTTTCCCACCAGGATAGTGACCCATTCTAAGTGTGTGGTGATTTTTGGCCGAGTAGAGTGTGCTGTAACTTGCACTGCAATCCACTACAAAAATAGTTTGGTTTCCTGCAGTATGCCCCACGGATCTGTCTCTTGCTTCAACAGTGTCTGGACGGAACGGATGCAGGGACGCCCCTTCTACTAGCCTCCCGACCACCCTCCAACCTTTTTTCCAGTCACAACCTTTGGAGCCATCTTCTCGGCCATCCTTTGCCTCTGGGACTGGCCAACACCCTGTTTTGAGCTTAGCTCCTTCTTACTCATCAACCGTGAGCTCCCCGGATTCCTCAGAATTATTTCACCGAGGTGGAGGGGGCTGTCAACCTCCTGGTCAACACGCATCTGCAGGCCTCCTACACCTACCTCTCTCTGGGCTTCTATTTTGACCGTGACAATGGGAATCTGGAGGGCATGGGTCACTTACTTCCACGTGTTGGCAAGGGTGCAAGGGTGTGGAGTGTCCCCGGAAGTTGCAAAGTCAACCAGGCAGCCACACCCTCTTCCGGGACCAGGACCAGGCAGAAGCTGTTCCAGGATGAGCCACAGACACCGCCCCAGACAGACACCGCCCCGGTTCTGGTGAAGAACCTGAACCGGGCCCGTTTGGCTCTACGTGCCCTGGGTTCTGCCTGTGCGGGCCCCCGTCTCTGTGACTTCCTGGAGGACCAGGATGAGAAGGGGATCAAGAAGATGGGTGACCACCTGACTCACCCCTGCAGGCGGGATGGCCCCCAGGCTGGGCTGGGCGAGTATTTCTTCTAAAGGCTCGCCCTCAAGGGGCACCTGGGTGGTTCAGTCAGTTAAGTGTCCGACTTCGGTTCAGGTCATGATCTCAGGTCATGATCTCATGGTTCCTGAGTTCCAGCCCGGTGTCAGGCTCTGTGCTGATGGCTCAGAGCCTGGAGTTTGCTTCAGATTCTATGTCTTCCTCTCTCTCTGCCCCTCCCCTGCTCACCCTCTGTCTCTATTCATCTGTCTCTCTCTCTCTCTCTCTCTCTCTCTCTCAAAAATAAATAAATATTAAAAAAATAAAAAATAAAAATAAATAAAGTCTCGTCCTCAAGCATGACTAGAAGCCTCTGAAGCCCAGCAGCCTTTGAGGGGCCTCTCTGGCATGCAACCCCCCGGACCAGGGCTTGTGCCCGAGCCTCTCCCTGCAGCCACCAGGCAGCTTTTTAACCACCCTGGAGCCCTGTCCCAAGCCATGGACCAAGTGGAAACAAAGCTGTTTGCAGTGTGCCATGCGTGCACATACACACAGGTTTCTAGTCTTAATCATTCTTTTACTTAGCCCTCTATAGAACTTTTTTATTTTGACCATCCTTTTTCTTTTTTAATTTTCAAAAAGCAATATCTTGTTTATTACTCTGCTTTCCATTGCAGCCTGTTCTTTGTGGATGCAGTGACTTAAAAGAGTTAGTCCTGTTTTATTTTGATAATTCTTAGTGAAGTATCTCAGGCCTTAGTTAGCTGGTTTTCACTTTAATTTTCATGGAAGAGAATACGAAGTGATCCTTGGCCATTTCTGTGAATGAATGCGCTGAACTGACTTGTGTCACTTCCTGGGAACTGTTTCTTTTCAGGGCCATTCATCCCCAAGACCACTTCCTTGCATGGGGAGGCTGAGTGAGGGTGTGTATGAGTAGTGTCCTGGTAGAGGCTGATACCCTTTCAGGGACTGAGCAGGTGGGAGACAGGTAGGCTGGAGACCAGATGCTGGAGCTGCCTTTCCTCCTTTTTGCTTTGGGTCTATTTCATCGTGTACTACTCAGCTTCTCCTGCCAACCAGAACATTGTATCTCTCTGTCTAGGAAACATTTCTTAGCATATAAGCATCTGAGCTCATGCTCACCCAACTGTGTGTGTGTGTGTGTGTGTGTGTGTGTGTGTGTGTGTGTGTTTGGACGGGTTGGGCCAGCTATGCAGCCAGTGCCGCAGTAAATCATCCCCACTGCCTCCTGCAAGCTGGGAGACTTTGTGGAGCTCCCCTGTGAATGTTAGCCCCATATCCCTGCAGCTTTCTCTCGACCGTATTCTGGGCTGTGCTTCCCTTCTTTCATCTTGTCCAGTAATACAATTGCATATATTTCCTATCTTTCAGAAGTGATCTTTCTGTTGATGGCACCATCTTCGTTGCCAATGCCACTTTGGGTTTCTTCATTTTTGTATCCCGTTATTGTCATTTCAAGGTGATTTTAGTAGGAGGAGGAGACAAACACTGCCCACTCTCCTGAATTGGGGTCCCCAGCTCCGTTTCTTATAGCCAGGGAGGTGGCCTTGGGAAGAGGGCTCTGGGTTTGGTTCACAGACAGCCAAGCCTGCCCAGGCAGCACTCCCTCAGCTGCCAAAAATTGCTACGTGGGTGGGAAGTGATCAAGCCGTCCCAGCCTCACTCTGGCCCCACCCCAAGTCTCCTTGGGCAGTAGAGAAATGTTCAACCCTCGCCTCCTTTGAATCAGTAGCTTTCTGGGCTCTTCCTGCTGTTGTTCAAGGGTTCAAGGCACTGAGGTCAGAATTCCTTTTTCCACTTGTCCCACCTCATTGCAAAATGTGGCACAGTGATGAAGTGTTAACTAATCATTGGATAAATTGTTTCCAGTCTGTGGGGTGGAGAGAAGAGAATGAAAACAGAGCTTTGCTGGCTCAGCACAAAGACAGCCAACGGGCAGGCTTGCAGGGGCCTAGAAGAAAACATAACTGGGTGGAGGGAGACCCAGGAGCCAGATGACAGGTGCCAAGGTCCAGCACAGTGACAAGGTGGAAGTCCCGTCTGTTTTGCTCGTTTGAAACTTAAGGACCAACCTGCAGTCAGCCAGGAGGCCAGGGCTACAGATTCTCAGCAACAGCCTCTGATCTGCTGTTACCCTCCAGGTTGATGAGATGGGAGAAACCCAGAGAAGCACAAAGATAAAGAAGATAAGCAAATGTAGGCAAACCTCAACTGCTTAGATAGCAGTAATGTCACACTGACTTTTCTTCTGTGGGATATAAGAAAGGATTGGTGGACACTGAGGGTTGAAGTTGTCAAGCTTAAGATTGGTGGGAAATACCTTTATTTATTTGATTGTGAAAGCCTCCAAAAGTGAGTCACTGAGGAAGGAATGAAAGAGGAGGGGCTGTGATGCACTGTCAAGAAAGCTAAGAACTTTCCCACTTGCTGAGCCCTGCTGGGTTGAAGAACAAGACAGAAGACGCAGAACAACATCATGGAGAGCCCGCTGGCCCATGAGGCTGTGGGGCAGCATTTCATGGCAGGAGGCAGCCTGACTTGCTCTTCCACCTCCAGAAACTACAGAGGTGCTTATTGAAATGGGTGCCAGCCCAGTCCCTGCAAGTGAGGACCTGCTTAACAAAAAGGCATATCCTATATCCTAGGATATAGTATTCTAGTATCCTAGGATACCACATCGTTGTACACAAAAATATTCTCTGCCTTATCCAAAGTCTGGATGTTTTTCCCTGCTGGTAGACCAATCCAGTAAGTTACTCTTCTGAGATGGATTGCTTTGTTTGGAGAAATCTTGCACTTAGAAAACTTTAAATTCAAGGGCACCTGGGTAGCAGCTCAGTCGGTTAAATATCCAACTCTTGATTTCATGGTTTGTGGGTTCAAGTCCCACTTCTCTGTCTCTCTCTCTCTCTCTCTCTCTCTCTCTCTCTCTCTCTGCCCCTCCCCTGCTCGTGCTCTCTCCCTCTCTCTCAAAAATAAATAAACAAACTAGGGGCACCTGGGTGGCTCAGTTGGTTAAGTGTCCAACTTCGGCTCAGGTCATGATCTCAGAGTTCACGAGTTCAAGCCCCACGTTGGGCTATGCACTGACAGTTTGTGGGTTCGTGCCCACATCAGGCACTGTGCTGACAGCTTGGAGCCTAGAGCCTGCTTCAGATTCTGTGTTTCCCTCTCTCTCTACCCCTCCCCTGCTTGTGCTCCATCTCTCTCTGTCTCTCAAAAATTAAAAAAAAAAATCTTTAAAATAAAAACAAACAAAAAACTGCCCCAAAAACATAAAATTAAAAAATAATTAAAAATTTTTTAATTTTGAATTAATTTTTGACTCACAGAAAAGTTGTAGTTCGAGAGTACCCATCTACCCGCACCCAACTTTCCCTGATGTTAACACAGCCACGTTGCAATGATCACAATTGGCACTAGATGAACCAACAACAGGAAATAAATATTCTCTTACCTACACTACAGATCTTTAATTTTACCATTTTTGCCCTCACTAATGCCCATTTTCTGTTCCAGGATCCTGTTCAAGATCCCACTTGTTCTTGAACTCCTCTAGTCTATTGCAGTTTCTTCATGTTTCTTTGCCTTCTATGACTTTAATACTTTTGAAGACTATTTTTGAGGAGTCGAATGTCCTTCAATTTAGGTTTGTCTGCTGTGTTCTCGCAATTAGAATGAGGTTGTGTATTTTGGGCAGGAATGCCACAGAAGTGATTTTTTGTCCTTCTCAGTGCATCATAGTGAGGGTTAATAATGTCTGATTCCTGGTCATTTTAATATGTTGACTGGGTTTCTCCTTTGTAAGGTGCTGTCTTTCTCTTTGCAGTTAAGAAATATCTTGGGGGACATTTGTACATTTAAAAGTTTGTACCGGGGCACCTGGGTGGCTCAGTCGGTTCAGCATCCAACACTTGGTTTCAGCTCAGGTCATGATATCACGGTTCATGGGTTCGAGCCCCCTGTCAGGCTCTGCGCCCGCTTGAGATCTTCTCTCCCTCCCTCTGTCTCTGCCCCTCCCTGGCTCGTGTGTGCTCTCTAAATAAATAAATAAATAAACTTAAAAAAAAAATAAATAAAAGCTTGTACATTTAAAATGTACAGATAGGGGCACCTGGGTGGCTTAGCCGGTTGAATGTCTGACCTCAGCTCGGTCATGACCTCACAGTTAGTGAGTTCAAGGCCCGAGTCAGACTCTCTACTACTGTCTGCTGTCATTGCAGAGCCTGCTTTGGATCCTTTGTCTCCCTCTCTCCCTCTGCCCCTTCCCCATTTGTGTTCTCTCTCTCTCTCAAAAATAAATAAACATTTAAAAAATATTTTTTTAAATGTACAGATAATTAAATAAGCTAATGTGTGGGAAGTGCTTGGAGCCTGGCGTGTAGTAAGTGCTCAGTGAATGGTGGCTGTTGGTTTTTTCATCATCATGGTTGCTCCCTCTGTTCCTGTTCTTTCTCTCGTTTTCTTCCTATGGTTTGGCTCCGTCTGTTCCTTCATTATCCTCTGCATCCCATGCTGATCCACCTCTTGCTGGTCACTTCCTTGAAGTGTGGTTGGCACTCTCATTCAAAATATCTGAAGCTTCCAGAAGGGCACAGAAGGTTGAATGCTCCTTAGCACGTGGGGATCAGTGCAGGGCAACAGCCTACTGTTACTGCAGGTCAGGGGCAGAGCCCCTGTGGAACAGGAGGAAGGGTTCAACTGTCTTTGCAGAATGTGTTTACTTCCAGGTGTCCATGGCTGGGGCGGAAATTCCCCCATATCCCTTGTGGTAGGAGTCTGGACCAGAACCTGAGGACCCACAGTCCCTTTCCTCGTGGTCCTGGAATGGTCCAGAGGTGGACCTCCTCCCATAAAAGCTGGTGGAGTTTTCTCCAACAAGGGGGGGGGTGGTTTGCAGCGCTGGGCGACTTTTAGGGGTCACATCGGAGGAGGAGGATCTGGTCATGGGTAGAGGGAGCAGCAAAGTCTCATGTGGGAGAGGCCTGCATTTTCTTCCCACACCGGGCAAGGAGGCCCAAGTTAAAGTAACCCCGTTCCCTCTAGATGAGAGCAGGAGCTCCTCAGCCAGGGTCAGGAGATGCCAGTGTGCTCAAGGATAGCCTGCTATGAATTGCTTTCCAGGAGGTTCCTTGTCCTACTCTAGCACATAGTGCTTTATTTACAGAACGGCTGTTCTTGGCAGCTTTCTTGGCCTTCCAGACTCTTCCTCTATTTTAGAGCATTTGGGCTCTATTTTTACTCAGCGAGGAGAAATTTCCCATGTTTGAAAACAGCTGCCATGTAGAGGACTGTTGAAACTACTATTTTTGCCTGCCCAAAATGCCTTCCTCCATCCTTCTCCTGGAGATGGGTGGAGCCCCAGGACTGGTGAGCTGGGCATGTGATCAAGCAGGGCCTGTTGGAATCCTCTGGGGCTGGGAGAGGGGAGCTGTTTTTCTCAGGGTTGCTAAATGGGGTTACCCCACCAGCTCCCTGACTATCTGCAGAAAGTTTCCCATTGGCAAAAGACAACACCCATGGAAACAGAAAAATGGGAGTGAAGAGAGCAAAGGTGACTCAGGACAGTGTAGAGCCCTGGATCCACTGCCATCCCATCCTCACCACCCTTTGAGCCAGTGCATTCCCATTTTTGCTCAGGCTTGCTGGAGTTGGGTGTCTTGGGCCTGGCTGATATCATGAAAGCCTCACTCCTTTCCTGAGTTTTAGGTTGAGACCACTGCGAGTGCCTCCAGATTCCTACCCTGAGGCACTGGTTGGCAGCTGGGATGGGAGTTATACAGTTGTCTTAGGACAAAGAATTTGGGTGAAGAAACTTAGGAAGCTGGGTAGGCCTTCCTTTCTCCCAGGGTCTATTCAGGTCTGGAGATCCCTGGGCAAGACAGTTTACAGCTTCTCTTTCAGGGTTGGGTCAATAGGCTCTGTTCCTGTGTTTGCCTTGAAGAGCCAACAAAACCAAAAGGTAGAGGTGTGTGTGTGTGTGTGTGTGTGTGTGTGTGTGTGTGTGTGTGTATTTGCATGTGCAAAAAAATCCAGTTCCTTGGGAGAAGATGCTGGTGGGGTGGAAAAAGATGGGGCAGGGGGAGGTGTTTAGGTGCCCATACAACCTGAGTGTAGGGGGTGGGTCCACTCTGTGGGGTCATATGGTCAAGGGAGGAAGAACCTGAGTCCAGACCCTGACTCCGCCACAGTGGGGTAGTAAATAACCTGGCCCAGCTTCGAGGGGGACAGTGGATGGATGCTCATTAGAAAGTTCTGTGTGGCAAGCTGCCCCAGACTTTCCTGGGCCTGAGCAAGCTGAGTCCCAGCAGCACAGCTGCAGAGGCTGGAACAGCCAAAGGACAATTCCCTGCTTTTATGGCCACGTGATCATTCTTTCAAAAATGCACTTGGCGGGGTGCCTGGGTGATTCAGTTGGTTAAGCATCCGACTTCAGCTCAGAACATGACCTTGTGTTTCGTGGGTTCGAGGCTCGCATTGGACTCTGCTGACAGCTCAGAGCCTGGAGCCTGCTTCAGATTTTGTGTCTCCCTCTCTCTCTGCCCCTCCCCTGCTCATGCTGTCTCTCTCTCTCTCTCTCTCTCTCTCTCTCTCTCTCTCTCAAAAATAAATAAACATTAAAAAAATTTTTTTAAATACACCTGGAGTTGGTGGACGTGGGAAAGTGAGACCTCCATGCCTCTTGGGGGTCCGGCTGTGTGTCAAGCTCTCAGCTGCAGAGAGGGAAGTTCTGTGAGCCTGCACACTGTGCTCTACCCATCCTAATCCTGGTTTCTTTACCCATCAGGAAAGTGAGGCTTAAGAAGTATGTCAGCCCAAGTTCACACAACTAGCAAGTGTGAAACCAGTATTTATGCTTGGCCCTCCGACTCCAAAGCCCAAGAGCTTTATCCTGCTGTGGGACTCTCTTCCTAGGCCTTCCAGAAAAGAACTTGGGAGACTATTGTGATCCAATAAAGTGGCACTGGTGCTGTGGCATTTCTGCTAGTCCTTAGCCATGAACTTTGGCCTTTGACTCTGCTGTCCAGGGATTTTTGCCTCCATCGCTGCTTCGCTCAGGTTTTATCATCACAGAGTCATCACCATGTCCCATCCCGGTGACTCACTATGCAAAGCCTGGTGTTCTACTCACAGACTTACCTTGTTTGTCGAAGGTTTGTGGTCACTGAGAAGTGTTATTAGGTGAGACCTATAGAGCATGTGACCTTTTAATTTCAAATAGGCAGTGAAAGGTAAAGCAGAATAGTGATTGCCTAGGGGTTGGAGGTGCTGGTGGAGGGAAATGGGACATGACTACTAAGGAATGTGGGATTTCTTTGGGGGATGATGAAAATGATCTAAAATTCATTGTGATAATCATTGCACAACTCTGTGGATACAATAAAAACCATTGACTTCTACACTTTAAATAGGCAAATTGTATGGTGTGTGAGTTATATCTCAAGAAAGTTGTTAAAAAAATAAACTTTCACTGGGGCATCTGGGTGACTTAGTTAAGCATCTGAGTCTTGATTTTGGCTCAGGTCATGGTCTCACGGTTTGTGAGATTGAGCCCTGTGTCAGGCTCTGGGCTGGTAGCACAGAACCTGCTTGAGATGCACTCACTCTCTCTCTTTCTGCCTCTCCCCCCTCAAAATAAATGAATATTAAAAAAAAAAAAAGGAGAGAAAGAAAGAGGAAAAGTTAGAGTGGCCATCAAAAGGTCTCCAGAGAGGGGAGAAAGAAAAAGCAGGGAAGTGTTTGTTTCACATGGTTGCTAACTCTTTATTATGTCCTTTCTGTGTATCATATCCCAACCTTTTACTGGACCACCTGCCTATGCAAAGATAACCTGAAGATAGCTAAACACCCTGCCACAGGTGCTGGCCATTTACCTAAAGGACTCCCCGAATCACTTCTTGTCCAACTCCAGTTGCCTCTGTTCTTGACTTTGGTATCTGTCCCAGTTCTGCATTTAATGATTCATTTTGAAACCTGAATCTTAGCATGAGCCATTTAGACTGGAGTCTGGCATTCCATCTCCACCACTTCCTATGGCCACAGTGTGTGAGAGGCATTTCTACTTCCTGCTGTACGCTGTAGGCCAACCAGCCAGGTTGTGTCCTGCCTGTTGTCTCTGCCGGTGGAAGGAGACTAAAAATTATTCTAGAGACTGGCTTGCTTCTTGACGCCTCCAAGTGTCTAAACTTAGTGACTTGCTTGAAATCAATAGACTACAGCAGAGATAATAAGATGTCACTTCCATGATTTAATTCTAAATGATTGTGACTCCTGTCTTGTTAGTAAACTCTCTCTTCCTAGTTTTAATGAAGCAAGCTGCCATGTTGGACAGGCCTATGTGGCAAGGAACTGAGGGTGGCCTCTAGCCATCTGCCAACTAGGAAATGAGGCCTTTAGTCTAACAGTCCTCAAGGCAGTGAATCCTACTAACAACCACATGAATGAGCTTAGAAGCCATTCTTTCCCCAGTTGAGTCTTCAGATGAGACTGTAGACCCTAGGCCAACACCTTGACTGCAGCCTTGTGAGAGACCATGAAGCAGAGGATTCAACTGAGCTGCGCCTGGATTCCTGACCCTCAGAAACTGAGATAATAAATGTATGTGGTTTGAAGGCACTAAATTTTGATATAATTTGTTACTCAACACGAAATAACTAATATAGTGTGTATGTGGTTTTTGTTTTATGCTCTCCACCAAGAGATGAATGTACAATGAAACTAGAGAAACTTACATTTCTGGGCCCCTCACTTGCATAAGCCCCTTGCATGGCCCTGGGAGAGTCCCTAGCAATGTGTTCATGTAGTCATATGTTTTTGTAAAATTTACAGAAAACATTTTAACTGTAATCAGGGCAGGGTCTTCTTACTGTTTCAGCTCTCCCTCCCTCATACTTCCTCTTTTTTTTTAAATGTTTATTTATTTTTGAGAGAGGGAGACAGAATACGAGCAGGGGAGGGGCAGAGAGAGGGAGGGAGACACAGAATCCGAAGCAGGCTCCAGGCTCTGAGCTGTCAGCACAGACCCCAACACGGGGCTCGAACCTACAAACCGTAAGATCATGACCTAAGCTAAAGTCGGCCATTTAACCGACTGAGACACCGAGGCGCCCCCATCATACTTCCTCTTGAGTCTGCTGGTATGGGAATGATTGGGGTATTTTGAGGATATGACTAAGGGGAAGTTGACTTGGAGATACAGTTAGTGGGATTTCGGGGATATATTCATGTTGCTAGCTAGTCGTTTTTGTGGAAAGTCATGTTGTTGCCAGGCTGGTACTTGGCAGAGTTAGGATTCAACCTAGGGTTCATCTTATGGACTTAACACAAGTCTGGGTTATACTTAATCTATATACTTATACTAATCTTATACTTAAGATTATACTGGATTCTTACACTTAAAGGCATGAGAGTCTGTCCTCAGATATTTGCTTTGTTTGACACTCTTTCCCACCTTTCTGCCTGGTCTGTTACCCTAGTCTTATCACCTATTGCCACCATCCATGTACCCTTTGCTTCATCCATTGAACTCTTGTCTTTGCTAGGCGTGCTTGTGCTCATACTTCTCTCCAGCCCGAAATGGCATCTCCCAAGTACATCTATGTAGATTCTTACTAAGTTTTTGATGTCTTGATATAAAACATTGACATATGCCACTATAAGAATATTGGTGGCAAACTGGATAATGAGTGTTGTCAATTCAAAGAATAAGATGACACACTGAACAAGAAAACTTGAAAGTCCCTGAAATTATATATAGCTCCTGTACAAAATGAACTTGATAGTTTTCTCCAAATTTGGGAAAAATTCAACAATACATGACATTACAAATAATGAATTGTGAAGCTGAGCTGGAGAAGTTGAAAGTGACTTTTCTAAAATTTTTTTTTTTAACGTTTATTTATTTTTGAGACAGAGAGAGACAGAGCATGAACGGGGGAGGGTCAGAGAGAGGGAGACACAGAATCTGAAACAGGCTCCAGGCTCTGAGCCATCAGCCCAGAGCCCGACGCGGGGCTCGAACTCACGGACCGCGAGATCCCCGAAAGTGACTTTTCTAAACTGTCGATGGAAAGCAAGTTTGTTTTTGTTTTTTTGTTTTTTTTAAGTTCATTTATTTATTTTTGAGAGAGAGACAGCATGAGTAGGGGAGGGGCAGAGAAAGAGAGAAAGAGAGAGAGAGAAAATCCCAAGCAGGCTCTGCACTGTCACCACAAGCCCAGTGCAGGTCCCAAACTCACGAAACCGTGAGATCATAACCTGAACCAAAACCCATAGTCCCAACACTTAACTGACTGAGCCACTCAGGCACCGTGAAAAGCAAGCTTTGATCAAACATGGTAGAGGAAAGACTAAATTATCCTTTTTTTTTCTATAAAAAAGTATTTCACAAATTTATTGTTATACAAAGTAGCAACCAGACAGTGCGTGGACCAAAAAATGTGGGGAAAAATGTTATAGAGATATGTCAGACAGTTTATGAAAATATGTAATTTTTCTGGGTTTTATGATTCTTGTATTTCTAAAGTTTACATGTTTTTTTAAAATTTTTTAACATTTATTTATTTTTGAGAGAGAGACACACAAAGCATGAGCAGAGGAAGGTCAGAGAAAGAGAGAGAGACAGAATCTGAAGCAGGCTCCAGGCTCTGAGATGTCAGCACAGAGCCTGACGCAGGGCTCGAACTCACGAACCATGAGATCATGACCTGAGCTGAAACTGGATGCTTAACCGACTGAGCCACCCAGGCGCCCCTATATAGTTTTCAATTTGTTGTGATTTTCTTCCTTATTTTAAGGAAACTAATCTTGTGTGAAGTTGGAGTTTTATGTTCTTTGGTGTAAGAGGGACACAAAATTGCATAAGCTTCAGGGTTCACCAAGCCTGGATCTATTCCACTTCTTATCAAGTAGGGAAAAAAATTCCTTGATATAGAGATCAGAAAATTCCTTCTTCATACTATTCTTTTTTTTTTTAACTTTTTTTTAAAGTTTATTTATTTATTTAGAAAGAAAAGAACAATGCAAGTGGGGAAGAGGCAGAGAGAGGGGAAGAGAGAATCCCAAGTAGGCTCTGCACTGCCTTCACAGAGCCCAACATGGGGCTCGAACTCACGAACCATGAGATCATGACCTGAGCTGAAATCAAGAGTCGATGCTTAACTGACTGAGCCACCCAGTGCCCCCTTCCTACTTTTCCACCTCTGAGTCCAGCTGTATCTTACATAGCCTTAATAGGGCTCAAAAATTTTTATCTGAATTAAATTCAACTAAAAATGTTTTGGTTTTGAGGAGAAAAGGCAGAAGAAAACATGATCAAAAATATCTTCTGTCTGAAGGGTAGGTAGATGGAGGGGAAAGTAGAAAATCCTGTGTAAATTGAGAAGGTTCCCAGAATTAGAACCTCAGGTGGAAGTTCTATTCAGAGACACTTCAGTTATTTGAGAGAAAACGCTAATAGTTGACCATATATCAAGGACCCTGCCTGGGCAGGCAGGTAGATTTCATGACATCTGAAGTGTCCTCTTTCAACACCTGGGTGGTGACAGTAGCAGTTCAGGCCCAACTAGAGGAGCTATACCTAGAGACTGGACTTGGCATTGGGGCAGGGTAGAGACTGGGGGACAGACTCTAGGGTAAATCTAGCCCAGCAGGCAGATCCCTGGCCCTTAAATAGTGTCAGGGAGATCTTGTAAGGAGTGGCTTCTCCACACTTCCCTGCTGGGCAGGTCACTATGACTGCTGTGAGGCTCAGGCAAAACGGAAGGCTGGCCTGAAGAAGGGGATAGTGCTGAAAGGAGCAAAGTGCAATGCCAGACTCTGGGGGAACCAGATGGAATCCTGTGGTTCAAGAGCAGCTTCCGGGCCTGACTTGTGGTCTTGTTGACAATACAAGTCCCGCTGGCACTTAGGCTTTCTGGTTATTTGCCTCCCGTCAGGGGTATGACCGAGTGACCGCAGCCAAATATTTAATAATATCTCATTAAACATAGCTCGGCATTCTGAAATTTCAGTTATTTACTGGTTGCTCTGCATGGCAGTTCTCTCTTCCTTAACATAAGGGCAGCTTCTTGAGGCCATCAGAAACAATAGGCTTAAGAGGAAGGCAATGTCCTTCATCTGATCTTTGTCAGTATGCTGGCTGTCATGCTTCTCACTCCTTACGCTAGCTGAGAAATACTAATAGGAAGCTCTTGAGCAAGGCTTGGGGCCCCAACCATTTCTGACTCTCAGTCCCAATGTGGATGGCAGATCACAGTCTGAGAAAGCCTCTCTTATAGCAGGGCTGTATTCCTTGGCGTCTCAAAAGATAATTAACTGTTTAAACAAAAACAATAATGATGTATTAGGAGGTTTATAATATAAGTAAAAGTAAAATGCATGAAAACAACAGCATAAAGACTTGGAGGGGAGAAATGGAAGTATGCTACTGTATGATTCTTACATGATATGTGAAATGGTATAATATCACTTCATGGTAGATTGTGATAAGATATATGCAATAAACCCAGGGTGCCTGGGTGGTGGCTCAGTTGGTTAAGTATCCGACTTCGGCTCAGGTCATGATCTCACAGTTTTTGAGTTCAAGTCCTGCGTCGGGCTCTGCGCTGACAGCTTGGAGCCTGGACCTGCTTCAGATTCTGTGTCTCCCTCTCTCTCTGCCCCTCCCCTGCTCATGCTCTGTCTCTCTCACTCTCAAAAATAAATAGTTAGAAAAAAAAATTAATTAACAAAGAGAGATGTTAAGGGAGACAAGACTTTGAGATCTTAGGCCCTGTGCTATAAACCACACTTGCCTGAGCAAAATTAGTCCCAGTGCTACCCAAGACCCTGCACAGGGTGGATCCTGAAAAGTACATTGTTTGTCCCTGGGGACTTGGGAGGAGACTTATGGTTAGTTTGAGATAAGTGGAGATTGGTGGATTGTTCCTCAAACTTTATTGCTAAGAGGTTTAAGGTATCTAGAAATTCTAGGAATCAAAAAAGTGGAATTCTAGGAATCAAGAAATCTTTTGGATAGTGTGTTCATTCCACTGAAGAGGTCCACTCTAATGTGGCCAAATTCTGACCCATTGGTAACATATCAAGGCCAGCAGGTGACAGAATTGCTATATACCTAGCACTGACTCATTTTTGGTGATATTCCATAGACAGCTACCCTCCACTCCTGGCCAAAGAAGACAGTCTTTGCCTGTTAAAATGTGAAAGGATCTGGTGCCAACATGTTCCCTTTTGTTCTCTCTCGAAGCTGCCAGGGATGTGGGTGGCTCTTACCTCTGTGTCCACTACTTCTATGCCCACACTGCTCTCTCAAAGAAGTTTTATGTGTACACACTGGTGTAAGAGCATTTTGTGTGCTACATCAAACTACATCACCATGAGGTCATATTTTAACTTTCATACACAGATGAGTTTAAGCTACCCCTCAAATGTTCCCCAGGTGTTTTTGGGAATGCCCAGGGTTGCTTTGGAACCAGTCTATTCACATTCTCCTATTCAGTGAAGGAGTTTCTGTGGATGGTGCCCTCATGACAACAGTGAGGACTACATACAGACTATCTTGGGGTGCCCCTTCCACTCATCTCCACCAGAATGAGCAACAGTTCCATGTGCAGAGAATTTTTAAATCATGGTCAGGCAACACACACACACACACACACACACACACACACACACACACACATTCCAAAACAAAACAAAACAAAATAGGATTTCTCATAAGAGAACAAGCTCTGAAGAGATATGACTATGCAAAAGCATAGACATCCTCTTACATTATAATAAGCAATTTAGCTCAAACATTTCCTGATTAAAATTTACATAACATTAATGAACTAGGCAAGTGGTTTCCTGAAAACTAGGAAGATTCTGAGTCTTCACTTACTGCAAAACAGAAAACTGTTCCCAGCTTTGAAATGATAGTTTACAAGTTTTTGTTTTTCTGCCTTCTACCCAGCTCTGGGTAGCCTCCTCCAGCAGTCTCTCAAAGAAGGCATCTCCTCCCAAGCACTTCATATGGGTCTGGGAACTCAGCCTGAACCATCAGCAGAAACCTTGTTACTCCTCAGCACCTGCTCTAGGTATTCCTACTGCCATCTCCTAGGGCTGCAAGGTCTCTATTATTCCAGAATAATCCATGAAAGGAAGTGCCTTGGTGAGATCTGCGTGCTTGTGCTCAACTTTAGTTTGTAGCGCCTAGGTAGAACGCATCCATCTGCTGGGTGTGGCCTGTGCTAGGATCTGAGAGCTACAGAAATGAACAAGGTAGAACAGGGTGTCATTCCACAAGTTATTTGCTCACTGCAAAGGGAAATATCTGCTGATCAGCACTTTAACCATGCAGTCCAACCTAGTTACTAAGAGTGGGATGCCTGATGTGTGCATTCTGATGAGATGCTCTATGACATAGAAAGCATCACCTGTGAAATAACTTTACCAAAAAGTTTTAACCTAAACCATCCAACTTCGGTATTTAATAGGAAACACAGGTGGTAGAAGAAAACATTAAACTGCATCACACACACACACACACACACACACACACACACACAAACACAATCAGACAGTGGAACATTCTGTAAGACATATGGCCTGCATTTTTCAAAAAGTCAGTATAATAAATAATAAAAATAATTGAGGGATTGTTTTACATTAAAAGAAGCTAAAGAGAAATAACCTAATACAATGTATAAACCTTGATTAGATCCTAGTTGAATAAAACAAAACAAAGTCTAGTTGTAAAAGACATTTTGGGGATAGTTTGGGGAAATTAAAATTAGAATTAGAATTAGGTAATGTTAGTGCTTGCTTTGGTAGCACATGTACTAAAATTGGAATGATACAGGGAAGATTATCATGGCCTCTGTGCAAGGATGACATACAAATTCATGAAGTGTTCCATACTAAAAAAAAAAGAATTATAATGTTAGGAAATTATTTTTATTATTGGTAATCTTATTATGGTTATGTAGGTGAATGTCCTTATTTTTAGGAGATGCATGCTGAAATAATTAGTAGTGAAGTGTCTGGATGTATAACTTATTTTCAGATTGTTCAGAAAAAAAGGCAAAAATGTGAACAACTAATGAATATAAATGAAATTCATTCTATCATCCATTTCAACTTTTTGATTCAATAGTTTGACAATTTTCTTAATCAAGTTGAAGAAAAGAAGAAATAGAACATTAACCTCACCAAGTTTTCTTTCATTCCTTATGAACTAAGTGTTTTGGTTTTTAATGTATCTGTTTGTTGTTTTTGTTGTTGTTACTGCTATCAAGAATAGCTACTGGAGTGCCCACAGGGGCAGCAGCAGGAGCCAGGGTTCCATGGAAAAGTGCAGTTACATTCTCAGCTCCAGCTGGTTCAACCATTAACTAGGTGGTGTAGGGCAGAGAAGAAAACCCTTTCCTTCTACTCTTCTAAGTTCTTGGCTGGAGTCTCTATTACAAAAGACTAATGAATAAGAGAAAACCAAAAACCAAAAAAGTTGATTAACATGTGTATCTCATATATATGGGAGAAACTCAGGGAAAAGTAACTCAAAGAGGTGGCTAGAACTTGAGCTTAAATACCATCGTTAGCTAAAACAAAGGAAGTGTGGGGAGGCAAGTTATGGGAAAATGACCAGGAAGAGTACAGTCAATAAGGATAAGGTTTATTAATATACATTTAAGTCAGTGCCTTCTCTATTGGTAAGTCTCTTGTGATCTAAAGTCTTCCTTCTCTTTCTGGTACACCCTTACAAATGGAGATTTCCTTTATAAATGTAAATTTCCCTTATAAAATGGTAACTTCTACCTTGCTTTCAGAGTTTCTTCTGTGTCTGCTGTTTCTCAAAAAACATGAGCTCAAAATAAACCTTAAACCAAAGAGACATATTTGGGGTGGCATATTCTGGTATTTTTTTCATGCTTATTTATTTATTTTGAAAGAGAGAGAGAGAGAGAGAGAGAGAGAGGACATAAGCGAGTGTGCACGTGAGCAGGGGAGAGGCAGAGAGAGGGGGAGAGAGAGAACCACAAGCAGCCTCCATGCTGTCAGCATGGAGCCCAATGCAGGGCTCAGTCCCACAAACTGTGAGATCCTGACTTGAGCTGAGATCAAGAGTCAATGCTCAACTGACTGAGCCACCCAGGCACCCCCATATTCTGGTCTCTTACATTGGTCCTTGCTCTGGACTTCAGTCAGCCCCCCTTTACATGTCATTCACTGTGCTCAAGCTTTATAAGCATGATTTCATTAAAAACAAGCCAACAAGCAAATTATGCCTGTCTTCAGGAAGCTGATAATCTACTAAGGAGGTCTTTCATCAACAACCTGTAAACCAAGGAGGAAGAAAATCAGTATCATGACAGGCGAATCCAGAAAGAGCCATTAATCCTCTTGGAGGATTTGAGAGGGATTTATGGAAAAGGAAGCTTTTGACTCCCCCTTGAAGGATTTTGGTAAGTGGGAGTAGGGGGAGGAGGCATTCTTGGATGGAGGGCCAGATGAGCAAAGGTCCAGATTGTTAAAAGTGCTGGTTAATGTAGCAAAACCATGTTGTCAGGTACCCGTTTTGGAACTGGAGAGTCTGGGAGTTTTGTAATTATTAGCGAGGTTGAACACTTTGTCCCAGGTTCATGTTCTGCTCCTCCATTTACATTTTGTATATTTGATCTTGGTTCTAGAACTTGTCCTTAGAGCTTGGTCCTAGAGCTTGATGTTTCTCTAGTTCTGTGACTCACAAAAAGGTCTTCTCTTTTGCTGTCTCCAAAAGAAAATGTTTGCCTAGCAGAGGTGCAGAATTTGCTTTGATTTTAGACACTCCTGATGAGTATTCAGGTGTTTGGCCATCCTATCCTTATTTGATTCAAGATAATTTGAAAAGAAGAGAAAGGAATTCTTGAGCCACAAAGCCCAAATCATGGTTTTTCACAATTTGCTCCAGATGAAGCAAGAAGTTCTGAAGCACAACAATGTGTAAATGATGTTATGTAAAGCTGTTATTTTTTAATTCCAAAGTTATTTTTGTTACTAACTACAGATTTAATAAAATACTGGCCAACTATTGATGGTGTGTCTTAATTAAAAAGTAGAGAGCACAGGTTTGGGAATTAAGCTAACTTGGGTTGGAATCTTGGCTCTCCATTTATTAGCTGTGAGCCCAGGGATGAGTGACTTAGCTTCTCCGAGATTCAATTTTATCTGTAAAATGTGTGTAACTAAAATATAGCCAAGCCTTCCTGGGCAGCTCAGATCTGGCCTCACCAAATAGTGTTGTATTACAAAAAGAAGGGAAAAAAAAAAAAAAACCATAAAACTGATTGAGAGAGGATTACAGAATAATCTATTATGTTTCTTTGAAATCAGGACATGTTTTCAAATGATGGGGACTTGTAATTTCTTCCTCCCTTCCTCCCTCCCTTCCTCCCTATCTTCCTCCCTCCCTCCCTGCCTCCCTCCGTTCCTTCCTTCCTTCCTTCCTTCCTTCCTTCCTTCCTTCCTTCCTTCCTTCCTTCCTTCCTTCCTTTTTTCCTGGCACATAAAATAGTGATGTACCTTGCCATTGATTGTATCTTACAGGCAGTGGTGTCTTAGATTAGATGAAATATGGCAGAGTCTGTATT
The DNA here is from genome assembly GCF_018350195.1 of Panthera tigris. Classification (NCBI taxonomy): domain Eukaryota; kingdom Metazoa; phylum Chordata; class Mammalia; order Carnivora; family Felidae; genus Panthera; species Panthera tigris. The sequence goes on from NC_056662.1 coordinate 79,627,797, forward strand.
GAGGCTTTCTTGAAGCTATGAAAGAGTAAGTTATACCTCATGTACCTGAACTGAAATATCCTCTCCAAATAGCCCACTCTTTCCCCCAATTCTCCTCTGTAGTAAGCATGGCATGTTCCTCTTTTTCTCTCTAGCCTCTTCTTGCAGCCTGCCAGCCCTTGCCAGTCTCCTCCTATCCCTCCTCTCTACCCTCTCTTTTTCTTTACTCTCCCCTTCCAGCTCTTCAGCCCAGCTCCCTCCAGGCCCTCAGAATCTCCATCTCTTTATTTGAATTTAGCCCTGTCTCTTTTGGCTTCTCCATTTCCTCAGTAGTACCCACCAAGGAAAATAAAATATCCTCCAAGGACTCTACCTTTCTAAAAGGTGAAGAGCAGGTAGGAAATTATAAATACTTAACATTTAACTTTTTGTGTGTGGTTTCATAGATTATAACAATATCTACCTCCTGGGGCTTTTGTGAGGGTTAAAAGAGATAGGGAGTGTAAACATTTGGCATGCTGCGGGCACATGCTAAGAATTCAATCAATGTTAGCTACCATTACTTACTATTGTTATAGAAATAAATGTACAATTAACATTGTAATAACACAGGAAAAGAAAGAAAGGGGAAAAAAAAGACCAAAGGAGAAAGAATCACCCACTGTCTCAACACTGCATATTTTCCTAGTAGCAATATGGTGTGTGAGATTTGATTTTTATGCTTTTCTGGTGACAGAGCATTCTTATGTATGAATCACAGTCCATAAAGGGAGATATAAGAATGAAAAGAAAGTAATTGTGCATTTTTAATGCATTTTAACATGCAGCCTTCTGTGATATTTTTAGATCACCACAGAGAGGAACTTACTGTTATCTTCTTCCTGTATCTAGCATGAATTTCTTTTTCTCTAGTAGAAGACCATTTGACAGAAACTTTTTGAAATTCAAAGGAATGCTACTGCCTTCTATTCTAATGAAGTATTTGAAGAGGGTTGTAAAAAAACTTTAAAAACTAAGATAATAATTTAAAATATGCTTTCCTATTTATAGTCATGGAAGATAGGAGGTAAACTTTGCAGAGTTTAAAATACAACTTGTGGGGGCATGCAGGTGGTTCAGTCAGTTAAACGTCTGACTCTTGATCTCGGCTTAGGTCATGATCTCACAATTTATAAAATTGAGCCCCACATTGGTCTGTGCGCTGACAGCGTGAAGCCTGCTTGGGATTCTCTCTCCCTCTTTCTCCGCCCCTCCCAGCTCCCGTGCACTCTCTCCCCCTCTCTCTCTCAAATTAAAAAATAAATAAATAAATAAACCTAAAAAAAAAATAAAATGCAAACTGTGGTCTTGGTTGTCATTTCACATCACATGATTGGGAATTGGAGAGACTGCCCCGAAGGCTGACAGCCTGCTATAGACTAAACGGTGTCACCGCCCCCTCCCTCTGCACAACCACCCAAATTCATAGGTTGAAGCCCTAACCCGCAATGTGATAGTATTTGGAGTTGGGGTCTTCAGGAGGTGTTTAGGGTTAGATGAAGTCATTAGGATGGGGCCCTCATAGTGGGATAAGTGCCCTCATAAAAAACACTGGAGAGATCTCTCTTCCTATGTGCACGGAAGGAAGAGAGCTGCAGTGGGAAGGCAGCTTCCTACAAGGCAAGAGTAGGAGCCTCTGGATGAAACCTACCCTGCTGCACCTTGATCTTGGACTTCCCAGCCTCCATAATTGGGAAATAAATTTCTGTTGTTTAGAACACCCAGTCAATGGTATTCTCTTTTGGCAGCCCAAGTAGTCTAATAGTCTGGTATCTTCCCGTATTGGAGGTCAACAGGAAGGTTAACAGCAAGCTTTCTTAGGCCAGTTTCTCCATGCAACAGGAAGTTTCCTAAAAGCAATGTGAAAGTTGAGACATTGTAAGAAGTAGAGAACATATGTGTAATACTGCAAAAACGAAACCTAAGCTTGATGAAACTCAAAATTAAGAACTTTTATTTTTAGAAATTGCAACATGGAACTTAACTGTTCCTTGATTTTTTTTTTTTTTTTTTCTGGCTAACATATGGAGATAATGAGTTGATACCAAATGCAAGAGTATTTTGCTGTCTCAACAGGTTTCACGCTGCTGTTTCGATAGTGAACAATCTGATAGCTGCTGAGAGCCTACCCCAAGGCCCCCATCATTCTGTGATACAGAAAAGAGTCCTTTGACTGTGTGCCTGGGGGAGGATGCCAATGATCTAGGCCCAAAAGATTTGCTCTGCCTTTAGGAAAACTGTGTTCTTCCTTAAAGGGCAATTCTGAATCCAGCTCTTTTTTTGCTCTGTGAGAGAAAGAGAATATAAATATTGTAAATTTAGGAGCAATTTCCTTGAGAGCCATGTGACAGAAAAAATTCGCTCTTCCCTCTCTCCATTGTGCTGTATATTTATATTATTCTCTCCCATGTGGTGGGAGAAGAAAATTTTACATTTTAAAACAAGAACCAAGTGCTGCCACCTTCCCATTCTAGAAAAATATCTTATTTTATCTGAGGGGAATACGTAGCTGGTCTTAGTGTTAAAGGTGAACACTCACGGGGCGCCTGGCTGGCTTAGTCAGTTTAGCATCCAATCCTTGATCTCAGCTCAGGTCATAATCTCACGGTTTGTGAGATCAAGCCCCAGTTGGGGCTCTGTGCAGACAGTGTGGAGCCTGCTTGGGATTCTCTCCTTCTCTCTCTCTCTGCCCCTCCCCTGCTTGCACATGTACGGGCACATGAGCTCTCTCTCTCAATAAAAATTAAAAAAAAAAAAAAGTGAACGCTCACTCAGATCCAGGCCCAAAGCTCGGGGCTATGCTTTCCCCAGAAATAGCCCTGAGAGGTCAGGAAGAGAAGGGAGAGGTAGGTAGAGGTTTAGGGAAGGGAACTTAGAAGGACTTAACTTACCATCCAGATAGCACAGTGTAAGACCCCAGAAGGGAGAGCCAGCAAAACACTAGTAAATGTGAAAATGGCTGCGTAGTGCTGTGAAGTAGCCAACCGCCTCCAAGCCTTTGGGAGTAGCTGCTTTAGGCAGGTAATGGCTATGGGAAATCAAGAGGGAGCTGGGTTCCAAGGCTGGGACCAAGAGAAGGAAACAGGCACAGCGCATGACACAGGCATTCAGTGGGAGCAGGAAATTGAAAGGAAGTGGCCACCAGAAGGAAAACCCCGGGAAGGCACAGCTTGAGCTATTTGGATATAAAGGTTAAAGGACTGCATGACTCCCTGAGGTTGAGGACTTCCCAGCCCACACCTGAGACATGCATAGCAAGCGTGCAGTGTACAATTGGGTGCTGGAAGAGTCAGAGGCCCATCCAACCAGGGTGGGAGAAGGGCTCCAGAGGAGGGAGGACACAGCCACATCCAGTGCTGCTCACCTTCTGGGGGAAAGTCAAGTCCCCAATCTCAAAACAGGGTCCAGATGTGAGTGGTAGATTTTGGTGTTCTCATGGCCTAGATTTGGAGATGTCAGAGGGTCTAGAGTTTGGCAGCCTGTCAGATGGCACTGTCTTCATGGATGTTGTAGGGCTAGGGAGGAGATGCAGGAGGGTCACCAGGCCTTGTAATTTCTGGGGGCAAGGCATGAAGTAGGTAACACCTTAACTGTGATAGAATCAGAAGCCAGACTCTTTTTATGCTTCTTAAATTCCTCCTGTTATTCCCTTTCTTTCATATTTAGCAGTCATTTTGAAAGCCTATTACCGCTGGGCTAACAGTGTCAAAGTATAATTTTCCAAAAGGTAAACACAGAGCTCTCATACAAACATACAGTGAACCCTTGTTGAAATTTATGTAGCTCATTAGGGGCACCCAGACGGCTCAGTCAGTTAAGCGTCTGATTCTTGGTTTCAGCTCAGGTCATGATCTCATGGGTTATGGGGTTGAGCCCCACGTTGGGCTCTGTGCTCACAGGGTGGAGCCTGCTTGGGATTCTCTATCTCTCCTTCTGCCCCTCTCCCACTACCTCTCTCTCTCTCTCTCTCTCACTGTCTCTCTCTCAAAATAAATAAATAACCATTAAAAACATTAAAAAAATTATTTAGCTCACTAATAAGGGACCAACATGATGACAAAGCTATTTCCACGAAGGATACACCAAAGTATATCTGTTCAGTGGAGAGTGCTGGAATAAGATGGCTGAGTTAGACACAGAAAAGGCTAATGGCCTCACAGGGCAATCAAACTGTGTATTTTTTCTATTAGACAGAAATCATTTGCATCTTTACTAGAAAAAAAGGTCATTTGCAAAACATGGCACTCATTTACACATTAGATGCAACTTTACAGAACTCACCCTAATCAACTGTAAATAGTAGGTCAAAGTTACCTCCCTTGGAAGATCAGATGACACGTAGGCAGATTGTTACATAGACTCACAGTCTTGTGGCTTTGAAAGAGTACTCAGTAACCTTTTTGCTGAATTTCCAATTTTGGGATAATTTTTCTTACCAGAGGGAAGTAAGGGACTATTGTCCTCACTTATGTCACAGAATTAAAGCATCAGAGTCCTGGAGCAACCACAATGGAGTTGACATAATAGGGGGAAAGAAGCCCAGAGGTGGGTATAACTCCAGGAAAACAAGAGAATGCCTGCTCAGCCCTCCCCTCTTGGGGATTCTTTCACTTCTACGACTGCACCTTTCTGTTGCCGATCTTTATGAAGATAATGCTGGTCTCTTAAATCTACCAAGACCCTCACTGCCACCACTTGGGGACCCTTGATCTGGCACTGGGCCCACAATGTGGAGAACACAAGCACTGCCCTATCCAGTAGGAGTTGAAGAGTGAAATGCTAAAGCCTCTTTGAGGACAATTTGGCAATATCTACCAACATTTTTTTTTTATTGTGATAAGATATATATATATAACATAAAATTTACCATTTTAACCATTTTTAGGTGCATAGTTCTATGGTATTCAGTTCACCTACATTGTTGCACAACCATCACCACCATCCATCTCCAGAACTCCTAATTTTCCCCAGCTACAACTTCCACAGAAACTCTCCATTCCTCCTCCCTGCAGCCCCTGGCACCCCCATTCTACTTTCTATCTCTGCAAATTTGACTACTCAAGGTACCTCATTTAAGTGGAATTATACAATATTTGTCCTTTTGTGTCTGGCTTATTTCTCTTAGTATAATGTCTTCAAGGTCTGTCCATGTTGTAGCATGTGTCAGAATTTCATCTTTTTTTAGGCTGAGTAATATTCCATTTTATGTGCTTACCCTATTTTTCATCCATTCATCCATTCATGTCCGTCAACATTTTGAATGAACAAACTCTTTTGATCCAGCAAGTCTATTGCAAAAACTTTGTCCTATGAATATACTTGCATTTATACACACAAATGGATATAAGAGTGTTAGTGGAGAACCCTCTTGGTTGCTACCCAATAGACATTTCACTCTTCTTGCCAGTAGGACCTTGAGTTGGTTCATATATCAGGAAGAACCAGGCTCAGGAAAAGCTTGTCTTTCCCCTGCCCTGGGGGATCAGTCTTGATTGGAATAAGACAATAATGATAATCCTATTCTCCTTTGTCAGTGATTGGTTTATGGATGGCATATTCTAGACAATGATATGTGAGGGGAAGTCTGCAGCATGGCTTCTGGGAAATTTTTTTCTTCTGGAGAAAAGGAGATGTGTAAGGAGATCTTTAATTCTTCTCTTTGAACAGAGTTGGATGATGATAGGATGTCTGGAACTGTGGCAATCATCTTATTTCCAAACTCACAGCAAAAAACCCCAGCACTCTGAGGATGGCAAGAGAAAAGAGAAAGCATCTGGTCTCTTAATGACGTTGTTGTGCTTCTGAATTAATCTCCCTGAGACCACCTAGCTCTGGATCTCTTGTTATTTTTATCTTTGTAAAGTTGGCATTTTTATATTAAGGCAATGCATTACTTTTTAAATAAATTAAAAAAAAAAACCTAACAGTTTAAAAATGCCACCACCACAACATTAATAGTAGTTCAGTGTATAAATTGGCAATTTCCAGGCACTGTTTTTTGGGTTGAACCAGCCACTGATCCACTTTGAGCTGATAGAAGTCTTGGCTTCAGAAGGTGGAGACAGAACTTTCAAAGAGGCATATTGTGGGGAGTCTGGTCCAAGAAAACTCATTCCCAAACATAGGTTTAATTAGGTCTCCCAATTTTCCTTTTATTAACTCTTCTGGGGCTGATAATCAGCTAGGACACACTGGTATGGGCATATCAGGTATTTATGGCTGGTGTCCATTCTCACTGGGCCAGTGCCCTTTTGGATTTCTTTGTGTCCATGATGGACCAGTTATTAAATATTTTATCTTTTATTTATTTTATTTTTTAATTTAAAAAATTTAAGTTTTATTTATTTATTTTGAGAGAGAGAGACAGAGCATGAGCAGGGGAGGGGGAAAGAGAGGGAGAGAGAGAGAACCCCAAGCAGGCTCCACACCACCTGCACAGAGCCTGACATGGGGCTTGAACTCACGAACCATGAGATCATGGCCTGAACTGAAATCAGGAGTTGGATGCTTGACTGAGCCACCCAGGTGCCCCAAATATTCTAAAGATCATCTCTAACTTTTCCTATTCAACATGGCTTTTCCCTAGCATCTCCAGTAGCTTCAACCATCTGAATATGACCTCAACTCCTGGTTTCTAACCTTATCTCTTGATAATGAATATTATCTGGGATGTATTTGATAGCAGACACTGGAATGTCAACTAAAATAGCTTCAATAATACAGGCTTAATTATTTCATATAACAAATCTGGTAATGAGATTCAGGGTGAATTTGGTGGCTCAGTGATGTCATTGAAGATCTGAAGTCTTCTTTCTTTCATTTCAGCATCTTGGCCATTTCTCCCGTCATGGTCACAAGATGGCTGCTGTAGTACCAAGTATTGTCTTCACAGTCTCCTAACATGAAGGTTAAGGAGGTGGACCTAGGGGAACTTTTCCTTTTATGATTTTCTCTCTTTCTTATTTTTAACCAGAGTAAAATCTGCCTTAACAGCCACTAGCAGACTTCCACTTATGTTTTATTGGCCAGAACTGGATCATGTGCCTACTCTTACACCAATTACTGACAAAAAGGATGAGCTTTGGACCGATTTAATCTTCTTCAGCTGGGCATACTGACCCTGAATCAAATCAGGTTTCTATTAATAAGAAAGAAGAAGAAATGGCAGCTGAGTAGCAGCCAGCTAGGACTGCTACTCATAGCTCTTTAGTTGGTATTGTTTTTAATTTGGAATTCTGCCAATAGTCTGTTTCTCCTTGTTCTTGTTTAAAAGTAATGTCTGTGTTTCTCATTATAAAAGTAATGTATACTGATTGCTCATCAGGGAGAATATACAATACATAGAAGAAAATAAAAATCAACATGTGTGTATATGTATGGATATATATAGTTTACACAAAATTGGGACTGCATTATTTATAATTTAGTTTAGTTTCCTATTTTCACTTAACATTTTATGATGAACTTGCTGTTTCTTGCTGTTTACCTCTTGGTCCCAGCCCTTCTCCACACATTTCCAAAGGAAAGGAAAAGAAGCACAGAACACATCATGAGTCTCTGTGAAGTGATTAATGAGCTAAAATTCACTTTTTAAAAAATGTTTATTTATTTTTGAGAGACAATGAGCGCACACACGTGCATGCGAGTGGGGGAGGGGCAGAGAGAGAGGGAGGCAGAGGATCTGAAGTGCACTCTGCATTGACAGCAGAGAGCCTGATGCAGGGCTTGGACTCACAAACTGTGAGATCATTGCCTGAGCCAAAGTCGGACACTTAATCCACTGTGCCACCCAGGTGCCCCTAAAATTCACTTTTGATTTGGGAATGCCCAAACGCTAGTCTTATCACTCTCCACCCAAGTTCCCTCTCAGACTCCCAGGACATCAGGACACCTACGTTGAGAAAGAAAGAGAGAGACAGAGAGAGAGAGAAAGAGGGAGAGAAAATATACTCTACTCCATCTGACTAAGGCTTGACACTGGGAGTGACCTCACCCTCTTTGAGAATCCTGGCCTCACCTTTGCATGTCTTAGCAGGACACCTCCATCTTCATTCAATCAGTGGGTGATAGCACCAACTGTTGTGCAAGGAATAGACACACCTAGTGTTGGTGATCTCTGTCTCCACAGAACGTTGCTTATACCTTCATCATGTGTGTCATTATGTTGACTCTAGGGAGGCAAACATGGGAGAACCTCTCCTGTTGAGCTGTATCTTTGAGATCTCCAAAGAGGAGCCATTTGTCCTTGACAAAAGTTGCCTGATTGCTCACTGTGTCCACAGCACATTATCACCTCAGGTAGTCTTACTTTAGAAAAAACGTTGTCTACAATGGTGCTATGGACTATCTGTTATCGTTATTTGTAGCTTACTTTGGTCATGGCGTCAGTGGAGATGAGTGCCTATTGTTAATATGCTTAGAGCTACTGTTTGAAGACAGTTGACCTCAAAGCCCAGAGTGAAAGATAAAAAAGGCAAAAGATGGTAAAAGAGATAATTTTTCCCAATGCTATCCACCCAGGCCATAGAACTTGAATGCCATTTTTTAGATGTTGGAGAGTGATGAAAGTCTCTACTGAGCTTTGTGAGGACCCACCTGGCCACATGTGGCAGACTATATGTTTCCAAAGATGGCCCCAATAATATCTTCCATCCCACATGCTCTTCTGCAACGTGACCTTGCTACTTCCTCATCAAGAGATGGGTCTAATGGATCACCTCTCCTTGAATCTGGCTGGCTTTAGTGGCTCCCATGTAAGGTAGCCAGCTTTAGCAAATAAAAATACAAGATGCTCAGTTAAATTTTGATTGCAGATAAACAAGGAATTATCTTTTTATGCAGGTGTGTCCAACACAATATTTGTATTTTATCTAACACCCCTCTTCTCACGTAACCAATCAAATGTGACAGAAGGGTTGCATGTGACTTCTAAGGCTAGGTTAGAGGAAGTGTTGAAGCTTCTGTCTTGGTCTCTTAGAGCACTTGCTCTGTTGATGCTGCCTCTCAGGATGCACCCTCATGGAAACCATGCTGTAAGAAGTCCAAACCTCATGTAGATTCTTCACTCAAAGATCCCAGCCCAGGTGCCAGCACGTGGGTAAAGATACCTCCAGATCAGGCTTACCAACAGAACTTTCTATGATGATGGAAGTGTTCTATATCTGTATTGTCCAATACAGTAGCTACTAGCCACGTGTGCGTTCAATATGGTCAGTAGCCACATGTGGCCATTGAAACTTATAATGTTGGCAGTGCCACTGAGTACTAAATTTTAAATTTTATTTCATTTTAATTAATTTAAGTGTACATTTAAATAGCCACATGTGACTATTGTTTGGATACTGTAGCTTTTTTTTTTTTTAATGTTTATTTTTGAGGGAGAAAAAGACAGAGTGTGAGTGGGGGAGGGTCAGAGAGAGGGGGAGACACAGAATCCAAAGCAGGCTCCAGGCTCTGAGCTGTCAGCACAGAGCCCGACGACGTGGGGCTTGAACTCAAAAACTGTGAGATCATAACCTGAACTGAAGTCGGACGCTTGACCTACTGAGCCACGCAGATGTCCCTGGACACTGTAGTTCTAAATGATTTCAGTACCCAGCCCTTGGAGTCACCCCTACTTGTTTGAGTCTTTCTAGCTGAAGCTTCAGGTATTTAGGTGCAGAGAAAACACATCTCAACAGTGCTCTGTCCAAATCCCAACCTGCAGAATCTGGAACATTAATAAAAAGGTTGTTTTATGTTGCCAAGTTTGGGGTGGCTTATTATGCAGCAGTAGATAATCAGAACAAAGTGAAATGTACCAAGAAAGACTATCTAGAGGAGGGTTCCACATCCCAAAGCCCCAGGTCCAGGAAGGAAGTAAATGAAGAGAACAGCCCCAGGTGATTGTAGCCAAGATCCATGAGAAGGGCTAAGGATCAGCAATCTAGTTAAACAGTGTCCTCCAGTTTCTGGTGTTCCAGAAAGGCCTCAGGCCTAAAGGGTGAAGATTTCTACTGCTCAGACTCTACTTACCAGGGGTGACATCTTAAGCCACTTTTAACATTGAGTCCCAGTTTTGTTTTGTTTTTTTAACTTATTTATTTTGAGAGAGAGAAAGTGTGCAGGCAGGAGCAGGGGAGGAGCGGAAACAGAGGGAGAGAGAGAAGATCCCAAGCAGCTCCCTCACTGTCAGCACAGAGCCCCATGTGGCTCAATCCCCCAAACTGTGAGATCATGACCTGAGCCAAAATCAAGAGTTGGACGCTTAACAGACTGAGCCATCCAGGCTCCCTGAGCCTCAATTTCTTAACCTATAAAGTGGCATGAAAATGATCTACCTGCAAAGGTTGGCTTAGCATGTTGTTGGAGGATCCACGGAGCCTGTTAAACAAAGGCACATTGTTTGCTCCACACACTGGAATCCATCCCTCATGTACCTGCTCAGGCCTCTGCTCTGTAACAGCTTTGCAAACCTACTACAGCAGCTCACGTTTTACTTACAGGAGCTTTGTGGTCTTCGGAATCAAATTCTTATTAAGCACACATTGGTCTTGAATTGAGTTGCTCTGGAAAATTGCCAGCTACACCAGAAAAATCAACATTTGGGAACACAGTTTAGATGAAACCTCACCGTTAAAAGAAACCTCATTGGTTTTTCTGGGTGTCTTGTAGGGCTCCATTTCTGTGGGGGCTATTAGCTCTGAGTTGCATGCTTTGCTGATGCTGGCTTCCAATGATGATCATCCAAATGGACCTGGGGTGCAAGACCCCACTTGCCCTGACAGACTTGCCTTGGGGCCTGTATGTCTGAGGGCAGGTCTCAGTGTTCTCTCAGATGTAGGGCACATCAGGGGAATGGTTGTTTGGAACTAGATTCTGGCCAAAAAGGAGCAGTGAACCCGTGCATGATATCTAGGGAAGAGAATTTGGCATGCGTGTAGTCAATGTGCCCTAGACTTCAGGAAGGAGATTTCAAGAAAATTCAGGAGAAGGATGGGCATGATCCCATATCCTGAGTGGAAAGAGGGGAGACTTTAGAATGAGACATCATGGGTTTGAATCCTGGCTCTGCTGGCTTATAGGCTCAATGATCTCTGAGACTCAGTTATCTTATCTGTGAAAGGGGTGTGATATATCCCTACTTCCCAGGGTGTTGTGAAGAGCAAACTGGGGCACAAGAAAACAGATGTTTAGCCAATAATCAAAAGAACATCAAAATATTCAACAGATAAAACATATCAAATATGTACCCAATGAATAAATATCCATAAATTAATAGATATTTGGTAACTATAGATATCACCCAAAAGAGAAGCCGGCTTAGGAAGGTTGGGGGCTTTAGAAAATGGCACGTGACAACTTTGCAGCATCTTGGTGCTGAAAGAAAGGGCAAGCAGCAAAAGCAGTTAGAAATCAAACAGGGAGGGGCGCCTGGCTGACTCCGTCTGAAGGGCAAGTGACTCTTGATCTCGGGGTCATGAGTTCAAGCCCCACACTGGGTGTAGAGATTGCTTCAATAAGTAAATATTAAGAAAAAAAAAAGAAGAAACCAAACAGGGATGTGGTCCCACTTTTCTACCTGCAAATAAGCAAAGAGGAAAATGAGTAAAATTGCCCATTTGGGAGCTTAGATTCCCTCACCTTTCTGGGCAGCAGGTAAGTCACCTGAACTTTTGGGGGCAGTTTAACAATTTCTCCATATCTTAAAAATCCAGCAGGCCTCTCTCCCTCTTGAAATTTATCTTAAGGCAATAATAAGAAAAGGAAATCAAGATGTGTGTCCAAGCATGCTGTTGATAAGGAGTAAAAAACTGGCAACAGCCTAAGTACCTAGTAATAAGAGGTGGCTAAATAATTGTTGTAACCGTGTAATAGCATATATGTCGCCATAAAAATAGTGTGGATTTATGTTTATTGACATGGACAGATATTCAAAAACCATTATGTGAACAAATGCATGTTAACAAGTAATATAAATATTATAGTCTCTTTTTTTTAGTGTTTATGTTATACAGACCGGGAAAGATATCTATCTAAATATTCAGTGCTTATGATTGGTTGGTTAATGGGATGTGCTTTTTTGACTGACATATAATTCATATACCATAAACCTCACCATTTTCAAGCATACAGTTCAGTAGTTTTTAGTATATTCAGAGTTGTGCAAAATCTTCACTATCTAATTCCACAACATTTTCCTTACCTGAACATTTTATAACCCGTATCCATTAGTGGTCACTCTTCTCCCCAGTCTTGGCAACCACTAATCTTTTCTGTCTCTATCAATTTGTGTATTCTGGATATTTCACACGGATGGAATCATACAGTATGTGGCCTTTTGCATCTGGCTTCGTTTAGTATAATGTCTTCGAGATTCACAATGTCGTGGTGTGTATCAGCACTTCATTCGTTTTCATGGCTGAATCAATATTCCATTGAATATGACATATGCCACATTTTATTTATCCGTCCATCAGGTGGTGGACGTTGGGTTGATTCCAGTTTTGGGCTATCGTGAATGCTGCTGTGAAGATTCGAGTACAGTTTTTGTGTGAGCATGTGTTTCCAGTTCTTTGGGGTATATAGTTAGGAGTGGAATTGCTGGTTTGTATGGTAATTCTATATTTAACTTTTTAAGTAATGACCAAATTGTTTTCTACAACAGTTGTACTGATTCACATTCCCACCAGGAATACGTGAGGTTTCCAATTTCTCCACATCCTGGCCCACATTTGTTTTGTTTTGTGTTTTCTTTTTTTTTTTTTTTCTGGCTTTTTGATAATTACCATTCTAATGGGTACGAAGCCATATCTCACTGTGGCTTTGAATCGCATTTCCCTAATGGCTAGTGCTATAGAGTGTTTTTTCGTGTGCTTATTGGTCATTTATATGTCTTCTTCAGAAAAATGTCTATTCAAATCCCTTGACAATTGGTGGGATTTGGGTTGTTTTCTTTTTGTTTTTCCACATTTCTGGTTTATAGGTAATGATGAGTTGCTTGTGTCATAATGAATGAAAGAATCAGGATAAAGTCTGAGGTGGCTGCACAGAGGCCTCTTCTGGAGCCCCTCGAAGTAGAGCCACTAGTTTGGGCCTCGGCTCACTGGCAGGATTCATCCCACATAGTCAGGGGTGACTCTCCTGGAGGGGCAGAGTCCCCCTCTGGCCCTGGCTAAGGGGCATGTTATCAGGAGGAAAAGACAATAGTCAGAGGAAGTCCTGATTATAGACAGCAAATTCAGAGTCTGACTGAGGGTCCCGGTGGCAGGTGGAGCGGGTCAGGTCTGGGAGTGTCTCAGCAGTGGGCCTGGGTATGGCCATGGAGAGGAGGTTGCTCTGAGACATCTGTACAAGCCCAGCCTAACGTGGGCCAGGTGTGGGTCACACTCTCCAAAACAGAGAAGGCATTCTTCCTTCAGTTAGAATTCTCATTTTGAAGACACCCCTGCAATAACTCTATTTATTTTGTCTGAAACAGTTACCCTCCTTTTCCTTATGATGCAAACTGACCGTTTAGCGATCTGATTTGGCTATTTGGCAATCCTCTGGTTCTTTTGGTTTGTCTGGATTCCTTCAAAGGTCACACCAACCTCCTACTGGGCTGTTTACTCCACTGAAAATAATCCTGACACCAAAGTCCACCAAATATTGCTTTCTAGCAAATAGCCACCCAAACAGTTGATACATCCCGTTGGGGAAGTCCTGCTTTCTGCCCTGAGAACCCACCTGACCCCTTTTACTGAAAGGTCCTCTCTGAGATGATGTCACACTCTCCGGGCTCCAGAGTTAGCTAGCCTGTGGCTAAGGCAGATAACAGCCCCCTCAGTGAAGTGGGAGGAGTCCAGACCACCAGGGCCGAGGCCTCAAATACTCAGTGAAGGAAGACAACAGAGGCCTGCCTGAGAGACCCTTATGACTTCTTCTAGCGGCCTGTATCCCTTCTTAGCCAATCGTAGCATCTTGACTGACTACAGTGTGACTTGATGTGACTATGATATGGTGCATATCCTGAAACTGCATTTCTAACTCTCTTAGTCCAACTAACAAACCCTCTGGTGTAGTTAAAAAAAAAAGATGTTTATATATATATATATATATATATATATACACACACACACACACACATATATATATATATATATATATATATATATATATATATATATATATACACTTACCGTTTATTTACTTTTGAGAGGCAGAAAGAGACAGAGCAGGAGCAGGAGGGCCAGAGAGAGAGGGAGCCATAGAATCCGAAGCAGGCTCCAGGCTCTGAGCTGTCAGCACAGAGCCTGACATGGGGCTCGAACCCATGAACCATGAGATCATGACCTGAGCCGTGAGATCGTGACCTAACCAACTGAGCCACCCAGGCGCCCCATCTGGTGTAGATTTTGATAGCAATTTGAAACACTAAATAATCACCTCTGGAGTGTTATTCACAATTAGGGTGTTTCAAATATTAACGGATCACCCCTGAGGTTGTTAAAGTTAAAAGACAGTAACTAAAACTTGTTGAAGGAAACAGGATAAATTCATAAACTTGTGATAGGGCAAAGCTTCACTTGTCAGGACACACAACACAAAAAAATCTCTGCTATGAAAGAAAAGTGACAAATTGAAATTCACTAGAATAAAAAACGTCCAAAAAATCATCTGCTCTTTGGAAAACACATTTTAAAAAATGAAAAATATACCGGAGACCAGAAGAAAATATTTGCAATGCATATATCTGACCAAGGACTTGTATTCAGAACAGGTAACAGATTCTTACAATTCAATGATAATAAGGAAAACAACTTATTTTTAAAATGACCAAAAGAGTGAAAGTTATATTGTAATTTTTATATTATCTTTACAACTTTTCTGCAAATCTGAAGTTATTCCAAAATAAAGTTTATTTTTTTTTTTTAGTTTTTTTTTTTTTTAACGTTTTTATTTATTTTTGAGACAGAGAGAGACAGAGCATGAATGGTGGAGGGTCAGAGAGAGAGGGAGACACAGAATCCAAAGCAGGCTCCAGGCTCTGAGCTGTCAGCACAGAGCCCGACGCGGGGCTCGAACTCACGAAGAGTGAGATCATGACCTGAGCTAAAGTCGGATGCTCAACCGACTGAGCCACCCAGGTGCCCCTAAAGTTTATTTTTAAAAATATGAGCAAGAGATTTGACCAGGTACTTTACAAAAGATATATACGAGGGGTACCTGGCTGGCTTGGTCAGTGGAGCATGCGATTTTGATCTTGGGGTTGTGAGTTCAAGCCCCAAGTTGGGTGTAGCGATTACTAAAGAAATAAATGAACTTAAAAAAAAAGAAGATATACCCAATAAGTATATGGAAAGTATATATAAGATGCCTAATAAGTATATGAAAAGATGCTCAATATCATTAGTCATCAGAAAAATGCACATTAAGATCATACTATTATGTACCCACAAGAGTGACTAATATTAAAAAGATTGACAAAACCAAGTGTTGGCAAGGACTGGAACAATTAGAACTCTCACATATTGGTGGTAGAAATATAAGATGAGAAAACCACTTTGGAAAATAGTTTGGCAGTTTCTTAAAAAGTTAAGTGTGTATTTATCATAAGACCTTGCAATGCTTCTTCCGGATATTTACCCAAGAAACATGAAAAGTTTCTTGCCCACAAAAAGACTTATACATGAATGTGTATAGGAACTTTATTTTATTACTATTATTATTTTTAAATGTTTGTTTATTTTTGAGAAAGAGAGAGAGCAAGGGAGGGGAAGAGGGAGAGAGAATCCCAAGGAGGCTCCAGGCCCAGCACAGCCCCATGCGGGGCTCCATCTCGGGAATCGTGAGATCATGACCGGAGCCGAAATCAAAAGTTGAACACTCAACCGATTGAGCCACCCAGGCACCCCAAGAAAACTACCCAAACCTCTAACAACAGATAAATGAAGAAACAAATTAAGATGTAGTCATAAAAGGGTTACTATTCAGCAATAAGAATGAACCACTGTCCATACATGCAAAACATGGACACTTCTCCCGAACATCATGCTAAGCAAATGAAACCAGGTATGAAAAGGTAGCATGCTGTGTAATTCCGGGGATAAGAAATCACCAGGGGTGGAGGACCGGGTAAAGGCACTGACTGCAGAGGGGCACAAGGGAACTTTGGGGGATGATGAGAGTAGTTTGTAACTTGATTATGATGGGGGTTGCATGAGCACGTGAGTCTGTAAAAACTAATAGAACCGCACACTAAAACAGGTGCATTTCATTGTGTGTAAATTACACCTGAAAACGTTACTTTTTAGAAGAAATAGAAGAAGAGGAATAGGAAGAAGAAAAAGGAGAAGGAAAAGGAGAAAAGGAAAACGAGGAGAAAGAGGAGGAGGGGCCCAGGGAGGAGGAGTAGTGGGAGGAAGAAGCTTAACACACAGGAATGATAATATTCCCAGTGGAGCGATCACGGAACTGGTCACTGTCACTGTGAAGTGCCGGGGTGGGAATATAAAGTACAAGACCTGTCCTCAGTCTATAGGAGCTGACAGTCCATTGGAGAAGTGCAATTTTCTTCAAGATCTTCCAAAGTGTGAGGAATGACAGAGCAAATCTCACCTGGTCCTGCCCACTGGGGTTGAAAGGAAAGAGTCTCTGTGGTTTGTTAGGGTTCCCTCCTTCCTCTCCTCCATCATCCCCCACCCCGCTCCCACAGCCTGTGGGTGCACAGGACCTCAGGCTGCACAGGCTTGGGAAGAGCCGTTTCCATGCAGCAAGGGCCGTTCTCCCAGTGCCCTTTGTCCCCAGCCTGGTGATCTGTCCAGGGGGGAACTCCTCTTTCAAACTAAGCCAGGACACAGCTTTGTGGGGATTCTTAAGGTCACCATCCCATTGCCTCTGCCTCTCACCCTCAAGGCACTTCTACTCCTGGGGTACAGATCCCTATCATGAGACCTGTGAGGCCCTCTTCCTTTCCTGCACCTAGCGCAGCTCCCCACTCCAGCTGCTTCCAGGTCCTACCACCAGCCCTTTATCTACTTGATAAAAATAATAAATGCTCGCCTCTCTGAGCATGGGAAACCTAAAACCACAGGATGTAAGTCCTGCTTATCCATTAAGAGGAACAGGGATACTTTATTTCTCATTATGAGCCTACAGCTCAGAAAACAAGGGATAGATAAGTTTTTCAGCCTGGGTTTTCTATCATACTGCTGCAAAGGCCCTGTTATAAAACAAAAAGAAGAGAGAGAAGGTGCTGGATGTCTGGTGGGGTGAGAGGCCCCAGAGAGCAGTCAGTGCATGTCAGTGGGGAGGTAGATTTGTGAGGGTGAGGCCAGTGGCAGGCAACCTGAGCTCTGGGAGCAGATACCACCTCGGTGTCCTGGCACTGTGACTGGTCTGTCTGAGGCCAGCATCTTGCTGGCTGAAATGTGTGTGGCTATAGGAGAAAGGAAACAGGGTTGGGTGACAGAGTGGATGGTTTGGGGAGGTTGACCCCAAAGAAATCCCAGCTTTGGGGCATTAGAGGGAGGTGGCAGTTGCAGAGAATAAGAAAGTTGGCCCATAATTAAGAATCAGATGAGGGAAGGCACCAAACTCCCACCCAGCCTCCAGCCACCAGCTGGGTGGGAAAGGGAAGCAGGTGTATTCCTTGTTGTGTGTAACCTGCCCACCCCCAGGATTTCTAAGAAATGCTGGGCCTGTATTTCTTGGTTCTCCTGGGAGCCAGATGTGTAATAATTTGGGTACATTTTAACTTGAAAAGGCAAAAACATCCTTCCAGCTGCATCCTCCTTTTCCTTCCAGGGCCAGAATAATGTAGGGAGAGAGCTTGGTTCAGAAATCGTATGGATAGTGCTTTTGTTTCTGGGGACTAGGAGAGAACTGTCAGAGCCAAGTCCTCATCTCTAAAAGGAAAACATAAATGTGCTGTAAGTCCTGCTTAATAATTCAGAGACCAAACTGAGCCAACTAGAAGCTGAAGTGAGCGATCAGATATACCCACACTCTTCTCTTTTTATCAGCTTGCAAATGTCCTGGTTGGCACCTGGTTGGAGAGGAGCAATCAGAGGGCAAATGGAGTTAAACCATTCATTTGTTCATTCATTCATTCATTCATTCATTCATTCAATAAAATTTTCATGATTCTTACCATAAACCATGCAGACTCAGCTAAAAGCTGATGATGCACATTGGAACAAGGCAAATGTCCCTCTGCCTCAGGGACCTTAGGATCTATGCCATAGTTCTCAAACTTTAATGTGCTTCAGACTCCCCTAGATGGCTTGTTAAAACACAGATTGCTGGGCCTCATCTCTGGAGTTTCCGATTCAGTGGATCTGGGGTGGCTTAAGAATTTGCATTTCTAACAAGTTCCCATGTGATGCTGATGCTGCTGGTCCTGGGACCTTTGAGAACCACTGGTCTAGGCAATCATTTCACCTGACTATTTTTACATCTTGGCACAGCATGGCTCACTTGGGTAAACTGGAGGAAATTTGGAACCCTGAACCAGGTTGCGAACAGCCTGAGGTTAGCTGCCCAAGAGCTGTGGTCATTCCGGGCCCCACAGAGCAAAGGGAATCAATGTCTTAAGTCACATTAACCTCTAGGGAGACTATCCAAAGGTCTTGGCACCCACCCTGAGATAGGAAGACATGCAGCTTCAAGAGATCTATTGACTTCTTCTAGGAAATTAAGGCCTCCTTTTACCACTAGCCCCGTGCAAGCCCATAGGTCTGGGGTAGGGTGCAAGGTGGCCTTCCATGGTTTCATCCTTCCTCCCCCTGGAACCTCTGCTGATTTGCTGTCACATTCTTCTTTTTTTTTTTAATGCTTTTTTTAAAGTTTATTTATTTTGGGGTGGAGGTGGAGGGTCAGAGAGAGAGGGAGAGAGAATCCCAAGTAGGCTCCAGCACAGAGCCCAATGCGGGGCTTGAACTCACAGAACTGTGAGATCATGACCTGAGCCAAAACCAAGAGTCAGACGCTTAAGCGACTGAGCCACCCAGGCACCCCTCCTGTCACATTCTTAACAACCTGGATAGCTCATTCCTCTTCCACCCTCACAGGTGGAATGGGCAGGTGAGATGCCATTGGGGTCATTGTGATCCTTCCTACCTGAGTGGACATAGGATCATCAGGTGGGATTTTGTGGTGTCTTTCTGCCGCGGAGGCTAGTGTAACTGCCGGGAGTAAGGGCAAGGAGCAGAGGATGAGGGTGGACGACAGCAACCTTTTGCACCGAGAGCTTTTAAAATGCATCCGAGGAGGACATGCTGGTCAGAGCAATAGCTAGCCTGAAAGTAGATGCAGAGCCCATACCGCAAATGACAGATCATCTTGTGAGTCAAAATCTGCCAAAATTATTTACTTTCTTTTTTTTTTTTTTTTAAATTTTTTTTTTTCAACGTTTTTTATTTATTTTTGGGACAGAGAGAGACAGAGCATGAACGGGGGAGGGGCAGAGAGAGAGGGAGACACAGAATCGGAAACAGGCTCCAGGCTCCGAGCCATCAGCCCAGAGCCTGACGCGGGGCTCGAACTCACAGACCGCGAGATCGTGACCTGGCTGAAGTCGGACGCCCAACCGACTGCGCCACCCAGGCGCCCCAAAAATTATTTACTTTCTAAAAGCTTTATTGAAATATAATTCACATCTATCTAAAGTATACAGTTCAGGGTGCCTGGCTGGCTCAGTGGGAAAAGCATGCGACTCTTGATCTTGGGGTTGTGAGTTTGGGCCCCATGTTGTGTGTAAGATTACTAAAATAAGTAAATAAAAACTTTAAAAAAAAGAAGTACACAATTCACTGGTTTTTAGTATATTCAGAGTTGTACATCCATCTTCTCAATCAATTTTAGAATATTTTCACCCCAAAAAGAAACTCTGTACCCTTTATTTATTTAGTTAGTTTTTTATTGAAATAGAAAGAGTGCGCAAGTGAGTGAAGGCAGAGAGAGAGAGAGAGAGAGAGAGAGAGAGAGAGAGAGAGAAGCGGGGCTCACCCGAAGCAGAGCTCATGTACACCCGATGCTGGCTTGAACTCGGGAACCGTGAGATCATGACCTGAGCCCAACTCAGATCTTTAACTGACTGAGCCAGGTGCCCAACCCTGTACCCCTTAGACCCTCAACCCCCCAACCCTCCTCCAGCCTTAGGCAAGCACCAGTATTTCCTTTCCGTCTCAATAGATTTGCCTATTCTGGACATTTCATAGCAATAGAATCATGTAATATGTGGTATTTTGTGACAGGCTTCAAAATTATCACTAACAGAGAAATATACCAACCTACATTTGAGTCCAAAACATGACTGGCAGAAACCAAAGATGGAGACGGAGAATTTAGAAGTTGTTGCTTAACCTTGGAGCCTCCGTTGTCTCGGGTCGCTGATTCCCACCTCACAAGGCTGTGGTGAGGATGTGAAGGTCCAGCCCAGGCCTGGCCCCCAACTGCTCAGCAGAGGGGACCCTCTCGAGTGAGATGGAGGCCTAGTGATAAGACCAACTGTGGAACAGCCTCAGATCAAAGTAATCTTATGAATCAGTGGCTGCTGTGACTTTCAAAAAGTTAAACCACGAACTAGGGTTATGTAAGGGGTGTTTTCCCTGCCTCTCACCCAGGAGGTTGTGTCCGGGTGCCAAAGTCAGCAAAGCAGTGCTCTAGGCTCTTTCTTGCAGAAGAGGCACAGGAATGTTCAGTCCCATTCAGATGGCTCCTGCTGCCCAAGAGAGAGGAGACCCTCTAGGGACCCCGCTCTCCTCTGCATTCCCAGATTTCTCCTGACTGTTGCCCAGGCCTCTCCTGATCTCTCTGCAGGCCTGAACTGCTGCCTGCCAGGTCTCTGCTGGCAGCTACACATGCCAAGGCGGAAGGCATCTTACCTGTTCCACGTGAGCTGGGTGTTGTTGTTGCTACTACAGCAACAGCTTCATTTTAGCTCCCTGCGAAAAGTTCTACCACCAGGAACCCTCTCCTTCTGCTCTGTTCAGATCCCTGCTTGTCCCCAGTGTGGGGCACGGTGGGAGGCCCGGAACCCAGGTCAGCAACTGACCCTCCACCCCAGGCTGTGTCTAGGGTGGAGATGCTCAGTGGCCACTTTTCCTGGCTCAGCCCTTGACAGGAATGCCAGGAACCTACCCCTTCTTTTGCCCTCCCCACAGGGAATGAGGTCCCATGGGATCTTTCTCTGCTTGGCCCACATTCTCAGGCCATAGGACCGACACCCCCCATCCCCACCATCACATCAGTAGTCTGGGGCTTTCCTGACAGTTGCAGGACAGAGTCTGGGGTCTCAAGCGAGAGGAAGGAGTGGAGTTCTGCCCTCCACCTTCCTGCCCCCCCCCCCTTCCTCCACCCGTGTAGCAGTGAGCTCAGGTCTGGGAATGGAGGAGGCTGGGGCGGGGGCTGAGGTGGAGGGGAGCCTGAAGAGGAGAGGGAGAGGGAAAGGTCCTGAGAACTTCCCTTCCCTGAACTGTATCCAACGAGGTGTGACTCCAGCCTCCGGGGAGAGGAATGTAGTGGCTGCCAGAGAACAGTCACCAGAGCTGTGGAACAGCACCCCCCTGGGCGGGTTCGCAAAGCAGGCTGAGACCAGGGCTCAAGGTCAGTCGGGGCTACCTGGGCTGGTGGGTGTGGCCCGGGAGGGTCTCCTCATCCGTGACACTGCTGGCCTGACACCTACTCCCAAGCCCTATAAGCTCAGTGTGGGGAGGCAGAATTAGGAGTTTATGCAGGAGGCAGCCGGGGAAACAGAAACCGTGGGCCTCGGCTCACAGCCCTGCTGCGGGCCTGGGGCCCACTAGGTTGACAGACCTGAATTATTAAGGCCTGGGAAGAAGGCTGGCTGGCTGGCACGCACACCAGAGGGGAACCAATCGCCCCTCTCGTGTTCTCTTCACAGTTACCCGGGAGGTCATTCAGCTTCCAGTTCTGGCTGCCCCAGTGTGATCAATGTGTGAAAAGGGCATCTGGCTGCCCTTGGAGGGATCCCGGCCTAGGCTGTCGCTGTCCTTACACCCTGGATTTATCAGGGCCTTTTGTTTGCGGGCTCCAGCTCATCTCCCTCTGCCGGCTCTGAGCCCCTCTGCCACACACATTTTCTGCATTTCCCCTTCCCGCATGGCAGCTTTGCTCTTTCTCCTCCGCACCAAGGAAGACCCGGCAGCTGCCCAGGGGCCATAGTTTCCAGAGCCCTGGATTCTGTGGGGCCAGTCACAGGGACCCACCTGCGCTCAGATGTCAGCCTAGGGCTGGCTGGCGAGACCCCTGCTCCCATTCAGCCGGAGATGTCTAGAGGAGACCAGAGCCACTTCCAAATCTGCTCCGGGCTTTCTCTGGGGTTCACCTCGGAGCAGATGGGGTTAATAAACCCTATAGGTGTTCCATTTCCAGTGCCTGGAAAAGAAAGGCAGAGGGTACGCCTGAAGTCCTAGAGGTCAGAATGGTGCCTGTGAAATATGGAGGGGCAGATGCCAGGCCGCACGCTGGTGCCACTCTGCCAGGAGTCGAGGATCCTGGGGCAAGGAAGAGCCTGGCAGGCCTGAGAATGATCCAGATGGCTTGTGGAGCTAGAACCCCCTTCCTGGTTTTCATTCCTACAGCCATTTCTCTAAAGGCCTCTGTTCCTGGAAGCTGCTGATACCCTACCAGGACGAGGACCAGCTGGCTTCCTCAGGACAACTGGGCATCCCTCGGCCCATCCCTTCTCTGATAGCGCGGCTCCCTGTTTCCTCCCTGGTGCTGCTCTGGGCCTCACATCTCCCTGCTTCCCTTCATCTGGACAATTAGGAAAAATTGTCTGAGATTTGGAAATGGGACAAAGGGATTCCTGCAAGCCCTTGAGTCATGCTGGGCTCAGGCATTGTCCAGCAGGCCTGTCTGGAGGGATTAGCTGATTTCCTAGGGGTGTGTACTTTTGTCTAGGTTGTCTATTTACTATCGATTAGGGTATTTTACAACTTTATAGGGAAGGCATAGAGGGGGCGCCTGGGTGGCTCAGTCAGTTAAGGGCCGACTTTGGCTCAGGTCATGATCTCACAGTTTGTGAGTTCGAGCCCTGCGTCGGGCTCTGTGCTGACAGCTGAGCCTGGAGCCTGCTTGGGATTCTGTCTCCCTCTCTCTCTGCCCCAGCCCCTGCTCGCGCTCTGTCTCTCTCTCTCAAAAATAAAGAAACATTAAAAATAAATAAATAAATAAATAAATAAATAAATAATAAGGAAGGTGTAGAAAACAAGGCTAAAGTTTTATTTTATATGATATAATTTAACAAACTTATTTCAGTATTCTTTCTTTCAGTTACTACAAAGACTTTAGTATCTTCTATACTTTTTGGAACCAGCTTTACCATCCTGTTGATTCTCTCCTTAATTAATTAAAAAAATTTTTTTTAATGTTTATTTTTGAGAGAGAGAGAGAGAGAGAGCGCGCAAGCAGGAGAGGGGCAGAGAGAGAGGGAATCTGAAGCAGTCTCTAGGCTCCGAGCTGTCAGCACAGAGCCCGATGTGGGGCTCAAACCCACTAACTGTGAGATCATGACCTGAGCCGAAGTCGGATGCTTAACTGACTGATCCACCCAGGTGCCCCTCTGCTTAATTAATTGCATTCATTTTTGATACATGTTCAGTCTACATTTGTATGAAAACTATGTTTTTAAATTTTTAATTAAAAAATGAACACATAACAAAATGGACTCTTTTTATGTACAGCTCTATGAAATTTTTTAACGTTTATTTATTTATTTTTGAGAGAGAGAGCATGAGTGGGGTAGGGACAGAGAGAAAGAGGGAGAGAGGGAATCCCAAGCAGGCTCCACACTGTCAGTGCAGAGCCTGATATGAGGCTCGAACCCACAAACCGTGAGATCATGACCTGAGCTGAAATCAAGAGGCAGATACTTAACTGACTGAGCCACCCCGCACCCTTACAGTTCTATGAATTTTAACCCATATAGAAATTGTGCAACCACTACCACAATCAGGCTACAGAACAGTTTCATCATGTCAAAAAATTCCCTGCAGAATCATGTTTGTGAGTATGTATATGGGAAAAAACCCACACATCATAAAATGTACCATCTTAACGATTTTTAAGTCTATAGTTCAGTAGTTTTAAGAATTTTTACATTGTTGGGGCGCCTGGGTAGCTCAGTCAGTTAAGTGTCTGACTCTTGATTTTGTTTCAGGTCATGATCAAGCCCCACATTCAGCTCCACACTGGGCATGGAGTCTGCTTAAGATTCTTTTCCTCTCCCTCTGGCCCTCTCCCCTTCTCTCTTTAAAAAAAAAAAAAAAATATTTACATTGTTGTAAAACAGAACTTTTTCATCTTGTAAAACAGAAACTTTAATACCCATTAAACAACTCCCCTGTGTCCCCTCCCACCAGCCCCTGGCAACTGCCATTGTGGTCCTTGTTTCTACGAATTTGACTATTTTAGATACATCACATAAGTGGAATCATTCAGTATTCGTCCTTTTGTGACTGGCTTATTTCCCTTAGCATAATATCCTCAATGTTAATTCATGTTGTACCATGTTTTTGACTTTTTGAAAATTAGTCTTTGACAATTTGCAAAAGGATATCTGTGACTAGGGTGTTGCTGGCCTGCATGTCTTTATTAATCCATCTAGCCTGGGGGGAATTCCCTATCTGTCCCTATCCCAGGGAAAGGCTTGGGGTCTTCGAATTTGGCTCTGCCCTGCTACCCCCACTGCCTGCTCTCCCTTGCAAGGCTTCCAGGAGCCATTTGAATTAGGCATGAGAACACACAGAAAAGCCCCTTAATCAGCAGGGTGCTTGGGGGACATCTCAAGATATGCATGGGGCATGCAGGTGGGGTTAACCACACAAAGTATAAATAACTGAACTGGATATAGGCACCCAAGCCAGATATCCCATTAACTCTTCAGATAGAGGCAGATGTTGGGGATAAAAAAGTTTACCCCTTTTCCTTTGCACGATGAGAACTGGGAACATGGCACATAGGAGGAGCTGGGCAAACCTGGGGAATGAGCCAGAGTATAGAAATGACTGGGCCAGCCCAGGTGATAGGCGTCCCCAGGCAAAACTCCTAAATAATTTATTTGAGCCTCTAAAATGGAGTCAGATAGACATGTGTATCCTCTCTCTCTCTTTCTTTGTCTCACATTCACAAAGAGCCTAAGCACCTTTTCACTCAGCATCCAGAGAACCTTTGGTATGTGTAAATGCCAAGTAGTCTTCATAGCTTTAAAATCCATCACTCTCTATGGTGCCCCCTTAAAAATATTTAAAAACCTTTCATATGTCTTTATAAGCAATGAAAACAGA
The DNA here is from genome assembly GCF_018350195.1 of Panthera tigris. NCBI lineage: Eukaryota > Metazoa > Chordata > Mammalia > Carnivora > Felidae > Panthera > Panthera tigris. The sequence goes on from NC_056662.1 coordinate 79,653,086, forward strand.
CATTATTGGGGCGTGTTGTATTTACCCCCATGTGTCTCCCCCCACTTTCCGGAAGCCCCATTTTCTCTGCTGGGAAGGGTGTGTGGAGGGGCTGGTAAGGAAGTAGCCTTAGATACTGGTTCCAGCAATTCCCAACAGGCCTCATGGGCCTGGGAAGCTCCTTAAACACCTGTAGCCTCAGTTTCGTCTCTTAAGAAGGATTGCGACAGCCCTTTACCCAGAACTTGATAGAGTGTTCTGCCCGGATTTCTAAGTTCTCTTTTCATGTGAATCCTTTTTTTTTTTTTTTTTTTTTTTTTTGAGAGAGAGAGAGCAGGAATGGGGTTGGGGTAGAGGGAGAGAGAGAATCTTAAGCAGACTCCATACTCAGCGTGGAGGCTGACTCAGGGCTCAGTCTCATGACCATGAGATCATGACATGAGCTGAAATCAAGAGTCGGCCACTTAACTGATTCAGCCACCCAGGTGCCCCTAATGTGAATACATCTTATTTCTAGGGTGACTGTATAAACTCTTCGCCTCCAAACCATGACATTTTTAAGAATGAAAAGTGATTCAAATACTAATTACACTGGGACAGGGTGTGTAAACTGGGATGGTGGCAAGCAAACAGCAAAGTATGGTGACTCTTCTTCCAGACTAAATTGGAAAGCTTCTTCCATGAAGAGGCCTTGACTATACATCTCAGCATCCCCATCTGTATCTATCCTAGAGTGCTGTTCATAAAGATGCTCAGTGAACTCTGATATCTTCTTCTTTAAACTGCTCTTTTCCCAAAAAAATCTAACCTAGTGCAAATGTAGAGGGAAAGGCTTCTTGGTTTAGCTTAAATACCTTATTGTAGGGTTGGGTTGACTTTGGCAGTTAAATAGCATCCATTGTGAATAGGAGACAACAGGTGGCCCATGACTGGAAGTGGACCATTTTGGAGCAGGTCAGGATTGGGCTGCTGAGGGTAAGTTATGTCTGATCAGTCACAATCATGTGGCAGAGGCTCCTGGGACCACAGCTATACACAAGGAAAGGGATGTGTGTGGGCATACCCAAATAGGATTTCAGGTATCCACTTTGCACAAGAAAGTGCCGGGACTGTCAGAAGAAATGGAAAGAATTTTAAGGATTAACTGTTGGAGCCTAGAAGAGCAGGTTTAGATCTCTAAGGGGGAGAAAAGACAAAGGTGACTTTAACTCCTTAACAGTATGCCTGGTGGGCACAAAGTTCACTTCAGTTTAGAAGGCTGTGGTTTGAAATTTGTGGAGAAGAGTCTTTTGAGTTTCCCCCATAGATGGTGGATGGCAGTTGATAGCTGATATGTTCTGACCCCCCCGGTTGATGGTGGTTGATGGCTGATATGTTCGGACCCAGCCCTGAGTGGAGGAGGCAAGGAAGCCTTAAGAAAATGGAAGGAGCAGAGGTGCTTCTTTTGAAGCCATATAAGCAAGCTGTGAATACTGCTTTAGAAGGACATATCACCCAAGAGTGTCCGAGAGTGTGGGCTGTGCTCTGCTAATTCACATAACAGACACCAGAGACAAATCTTTGCAGCAAATGGCAGCCAAGTGTTGCATCCTAATAAAACCAGAATATCATGATGGTTTCTGATAGAGGATATCCATTGTCTTCAGGAAGGGCATCCTTTGTTCTAATTGGCATAAAGGCACAATATGGGGTAATGGAGGCCATGGTTGAAATAGGCGGTGATCTCCTCACTGGGCAGTGATGGCAGCTACAAAAACCTGGGAGCTGTGTTGCTAATGGCCAATGTCCCAGTGATGTATGGAGTCAACAACATTGGTCTGGATGACAGCCAGGTTGGTGCTCATAGCAAAGCCCTCTGCTGGTCCCATTGAAATCAAAGAGGAGAATTGCACCAAAGAGAAATATAGAAGGGCTTTATCAGCTGTGGTGGTATTGATGAGACAGCAGAGTCCTGCCAAGGGAAGGAGGGAACCATGAGCAGGGGCCTAGAGTAGAAGATTTTTCTGTCACACTGCAATTGTGACCCATTCCCTTAGGATGCTGTGTCCAGGGAAAGAACATTACACTGGGATTGGAAAACATTTATTTAGGTTATGTTCTTTAAATAATTTTTTAAAATTAATTAATTAATTAATTAGTTAATTTCCAAGGAGGAAAGATACTTTTTTTGGGGTGGGCACAGAGCACACACTAGGCCATGATAAATTGACTTAAGAGAAAGATCTGGAAATGCCGACTTCTCACCCTGGCACACATTAAGAATGAAGCCTGGGCATGGAATAGGTCCCAGCCAAGTCTTTAAGGCCTGTTCTGGAGAGTAGGAGCAGAGAGAAAGGCTCCCACACATGCTGCTGGCCCACAGCAGGGCCCTGGCTCTACCTGGCTCTAGACCCTTGCAGACACGCTCTGGTTTTTCGAGAGGAGAATTGGGGGTGGGGGTGGACACAGAGGGGGATCTGGAGGTAGGTTGTGAATAACCACAATGTTTTTTATTCTGTTTATTTATTTTGAGAGAGAGAGAGAAGAGAGAGGGGACAGGGGGAGAGAGTGAGGAAGAGAATCCCAAGCAGTCTCCTCACTGTGAGTGAAAAGCCCAACATGGGGCTCAAACTCAGGAACCTTGAGATCAGGACCTGAGCCGGAAGTCTGACGCTTAAACTACTGAGCCACCCAGGTGCTCCCAATGTTGTTTTTTAAAAAGCATCTGCCAACATCATACTACTGGGTCTGATGTCCCATTTTACAGCATAAATAAAAACTCAAGGAAAATAAATGCATTAGCTCCTATGAGGTTGGAAGTGGTATGGATGGTATGGTGTGGGTGGGCCAGTGGGGGGCAGAGTGAGGGTGGGGGTGGGGGTGGGGGGCCTTACACAAGGAGGGCAGGCTTGGAGCAGACAAGACACAGGAGGTACCTGTGGGGGAATGAGAGTCTTAAGCGTCCTCTTAAGTGTCCTTATGCAAGTCTGGGCTGTCAGGGACCTTGTGGGGGTGGGGGTGGGGGTTGCCCAGCTCTCACCCTCAAGGTCCACTTGTTCCTGGTCTCTCTACTCACTGGCATTCTTTTTGTCCCATTGCTGATGTAGGTAGCACAAAAGGATGTTTATATTTTCTGTCACAATGATCTGATCAAATGGGTACTCCCACATGGGCAGGTAGACTAAGGGACGTCAGTTCGAAGCTTTGCACACTGAGCCAGCATGAAATTGACTAAAGTTGCTTTTGTTGTAGACTGTCAGTCCTTTAAAAAAATCTGCCATCTTCTGTTTCCTCCGTCGCTGCCCCAGCCACCGCCGCCGCCACCACAGCCACCTTCTTAGCCGCCGCCCCACTGTAACTTCCAGCCACGGCACAGCCCACACGTATTTATTTATTTTTTAAAGTTTTATTTATTTAAATAATCTCTGCACCAACATGGGGCTTGAACTCACGAGCCTGAGATCAAGAGTCACAGGTTCTGCTGACTGAGCCAGCCAGACGCCCCTAAATCATTTCAGTTTACTTCTAGTGGCCTCAGCTGATGTTGCCCAGGAGAATCATTAACCATCATTAAACAAATAACCTCCGTTTCTCCTCCCTCACAAGATACCCATGTGAGAAGCAGGTTGAGCCCCAGTGTTTGGATGTGTGGCTCCTAATCAACACTACTACAGTTGACCTTTGAACAGTACAGATTTGAACTGCATCGGTCCACTTATGTGTGGATTTTTTTTTTTTTTTGATAAATACAATACAGAGCTGTAAATGTATTTTCCTTATGATTTCTTAATGGCATTTTCTTTTCTCTAGCTTACGTTATTATAAGAATACAGTGTATAATACATCTAACATACAAAATAAGTGTTAATCAACTGTTTGTGTTATTGGTAAGCCTTCGAGTCAATGGTAGGCTTTTAGTAAAGTTTCTGGTGAAAAATCCAGATCCTATCTGCCAGATCACCAGGGATCCACACTGGAGGAGTCAAAAGATATACATGGATTTTCAACTATGTGGGCGTTGGCACCCCTACCCACCATGTTGTTCAACTGTACATATTTCTTATTATAAATCACAATATTATACTATCTTTGAAGTAAATTATTTTGGGTATGACATTTAGTACTTTATGAGGGCAGACTATCCCAAATATACTCTAAACATTTGCACAAAATGCATGTAACTATTTTCATGTGATAAAATTTTATTAATTTCTTGTCATTTAATTCATGATTATTTTACACTTGGTGACATAGGCTGAGCCAGAAGTCATGCCAAATCCCCAACATTTTAAAATCAAACTGTGTCTTATATTGATTTTTCTTTTGATATAAACATTACATGTTCACTGTAAAAAGAAAAAAAAAAGACACAGACAGGCTAAAAGAAGAAAATGCATACTCGTAGCCCATTCTCAAAGTTAACCACTATTCCCCACCTGATGTATATTCTCCCAAATCTTTTTCTACGTATGTACATGTGCATGACTGGGTATAAAAAAAAATACTCATACACCTGTAAAACACGAATAAGGCTTTGTCAAGTTGATAGCTACATTACTCATTTCTAATATTTCTACTTTGTAAAATATTTGCCTGTTTTTGTTTCATAATTACCTGTTCTTATTTATGGTGGCTATTCTTTCACTTAGTTCCCTGAAGTTTTATATACATTTTTATTTAAAATCTCTTCAAGATTGTCTCCAGTTCCTTAAATGTACATTTTCTTGTTTAGGGGGTCTGAAAACCACCTTTAGTGTTGTTGGTCTTTCTTATAGATTTTGTAATTCTTATTTGTGGCTCATCTTCCATGGGAGTCATCTTTCTCAGGACTTCTTTATGTGCTCTGGGTGGGAGGGCTTCCTCAAGGGAGGTTTCGGTATTTTCCTATGGGTTGAGGCACTGTCTCCAGACCAAGGCTTAGGCTAGTGGACCGGAACTATTGACTCCATTTTCACACATCACTGGGCAGATGGCTGTGTTGAGCCACACAACCTCTTAGGCTTTTAGTTCATTGGCCATTTAGCTCAAAGGCAAGCCCAGCTGCTCTTTCAGTCCTTGCTGGTTTCCTTGATGGGGGTCTGGGGAAGTCCATCCCAAAATGTGCCACTTTGGCATATTGATTCTTTTAAATTAAAGTCACTTAAGAGGGGCTTCTGGGTGGCTCAGTTGGTTAAGTGTCTGACCGGCTCAGGTCATGATCTCACCACTTGTGAGTTTGAGAGCCGCATTGGACTCTGTGCTGCCAGCTCAGAGCCAGGAGCCCACTTTGGATTCTGTGTCTCTCTCCCTCTCTGTTCTGACCCCCCTCATACTCTCTCTCTTTATCAAAAAAATATACAAAGATTAAAAAAAATTTTTTTAATAAAATAAAATAAAGTCACATAAGAAATAGCCAGTGCCAGAAGAACACTCTGACTTGCCCCACCTTTGTCCCCAGAAAGCAGGAAATAAACCTCCCATGTGAAAGGTACCCTCCCTGTACCAGGATGTAAAAAGACATTCTATCATAGGGCCCCCAACAGGCCCAGGGACTCCTTGTCTCCAGGATTCCTCCATGACTTTCCCCAGATTGCCTATGCAGCCTCTTGGCCCTTCTTGTACCAAAGTGAGGTGCCGGTGACCCTTCTTGGCATCTTATTTTTTAACCTTCTTCTCTCATTCAGCTGCAGGTGTGTGTGGGGGGCGGGGGGGTATACAAAGAACATTTCCATTCTGGGATCCTCTGTTTCTTTCCTCTTGACACTTTTTAAGTCTTATGTGGTTGTACTATTTTCCATATTTGGTTGCCTCTGGTTAACTTTTGATCTTTTTTTAACAATTCATTTTTTGATTACTTTAAGGAGTATGGGCCTGAAGGAGGTTGTGTGCTCTGGCCTCACTTGTACCACATTTCCCCAGAGTCGAAGCAGGTGCAGCTCTCAAGAACTCACAAGATGCCAGGGTCTCCTGGGTTGTTGCTACTGTGAGAGGATGGTATGTGCCCCTCAGGCCACAGACCTCCTCACAGTCGACCGGTGCATCGGTCTCCCTCTTTTTCTTTCAAGTCCTCCAACCCTCAATTTCTTCATCTGTGATATGAGTTATTGTTGCCAGTAAGCTATGTTGAAACTCTCTCTCTCTCTAAAATGAAATTAGACTGCCTTCCTGCACCCAAACATAGAGTTTTGGGGCCCAGGATTTCTGAGAGTTTCTGGGGCACAGCCTGACATGCGCTCTTACTCATCTTCCACTCGTCTTACTGCCATGATTCTGCCTCTGTAGCTCACGACACTTAGAGACTTGGTGACTGCCAGGCCTCAGGAAGAGGACACGGCCCTCTCTCCCCCTCAGCCCATCTGAAGCCAGGCTCCACTGACTGGGGAGGAAAGAAAGCAGGCTGAGGAGAGTAATTTCCATCTGCCTCAGAGGAGAAGTGACTGGCCTCCATCTGGCAGGGGCCACCTCAGCCCCCACCAGCAGCAGTCTCCAGACCTGCACACTCCCCAGAGACAGGAGGAAATCCTTCCCTCCCCCAGCCCAAAGCACTCTTCTTTGCCAGCTACAGGATGACTGAGAGTGAGAGCACCCCTTTCTGTTAGGGGCAGTCCCCTAACAGAGAAGGGCAAATATTGCTGCTTTTCCCACCTACCTGGGGTCTCCCAGAACATTTTAACCACTTGACAAATGCAGGAACCATGGACGATTCAAGGCCAATTAAAGTTTCAACCCAGCTCCCCACCACCGTACCACCTCTACAAATATCACCTGTTGGGACAAGGGTAGACCGGAACGGGTAGGCTTAGGAGAAATATTTCCTATTACTGCTTTGGAGAAGCTGCTGTGGCTGTTGCCGACTTCTTTGTTCTGGGCAGAGAAGGAAGCCAAATGCCTGAGCCAGAGCCCAGTGCACTGACCAGGTGAGGGACTTTAGGCCACCTCAGGGCCTTGAATCCAGAATCAAGAGCCATAGAGAATGAGGAATGGTTGTGGGATCCTCTGTGGGTTAGGATCAGAGACTTCTCTTTACAGCCAGAAAAATGGCCATTCCAGAGGGAAATTGGAAATCGTCTTCGGGCCCGAGCCTTTCTTCGTTCCTGCCTTACTTCAGGGGTTGGAATGTTCTGCAGCACAGACCTCAGGTGGGTGAGATCAGACTCAGAGCTCACAAAAGCCAGCCAGGAAGCGGAGAGCTGGAGCTTCCGAGTCCTATTATCTAACAAGGGTTGGGTGTGGGTGGGATTCGTGCCTACCTGCAGAGAGGCCTCCAAAAATCAACCTTATCTTGACCTTTCCTGTGAGCCAGCACGCGTGCGCTCAAATTTTAACAAACATCATGACCTTTACTTAATAAAGCCCTGGGGGAAAGCCAGGGCAAATGTTCCCACTTTGAAGTGCTTCATAAACGATGTGGCGTCTTCCATGTGTGAGGATGACAGGAGTAGCCCACTGTCACCTGAGTCATTTTTTCCAGATGTGGTGAGGGGAAAACAGCCAGCTGGTGTCACGGGGAAAGTGCTGTATTCAAGTGTTGGTCAGGGTGTTGGCCAGTCACACGGTGCCATGCCGCTGTTGCTAGTCCCACCTCCTCGCGTTGCCACTTCTCACCTGTGATATGGAGATGGCGAGGGGACTAAGCCGTGCCTGGTATTTCTCCCCTAGAATGTGTGCACTCATAGTTGTGAGAGCTCTTGAAAAAAAAAATCACATGCCAATGACTTGACAGGCTGCGTAGGGGAAATGTACACTGAACTTAGGGTTTAAAGACTCTGGTTGGATCTGAGTACTTCTTAGTTATGTAAATTTAGGCAAGTTACTTAAGGCCTCAAGGCCTCCGTTTCTTCACCTGTCAAATGGGTATAATCCCCTGGACCTGACTCCCTCAAGAGGTGGGTTAAGTGAGATGGAAACGCACAGGAAGTGCTGTTATTTGATGCCGTCACAGGTGAGGTGCTCTTATTTGGAACACCAGGGCAGGGTCTTTCTTGGCCTCCATCCTCTCTCAAGGGAGAAGAGCATCTGCCAGTTGCCCTAGTAACCTGGACCAACGGCTGGCTTCCTGTAGGGGCTTTCCTGCTCGCGCACAGTTTCGGTTTCCCCTCTTAACCCCTGCCAGTGGCTTAGAGCGGTGGTGGAGGGGTGCAGGTTGCTCGAGCGGAGGCCCTCTGCAGACCATGCTCCCTCCACTGGCATCGCTTGCCACGACTTTGCCCTGCTCTGCAAAATGGAAAAGAGAACCTGGTTATGCATCTCACTGGTTTTTCTGCTTTCTTTTCATGACTCATTTTCGGGAGTATTTCAGGTAAACCACTTTTGGTGAAGGTACTTCTTGGCTCAGTTTTCTCCTCATTTTCTCTGAATCAAGGCTGACAAGTCTGCCTTGTGCGTCTGACCTACCATCTCCAGAAAACAGGCCAGGCCACCGGAGATCACCAGTTGCCTGGGCTGTCTTCAGTGGGGACCTGAAGGGATTTGGGCATCTCTGTAGCAGTAAAATTCACTCACTGGGTGTCCTCCATGAGAAGTGGGAGCCACCTGTCCCCCTTCTGCCTTTCCTTACAGGCAACTGGCACTGGCTGAAATCTCTCCATTGGTGACTCACTTCTTTGTGTCTGAGTCCTATATTCAATATAAAAGCCCTGGGCATCACTATAGTCTTCAGGAGTAACACTTCCTATTCCCAGAAAGTCAGGGACCAGACTAGAAGGACTTTGTAACTTCCCCAGGTTTGCTGTTCTTACTATCCTGTGTTTCCTATAATCATTATCTGTGAAACCCATGAAACAAAAAAGGCCTATGTGTTTTATCCATGGGGGAGCCATAAAAGGGTTTTGAGCCTGAGTCCTCTGTACATGCAGGTTTCCTTGAGAGGTGGGTAGACCAGCTGCCTGATGAGAAGGAGGCAGGCCTAGTCCCCAGACTGCAAGTAGGCAAGAAGTCCTAGGGCACTGATACAGGACCTCGGGGCCTGTAAGCCCGACCTATAGGGAGGCTGTGTGTGAGTTTCTGATCTCTCCTAGCCAGGTATTTATAAAGAGCAGGGAGCACTTCACACACTTACTTCGTTCTTGCAGGAATGGTCTCTGAGACTGGTTTGAAAGACATTTATCCAGTGATCAGAGAGCTATCAAAACTGACTCCTCACTTTAAGACTGGGAGGTGGTACTGTTATATTATGTTCATTTTACAGATTGGGAAACCAAGGAGCAATAACCTGGATTGAGAATCTCAGATTCAATTGGCTTTTATTGAACTGTGTTGCATGTCAGGCATCTGGCAGATGTTTTCCCAAGGACTATCTCCTGTAATCCTCCCAAGAACTTGGTAGTGTCTGTAGGCTATTATCCCTGGTTTACAGGTGAGGCATGTGTAGTCCTGTAATATTGTGATTTATAATAAGAAATTTAGGGGTGCCTGGATGGCTCAGTCAGGACAGCATGCGACTCTAGATCTCAAGGTCCTTGAATTCAAGCCTCACATTCGACATGGAGCCTACTTTAAAAAAAAAAAATGAAAGAGATATATATTTGATCTTTGTCATTACTCTGTCTTCAAGATTGCTGATCTTTTATTTTTTCTGAATCATCTAATCTGCTATTGATTCCCTGGTATATTTTTCATTTCAGTTATTGTATTTTTTAGCTCTGATTGGTTCTTTTTTATATTTTCTGTCTCTGTTAAAGTTCTCACTGTGTTCATCTGTTTTTCACTCGAGTTTGGTAGTTTCTTTATGTCTATTACTTTGAAGTCTATCTGGTAGATTGCTTATCTCCATTTCATTTAGTTCTTATTCTGAGGTTTCGTCTTGCTCTTTTGTTTGGACTATACTCGTCTCTCTCCCTATTTTGCCTAACTCTCTTTGTTTCAGCGTATTAGGTAAATCAGTTATGTCCCCTGGTCTCGAAGGACTAGCTTTATGTACAAGGTGTCCTGTGGGGCCCAGTAGTGAAACCCCCTCATCACTGGAGCAGGGTGCCCTAGGTGTTCATGCATGCATCCTCTGTTGTAGCTGGACCCAGATTCGTATGGACTTGCCAGGGCAAGGGGCTGTCCCCCAGCTCGGCTGTCTGCAAGGGTTGGCCATGACTACTACCAGTGTGCTGGTGGGTGGGGTGCAGGCCTTCAGTGCAGCTGGCTGACAGGCCTGGTGACTGCAACTGTTACCAGTGCTCTAGTGTGCAGGGCAAGCTTCCCAGGCCAGGGGGCCTCTTGGGAAGGCAGGTTGGGTGGGGCAAGTCCACACAGGAATGCTGGAGCGGGGCGAGTGGTGCTAGCAAGTTAGATGGACAGTGTTGGAACTGGCTCCCACCAGTGCTGGCCCAGCTAAGGAGAAGGGGAATGAGAAAAACATGGTGCCCACCAGCGCTCTGTCCCCAGAGAATGTGCCAACTGATCCCTGCTTCTTCAGCACATGATCTAAAATTAGTAAATAAATTTCCTTCACGTGTAACCCAGGTGCTTTTCAAACTGCTGCCTTTGTGTTGGCTCTCCCAGCTAGTGAGCTCGTGTGCACCCTTTGAGAACAGTCTTGGTTTGCCCACTGCACTCTAGGTCTCCCAGACAGAAGCCCTGTTGGTTTTCAAAGCCAGACTTTATAGGGACTCATCTTCCCGGAGCAGGTCCCCTGGGCAGGGGTGCCTGATGTGAGGCTTGGACACAGCATCCTTCAGGGAGGGACTCTGCTGTTGCGATACCCCTCCTCCTTGTGGGTCCCAGCACCAGGGCTATGCATCCTGACTGGACCACAACTCTGCCCCTCCTACCCGACTTGATGTGGCTTTTTCTTTATCTCCTTTGTTGTGTAAAATCTGTTCTGCTAGTCTTCAGTTCCTTCACAGAGATAGCTATTCTATATGTAGCTGTACTTCTGATGTGTCTGTGGGAGGAGGTGAGCTCAGGATCTTCTTGTTCCACCATCTTGATCTTGCCTCAAGATTGATTCTTGCACTGGCTGAAATCTACCCATGAGAGTCTTCTTCTCGATGATTTGTATTTTTTGTGGCTAACAAAGGTCTTGTCAGATCTGATTACAGCGTCATATTTTTAATAATCGTGGCAGCTAGCTTTTATTGAGTGTTTACTCTGTGCCAGCACTGTTCCCAACGCATCACTTACTGCATTAGCCCACTTAGTTCTCACAACCACTCTGAGGTGGGAACTATTATCATGCCCGTTTTACAGATAAGGTAACAAAGGCCCAGGGAGTAAGATAACAGGCTCCTACAGCCAGAAAGAGGCATAGCTGGGCTCAGGGGGACAACTCTGGCAGTTACACTCCAGATCCCATTCTATAGCCACCACCTCTGCCCCCTTGCCTAGCTGGGCTTCATGTCAGCAACACATGCTCATATCATCTCCTTGAGGGAAACAAAGCTGCCATTATTCTAGCAGGCAAGGCTGTGCTAGGGGTGCAGACCAGGTGCAGGGTTGGTCGCCAGCTGCAAGTGCTGCCCTGAAACCCCTGCCTGCTTCTAGCTCTGAGCTCTAAGCTTTTTGAACTTGGCCATTTAACGAATGCTCACCGGCCTCACTTTTATCATTTAAATCAGCCTCTCTCTGTGGGGTTGCTGTGAGGAGGAGAGGAGGTATTTCTGCCAAGCACTTAGCAGGGCTTGGTGGGCAGAAAGCATTTGATGAGGAGGCAGGAAAGCTCTTGGGGCCTCAGTCCACATGGCTCCGTTTCGTGCTGGAGCTCCCGATCTGCCAAGAGCCCATGAAACCAAAAGTAATTTAAAAATAACTCGTCTTTCACTTGCATTTCTCATCGCTAAGTGAACACACAGTCCTCAGCAATGCTTTTGATTTCTCTCAGTGGCAGTGTGAGATTCTCAGTGCTTCTCACACTTCTCTTTCTGCCTTCTCTCGCCATCGCTCTCACCTGCCGCAGATGCCTCTGCTCTCCACCGGCTCTCAGCCTCTCCTGCCCTTGGCCGTTTTCCATGCCCTCCTCTCTTCCCCTGAGTTGTATCTCAAGAATGGCTGATAGAGCGACGCTCCTTTCCTCAGAGGAGGGGCTCGGGAGAGACCAAAGAGAGTGGAGCCAGGACCCTCAAAGAGATGAGAGAGTCTGAGAACTTGTCCATTATTTTTATCCCCCAACACCAACCATTGCTATTGTTTGGTAAAGGAGGAGGTGCCTGTATTAATTTCCACAGGCTGCTCTAACAAAATACCACAAACTGGGTGATTTTAAGCACAAGAAATTTATTCTCTCACATTTCTGGAGGCTAGAAGTCAGAAATCAAGTGGGTAGTGGGGCCATGGTCTTGCTGAAGGCTCTGGGAGAGGATTCTTCTTTGCCTCTTCCCAGCCTCTCATGGTTGTTGGCAATCTTTGGCTTGTAGATGCATCATGTCAGTCGCTAACTTCATCTTGACATGGCCTTCTCTATGTTCAAATTTCCCCTTCTTATAAGAATACCAATCATTGGACTAAGGCCCACTTTAATCCAATATGACCTCATTTTAGCTTGATTACATCTGCAAAAACCCTACTACCATTCAGATTCAGAGGCTAAGTCATATCTTTTTAAGGAACACAATTCGACCCAACCACAGCAATGCCCTATTGCTCAGCTTGGTTCTAAGCCAACCCATTCCCAGACTGCATCCCCAGAACTGGTTCCCTCAAGTGTTTGAAGGTGTCTCTGACTTTAGTCCAGATGAACCTGGGAGTCCTCTGTTTATGGACCAATTGTAGAAACTCCCACTAGCTCTAGTCGCTTATGGATCAGTCAGGTGCTTGCCTGATGTCATGAGGAAAGCTGAGGAGGAAAAGGACCAGAAGCATAGCCAGTGAGGAAATACATTTTCCAGAAGTGATAACTTTTCAACAGCTTTTTGAAAAGGTAATATATTGACCTAATGTTTTATTTATTTATTTTTGAATTTTTATTTATTTTTAAAAAAATATTTTTTTAACGTTTTATTTATTTTTGAGACAGGGAGAGACAGAGCATGAACAGGGGAGGGTCAGAGAGAGAGAGACACAGAATCTGAAACAGGCTCCAGGCTCTGAGCTGTCAGCACAGAGCCCAACGCGGGGCTTGAACTCACGGAGCGCGAGATCATGACCTGAGTCGAAGTCGGCCGCTTAACCGACTGAGCCACCCAGGTGCCCCGAATTTTTATTTATTTTTGATAGAGAAAGCATGAGCAGGGGAGGGGCAGAGAGAGAGAGGGGGACAGAGGATCTGAAGCGGGCTCTGCACTGAGAGCAGTGAGCCCAACGTGGGCCTCGAACTCACAAACAGTGAGATCGTGACCTGAGCCGAAGTCAGACAGATGCTCAACCAACTGAGCCACCCAGGTGCCCCTTGACATAATGTTTTAAAGGTACTATGTAAACATAATATTTTATTAAGACTATGAATGAAAAATGTTTTTCTCCTATGAAGAATCAGTCTGAAATACAATGTTAATAGTTATGCCATATTAGTGGGGGAAAGAGGAACTATTTAATAACTGGAACTAGAAAAACATACATATGGATTAAAAATGAAACAGGATCCCCATTTAACACCACACACATGAAATCAACTCTGAAGGGATTAAGGACAGTGTTGAAACATGTTTATCTTTGTGGAAAAGATAGATGGCTATCTTTCCTGCACTCGAGAAAGGAAAATTTGGGGGATACCTGGCTAGCTCAGTTGGTGGAGTATATGACTCTTCATCTCAGGGTTGTGAGTTTGAGACCTACATCGGGTGTTGAGATTACCTAAAAATAAAATATTTTCTTTTGAAAAAGGAAAATTTCCTTAAGAAAGTATAAGAAAGCACCAGCCAGGGCCGCCTGATGCCTCCGTTGGTTGAGCACCTGACTCCAGCTCAGGTCATGATCTCACGGTCCGTGAGTTCGAGCCCCGCGTCGGGCTCTGGGCTAATGGCTCAGAGCCTGGAGCCTGCTTTGGGTTCTGTGTCTCCCTCTCTCTCTGCCCTTCACCTGCTTGCTCTCTTTCTCAAAATAAATAAACATTAAAAAGAAAAAACAGGGTGCCTGGGTTGCATAGTCGGTTAAGTGTCTGACTCTTGATTTTGGCTCAGGTCACAATTTCACTGCTTCACAGGAGTTCCAGCCCCTCATCAGGCTCTGCACTGATGGTGTGTTTCTGTGGCCTGAGGACCGGAGCACACCTCCTATTTGATGGAGGCGTTTCCTCCCCTTCCAGAGAGATCAGCTAGGTAGCATCTATGCTGGACACAATGGCAGAGAAGATGTCATAGCCATTGTCATTAAGGGACGCCTCCTTTTTAATTAAAGGATTCATGATGGGCCAGCAGAGAAACACTTGACAGTTATTTAATCATTTGCACTTGATCTTACATAAGAAAGGCTTTCCCACAACACGCATGCCTGCTGAACCAGGGCAGAAGGTAACAGGAAGGAGGCCCCCTGAGTATTGTGATTACAGGGCCCACACCTGCCACCACACCCACACCCTGAGATTCCACGGAAGGGGTGGGGGAAATGTGATGGTTCAAAGACAAGAAAACAGAGAGATATTGTTATTATCTCCAAATTTTTTCCCAAAATATGAGATTTGCAAGTGACTCTGGGGCCTTATTTTCCCCGACCCCATTCCACCCCCAGGCCAGTATGCTTAACAAGATGAACGATGATGGTTCCTTACAGTTTGCAAAATGCTCTGTATAACATCATCACATTGGGACTTCCTTAAACACACACACACACACACACACACACACACACACACACACCCTGTGAGATGGTTGTGATTGTTACCTTTCATTTATAGCTGTCACTTTTATTTTACTGAGGCTCAGTGACTTGTCTAAGGTCACAGTCTTAGTGGCAGAGCTGAAAGTAAGACTCCGGACTCCCTGTCCAGTATTCTTACCCCATGTTGTTTATTTTTCACTAAGATCTTTGAAGTTTCCAGACAGAAAGCTAGGAAGGGCATGTCGTGTCAGCAGGGAACGGCCACCTGCCCCCTCAGCTGGCACCTGGCCCTTTCCCATGAAAAGGCAGAATGGAAGCAGAGGAACAGAGCCTACATCCTGGCCTTCTGCAGCTGGGGGGGAAGTGGTGGCTCTGAAAGGAAATATCCAGAGAATGGCCTTCCTGCCACCTGAGCCAAAGACAGGGAGGAAGGAGCTGTGTTTCAGACCAGCAGCGCTCCTGTCATTTGTTGCACGAACCCTCCAGACAATATCCCTTGGTGTCCCTGAATATGCTGTTTCCTCTGGCGAGTCTAGAAAAGGGTCTCTCGGGAATTGTTCCACTGTCATTTAAAACAGTCATTTAAAGGAAATGCTTCAAGGTGTTCTAGTTGTTTCTATCAAGTACTGATTGCTCATTGTAAAAATAATTTGGGAAAATACAGTCAAATAAAAAGTAGGAAAAAAGAGTCACACAACTACGAACTTACCCCCTGGCAGGGTATCTGTACACACACAGAGCATTCTTACCTCTCTTCAAGGCCCCAAATAAATTCTAACAGAAAGAGTTATGTTTCTACTCAGGATGTAGAAAGCTGCCCCAGCCTTTGCCATTTTGGACTCAAGCTAAAGGAATAGCCCCCTACCTGGAAGGTTTGAGCTCATGCAAGGGGGAAAAAGACATGACAGAACCATATTAAGGCTCTTAAAACTTCTTTTTGGGAGTGGCCTCTGTGGCTCCTACTCACATTTCACTGGCTAAGCCAAGTCACCTTCCAAGCATGATCTCAATGGAGTAGATAAGTATTAGCATCTTGCTGAGAGGAACATTGAGTAATTGAGACTAGTGATACAGTCTACCTCATGAGCATTTAAGAAGACTTAAATACAGCATTAAAACTTTCAGGAACTGAGGTGCCCGTGTGGCTCAGTCGGTCAAGTGTCTGACTTCGGCTCAGGTCATGATCTCACAGCTCATGGGTTTGAGCCCCGCGTCAGGCTCTGTGCTGACAGCTCAGAACCTGGAGCCTGCTTCAGCGTCTGGGTCTCTCTCTGCCCCTCCCCCACTCATGCTCGCGCTCTCTCTCAAAAATAAACAAACATTTAAAAAAATTAAAAAAACACTTTCTGGAACTAAAAACATGATGTTCTAATTAAAAACTCAGTAGATTAATTCAAAGAGCATAAGGGCAGAATGGAAAAATGAATCAATGCCCTGGAATATCAAGTAGAAGGAAATGTCAGACCACAGAACAGGACTACAAAGAGATGAGGGAGAACAATAACTGTGTTATCAAAACGTGCGTATATTTAACACACTTACCTTTTACTAAAACCTAGGCATTAAGGACTCTAACCCATATGACAGCTGAAGAAACAGGCCCAGGAGGGTTAAGGATCGATCCCAAGATCCCACAGCTGTGGCAAACCTGGTATTCACTCCCAGGTTGTCTGGTTTCTGTGACTGTCCTGTTAAATACTGCTGTTAACCACATTTTCTGCTTCTTAATGGCCATGCTATTTTGCCATGATAAGACGTGGAGGGTATGCTTGGGTGGCTTAGTCAGTCGAACACCTGACTTTTGATTTTGGCTCAGGTCATGATCCCAGGGTCATGGGATCCAGCCCCACATCGTGCTGAACATGGAGCCTGCTTAAGACACTCTCTCGCTCCCTTTACCCCTCCCCCACATGCTATAAATAAATAAATAAATAAATAAATAAATAAATAAATAAAATAAAACTTGGAGGACAGATTCAGGACACCTAATGAGAGAAATAGGAACTCATGAAGGATAAAAGGAATTGCTGGAGGTGGTATAGGAATTAAATAAATGATAGGAGAAAGTAAGTCTGACTTTAAGAAAGACTTGCAGTTTAAAAGGGCTCACTGAGTTCCAGGCTGAGATTAAGAAAAAAGACATCTGGTAACATCCTGTAAAATTCCTCAATTCCCAGGACACAGAATTTGTATGAGCTTCCAGACAAAAAGAACAACTAACGTATAAAGGAGCCTCAGATTGTTCATCGGGATTTTTTCTTTCTTTCTTTCCTTCCTTCCTTCCTTCCTTCCTTCCTTCCTTCCTTCCTTCCTTTGTTTCTTTTAAATGTTTATTTATTTTTGAGAGAGAGAGAGAGAGAGAAAACATGAGCAGGGGAGGGGCAGAGAGAGGGGGACAGAGGATCTGGAGCAGGCTCCTCACTGACAGCAGCAAGCCTGATGCTGGGCGGAGATCATGACTTGAGCTGAAGTCTGATGCTCAAAGCTCAACTGACGGAGCCACCCAAGCATTCCCGTGGGACTTTTCATTTGCAACATGGGAAGCTAGAAGACTGTGAATAACACCTAATGACAACTGAAAGAAAATGAACTTGACCTAGGAATTCTATAAGCCCACCTGACAAGTCTCACCCGTCAGGGTGAAAGTTATTTTTGAATATGATATAGCAAAGAAAAGTATATCACCCACACACTTCATTTGAGGAATTTATTCAAAAGAAGAGCCTCTTTCCAAGCAACAAATGAATCAAGGCAAAAATCTCAGGATAGGGGAAGATGAAAAACAAGGAAATAGTAATGGTTAAGAAATAAGGCTAATATTTAATATACATTTGTATACCTAAATCTAAATGAATAATGACAGAGCGACTAGCAATTTATTCCCTAAGTTTGGATTTACAATTATGGTGGAGAGTTAAAAACACTGCTTTATAATCAAATCTAGCAGGAAAAAGAAAATGAAATCCTAGAGGAATGGATTATTTCATTAACAAATTAAATTACAGTAATGTAAGTAGGCACTCTATGATTAGAGAGAATGAGATAAGACCAGCTCTTCACGGGTAGAATAGGACCCTGCCCCTCTCTGCAAACATTCTTCTCCTGTCTGCTCACTGAATTTTAAATCAAGATGAGAAACAAGTTCTTTGCTTTGAGGCTTTGTTCTCTGCTCAGAGATCTCCTAGGACTTGAAAATGTCTTTATTTTAAATGATGGCAATCACTGCCCTTCAGCAGGACTTTGCTTGTTAAATTTTATCCTGAGAAGAGCTTTAGTAAGGAATTTACAGGGCACAGCATGAATTCCAGGAAGGGGTGCATGAAGGGATAAGAGAGGGGGGCAAAGACCTGGAAGGAATTAACGGGGAGGGGGGTGTTCTGCTCCACTTCAGACCCTCTGGTCTGCCTCACAGGTTGGCGTCCCAACTCCCAGCACTTCCCTTCCCTTCCTCTTCTCTCTGACTGTTCTTTGCCTTCATTTCTCTACAACAGCATTGAAATTGTTAGTGTCATGAGTGATGGGACAAAGCATTTCTTTTTCTTTCAGCCTAATTTATGAGAGAAACAGCTGCTACTCATGGAATTTCTCAAGCTCAGAGCATAATTAAGTGTGACTTTTTGCCCTGAAAAATGACTTTGGGGAGCTCCTGGGTGAGCAGTCTCCTTGACATTTAAAAGTGTGAACCTTATCTGAAGCAGCCCTTTGCAGGCTGATAGACCTCATTGAACTTGAGCCATTTCAGCCCCACTGTAGTTCTTTTTCATTTCTGTTTTTCAATTACACATCAGCAGAAGATTCAGTTTGAATATAAGGGCATTTTTCATTAATCCAGAGAACCAATAGAAAGCTTAAGTGGCCATAGTTTACAGAGAATACAGGGAAATAAATATTGCATTGGTTTTTTTTCCTGTGTTCATTTCCTCTTGTTGTTATTGATATGCAAGGAACATAAGCTGGAGGCCTGAGAGTTCTCTCAGGTTTTCACATCTCCAGCCCCAAACGTATCTTGTCCTCTGGCTCCTCTGCTCTGCCGTGACCTTCGATAGCTCCAGTGTTCAACCACCTATACCTCTTTCTGCCTTCTTTCCCTGCCACATTTGTATCTATTACAAGAATGACCCCGTTGTAGGTACCAGTATTTTTCAATTATAAAGATTGGTCCATTTGGGCGTGATTGCACAGATATATCATTTTTATTACAAATAGCTACTATAAAGTGCAAAGGCACTGTGATAGGCATTTTATACACATTTTCTCTATTCTTACACAACCATGTACACTTGATATTATGATTCCTGTTTCACAGATGATGTTTTGGTTATCTCTTGCTGTGTAATGATCACCCCCAAGACTTTCGTGGATTAAAACAATGATTTATAATTATATGCTTAGACTTCTTCTGTTAGTTGGGATGGTCAGCTGGGTGGTTCTCTCTTGGACTTTCACATGTGGTTGTAATCAGATGGTGGCTAGGGCTGGAGTCAGTGAGACTGGACATCTAAGATGGCTTCTTTACTTATGTGTCTGATGTCTCAGCTGAGATGACAGGACAGCTGGAGGCTGGCTAGGTATATGTATTTCCACATGGTCTCTCCCTGTTGGGCTCCCTCACAGCAGCATAGTATCAAGCCAGCTGGACTTCTTATGTGACCACTGGCTTCCCCAGAGCTAGTGTTCCAAGAGATCAAGGCTTCTTATGACCTAGCATCACTTCTGCTGCATCCCATTGGTCATTTTATGCAGCCAAGTTCAATGTGGAACTACAGAAGAATGGGAACCCTGTGAGACAGGGTTCACTGTTGAGTAGAGGGCATCTTTGCAGACTAGCTACTGTAGGTGAGGAAATCAAGGGTCTGATGGGTTATGCCATGTCCCCAAGATTATACTTCCAGTAAGTGGCAAAATTGAGATTTGAACCTAAGCAGTCTGTCTGACCCCAAACTCTTTCTTTATCATTCTATTTCTTGTGTTTGGTTACTTTGGTTCTCTAGTATAGCATATCAAATACTGTCTCTAGGATGGTCTCTTTTAACTTTTGCCAGGTCGCTGACAGCATCAAGAGTGGCTTGGCTGAGTTAACAGGGAAGAAATCAGGTAAAAGGAGTAGCACAACTACCCAAAATTCCTTTGGGGCCCTATTTGTAGGATGAAACCACTCAAATGTTCCTCAAATCAAAAGATATTTCATTAGTGGCTGGTCAGTTATGCTGCCATCCCCAAAGAAGACCAAAATGTCTCTCTTTTAGCTGCACTCTGGGGACCATGAATATAGCCCTTCGACCATTCCTACAGTTGATCATTAGGACATTGATGAGCAATCATCTGTTTAGACAGAATATATGTTGTCCCAAAGTGAAGACTTTGGCAATGTCAGGAAAAGAACAATTGGGGTAATGATGATCTCTTATATTTGTAAGTGTCCTGTAGCTTGTAAAGCACATCCACATATTTTATGGAGTCAAGACAGACTGGTTTTGCTTTAAAAAAAATCCCAGTACCTTAAGACAACAAAGGTTTATATCTCACTCACGGTATGGGTTCATTACAGATTACTCTGTTCATATACCTCTTCCCTCTCACTCAAAGGCAATGGAGCAGCCACTATTCAGAACATTGCTAGTGATCATGGCAATGTCACAGTAGGTCTCAGTCACAAATTAAACATTTGGCCCAAAAATGACATGAATCACTTCTCAAAATTTATTAGCCAAAGAAAATAATTGGCTGGAACTGGTCACATGACTCTACCCAACCACAAGGACACCAATGTAGGGTTTCAGAACGAATCAGTCTAATATGTACCATTTTGGCATATGAATTATTTTTTAGCTGAAAATAATCAAGGCCCAAAAGACTCAGGAAGAAACTTTGACCTTCCCCCTAACTGCCTAAAAGAATTCAGATAGAGGACCTGTTCCAGGAAGGGGGCTATCACTATAATAACCTCATCATGATACAAACTAGGGAGGACTTTAGCATAATCTGTTAAAATTCTTCTCTCTGTCCCACTGTTTCTGTATGGCCCAGCAAACATTTGTTTGCCAAACATTTACTCTTTTTCATCTTCCTGTAAAATTTCTTCCTTCTCTTTGAAGTCCCAGACCCTACTCCCTTCTCCTTAGCTCAGAATGGCATATATACATAATTTTGCCTGACTGTTTTTGGAGTCCCCCATATTTATGTGGATTCCTCATATGTACAGAGTTAAACTTGATTTTCTCCATTAATCTGGCTCATGTTGATTTGATTCTTAGACGAGCCAGAAGAATCTTGAAGAGTATAGTAAAAATTTTCCTTCCCAACATCAAGAAGTATAATCTAACATGTGTCTCGAAGGGGATAAAACTGAAATGACTATTTGGCAATAGCACTAGTAATTATGACATATAAATGGCCTTATAGTTTTTCTTAGCAATGCAAGGAGTTGTGGAATTATTCTCATTTTCCAGAAGTATGGAAAAGGCAGAAATGGCAGAGAAGCTTGTTACATAGTATGTGAATTATGTCTCAGTGGAGCTTGTAGGGGTGGAAAAATTTTTCCCTTCTTCCCTTCTAGCTTCTTTGGCTAGTCTAGTAATTAGATTGATATAAGACAGATTAACAGGAGAAAAACAAACAAATTTCATATATACAGGAGCCCCATAAAAATATGACACCCAAAGAACAGCCAGGTAATTGAGGTTTATATAGCATCCTGAGTTAAGGAAAAGTGTAGAGGTCTGGGAATACAAAGGAAAGAAAGGACATTCACAGGAAGGTGAGAGGAGATGTTTGTAAAACAAAGGTTACCCTACTATGCAGATAAGTTTCTTAGGTAAAAAAGTATTTCTGGTAATAGCTCTCCTTCTGGTACAGACCCACTTTCCAATGTAAATTTAGGCAGTTGAGGGGGAGGTAAAGAACTTTCCCTGGATCTGCTGGTTTTTGATTGCCTTTAGCTCAAAATAATCCTTATGTCAGAGAGACATTTTTTGGGGTGGCAAAATCTGCTCCCCTTCAAGCTGTTATAAAAAACTGAAGGTGGGTGAAAGATGAGGTGGAGTGTATGACTTATAAGGAGAATAAACTCTGTCTTTTACAAGCCTGGTTAATATACAATCACCTTAGAGTTCCTATCCTATTCATAGCACATAAGAGAAGCAGTGGGTATGATGCAGGGGCTATTAACTTGGGGTCTATAGATAGAGGGGGATGGTTCACAAACTCACCCCAAAATTGTAGAGAAAATAAATGTGTATAGATGTTCATTTTGGGAGAGAGATGATCCACAGTTTGTATCAGCTTCCTAAAGAAGTCTATGAATGCCAGAGGTTAAAAGAAAGAACAATGGACCAAGAGTCAGGAAACTGAGTCCTAACTCTGCCTAGCTCTAACAAGTTGACAAATTGCTTGTCTTCTTCATTTGTAAAGTGAGAGGCAGGACTCAAGCTCCCTTCTAGCTAGGTGCACAAGGTGCAGGCTAGTTTATGGTCAGACAGATCTGAGTTTATATCCTGGCTCTACTTCTTACTAATTGCATGCCATTATGCCAGTTCTAGAAACTGTGTCAAAGATGAATACCAATGCAGCATTCTTGGGAGGATTAGCAACCAGGAGTAGAGAACACCTGGCAGTCATTATTATTAAATGATGCTTCCTATGAGTCTATGTCTGGTTTAAGTCCTGCTTAGCATTAAATACCTTTGGTGAATGGGCATGGTATTCAGGGAACTCAAGGCAGTTGTGCCAAATCCAGATGTCAGCAAGGCCTTGCCCTTGGCTGGTTCCTACTCTAGAAAGGAAGTCTGGGTGGAAGCTTTGCCCAGCCTCATCCATGGACACACTATGCCTGACTCATCCCCTTCCTGAGCTCCCCAGCAAGGCCAGCTCCTGCCCCTGCTTGCTTCTCTAGGCCTGAGGTCTTGCTGAGTTATCATCATCTGAGTCATGACTTCAGTGGAAGGCATCTCTAAGAGACTGAACTGACAAAAAAATGCCAATACTGATGGAGCCACAAAACCACCCCCTTGGCCATTCCAGCTTTCTTTACTGGCTGCTGCCCATGTTGTTACTACAACCATTATATCCCAGATTGACTCATTGCTTCTTGCTATAGCTAGGGGAGGAATTATTACTCCTAGTTTAGACTTAAGGTGTCTGAAACCCAAAAGAATCAGGTAATCTACTCAAAGAAACACAGTGAGCTGGTGGTAGCCAGGTCAGACCTCCTGTCTCTTGGTTCCTTGTCATCTCCAGGCACAATGTTATTGTGTTAGTTTCCTATTGCTGCCATAACAAATAACCACATATTTAGTGGCTTAAAACAACACAAATTAATTAAAAACAACAATGAGATACACAGTGAGATACCCACTACATACCTATCAGAATGGCCAAAATCCAGAGTGCTGCCAACACTAAATGCTGGTGAGGATGTGGAGCCACAGGAACTCTTGTTTATTGCTGGTGGGAATGCAGAATGGTACAGGCACTTTGGAAGACAGTTTGGCATTTCTTACTAAATGAAATGTACTCTTACCATATGATCCAGCAACAGTACTCCTTGGCATTTACCCAAATGAGTTGAAAACTTATGTCTATACAAAAACCAACACACAGATGTTTATAGCAGCTTTTTTCATAATTGTCAGAGTTGGAAGCAACCACAATGTCCTTCAGTAGGTGAATGAATAACTAAACTTTGATACAGAAGTGTTGGTCAGCGCTAAAAAAAAATGAGCTATCAAGTCATGAAAAGACATGGAAGAACCTTAAATGCATACTACTAAGTGAATGACACCAATGAGGAAAGGCTACATATTGTATGATTCCAACCATATGACATTGTAGAAAAGGTAAGACTATGGGAACAATAAAAAGATCAGTGGTTGCCAAGGTTTCGGAAGGTGGTGAACAGGAGGAGCACAGAGGATTTTTAGGGCAGTGAAAATAGCCTACATGACACTATAATGATGGATGTATGTCATTGTAGATTTGTCAAAATTTGTAGAATGTACAACACCGAGAGTGAATCCTAATGTGAATTATAGACTTTGGGTGATTATGATATGTCAGTGCAGGTTCATCAATTGTAACAAATGGATCACTCTGGTGGGGAATGCTGATAATGGACAAGGCTATTTCTGTGTGAGGGAAAATTTCTGTATGTGGAAAATCTCTGTACTTTCCCATCAATTTTGTTGTGAACCTAAAACTTCTCTTAAAACTAAAGTTAAAAAATTATTATCTAACAGTTCTGGAGGTCAGAACCTCATTGGACTGGAGGCTCCAGGGAAAAATAGATTTTCTTGCCTGTTGCAGCTTCTAGAAGCTGCCTTCATTCCTTGGCTCATGGCCATCTCCTGTCCTCAAAGCTAGCAGTGGCTAGTCAAATTTTTTCTCATCGCATTTCCTTGAGACTCATTCTTCTGTCTCCTGCTCCCACATTTAAGAGCTCTTGTGATTGCATTTGGGCACACAAAATCTCCCTATTTTAAGCTCAGTTGATTAACAATTTTAATTACACCTGCAAACTTAATTCCATCTTGCCATATACCCTAACATATTCATGAGTCCTGGGTATTAAGATGTGGACATCTTTGGAAGGTCATTATCCTTCCTCCCAGGGTCATGAATCAGTGTCCTGTGGTAGGAGATGGTGGTAATAATGGCACTGGTCATAGACCAGCTGAGCCTGGCTTGAAGCTACAGATTAGTGTCTAATTTTCGAATGTGGTTGAGTCTCATCAGCCCTTAACTTGGCTGGTGTCCCCATATTTTCCAAGCTCCCATCATTACCTTTTACTTAAATATTTAGAGAAAATTATTCATAAACTGAGGCCAGAGGGATTCCCTCTCAAATATTTCCAAGAATTCCTGGACTTGTGTTCACCCTCATGGTTTGTCTCGTCTCACTCCATACTGCTCCTGGCTTCCCCTGGATCTTTCCAATTCCCCCATCACAGGTTCTACACAATATCTACACTTTGCTCCCAGACAGGGACCTGCCCACCATTCCTGAAACAGGGCTGTCTGGAGAGAAGTAGGCTAGGATGCCTAATCAGTTCCACTTAAGGTTTGAAGACCCTTGGAAGGGTTTAACATGCAGGTGAGGAGAACCTCATTGGGAACTTAGTACAGGCAGTCCCCAGGGCTCTGGTCACACTGTGTCAAGAGAGGCCTTTACTCAGGTCTTCCTCCTTGGGCCCAGCCCAAACCCCTCTCTCCTCTGAAACCCCAGGCCCCATGTTTCTTCTTCTAGGACCACTAAAGGAAACAGAAACCCTCGAATATTGACTTTATCATGCAGAGTTTAGCCACTTCAACCTGGCCTCCTACCTTTACGTAACCAAAAAGCCCATTAAAGTGTTTTCCCAAACAAAAGATAAATTCTTTGCCTAGGAATTCTTCTCCCACTCTTGGAATGTGAAAATGCTGCAGTTAAAAAATACAGCGAAGCAAAAACAGCTCCCTTTATTTCTAGTTTCATTATTTAGCACAGAAATCAAGGGTCAGTATGTGTGTTGTGATGTAAAAGACACAACACACATACTAATACACACACACACATACATGCACACATACAACTTAATCAAAGAAGCGATACCCACCCTTATTACTTGGGATACACGTATATTTTCTATTCATTTGTTTAAATGTTGATCAGAACTCACTAATTTTTTTTCACAATCTGCTGATGACTCACAACCTTCTCTTTGAAAAACATTGCACTAAACATAATACCCCCTTCTCTTCCCTCCCAGGCCTAGGATAAGTATTTGCATAATGCTTTAATGCCTACAAAGTGGGTTTTAAGGCATACGTTATTCCATTTACTCCTCATGCAGTGCTAAAATGGCAATAATAACTCCCTTTTTACAAATGGGGAAACCGAGATCTGTTAAAGAAGTTCATCCAGAATCACACAGCCAGAAAGCAAAGAGTTTGGATGCAGATCTTTGAGTCTAAACCCAGTGGTCTTTTCACTAAGACCAGACTCCCAGTTTCCTTTTATACACCCTTGTTAAATAACAAAAATCCAACTGAGTAAATTTGAAGATATAATTGGCTTTATTCAATGATTCATGAATCAGGCAGCATCCCATCTAGCAAGAGCTACAGAAAAGGAAAGGTTTTTAAAGGCAGAGAGGGGGTAGGACAAGAAAGTCATAAATGGAAAAAAAGGATTATTTTGGGCAAGATTACTTGCGTTTGGGGGTCAAAAAGGGTCTACTAGACAGATTACCTCACTAATGCTGACCAGGAAATTCCAGACTGACCAGTTAAGATTACATTCCTGGGGAAGGTTGAAACTGCAATTAGGTTAGGTAGCAAGTCTTGGTTGGGGATATGGACTTAACACAAGTGATTCCACTTTGGGCCTATCTCTCTCTCTTTTTTTTAATTTTTTAAATATTTATTTTTGAGAGTGAGACAGAGTGAGTGGGGGAGGGGAAGAGAGAGAGGGAGACACAGAATTAGAAGCAGGCTCCAGGCTCTGAGCTGTCAGCACAGAGCCCGGTGTGGGGCTCCAACCCACGAACTGCAAAGATCATGACCTGAGCTGAAGTTGGACACTCAACCCAGGAGCCCCTGGGCCTCTTTTTTAACAACTTTCACTCATGATATAGTTTAGGTTAAACTAGACAATATAAGCCCACCCCCTTTTTTTTTTGCATATGCTAGATTCTTAGCGCTTTTAAAATCTCACACCTCTACTTTGTCAGCCTAAAGTTGGCACACCTGCCCTCCTTCCTCCCTCCTCGGAGGCAAGAGGCCCTAGCACCTGCCTTGGCCTTCACTGCGGCTGGTCTTCAGACCAAAGGATGCCTCCAAGAGCAGCAGGAGGGTTCAGTCTCTGCCCTGGGCCAGGAGGGAGCTTAGCCCTTGAAGCTGGGAGATGATAGTCAGGAAAGACAAACTATGGGCCTGGAAAGCCACGAGGAGAGGTGATCTGGCCGTGAGAACAAGGAGCATTGGGCTGAGGGTTTCCTTCAGGAATATCAACTGATAGAAGGAACTGGGCATCATACATCCAGAAAATGCTAAGCAGGCAACTGAAGGAAAATCTGGGGGTAGAAACCATGGATGCTGGTTTCCAAGTTCAAATACTGCTTCTCCCTCTTTCTGTCTTTGCCAGTTCTGCTTCCTTGGATTTTCTACAAAAGTGATTGTTAGGAGGGGATTATCAACCTTCAAACACGTAGGCTCTGTGTTTATAGAGAAAGCTATCAATGTTTCTAAACACTGACCTGTCTAGAGAAACTGGTAAAGAAAAGGTTTCTAAACTGGGGCGCCTGGGTGGCTCAGTTGCTTAAGTGTCCAACTTCAGCTCAGGTCATGATCTCGCGGCCTGGGAGTTCGAGCCCTGTGTCGGGCTCTGTGCTGACAGTTCAGAGCCTGGAGCCTGCTTTGGATTCTGTGTCTCCCTCTCTCTGCCCCTCCCCCCACTCACACTGTCTCTCTCTCTCTCTCTCTCTCTCTCAAAATAATAAACATTAAAAAAAAAAAGAAAAAGAAAAAGAGAAGGTTTCTAAATAGGCTGCTGGGCCATTTAGACCCCTGTGAAGTGGTCTGTGAAGTGACCCCTGAGCTCAGAGAGAGGCTTATGACGGCCAAGAGGCCTGTTGGGGAGAACAGTTTCTCTTTTCTCTGGATCCAGTCCTGAGTGCTTAGTGCATCAAGCATTGTGTCTCCTTCAGCCGCCAACAACGTCCCTTTGCCCCTCTACCCCTGTGTGGGCTCTTGGGGCTTGATCACCTGTATTGCACCTAATCTGAGACAATACCAACTGTAAGCTGCACTGTTATGTACCACTAAGCCAGAGAACTGCTGAAGAGAGAGTCTCCACATAAAAGCTGGGACACCAGAGATAAAGAAATCTTCCCAAGGAAGAGACTGGCTGGAAATGTGCATGTCTCTATCTTGGCACCGTGTAGAGTGAGAAAAACAATTCTCTCCTGAGAAGTCGGACCACAAGCCTGTCTTCATGGAGGTGTGAGGTCTGAATCTGCACTGTCAGTGTAGTCTAAAGAAGTCAAACAGAAAATGAGTACAAGGTGACCTCAGGTTGCTGGTGTCCCAGAAGTGACCGGCAAACACATATCCTCTCCCAGAGAACTCAGCTGTGATCCTGGCTAACAGCCATTGTAGGACACTGCTGATTTTGACACAGCCTGATTTCACGTGAAGAAATGTGTTCCTCAGAATTCACGATAGAGGGACGTGAAACAGATGTGGCTGTTGGTGGCATGGTGATTAACTCATCTGGGTTTGCCTGAAACTTTCTTCATTTTAGCCCCAAAAGTCACACTTCCAGTGACATCTCTCAGTCCTGGACAAAGGTTAATCACTCCATCTAACTCACTCCTCTTCTGGGAGCATCTTCTCTGGCCAGAGGGTCTTGTTCTATACCATACATCCCTGCCTAGGGGTAGGCTGACAGCAGCAGGGTATGCACCTAGGACTTGAGGCCTAACCCAGGAAGGTAAGAGAATTTGGAAATTTGCTTATGAGAACCTGAAGAACCAGGATGTTCTCTGAGAACAGTAGGACTGGCCTGGCTATTCAGGTTCTCTTGGGTTCCTGTGAATTGAAATTGTTTCTATAAACTCCCTTTTATTTATTTACTTTTTGGAGGGTGAAGGAGTTAACTTCGGTATGTCTTTGGCCTTTCTGGCTAAAGGGGCCCTCACTGAGGCAGGGAGGCTGTCCCGCAGGCTTTTTAGAGGCTATGTGACCATCTGAGGTGCAGCCAAAAAGGGACAAACAATGCCTGTGAGTGGGCATCCTGCATGCCCAGGAGACTGGCGCTCCTCAGGTCAGGTGCATAAATGAAGCACAAGTAACATGAGTTCCAGACGATGTAATTAGCAGAGCGATGTGAATTATTGTGTAAACAAAGGCCAAGAGAGCAGTTTAACAATGTCTGTAGTTTGTGTACTAAATAACTACTTGGAGTTGTGCTTGTTTCCAAGCTCCTTTTCAAATGTTTGCTGGGGATGAACCGTTAGAGACACCGATACTTTGTGTTTACTCAGGGGCCTGGGCTTCTCCAGGTAATTTCACACAGATTATATCCTGCAGGCTTCTCAGCAGCCCCTAGAGCATCTGGAGGTGGGCTGGGAGAGCTGGGCCTGAATCCCCAAGCTGGGCCCACTCCTCCGGAGCAACGTGCTCTTGGACAAATTACCTCTCTTCTCTCTTCCCTAGTTTTCCTCTGCTGTAAAATGGATCCCAGTCTCTGTGAGGCTCCAGAGAGCCTATGTGTGCAGAGTACTGCGTATAGTGCTAGGCATACAGCAGGTTCTGTCACGAGGTGACCATGTTGTGCCCGCTGACAGAGTGTGTCTGCAGGGCAGGTCCCATGTTAGAGAAACAAGCACATTGTCTCCACCTCTCTGTGAGATAGATATTCCTGCCTCCACTAAAAATCAGCTGGGACTGAGTGAGGTCAAGCAGCTTTGCTCAAGTGGGGTTGCGCTGTGGCAAAGCGGGGACTCAGAACCCCTGAGGCAGTCTCTGGGTGCTGGGCTGACGCAAGCCCTCCATGGTGCTCAGAGGGGTCTACACAGGTGAAAGACACAGGCTCTCTCTTTTCTAATGGGCAGACAGGGGAAACTAGCATACCAGAGCTTGGGAGGACCAGGGAGGGTTTCATGCAGGGGGTGCCAGTGCTTTCCAGCTCTAGCCCAGCTCTAATCTCCTATGGAGAGGGGGTGGCAGGACCCCCTGCTGAGGCTTCCACTGGCCTCACTGGCTGGAATTCACTAAGGCTTCCTTCTAGTTACTTCCATCTCAGACCCTCTCCCTCACGTTGTTTGCCAGAGCTGGGGAGGAGGTCCTGTCGTGGACACCCCACACCTGATTCAGGGAGGGAAGTCATGCTCATTTCCTTTCTCCTTGGCTCCTTAGTCCCCTTGCCAAATGCTGAGCTTCCCTGAGCATCCCTCCTTCCTTGCCAAGGCCAAGAGTGAACTGGCAGCTAGGAATGGGATCTCCAAGCCAGAGGCTAACGGTGGCCTTAAAATTATGTGCAGGAATGAATTCTGAGCCAAAGTGGCTTTTTCTTTCTCTCTTGAAATTTTTTTATATTAAATGCCTTGTCAATGATTTTTAAATTGACTTTTACTCACTGCAACCAATGAAGCTATTCAAAGGAAAAAAGTTCGTAAACACCTTCAACTGGCCCATAGCCCCTCCGGTGATCAGTGCTAACTTGTGAGTCAGCTTTCACAACTTTCTCTATATTCATCGTTATGGACTAAATCATGTCCCTTGCTACCAAATTCGAATGTTAAAGCCCCGCGCCCCACCCCCACTACCTATATTTGGAGATGGTCTGTAAGGAGGTAGTAAAGGTTAAGTGACTAATATGGGTGGGGTCTTACAGAGATGAGCCTTGAGAGGACACAGTGAGAAGACAGAGGTCTGCAAGCCAGCCAGAGAGGTCTCACCGCGAACAATGCTGAGTGCATCTTTACCTTGGTCTTCAGGCCTCCAGAATCGTGAGAAAATACATTTCTGTTATTTAAGCCACCTGGTCTGTGTATTTTATTATGACAGCCCTAGCAGATGAATATACTTGTATAACCCCTACACAGAGGTTATACGTGCACAGGGAAGAGTGGGTGCTTCATTTGTTGTTTACTTGAACAAAAATAGGATCGTGCTATGCTCACATTGCTCTGAAGCTAGCTTTTCTCATTAACAGTACTTACTGGCCACCTGGCTTCTTGCTCACACCCCACATCCAATTCCATTAGGATATCCTGCAGACCCCTCTTCAAAACTGATTGGGGATGTGACCACCTGCTGCTTCTGCCATAGGGTCAAGCTCCACCCTCTCTGTCAGGACAGCAGCCTCTTCACTCTTCTCGGCTCCCCCCGCCCCCTTGAGTCTGTTGTCACAGCAGCCAGAGGGTGATGGTGCTTCTCAGCTCAGAACCCTCAGTGGCTTCCCATCTTCCTCGACGTACTTGATGTTCCTAGAGCTCACCAACCACACTCCAAAGTCATGGCTCTTGTTCCTGTCTAGACAGTCCTTCCTCCTGAATGCCATGAAGTTCCTTCCCTTACTTCCTTCCAGACTCTATCTCCCAACCCACCTTCATTATTCTTCACAGCACCTCCTTACCACCATTACTTACATAGTTATTTGCTTGTCTGTGGACTGTCTTTCTCCATTAAGAGGTGAATTCCATGAATAGCAAACCATATCTTGTTCCCTGCTGTATCCCTAGAATTTAGAAGAGTGCCAGGTTCAGGCTGATGCTCAGTAAATGTCTAATGAATGAAAAAGTGCATAAATCTCCAAATCAGATACAAGTCCCAGTCAGATATGTCAAGATACAACTACCTTTTCAACAGTTGTGTAACATCTGCTAATGTGGATGGACCCCAGTTTGCTCAACCATCTCCCTATTGATGATGTTTAAATTGTTTCCACTTTTTCCTACTTTAAACAATGTTTGTGCTAAACATTTTTGCACAGCTACTCTAATATATTGGTCCTTTAATTTTTATAGGATATTTTCCCTAAAGCTGGGTTGATGTATCAAGAGATTGGCATACTTAAAATTTTAATAGCCATTACCAAATTTCCTTAGTCACTGTTCACAGGCAAATCCCAAAACAAGGCCTCAACCATTTTCCCAAACCGGGTCCAGGGTAATATTGCCCTTAGATCAGTCAAGAGTGCCTCCATCCTGAGCCTCCACACTTTAGAGGGCCCCACATGTCACAAATGGAAGAAATTAAATGTCACATGGGAACTTTTCTCCCATGAGATTCTGCATTCCGTTCTGGGCTGGCACAGTGTGATCTATAACCCTGAATATGAATGCTCATGACCTAATACCCCAAGTCTCCACATTTCCTCCTATAATTCTCAAAACAAAAGGCTGCTGAGTCCAAATCCTGTGAAGGTTGTGCCCCTGCTGACCCTGGAGATAGTCACTGCTTTGGAGCGAGAAAGAATTTAATTGGCTGATATGTGTCAATAGAAAAGACAAATTAATTTGCTCCTCAGCTCAAAACCCTCTAGTGCCTTCCACTCCTCCCCTCGGAGAGCATGAATTCAGTGGGTCCTGGTGTAACTAAATATTATTTCTCAGTGGTGCCAAGCATCCATTTTTTCCCCTTTTTTGTTCTCATTTGTGGTTCCAGACGCATTCTGGAATTAGCTTGTATCCACAATAGTTGCACACGATATCAATGTCAGTTATCGATTGCTGTGCAACAAACCACACTGAAACTTAGTTGGTGGCTTAAAACAACAGTTTGCTTACAATTCTGGGCTAGGCCAGCTGGGCAGTTTTTATGCTGATTTTCGTAAGGGTCGCAGCAGCACTACTGGGCCTGGATGGTTCAAGATGGCTTTGTTCAAATGTTTGGCAGTGTGGTGGCTGTTTGCTGGGGTGCCTCAGTTCTCCAAATAGCCTTATACCTTCTAGACCTCTTTACATAGTGGCATAAATGTCCCAAGAGGAAAGCAAAAGCTACAAGCTGCACAGTGTTACTTCTGCCTCATTCTATGGACCAAATGAAGTAAGGGACACCCAGATCCAAGGAGTGGGGTCCAAAGAAGAGATTCTATCTCTTGATGGGAGGCATGGTGAAAATCGTATTGCAAAGGAGCTGGGCACAGGGAGGTGTGATATGTCAGGGACCATTATATAACAATATACCTCTGTGTCTGGGGAACTTTTTGCCATACTAAAGAATTCATATTTTTCTTGCATTTGTGTACGTGTAGTTGTGGTTGTAAAATATTTGACGTGTGGTACAGATTCTTTGCTTTGCTTTAGTAAGCGGACATTAAAATCCTAGAATTAATGAAGTTTTATTTTTGTAACAATATTTAACAAGATTTAATTTAAAAAGTCCAAAATTTTAATATAAAATGCAGCTTTATTTAAATACATTTTATTTAAAATTTTCATATGAATTAAAGTTTTTGTATTTTGCTTTGTAATGTTAATAATTTTGAATGTTTTGAAAGAAAAACAGCTGTATTTTGTAAACTCAGCTCTTTGGGAATGAGTACAAATCAAGTTGGGATCAATTTAGAAAAAATGACATTAAAGATCAGAAAAGGAAAAAGGCAAAAAAAGAAAAGTATTCAAAAAGATGATCAAAAAGATCATGTTTCTGGTAAAAACCAGAAACACTGCAAGTGAGCAATCTTCCATTGAGCAAGTTTCTGATAAAATTTGTGAGCAGAGAACTTCACAGTTTGTTGATTTAACGAACTTTTAATTACTGGTAAAAACTGTGAATGGGGTGCCTGGGTGACGCAATTGGTTAAGCATCTATCTGACTTTGGCTCAGGTCAAACGTCACAGTTTGTGAGTTTGAGCCCTGCATTGGGCTCTCTGCTGTCAGCGCAGAGCCTGCCTCAGATCCTTTGTCTCCCTCTCTCTCTGCCCATCCCCCACTTGTGCTGTCTCTCAAAAATAAATAAACATTTGGGGCGCCTGGGTGGCTCAGTCAGTTAAGCATCCGACTTTGGCTTAGGTCATGATCGACTGGTTGGTGAGTTCCAGCCCCCTGTCGGGCTCTGTGCTGACAGCTTGGAACCTGGAACCTGTTTAGGATTCTGTGTCTCCCTCGCTCTCTGCCCCTCCCCCACTCACACTCTGTTTTTCTCTCTCTCAAAAATAAATAAACATTAAAAATATATATACATATAAAAAATAAACATTGAAAAAAACTGAAAATGAACACGAAAATTATTCTCAAATTCATGACTTGAGCAGGTTAAATCCTTGGAACTTCATATTTTTTTGCTAAATGAAGATTCAAGTACAGATCCACAGAATAAGAATGTGTGTGCCTCCTTTTGCACTTTCCAGGGTCAGGGTGGTGAAAATATGCCCATCAACTTCTCTCCCAGAGTCTGTTTTCAGATTAAGCAGAACAGGGAGGAGACATTCCAAGAAGCTGGTTCCTTGTCAGATTCTTCAGGAGGGAGGGCCTCCCAGCTCACTCTGGGCCCCTGACGGCACTGGAGAAAGAGCTACAAAGAGCACTCAGTCATGACAGCCTCTCTGGGTCCTGCCAGAGCAACCTGAAGGGGTTGGGCCCTGGTGCTCTGTTTCTGGCGTTCCCACCACTGTACCCTTGGACTCAACTGGGCCTCTGCTCACCTGTCAGTCTGAATAGGTGCAGGACCACTTCTGGAAACAAAGGCAGCTGTTTTTCTGTTTGCTTTTCCCTCCCAAAGCAGTGCAGAGCCAGCCTGGTCCATGAAACACCTAGCGGGGTCACTGTCAAGAGACGGCCTTGTCAGATCTACATCTGGGGGCTGCCCTGGGTCACTCAGCGTAGTGTTAGAGCATCAGTGCAAGGGGAAGGAGTAAACAGGGTCCTGCCTGGAGAGCAGAGCTGTCAGGGGAGGGCATTCCACGGATAAGGTGATGGAGGCCCAGAGAGGGGGAAGGGATTTCTCCAGGTCACATAGCTCCTCGGTAACAGAACCAGAACTCTCAGTTTCCACTTCAGACTTCTTTCCATTGTGTGAATTAGGAATACCGAGCTGTCTTGCCATCTTGGTAGGAGCTTCTTATTTTGTTTTATTCCCCCTCCCTTTTGTAAGATAGCCCTATCGTGGTAAGTTAGTGGAATGTGCACAGGCTCAGGGATTGGGTGAGTTTATCAGTGAGAATACAAAAATGTTTAATGAAGATAATTACCTTCTCCCTTTCCCAGGACCCTCTGCTTCCTGAGGCGGCCCCACTTCCAGCCATCAAATCCTATAGGAAACTTTTGTTTAGTCTGGGGTGTGGGTTACATTTTCAACTGCAAAGACTCAGAACACAAGTTAGGGGGTCATAAAAAGACCTCAGCATCGTATTTCTTAGGACATGTGAAAAGTAAATATCCAGACTCCATTGTGTGTAACAGCAAAAGTTTGGAAATAATTGTCCACCGAAAGAGGGCCGATGAAATGACTTACCATACATCCATGTGGCAGCACGACGTGGAGCTATAAAAAAGAAATGACATGAGAGCTTTCCTTTTTCGTTTAAAGTTTCAGATAGTTAATAATCTACAAGTATAGTGAAAAGCCTCCCTCCCACTCTCTGCCAGCCACCTGCAGGCAACCAGTGCGATCTGTTTCTTCTGTAACCTTTTAAAGATACGTCCTGCACACAGGACCATTTGCATGGATAGGCTTTTAAAAAAGAGAAACATGTGGGGCACCTGGGCTGCCTAGTCGGTTAAGCGTCTGACTCTCGATCTCAGGTCAGATCTTGATCTCAGGGTTGTGAATTCAAGCCCTCTGTTGGGCTCCACGCTGGGTGTCGAAGCTCCTTAAAAAAATAAAATAAAAAAGAGAAGTATGTTAAATATCACTTCCCAGTATCTTACTTTCTCCACTTCTACATATTTATTTATTCAGTAAGCATTAAGTGAGCACCTACTATATGTCAACCATTCTTTTAGGCATTTGGAATTTGGTAGTGAACAAAATAGATCTATTCTTTGCCTTCATAGAGTTTACATTTTTGTGGGAATGAATAAGCAAGTATATATATATAGTGATGTGGTAAGTGGTATGGAAAAAAAAACACAGGATAAAGGAATAAGGAGTATATGTATGTGTTGGTATATGGTGGTGGAGATTGTTGCTATTTTACATAGAGTGGTTAGGGAAAGCCTTGCTGGTTGAATGGTACTTGAGGTGAGCCTTGAAGAGAGTGAGGGAGTGAGCCCTGTATATCATCTGGAATTGAACATTCAAAGTGGAAGTAATATCCTGCCCTAAGTCCCTGAGACCAGACAGTACTCTTTATGAGGAGCAACAAAGCAAGCATTGTAGCTGGAACTGAGTAGATAGATCTCAGAGATATTCTGTATCATGAGAACTTCCTAATTTTTTTTTAACATCTGCATTTTATTCCATTGTGTGTATGTACCAGTTTTAATTAAGCTTACTGATAGAAATTTAGGAACCTAGTGGTCTCTTGTGATTGCAAAGAATCATTTTATTAAGTGGCCTTTTGCACATGTGCGAGTTATCTGTAGGATTTATTCCTAGAAGTAGAATTGCTAGGTCAAGGGGGTGTGTATTTGTATTTTTTTATAGATTTTGCCAGACTAAAACCATCAAAGAAGTTGTACTATTTTTGCCCCCCTGCCTATAATATGTTGATTTTTTAAAATCATTCAGCAAATATTTATTGAGTACCTACCAGGGACCAGGTAAGTGCTGAAGAATGGGAATTGGAACAGAAACCACAATTTGTCAAGCATATCTTGACTAACAAAACAGGTAAACTGTGCCAGACTAAGCTGTGATGTACTTCACATACTATCAAAACTCAAATACGTGCACCACTTTGTTCAGATTCATAATTCCAAGGTAAGACCACTGACACATTAATTATGTAGCTTACAAAATCAAACCAAAGAGATTAGAGCAAAGAGCACCCTATGTCTAAATAACATCCAGGACAAAATATACCCAACAATTAAGGCGATCATTTTATTCAGGCTAGTGCAATAGGAAAAGCATTCATTAATGAGGAAAGCCTCAAGGAGGAGGAAGAAAACTTGTAGTTTTCTAAAGCAAGATGGTCATTGCAGAAGAGTAGAGGCAGGTCTTTTCTTGCATATACGAGCCTGAGGTGATCTTTTGGGGTTAGTCTTTTCTCTGTTATTGTTCCAGTTTTAGCATTTGTGCTGCTTAAACGAGCACCTGTTAGCCTTTTCTCTGAACACAAAAAGGTGGGGGATTTCTGAACTATTAAAAAATGCTATCTCAGGTCGCCTGGGTGGCTCAGTCGGTTAAATGTCCGACTCTTGGTTGCAGCTCAGGTCACGATCTCACGGTTTGTGGGTTTGAGCCCCACACTGAGCTCTGTGCTGACAGATTCTCTCTGTGTGATTCTCTCTCCCCCTGTCTCTCTCTAACCCTCTTCTGCTGTCTTACTCTCACTCTCAAAATAAGTAAACTTCAAAAAAATAAGATAAAAAATAAGATAAAATATATTTAAAATGCTATCTCACATAGTTTTATTTCTTTAAATAATAGCTCGAGATATAATTTACCTACCATACAATTAACTCACTTCAAGTGTACAATTCACTGGTTTTTGGTATTTCACAGAGTTGTGCAACCATCATCATGATCAACTGTAGAACATTTTCATCACCTCTAAAAAACCTTCATGCCCGTTACAATCACTCCCCAGTTTTCACTGCGTGGTCCTAGGCAACAACTGCTTTACTTTCGGCCTTTCTGCTTCTTTCATTTGGCTTCATAATTTCCAGGCTCATCCATGTCAAGTATAAGTACTTCATTCCTTTTTATCGCCTAGTAATATTTCATTATATAACACATTTTATTTATCCATGTATCTATTGGCGGACATTTGGATTGTTCCCACTTTGGGACTATTGTAAATAATGCTGCTGTGAACATTTAGGTACAGGTTTTTGTGTGAACATATGTTTTCCATTCTCTTGGCTATATACCCAGGAGTGGAATCGCTGAGTCTGTTGGTAACACTAGGTTTAACCTTTGAGGGGCTGCCACACTGTTTTCCACAGTGATCGTAACAGCTTACATTTCAACCAGCAGTCTAGGAAGGTTCCAATTTTTTAACATCCTGCTGTATGTTTAAGAACCTTCTACATATTCTTTACTGTGAATTGTTTATTTCCTTTATTTTTCTTTGGTGATATTTTTTCTTTTTCTTGTTTTCTTTCTTCCATTCTTTTTTAGCCTTTTCAAAGAATCAGCTAATTGATTTACTTATTAGTGCTACAATTTGTATATATTCAAATTCATTTATTTCTCCTTCATTAAAGTATTTTTGTTTTTATTTTTATTTTTATTTTAGACAGAGAGTGCAAGTGGGGAAGAAGGGCAGAGCAAGAGAGGGAGAGAGAGAGAGAGAGAGAGAGAGAGAGAGAGAGAGAGAGAGAGAGAGAATGTTAAGTAGGCTCCATGCTTAGTGTGGAGCCCAACACAAGGTTCGATCTCATGACCACAAGATCATGACCTGAACTGAAATCAAGAGATGCTCAACTGACTAAGCCACCTAGGTGCCCCTATTTCTTCTTTATTAATTTCTTCCTTTGCTTTTCTTAGGAATAATTCCCCATTCCCCAACTTTCTTGAGTTTTATGTTTAATTTACTTACTTTATTTTTGTTTTTACTAATAAATATTTTTGAATGTGTATTTTCTCTCTGAGAACTGGTTTAGCTATGGATTTTGATATATGCAGTTTTTATTAACATTATTGTCTAGATAT
Organism: Panthera tigris; assembly: GCF_018350195.1. Classification (NCBI taxonomy): domain Eukaryota; kingdom Metazoa; phylum Chordata; class Mammalia; order Carnivora; family Felidae; genus Panthera; species Panthera tigris. Next base: position 79,690,947 of record NC_056662.1, read on the forward strand.
TCTACAGTTTCTTCTTTTTTTCCTCTTTTCCTTCTCCCCCCCCCCCCCTTTTTTTTCCTTCTTTTCCCTTTTTGAACCCAGGGGGAGTTGTAAGTATTCAAACAGTAAGGTCTTTTTATTTTCTGGTTCTATTATTAATTTCTGATTTTATTACATTATGATTAAAGAATGATATCTATTATTCTTTTTGGAATTTATTGAAATTTTCAATAAATTCTTTTAAAAAGATTTTTTAAGTTTATTTATTTTGAGAGAGACAGAGAGAGGGAGGGAGGGGCAGAGAGAGAGAGGGAGAGGGAAAATCCCAAGCAGGCTCGAACTCATGAAACATGAGATCATGACCTGAGCCGAAACCAAGAGTTGGACGCTAACTGACTGAGTCACCCAGGCGTCCCTGGAGACACCTCTTTTGACTTGGGAAACCCTTAACTGATGAAGTTTGGGGATGATGGGGGGTTCGTAGGGTCTGGAGCCAACAGCCAAGAAAGAATTCTTGAAGATGTCTTTGGTGCAAAAATGGTGATTTTATTAAAGCATGGGGACAGGACCTGTGGTCAGGAAGAGCTGCACTGGTGTCATGACAGGTAACTCATTATACACCCTCAGGTTGACAGGGGTCAGGGATAGAGTAAGTCCCTAAGGAATTTTGGAAGCAAGGTTTCCAGGACCTTGAGGGACGAGCTGTTGCTAGGGAAGTGCCATTTATTACTGTTTAGTAAAACCTCACTCATGAGACCCTTCAGATGTATATCAGGGGGCCATAAGCTTGGAGTATGATTGCCAGCATATATCTTGGGGCAGTTGAGATAAAGGAAGTTGATTTACAGGATCCTGGAGGTTGGGATAATGTTAAACCAAGGTTCTCTTTTGCCCCTAGCAAAGTGTCATCCTTGAGGCAGCTGAGCTGCTGGAGGGAAGTCAATCTGCCAGTGTCAAGGACTTGTCAATGGATTACAGGCAGTAAAGGAATTTAATTTTTCATTTGCTTGAGTTTCCCACATTACCATGGCAAACACTTAAACCCCTTTCCTTTGTTCTTGTGTGGCCAGGAGTATCCGAGGAATATCACACATACTCCACCTGGCAGGAGGGATGAAGGGTGTGTGTGCCATCCTGTATTTTGCCCCCAGCTTGCCTCATGCTCCCTCGTCATTAACCACATAACACAACAATGTTACTTACCGTGTGTGTCCCTTGCTTTCGCATAACTTGCCTCTCCTACCCCAAAACTCTGGACCTCTTTTCCCTTTGCAACCGGACCAACATGAGTTCACTCCTTGATAAGTCAGATATACCAGGTGGAGTTGTCACACACTCCAAACTGCAAATTTTATTTGCAGCAAATCAGGAGATCAAGGAAAATAGCTTCCAAAGCTGTGATTGCCCGGGAGGGTGAATGGGTACCTTTTGTGTAGGGTTAGGATGAATATTGAGATAAGGAAGTTCTGTTTTCATATGTAGAGGAGGGCACAAAGTCATGTATGTGCCTTCAGGAAACACGCCTCTACACACACTTTCTGTGTCATGTCGGTGAGGCTTATGCTCCTCCTTGAGCAGAGATTTTAGTATTATAATGGGGTAAAGGCAATTGTCGGTCATTTCACAGTCTGTCTGTACAGGCACAAGTCAGGGTTTTAGCTCAAACGGTCTGGGTGAATTGTGTGGTGTGGGGGTTGGATGTGGGGAGGTGAGAATTTGGGGTTTGACTTGCCTGAGTTAAGAGATAAGCCAGAAGGAAGAGCTTAAGGAAAAATGTAAGACAAAGTGTAGTAAGTATAAGCAGGTGGGCAGTAATGGGCACATCGTGGGATGTAGCTGGTGACACCCTACTTGGCTGAAGATGGTGTATAAGCCTCCATCATCTGGCCACCTCCTTGGCTCTCATGTCTTTGTGAAACTCTCATGCATTGCAACTTGGAGGGAAAAAGGGAAGAGATGTTTTTCTCCCCTTCAATTACATTACTTTTGGAATTTATTGAAGTTTTTTGTGACCTAATTTTGGCAGGGTCAATTAATTTTGAAAATGTTCTAGAGATACATGAAAATAAAATAAATTTTTTAGTTTTCACATTATAAGTTTGATATACATCAAGCAGCTCTACTTTTAAAATTATGTTATTTAGTTCTTGCGACCATAGCCTAAAAGAGAGGTAAATTAATCTCACTTACTGATGGGTTCCTATTTCTCCTTATATTTCCTCTAGCTTTTGCTTTATTAATGTATGCTATTTTTACCTCAATATTTGTAAGTTGTATCTTTTTTGTGACTCATAATCTTACTATTAAATAACTCTTAACCTCATTTAATGATTTTTGTCCAGAATTCACCCTAGTCTAGTATGAAGATCATGATGTGTGCTAAACTTTACACTTGCTTGATAAAAACACCTTTCTAATCCTTTTCAATCTTAATTATTTTGTTTTATCATTAGGTTTTACTTTGTGATCTAATAGGAGAGTCACTCTTAATGGCTGAATTTGGCCTTTTTATGCTTATTGATATGACCGTTATGTTTGGGTCTGTTGTCTTTGTTTTATTCTTTTTTTTTTTTTTTTTTTTTTGAAGAAATTTTTTTTTTTAACGTTTATTTTTGAGACAGAGAGAGACAGGGCATGAATGGGGGAGGGTCAGAGAGAGGGAGACACAGAATCTGAAACAGGCTCCAGGCTCTGAGCTGTCAGCACAGAGCCCAACGCGGGGCTTGAACTCACGGAGCGCGAGATCATGACCTGAGCTGAAGTCGGCCGCTTAACCAACTGAGCCACCCAGGCGCCCCTTTGTTTTATTCTTGTGTTTGTGTTTTTAGTGAGAATTTGGAAGGGTTGTATTTCTGTTCTAGTAGTTACCTTTATAGCCTTGTTAAAAAATAATTTTCAGGGGCGCCTGTGTGGCTCAGTCGGTTAAGTGTCCAACTTCGGCTCAGGTCATGATCTCATAGTCTGTGAGTTTGAGCCCCGCGTCGGGCTCTGTGCTGACCGCTCAGAGCCTGGAGCCTGTTTCAGATTCTGTGTCTTCCTCTCTCTCTGACCCTCCCCCATTCATGCTCTGTCTCTCTCTGTCTCAAAAATAAATAAACGTTAACAAAATTAAAAAAAATAATTTTCAGAAAAAAAGAAAAGCATGATTGTTGCTTAGATACAAGAATGAACATGTGTAAAAGATTTTATTTTACTCCTTTATTACCTAAAGAAACAGACAGGTGTTGTAACCGGTTCAGAGGAACAGTCAAAGGAGCACAAATTTAAATGAAATTAAGGGGTTGAATTACAAATGGAGGCAAAACTGGTTTTGCCTGGCTGGCTCATTAGGGCATGTGACTCTTTATCTCTGGGTCCAGAGTTCAAGCCCCATGTTGGCTGAAGAGCCTACTTAAAAATAAATAAATAAATAAATAAATAAATACACAGTGATTTAGAAAAATAATCCTAGTGCAACCCACACATGTATCATAATTTCAACAATCAATACATAAAGCCTTCTGAGGATCTAAATAAACCTCAAGTTTCTAAATAAAAAAACAAACACAACAAACAAAAAAAACCCTGGTTTTTCCAGAGGGGGAAGGAAGTTAAAGGAAACTGCCAACCAATACAGATTTGCATGAAAATCATTTACCTGCAGTTAACAAAGAAGTGCAAAATAGCTCAAAGACACTGAACAGGGCCACAACGAAACAGCCAGAAGTGTGTATAGATGACGCACAGCTTTTCACTGAAGTACCTCTCTTTCTATAGTCTTAAAATTATGTGATACCCTTTTAATCATCTATTTCCTTAAACATATGCACCAATTTTTTGTAGGTTGAGCAGGTCATCCTATGTTCGGCACTGAAAGTCCCATGTCCTGGGAAACCTTCAGTCCCTGGAAAACAAGGACAGATGGTCACCCTAATTTTCTATTATAAGCAATGATGGAATTACTTTATTTCCTCTTCCTTCCACTTCCTTTCTGAGGAAGCTCTTTCTATACCAGTGGTATGCAACCTTGACTGCACCTGAAGAAGCTTTTTAAAATCCTGATGCCTAGGCCTCACCCCCATGGATTCTAATTCAATTGGTCTGGGATGTGGCTTGAACATCTGGGAGCTTTAAAGGCTCTTTAGATAATTCTAATGTTTAGCCAAGATTGAGAACCACTGGTATTTAAAGATATTGAACTTTCTTCAAGATGTACGGAGTGCAGAACAGTGTGTGTGATATGCCCCCACTATGTAGAAGATGGGAAAGAAGAAGAAAATATTTATATAGATGCATAAACTATCTTTGGAAGGACCTAGAAGGAACTGTTAACATTGGTTCCCGCCAGGAATGTCAGCTGGAGATTGGGAAGGAGACTTTTTGCTGCCTACATTTTGACCTTGTGAATCTGTTATCTATTTTTAAATGTTAAAGTTCTACTTCCTTAATCTGGAAAGAGCATTTACTGCCCTGAAAGAGTAGATATATAATTAAATAGACAGTATGATCTTTTATTTTTTTTTTAAACTCCCAACATATACAAATTTAACAGCAACACAACAAAAAGCTATGCATAGAAAACATTTTCTGAGGAAGGAAATTTAAAATATATTACTACAAAATTACATTAATATGTTACATTACAAAATTAAAATATATACATATATACAAATATACATACACCTACATATATATATATATATATATATATATATATATATATATATATGAATACACATACAAACACATAAAACAAAGGGAGTTTCCATGGTAGAATTATGGCTTTTATTTCTTGTATCTTTTTAAAAGCTATAAACCATACTCATTATTTTTACGATAAAAATAAAAAATAAAACTTAATAATCATGTTTTTATCCAAAGGCAGAGCTTTGGCTCCACTGGAAGGAGTCAGCTTTGTCTTGCTGATGTGGGGGCTTTTGTTCTTCTTCCTTCCTTCCTGTGCCATGTGGGATCCTCTCTTGCTCAAGAGGAAGCCCTGCTGCTGAGGCTTCAAAATCAGCCCATGTGCCTCATGGCAACACCCAGAGAAGGGCCACCACTGGACCTGGGCAGCTGCCAGTGAATGCCCAGACAAACTTTACTGATCGCTTCCCACACTATGAACACCGTGCTGGACTGTGTTGGGGGCAAAAGGTCAGCAGACAGGACTTTGCCAACAAGGCCCTGCCTGTCTGAGGTGGAGGCCAGGACATATGCACATAAACAGGCTTGTCCTAACATTTATGGGGCCAGGATGAGAGTATCAGTGGAGGCGCACACTACACATATCTAAGTATTTAAAAGTAACACAAGCTAACACACTGTTGACTGAAATATTATCTATATTCTATTCCTTTGATAAATATAACTTCAAATGACCTGAGAAGGCCAGATTTGAATACAGAATTCCCTCTTATTCCTTGGAGTTCTGTGTATGGACATAGCTGTAGTGGGCATCTTCTCACATGCCCTCATGCCAATCTCTTGATTGGGTAATCCCCTCCTCTTGAGTATGGGCAAGACCCATCACATGCTTCTAACCAATTGAATGTGGCAAACAGGATAGGATGTCACGTCCATGGTTAGGTTAAATAAAATAGTGACTTCTGTCTTACTAGTAGACTCTCCCTTCCTGGCTTTGATGAAGAAAGTTGCCAGGTAGGAGAGGACTACATGACAAGTGCAATGTGGGTGGCTGCCAGTTAACAGTCAGTAAGGAACCAAGGTTTGCAGTCCAGTGACCCTTGAGGAACTAAAATTCTGCCAACAGTTGTCTGAGCTTAGAAGCAGATCCTTCCCCAGTCAAGCCTTCAGATGACCCTCCAGCCCTGGACAACACCTTGTGATAGATCCTGAAACAGAGGACCCATCTAAGCCCTGCCCAGATTCCTAATGCACAGAAATTGTAAGATAATAGATATGTGCCATTTTAATCACTAAGTCTGTGGTAATTTTTTACACAACAATAGAAAACTAAGATAATGGCTCTGTTGGAAGAGTTGGCCTTTGGCTGTGGCTCCCAGCTAGTCACCTATTCATTTTCTCTTCCTACCCCCTCTCCTCTTGAATCTTGAGGGGCTTCAAGTTCATTTCTATAGATACCCCAGTTTTCATGTCAGTTCTATCATTCCCACTCCCTACTCCTGGATACCCTTCAAACCTAGAGGTATGCACTTCCTTAGCTGGTACTACCGATGGGAACAATGCTTCCGTTGGGAGTACAGGCCAGGGGACAATTCCAAGCAAGCCCTGGGAATGGCTCAAGGTCATTTGTACAGCACATTCCAGGGTCCTAGGTACTCAGAACATCCTAGGAGTGGGACTTCATGTCCTTGCCCTGCCCCACCCCTGACTCTCCACCCCCCTGGAAAGAACATGGCTAGAGAAAAGACAGAGCAAGGCTCACCAAAGCACAGGCCACTCTAAGGCCAACAACTGCACTCTTGAGAAGCACTGGCTGAGGCCCAGGTAGATTGGATCTGACTCAGAAAGCTGCCTGAAGAGCATAAATAAGCAGACTGCCGCACATCTGAGGGAAATCTTCAAAGGGAGCTGTTGGTTTAGCTGGACCATAAAAATGGGAGGGCTTAGGGAGCAGGAGGAATGGGAAGGCCTCCAGCAAATCAGCCAGAAATGAGCTGTTGGTTCCCAGTGATGTAGTTTCTTTAGAGCAGAGTGTTGAGGAGTTTGGGCTATGGAGTCAGAGTACGTCTGTTCAAATCCTGCCTCTACACCCTGGTATGTCACTTTAGTCAAATTACCTAAACTTCTCTGAGTATCAATTTCCTTACCTGTAAAATGGTCATAATAATAGTATCTATCCCATAAATTTGTGGAGAGGATCAATACATGTAAAATGTCTGGTAAATGCTTCCTGAATATTGGCTATCATTAAGGAAACTGAGGCTCAAAGCAGATGAAAGATTATCTTTTTGCTCCTCAGTGCCACTTGCCTTGCCTTACAGGCAAAAAGGAGAAGCAAGGAGGATTTTGTTCAGTTCCTAGAACACTCATTTGTTCAATAAGCTTTCATGGTATGGGAGCCAGGGTCAAGCCTCCCTAAGATGGACAACTTTGGAATGAATATTATTTTGAGTTAAAAGCAATCCAAACCCAGCAGATTCAGGAAAAGCTCTTTACCCGCCCCCCACCCTGCGCCCCCCCGCCCCAACTGCCTGCAACCAGGAAAAGAGTTTTAACAGATATTCCCCTTTACCTAAGAAACTTACCAGCATAATAGGGCAAACTTCGTTTTCCAAACATCTCCTGCCAAAGGTCTCTCCTCCCTTTGTATCCTCAGACCCCACTTTCTCCTTAGCTCATATAAACATCATGTTGCCTCACTGTCTTTCATATTTCCATGTCTGTGTGGATTCCTGTACATATGCTATTAGATTTGATTTTCTCTTGTTAATCTGTTTCATGTCAGTTTGACTCTTAGTTCAGCTAGAAGGACCTTGAAGGGTATAGTAGATTCTTCCTCCTCAATAATGACAACTTTCTGAGCATGGTGCTAACTCACACCTTTCTTCCTCAGATTTCATGACAACCAAAATGGGGCAATGGGAAAGTGCTGCTGGAGTGAGCAGATCAGGGTGCCATGGTGCGTGACTGTCCTTGACAATGCTGTGCCATTGGACAAGGCACCTGGTCTCTGTTGCCTCATCTGTGAAGTGAAGGGGTTACCAGCGTGCCTCAAAGTGTGGACCACAGACTTGTGGCCTTGGCATCACTTGGAGCATGTTAGAAGTGCAAAATCTCAGGCTCCACCTAGACCTACTGACTCAGAATCTCTGGGGCTGAAGCCTGAGAATTTGCATTTTTAACACACTTTCTAGGTCATTTTTGGCTCACTGAGGTTGGAGGACCACTGTGGTGGACTGTCAGAAGTTGTCACAGACCTGACTCTGCAGATCCCCTCAGGCACTGATGCAAGAAGTCCCATGGGCTGGGCTTCCTGGTACCATGCCTGCCCAATACTGGCCTCCACCAGAGGCTTCATTTTCATAGGCACCTATGGGCATCTAAGGAAACAGGTGTTGTGCTTTTGCTCATTAGAGTTTAGAAACTGCTTGCTGTGGTCGGAATGTTTGTGTCTCACCAAATTTGTATCTTGAAATTCCAGCCCCCAAAGGTGATGGTATTAGGAGGTGAGGCTTTTGGCAGGTGCTTAAGTCTTGAGGGTGGAGCCCCCATGAATGGGATTAGTGCGCTTTTAAAAGAGGCCCCTACCCTCTTTGCCATGAGAGGATACAATGAGAAGTCAGCAACTCCGCAGAAGGGGGCCCTCACTTGGCCGTGCTAGCACCCTAATCCTAGACGTCTAGCCTCTAGAACCATGAGGTAGAAATTTCTGTTGTTCTGAGATGTTTTTGAAAAGTATCAGCCAGAAAAAGAAAAATTTCAAAAAGAACAGGCCAAAATCCACTCAACAAAATTAAAAAGCAAAGAAAATGACTGTTTTCTACATAAATAAAAAGTTAAAATTGTACTCACTCCTAATTTCTGCTATTTAACCACTTTTCTTCATCTTGTTCTCTGACTCAGTACATTCCAGACTATTCAATGGGTTTGTAATAAACCATAAATAAATATAACTGTCATTTGTAAAATCATGTCAAGGTGCTAAAATTAAACTATATTGAGAAAAAAAAAAAGAAATTTCTGTTCTTAAGCCACCCAGTGTGTGTTTGCAATAGCAGCCTGAAAAGACTGGGGGCAGGGCTGGCTATATAATTTGTGGGGCCCAGTGCAAAATGAGAATGCAGGGCCCCTCGTTCAAAAAGCAGGAGAAAAGCTTTTCTCTTTCTTCTGTGGTCTCCCTCTTGACTTCTCCTGTGTTTTAAAATTTGCCATGTAATGTCATGGTCTCTTAGGCATGGGGACACTTGCAGGGTGAGCACAGGCCCTCACAAGGCTTCTGGGGCACTTTGCCTCAACTCCCACCGTCCCTGTGTTTGCACCCAGGTCCCTGCTGAGGGCGTTGCAGTTTACACGCAGACCTCTGAGCTCTGGTTGGAGGAAAAGTGATCGTAGCTGGGAGAAAGCAGAGCAGCCAGCAACAAGCAACATGGCATTTGGGGTGATTAATGAATGCATTTGGAAATTTCCTCCTGCTTTGGCCTCAGCCTGCACCTGAACTGTGGTTTATGCAGCAGTACATTTCTGTATAATCTCTTTTGACAGCCAGGCGGAGGGCAAACCCACAAGACTAACCCAATTACAGTAAAAGAGAGATCTGGCTGCTCCCTGTTGACAAGGTCAGCACAAGGGCATCCCAATTCAGGGATATAGTGCTTCTGGACCAGTGAGCTGCCGGCACAGAAAGTACTTTCCTGTCCAGTCTTTGCCGTATTTTTACTTCGTGACAAATGGTGGCTGTCACTCCTGGGCTATGTCAAGTAGGGTGATGTGAAGGGAGCCATGTGGAATGGGCTCCCTGTACCCCCGCAGCCAGGCCTGAGATGCATCAGCCCAGGAGAGGATGTACAGTGGTCAGATCCCTCATCAGGGACTTAGAAAACCCGAGGTCTCTTCCGATTCTGTATCTCATGGAGTGGCCTTGGGTAGACATTCAGCCTCCCTGGGCCTCAGTATTCTCGTCTGTAACATAAAGATATTAACTTAGATTTTTTTTCCCCCAGCCCTGCTACTCCCTTATTTGACATTCCATCTGGTCAAGGATTTAAAAGAGTTATTTCAGTCTGTGCAGTTGATTTTATAGGAAGAGCATGAAGAACATAGGGCAAAGTGAGATATAAACTGTAAGGTGGGTTGGTTACATCATGAAAGTCTAAAAAATCATTAAAGGATTTGATGCTTCTTTGTAGGCTATGGGGAACCATTGAAGGTATGTAAAGAGGAAAGGGATATGTTCAGGGCTGAACCTGAGAAAGATGAAGTAGGATGCCAAGTTTCAGAAGAAGTGAGGATAAAAGTAGCCAGTTAAGGGGCTCTGCGCATGTGTTTGCCCTTACCAGACAGTATCAAATTGCCTTCCTGAGGACTGAGTTTACACTCTGCTCAGCAGGCTAAGAGAGTTATTTCCTCATACACTCATTATTATTTGGCATTATCAGACTTCTGCATTTTTGCCAACTAAATGGGTGTGAATTCGCATTTCATAGTAATGTATCTTGCATTTTGCCGGTTAGTAATATGGTTGAACATCTTTTTGTGTATGTATTTGATTGTTTTAAAGTAATCTCTATACCCAATGTGGGGTTCAAACTCATGACCCCGAGATCAGGAGTCACATGCTCTACTGACTGAACCAGCCAGGTGCCCCACATTTATTGGGTATTTATGTTTCCTCTCCCGTAGTTTCCTGTTCAGTCTTTTGTCTATTTTTCTTTATGTTGTTTTAAAATCTCCCCTACCCCCTTAGATTCTGGATACTAATCTTTTGTCAGTTACATGCAGTACAAATGTATTTTCCCAGTTTGTAGTTTTGTTTATGGTGATTTTAGAAAAGCAATCAGATAATTGTTACAGTTGAACTTATCACCATTTGTACTTATAGTTTGTTCTTTGATATCTTTTAAAGAAATTCTTCTCTACTCTGAAATCATAAAGCTATTTTTTATTTCTCCTGTATTTTCTAAAAATTTTAATGTTTTCTTTTTCATTTTTAGGCCTTTGCACACTGAACTTAGGTTTGTATATAATATAAGATAAGGAAACATAGGTTTGTATATATGTAGGATAAGGAAAGATCAGATTGGATCTAATTTTATCTTTTTTCACATGGATACCTAGTTGTCCCGGCACCACATCCTGAACGGTTCATAGTTCAGCCAGCAAAAGGGAAGGCTAGCCAATTTGCCCTCTCTCAGGATGGCAAGGATCTGGAGCTGAGAGTGAGCACCTTCATTTTTGCACCCTGGGCAACTTGCTTGCCTCATTCTATCCCTGCCTTGCTGTCATTCTTCCCTTCCAGGGAAGCCAGCCCCTGGCAGAAAGGCTTGTCCTGATTCAGACACACGTAAGACATTGGGTCTCCTGTCTAGGAATGTAGGTTCCTGAGACAGGAGAGTCTTTGTTTAGAAATTTTAATTTCAGTACAGTTATCATACATACACATTAGTTTTAGGTGTGCAATATAGTGATTCAGCAATTCTGTACATTACTCAGTGCTCATCATGATAAATGTGCTCTTAATCCCCATCACCTATTTGACCCATCGCCCACCCATCTTCCCTCTGGTAACCATCAGTTTGTTCTCTACTGTTCAGAGTCTGGTTTTTGGTTTGTCTCTTTTTTCATTGTTTTGTTTTTTAAATTCCACATATGAGTGAGATCATATGGTATTTGTCTTTCTCTGGCTTATTTTGCTTAGCATTGTAGTCTCTAGATCCATCCATGTTGTTGCAAATGGCAAGATTTCATTTTTTTTTTTTTTTTATGGCTGAGTAATACAACATTGTGTGTGTGTGTGTGTGTGTGTGTGTGTGTATCTTCTTTATCCATTTATCTATTGATAGACACTTGGGCCGCTTCATAAGTTGGCTATTGTAAATAATACTGTAGTAAACATATGGGTGCATAATCTTTTCAAATTAGCATTTTCTTATTCTTTAGGTAAATACCAGCAGTGGAATTACTGGATCATATGGTAGTTCTATTTTTAATTAAAAAAAATTTTTTTAACATTTCTTTACTTTTGAGAGATAGACAGAGCATGAGTGGAGGAGGGGTTAGAGAGAGAAAGGGAGACATAGAATCCGAAACAGGCTCCAGGCTCTGAGCTGTCAGCACAGAGCCGGCTGTAAGGCTTGAACCCATGAACTGTGAGCTCATGACTTGAGCTGAGGTTGGATGCTTAACCGACTAACCCAGGCACCCCTGTTTTTAATTTTTTGAAGAACCTCCATACTGTTTTCCACAGCAGCTGAACCGATTTGCATTCCCACCAACTGTGCACAAGCGTTCTTCTTTCTCCACATCCTCACCAACACTTGTTTGTTGTGTGTATATTTTTTAAAGTTTATTTATTTTTGAGAGAGAGTGAGTGCGTGCATACACACGTGCTGGAGTGAGGGAGGGGCAGAGAGAGAGGGGGAGAGAGAATCCCAAATAGGCTCTGTGCTGTGAGGATGGAGCCCTGACTGGATCTCAGGAACCGTGAGATCATGACCTGAGCCAAAATCAAGAGTCAGACGCTTAATTGATAGAACCACCCAGGTGCCCCTGTTGTGTTTTTAATTTTAGCCATCTGACAGGTGTGAGATATCTCATTGGGGTTTTGATTTGCATTTCCTTGATGATGAGTGATATTGAGCATCTTTTCATGTGTCTGTTGGCCACCTGTATGTCTTCTTTGGAGAAATGCCTCTTCATGTCTTTTGCCCATTTTTTATTTGGGTTTTTGCTATTAAGTTGAATAAGTTATATATTTGTTTTGGATACTAATTCTTTATTAGATACGTCATTTGCGAATACCTTCTCCCACTTAGTAGGTTGTCTTTTACTTTTCCTTTGCTGTGCAGAAGCTTTTTATTTTGATGTAGTCACAATAGTTTATTTTGCTTTTGTTTTCCTTGCTTCAGGAGACATATCTAGAAAAATGTTGCTGTAGCTGATGTCAGGGAAATTGTTGCCTGTGCTCATGTCTCATATTTAGGTCTTTCATACATTTTGAATTTACTTTTGTGTACTCTGTAAGAAAGTGGTCCAGTTTCACTCTTTTGCTGGTAGCTTTCCAGGTTTCCCAACACCATTTGTTGAAGAGACCATCTTTTAGTTATTGCATATTCTTGCCTCCTTTGTTATAGATTAATTGACCCTATAAATTTGGGTTTATTTCTGGGTTCTCTATTCTATTTCATTGATATAAATCATGTAGGTGTCTATTTTTGTACCAGTCCCATACTGTTTTGATGACTATAGTTGTAGTATATCTTGAAATCTGTGATACCTCCAGTTTTGTTCTTTTTCGAGATTTCTTTGGCCATTCAGGATCTTTTGTGGTTCCATACAAATTTTAGGATTTTTTGTTCTAGTTCTGTGAAAAATGCTCTTGGTATTTTGATAGGGATTACATTGAATCTGTAGATTGCTTTGGGTAGTATAGACATTTTAACAATATTTGTTCTTCCAATCCATGAACATGGAACACATTTCCATTTATTTATGTCATCTTCAATTTCTTTCATCAATGTTTTATAGTTTTCAGAGCATAGGTCTTTCATCTCCTTTGTTAAGTTTATTGCCAGGTATTTAACTATTTTTGGTGCAATTGTAAATGGGATTGTTTTCTTAATTTCTCATTCTGCTACTTCATTATTGGTGCATACAAATGCAACAGATTTGTTATACTACAACCTTATTGAATTCATTTATCAGTCCTAGTAGTTTTTTGGTGGAGTCTTCAGGATTTTTTTATATACAATATTCATATCATCTGCAAAATAGTGACAGTTTTACTTCTTCCTTACCAATTTGGATGCATTTTATTTCTTTTTCTTATGTGATTGCTGTGGCTATCTTAGGGGGAAAGCTCTCAGTGTTTCACCATTGAGTATGATGTTTACTGTGGGTTTTTCATAGATGGCCTTTATCATGTTGAGGTATGTTCACTCTAATCCTACTTTGTTGAAGGTCTTTATTATGAATGGATATTTTACTTTGTCAAATGCTTTTTCTGCATCTAGTTGATTGATTTGCAAATACTGAGCCACACTTGCATCCCAGGAATAAATCCTATGTGATCGTGGTGAATGATTTTTTTAATGTACTGTTGGATTCGGTTTGCTACTATTTTGTTGTGGATTTTTGCATCTATGTTCATCAGAGATATTGGCCTGTTAATTCTTTTTTTTGTAGTGTCTTTATGTGATTTTGGTATCAGAGTAATGCTGGCTTCATAGAACACAATTCATAGAATGAGTTTGGAAGCTTTCCTTCCTCCTCTGTCTTTTTGAATACTTTGAGAAAAATACGTATTAACTCTTCTTTAAATGTTTGGTAGAATTTGCTTGTAAAGCCATCTGGTCCTGGACTTCTGTTTGTTGGGAGTTTTTTGATTACTGATTCAATTTCATTACTGGCAATCGGTTCGTTCAAATATTCTGTTTCTTCCTGCTTCAGTTTTGGGAGGTAATATGTTTCTAGGAATTTATCCATTTCTTCTAGGTTGTTCAATTTGTTAGGCATATAATTTTTCATAATATTCTCTTATAATTCTTTGTATTTCTGTGGTGTTGGTTGTTATTTCCTCTCTTATCTGATTTTGTTTCAGACCTTTCTCTCTCTCTCTCTCTCTCTCTCTCTCTCTCTCTCCCCCCCCCCCTCCCTCCCTCTCTTTCTTTCTCTCTCTTTTTGATGAGTCTGGCTAAAGATTTATCAATTTTATTGATCTTTTCTTTTAAAAAATTTTTTATTTTATTTATTTTTTATTTATATATATTTTTTCAATTGTAATCTTTTCAAAGAACCAGCTCCTGGTTTCATTGATCTGTTCTATTAGCTTTTTGGTTTCTATTTTGTTTAGTTCTGCTCTAATATTTATTATTTCCTTCCTTCTACTGGTTTGGGGTTTTGTTTGTTCTTCTTTTCCTAGCTCTTTTAGCTGCAAGGTTAGGTTCTTTAATTGAGATTTTTCTTGCTTCCATAGGTAAGCCTGTATTACTATAAACTTCCCTCTTAGAACAACTTTTGCTGCTTCCCCAAGATTTTGGACCATTGTGTTTTCATTTTCATCTGTCTCTGTGTATTTTTAATTTCCTCTTTGACTTTTTGGTTGACTCATTTATTGTTTAGTAGCATATTATTTAATCTCCATGTATTTGTGCTCTTTCCAGATTTTTTCTTGTGGTTGATTTCTAGTTTCACAGTGTTGTGATCAGAAAAGATGCATGATATGACTTTAAGTTGTTTTAACTTGTTGAGACTTGTTTTGTGGCCTAATATGTGGTCTATTCTGGAGAATGTTCCATGTGCACTTGAGAAGAATGTGTATTCTGCTGTTTTAGGATGGAATGTTCTGAATATCTGTTAGATCCATCTGCTCCAACATGTAATTCAAAGCCACTGCTTTCTTGTTGATTTTCTGTTTGGATAATCTATCCATTAATGTAAGTGGGGTGTTAAAGTCCCCTACTATCATTGTATTACTACTGATTACTTTCTTTATGTTTGTTATTAGCTGCTTTATTTATTTGGGTGCTTTCCTGTATGGTTCATATTTACAATTGCTATATCTTCTTGCTGGATTTTTCCCTTTATGTTTATATAGAATCCTTCTTTAAGGCAGGAGAGTCTTTATGAAGAAGAAAGAAAAGGAGCCCTGAATCTCCTGTCTGCTCCAGGCTAAAGAAGGAGAGAAGCCTGGGTGGGAGAGGGAGGGGAGAACAGGTCCATTGTATTGCCCCTGAGGTCCTGTTGAAGGTTTCATAGTTTTATGACACTTCTGGGGGGAAGGGGCTGGTGCAACAGGGATTGTCTCCTCCATGCTGTCTTGAGTGGACCCTGAAGGGTCTGGTACTTGTAGATTCTGCCCCTTGCCTTCTCCAGAGAATGTGGGAAGTTCTCGAGGGCACCCTAGAAAGTTTAAGCTACTGCATAGATGTAGGACAGGGAACAGTAGAAGTAGAGAAAGATTTTCTTCTTTTAGTTCTCTTTTAGTCTTCCTAAATGTATCTGGAAGAAACCCTTCCTTTGTTCTATCTGGTCTAGCCTCTCCTAATACTTGCTAACCTCCTTTTTAACTCCTAGAGATTGGACCTCAGGGTGTGGAACCTCAGGGGCTATGGTATCTGACTAAATATTTAATCACATTGTTTTGTTTTCATTGTATTCATTTTTGGAGGGTTGCCTTCTATTCTGGCGAGTAATGGCAGTTTGCTATTACTGATGCTACTAGAAAGTTCCTTTTTAAAAGTTTATTTATTTATTTTGGAGAGAGAGGGAGAGAGAGAGAGAGAGAGAAGAGAGAGCAAGTGGTGGAGGGGCAGAGAGGGATGGGGAGGGAATCCCAAGCAGGCTCTGCACTGTCAGCGCGGAGACCAATATGAGGCTCGAACTCTTGAACTGTGAGATCATGACCTGAGCAGAAATGAAGAGTTGGATGCTTAAAGAACTGAGCCACCCAGGTGCCCCAAATTTCCTTTTTAATATATGCACTAGAGCAAAGAAGTTTATCATATGTATATAAAATCTTATGGATGTGTGCATTTGGATAAAGAGATGTAGGAAAGGAGGGTTACCAAAATGGTGATGGTGGTTATCTTACAGTGATTTTTGTTTTCCTTATTTTTGTGTGTGTTGTTTGCATTTTTAGTAATGAGCATATATTATTTACATAACCAGGAAATAACTATTTTTGTTATGGATAAAGGTGTATATATATATTTACTTAAAGGAATGTATTAAGTACATAATAATATAAGGAATATGTGGATTTGGCTACATGGTTGATTTAGCCTGATGTAGGTAAGGCTCATTCTGGGAGACTGTGAAGAACGAGGAGGAGCTGGCTGAACCCAGGCTAAGAGCAAGGACAGGTTTCCTATCATGGAAAATTAGGTGCCTAGCTCACAGGGGCTGTACTTTGTTCTTTCAGTATTGTTCAGAAGATTCCATTTAAGAATCTCAGTTATTACTTCTGAATCAGGTAAAGCATTGGTCCTTTTTGGTGGGATGGTGTGTTAGATCTTTGCCTAGCCTACATTTACATGCCCCCGGTTGAGGTGGACAAAGGGAACCTGGCCAGGGTCTAGATGTTTCTGATTTGTGAGTGCTGTCCTGTGAATAGTCTGTTGTGCCAGAGCAGACAGGAGATAGACTTCTATGCTGGGTTGTTCCCCATCTGCAGAGCACCCACCATCTGGTTCTCTTCTCAAAGAGTCCTGGCAGCTAGTGCCATTTCATGGTGCTGACCCTTTCCCAGGGAGGGCATAATTTAACAGGAGTCCCTTGGGCAAGCATTCCTGATATGTAGCCCTAGGAATTTACTGCCCTCAGGAGAAGGCTCTTTTTCAGATCACACCCAAGTTACTGTTTAATCTTCAGTGGAGCCAACTTTGTCCAGACACAACAAAGAACAGACAATCCTAGGCCTTCCTTGGGAATTTACCTGCTTTATGATCTGATTCCTGTTCTGGGTGTCTGATTATGGACTAGAGAGGGGTTGGGCTGATGGTGTCCACCAATCATGAGATAATACAAACTATGTAGCCACTAATCAGTGGGCACTGTAATCACTAGGACCAGACAATCACAAGCCCTGCCCTCTTGGAGGTGGCAGTGTGATGGGAAGATGGACACATAATGGCAGGTGTGAAGAGGGTTTGTAGCACAGGAGGGGGGCTGCTGCAGCACACAGAAGTGATCTCTGAAAGGGGGGCAAAGAAAGGTGTCTGAGCAATAGACATTTAGACTAAGACACAAAGAAAGAGTTTGCCAGGTAGAAGATGTGGGAAGGAGAAATCCAGGAAAAGGGAACAGTGTATGCAGAAATCTGGAAGCCAGAGGAACCCTGGTGTGGCAGCTGGGAGATACCCTTTAGGTGGTTAGATAAGAGAGAACAGGGTGAGAGGATGGGTAGGTCCCAGATCCTGTAGGACTTCTTAGGACACAGGAGTCCTCAACCAAAGGTAATTTTGTCCCCCAGGGACATCTAGCAAGGTTGTCACAACTTGGTTGTCACAAAAGTGTGTGTGTGTGTGTGTGTGTGTGTGTGTGTGTGTGTGTATGGGGTGGGGGATAGGGTGTTACTGGCATCTAGTGGGAAACCATTGAAAGTGCCATGAAGCATCCTGCAATGCATAAGACAGCCCCCAGCAACAAAGAATTATCCTGCCAAAATGTCAATAGTGCTGAGGTTGAGATACCCTGATCTAGGACCACTAGGACCTCTTCAAGGGTTTTGTTCCTTATTCTAAAGCCAAGGAAGGGAAGACATGATAGGGTTTTACACAGGAGAGGAACATGACTAAATTTATATTCTGCAGTGATTAGTCTGGCTACTTTGAGGAAATTTTAAGATCTAGCTATTCTAGTTTGTGGCAACTCTCTTAGTAGTTCTGGACCATTCTCCAGCCTTGGAATTTCCAGCCTCTATGATTTTCTTTTCCCCCTGGGGCTTACCTTTGATTACTTTGTGGCCATCTAGGTATCTACCAGGGCAAGGAAAACAATTGAGATACATAGTCAAAGCTAAGCAGGCCAGGGAGTTTTCTACTGATACAAAAGGTACTCCACTAAGGCCTACAAAATATTTAAGGCCAGTGTGGCAGGCAGAAAATGCCCCTCCAAAGATGTCCATGTCCTAATCCTCAAAACCTGTGAATATGGCAAAGGGATTTTGCAGGTATGATTAAGTTAAGTAACTTGAAATGGGAAAATTCTCCTGGATTGTCTGAATTTGTCAATGTAATCACAAGGGTCCTTATAAAAGGGAGATAGGAGGTCAGATTCAGGAGGTCAGGAGATATGGTGACAGAAACAGAAGCCAGAGAGAGAAAAAAAGAGAGGGAGATTTGAAGATGTCATGCTACTGGCTTTGAAGAAGGAGGATGGGACCAGTAGTAAAATAATAAATTTATGTGGCACTAAATTTCTGGCAATTTGCTGAAATAGCAACAGGAAACTAATATGGCCTGGAAAAAGTTTTAAGTAAACTCTACCCCCAATGTGGGGCTCAAACTCACAACCCCAAGATCAAGAGTCACATGCTCTACCAACTGAGCCAGCCAGATGCTTGGGCCTGGAAAAAGTTTTAATTAACTCTGAAATAAACAAGAAAATCCACAAAATAGAAATTAATAAATGTCATTTATTTTAGTATACGTTTTATAATAATTAATAGATCCAAAAAGGTATAAAGACTAACACAACACACAACCAGATTATTTTCCACCTGACCCAAGGAATGAAGTAGTTCTAATAAAGCTAAAGACTCTTGTAGACCCGTCTTGGATTTCATTTCCTTCTCTTCCTTGCAGAGGTAATCAGTATCCTAAATTTGTCATTTATTATTCCCATACATATTTAAATGCCTGTATCACCAAACAATATGTAGTACTGCTTTGCATGCTATTTTATACACATGACAATGTAATGTATGTTTTCTTATGCAACTTGCTGTTTCTAAAATGTTTTGAGAATCATTCTCATTGATGGATGTGGTGACTGTATATTACCCTATTGTGTGAATATGTCATTCTTAATTTATCTATTCTGCTGATATACATTTAAGTTGTTATCAGTTTCGACTATTACAAACAATGGTGCCATAAACATTTTTGTACCTGTCTCTTGGTACCTTTCTGCAAGGGTTTCTCTAGGGTTGGTTCCTAGGAGTGAAACTGTTGGGACCTTGGATAAACAGCTTTTCTGGAGAGTTCCAAACCACTCTTCAGATAGACCTGGCCAATCTACATTCAACCACCAATGCATATAAACCTGGCATTGGTGTTGGTCTTGTTAGACTGTAAAATTTTTGTTGAAATGATGGAGGTGAAATGATATGTTATTGTGGTTTTAACCTTCCTTTTCTGCATTACTGTGGAATTGAGTATCTTTTTTCTATGTTTATAGATCATTCCTATTTCTTCCTCTGTGAATTGCCTGTTCATCTTTTTTGCCCATTTTTTTTTATAGGTCTGGTTGTCTTTCTCTCTTTAGTTTGTAGAAATTGTATTATTTTGGATACTAATTTTCTGCAGCTATATATGTTGTAAATATCTTCTCCTATTTAGTGGTTTGTCTTTTCATGAATACATGGTGTATATTGAGGCAGGGATATCATCTCATCCAAGACAGTATTTGGGCAGGAATTCAGTTCCATGGTCCCCATAAGATTCTGGTCTGTTACTTAGCTTCACGGTGTGGCTGATGCAGATAGTTAAGTGGTGCTCCATAAAACAATTTTAGGGCTGAGGAGTATATTCCAGATATTCTCAGTTTTGTTAATAATTCATTATGAAATGATATCCACATATTTATTTAAACCAGACATCATGAATTCAATGCCTATAGGAGGCCAGGTGGGTAATGTAAAGACTGCAGTGGGCTGGTGGGGCATGTACCCTTCTTGGAGGCACCTACTGATGCTGCCCTGTGTTTTAATCCTCACCACAACAGTGAAGTGGATACCAGTTTAACCTTCCTTTTACAGACAAGCATACAGGTTTAGAGAGGTTAAGCCACTTGCCCCAAGTCACATAACTAGAAAATAAAAGAACCAGGATTCAAACCAGGCTGTCTGCCTCTATGGCCCATACTCTCAACTCTGATGCTAAAATGCTGCTCAAGACACAAGGAAGATGTCTTGTTTCTCTTAACCCCACTATAAGAAATATGGTAATGCAGATGAGATTATAAATGGCACCCGGCATTGGGCCTCAGTGTGGGGAGTATTAGGGCATGGTGAGGACTGCAGCAAGCTGGAGTCCAAGCTGCTAAATGGGTCTTCCATTCCAGCTGCCTGATATCAGCAGGGAACACAGACCTAGTGTTGCCAGATCTTCTGATTTTTTTCAAGAGAAGCTAGAAATCCAGATTTTTGTGGGAATGGCAACCGATTTTTAAGTACTGGCAATCAAATTCAATAATATTACAATATGGCTTAGACCAAATAAAATATTTTTATGGGCTGTGACTCTATGACCTTTTATTTGGCCCAGATGATTTATTTGTTTACAGCCTGAACCACCTTTGAGAGTATGCAGTTCCATAAGAACTATATGAAACAACATTTTGTTCTACTTGTAATAACCTCTTTCAAGTAACAAGTATTTCCTGTATTGTAATGCTTAGGCATTTGGAGTCCCCAATACAATCGCACAGACTTTGATCATTTCTCATATTAGTCATCTTCTTCGCAGACAGAAGTTACGATTGATAAAATAATCACAGAACCTGGGACTGAGATTCTGCTGAGCCTTATGGAAATGACTGCTTTTCGATCCCATGCCAAAGCAAGTGTCTTGATGTCTGTAATTTGCTTGAAAATACTGCAGTATTGTGGTGTAATACTGTGTACTTGCTAGTTAGATTAAGTTTCAATTCCAAGGGCAATCTATACCCATAGAGTGTTAGCTAGCATTATATCCAAAAGGCCATCTGCTAAGGTGCTCCCTGCAAGTGCTTGAGTAATCTGTATTTTGATGTACAGCAGATACTGTGAGCCAGCCCAACAAATATTATAAATGGATGAAATTAGTGGCCTGATTAACTAGTATGAAGAATGATAGAAGGGGGCTCTCACTGATGAAATTAAAAGAGCCAAAATATGTGAATAGGCTAAAATAATTTAGAGGCACTCTTCACATTTGCCTGAACAGGAGCTAAGAGTCTAGCAAGGCCTTTAGCATGCACCTGTAGGGATAGTGCCAGACATTCGACCCTGAACCATTCCTATTTCCATACATAGCTTTCAGAGAGCTTCTAGGTGCCTGATCCTGACCACAAGGATAATGAAATCCTGCCTCTGCAATGTTGTTGATTCTGCCTTCAGTCGACCATTCATGCCAGGTAGTGGATGGATCACTTAAAAAGACAAGAGCTGGGCCTTCATGGAACCCACAGAGCAGGTTGCATGAAACATTCTGTGCCTAATTGCTCAAGAAATGTCCACAGAGGGTGTAAAGTTTGGTCTGAGACTTGCATTCATGATAATTTAATAACAAGATAGTGAGTGAACATCTGACTCTCACCTACTTCAAAATGCATGGGCTACTTATAGACTAAAATTAACTCAGACTAGTTCCCAGCAAGAAAATGGAGGAGCCAGACCTCAGAGATGAGAGGTGGTAACTAAAAGCCCCAGGAGTATACGATCATCCTTGCTTCCTGTGCCTTCCATGGGTCAGATGGACCTTTCATACCAGCCTGGAGATGCCTTTCTTCTGTTTCTTTCCCCAGCTTTGTGAGGTTGCCTATGGGGTCTGTTGAGAATCTGAGTTTGCAGAAGCCCTGTAGAATCAAGTAGCTCCTGGAAATCTGGCCCTTACCACAAAAGGAAGTAAGCAGAAAAGCTGGGCTTCAGGGAGCCAGCTCTGTGGAAGCCTTTCCAGGAGGCATTTGAATCCAAAGTCTGAATTAGAGAAGTTGTTTTCAGTATGTATTTTTTTCAAAAAGTACCCTCCATGGCTACACTGTGCTGAAATCTGGGAGCCTATAGACAGACCCTTACCTTGTTCTTTAAAGGTTAACAGAGTATCTTTCTGTTTCAGTAAATAGATTGGTAAATATAATAAAGCTCTCCTTTAGGGATTAGCATAGCACAAACCAATTATTCCCTGGAAGAAACTCCTCTGTTTTACCCTTTCTTTAAGTCCATTTGTTTCTCTGTGAAATCTTGACTTTATAAATCTTTCCCTTTGATATGTATGTATGTATGTATGTATGTATGTATGTATGTATTTTGCTATGGTCCCTAAAGGCTTACTGTGGTCCCCTTCAAACTTCCATCTCCTCTTCAATTTTCATTCATCCTCCTTGGCCTACATCTTCAAAATTACACTTCCAGTTGGGTACTCTGCCCTGTTGCCAGCAGAGAGGAGTGTCACTGATTCCAAAGCATCCCTCTGTTTCATGCATATATACCTTTTCTCCCCAATGAGATTTTAGACCTATCAAGGACAGGATCTATTTTTAACTTCTTTTGTCCTACAGTACCTGTCCTACAGCACCTACTCTACAAATAAATTCTCAGTAAATAATCACTTCTCCCCCCACCTAGAAGATTTACAATCTGGGGCACCTGGGTGGCTCAGCCAGTTAAGCATCTGACTCTTGATTTCAGCTTAGGTCATGATCTCACAGTTTGTGAGTGAGAGCCCTGCATCGGGCTCTGTGCTGGTAGTGCAGAGCCTGCTTGGGATTCTCTCTCTCTCTCTCTCTCTCTCTCTCTCTCTCTCTCTCTCTCTCTCTCTCTCTCCCTCTCTCTCTCTGCCCTCCCCCTGCTTGCTTGTTTGCTCTCTGTCTCTCAAAATAAATAAATACACTTTAAAAAAATGATTTACAATCCAAAAATGTATAATTGTATTTAAAGTAAATGGAACTCTAGGTTGGGAGTAGGGTCACCATGATTACAGCCAACATGTTTTTAGCATTTATAAATCCAGAATTCTATTTAATCCTCATACAACAATCCTCTGAAGTAGGCACCGTCATTATCCCCAGTTATCAATGAAAAGATTGAGACACAAAGAAGCTTAGTAATTCGTCCAAGGTCACAGGAGAGCCCAGTCCTGGAGGAGTCCCAAATTCTGCAAAATGATCTGATGGAAGAATGGGGAGGGTTGCACAGAGAGAGAAATTGATTTCTCAGCAAAGCTGTAAGGCCTCTTTACTAGTTTAGTAGTTTAAACATGTATTTACAAATTCTTTGATATTCCTCCTGTCAAAAAATGGAGCCTAATTACCTCACCTTGAGAAAGAACTGTCTTGCATATAGAATAGCAGTGGCAGGAATGACAATGTATGACTCCTGAGGCTAAGTCATAAAAGGCATTATGGCTTTCTCCTTACTCTCTCAGTCACTCACTCTGGGGGAAGCCAACTGCTCTGTTGTGAGGACATTCAAGCATCCCAATGGAGAGATCTGTGCAGCAAGGAGTGGAGGCCTCCTGCTAATAGCCAGTAAGGAACTGAGGCCTTCTGCCAGCAGCCATGTAAGCAAACCATCTTGAAAGCAGATTCTCTGGTCCCTGTCAGGCTGTCACATGACAGCAGTTGCAGCTGACTTTCTAACTACAACATCACAAGAGACCCTGAGAATCACTCAGCTACACCACTTCTCAATTCCTGCCACACATAACCTGTGAGCTAATGTTAGCTATATTACACTGTTAAGTTTTGGGGGGTAATTTGCTATACAACAATGGGTAAACTAAGTTAACCTGTAAGTGAGTAGTTCTTACCATTTGGGGTGTCAGGGACCCTTTTGAGAATCTGGTGAAAGCTGTGAATCCTCTCCTCATAAAAATGTGCAGACACAAGAACACATTGCTCATGGTTTCCAGAAGATCATATATTTTGATAAAGCCAGTTGATGGATCTCAGTTTCAAGACTCTTTCTCTAAATACTAGAATAGTCGAAGTGTGAATTTTTTTTCCCACAAAATCTCTTTCCTGTGGATGACTAACTTAAAACATTTATTTTTCCCTTCAGTTTATTTTTCCTTGAGATGGAAGAACCAGTTGAGGAAGAACTGCCCCCAACTCCCAGCCCATTCCCCCAGGCTCTTTCCACCCAACAGATTTCAAGGAGCAAAGGGATCAAATTAACTTTTCTCATGCTTCTATTTTTGTGACTCAATTCTTTTGGAGGAGAGAGTCAGGATGACTGGTGGGATTTCCAGAAAAGCCAGAAACAGTAATTGCTAGAAATACAGGAAGGAAGTGTGTTCTTGAAAGATTAAAGCTCCAGTGTTCAGAGCTGTGTGAGTTGGCTTGATTTGTATTCTCAGGACACATTAGAGTATTTGGGGAAATCCTACTGTGTTTACTTTTTATCCACTTGGGCTTCTCCATCCTTGTTTTCACATATACCCATCTCCAGGCTGACATTACCAATGCAAGAGATAAGCATAGTTACTCCTCCACATTTTCTACTAGGGGAGATAAAGAACCCAAACGGGATACAGTTACAGGAGGAAGAACAATCAAACTTCCTCTCTGAGGTCACTATCTGCTAAATCCCTCGAGGTCATGCTTTCCGATCAGACCAAAGGCAGTCATTGAAGTTTTCAAAGTGACTTCTGCTTTGGGGTCCCCAGAATGGTTCTCATTTCCATTTATGAGCATGTTTCCCTGGGCTGCAAAAATGTAGCGTAACCCAGGAAGAGAGAGAGTTTGGGGCACGATCATGTGTTAATTCAGGGCAAATTAAGACATCCTATAAGAGTTGGATATTTAAGAATAGAAACCTAGAGATATCTGGTTTGGAGACATCTGGTAGTTAAGACATGAGGAGAGAAGAGCTTTCTCACTGCATATAGCGCCCTGAATATAGGACTTACGGGTAGGGGAGGAAAAGATGCCCATTAAAGAGTGAGGGAAACTACTAGATGGCCTGCAGTAAGAACTGGGGGAGCAATCAATGTGAGAGGAATCAATGGACACAGAGTTTAAAGATGGAGAACTTGTTGAGTAGTTTCACATATGAGCAGAGGGATTAGGCAAATGGGAAGTGAAACATATCATTCTTATTTGGCATGAGTAGGGGTTTACTGGTAGTCTTGGAAAGAGCATTCAGTAGAGTGGAGGGGGCAGAGCCTGATCACACAGGCTGAGGAGGACGGAATGAGCTGAAAGAGTGGCTCATATAAAAATGGCTAAACATAGACACCCAAGATTTGAAATCAGATAAGGCAGAGGTGTCAGCACCCATTGTGGGCAGTAGTCTAAAAGGCCGCAGGAAGGCTGTGGTTGAAGGGCCATCTTGTTTTGCTGTTTGTTCATAATCTACTTTCAGTGAATGCCTAAAATTATATTTTTAATAAACGGAGGTAGTTCTCTAGAGATGTAAACTTTGATGTGGAGAAAATGCAACTGACTAAGCAGAAGTAAATAGAGCAGCAGCCATCTGCCCAAATTACAGCTATCAGAGAAGAAAGAGCCTCGCCAGGCACAGTGACACTCATAAGAAGCTGATCATGAATCAAAGAACTACAGGGTATAAAGGGTGTGGGAAGAGACACAGGTAATCCGAAGGTTGAAGGTCAGGGTGGGATGTGATCTCTGCTGCCTCATCTAAATGGATATAAGCTCTGAGACACTCAGCCTCTCTGAGTAATTAGCACCCGCCTTAGATACATGTAGTGAGCAAAGAGGAGTTGGACAAATTTCAAGAGACCATTTTAGGACCTAAATTCAGAACAACAGAGAACATAAGATTTACAGTATTACGTTATTTGAAATACATTGACTTCCTGTATGTTTTAACAAATAATTTTGTTTAATAATAGTCTTTCTAATTAAAAAAAAAAAAAAAAGAGTATAGACAACATTTTCCAAGAAGTTTCCCAGGCTGCCGGTAGGTGCTGTCCTCATGGCTCCTGCTATTTCTCTGTGCTCAACATTCACTGAAGACCTATACCTGCCTCTATAAGTGTTATATCTGGGGATTCTGTCCCATGGAGACACTGGCCACATGTGATCTTCAGCCTTTTGGCAGAGTCCAATACGCAGGTCCTGTGTGCCACACTCCCTTAGGACATCATTCAGGTTTAGATGATACTCTTAGGACCTCAGGCCCCTCAAGGAGTGTCTGTCCAAGCTGGGACCCTGTTCATCCTTAGACTTCTTGCCGCTGCCCTCCTGCTTATCCTTGTACCCAGTGTCTCTGAGCTGGTGTCTCCTGGTGCGACATCTGTCACGTTTTATAGGATAGAAAGATCAAATGTGAGGGCCAGCACCAACTTTGAGGAAGTAAAGCCGAAAGCTCACGACTCACAAAACCCCAGCTGCCTGCGTGCTGTATCCACAGAAACGTCCAGTGTTTCCATTAAAATACAGGAAGAGAAGTAATAAAAGATAAGTTTCCTGCCAAGCATTTGGGGGCAACCAGATATAAGAAGAGGAACAATAAAATATGATTATGATGATGACCGTTATGTGCCCAAATGCCTTTCCTGTTGAAAAAGTCCAGCTTGCAGGATGGATTGGGGAACTTGATCACACAGCTGTGAGCTCAGGACAGTCATGGGTGATTCTGATGGTTGGGGGTCCAGAGGGGCAGAGCCAGCTTATAGGTTGGTTTCTAGGAGCATTGGCTTCTTTGATGTCACAATAAAGCAAATGTTGGACTTTCTCAAGCGAGAAGGCAGCTCTGACTCATTTTTCTGATCTTAGAGGACATGTGGCTTCTTTGGGAGCTGGGTCTACTGTGGAAAGTCCTTAATACATGTGGTGGCATTTACAGTGGGGACTTTTCTGCCACAGCAGCTATGAAACAGGACCCCCAGCTGTGGAAGGGCCCCTTAACAGCCCAGGCACCTTGTGTTGGCTCTTACAGCATCCTTGGACCCCACCTTTTGCCTGCTGGACCCACCTCTACCTAGAACCTGAAGTTGAGTCCCACCCCCAATGCCTACAAAGAAAGCTGTTAGGGAAAAAAAAAGTAAAATAATTTTTACTGTTTTTTGCTCAGAATAACAGCTGTTTGTTATAAAAATTAAAGTAATACAGAAAAGTACAACAAAGAAAGTTAAAAAAAAAACACCTCACTTAGAAACCCTACTGCTCAGAGACAACCATTCCTAACATCTTTAAAATATCCCTAAAGACTCCATAGGTATGTGGAGAGATAGAACAACCAATGAAATTTTGTGAAAATAGGATCTCACTCTGCATTCTATTTTAGATGAAAAAAATTTAATATTGATTTAGTTGAATTTATTATCAGAAAAACTGAAGACAAATTTAGAAATGACTAAATTGGTGTTCCTTCACAAGTTTTCAAAAGATTGTTTTAGAATTAAGAAAAAAAGAATCAAAAACATTGATTGAATTTGCTATGCTCTTTTTTTTTTTTTTCTTAAAGACAAGTTTGGGATGCCTGGGTGGCTCAGTCCATTAAGCATCCGACTTCAGCTTAGGTCATGATCTTGCAACTCATGGGTTCGAGCCCCACATTGGGCTCTGTGCTGACAGCTTGGAGCCTGGAGCCTGCTTTGGATTCTGTGTCTCCCTCTCTCTCTGCCCCTCCCCTGCTCTTGCTCTGTGTCTGTCTCTCTCTCAAAAATAAATAAACATTAAAAAAATTTTTTTTAATTAAAAAGACAAGTTTGTGTGTCAACAATCCTTGGAAAAAATTTTTTAAATTAAATTTAAGCTTAAAAATGAAACAAGTTTCAATTTTACATGGCATTTCTTGACTTCCTGCTAGCAATGAGGATTTACTCACACTTACACTTTATCCCACTGACCCACTCTCTTGATTTTTATTATTTTCTATTGTCAATGTTTACCTCCCTTCATTTTATTCTCTAACCATACTCCTTACTCTTGTTTAGTTTTGGCTCTATGTTTAACGGGCTCAGTGCTTACCCCTTTGTGTAACTCCAGTGTTACAGGTTCAATTGTATCTTCCCCTCAAAAATGTGTGTTGGAGTCCTAATTCCCAGTGACCTTATTTGGAAATAGAGTGTTTATAGAGGCAATCAAGTTAAAATGAAGTCATTAGAGCAGGCCTTAATCCAAGACCACTGGTGTTTTTACAAAGGGGAAATCTAGACACAGACATGCACAGAGGGAAGACTGTATGAAGACATGTAGGGAAAACACCAGGTGAAAATTGGAATTCTGTTGCCACAAGCCAATGAACGTTTGGGGCTTCAAAAAGCTGGAAAAAGCATGGAAGCATGCTTCCCTAGCTCCTTCAGAGGGAACATGGTCCTACTAACACCTTGATTTCATATTTCTAGACTCCAGAACTATGAGACAATAAATTTCTATTTTTCTAAGCCACCCAGTCTCTGGTTCTTTGTTATGGTGGCCCCAGAAAACTGATACACCTAGATTTTCTATTCCAGAATTTATTTTGACTCATCCCTTTGTTGGATAGATTTCATACATAAGTTGTTTTTCAAGAAGAGTTCCTGGGTGCTTTGTTCCCTAAGGTTTCAAATGCCTGAGAATGTTGGTCTGCTGTCTTGTGGCATTGACATGAAACCCAAAGAAATTTTATTTTTCTCTCTGAACATGGTTTACTAACTACATGGCTAAATCCATGTGAGATTTTCTTTATCCTTGGTGTTTCATAACTTTACTAGGATATATCTTGATGTTGAACAGTCTATATCAATTTTTCTTGGGATGTATGTGCCCTTTTGATTCAAGTCATCTTCATTTCAAGAAAGTCCTTTTCAATTTTATTTTTCAAAATAATGTATATTTAATTCCTTTTATTCTCCTTCTTCAGAAATTACTGTTCTCCTTCAGAAATGCCAAGGATCCCTATTATTGGTCTTCTATAACAATAGCAATTTTCTCTAGAACTATGTAAAAATTGAGTCTCATGCTCTACTGACTAAGCCAGCCAGGCGCCCCCTTATGCTTCCATTTTTATCCTGAATGTACTACTTTGCTTTTTACTCTCCTTTTTTCATTTTTGAAATCTCTTTTTTTTAATTCTTATGTCTTTTCTTTGGGGTCTTTTTCTAGATAGTGTTGTCTGAAATTTCTCTGAGAATATGGAGACTTTATTTGAACATCTTTGGGTAATACCATGCCTTGGATAATTCCTCTTGTGTTTTTTTTCTTTCTTTCTTTTTCTTTTTCTTTTTGATCAGCCTTTTGTGTAATACTCCTTTCCTCTACAATTTCTTTTTTTTTTTTAATGTTTATTTACTTATTTTGAGAGAGAGTGCCCAAGGAAGGGAGGGGCAAAGAGAGGGAGAGAGAGAGAGAGAGAGAGAGAGAGACAGAGACAGAGACTCCCAAGCAGGCTTCACACTGACAGCACAGAGCCCAATATGCGGCTCCATTTCACAGCTGCAAGATCATGACCTGAGCCAAAATCAAGAGTCAGATGCTTAACCAACTGAGCCACCCAGGTGCCCCTCCCTTCCTCTACAATTTCTATGTGAATCCCAACATGGTTTGAATGGCAGACACTACTGGCCGAATAATGGTATAACACGTGAAGAAGTTGGTGAGATTGGAGAACATCTAGGAGACTCAAATTTTAATAGACTTTGTTGTCTTAAACACCTTCTCAGTTATTTCCTTTTCCTTGGGGACCATCTCCTCTGAGCTTTTGGTGTTCTGGAAATCCATGTGGCTCAGACTCATAGGCTCCTGGTGGTACAAACTGGTGGTTCCTGCCTCTACCTCCTCCTTCCCCTTGCATCATGCCATGCATCATCCCCACATATCTGCCTCTCTGGAGGTGAGTTTGGTAAGGTGGTTCCTGCAGCCCTATCACCCAGGCCACTCTGCACAGTGAGTCATGCTCTCTGTGGGACATTCCCCCAGTTTCTAGAGTCAGCCCCTGATACCACAGCTAGTGGGTGGAGTAAAGTGGTCATCAACTAAACTTCCACCATGGACCTTTGGTGAGATCTGGGTCCTACTGTGCATCTAAGGAGGCACCTGGCATCTCTCTTTTCCTGTTCCAGTTCTGATTCCACAGTAACCAGCAAGTTTGCTTCATGGTTTCTGCTTTGGTGCTCCCTTGCTTATTTGAAAGTGGAAGCCTCCCTTTGTCTATTTTTCATTTCTTTTGTTATGTTCAGTGGGTTTCATAAAAGAAATATTTATGGGATAAATATTTTAACAGGAAGTTTCTTGTTTTAAAATGGTATTATAATAAATCCTTTTATAGCTGGGGAAGATTTATCTTTATTATATTTATATGTGAATATATAATACATTAGAAATAGGAACATGATGTATTTTTCCATTTGTTTATATTCTTCTTAGCTTTAAGTGTCCTTGCTTATGTCATGAACAGCACTCTATATTCTGTTTGTTTCTTTTCAAAATGATGATACCTTTATTACTTTTTATTATAAAAATAGCAGATGTTCATCGTAAAACATTAAACAACACTAAAAAAGAAGAATCACAGTGAAAATCATCTGGAATTCTGCTATCTATACATAACTGCTATTAGGTTTGTGTAATCATCTTTTGAGACATTTTTTAAGTATCACGAATGTATGTATAATTGACAAAACAGGATCATAGATGCTGTTTAGGCAAGTTTTTGTTTAATTATATAAGCACTGTGTTAATACCTTATCATTGGAAGAAACTCAAAGGAAGCAGACAAGCCATTTCTTACTTTCTCTCCATTCTCTTCCCCTCCCTTGGGAAAAGCACTTATCTCAGATTTTCAGGCTATTTTCTATTCATTTACATACATATACATAAACATATGAACATGTATGAGTTTTGAAGGCATAGATTATACTGAATATGATTAAAACTCTCATTTGATATTTTATTTTTTGTTACTATTGTGAATAGGATCTCATTTTTTATTAAAACTTCTAATCAGTTGAAAGGAATTATACTGTGTTTTGAATATATAGTATATCTTTTTTTTTAAGTAGGCTCCACACCCAACATGGAGCTTGAATTCACAAACCTGAGATCAGGAGTTATGCTTTACTGACTGAGCCAGCCAGTCACCCCTTGAATATATAGTATATTTTATTTTCATCTACTTTATTCAACTGTTCTATCAATTTGTATGAATTACAACCCATGAGTTTCCTAAGTTCCCATTTATGTTTGCATATTCTATGCAAGTTTTTGCATATTCTGTTCTAATATTTACTTCTCCCAATATTGTTTTTTTAATTTTTAAAAAAATTTTTTAACGTTTATTTATTTTTTTGAGACAGAGAGAGACAGAGCATGAATGGGGGAGGGGCAGAGAGAGAGGGAGACACAGAATCCGAAGCAGGCTCCAGGCTCTGCGCCATCAGCCCAGAGCCCGACTTGGGGCTC
Organism: Panthera tigris; assembly: GCF_018350195.1. NCBI lineage: Eukaryota > Metazoa > Chordata > Mammalia > Carnivora > Felidae > Panthera > Panthera tigris. The sequence goes on from NC_056662.1 coordinate 79,722,318, forward strand.
GAACTCACGGACCGCAATATCGTGACCTGAGCTGAAGTTGGACGCTTAACTGACTGAGCCACCCAGGTGCCCCTATTATGTTTTTTTAATGTTTATTTTATTTTTGAGAGACAGAGAGAGTGTGAGTGGGGGAGGGGCAGAGAGAGAGGAAGACACAGAATCTGAAGCAAGCTCCAGGCTCTGAGCTGTCAGTACAGAGCCTGACGTGGGGCTTGAATCCACAAACTGTGAGATCATGACCTGATCCAAAGTAGGATGCTTAACTGACTGAGCCACCCAGTCTCCCCTCCCAATATTGTGTTTAAGTAACAGTGCTAATGTAGAGAAGTGATTCTAAGACTTTATCATGCATCAGACTCACTTGGAAGGCTTATTAGGGATAAACTTGCAAGATCTATACCTACAGAATATGAAAATTATAAAATACTCCTGACAGAAATTAAAGAAGACCTAAATAAGTGGAGAGAAATTATAAATTCATGGATTTATAAGAAGACCCAATATTGTTACATGTCAATTCTCCCCAAATTTATCTGTAGATTCAATGCAATCCCAATCAAAATCCCAGAAGACTCTTTGTAGAAATTTAAAAACTGATTCTAAAGTTCATCTGGAAATTTAAAGGACCTAGAATAGCCAAAACAACTTTGAAAAAGAAGAATAAAGTTGGAGGACTGACTCCACTTGATTTCAGACTTATAGAGCTACAAAAATCAAGGCAATATTATATTGGTATAAAAACAGACAAACAGAACAGTGGAACAGTCCAGAAATAGACTCACACATATGTGGTCAACTGATCTTTTTTTTTTTTAATTTGTTTAATGTTTATTTATTTTTGAGAGAGAGAGAGAGAGAGAGAGAGAGAGAGAGAGAGAACACAAGCAGGGGAGAGGCAGAGAAAGAGGAAGTCACCCAATATCCGAAGCAGGCTCCAGGCTCTGAGCTGTGAGCACAGAGCCTGACGTGAGGCTCAAACTCACAAACTGCGAGATCATGACCTGATCCAAAGTCAGATGCTTAACTGCTGAGCCACCCAGGCGCCCCATAGTCAATTGATCTTTGACAAAACTGTCAAGGCAATTCAATGAGGGAAATGATAGTCTTTGAAAAAAAGTAGTGTGGAATAGTTGAAGAGTCATATGCAAAAAGATAAACCTTGAGTTTTACCTCATGTCATATATAAAAATTAACTTGAAGGACAAGGAAAGATTGAGGAATTGTCATAGATTGGAGAAGACTAAGGAGTTGCAACAAAAAAGGGACAGTAGGAGGAAATGGGTGAAATTTAAATCAAGTCAGTAGCTTAGTCAATAAATATTAACTTCTCTCATTTGGTAATTGCTGTATGGCTTATGTAAGTTGTTAAATTGGGGGAAACTGGGTAAAGCATACATGTGAACTCTCTGTATTATTTTTGCAGTTTTTCTGTATAAACTTATTTCAAAATAACACGTTTCTTAAAATGAACTTTAAATGGATCATAGACCTAAATTTAAGAGCTAAGTTTCTAGAAGAAAATTTAGTAGAAAATCTTAGTGGGCTTAAGTTTAGCAAGATTTTTTTAAAAAAGACACAGAAGGCACAAACACAGAAGGCATTGGACTTCATCAAAATTTAAAACTTTTGCTCTTCAAAAGACACTGTTACAAAAAAAAAAAAAAGGTAGGCCGCAGACTGAGAGAAAATATTTGCAAAATATATATTGGACAAAAGACATGTATCTAGAATATAAGAAGAACTCTTGTAATTCAGTAAGATAAACAACCCAATAAAAAATGGGTGAAAGGTTTGAACAGATACTTCACCAAAGAAGATAAACAGATGACAAATAAGCACACAAAGATGCTTCATGGTATTAGGCATTAGGGAAATGCAAATAAAAACCACAATGAGATACCACTACACACTTTTCAGAATGGCTAAGATTTAAAAAGACTGATGACCTTACCAACTGTTGACAAGGATGTGGAGGAACTGGAAGCTCATACACTGGTGGGAATGCAAAATAGAACAACCACTTTGGAAAAGAGTGTGGCAATTTGTTTAAAAGATAAACATACAACTACCATATAATCTAATAATTTGCCTTCCAGGTATTTACCCAAAAGAAATGAAAGCATATATCCACACAAAGACTTGCACATATATGTTCATAGTAGCTTTATTCATAATGGCTCCAAACTGGAAACTATCCAAGTTTTTATAAACAGGTTAATGGATACACAAATTGAGTATATCCACATAATGGAACAATAAAAAGGACTGCTATAAAAAGGACTGGAATCTTGACACAACATGGATGAGTGTAAAATTTATTATGATAGGTAAAGGAAGATAAAGAAGGGGCGCCTGGCTGTCTTAGTAGAGTGTGTGACTCTTGATCTCCAGGTTGTGAGTTCGAGCCCCATGTTGGGTGTAGGGATTACTTAAAAATAAAATCTTAAAAACAAAGAAGACAAAGAATACTGTGATTCTATATATGTAATATTATAAACATTGCAAACGAATCTAGAACAACACAAGATCAGTGGTTGCCTCAGGCTGTTGAGAGTGTGTTTGGAAAGGGGAAGGAGGGAGAGATGACGATGGGGGTTGAAGAAACTTTAGGGATGATGAATATGTGCATTATCTTGATTGTGGTGATGGTTTTATAGGTATATACATATGTTAAACTCATTAAAATGTGCACTTTATGTGTAACGTATCGTATGTCAATTAAACCTCAACTGAGCTGTAAAAAAATAAAAAAGGAAGAAAGGAAGAAATCTCCTGGAAGACTCATTGAAAAGTTTGCTGGGTCCCACCCTAGCATTTCTGATTCAGCAAATCTAGGGTAGGACCAAGAATTTGCATTTTAAGATGCTCCCAGGAGATGCTCAGGCTGATGTTCCATACTTTGAAGATCACCGGTATACAGGATTTGGCAAACAGCTTTGTGGTGACATTTGTCTTTTCATTTGCTCTGATGACTAATTTTTTGTGTCAGATTGATTAGGCTATGGGATGCCCAGATAGTTGTTAACAAATTATTTCTGGGTGTGCCTGTGAGGGTGTTTCTGGAAGAGATAGCATTTGAATTGGTAGACTGAGTAAAGACCAATGAGGTGGGCATCATCCAATCCATCGAGGGCCAGAATAGGACAAAGGTAGAGGAAGGGTGAATTTGTTCTTTTTTGCATAAGCTGGAACATCCATCTTTTCCTGCCCTCAGACATTGGCATGCCTGGCTCTCTGGCCTTTGTAATTAGACTGGGATTTATTCTTGGCCCTCCAATTCTTGGGCCTTTGGATTCAGGTTTATATCATCAGCTTTCCTGGTTCTCAGGCCTTCAGACTCAGACTGAGTTATATCACTGGCTTTTCTGGTTTTCCAGCTTGCAGGTGGCAGATTGTGGGACTTCTTGGCCTCCACAATTGTGTGAACCAGTTCCTATAATAAATGTTCTCTTCCGTTTATCTATCTGATCAATCTATTGTCATCTATCATCTATCAGTTCTATTTCTCTGGAGAACCAAGACTTACACACATCTGTCCAGCATCCCAACACCCTTGTTACTGTTAGGGAATCTATACAGTGGAGCCAAGACTCTGCCTCCCACCACAGAAACAGAGAGTGTAGTCTGCTTTTTTTTTTTTTGCCCCCCCCCCCCCACCAGCAGCTAGAGTATTGGCTTGTGGCCTCTACTTGGCCAGTCAGATGCTTCATGTGGACTTGAACTGTAAGAAGCTGTGTAGGAGTGAGAGCCTGAGGCTCCAGCAGGAGGAGTCCTAGGGACCAGACTCAGCAGAGCAGCTGCAATGACCAGCTGCAGTGGGGCCCGCAGTGGTCATGGCAGATGTGCCATGTTGGTGAGCTCCAGAGTTCTAGGCTGTTTGCTCCTGACGCATCATCTTGATAGTCTTCTTCCTTTGGCTCCTGTTCAAACTTTGTGTGTTGGCACTGCTGCTGATCCTACGAGCTACTGATAATATATCTCTTAAGAGTTGAGTTGTGTCCCCCAGAAATTCACATGTTGAAGTCCTAACCCCCAATAGCTAAGAATGTGATCTTACTTGGAGATGGGATTGTTGTGGAAGTAATTAGTTAAGATGAGGTCATACTGGAGTAGAGTGGGCCTCTACTCCAATATGACTGTTGCCCTCGTAAGAAGAGGAAACTTGGACATGGACACATACACAGAGGGAGTGGCATGTGAAGTTGAAGGCAAAGATCTACAAGCCAAAGAATCCAAAGATTGCTAGCAGACCCCTGGCAGCTAGGGGAGAGGCACAGAACCAATTCTCTCACAGCCTCCCAAAGGAACCAGTCCTGCCAACACCCTAATTTCAGACTTGTAGCCTCCAGAACTGAGACAGTTTCTGTTGTTTAAGCTAGTTTGTGGTACTTTGTTATGCCAGCCCTAGCAAACAAGTAGAATACTCTGAATAAATCTGGTTTCTGCTTAAGTTAGTTTTTGTTGTTTGCAACTAAGATGTATGACTAGTACAAGCTCCCAAAGGGTGTTGGCAAATCACCAGCTATGGAGGTATGTACAAATAAACAGTGGGTGTAAGGGAATGAGTCAGCATGAACAATCTTAAAGAGCAGTAATATCTTGTTGATGTCCCAGAGGGAGTGCAAACAGACAGGAACAAAAGGGGCAGGGGGAACCCAAGTCCTGATCAGAGTTGACATCTGTCTGAGGCCCGATGCAGAGATATATAATTCCAAGGAAATTAGATGATGCTCTCAGCTAAGTAGGGTCTAAGGCAATAAGATTTATAGGAATACAGCAAGAGAAGTCAGACTTACCCAGGATTCAAGATCCTTCTTGAATGCCAGAAAGATAGATATGCCCAAGTGCCAAAGATTCAGGAAGCTGCCATCAGAAAACATTCTTAATATGGAGGTTGATGTTGACCTCCAGCCACTCTGGACAAAAGTCAGTAGCGGACTAGCTGCACACTGACTCATAGGTGGGATGAGGCCTCCTCATGGCTGCAATGCCAGATGATCATTTTAGGTGGCTGGGATCAAGGTTTTTTGTTTTGTTCCTATTTCTAAGAACAATGCTTCTGCTTTGCATTAAAGATAAAACCAGCTTTGTTTTAAATAGCTCTGTATTTTGCTATTGTAATATATTTCTATTTCTCCCTTGAAAAAAAATTTTTAACATTTATTTATTTTTGAGAGACAGAGACAGAGCACAAGCAGGGGAGGGGCAGAGAGAGGGAGACACAGAATCTGAAGCAGGCTCCAGGCTCCGAGCTGTCAGCACAGAGCCTGACGTGGGGCTCTAACTCAAACTGTGAGATCATGACCTGAGCCGAAGTCGGACGTTTCACTGACTGAGCCACCCAGGTGCCCTTATTTCCTCCTCTTTTTAAAATAAGAAGTACCTCTTTTTAAAATAAGGGGCCCCTGGGTGGCTCAGTCAGTTCAGTGTCCAACTTTTGATTTCGGCTCAGGTCATGATTTCGCAGTTTATGGGATTGAGCCCCACATCCAACTTTGAGCTGGTGGTGTGGAGCCTGCTTGGGATTTTCTCTCTCCCTGTCTCTTTGCCCCTCCCCTGCTATCTCTCTCTCTCTCTCTCTCTCACACACACACACACACACACACTCCCTCTATCTTTGTCTCTCTCTCTCAAAATAAATAAACATTTAAAATATGAGAAGTACCTAATGAATTTTATCAAGTGCTATTTCAGCATCTGTTGAAATCATTGTATTTTTCATTATTTAATCCAGTGATGTAGGTGGTATTATTATTATTATTAATAATACTTGCCTTTGTGTCAAACATTTCAACCATTCTTGGGATAAAGCCTCTTTGGTCATGGTGTAATGTTTCCCATAATATATTAATGAAAACGACTTTATGTAAATATATATATTATATTTATTTATTTAAAAAAATTTTTAATGTTTATTTTTGAGAGACAGAGAGAGACAGAGTGTGAGTGGGGGAGGGGCAGAGAGAGAGAGAGAGAGAGAGAGAGAGAGAGAAAGACACAGAATCTGAAGAGGCTCCAGGCTCTGAGCTGTCAACACAGAGCCCGACGCGGGGCTTGAACTCACAAGCCATGAGATCATGACCTGAGCTGAAGTTGGACGCTTAAACGACTGAGCCACCCAGGTGCCCCTACATATATATTTTTGTAAATTCAACTTATTTAAACAAAAACAGTTTACCCCTGTTTCCTGCCTCCACTCCCTGCCTCTGGTAACCACCAATCTCTTCTCTGTATCTGTGAGCTTGTTAAGTGATTGATTCCACAGATGAGAGAGATCATATGATCTTTGTCTTTCCCTGACTGATATATTTCACTTAGCATAATGCCCTTGATAAAATATCTTGTATATTTTAATGTAAGATTTATGTGTGGCTTGAGGTGAATATTTCCTAGAGATGTGCTCTTAAAGTTTTTCTCATTATTGCCCACCTGAGGAGAACTTCTAGGTATTTTTTTTCTTAGCTGTCCCTCTATGTAATTTCATGTCCACAGATATGCTGTATATTAGTGAATATACTATATGGATATCTTCATTTTTTACATAAAAAAGAGGAAGACTTTTTTAGCCCCCTCAAGAACCAAATTGCTCCCTTGGAATGCACTGAGATTACACCACACTGAGAACACATGGCCTATAGTATTCTTTATTTGTACATTATATTTATTAGATTTCAGGATCAAGCCATATGGTTTTACATCTTGGAAAGAACTATGCAAAAGGCCACACTTTTCAAGGTTCAGAAATGATGTATGGAATACCAGAGATGCTTTAAGGCCAATACATTTTAGTAAAGACCAAGTCTGTTCATCAGCTCCTCTCTGACCATCTGTGATTCAGAATATCTGTAACAGTTTTGCAAGGGCAGGTTATAAGATGTGAGGGGAGACCAAAGGGTGGAGGCCTAGAAAGTCACTAAATCCTCAAAGCTGAATGTATTGCACATATGGCCTGAGCGGGAGAGCCAGGCACCCAGGGAGAGCAAGACTCCATTGAGGCAGCTCTTTGTCAAACCAAGAAAGTAAAGCCAAGGATTGACAGCACAGTGACTGGGTTTAAATTGAGGGAGAAGAAGTGGAGGGCAGAGGTTGGAGTTACAAGTTGAGCTGAAGATCAAGGATATAGCAATAAGTATGAATATGCCTAAGAATGAAAGTCTGAGGCTTTGTTCTCAAGGGTTTATTTTGCTTGCCACACATGCCTCTTTGGGAGCTTCAGTCTTATCTTAAGGAGACAGAACTCTTGTTTGCACTTTTCAAGATAGATAACAAGCCTTTGAAAGTTTGGGGAGGGTTTAGCATTCACCCATACTGTGGTGGATGCACCTGAGGTGACTTCCGATGAGTAATGCTCCTGTATAATCAATCCTGTCCCATTAAATGCAGTGATTTGCTTCTAACCAATATACCATGGGAAAGGTGATGAGATATCAGTATGTGATTACATTAATCATATAAGACTGTCTAAGTAGACTGGAAAGATTCTGTTGCTGGCCTTGAAGAGGCAAAGTGCCATGTTGTGAACTCCTTATGGAGAGGGCCACATGGGAAGGGACTGCAGGTGGCCTAAGGACCTGAGGATAGCCAATCATCAGTAAGAAGCAGGGCCCTCAGTCATACAGCCACTAGGAAATGAATTCTGCCAACAATCAATGATCTTGGAAGTAGACTTTCCTCAGTCAAGCCACCAGATGAAAACATGGTGCAGCCGCTTCCTTGATTGTTACTTGTGAAACTCTCAGCCTTGTGTCCAGCTAAGCTGTACCCATGAGCCAGTTTTCCTGAGCCAGGAAAATTTTAAGATAATAAATTTGTGTTGTTTTAAGCTACTGAGTTTGTGATAATTACACAGCAACAAAAAAACTAACACATGTATATGTATACTTAGACACTTCTAGATGAATAACTTTCTACATATCTTCCCCCTTCTCAAGTTATTATTTAATATATATTAGATTAAGGTTGGAGTTTTTTATTGTAAAAAAATTATTCTTTTCATTTGTATGTTTCAATGTTATTAGCATATATTGTTGTGTTCTATTTTACTTTAAACATTTTATATAGTACCTGGAGTCTCCTTTCTCATTTCAAATTTCATTGAATTATGGCTTTACTTTTAAATATGTTTGACTTTATTTATTGAGCCCATTGAAATTATTTTTCATTTTCAAAATTATCTCCTGCTTTTATCATATTTTTTTTCCTCTTTAGTTTGGCTTGTCTTCTCATTACTTTTCTAATATCTTCAGTTGAATTATTTATAAAATGTTCCCTTTTTATCAACCACCAAAAAGAGAACATTTTAAATCATAAAATTTCCTGAAAGTCGTGCTTTGACTATACTCCACAGAGATTACTGTGGTATATTTTAGTCATTATTGTTTTCTGAATAAACTCCTTTTGTTTTCTTGATTTCCTTTCCAGTTCAATTGTTGATTCAGTAAGAATTTTTAAATTTCCAAGTAGTTGGTTTATTTTTATTTGTTTTGGTTGTTGCTTTATATTTCATTTTATTTGGGCCAAAGAACTTAACATGTGTCATTTCTGATCTTTCCAAACTAGTTGAGATTATGTTTGTGGCCTGGTGATATATGAGACCAAATGGGCAATGGTTGTGGACAGTTGGAAATCATACATAGTACAAGTTATCTATTAATTCTATCTCAGGATACTTTTTTCTTGGTTGGGACAGCCTCAGGGTCCAAACTAAGGGTAGAGGAACATCCATGGCTGTAGTTACTAGGGGGACACTGGTTCTATGCTGAGCTGAGGAGGGCACCACTCAAACAACCTGCAAGTGTTACCAAAATAGTTAAAATAATAGCTGGTATGACAGGCAGTTCACTGTATGTTCACGTGGCCTTTCCTTGATGAGTACTTATGGAAAGTGAGATCTCTCTCTTCCTCTTTTTATAAGGGCATCATCCCAACATGAGGATTCCACCCTCATGACCTCGTCTAGATCCAATAACTTCCCAAAGGCCCCACCTCCAAATACCATCCCATGGGGTGGGGTGGGGGTGGGGCATGGAGTGGGGCCTAGAGCTGCAGCATATGAATTTTGGGGTGAGGACACAAAATTCAGCAAGTAACGTTTATTGAAGTGTGTGGGGCAGACGCTGCTACTTGATATATAATCTGATATACATTTTCTCCATTCTCCTTTACTAAGATAACAATTTTGTTCAGGATGGCAATGCACCCAGGCAAAAATACTGCCTCACTTGCATCTGGTAGTGATCAGGTAACCTAGTTGAGGCTTGATGAGCTATAAAAGAGAAGCTATTGTGTGGGATTTCCAGGAAAGCTGTTGGTTTCCTAATGAAGAAAGACTAGTTGAGCTGGCACATGACTTCTACTCTCTCTCCTTCCCTTTCTTCCTGCCTGACATACAGAATCAATGCCTGAAGGTATAGTGGCCACTCTGAATAATGAGGTTGTAGAGGAGGAAACTCTTCTTCCTTCTACCTCCTAGGTGTTCCAGCTGGGGCCCTATAAATTTGACAAAAGACAGACTAACAAGAGAAAAACCATCAGTGCGTGCATCATATATACACACGGGAGCGCTCAAAGATGAGTAATTCAAAGAGGTAGTTGCAACTTGAGCTTATCCAGCATCTCAAGAAAAGAACAATAAGTTTTTAGAGAAATGACAAGAGGAAGGAAAAGGATTTTCAGTTTCTAGGATGGCAAACTGTGAGGAGGTAAATATATGAGGGAAACTAATTGAAGATAAGGGCTAGTTAGTAAGGTTTGTTACATAGATTTCCTCTGGTGCTGTCTCCAGGCTGATAAAGGTTTAAAGTTGTTTCCAGTGATTAACTTCTGTTCTGGTGGGGAGGGGACACCTTTACAAATTTATGTCCTGCTTTTAGGCAAATAGAGGGAGGGCAGAGGACTTTTCTTGTGTTTACTTCTCAATTGCCTTTAGCTCAAAATAAACTTTATGCCAAAGTGGGATTTTCTGCTGCCCTTCAAGGTCAAGAACAGAACACTGTAGCAGAGCATGAAGTTAGGAGGAGCCTGAATACCAGATAATTTCCACAACCTCTGCATTGGCCCTGCAGGCCTTGTGCCGGACTTCTTGTTATTGGGGAAAATTATTCCATTTAATTCAGCTGCCATGTTTGCAATTTTATTATTGTGCAACTGAATTCAAGCCTAACTGAGGATAGGACAGCAAGACTTCTTACTATAATTGTGTTTTCTGGAATGACATTTCCTTGTTTTTATGCCCATTTTTGCTTTATTTGTTTTATAACTGTATATGGGGGTGATATATGCTCACTGTTCCTAACATTTTATTATTACACATATCTTTTCCATTATATGATAATCTTTCTCATTCTTTTGAATACTTTTTGCTTTTATTTTGTAGGCAGGAAAAAGCCAAAATTTTTTTCTCATAGAAGAGAATGAAAAGTTCTGAGTGTTGTTAGGACTAAATATAGAAAAGAAAAAGGTTTTTTTGTCTGTTCTCATTGTCTCTCTTTAGAAATTATAATTGAATGGATAAATAAATGAATGGATATCCAACTAGCCAAATTTCCACTTTAACAGAATTGCTAACCTAGTAGATACAGAGAATAGCAAATTACTATATATCATATTTTAGCAAGAGCTTGGACAGACACTATTCTTTGGACCAGATGGAAAAATGTAAACCAGATGATAATGTAGTTTCATGCATATTCAGCTGATTTGCTAGACAGATCTAGGGAATATGGATTTCTGGAAAATAAAACTTTTAACTTCATGTCTTTATCTATCCGTGATGTACAAACTTCCTATGGATCCATACTCAATCTGCCACAAATATTAGAACATTTAATAATTGGCCTTTGAAGGAAATCAGTTATTATGAAGAAAGGATGTGTTTATTTGAGCTGAGCTGTTGTACATCCAATAGAAAAGTAAACAATAAACTTTCTAATTCCTTTCAGTAGAGTCTTAAGCACTAAAAAGAATAGTCAAAACAAGTCAACTAACTTAAAAAATTAGCCATAAAAATTGAAATTTTCCCTTTATTTCTTTATTTTTCCAGTGTTACTGAGAAATAATGATATACATCACTGTAAGTTTAAGGGATACAGCATGGTGTTTGATTTACATATATTGTGAAATGATTACCACAGTGGGTTCAGGTAACATCCAACCTCTCCTATAAATACAATAAAAAGAAAAGAAAGCAGAAGAAAAAAAAGGAAAACAACGTTCTCCTGGTGATGAGAACTTTTAGGACTGACCCTCTTAACAACTTTCTTATATACCCTATAGCAGTGTTAGCTCTAGTCATCGTGTTGTCCATTACATCTCTAGGGCTTATTACTCTTAGGACTGGAAGTTTGTACCCTTTGACCACCTTCCTCCAACTCCGCCCCCGCCTCCCCCCACCCCCAACTCTGGTAACTACAAGTCTGATCTCACTTTTTATAAGTTTGATTTTTCTTCATTGCTTTAAGTTCATTGCCCATCAATGCTGGGAAAAAAATATGACTTACATTACATACTTACTTATAAGGTACAAATAAACAAAAGGCCTAGTGGAAAAGAGGCAAGGAAATACAAAAAAAAAATTTGCCTGCAAAAATTAAAACAAAAGATGAGCCCAGGAAATGACTAAATATAATGGTAAATGAATGCAGTAATAATTTTTCTACTAAAAACAAGAGCCTCGGTTGAGATTGAAAAATACAATCCATTAGTAAATTGATTATGAAGTGCACTCAAATGTGTTTTTAAAAAGACAAAATCTAGAAAGTTAGATGAATGTTTCCATCAAAATCAAACAAAGAAAGGGAAAGGAGAATTTCCAGAATCAATAGTGGTGTCTGAGGCTTCTTCTCCTCCATCCAGTTCTCCCACAGGGAAGAGATCAATGCCCCCAAATGCTCAGCTCTGAGTGATGCTGCAAGGGGGTTTTTAGGGGCCCCCCGAGGCCCCCATGTGTAGTGGGTACAAATCTCAGTCCACAAACTCAAGTGAGGAAGAAACCTAACCTTCTCTCTTTTCCTTAATACAACTGGTCTTCTAATACAGTCTCCCAGTCCATCAAGGAGTCCTGATCTTCATCCTAGTCATTTGGAATCTACCCCCTTTTCCCGGGGTTGTCTAGTTCTGGAGGACTTCCCAGGGCACGGAGCTGGAGCAGGGCACACGCTCCTTGGTTGCTATGGAGACACAGGTCCCTCAGGACCGGGCATCTCTCTACTTCCGTGTTGCTCTTGAGCACCTGCCAATCACTCCACCAGGCCACAACAAGCCCTTCTGTGGAGTCTTGCTACCTCTCTGACTGGGATTCTCTCTGGAAAGTGAGACACGGGCACTCCTGCTCTCAGATCCTACATGTTCATTTGGGATTTTGCTCTCTCCTTGGGGGCTCAGCTCAGGACAGAGGTCCCTGAATCCTTTTGTCCGTGATCACTAACATCTAAGCCAGAGGGAACAAATTAGTAGCCTGCAGGTCAAGTCCCGTCCAGCAGGTATTTTGTCTGGCTCAGACAGTATTTAAAGATTCTTCTGAAAAGATTATGAACATTTTTTTTTTGAAGAAGAGCTGTAGCTTTTAGATCCAACTACCAATTACTGGGAAGTACAGAAAACAGAGAAGCATGTTAAATGACACCAGCAAAATCCCGACTATGGGAAAGTACATAACAAAGGATGTGGCTTCTTTAACAAGTACATTGTAAGGACAGAAAGATGGGGTCACACCTGTAGGTTAAAAGAAACTTAAAAACACCAATCACTTGCAATGTGTGGACTTTGGATCCTGTTTCAAACAAACTGTAAAAAATAAAGTAATATAAAATAAACATTTATGACCTTCATGAGAAAATTGTAAATTTTAACACTGACAGGCTATTTGATGTGTAATTATTGGAATTCTGTTTAGTTATGATATTGTGTTATAGTTAGAAACATGAGCCCTTATCTTTACCAAAAAAAAAAAAAAGCATATCTGGGATTTACTTCAAAATAATTGAAGATGGGGGCAAGTGGGTGGGGTTATGGATGAAACAAAATTGGCCATGAGTCCATAATTATGGAAACTCAGTGATGAGTACAAGGAAGTTCATTAAAGCACTTTGTCTATTTTAAATATGTTTGAAGTTTTCCATTATAACATTTTTTAAGGGGAGCTTCCACATAAAACATCTGATTTTGGATTCTCTTGGAAAAAGGGAAAGAGCTGGTAACACGAGGATAGACCTCCATACTGCAGCAACCAGCCAGAGTTGAGAAGTGTTACAGGATAGGCACCGAGGAAACTATAGTCCCTGCCATCCCTGTTGTCCTTAAACCTGGCTCACTTCCCGTGTTTATGGTACCTGTCTCAGCCATCAGTGTTCTAATCTGCAACCCACAGGAAATTTCCTTCCAACACTCCCCTCACCCAGGTCACCCACTGTTGTTCAGGTGGGGCTGTGCCAAAGGGGGTACCTGTTTTTCCTCTCCTTTTCATGATGCTTTTCCCCCAAATCCTTTCTCTGTGCTATGTGCTATTCTTTTTGGGCCTCCAAGGGTCTAGGATTTTGAAACTCAAAAGCCAGAAGGAAACACTTGTCCCTCCTTCCCATCTTCTGCTTTTGGTCATTACGCCCCTTCCCTGAGGGAGTGAGAACAGAACAACCTGACACTCGATGAAAAACCGGGGAACATTTGGTTAAGATGTAGATACAGGTCTTATACAATATCAGATTGGTGAATATTAAAAAGTTGGGTAATATCAAGTGCTGCCAAAGGTGAAGGAAAACAAACTCTCATAGGAGTGTCAACTGGCATAACTTTCCGGGAAGCAGTTTGGAAGGGTTAAGTGAAGCAAACAGATAGACCCTACAACACAGCTCCCCTGGATGCGGAGTCCAGAGCAACTCTGGACTGAGCCCCCAGAGAAACACCTGTGAACATGTTCTTGTAGAATCATTTGTGTTAGTGAGAATTTGGAAACACCTGGATTAGAAGTTTATTAATAGAAAAGCAGATACATAAAATGTACCCAACAATGAGGACTGTTCAGCAGATAAAAGAAATGTTCTGGTTCATGTTTATCCTATAACTTGGAGCCATCTCAAAATCTCATCATTGAGATTTTCATCACTGGACAAAATCTCACCTCTGGACAAAAGTGAGAAGAGAATGATATACCAAAAGGCCACATCAGCATATTTTTAAAAAATATGCACAAAATAATACCACTACTGGGTCTTGATACAAATAGGAATATAGATGGGCAGGGCACACAGAATCACAGCAATGGTAAGAGGGAAAAAATGAGGCTGGAGATGGGACAAAAAGATGAAAAAAGAAAGTAAAATAAAAGTGAGCCCTGAGAGCATCTGTCTGGCTTAGTCGGTGGAGCATGTGACTCTTGATCTCGGGATTATGGGTTTGAGCCCCATGTTGGCTGTGGAGATTGCTTAAAAATAAAATCTTATAGGGGTGCCTGGGTGGCTCAGTTGGTGGAGCATGTGACTGTTGATCTCAGGGTTGTGGGTTTGAGCCCCATGTTGGCTGTGGAGATTGCTTGCTTAAAAATAAAATCTTACAAGGTGAGCCCTGCACATGCTAATAAAGGTGGTGTGCCTTCAACCAAGGAGTATGGCTGATTCATTCCCAGCACATGAGCTTTCAGCAAACAGAAAATCAAACCAAAACAAAATACTAGTTAATATTTAAAATATTAACCTGATGCATGTGGAAAGAGCACGTGAGTGAGTGGCTATGAATAACCAGGAGGCTAATGTGTGCCCAGAGGTGGCAGAGAGAGCTATCACTTAGGGTTCTAGGCAGAGTGGGGCCAGACAGTGGGCTTGGGCCAGCTCAGGGGACAGCAGGTGTCCCCAAACCTTCAGTCTCCTGTGATTCTCTCCAAAAGCTGATCTCATTCTGGGGTCACCCCTGTTGTGGCCTTGAGTTGCTTAATCACAGACATTCACCTCCTGTCAGCACTGTTGGTAACCTGCTGGGTCACAGAGATTGTCGCCATGGAGTGGTTTCAACTTGTTAATAGCCTCCAGCTCCTCCAGTAAAGTCAAGATATCCTGGATACAGATACTCCTGCAACTCCCCCGTTTTTACATGCCTTCAATACCAAAAGCTACTTTTCAGATAGTGCATTGTATGATAGAGACTAGAACTGTCCAGCTTTCTTTGGTTGGGCTGTGGAGAGGCAGAGAAGAGTGGTTCTGGCAAACAGCCCTGATTTTGCTTGAAATCCCACTCTTGGGAGTGAAGGGGAGAAAGAAAGATGATGTGTTATTGCTGTCTCCTGAGCCCATTCTTCTACTCTCTCCTCCTCTTCCCTTCCTTCCTTTCCTTTTACAAACATGTCTTCAGTGTGAATATGCACCATACAATTTGAATCTGACATTGTTGCTGGCCCTGAAGAAGATTTAAGTCTAGTGGGGAGCAAGCAGTGAGCAGGGTCAAGCGTGGTAGAGATCTGTGGGGGGTGGGGATGCTTTGAGGCCACAGAGGAGGACAGCTACATCAGATGAGAGGATATCAAGGATGGCTTCTTGGAGGTGGTGCTCCTTGAGCTGAGTCTGAAAGGATAAATGCAGTTAACAAGCAGGGGAAGATTAGGGAAAAGGTATTCCTGCTGGAGGAAAGAGCAGGTGGAATGGCTAGGAGGCATGAAACAGCAGGAAGCAGTAGGAAGCTGTCACCAGTTCACCATATATGGACTTGGGGCTCAGGAAGGGTCTTGGGTGCTAGTACTTAACTCATGTCCTATCTCCTCCCTGAAGCTTGCAGAACTGCCCCAGCCCCATCATGTACCCCTCTTCTATAATCTTGCGCTGACATCTTCTAATCAAAAAATTGCATATTATTATTATTATCATTATTATTTTCATGTGAAGGCTTTATTTCCTGTATTTCAACTTACAGAAGGGCGCATGAGCCCAGTGCTTCTCCCATCCGGTGCCTTGCGTTATAGCCTTTGTTCCACCATGGGGATGACTCATGATCCAGTTCGGAGTGGATTCATGATCCAGCTTTTCCGTGAGGAGGCAGACTGAGGCAGTGGGTAGAAGCACCAAATCCCACCCTAGTGCACTAGGTTTTTGTCTGAGAGGCTTCTGCAATTGTGTACCTGAGCCAGGCTGACATCTGGACCAGTGCCCAGGTGAGCATTCTTCTGGGAGGGTGTGGTAGATAGCCTCTGAGATGGTGCCCAGTGAGCCCCATCTCCTGGTTTTCATGGCCTTGTGTAGTGTCCCACATTGTATCAGGGTTGATCTGTATGATCAGAAGAATGTAACAGAAGTGACAGGACATGCCTTTAAGCCTGGCTCCATAAAGACATTATGACTTCTGCGTTCATTTCCGTCTTGGGCTGTGCACTCTGGAGGAAGCTAGTGTATGTTGTAAAGACACATCAGCAGCTCACGAGTTCACGGGGTGAGGAACTGAGGCCTCCCACCAACAGCCACGAGAGGAGGCATTGTAGATGTGGATCCCACAGCCCCAGCCAAGCCTTCAGATGACAGCAGCCCCATCTGACATCTTGACCACAGCCTCATGAGAGACCTTGAGCCAGAACCATCCAGCTTAGCTGCTTCCAAATTCCTGACTGTTAGATACTGTTAGAGATGATAAATGCTTACTATTTAAGCCATGATATCTTAGGGTAATTTATTACATAGCGATAGATAACTAACAAAGTGTACTTGGTAGCTCTAAGTGGCTTTTCCTGCTTGTGTCTGGGGAGGCTTCCTGATGAGGCTTTTGTCGCCTCTGATAGGCAGAAGTGTTGGGGTTCCCCAAAGGCCACATCCACTCACCCCGATTCCTTCCCTCATTCCTCCCTCCCCAGGTACTTCCCTTGAAGTGACCAATAACCCAACAGCAGATGCAGAAGAACCTCGTCCGGACTTCCCTTATGTGACTAGCACAGAGCTTTGGGAGAATGAGCCACCACACCCGACCCCCACCCCTCCAGGGAGGCTTCAGTCAGGGAGGCACTGACTGGCACGGGGACATTCCCAAAGAAATGGTGTAAACACATCTCATCAGAACCTGCCATTGTCTGAAGCACTAACCCCTTACCCCTTTTATTAAATTGGTATATACATCTTTACCTCTGGTTTTCCAGTGACTTACCCATTACTCGGTGCTCTGGAACTCGGTGTGTGCACACACTTTTTCTTTTCTCCTGTGAATCTGGCCACTACCCCCCACCCTCAAACCTGAGTTAGTAGAGGAAAAAGTTGTCCTTCCAACAATTTCAAATCAAAGAAATCCCCAGGGGCCGTCCAATGGGAAGTTCTGAGGCCCTCTGCACCGAGTTTTGTCTGGTCAAAGGAACTGAGTTTAAGAGCAACCACCTCTGCAGGGGAGATGCCCCAGGGATTCACAGCCCTTTCAACCCTGGTGCAGATGGCCAGGGCCCAGAGACACACAGCTTCTGGGCCTGAGGTCACAGCAGAGGCAACTTCTGACTTATAAAAGATTGTGTCTCCTGGTCTGTGGCGGCTTCCTTTTGGTTTTTTGCTTACTTAACCAACCCTTAGTACTTGCTATGTGCGAGACTCTGTTCTAAATACTTTACAAATATTAAGCCATTTAGTCCTCAGAATGACCCTATGAGGTAAATGTTCTTGTTGTCTTCATTTTACAGATAAGGATCCTAAGCACAGAGATGTTAAGCAATTTGCCCAAGGCCACACAGTGAGTGGGTAGCAGAGTAAGGATTCACACCCTGGTGGTGCTTGGCTCTAAGATGAGAATTGACCCAATGTCTATTCAGTGAGCATTCTGTGCCTCTGGGGCACTGTTCTGGCCAGGGCTCCTGGGGCTGCACAAGGTTATGTATTTGAGTCCTGGCTATGGGCAATCCAGAGGTACACATCCAAGCAGGGCAGTGTCCTGAATAAGCTAGGCACATCCTTAGGAAGGAAAACAATGGGGTTGTTCATCTTCCAAGACTAACCTCTGTACTCAACCTTGCAGGCCTGCCTGAGCCCTGCCTTGGGCAGGAGGGTATCCTCTCAGATCATGCTCATTCCTGCCTCCTCACCTTAGCTCAGCCAGGTACCTGGGGGGATGTCTCCGCACTTCCCCATCTGTCTAGACCAATGGTTCTCGACCAAGGGCAATTTTGCCTCCTGGAGTTAAGAGGTGATGTCTAGAGACATTTTGATTGTCACAAGTAGAAGGCTGCTAGTGGCACCTAGTGAGCAGGGGCCTGGGATGCTGCCAAACGTCCTAAAATGCACAGGATGACACCTCACAACAAAGGGTTATCTGGACCAAAATGTCAATAGTGTGCAGGTTGAGAAACTGGCCTGGGTCCATCTCACAGCCTCCTTAAGGCTAACAACCACCATCACCACCACCCCCTGCCCCCCGCCACACACACATGATCTGATTCTTATTACAGTGGTGGTCCAGGGTCCTAGTGGGGCTCCATGCATCCTCACTTCATCTCTCAGAGGCCACAGCAGAACATGAAAGATCCAGTTTGCATGCCAGCTACAAGTTCTTAGAAATACAGCAAGGATTTTGAGGTACTGACAAATGTAGCTGACATTATTTTGTATCAGGCTCTGTGCTAAGCATTTTGTATATTTTGTCATATATAATTCTCACAAGCCAGCCTTAGATACTAATATCATCCCTATTTCACAGATTGGGAAACTGAGGCTTATAAATGTCAAGTAACTTGCTCAAGGTCACACAGCTAATAAATGACAGGGCCAAGTTTGTGCCCTTCCCTGGCAGTCTGACTCTAGCACTGATATACATACTGAGGCAAAGGAAAGATGGTAAATGTACAAGGGGCCTGCCTGAGGTCAGGGGCCTCCTGGCCTCCTGTGGGACAGAGGGACCAGCACCACTCACTCTCCATAACATAGTTGCAGCCAAGACTCTTGGAGCTGGGCAGAGAGAGGCTAGACCTGCCATGGTTCTTCAAGAGGGAAGAACGATAGTAGAGAGAAGGGAGAGGTGGGTTGGTTTTTGTACGGGGACAGTTGAGACAGGACCCGCAAGAAAGAGATGGGTAAGGAAGGAGGCCTGGGAGCTTTTTATTATTTATTATAGCAAGAAAGAATGGGAAAGAATAGGAGGTTTGTTTCTAAGCTATAAATGCCCTCCTTTGATCCCTGTGCATATCAGAGATAAATGAGTCACTGAGGCCTCAGAAATTAATGATTGTCCTAATTATTACCTCAAGTGACCTTCCAGCATTAGTA
The DNA here is from genome assembly GCF_018350195.1 of Panthera tigris. Taxonomy (NCBI): domain Eukaryota; kingdom Metazoa; phylum Chordata; class Mammalia; order Carnivora; family Felidae; genus Panthera; species Panthera tigris. The sequence continues at coordinate 79,741,517 of NC_056662.1, forward strand.
ATTCTCCTCACTCCCTGCAAAGTAGCTGTGGCAAAGTTTGACCAGGTTTGGGGAAGAGGCAGGACTGACGTGGGTGAGTTTCTGCTGTGACAGGCTCAGTTGGCAGAGATGAAACCGGCCTCAGCTCCTCCGGAGAACAGAGAGCCGGACTCCAATGGGAAAGGCCCTGCCCTCCCAGTGTTTGCCTTCAGGGCCTGGTGGGATCCCGAATCCGCTGAGAGGGGACAGTTTGGAGGCGTTTGAAGAGCTGCTGGGCCAGCTGAAAGCAAAAGGGCGGTTCCTGCAGAGTTAACATCCGACCTTCCGCAGGCCCTTCCCCATTCAGATTCCCGGAAAAGCTTTGAAGTTTCGTCTGTGTGCATGTTTTCATTGCCCTGATCTTGCCGTATGGGTATTAGCCTGCAGCCCTGCCCCATCCCAGGGGATTTATTCCCCAACTGCAAAAATCTTAGGAAAATACTGCAAGCTCCACCCACCATCCCCAAGCCTCTGGTTGCTTTGTCCTTAGGCTAGAATAACAAAGGAGACCTCAGAACCCTCACCAGGGGACATTCTCTTCGCGTTTATAGTTTCTCCAGAGACATTCCGGTGATGACCTCCGGGACCGGATCTGAGGGCAGAAGCTTCCAAGTTCGGGGAGGTGGGGGGGGGGGGGGGGGAGGGAGAAGGTGGTAAGAGGAAGGGTGAGTGAACAAGATTGTCCCGGAAGGCCTCCCCAGGCGCAGGCCAGGTCCAGGGCAATTACAGCAGGACCCAGAGAGCCTCTTTCCAAGTCTTGTTCAATGAGTCAACCACTGTGCTTTCGGTACCCAAATATCAGTGTCAGGGACCTTTGTTGCTCCCAGCTTCACACAAGGTCCTCTGCTATCACATTGCTCAAGGCCACCAGCGAGGCGTAAGTCAGGATTGAAGAAGAAGAGGAGGGGGAGAGGAGAGAAAAGAGGAGGTGGAGAAGAAAGATGGAAGACAGACTGAGACAGAGGAAGAAAAGGAAAGCCGGGAATCCCAAACCAGCCTGATTTTGCTTTTCAGAGCAAAGACTCTGAACAATGGTGCCATCTTGTGGCTGTGAGGAGAAATTACCACCAGGACTTGCACTCGTGTTCTCCCTCCCTCCCTCCCTCCCTCTCCCTCTCTTCCTTTCCCTCTCTTCCTCTGTGTGTGTGTGTCTGCTTGTGTCTCTTTTTCTGTCTAATCACCCTCCCCCCCATTTCTCTCCTTCCCTCTCAATCTCTCCCGCCCACATGCCCCTCCTCTTCATATTCCAGAGTAAGACTTCTATATACAAGTTTCTAGAATGGTACTGTCCAAAAGCAGTAACCACTAGCCACATATCACACATTATACTCAAATGTAAATTAATTAAATGAAATACAATTTAAAATTTAGAATTCACTTCATCAGTCACACTAGCCACAAATGCTCACTAGTCCCATGTGACTAGAGGCTACTGTATTGGACAGCACAGAAATAGAGTATTTCCATTGTTGCAGAAAGTTCTGTTGAACAATGCTGTTATAGAAAGTTCAGAGTTGCCATCTGATAGAGGATTGTAAAAATCCAGAGGCAATATAGTTTAGGTGCTGCTTTCTACCTTCCAAGTAGCCACTGGTAAAAGGTTTGCAGAGCAGTTTTCCCCCAGACCCTTTCCTCCCAATGTCAGGGCTTCAGCAATTGATGGGGGCAGTGTTGCATTTTAGAAACAGTAGATTGGGTGTCAGATAGACCTGAGTGTGAACCCAAGCTCTGCCACTGAAGCCTCTCTGGACCTCAGTTTGCTCCTCGGTCAGATAATTCCTCTAGACTTTTCCAGTTTTACCAGGCTGTTACATGCCAGGGTTTGACAAGAGCTGATGTCAAACCCAGAAGGAGGCATGAAACATGCAAGTCCCTGAGCTGTGCCTCACCCATGATGTCTGCAACTGTAGTGGCACAAGTCGTGGATCTTGGCATTCTCCCCGCCCCCACTCATCCCCAAAGCCACTCCAAGCTCAGTGTCTCTCCCACGTACCTCTTAAGTGACTTCACATCTGCCTGGTGAAAGACTGGCTGTTTGGTGTTTGACTCAACCCTAACTTTAAGTTTCACTTGCTCCTTCAACAAATATTTATTGCACTCTTATTATGTGCCAAGTACTGTCATTGGGGACCTCCATTCTGCACCTTACATTTTAACTGGGGAGACAGATATTAGGCACTTAAATATATCACATAATGGGGAGTAGTAATAAGTGTGACAAAGGGAAATCAGGCAGGGGAATTATAAGGCTATTTCTGATAGGGTAATTGATCAGGCAAAAGTTTTATAAGCAGGTGACATTTGTGCAGAGGCCCGAATGATGTGAGGGAGTAGGCCAGTGGATATCTGAGGGGGGAAAGAGATTATAAGACTGCAAATGCAAAGGATGCAAAGGCGTGAAGCCGGCTCTGTGAGTCTTCTCCCAGGGTAAGCAGTTATAGGAGATGACACATGTATGCTAATCTAGAGGTCTAGGGTCTAGCATCTAAGAATAGATGGAACATTTATCCCTTCTCTAGCTAGCCCTGTTTTTAGCATCCAAAGATATCTTTATAGACATCCACCTGCTGAAGGCCCATCATACTTCTGGGGAGACTATGCTCTAGGTCTGGACTCAGGACCTTCTGGCTCCCAACCTTCTGAATACAGAAGCTGACCTTTTTTTTTTTTTTTTTTTAGTTTATTTATTTATTTTGACAGCATGTGAGTGGGGGAGGGGCAGAGAGGGAGAGAGAGAGAGAGAGAGAGAGAGAGAGAAAGAGAATCCCCAGCAGGCTCTGTGCTGTCAGTGCAGAGCTCAACTCAGGGCTCGAACTCACAAACTGTGAGGTCATGTCCTGAGCCAAAATCAAGAGTCAGATGCTTAAGTGACTGAGCCACCAGGTGCCCCCAGAAGCTGACTTTTGATGTGAGAAATCCAAAACACTCACCATCTGAGCCAGTGTTTTCTTTCCCCAAATTGCTGGGCTCCCTTCTAAGGAGAGTGGTGATCCCACAACTCTGCTTTGCTTATATCAAACAGCCTAGATTTCCGAATGAACATCTTCACCAAGACATCAAAGTTGAAAAAATTGTTTTCAAGTTTATGTATTTTGAGAGAGAGAGAAAGAGAGGGGGGACATGTGAGTGGGGGAAGGACAGAGAGAGAGGGACAGAGAGAATCTCAAGCAGGCTCCACACTGTCATCACTAAGCCTGACGTGGGGCTCCATCCCACAGACCCCTGTGACATCATGACCTGAGCCGAGATCGACAGTCAGATGCTTAACCGACTGAGCCACCCAGGCACCCTCAGAGTTGAAATGTAAAAAGAGCAATTCTTTCAGAGAGAATGCCCATGCTTTAGACATCTGGTGTTTGGCCAGTTCCTATTCCAGGCTAGTTTGCTCTGCCTCCTGCCCATTAACAGAGCCGTTTCCTGTGTTTTGTTCATTTTCCAGGTTAACAGAGCACAGTTTGCAGGTATGCTTACAAAATATCACCTGGAACATTTTTCTGTGTTTCTGAAGGCTTATGTTCTCCATGGGCAGAGAGCCAGTTGCTTACAGGTAAAACTGCTCCAAAACTAGATTGCTCTCAGGGCCCATTTGAGTTTGCTTTTCCAGCACGTGAGTTAACAAGAATGAGTCAAATGTCTCCTGAGTGGCCTCCGGGTTACTGGACTCAGAAGGTCAGAAATGTCTGTGCAAGAAGTCAGTGTTCCCCTTCACGATGCCCATTTCACATATCCAGAAGCCAAGCGAGGCAGCCTGGTGCATGAGCCTGGGTTTCTTTCCCAGAAAGCATTTTGCAGTCTTGGTGGCCAGATTCAAATAACCTCCACTAAAATGAAAAAACAAAGAAACAAACAAACAAATACCAAAAAAAAAAAAAAAAAAAAAAAAAAAGAATCCCAATTTGGACGTTAGAAAACATCTTCACAATTAATTTAGTCTTTTAGTTTTTGTGGTTTCAGCAACTGCCTTATTTGGGTATCTTCTTGACACTTGATGGTTTCAGAGGCTTCTATCCAAGAGGAAGTCCTCTGAAGAGAAAGTGTAACTTGGTTTTGTTACATTCTTTGTATAGGAAACTGCCTGACCGCAGCTTCAAGCTCTTGCTATTGGCTCTTCAGGGTCAGTGTCTCTTGCTCAGGCGAGTTTGTCAGGTGAATCTGCTCAGGTAATACTGTCTTGTTGTGGGGCTCCCCAGGGACACCTGCCCAGGCCTGGGGAGAGCTGTGTGGGAAAGTGCCTCTTGTAGCTGAGGCTGTACCTGCCTCCCTGCGCAGGGAGGGGAGGTCGGTCACTACTGCCTTGAAGCTAGTCCAGTCTGTACCTGGACCAGAAACCAAAGTAGACTCGCCTCAATTAAAATCCCTGGCAACGAGGGCCAAGAATGACTTGGCTGTCCTCTCCCTGCCACAAGAAACAGGCCTGCCACGGCCACCTCTCCAGTGAGAGTTAGAATGCATTCGCCTCGGTGTGGTTTTCAGTTTTAGGAAGATACGACGGGGGGCAGGGTGAGTCCTGGCAATCTCGGCAAGGACTTCGAGCGAGGAGACTCGGGTGTTGCTGGTGCGAATGTAAATCATTGCAACATTCCAGGAGGCCAGGTGGGCAAGATGTATCATGCCCAGGTCAGTCCTGCCTTGTTGGTCGTTATGAGTTACTGTTAATTTTTGGAATTTACCCCTTTTCATTCTCAAAAAATGTCCCACTTTGCAGGACAAATGATATGGTCACCCAGTCTTCGGATGCCTTTAGGAAATGTATGCTAAGAATACACAGACATAGCTTCAGGGATGTTTACTACAGGCCTACTAGGCATAAAGAGAAGTTAGAGATAAATTATGTGTCTTACCCCAGAGGATTAACTAAGTTCAATAAATTATAGTATATCCACATAGTAGAGTGCTAGATAGCCAATGAAAAATGGAATGTAGCAAAATATTAAACAGCATAGAAATCCTATCCTATAGTATTATCCAAATCCAGTTTATAAAGAAAAAGGACTAACCGAGGACTAAACTGTTGGTTCTCTCTGGGCAGTGGAATTGGAAGTGGCTTATATATCCTCCTCTATACTTTTCCTGTGTTTCCAAATTTTCTACAATGGACATATATGTTATAGGCAGAATAATGGCCTCCCAAAGATGGCCACACTCTACTCCCCAGAGTCTGTGAACACGTAAGGTTACATGAGGAAAGGGAATCAAGTTTCCAGGTGAACTTGATGTTGCTAATCAGCTGACCTGGAGAAAGAGAGATTAGCCTGGATAATCCAGGTGGATCCAATGTAATCACAGAAGTCTTGGGGCGCCTGGACGGCTCAGTCGGCTGAGCATCCGGCTTCAGCTCAGGTCATGATCTCACAGTTCGTGGGTTCGAGCCCCATGTTAGGCTCTGTGCTGACAGCTCGGAGCCTGGAGCCTGCTTCGGATTCTGTGTCTCCCTCTCTCTCTGCCCCTCCCTCGCTCATACTCTGTCTCTCTCTGTCTCAAAAATATACATTAAAAAGAAAGTTAAAAAAAATGTAATCACAGAAGTCTTTAACCATGGGGGGATGACACAGGCACAGGCACAGGAGAACGGAGCCCTAGGAGAAGGACTCCACCAGCCATTGCAGATGGAAAGGGGCCCAGGAGCCCAGAAATGCTGGTGACCCCTAGAAGCTAGAAAAGATAAGAGAACGGGTTCTTGCCTAGAGCCTCCGGAAAAGGAATAGGGCCCTGCTGACACCTTGATTTTAGCCCAGCGAGAGCCATGTTGGACTCCTGACCTACAAAACTGTAAGATGATAAACTTGGATTGTTTTAAGCCACTTCATGCATGGTAATTGGTAACTGCCGCGATAGGAAATGAATACAATGAATTTCTTTTTTAATTAAAAAAAAGAGAGATGGTGATAGTAAAAGTCGCTTAAAAAGAAAGGATTAAAAATCCTTATAATTCCTTATAATTTAACCCAGCAGCCACACTGGGAGGAAGCCTGGCACAGTCTTCTTCCTACAAAAAATCTGGATGAGGAGTTCCTAGCTGGCTGCTGTTTTGTTATTGGAAGAAAATAATAATACAAGGGATAAGTAAATGACCCGACCAGCCAGCAGCCTGAGAATGGTCCTACAGCGGTGCATAAATAATTGTACAAAATGGGGCAAGAACAATCAGTGCTCTAGGTCCAGAGGAGGGAGAACCACGGAGCTGCTGCTTTTGAGAATTCTGGGACCCAGAGAGGAATTGAACTTGCAACCCTTTCTGAGTAAGTGGAAACTGCCAGGCTGTTCTGCTGGTTTGTGCCGGCAAATCCCATTCTGACATCAATAAGTAGAAAGAAGAGGGTGATGGCTTTTGCAACCCCTGCCAGGGGCAGGGAGCTGAGCAGTCTGGCCCGTTCTGAACTGTTCACTGGAACAATCTGCTCAGGTTAGAGAGTGGCAGAGGATTCTCTCCTAAATAAATCCTTTCCTGTTTGCTCTGAAGGAGCTCTAACGGAAATCCCCAGACTCTTAGCAAAGGCTGCGAAGAATAAGGTATCTGAAAATGGAAACAGCCTTTTTTTTTTTCTTTGCTAGAGGGTCCAAAATGACCTCCTCTTCAATCTGTAGTAAAGACTCCCTCTCTGTTGTAGGGAGGACCCTCTGGGAGCAGGTGCTGAGTTGGCGTTTGGTGAGCAAGACATTCGTTAGGGGTAAACACCTGTGGAGGTCAGGGAGCCGAAGCAGGACTGAGCACGGAGGGTGGTGATGCCGTGATGCGTTCCTGACAAAGCCGAGCCCACAGGCAGGTGTAGCCCATTAGAACTGCTGGTGGGGGCTTCAGTGGCCAGTGTTTAGACACCTTGCTCGTGATCAGTTGCTGGATGTAGGTACAGTTTAGGCGAGGCAACTCTCAAGCAGCCCCAAAGGAGCTGGGCACTGTCTGCCGACTGCGACAAGATCTTCTTTGAGGGGCAGTCAGGTTGGCACATCTTGTGTCAACTGCACCATGCCTCCCCGTGGACCTTGTTCTGCTTATCGGCCAGGACCCATAGTCCTGCTAACCTGGTGGGTGCAAGAGGGACTTGGCTAATTTTGCATGGCTCCTGAAAGCAGAAGTGACATTTCAGCAGCATCTGCTGAAATTCAGCTCAGAACAGAGGACTTGATAGGAGAGCATGACTATTTACAATGGGACAGAATCCCTCCAGAGGTCCTGAGCCTCTGGAATACTCAGAGTGTGGAAATTGGTGGCAGGATGGAGAAGGGCTTTCTACATTGAGCCAGAGAGAGGACAGGTTCCTTCTGGGGCTGCTTATGACCCTGACGGTGGGTGGCTAATGGGGCCACTGCAGGGGGCTGCTCTTGGCCATCTGTGGCTCTGTCTACTGGTGTCACTTCTGGGGCGGACATCCATTTCATGTCAGGTCAGCTTCTAGGAGTTTGTCACAGACCAGGTCACCCTTAGTCCCAGACGGGGCACAAATGCAGCCCAGAGAATCCCTCCAGGCTGGCCCCTTCAGATTACCCCCTCCCGTTCCCCTTCTTGTCTCACTTGTTTGGTTCCAGTCTGACTTCCTTCTTCCCATTTTGGCCCTTTTGGATTTGTTGATCCTGGCATGCCTTCCATCTCCCTAGGACCTAGCTCTGCTTCACGGCTCTCAGCCCATGCTCTGTGGCCCTAGACACTGTATTTCCTCTCCCAGTCATGTCCCCAAGACCTCATTTACCTGCCCATCCCTGTCCTGGAGGCAAGATCAGTCAGTAACAAGTGCTGAACATTCACAGTCCCCTTGGTAAATGGGACTTCCTCTTATTCGCTCAAGCCATACCTGCCACAAATTCTAGAAGGTGCTGCCTTTTCCTAGTATTTCCAAGTTTGATGAACCAATCATGTTTATATTCATGCTATTCATTATTTCATATGTGTGTTTAAGAACCTTAGTGTATCATCTATGCAAAATGATACACATTAGGTACATGTAACCACATCTAAGTGCCTACCCACCAACTGTTTAAGAAATGGAAATGTGTCAGTACCTTTGAAGTCCCCTGTGGTCTCCTCTCTCACTGAGGTAGGTGCAATGGACCCATCTGGATTCCGGGTCCTTCCTTCCTTTATTGCTTTTTATAGTGTTACAGCCTATGTATGCGTTCCTACGCAATATGGTCTTTGCTTCTGCTAGTTTTTAAAAATTCATATAATTGGAACTTACTGTGTTGTTCTTCTGTGACACCGTCTTTCACTCAGTATTATGTTTTTGGGATCTAGCTCTGCTGTGACATGCAATTTTATATTTTAGCCAGGACCTTTGTCAGTCTTCATCTTTCCTCTGACCCTATGGGCTAAAGGCTCGTGGGCTTTTAGTTTGTCTTTGTACAGTAGTCGCACTGGAGACCCCCCTTTTTTTTTTCTCATTCTCTTCCTCTTGTCTCCTCCTTTGCCTCTTCCTCTATTACCCCCTTCAAGGACAAAGACCACCTATCCACACACCCATGCATGTGCACCCATGCATGGGGTTTCTGAAACAAATACATGACCATTGCATTCATGTGGAGGTGGTTTAATGATTGTGACACTTACTTTGCTGAAATCTGGACCCTGGGGCAGAAATGAGTTCTCTCTTCCTGCTCCAGGAAAGTGAAGCATGTTGAATTTATTGCTAGACTAGGCGGGCAATGCTTTGCAAACTTTAGTGAGCACACAAATGGCCTGGGAGTAGGGTGGGACCTTGTTAATTAGGGAGCTTTATGGACCCTCATTCCCCAGAGGCTCAGAACTGGATTATTGGGTTCTCCGGGTGGGGCCCAGGAATCTGCGTGTTAGCAAACAAGCCTCTCTCTGCCCAGCAGTTCTGATGCAGACCATCTATCTTTGGCCACTCTTTTAGCAAAGATTAGCCTCTGCCTCAGCCAGAATCAGGGCTGCTTGACCTGAAATACCGTCAGCCTCCAAGCATTTCTCTTAGCCGGAGAGTAAGTGAAGGCCTGTCCCCTGAGCTTCCAACACTGGGCCTGAATAGAAATAAATCTTCACTGAGGCTTGAAGTTCTGGCAAGGACTGATCCCTCAGAGAGAAAGGTTAGGCTCCAGAACTGATAATCTGAAAATCTGAAACTTGCTGCCTTTGTCCAGTGTGGAGTTTAACGGAGATTGCTGCATTTCCAAACAGAAAGCTGGAACAAGAAGTTGAGGCTTGCTGCTGACATATGAAGTGGCTCAGTCACCAGCCTGACACCGGACTGGGAGAGTGGTAGCAACTGCACGGGCCCGAGTCTAGCCCGCAGGCCACCCCAGAGCCAGCAGGTGTGCGCAGGCCAGAGTCGCTCTAGGCCTCACTCAGGCATTTCACATGCTCTCCCTCTTGGCCAGGCTGGGGAGAGACAATTAGTGCTGCACATCTATGGCAGGATCTGTTGATTGTGGGCACCCTGTCTGCACTTCCCCTGTAGAACAAAGACGTTGGCCAGTGGCCATAGTTAGGTCACCATACTTGTTGGGGAAGAAGCTGTCTTGGCCACTAGGGCACTTTGCACAGATCCCTGGGAAGTAGCTAAACTGTCCTTTCCCAACCCAGTGAAATGAAAAACAAAGGTTGTGAACCCAGGGCAGTAGAGAGGTCCTGGATGGTACCCCAGCGCATCTGTTGGTCTTTGATTGATGGAGCTGAGGAAGAGACAGGGTCATCATTCAGTTAATGAGCCTGGCTTTGCGTGGTGCTGAGGCCGTGGTGATGAACAAAAGACACAAGGTCTCTGGCCTCATAGAGCTCCGTCTATGTAAGTAAATACCTGCAAACTGAAGTATTTGCTAGGTCAGTGGGGAATGCCAAGGGGTGGGAGGGTGGTTATGAACTTGACCTTGATTGTCAAGGAATGCTTCAGAGGAGGAGACCCACTGGATTTTAAAGGATGAGTGGGAGTCTGAAAGTCACGAGAGGGCATTACAGGCAAAAGGAGAGGTCAAAGCCAAAGGCTTGAGATGGATTCATCAGGCTTCAGATGACTCCACTTATAGCAAGTACCTAAAGAAGTCAAACTCCTAGAGACAGAAAGTAGAAGGGAGGGCGCCGGGGGCCAAAAAGGGAGGAAATGGGGAGTTAGTGTTTCATGGGTACAGAGTTTCAGCTTTGCAAGATGAAGAGAGTTCGTGGATGGATGTGGTGGTCATTGCACAACAATGTGAATGTATTTAATGTCCCTGAATGAGCAATGTGCCACTTAAACATGGTTGAAGACAGAATATATATTTAATGGCACCTGAAAGTGCTTGGCTCTTGATCTTTAAAAGCTCTACTTGCTGAAAATTATCTCTGAATGATAATTAGTGGTGATAGAGTCCATAAATTTAGGTTACTTACTGATTCTTTATATTAAATTCTTCATGTTAAAAAAAAGCTAGCAGCTCCTGGGTGGCTCAGTTGGTTAAGCATCTGACTTCGGCTCAGGTCATGATCTTGTGGTTCGTGAGTTCAGGCCCCCGTCAGGCTCTGTGCTGACAACTCAGAGCATGGAGCCTGCTTTGGATTCTGTGTCTCCCTCTCTCTCTGATCCTCCCCACTCACATACATACACATACACACACACACACACTCTCTCTCTCTCTCTCTCAAAAATAAATAAAAATTAAATATTTTTTAAAAAGCTAAAAGAAAGTTTTTTATAACAAAAATGACATTGATTTCGAAAAACCAAAGTTATTTTTGAATAATCTTTAAGCAGAAAAACCATGTGCAAGGGGTCCCCAAAGTCACGGTGAACATGCAATATTACCATAGGCAAGTGAGCGTTCCAGGGCTCCAACTAAGGCAATGGCAGAATGAATGGAGAGGATGGGGGTGTATACAGCAGGTGTCATGCAAGGTAGAGCAGCTGTGGAAAGCAAGGGAGAGAATCTCAGGAGGTCAGGATGGCTCAGGAGGTCAGGATGGACATTAGGCCTGGTGCTAACAGGGTGGGTGGGGGTACTGTTGATCAGGCTCTAGAAGAAGGAGCAGAAATGTGGGGAAGAAGATCTATGTGTTGGGTGGAAATCAGCCCAATACGCAGGCATGATATTTGGGGACCTCAGAGTGGAGGTAAGGATTTGAAGGTATGGGGCATGGATGGCAGTAAGCATGCTGTATGCTATAGAGATGACCCCGAGAGAAAGGTGGAGGGAGGAGCGACCTTGACCAAGGATGTAACTGTGAGGAATGTCAATACTTTCAGGGGGGCAGAGCCTGAGCTGACAAGATTCACTTCGATGATACAGTTTCAGGGCCCTAGGATGCCTTTGCACCTCCCACCCCATTCCCACTCCCATATCTCCTCCAGAGATTCACCATGCCTGGAGTTCTTCAGTTCAGGGAACGTGTGGCCACGAGGCTTTGCTGTCCCAATCAGAGGCCAAGGCATGGTGGGAGAGGTGACATAAGGATTGAAATCACACAAAGGTGCCAACAACTGATGCCCCTGGTTTCCTGCCAGCAGGTTCCTATGGGAGAGGGTATACAGATGTCTCAGAGGAGAGCAGATGGATGAGGAGGCACTGGGCAGGGAGGAAGGGGACCAAGTGACTCCCTCGTCGATTTGCAGATCCATCTTGTTTTCACTGCAGGGGAATCCCCAGCCTTAGCCCTGCCCAGTCTGGGTGCAAGATTGCTGAGGAGTAAATAAGGAGGAGTCTATAGGCTTGTTTCCTCTCCTTTCAGCCTCTGGTGAGAGCTGACAGGCTGGGGGTGGGATGAAGTGACTCCCTTAGCTTTGACATGATCCCCCGTGGCTCTTGACATACATTCCCCCTGTACTGATTAAGTCCACCTGTGGAGGGGCATCCTGCCCTTTGCTGGATAATGCAGAACAGGTGCCCCATTAGTTGCCCCTCAGGCCAAGGATGCCTGAAAGGAGGAGCTAGTGGAGGCTGTGTCTGACCTCAGGCCTCTGCTGCTTGGAGAGGTAGGGGAGCCCCCACCCCCACCTTCCTCCCCTGGGTTTCCCTCTCTTGCCTGATGGCTGGAATTGAAGCTCCCCAGAACCAGGGCCGGGCCCATGTTCACAATCAGGCTTCAGATCCAGCCCCACGTCCGGCCAGGCGTTCAGGCCCTAGGAGAAGGAGGTGAATATGCAGGGACCGTTCAGTTCCTGATGCAGGGGGAGCCCGCCTGCCACCCAGTTGCTCTTAGGAAGCCTGGGTTGAAGGGGCCATGCAGGAGTGGGTGGTTCATGGCTATGCTCGAGTGAGGGGCAGGGCTGGCCTCAGACCTCCAAACAGCATTATCAGCAACTTGTTCAGAGCCCCTTTAGGTTACCCCAGACAAGGGGGGTGAAGCAGAGTGGTAGGTTCCTGGGGCTATTTGCTAGATAAATCAGTGAGGAAGTGAGGCAGTGGGGGAGAAGGGGGAGAAAAGGCCTCTGTGGAAAACAAGTGCTTCCTGTTCCTACTGTGAGGCATGTCTCCTGTGGATTTCCAGCCCCTGGATAGTGGTGAGTGACACTCGTAATATCTACCCCAAGTTGAACTCTTGCTGCATGCTGCCCACCATCCCGTTAATCATGTTTACTTCTCAAAAGAGCCCTGAGAGAGGGGGAGAACAGCCTTCCTCTTCCCCAAACATTTCTGCCTGTATATTTTACCAACCCCTCAATGCTCCTGGAGCCCCTCCAGAGTTATGGCTGCAGGAGGTACAGCCCAGTAAGGCTTAGCCACTGACCTCAGGCTAACACGTCAGGCAGAGAAATAGTGCCACAGGCAGAAGAGCTCTTGAAGAACAGGTGGATGACCCTGTAGGGACACAAACACGTCAGGTGTCTTCACAAAATGGGTACAAAGTCTATGTTGTCACAACATTTGGGGACTTTTGCCTTTGAGGAAATGAGCAAGGAGGTAGTCATCAAATCATGACACCCCTAAGACCAGGATTCATTCTTTTATTCTGGTGTCTTCTTTTTTTTTTTTTTTTTTAATTTTTTTAAACGTTTATTTATTTTTGAGACAGAGAGAGACAGAGCATGAACGGGGGAGGGGCAGAGAGAGAGGGAGGCACAGAATCGGAAGCAGGCTCCAGGCTCTGAGTTCCGAGCCATCAGCCCAGAGCCCGACGCGGGGCTCGAACTCACGGACCGCGAGATCGTGACCTGAGCTGAAGTCGGACACTTAACCGACTGAGCCACCCAGGCGCCCCTATTCTGGTGTCTTCTACTTCTGTCTTTACCCCCAAACTACAGGAAATCATGAGGAACTAAAAATCAGAGCCCTGACAAGCCCTGCTGCTGACCGCTGAGTCTCCTCGTTCTGTCCCCCAAGGAACTTCCACCAGCTTCCAACACAGTGTTGCTTCCAACCAAACTCTGTCATAAGGGTCAGGGCTGGGGGCATGGTTCTTGGCCTTCTTAGAAACTCAAAGCTGACAACACTATTCAATGCAGAGATAAAATCTTCCAGTTAGGTCTTAGAGGTATCATGATAAATATTCTTACCCCGTGTGGGGTTGTATCTCAGAGATGAGCAACCTGGGACAGCCAAGCACTAGGACCATCATCCAAATGATTGATTCAGGTAAGATGGAGAACTCTACCATGTCTACACTGACCTTTCTAAGGGGCTGAAGTTAGGAGAGAATACAGAAGATTTTCTCAACTTTGGCTAAACATAGGAATTACCTGGGGAGCTTTAAAAGTCCCAAAGCCTGGGTCCCATGCCCAGAGATCCTGACTTAGTTTGGGGTGGGGACTAGGCATTTGGATGTTTACATGTTTCCCAGATGATTCTAAGGCATAGCCAGTGCTGAGGACCACCGTCCTCACCTGCATGGCCATCTGGTGGCTGCCTGAGGGGGCTGACCCTCAACTGTTTGGCTTCTGGTACCCACTCTGCCTTTGACATCTGTTGTGTTGGCCCTAGGAGAAGGGACAAAAGAGAAGACTGCTCTTGGTGTATTTCTGGCAAGATGGGATTTAGGAGCCATGGAGGTAAACAGTGAACTTTCTACTGTCCTTTCCTTCTGTCTCCAGCTGACCCAGAATGAAGTCCTGTCCTGGGATTCCTTAGATACCCCCGAGGAATACTTAGTGAGCTGAGAGTTCCTGAGGTTGGACATCATCCCCAGGTAGTAGGGGCACACAGCAGCAGGTTGTGTGGCATCTTGTTCCAGCCATGGTTCTGAGCCCTCCTAAGGAATGTTCATAACCTGGGCTTGCCCTTCTGCTTCTGGTCTGAGATGAAGTGGGGCAAGCATGTAGTGATTAGTCCCTAGTGGCTACTGCATAGGGCAGGACAAGTTGTAGAATACTTCCAACATTCATATAAATGAATGGGCTTAATGTATTCAAGTAAAACTTAAAAAATTTTTTTTAATGTTTATTTTTGAGAGAGAGAGAGAGAGAGAGTGAGAGTGGGGTGGGGGGAGAGAAAGGGAGATACAGAATCTGAAGCATGCTCCAGCTGCCAGCAGCCGAAGTCAGATGCTTAAGCAACTGAGCCACCCAGGCGCCTCTAAAGTAAAACTTTATTTACAAGAACAGGCAGCAACTGGATTTGTCCTAGGGCTACAGTTTGTGGACTCCTGCTCTAGGCCTAAGCAGGCAGGCCTTCTTTCAAAGAAGATGCACTTTTGTTTGTAGGCTGATATGTACCAACCTGGAAGCATACCAGCCCGTCCAGGGCTCTCCTCATAGCAGGAGCCCCAGACTCCTGTCCCCACCTTGCTGCTGTGCCAGGAGTGTCCATAACCCCCTTCAGGACAACATGTCTCTAGTAAGTTCTTGCTGTTCTAACCCCTTCCTGGTTTTCTTTGGAGAGTAAGGCAGGGAAGGGTTGCATAGAGCCCCCCTCCTTCCAAATGAGAAATTTTGTGTCCGCACTACTCAGGATCTGGTTCTGTAAGTGGGGCAGTCCTTCAGAGCTCCTGGTTAGCCAGAGTGCCAGAGGCACGTATTCTCTCACTTTTCCTGCTATGTCTGCTTAAACTTGGCTGTTCTAACTTCTGCAGAACTGAATAAAACTCCCAGTGTCTGTGAGGAGATCAGGCTGTAGCCAGCTTTCTTCAGGGTGCTCTGCTTCAGCACTATATAGGTGTCTGGGGATTCTGGAGTGCCTAGACCCGCTTCACTGCACGGTAGCGATGGGCTCTCACACAGCCTAGATGTTGGGCTGTGCCTATTCTCTCAAAGCTACTTGGTGCCAGGATTAGTAGTGCAGGTCTCTGAGAACTGAGGCCATGGTGAGAGGCTCCAGGGAAATATGACAGGGGCGGAGGTAAGGAAGACGCAAATGGTAGATGAAGTCAGCAAAGACTCACATGCTACCCTGCGTCAGGATGGTGGGAGGCCCATGAGGAGCCTCTTAGAGACCTTGCCATGTATTCCAGGTGTTACCATTGCCTTACTTGCTGATAAACCTTGGATTGGATAGTCTGCTTCCCTCATCACCTTCCCGGGTGTGAGTCAGGGTGGGAAATGAGTGCACAATCAGCCCCTGAGATCTCTGCCTCTCTGTTCTGGAGCAGAGGCTGTGAACACTGCACAGCCACACTCCACCCAGCAGGCATTTGATTGTGCTGTTGGGCAGCAGCCACTGGGAAGCAGCCAGTTTCTACTGTCAGGTTTTCACAGGAGGGTGTTAGAGACAACCCAGTGATGCCCAAAAGCAACATGACAAATACCGTGTGACTACTGTCCATTGCAAGGCCTCACAGGGCACTGCGGTCAACCAGAGAAGGGAGGAGTTTTGCGGAAGTAGGTGAAAAGTTTCTGGAGGTGGTGACACGTCAGCTGAGAGCCTTCTGAAAAGTGAGTAGCTTTGTCCCTAAAGCATAAGCCCATTGTCCGAATAAGGTTGTGTTTATAGTGCTCTTCTCTATGACTCGTTAGCTGGGTCTTCCACAGCCTGGTTCCCTCTTCATTCTTCCTACTCCCTACAACCTCACTCTGTCCTGACCCCAAAGTGGCAGCTAGAAACCATCTCAGACACAAGTGTCACCCACATGGGGCTGGGCAGCAGAAGGGCAGAGGGGCCTGCTAGGATGATGGATGAGGAAGCCCTGGGGGCTAGAGGACATCTGTCCCCCTTTCCCCTTCTACCTGATGGGGAAGATCTTTTGTTCATAGATGAAACCTTAATAGCCCCAAGGCTACAGCTAAACAAGGCATTGGATGGAGAAAGGGGTCTAACAGAAGTCCTGCTCACTACTGCTTTCTGGAACCCCAAATTGTAGAGTAAACCTATGTCAGATGGTTTGGTGAATTGTCGGCTGTCAGCTCCTTCAGAATGGCCCTCAAAGTCCTCTCTGTTCCTTCCAAGTATGGAGGATACAGCGTTAGGGTCTGCAGCTGTCCTTGAAGAGAACGCTAGAGAAATGGCTTAGAAATGGTACAGGTTAACCATGGGAGACAGCCTGGACTCCTCACCTAACCCCTGGGGAAGCAGATCTCTCCAAGAGGAGCCCCTGGAGAGGAGAAGTGCTGAGGAAGTCGGGATTGGACATCAAACTGAACAGGACCAGCCCCTCTAGCTGGTGGTACCAAGTACCAGCCTGTCACCCGGCTCCACGGCCTGCTCTGTGGGGCCGCAGGTAATGCACCAGCAGTCCTTTTGGGGACCACACCCTTGTCCCAACACAAGCCCAGGACACAAGGCACAAACCCCCAGTGCTTCCTTCCCCAGCTGAGTGGTGAAGAATTCAATCATTGATGCCTTCTCATTCACAGTCTTGCTTGTGGACAGCAGCAAGTGGGAAGGACTGACCACAGGGGACTGCCATCCTGTTGTGCATGATCGTGGAAGGGCTACTGAAGGTTGAAAACCTCACATCAGATGGTTTGAAGTGCTGCTTTGCAGGAGGCATGCCTGAGAGGACTAGGTCCGAGCTTTTGCTTGCCTTCCCTTCCCTTCCTGAAAACTTACCTGTGCTGCGTCCCGCACTGAGCCTAACCTCCTGACTTCTGTTAGTGGCCGTAGCCCTTCACCTGTCTGACTCCTTTTTGTCCCTCTAGGTCTCAGCTCAGATGCCACCAACAGTTAATGTCACATCACCCTGTTGAATTCTTTCAAAGCAGTCATTGCTATCAGCAGTTTTCTTGTTTACTGTGTGTCTCACTGGAATGTGAGTGTCACGAGGACAGGTCACCTGATGTGTTCACTAGTGTATCTATTGCTAGGGCCCAGAACATTCTTGGCTCATAGCTTGTAACAGTTGGATGAATGTTCCCTCTCCTTGGAGTATCTTCTTAGGAACTTCAGGAAATACAATGATAAATCCAACTGAGTAAGAGCTTATGATGAGACTTTGTGGAATCCTGGTGGAGAAGGTCTTTGAGTGAGGGGAAAAGTCTTTTAAAAATGCTCTAGAGGCATTTTCTCAGTTCTGGATGCTTTGTGTATTTCCATCAGGGAGATCCAATTAGTTCATGAGTACCAGTTATTCCCTCCCAAATATTTTCCTGGAAAATAGGTACAGGTTTTTGGTTGGTTTTTTTTCCCATCTTTTGACAACTCCCTATCCCATCCTGCCAAAATATTAGGTTTTAGAATCCTATCACATTGAACTTCAACTTCTTTCCCTCAAATCCCATGGTTTGAAATTGGGGCATTTCAGGGGTCAGAGGGGAGCCCAGGAAGCTGATTGTACTCCATGTAAGTGCTGAATACTCTAGACTCCCCAAGTGTGGGGGGATAGAGGAGGGTCTCTCCCCTGAAGTGACTATGTAATTCATGGAAAGGAAGGCAAACCCCACACAGTCCTGTGACTTGGGCATTCTGGAGACTCTGCAGAGCAGAAAGCAAAATTATAGCAATTTAGTAACTTAAAAAAATTTTTTTTAATGTCTATTTATTTTTGAGAGACAGAGTGCAAGTGGGGGAGAGTCAGAGAGAGCAGGAGACACAGAATCCAAAGCAGGCTTCAGGGTCTGAGCTGTAAGCACAGAGCTCAATGCGGGGCTAGAACTCACAAACAATGAGATCATGACCTGAGCTGAAGTCAGACGCTCAACTGATGTAGCCACCCAGGCACCCCACATTTGGTAACTTTTTAAATAAGTTGGCACTATTTGTTTCCCATCATGCCCTGTATGAGAACAGTGACTGCACATCTGTGGCTAGAGGTGTTTCTGCTGGGAGGCTGTTTATGGAATTTCTCATTTTCCCGGTCGGCTCTCCTTGCCATGAACTAGTTTCACCCAGTAGAGAGCTATTTCTAGAGACAGCTTTAACTTAATGGCAGGGCCAGATAGAATTTTAGTTTGTTCTTGACAATATCTTTCTCCCTTTCTTCTTCAACTACCCTTCCCTGCTCTGGGCTCATGGGTCAGGTGGCCCCTTCATCTCTCAGGCTGGAGGGCAGTGACTCACAGAGGGTGGTAATAGCCTATGTTGTTGCTACAGCTGCTGGAATGAGCTGTTGTCTAAGACCTTAGGATGAGGTTTTCCTTCTGGTTTATCAGTTAACACTTGGGCTTCTATAATCCTAAGCATTTTCACTTCCAAGAAAGTTATTAAGACCAATGAGAAAAAAAGAAGGAAAAGTATTTGGTGGTGTCAGCTCTTCTGAGATACTAGGTGGTATAAGAAAGATCTAGGAAATGTTGGGGGGAGACTCCATTCCTTTTAATAATTTAGTAATGGGGGAGCCAGGGTGGCTCAGTCGGTTAAGCGTCCGACTTCGGCTCAGGTCAGGATCTCGCGGTCCGTGAGTTCGAGCCCCGCGTCAGGCTCTGGGCTGATGGCTCAGAGCCTGGAGCCTGCTTCCGATTCTGTGTCTCCCTCTCTCTCTGACCCTCCCCCGTTCATGCTCTGTCTCTCTCTGTCTCAAAAATAAATAAAACTTAAAAAAAAAAAATAATGGAGTTGTATCAGTCAGAACACACTAAGTTATACTGCGGTAACAAATACCACCACCATCTCATCTCAGTGGCTTAAAAATAAAGGAAGATATATTTCTCACTGAGGCTATAGTCTGTCATATTGGGCAGGTGAGGTGACCTCTGCTTATCGTAGGCCCTCAGGTACCCAGCCTGATGGCTGTTGGTTGCCTCACTAAAGAGGAAGAGTTCTGGGGAGGGGGGGTCTGCCTTGCATAGACCATTAAGTGCTGTGGTCCAGAAGTGATGCTCAAGCATGCCCAAACACAAGAGGGGTAGGAGTACAATCTTATAGAGTCTGAAGGTGGGAAGAGTTGGAAACAGATCGGCCTCAAAGTTAACAACAGGAGTTGACTGAATTGGACTTCAGAACAGTTCAAACCTTTGAGACGCTGACTTGTGATTGTTTCAATCATTTATTGGGCTTGAGGGCCATGACAGTTTGGTTTCATGGCCATGTTCTGGTTTGGCCTAGAGAGCTATTGCTGTGTTTATTTTCTCAAAAGCTTCTTTTTGGTCAGTTAGTATCAAGAGGCAACATTAGAGGGTGGAAGGTAATTGCGATTAGGAGTTGAGATATGGTATCACAGGCATGGCTATTTTAGCACTGTTTGGAGAACACAAACTTAGGTCATATTAATAGAAGTAGAAGATGTGGATCAAGGGAGGTGATAATCCTCCTTTATTTTGCTGTACTTATACCCTGCCTGAATGTCATACTTTGAAAGTAACTTTGACAAGCTTGTCAAGCTGTAACCCAGGAAGTGTTATCAAGGGGAGAGGAGAGTCTTGAAAATTATTGAAAGGGATAACTTGGCAGCTGTTGTATTTGAAAAGCTGTTGGAAGTTTTGTTTGTTTGTTTATTTGTTTGTTTGTTTTTTACTGTTGAAAAAGTTACCTCCCTATTCTGAAATGGATTAGACTGCACTGTGAGCAGCATTCTCATTGCTATAAGTGACCAAAGAAAGCAGAGAAAGGAGTTTGACCTTCCAGACAAGGGAAGAAGGGTGGTTGTAGTAGGCAGGTTCTTGGGTCTCTTCCAATCTGTCATGATTGTTTCTCTGACTCAGTTTTTCTCAGAAATAAAAAATAAGTCTTAATCATGGGAGAAAGAGTGAATTCCAAGTGAGACTCCACTATATAAGATGTTCATACTGTTCTGCTGCTAATCCCTCAAGAATCTTGACATTGGGTGATAGGCTTTCCATTTTATATGTAAAGTAACCGAGGCTGAGAAGAAAGTCAAGCACACGTATAATCTCACAAGGTGCTTTGGCTTAAGTGCAGCATCTGGAACCAGACAGCTTGGGTTTACATTCTGGCTCTGGAGCCTGCTAGCTGTGTAACCTTGGGTAAGTCATTTAACCTCTCTGTTTTATACTCTGTAAAATGGAAATGATAGCACCTCATAGGGTTGTGAGGATTAACTGATTTAATTATACAGAGCATACTGAATGTTTAGTACCCTGGCACAGAATATGAGTTGTTTATGTTTCATCTGTTATTTAAACCATTATCAATGTCTACACTAAGTTTGAAACACTATAGGAATTTGATTCATATAAATAGGAAGGCAAAACTAATTTCTCTTTTACTTGCTCTCGTGACTCATGAAGATATAATAATACTTTTCTCACTTTCTGGAAATGGCTCTGTTCTAGCATTTCAACATAATCCGAGAGGTGAGGTTTCATAATTGAAGAGTATTAGATATATTCTAAACCCACGAATCACGTTTACAGACCTGAATCCTCCAAAGCCATCTTGTAAGCCAATAGCAGGAGAGAGGCTGTATGTTTGGGAATATTCACAAAGAATTGTTTTCACTAGTCCCATCAGGAAATTGATCAGAAATCAGCCCTTCTGATCCAGATTTCAAGCTATGTGCCACCCCCCCCCCTCAACTTTCCAAATACTCAAACTCAATACTTTTTTAGTGTATTGTGTCTAAGTTTTTGTATTTATCAGGTTTAAGCTGAATAGCAGCATGACCCTGGGGCCATTGTCTCAGAATCCATTCCCAAGTCTAGTGTAAACACAAACATAAATGCAACAAGAGCATGCTTCTGGTCAGGTGGTGGCGTGCAGGGCGGTGGGGGGCGGGGGGTAAAAGTCCCAATGAGGCTCATGAGACTAAAGCATTATTGGTATGCTTTGTTGATAGGGGTTTCTTGTTTCCTCTCTCTGGCAGACGTCTTAGTCAAAGTGATGGTTAAGTCAGAGCTCCTCAAAGAGTCTTTGAGTGGGGACCCTTTCAAAGTGTTAAAATCTGTGGTGAGAGAAATTAAGCAGGAGGGGAGATGAGGCCTGGACTAAGTACCTGTGTGCCCACAGACCCTTCCTGTTCTAGTGACAAGGTCAGCAGTCTCTGGTGGGGATCCCCACCCCTGCACATTCTCATTTTCTCTTTCTCCCTCTCCCCACTCCATCCTCCTTTCCCCGGCCCACCGCCTTTCTCTCCCTCCCCCAGGTGGGAAGCTGTCCTCCATACCCTGACTGCTTTCTGCCTGGGATCAGGGAACACATGAAAGAGGGATGTCAGACTGGGGTTTAGGTGATTATGCTCTAGTTCCAGCTGCATCCCTAATAGAGTTTTGGACAAAGTCCCCATTCCAAATCTGTTTTCTTAGCTCTATAAAGTCCACATGTGAGTTTAACAAAGTTTCCAGTTCTAAAAGTTTCTAACTTACTAAGACCTAAATTGACTGGGATACTACTACTATATCTGTGTTATTGCCGGATCTCTCAACTGGTTGTTGAGCTGTTTGGGGGAAGGACCATAGCTACTGAGATCGTACAAAGGAGTACCCATCTCACACTCTTTGTCTCCTAAGGCTGGATACAGCCTTAGGCTGTTAATAGACCTCAGTAATTGTGGTAACTCTGCTTTGTTCACCTTCAGTTGATAATATGATTCTTCCTCTAACTAATTTTCTTCCTGTAAAAAGATCTGGCATAATTTCTGTGCCCCAGTTTCCTCTTTTATAAAATGAGAATAATAGTACTTACTTCATAAGATTGTTATGAAGATTAAATGAGTTAATATGAAGAGTTTAAAACAGTGCCTGGCATGTAATACAATCTAGCAAGTGTTAGTGGTTATGAGACATTGCTCAGAGGGCTATAAATGATCATGCCCCTTCTGGAAGACAGGGTAACAGATATATCAAGAGAACAAATGGTTCTCAGGCCCATATATCCCACTTCTGGAAATCCCAGAAAGATGGAACTTGGAAAACTCATACATCATTATATTTATCACAAGATTATCACAATGAAAGTTAGAAATATGAGTGATGAGCAAGATCAAATAAATTATGGTACCCTCTACTTGACTCCTTTACAGTCACTAAAAGACTATAACAATACAAATCTCTGAAAATCTGCAAACCTGTGTGCATACAACGTAACTCCATACGAGAAATGAAGTGCACACACTGAAGTGTGAAATGTGTAGTATTGTGGGTTTTCCCTTTTCTTTCATAACTAAAAAGGAGGAGATCTGTAGCAGATGCAAAAGATAGTCAAAAAATGGGAGCACAAGATAATAAGTTTCTTTCCTTATCTCAGGAAGACTTGACTTTATTTATTTATTTATTTTTAATGTTTTAATGTTTATTTATTTTTGAAAGGGGGGGGTGGGTAGTGAGAGAGGGAGACACAGAATACGAAGCAGGCTCCAAACTGTCAGCACAGAGCCCGACGCAGGGCTCAAACTCATGAACTATGAGGTCGTGACCTGAGCCAAAGTCAGACGCTTAACCAACTGAGTCACCCAGGCGTCCTGGAAGACTTGACTTTAATGATAATTATCACTTAGCGGTTCTTTTCTCAGATTAGTTGCCTTTAACTCCTGTTCTTAAAGTTTACTCAGAAAAAGACACTCCATTAGAAATAAGCCACAGCTATCTACCTAGGGCTGCTGTGCACCAGATTTTTTGGGTACAACACTCCCTTGTGTTCTGGGGCTGAAGGCAGCCTCCGCAATCAGTTGGTAGGAATGTGTTGAGTTTTGACCAGCTGTAATAAGGTGGTCTCATACAATCTCTGCTTTTGTTTACAGATCTTTGGAGAAAAGGACTACTATTCATCCCCAAATGAGGAGGGCAGGCTGACTGGAATGGAAAAGTATGTTCAGGAGGTTTGGTTGTTTACTTGAGATGTGTTGATATGTAGTTATTCCATCTGGGGTGGGGGCGGGGGAGCCTAATTAATTTACATATAGTCCAAGTACCCGAAATGGGGGAAATTCTATCAAGTGTTAAAACTAGAGTGCTAGATAAGACTTTGACACAACTTTCCCTTGCCTTGTTGTAAATGGGAGAACAACCTGGTAAAATACAGTAAACTAGAGCCATTAACATCCCAGGGAATGTAATTAAAAACCACCTCTTCAGGCTAAATTTTCATGGGAGAGAGAGATGTTTATACAGACAAGAACAAATACTTGTTACCTGATGGAAAGGACTAGAGTTTGGATAACAAACTAAGTTAATGAATTCAACAGTCTACGATATAGCTTTATAATTTTATGGTCTAATCTTAGTCTCTTCAAAAACTAACATTTCTCTACCAAGAGGTATCTAGATTGTGTTTTCTATTCTTCCCTTCTATTTTTTTAAAGTTTATTTATTTATTTTGAGAGCAGTGGGCAGAGAGGGAGAGGGGGAGAGAATCCCAAGATGGCTCTGCACTGCCCCCAATGTGGGGCTTGAACTCATGAACTGTGAGATCATGACCTGAGCTGAAACCAAGAGTTGGATGCTTAGCCAGTTGAGCCATCCAGGGGCCCCTCTATTCTTCTCTTCTAAAACATTCCTAGAAAAGATGCCATGAATATCACATATATTTTCTGGTAATGCTTAATTAAGATCTCAAGCAGTGAGTGTGCCTGATTCTCTGTCTTATCAGCTAAGGACCCTCATCGAGGATGCACTAAGAACCCATGAGGTGGAGAAAAGATTCCCCTTTCTTGAAGCTGTTGATGGGTCTCTTGGCTGCTGGTGGCAGTCAGTATTTACTATGCTTGGAAGATTAGGCAAGATTCAGCCTGGATTGAGTAAATAGGAAAAGTCCCCCTGTGCTAGTCCATGTCATTTCCCATGGAGAGCTGCCCCTTCTCAGTCATCATCATGGGAGAGTTATGCTTGCCTTCCGGCCTAAGGAAGGGTTGGCTGTATTAGTTCATCTAATTATGTCATATTTTATTTCACTCCTACTATGGATCAGGCATTGTCTTGGGTACTTGGAGTTCAACAGTGAACCTAAAAGACTAATTCCTTCCCAATGGAGTTTACAGTCTAGCTAGGAGACAAGCAAGAAAATTGCAGAGTATATTAGTTGATAAGTTGATCTGTTCTATTGAGAAATGTTCTTTAAAGGTGGTAAGGGAAAACCTTGTTGAGAAGGCATGTGGGAGAGAGCTGTGCAGCTAGCCAGCAGGGTGAAGAGGCCTCCAGATAGATGATGCTGAGGCCCTGAGGCAGGCTTGTGGCTTAGACCAACAAGAGTGGGAAAAAGGCAGAAGATGAGTCTTTGGAATAGTCTGGAGGATAGTGCAGCAGAAGGGACCAGATAGTGAGACTAACCAGAGTAGTCTATTCTTCTATTTTTAGATGCGAATGAGTGCGAAATTGGCCTGGAGCTCTGTGATGATGGAGCAGAATGTGTGAACAGATCTGGCTCTTACTAATGTCACTTCCAAAAGGAGTATGAAGACCATACCCCATGCAGCCTGGCACGCTGTGTGTGCACACTCCTCACAAAGGCACTGGTTGCCCAGATGCCCTCTTGTGTGTATGCTTATAAGCTGCCGGGATCACTTGTGAGACCTGTAGCATCCTCAGGTCAGGGTTGAGCTCTCATTCTGATGCCTCTGGCCACAAACACCAAAGCAAACATTCTCTGAAGGATACAAAGTCCAGAAACTGTTCTAGAGCTTGGAACGTGGTATAAAAGCACTTACTGGGAGGATCTTCATTGTGCTGATTTTTCTTTTGCAAGCTTTAGTTTTGAAATACTTCCATAAGGATTCCATTCCTGACTCCGATCAAAGGAGTGGTGTGTAGAATTTAACTTGAACATCTGGTTGTTTCACCAGAGCTCCATCTGTCATGCCCTGGGGAGAGGGCCTATTTGTTGGGGGCGGCAGAGGGGGTGTGTCTTGCCTCAAGACTCAGCCTTTTAGACATTTTCTTACCAAAGATGAAATTGGGCAGGAACTTGCACAGGATTGAGTGAGCTTCTTCTGAACAGGTGTGGCATAAAGCAATTGGTAATGAACTAGTGGATGCCCTTAGCCTTTTTAAGGAGTTATTGCTGGTGATGGTAATTCATTTGGGACCTCTGAAATAATATAAACTTCCTGGTGCTGCCACAGGCAGGTTAATAGGCACGATTTCTATTTCTCAACTTGCTAACTTGCTGTGGGACCTTGGTCTTTGGTTCTCAAATATCCCTGTGAAACAAAGGATTCAACTAGACATCAAAGGTTTTGTCTAGCTCTTTGCATATTAGATGTTGACATTTCAACAAAGATGCCATTAGACCCCAAGGGCAGGTGGGTGAACTTGCAATGCTATTTGCGTAGTTCTTTGGGTTTTTTGTGTGTGTGTGTGTTTCTTAGTTGTCATATTTCAAAGGAAGATTGAATATGTCACAAAATACAGACTCAGTATGAATTTCTTATGGCTAGGAATCTACTTGTGACTGACAATTTGTAGTTTTTTCATGTTTTTTCTCTTCCTGCACCCTCCAAGTATCCAGATAAGGCAATGTTTTTATTTACTCTGCTATTACAGAATAGCCTGGGTGATGTATAAACAACAGAAATTGTTCTGAAAGCTAGAAGGCCAAGATCAAGGCTCTAGCAGATTCAGTGTCTGATGAGAACCTGCTTCATAGTGCTTAGATAGCCATATTCTTGCTGTGTCTTCACACAGAGGAAATGGGCGAGGGTGTCTCTTGGGCCTCTTTTATAAGGATACTAATCCCATGTACAAAGGCTCAACCCTCATGATCTAATCACCTCCCAATTCCACCTCCTAATACCATCACCTTGGGGGTTGGGATTTTGGTATATTAATCTGGAAAGGATATAAGCATTCAGTCCACTGTAGGCAGTGACAAGAGTTAAGTTGAAATAAGTTCTGTGAGGCAGCCATCTTGAAGTTTCGGAAATCTGACATCTGTGGATTTTGCTCTAACGATAGTTTCTAGATGGTATGCAAACTAGTTCTAGTTCTTTGGATCTATAGTAAGTTACATGATGATAGAATACATTTTGAAATACAGCTGGCTCTTGTTCTTCTCTGGTCTCTTTAATGATTTCTGTCTTTTTAAAAATAGACAAAATTAGGGGTGACTGGGTGATTCAGTTGGTTAAGTGTCCAACTCTTGATTTCAGCTCAGGTCTTGATCTCAGGGTCGTGAGTTCAAGTCCTGTTTGGGCTCCACACTGGGCATGGAGCCTACTTAGAGAAAATAGACAAAATAAATTTCTGATATGCCTAACATGGAAGACTTTTAGTCATTAGCTCTTAGGCAATTTAGATTCCATATCACAAGAGGATGTGGGACATTTTTCAAAGTTAACTCTGCATATGAATAGGGTTCTTGAGGGAGCTATGTAGCAAAAGTTGGTGAAAGGTCCTTACATTACCTGATTCATTTTGTTCCCAGTCTAGCTTTGGCTTTGATAAAATATTAACAGTTCATTTGTTTATTCTCTCAAAAAATAAGTACCTACTAATGTGTCAGGCAATATGCTAGGGACGGGGTTAAAAGTATAAATCTCTGAAGGCACTTTTGAGAGCCCATTAGGTAATGGAATATAAGCCTATCATTTAGTTCTCTTTAAAAAAAAAAAAATGTTTCTTTGTATTTCAGGAGTTGACCTGGACCTGCTGGTTGGAGTTGCTGGTTCCCTTCAGTTGTGCTCATGTTGACTATTGGTCTCATGTGGCTTGTGACTAGAACCTACATCAAGAAGGAAAATTCTCTGGGTCAGAATGTGGCACCACAGGAGTGCCTGCCTATAGCACCTACCTTTGACCTGATGGACCTCTGCAAACACCTTCCCTTCAACCCCTACCAGCCTAAGCCCCATGCCAAGGTTCCACATGGTGCTCCAGGCAAGAATGTTCCTCAGAACAGGGGACTGCAGCTGTGGGTAGAGCAATCAGAGAGGTTCTGAGGGTGGCTGCTGCCCCTAGAAAGGGTGGGAGTAGAAGACCTTGTCCTTTGGAGGTACAAACTTCACTGTGCCATCAAATCACACACTTATGAACTTAGGAAGAAGTACCTTGATTCTGATTCTGTCACTTCTGTTCTCTGATTTCCACTGTGTTGTGGTTCCTGACTCTCCCTGGGCAGAAGGCCTATTTGCTGGGGGGCAGAGGAGGGGGTGTGTCTTGCCTCAAGACTCAGCCTATAATTCCAGCAATGGACTGAGGTAGTCTTCTGGTGACCCAGACACTTCAGGTGATGAGTGTGGTCCACAGGAAGTGTCCAGGGCAGCAGGAAGCACATGGTACCAACCTCCAAAGTTGAATGAGTTTATCAGTGGACAGATTAGAGAACGGTTAACATAGTTTAGAAAACTCAACCTCAGGACTTTTCTCCCTTTGTATGGGAAAAGAAACTCCCCTAAAAGTAGTGGGTGAGAACTCATGATTCTTTTTCCTTCATACTTGGTTGCATTTTATTGGATTATAAAATTGTATTTATGGAGAGATTCTGTCTTCTGTTCTTCACCTATTTTGGCTACTACATGTGCCAGGTTGGTATTAGAGCCCTACAGTTTGACCCTAAATAAAAAAAGGGAACCTTTTATATATTAAAAGAAATACAACTCTGTGGATCATCTTTTTTAAATCTACCACTAAGGTTTGGCTCTTTGTCGTGTGTGTGTGTGTGTGTGTGTGTGTGTGTGTGTGTTAGAGAGACAGGGAGAGAGAGCGGAGGAGAGGCAGACAGAAAGGGGAGGAATCCTAAGCAGGCTCCATGCTCAGCTCGCAGCTCTCAGCACAGAACCCAAGATGGGGCTCAATCCCACAACTTTGAGATCAGGAACTAAAATCAAGAGTTGGATGCTGAACCAATTGAGTTACCCAGGCACCCCAGGCTCTTTGTCTTTTAAAAATGAGGTGATCACGACTTTTTTATGTTTTTTTTATTATTTTGAGATGGGAGAGGGAGAGAGAGAGAATCCCAAGCAGGTTCCACACTCAGCGTGGAGGAGCCTGATGTGCTCAATCCCACAACCATGAGATCATGACCTGAACCAAAATGAAGAGTTGGATGCTTAACTAACTGAGCCACCCAGGCTCCCCAAACACCATTTGTTTTAAAGTTTCCTAGACCTAAGTCCAGTGCAGGAGTTCCCCCATATACAACACCAAGCAATTCTCAGACACCAGGAGGGCATCCGAGAGTCCAGCAGAATTCTGACACTACCTATCTGGAGATGCCATCAGATTCCACAGGTTAAGCGTTCAGTCCTACAGACTGCCCCTCACCCCCCACTTCAGATACCAATCACCAGGCTGTGACCTGTGCTTCTGACCAACCGGCTACAGAGTGGAGTTTCCAATGACCTCCTTCTTAGGTTGGATTAATTTGCTAGAGCTGCTCACAGAACTCAGGGAAACACTTATTTACATTTGCCAGTTTATTAAAGGATATGATAAAGAATACAAATCACCAGTCAGATGAAGAGTTACATAGAGCCAGGCCCCTAACCAAGGAGCTTCTGACCTCATGGGGCTTGAGGCCTGTCTTTGTGTCACATGGAAGCATTCTGGCTCCCTAAGTGTGGAAGCTCTCCAAAAAGGACCAAAAACTGTCCCCTTGGGTTTTATAGAGGCTCCATCACTAGTCATGATTGACTAAGTCATTGGACTGTGGCTGATTCAACCTCCAGACACTTTCCCCTCCCAGGGGTATGAGAGGTGGAACTGAGATTTCTATCTCCCTAATCACATGGCTGGTCCTCCTGGCAACCAACCCCTGACCTCGGTGGGACCCAAAAGTCACTTCCTTAATAACAAGACACCCATTTTACCTTGGTATCCCTGAAGCATTTTCAGGAACTGTGGATGAAGACCAAATATACCTTGACAGATGTATTTTGGTCACCTTATACTTCTAAGCTATTATATGGTACATTCCTTAGATCTTTGTCTACACTTGACATGTTGTGGGGGAGACATTGGAGAGAATGCAAGAAGTCTTAGATATGGTTCCTGCTCCCACTATGCTTGCTTTTATTACACTGAGCTAAATGGGCAAGGGAATGAACACACATTAAGGAATAGGTCCTTGCAGGTGCCTGTGTCCTATAAAGGTAACAGTGGGAGAAATCTGTAAAGTTGACTGAGAAGAAAAACTTAGAGGCAGGCTAAGTTCTGAGTCTGTAGAAGCAGAACCACTCTATCTGCAGTGCCAGGTATGGGCCTGGTCTGTAGGAGGAGCTCCTTACTTGAAGTAAAGCTGCAGAATAAGGGGTGCTTTGAAACTGACCTCATGCTCTTGGGGAAATACAAAGCTCAATAGGATTGGCATCTCTGCCCTGGTTTTGGCCCTAGCCTCCTCATCCTAACCTCTCCCAAGACTGGCCTTGTCAGCTGTATGGAGCCCAGGAAGAGTTGGGTGGGATGAGGTGCAAGGACCTTCTGAGAAGAAGGAGTGGGATGAATGGGGGTCTCAGCTGCTCCAGCTGGACTGAACTGGCTGTGGGGGGTGGGCAGGTTCCATGCCTGCCTTGTGGAGAGTTGAGGCCTGGAAGCCGGGGTACTGCTGCACGCACGTGGCTACATAAGGCAGGTACTGGCTTCCACGTGGGACCCCAGCTGAGATGGGAGATGAGTGTGTGGCTTTGTTCTCATTCTGCTCCAGAGTGTAAAGGAGGGCACCAGTACACCGGGGCACCTGCTTGTGGAGCAGGACACAGCTCACCAGGATGACTTGAAGAAGTGCTGGAGGCTGTCACCTGGCCTTCCATCATACTCGAGATTTTTGAAATCTTTTTTTTTATGAACCCCTTTTATTTCTTCGCTTTAAATGTTTATATATTTTTGAGGAGGGAGGAGGGACAGAGAGAGGGGGAGACAGAGGATCCAAAGCAGGCTCTGTGCTGATGGCAGAGATCCTGAGGTGGGGCTCAAACTCACAAAGCGTGAGATCCTGAGCTTAACCAGCTGAGCTACCCAGGTGCCCCTTTATAAGCCCCTTTTAGAATGCAAATACTCCTAAGAGATTTGAGCCCTCATCAGCTATGTGCTTGGGCTGCACCTTCTTTTTAAATAAGTTTTACTGAGGCATAATTTACACACCCTAAAATCCACCTATTTTTAGCTGAGCTGTGCAGCCGCAATCCAGTTTTACAACACCGTCATCACCCCAGAAAGATCCCTTCTGCATATTTGTACCCATTCTGTCTTTCCAACTTCAGTCTCAGCAACCACTAATCTTGAGATCTCATATAAATGGAATCATATAATATGCAGTCTTTTGTGTCTGCTTTCACTTAGTATTAGTATAATGTTTTTGAGGTTCACCCATATTGTATCATGTCAGTAATCTGCCTTTTTATTGCTGAATGGTATTTCATTGTGTTTATCACATTTTCGTTCACTGCTGCTGAACACTTGAGTTATTTTTTTGGCTACTATGAATAATGCAGCTGTGAACATTTGTGTACCTGTCTTTGGACATAGATGTTCACTTATCTTGGATAGATTCCTGGTAGTGAAATTGCTAGGTCACATAATTTTTGTTTAACTTTAAAAGAAATTGCCAAACTATTTTCCAAAGTGGTTGAACCATTTCACCATCCAACCAGAGATGTATGAGGATTCCAGTTTTTCCACATCCTTACCAAAGCTTGTTATTGTCTATCTCTTCTATTATAGCCATTCTAGTGGGTGTGAAGTGATATCTCATTGTGGTTTTAATGATGCCTGCCCTCCCTAATGCTATTGATAGAGCATCTTTCATGTGCTTACTGGTCATTCACTATTTCTGTGTTGAAATGTCTCTTTGGCTGTTGCTTCTTAAAATCCCAAGGGACGAAGATTATAAACTTCCCTGGTTGGGGGTTGGTGGTGGTGGGTGGAGTAGGGATCTTGTTTTTTAACTGCTTTATCTCAAGGGCCTAACACAAGCGTTGAGAGTAGGAGGTCATATATTAGTTTCTGATGGCTGCTGTAACCAATTACTACAAACCTGATGGTTTAAAACAACACACGTTTATTCTCTCGCAGTTCTGGAAATCAGAAATCTGAAATCAGTTTCACTGGGTCAAAATCAAGGTATCAACAGAGCCTCCAGGGGAGAATCCATTTTCTTGACTTTCCAGTTTTTAGAGCTGCATTCTTTGGCCTCTGGCCCCTTACCCATCTTCAAAGTAAGCAGGGTAGCCTCTTGAATCTCCTCCTTCCACCCCCCCCCCTTTCTTTGTAATACCGTTTTCTTTCTCTTCTGTAGTAAAATCTCCCTCTCCTTTCCTCTTGTAAGGACGCTTATGATTACATTTAAGACTCACCTGAATAATCCGGGATTACCTCCCCATCTCAACCCCCTTAATTTAATCACACTTGCAAAATCCCTCTTGCCATTTAAAGTAACATTCACAGGTTCCAAGGATTAGGACCTGGATATCTTCAGGGGCCGGGATTCAGCGACTACAGCCAGTAACCATCACGGCCTCATGGTTCATGCCTTGGAGTTGGTGGCTGCTGAGGAAGACCTGAGCAGGCCAGCCTTTAGAAGCACAGGTAGGCCCTGGAGGGATATTAGAGCTGTTTCTACGACAGACTTCCTTTTTTCTTCTTGCTCATCTCCTCCTAGAACTTTTGAAGAGTTGACAGCATTTAAGAGCTGAGAGGGGCTGAGGCAGCCAGCACTGTTACCGGCTGGCGCTGGAGACAGAATGAGAACTCAGGGCTTCCGATGCCCAGGTCCTTCCCATCCCTGCCTCTTCCCCACCTCCCCTCCAGGCGGGGTCGCGGGGCTGCGGCCGCTCCGAGAGCTCAGCCCCTCCCAGGTCACGGTCAAGGTTAGGGCGGCAGCCCCCGCTGCGTCCTCGCATGCGGCCAGCAGGGGTCAGCATCCCCCGCGCAAACTTCGCGGCGCTGCCGCCGCCGGAAGGTGGGGCTCCCCGCTCCCCAGCGTTTCTTCCAGCCACCTTTAGTTCGCGTTGCTGCGTCACCGCCTGGGCCGCACAGCCATGTGTGTCTTTTCTGCTTCTCACCCTAGCACGCCTGTCGCTGGCCCGCCTGGCTTCTAACCCGAGAGAAGGCGGAGAACGGCCTTCGGGTGTGGCAGCCACGAGCGCCGGCCGGAGGGCTGGGACGGGAAGGGGCTCCCTCCTCACCTGGGCCTGGAGGAGGAGCGCCCCTGCCTGAAGGCTGGGGGAGGGAGGGTGTGGGGCCTGGGTGTGGTAGGGCCCGAGGAACAAAGGCAGAAGGGTCAGGGGCCTCAGTTTCTTTGTGACCTGAGAGCTCAGAGAGCTCCGGTGGCTACGGGCTGTGAGATTTGGAATGAGTTTCTCATCGAGCACATTACATTCCTGGCCAGTTTGTCTGGTTCCGAAGTTCCTATGGTTCCAAGTGGAAGAGCTGCCCTCTTTTATCGCCTGTCTCTTCTGTTCTAGCCATCCTTGTGGAAGTGGTGTCTCACTGTGGTTTTAATGAGCTAGGTGTCTGCGGCTGCGTGGACGGGCTGAACTAGCTCAGTGGGAACTTCTTAGCCTTGGGGCACAGTAGGAGGCTGCCCTAAGCTTTTGCGAGTAGTCTCTGAGCCAAGCTTATGATTAAGGCCTTAATCTTATTGGCTTCTCCCCTGCTTATTTGTGGCCTTACCTGAGGGCTTGCCCCCCAGCAACCTCTGGCTGATCACTGCTTTGCCGCAGCTAGGGAGCTAAGACCTTCATTTCTTGCACCAGCATTTCCCCTGTGGCTTATTTCTCTAACCTCTGAGAAGACAGATCAGAGCCCGGATCTGGTGTCAGGCAAAGATCTGACTTTGCTGCTTATTAGCTGTGAGATGATGAGGAAGGTCTTCACCCCTTTACGTCTCTGTCTTCTTGCCTGTTAAATGGGGATGCTAACAAGAACTTCCTGCACAGGGCTATTGGAGGAATCAGTTAGTACTTGTAAAAGGCTAAGGTTAGAACTCAAGGCTTTTAAAACCCCATTTCTTCGTCTGGACATCCCAGGAGGGTATCCAGGCCAGCTGATAGGAAATGGAATTTCTGTGTATGGAGGCCTGGTGAGCACACAACGCATGATGGGAAGTATAGCCGGGCCAAGCTGATGGAGCAGTGTGCAGCAGTGTATGCCCTCATGGGATAAGACCCTCATGCTTTGGTGCAGCTCAGAGATCATCCATCTCTAGGGGTTCATTCCACCTGTGAGGGGGCAACTTCGGTTATTGCAGGAAACAGACCACCTGGGTTCAATCCCAGCCCAAGATTGACCAGCTATGCAGCCGTGGCTAAGTTACTTTTACCTCTGGGGGGATTGGCTTCCTCATCTGCAAAATGGGCATAACATAACCTACTGGCTCGATACATCATAAAGATCAAGAGGTGATGTGTGTGATGCTGCTAAGCCAGCCATGTGGCCCTCAGCAACCTAACACTGGTTCCAGATGATGAACACTAGGATTTGGCTACTGAGGCCAGAAGATGTTTACAGCAGAAAACCCAAGATAAGTTGGGCCTTTTGGACAGATTTTTCAACTGCTGGTCAACAAACATGCCTATGTCTGCAGCAAACTCAGGGCCAGGATGGTGCTTTTAGGATTCCTGGATATCTGTGAATGTGATAGCTGACTCAGAGAGTCCCTCTCAAGAGGCATCTTCAGACACTTCCATTATGGAATCCTGCAGACAGGTTGAGGAGAAACTAAATTCTGCTTTGGAAAGTAAATGTAACTTCAGTTTTTAAGGACCGTGTACAACCTGTTGTGAATAAAGCTGCCATGAATATTCACATACAACTTTGTACAACTCCACTTCTCTCAGATGGATATCTAGGGGTGTAGCTTTCAGGCCATGTGGTTTCCCTGCTTGTAGAATTTCTGATTGAAAGTGTAAGCTAGTTGGAGAATTGCTTCCCTCACGGGGAGAGATTTCAATCAGATGTGACAGTAGGGAGAATGCCACAGGTATTACTGGGAGCCAGTGGGTTGTTTTTGTGAATAATAGAGTATCTGTGTGTGGGGAGCTGGGGGCTGTTTAGGACATCTACACCTGTGGAGAGGCAGGGCCTTGGCATGCCCCCTCAGGCCCTTACTGTATATCACTGAAATCTCTATCAGTTTGGGCTTAAGGGGCTGTTTGGAACTTCCTTATTGTCAGCACTGGTTGAAGGCAAGTTATTCAGAATTTAGAGGCCTTCTACTGAAAATTGTCCTTGGGTCATAGACACGTGGCATTCATGCAATGCCCGTGTTTCTGCTTTCTGACCAATTCTCTTGACCGAGTCCGTCTGTGGAACATAAACATTCTCATCTAGTTCATTTTTCAGCCTGTCACAACAAGAGACTTCTGTAAGCAATCAACCAGGGCTAACACTTCATTTCCACAAACAATGCCAAAACTGCCTTACACACTAACAAACTTACAAAGCAAACTGTACTGCTAAACTGAATTTTCATGTGGTCTGCATAAGCTTCTAACCAGAGGGAGAAGAGAATGTTCACAGTCAGCCCAAATGCCGTTGTAATATTATTTTTAAAATGTCGTCTTGTCATAAACATTTTTGAGTGCTAGATTTTTCTCAAGTCCTGATGAAATGGTTCTCCTTAAATAAGCAAAGCGATAAAGACAAATCACAAAACCAAAAAATCACAAACATGGCGGGAGATGGGGTTCGTGTCCTATTCAGTTATAATGGTCAGTCCTGTTTTTCATACTAGAATGCAAACAATTACCTATTATGTAGCCAAACCAGAATTCTGTTTGCTGTGGTCGCAGGAAAAGCATTTACTAGCTCTACTGTGATCTGATTTAACTCTCAGAATACGCCAATGGGTAGAAATTGTTGTTGTATACATCTTATAGATGACAAAACTGAGGCTCCTTGAAGCAGGCTAGTCCTTCTTCCCTTTGCTGCAATTTAGTAGTTGGGGCGAGCCAATCAAGGGCTGAGTGTCCACTTGGTGCGGCTGTGGGTCTTTGTCTCAGTCACTGAGCTTCTAGGTTTCTTTCTGCCACAGTTTTCCTGCATTTTTGTCATAAATATGCCAGGGCCATTGGTTACCCCTCATGCCCCCCCTCCTGTTTTTAATTAGAGATTTTGCCTTTGCATCTCTTCTGGAAGCCAGTTATCTGGCCTGAGCCTCACTCCTGAATAATAGACCATGTTCGCATCTTCTTTCATTTTCTTCCACTTTCTTCAGAAGTTGCTCTGTCAGGTGGACCCAGGAACTCGTATGGTTTCCTGAAAAAAATGCACCCTTCAGTCCTTATTTCCATAAATAGTGCTTTCTCTGATATAAAGCCCTTTTGGTATGGGCTGCAGATACCCCTCCCCAGTCTCACTGACTCGAACTATCATTAGCCTGCAGAATTCTGTGTCCCCAAACCTCCCTCTCTGTCAGGCACCACCATCTCACATCCAGATGTGAATAGGTTTTGCCTTCCACCAGCACTCCTACATCAAGGTTCTTAATGGTCTCTGTCTTTCGTGAGAGAGAGGAGTCCTTAAGTCCAAGGGAACTCCCTTATTCTTAGGTCATTCCTCCGACATAATTACAAGCCGTGCGTGCAATCGTGTGACTCTGTGTGTCTTTCTGAGAGAAATCCCTTTCCCACTTACCAAAATAATAGTTCCATCCTCTTTTGTTTTATAAGGTAGAATACCATTCACTCAGTTTGAAGGTCAAAAAAATTAGATGCTAAGTACCATAACTCACCATTACTGTTTTGTGTAGTTCATCTTTTCAGCTTTTAGATCTCCCCCCAAATCAGTTTGTGAATAGTTTACTATTGCTAGAAAATGTAGCACATTATTTGAAAAATGGTTATCTTAATAAACTCTGGCAATCTTTAACATTAATGATTTATCTAAAATAATAACAAGCCACACAATTTCTATAATGTTTGAACTGGAAGACTAACTTGTCTCATTCAATTCTTTTCTTCTTTTCTTTGTGAGTGGGGCAGAGGGAAAGAGGAAGAGAGAGAATCTTAAGCAGACTCCACACTCCGTGCAGAGCCCAATGTGTGGGCTTGATCCTAGGATCATGACCTGAGCTGAAATCAAGAGTTGGGTGCTCAACTGACTGAGCCACCCAGGAGCCCCTCAATTCTATTTTCAATTTGCTAAACACCTGCTAAGACTCTCTGGGGAAAAAAACGGGAAGTCCCATTTTTCTTCCCAAAAAATGGAAGTTCCTACTTCCAGCTGGTGTCACAGATGGGCACTAAAATGGCTAGCCCAGCTGTAGAAGAAAAAGGTAATATGGCCGGGGGTGTAGGGACAGCTCTGTAGAGGAAGAAACCCTTGAAAGATGGAGGTTTGAGAGCAGACTGAGATTCACAACTATCCATCTGTAAGTATGTGATTTCCCAAACAGGAACTGGGTCTTAGGGTCTCTGGCTAGTCCCTTGGACTCCTGGTAAGTCTCCTCAACTTGTTGATCTCTCAGAGTTTAGGAAAACACAAAGTATGTTCAGGACTCGGGCCCTGAACTCTGCTTCGAGCTTTGGCCCGGTTGGGATTTACAGTGGCCAGGCCTGGGAAGGGGAGATGGAGTTGAACATGACCTCTGACACCTGGAGAGACAGCAGAGTGTGCCCTCATCTGGAGGTTCTGTCCCTGCGGCTCTGCCACACTTGACTGCTGGTCCTGGTGGTGCTGGTTTCCGTAGGCCGGTGTCCTGCTGGCTACCTCTGCCTGATCGGTGGGGACAGCACAGCCTCTTCTGCTGGCTTATCCTACACTGACAGGTAAGGAGAATGCGGCCTCCTCTCTACTTGGCCCGAGGAACCTTGCTTTTCCAGGGAAATGCTATGAGGGAACACAGAGGTGACCAAGTGCACTGTCGGTTGAAGGGTAGCCCAGGACAGAGAATATCCGAGTCACTTGGAGGAACTTGTCACAAGGCATGTCCCTGAGTCTGCTTCCAGGACCCTGTTACCCCATCTCTGGGGTGGGCCCGGGATCTGCTGTGTCATAAGTTCTCTGGGTGGTTCAGACTGAAAACCTGTGAGCCAGCCCTCCTTTTGCAGCTAGTGAGTAGACTGGAGTCTGACAGATGCTCTGGCTGAGCTAGGGAGAGACCCCGAGACCACTCCTAGTCCAGTGCTCATCACCACATTCAATACCACTGTGAAGACCTGGACATTTGGCCTGGTAGCCAGATCAGTGGGCTGACGGTTCCTATAGGAGCAGAGAAACTAGGAGTTGGAAACTAAAGCCTGAAAGACTGTTTCTCAGTATTTTTACCCAGTAGTTTCTTCATGAACAATCCTCTCTTCCATTCAGCCCTGGTCCTCCCATGTGTCCAGCTACCTGGCCAAAACCCTATGTGCAGGCACATCATCATAAACTCCCACACCGTGCTGCAGTCCCCCTGACCTTCTGCTGCCACTGGGGCTTCGAGGCCTTCTACCTTCTGCCCCTGCATCAAAAAGTGAGCAAAGATCAACGGGGAACATGTTGGTATAGGGAAAACCCTGATATTGGCATTGCAAGATCTGAGTTGCAGCTCTGTGTGAACTTGAACAAGTCCCTGACCCTCTCTGGCCTGTACAAGACATCATTTACTATGTTTGTCCTTCTGGTTTCCTCTTCTAGCTTAGTTATTCCACCCACAGACCGGAAAAGACAAGTCAGACAAAATCAACCCCTCCCATTGTGCCAGGGGAGCCTGGTTTTGCTCACAGTTTTATTCCCAGCGGCTAGCACAGTGGTGCCACGTAGAAGGCAATCAGGAAATATTTGTGGTATTATGGAAAAATGTGAACTTGGAGGCACAGAGATGCTAATAATTAGGGGAGGCACTTCCTACCAGTGAGTTCAGTAAACTTTCCTGAATAACTTTGCACTTGATGGTCTGATGATAACCAGTGAGACCCTAGAGCACAGCATTGGCCATTTCAGCTGTAAAATGATGGACCTGATAAGATGGGCCCTTCTTCTCCCTCTGCCTTTTCTCTCAAACTTTCTCCCTCCTCTTCCCACCAGTTTGCCTGAGGCTTATGCCCCCTGAAGGTGTCTGCTCTTCTGAGCCCCTGCCTCTCAGGGAGACCCTTCCCACCATTATCCCCTTGTTCACAGACCTGGGTCTGTGTGTGTGTGTGTGTGTGTGTGTGTGTGTGTGTGTGTGTGCAGCCACAGTACCTTTCAGGCTGGGAAAAAGGAAAGAAGCCAAACATTTTTGGTTCTACCTCCTCCTCTTTTTACACATGACCTCTTCAATCTTCTGGGACCACTCAGTCCACGAGTACTTGCCGAACTCTAGACTCTGCCCTGAGCAGACTGGAGGAATCAGATAGGAGACCCATTTCCTGCCAGATATCAACGGTGTGCTGGGGGAGGAGTCCACACATGGAAGATCGAGTGACTATAAGGGGTGTCATGGGACAGAACGTGGCTCATTCCTCAATGAGGAGAATAAAGAGTGTCAGAAGCAAAGTTTTGGCACCTCAGTTCTGACCCTGCGATAGGAGCATTGGGACCTTCAGCAGCTTACATTATAGATCTGAGCCACTGTGTTACCCTCTATGAAGTGGAGAAAACAGAGACCCTCATGAAATACAAAATCCCCTTAAACCCACATCACAGTAATAATTGCTACAGGCAAGATCCATGGATGGGTCTAAACTCAGTGCTCAGAAATTAGAGGAGATAAAGGATACTTACACAGTCTCAGAATATCTCCCCAAAGGTACTTATGAAGAGAAAAAGAGTAACTTTACCATGGAGAAACCTGGCTGACACCACCTTAATCAAGTGCTCAAGGTTAACATGACCTGTAAGAAGACAAATCAACATCACGAACCCCCTGGTATGGTACACTGAGAAGGACACAACATCGCTTCTGGGGTATTCTTGCCAAAAGCACATAACCTCGATTGGCACATGAGAAAAACATCAGACCAACCTAGATTAAGAGACTTTCTACAAAATAGCTAATCAGCACTCATCAAAAGAGGCAAGGTCATGTAAGACCGTGAAAGACTAGGGAACTGTTTACAGATTGGAGAACAAGGAGACCCAACGACTAAATTAAACAAGGGATCCTTGACCAGAAAGTGGGCGTTACAAAGAAAAAAAATATAATTGTCCTATGGTTGTATAAGATGTTAACATTAGGGGAAGCTAGGTGAAGATTTCATAGAACTCTCTGTACTATTTTTGCAACTTTTCTGGGAGTCAAGGTTTTATTTTTTATTGATTTTTAAAAAGATTTTTTTAAAAGAGCCTGATTTGGGGTGCCTGGGTGGCTCAGTCAGTTAAGCATACAACTTCGACTCAAGTCATGATCTCACGGCTTGTGAGTTTGAGCCCCACGTCGGTCTCTTTGCTGACAGCTCAGAGCCTGGAGCCTGCTTTGAGTTCTGTGTCTCCCTCTCTCTGCCCTTCCCTCACTCATGCTCTGTCTCTCTCTCAAAAATTAACATTAAATTTTTTTAAAAGTGACTGAGGGTTTTATGAGGAATACATGAGATGATATATAGTGCTTAGTAGTGTTGGCACAGTGCTCAAAAAGTTTTAACCTCTATTGTTGTTGTTTGGTTTGACAAATACTAAGGTAGAGAATAGGGCAATACACTCTTCGAAGCAGGAGGATTAGCTTGAGTGAGACCTAAAAGTACAAGGAACATCTGGGAGATATAAACAGACCAGACCAAAGCAGAAGGCTTAAAAAAAAATTTTTTTTTTTTTTTCCAATAGAGAAATAGTGGGAAATGAGACAGGAAAGGCCTCAAATGCCAAACTGGAGAAACAACTAGACAAAAGGCAGTAGGAAGTACCTATGTAAAAATGTAGCAATATAACCTAAGAAGTTCCCACATTTCAGAAAGGCCCAAAAAGGGGGTCCCACTGCCTTGCGGAGCTTATTGGTCATGAACAAAGGACGAAGGATCCAACAGAGAGAGGGAAGCTTCTGAGAAGTTTGCTAAGTGTGGAATGTAAAGGTCTGTACCAGTGGGGAGAGTGAAGGAAAATCCAGCCTATAGCATAGGATTAGGGTGGGAGGCCCAGGGGGCTATAGTTGGTGCTCTGGAGTGAGGTGGTAGGGGTGGGGCAAGGAAAGCAGGTGGAACCTTTCAGGAGCCCCAGGAATCTGAGCATCCTGAAGGGAAATCCAAACTGAGCCTGTTTGCTGCTTCCTGTCCCAGATGCTGCAGTGCATCAGGGAAAGAAAGGATGCTGGGAAGCAGTTCAGGAACATTCATTCAGTGTCTGCTGGGAAGTCAAACCAAATGTGATAGGAATGTGACTTGCTGTGTTCAGAGAGGTGGGAGGCCTGGCCGTTCGGCCACAGGAGGAGACTGAAAATGAAATTCCAAGTCAAGCTCACTTGCATGAGTGAGAGGGATTGGACCTGTCCAGAACTTCCTGATGCACTGGGAGGCACAGCTCTCCACCTTCCCTGAGCTGATACAGGTGACTCTGCAGGTCTCAGGGAGCAGCCAATTTGAGGGTTCAGTGCTCAGGGCAGAGTGGACTAGAGGACCTGAGGTTACAGCCTAACAGGGGCTCCCTGCTTGAAGTACAGTTGGGGGCCTTTGCTTGAGGCCTTCCCATCTTGTTCTCTCTGAGAGGAAGGGCTCCAGCAGTGGACATTTAGAGCAAATGAGATCTGAATGTGACTTGCTAGGTCTGGTGGAAGGTGTGGGTGGCTCAGCTGCTTAGGTGCATGTGGGAACCACAGAGAGTGTATAGCCAATGCTCTCAATCTGGCTCTCAATCACACTAGGATCACCTGGGGACTCCGTTTTAAAACCCTGATGCCTGGGGCTCAGCCTCTAGACATTCTAATTTAAAAGACTCCAGGTGAGAATCAGGAATAGACAGTTTTAGGACACCAGTCAGTAGTTTTGTTTTTTTTAACTTTTTTATTCTTAGAAACAATAGAGTGTACAGAATAATGTCCCCCCTCCATTTGCCCACCTTCCTGCTGAAACAATTTACAAGTCTTGGCCAGTTTTGTGACCGCACTCCCTCTAGTGACTCCCCTCACACCTATCCCCCCTCCCCAGATTACTTGGAAGCAATCTCAGAAATCACAAGCTCATGGTTGTGGCACCCAGGTGGTTCCCGTATACAGACCTAGTCCAAGGACTTCATTGCACAGATAAGCAAATTGTGGCCTGGAGAGGAGAAAGGACTTGCAAACATTCCACAAGAGGTCCCGTCCTATGTTAACAATCTATGGACATGTGAACTTGGCAGCACTCCAGAGACCTTTGGTGTATTCTTGTCAAAACACTTCTGGGAAGCCTCACCCTGGTGCCAGGCCAACGACTCCCAGAGGCAGAATGGGCCTCTGCCCCAGGTGCCAGCTGAAGGTGTATTTTCTTCTGGTTCCTGGCAGAGTTCTGCTTCATCTCATTGCAAGACTGCTCATTAATAGCTCTGCTTGGAGCCTGTCAAGCTCTCTGCACTTTGGTTGAAATTCAGTGGTTATCTTCTCTGCCTGTGGGACCAGGTGGGGCGGTGATGACTCAGGGCTGGGAGAGGGGTGGTTTCTGGCCCACGTGGCTCCCTCAGCTCTGGAGGCACAGAGGCCACATGTTCCCAGAGCTTCACGCTCCCCAAGGGCCAAGCGGCAGGGCCTCAGGTAGTGAGTGACAGGTGTGCCTGTCCTGTCCGCTGCTGGGCTTTTACGTGCCGTGTCTGTTGTCTTTCTTTTCCATCCAGAGAGCACGTGCTCGTGGTGAAACCAGGTGTGTATGACTTGGGACCTCTTTGAGAGGAAGCAAATTGTCAGCGCCCTCAGTGCGGTGGTCGGCCAGGTCTAGCTCTGAAGGCTTGGGGTCACTCGTGGTCACCACAGCCTGAGAGCTGAGGAGAGCCTGGACTTGAAGTGGCCCTGGTCAACATGCAGGGGCTACAGTTATCTCTTTTCCTTTTATGAAAGGTCCCTTCCATGTCATCCCTGGCCGGGGTGCTCTTCCTGAAGAAGCTGCTGTGGGGGCTGAGACCGTATGGGGTGGGAGGTGACGCACATTGTCACACCGGCCTTCACCCTGTCAGAGGCTCAAGGCGGGGGGCAAAAGAATCCCCCAAAATGAAAGAATCAGGAACTCTACATCTTTGACATTTAGTCAAAAGTCCAAAGCATAGTCATTTGTCACCTTAAAAAACCAGTAGCTTCCAGCAGAACTCCAAGTGGGGCCCTGACTTAGGCTGTTCCTGTGTTTGTCACCTCCATGTTTAATCTCTAAGTTCCTGGGTGTGGAACTGGTGTGTGTATGGATGGGTGTTGGGGGTGGAGGGTTGTCAGAGTGGAGACTGTTCATCCCAGACACACCTATAAACAGGGAGAACTGGAGAGTAAAATCCCTCACTACGAGAACCTTCCAGTCCAGCTGATGAGGCAGAACAGGCACGTACACATGAGGAGATCCAAAGATGCTTATGTTCTTGTGTGCCAGCCATCTGACCACAGGACAGGAGTTCAGGGAATGTGGCTGTTTGAGAGCTGAATCAAGGAGCAGTCGGGGGTGGGAGGGGACTTGCCGGGGGTGGCAAGGAGAGTCTGACAGAACTAGGTGTTCTCCTTGGAACAGGGTAGGTGGTAACCTAGGAGCCCCACACCCCATCTCTGGATGTGGACCCTGGGGTCAGCCATAGCAGGCAGCCCTGGAGGGCCAAGTCAAAGAATACCTTTATTTTTCCAGGAAATGTATAAATGCACTTTGTTATTGCAAGCATACTTCGTTTTTAATTTGCATATGCCATATAGGCAACTTTTAATACACAAGAGTGAACTTCCCTGAATTGGTGAGTGGCATATTCCAGCCTCAGGCTAGGCCCAATAGCAGTGGTAGGGCTTAGAGAAACTGCTAAGCTCTTCTTCCCTCAAAATGGGCCCAGAGTCAGGTGATGTGGTGAGTGAGGCTGGGATGCCACCTGGCCCTGTCACATGTGTGATCTGGGGAAGTGAGAACTTTGCTAAGGCTTTCATCTTCATTATCAAACTGCATGGGCTAATTTAGTTTCTTGTGAAAGTCTTTTTCAGTTCCTTCCTTCCTTCCTTCTCTCTCTCTCTCTTTCTCCCTCCTTCCTTCCTTTCTTTCTCTAAAAATCCAGAGATTGAATTGCTCTGAAATATGGAAACGTTCAACGGTGTTACCAAATTAGGATTTCTTCTCATTTTCAGAGCTCTTTCTAAGGAATTTCACTTCAAGAAAACAAAAATTAAAGGTGATGGTTACTCAGTCTGCCTGTTGCCACGTGATGGGAGGCAAATAGCTTCTGGAGGATATCCAGCTGTTCTGCTGAGTGTAGTTGATGAGGTCAGGGAAACAGAAGGAAGTGGCACATTCCTGGCTCCTGAGAATAGGGAAATGCACAAGGAGGCCCAGGTGGATTTTCTGTTGGCTGACACTTCATGGTCTTTGGGAAGAGACAGTGTCTGGTGCCCTAGAAGCAGGCTGTCTCCTGGCTGTCAGCCACCCAGCCAGTCTGGGTCCTGCTGACTGGCTATGAGTCTGTCTCAAGATGTCCTATGTCTTTCCCATCCCCTGCCCTTGAGAAAGCCCATCCCTAGCCCAGCCCTTAGACCTCCACCTTTGTATCCTGATGTTCTCAGGGCCTTGAATATACTCTTCCAGAGTGTGTCCTCTCAATCCCCCTAAAACAAGGTCACCTTGTGGGTTGCTCCTTCTCCATGGTCTCCGAGCTCTAGGAGGATGCCCCTACAGTTGGTTTGTTTCCCTCCGGCATAATTAGGTCTTATTAGTCAGATTCTTCCACCACACTGACCACCTCTGGGTGGGGGGCACTTTTGTCTCTGAGCATTTCCCTCCCTGCTTCTCTATGCCCAGGATTTAATTCCAAGGCCCTGAGGCCTCTCTCCCAGCTCACCAGATTCTAGAGCTGGCTCTGGAGAGATGGAC
Source organism: Panthera tigris (assembly GCF_018350195.1). Taxonomy (NCBI): domain Eukaryota; kingdom Metazoa; phylum Chordata; class Mammalia; order Carnivora; family Felidae; genus Panthera; species Panthera tigris. The sequence goes on from NC_056662.1 coordinate 79,785,417, forward strand.
CCTTACATTTCCACAAAGACAACAAACAAATCTTCAGTGAGGTTCTGACCTGAATCCTGAAATCAAAACATTCCTGTGCAGAGTCCTCACTTCCTGCTTCCAAAATCCCTTGGCCTGCTCTGGCTGCCCTTGGAGGGACAAACACCCACAGGCAGACTTTGGCCCACAGCCTGTGGATTTCAAGTGAGCCTGTGTCTACAGATGAACATTTTCATGGGCGCAGCAGCCTTTGGCTGGATGACGACCAGGCTTACCCGTCTTGGTCAGAGGCCCAGCCCACAGGGTCCTTGGTGACCTGACCGTGGCTGGCCCACCGTTGGGGGGGGGGGAGGGGTGGGTCCACTTGAACTTCCTACACAGTTCCAGCAATTCCTCCCTCACATTGTGTTCTCCTGGCCAGACCACAGCCCCTCATGAGGAGCTGCCCTGGAAGTTTCCTCAGGAGGACAATTCAGCTTTCTTCTTTATCTCCTGTTCCCCACAAATGGCTCACGGGGAAAAAAGAGACCAGGGTTATGTGACTTTCTCTGAGGAAGAAGACTGCAACCAAAACCCCTATTTAAGCAAACCTCTCCTGTCCTAAGGGCTTTTTGCCTGTCTTGAGAATAGCACTTGTAAAGCAAGCAAAAGGTGTTTGTAAACAGTGAGATGCACATACCCTACAAGAGGCTGAAACCTACTGCTTGTCAAAAGGAGGCCGCACCACGGAATGTGAATACGAGGCCAGAGCAGTGGAGAACAAACTCAGCCTCTCAAGATGCAGAGTTTGTGTTGTCCCAGGCAGAGAAGCCCCGTGACCTTGAGCTGGCCCAAGAGCAATCACCAAGTCATCAGCCTTTATTGGGCTCTCCATGTGTGCAAAGGAATTGATTGAAAGGCTGTGGGTAGAGAGTCTAAAGTGTCTTGTCCACCTCCTTGGAAGCTTAGAGGCCAGTTGGGGAAATAAGACCAACACAGAGATAGGTGGAGTGCTTAAGGACTACCAACTGACTCAGTGACTTTAGACAATGCTCTTAACCTCCCAGGGACACATTTAATCCATCTGTAAGTTGGGGATAATATTAGTGAAAGCCAAGGCTGGACCAATCAGATGATGTTCAAAGAAGTTCAAAAAGGGGCATATGCTTGTTGGTTGGAGTTGTTAGAGAAGGCTTCCTCGGTTGGGAGCTCCTTGCAGGTAGGTCCTATGAGTTGGTATCCCCATCCCTAGCCTACTCCCTGGAATTCAGCAGGTGTTCAATAAATGCGTCCTGAATGAATGGATAGAAGAAAGGGAGGAGTTAGGGCTGAGTGTTGAAAGATAATAGGATTGTCTGGTGCCTAGGAGAAGGGAGTGCCTTTCAGGCAAGGGATGGGCTGAGCCTGGACACCCAGGCAGGAATACGATGTGCATGGCGGGCCGGGGCTGGTCTGCCTTGCTGTTTGCTGACAGTTTCTGCACAGCAAAGCATTTAACGTCTGGACTCTCCTCTAAGGGTTGCTGACTGTAAGTCTATAGTGTTTCATCCCATCTGGCAGAGGAATTCTTGGCCCCATTGACACACCTGTATCTGTACCAGAGCAGAGCAAGTACTGAGAGAGAGGAGGACCCTGGCTGGAACGGGGCACCAGCCCGCAGCCCCAGGAGCAGTAGTGCTAAAGTAAAACCTGGGGTTTCAGCCTCTGCAGCAGGTAGTGGAGAGTGTGGGTGGGAATATAGATATTTTGTTCAGACAAGCGGGGGAATTTAGAGTTCTTTATGGAAAATAGGTTAGCTCACTTATTACTCAGCCAGACTTTTCAAGGATAACACAGACTTAATGCTAATATACAAGCATTTTCCAACAAAGGCTCTAAAATGCCAGAAGGACCTGAGAGATGCCATGACCATGGAGGGTGGCATGGAGGACAACAGCAGAGCCTGGGGGGCTTTCCCTGTAGCCTAGAATTATCGCCCCTTCCTGGCCCATGTCTGTTTTATTACCGCAGACTCTCAGTTCAGCATTGTTACAGTGCACTGCTGAGGAAATAAAAATGAGGGTGAGAGGACGTCTATTTATTGACTTTGGCTGCCTCTCCCCTGTCTGCCTCCCAATAAAACTATTTCGGCTTATTCTAAACCTCAGGGAGTAGACAGAGGCTAGGACTGGAAGTTCTCCTAATTGTTGCTCCATAATTCCCACTTACCCAAGTCCAAGGCAGGTGTTAACCAGCCTGTTCCAGATGAAGTTGTAAGAGGGCAGGGTAGGGGACTCCCTTCAGTGTTCTCTCTGGTCTCATGGACACTTGGCAACAAGGGTAGAAAATTGCTTTTGAGTTCTCCCAGGTTCTAATGTATCACTCAACCAGTGCCTAGAACTGTGCTAGGCATAGTTGGGAGATAAAGAAATTACAGAAGACAGAATTGCTTGCCCCAAGAAGCCCACAGAGGTTTGAGAGATCAAAACTAACACATTCAAAAAAATTAGAAATGGACTATATCAGAGCGATTAAAGGAAACCTTTTTAGAACTTGGCCCTGGCTGGTCTCTTTGGGAGGCATAGTATAGCACAAAAGAAACCCAAGAGTGGCTGGGGTTAGAAGTTGCTAGAGACACAGAACTACCTCTGACAATAAGAACCAAACCCAAAGATGGATGGGACAACTTAGGGGCACAGGACTCCTATTAATCAGGTGGTCTCTTTCCCTTCCATTAAAGTAATATTAAATAATAGGCAGCATTTATTGTGTCTCAGGTACTGTTCTAATTTCTTTAACAAAAGTGGGTCACTTGATTCTGCCAATAACCGAGCAAAGTAGGCACCATTTTTATCCCCATTTTATAGATGAGTAAACTAAGATACCGGGAGGGTCTAACCACATGGCCAGAACTCAGCTGCTCCCAGTGGGGCTGAACTGAGGATCTGGCCAGGATTTAGGAGCCCAGGCCATAGTGGAGACTGCAACAGAAAAGGGAGACAGCCTGTGGTCCTGGAAGTTCTGGAGGGATACCCACAACACAGAATCAGGAAAGGCAGCCACGTGGGAGAACTCACACCCTAGTCCTCATGGTCGCAAAGCCAACCCAATGCCCTCCAACCTCCAACTTCTTTCCTATTCATTGCTTATCATGGTGAACAGGTGGGCAGATCAGAGCCACCCAGGTTTCCTTCCACATAATCCAAGGAATACCAAGACTGAGGTATACAGGCAGAGAATAGATCAGCAAGAGAGATGTTACTTCCAGAAGGGAACACAGAGGGATGCTGGACAGTGTGATATGGACTCTGCCTGCTTTAGAAATGTCTGGAAGAGAGAGAGGGAGGTGGGACTTCTTGGAGGAGTCTAGGCTTGAGCCAACCACTGCAGAAGGAGAAGTATGAGGAGCTGGGTAGGAGCCTCCCAAATAAAAGAACAGGACTCCAGGGCTGTGTAGGAACCCCAAAATGGCCACACTAAGGATTGGAGGGGGCCAGTGAAGTGGGATGGGGAGGCCTTCACTATTAGCTCCTGGAAGGCCTGTCAGGCTTTGAGAAACCTCAGAGAGCCTGAGTAGAAAGCTGCAGTGTTCTCCACAAATCTACCAATCCTCATTTTACCCTCTTCATGTAAAACTGAAGCAGAGAGGTGGGGGAAGGGGAGGGGAAAATATATCGGTTTTCCTTCTCTAAGAGGTAAAAAGCTCCAAAATGGTTAATTTTTGTACTCCAGCCCCTTTGATGGAATTGTGTGCATAGGGATATTTAAATGAGCTCTATATCTGTGCTGAGAATAGCTCCATTCCTCTGCAGTGTTTGCAGCCACAGCGTTCTGTGTCGACAGGCTTGCAAATAGTCTCCCAGAGCCAGCCTCCAACCTGCTCTCCCACCCACTCTGAAGCTGCTTCTCTCCCTAGAACAAATAACATCATGTCTTTCTTCAGGCCATGAAAACATGGTAACATTACCACATAAACTATCAGTAGCTAGGGACCTCTGTTCTATTAAACAGAAGGCTACAAATTCAGGAACTGGATAATGAGCACCTGCTGTATGGCACATCCTAGGGAATACAAATGGAGTAATATTCCACCCCTGCCTTCAAGAGGCTCAAGATCCATGTAAAAGGCAGTCCATGGTGCTCTGGGGTCTATTAGGGGGACTGACTTCCCAACTTTTGGCATCCAAAGATCCACATCCAAGGAGCATTTCTCCCAAACCCATGCCCAGTCAAATAAGGATGGTTGGTCACCCTAGCAGAGGGTGCCTTGCTACTCCTCTCATTCCTCGCCTCCATTCCCCCCCACCCCGGCTATAAAACAGCCTTTTGAAATAAGCTAGCATTTAACTTACCATAATAATGAAAACAACACAACAACAATCTATCCTTTACAATAGTTATTGAAGGAGATTATGCCACCCCAAAATATGCCATTTTGGAATAAGGATTATTTGGAGCTAAAAGCAATTGAGAAGCAATAGATGCAGGCAGAGTTTTCTGCTCTCCCCTTATCCACCTAAAAGTGGGGCATACATTTCCCCTTGTGGAGGTGGCATAGATTTCCCTTTTGAAGATGTACTCCCCTTCCATGCCAGGAAAGAAAAACAACTCTTATCACTGGAGTCAGTACTGAGATGAGTCTGCATTAACAAGCCTTACTAAAATTACCCTTATCTGACATTAGTTTCCCCCCATATATTTCCTAGTCACTTCCCCATAATTTATTGTCCCTTGAAGCCCAAACCCTCTTTCCTTTGTTAAGAAGGGCATATAAACTCTGAGTCTAACTGCTGCTTCTTCTATGTGTGTTACCATGCATGTAAAATATGAATAAATTTGTGTTCCTTTTCTCCTCTTAATCTTTTGATGGTTAAATTTGTGGTCTCTCAGTTACTGAACCTAAGAGGGTAGAGGAAAAGTTTTTTTCCTTCCCAACATTCTCAACCCTGGCCTGCTCATTAGAATCACTTGAGAAGCTTTTTTTTTTTTTTTTTTTAAATGTTTACTTACTTATTTTGAGAGAAAGAGAGAGAGAGAGAGAGAGAGGGAGTGAGCAAATCCTAAGCAGGTCTCAAGCTGTCAGCATGGAGCCCAATGTGGGGCTCAATCCCACAGACCATGAGATCATGACCTGAGACAAAATCAAGCGTTGGACACTTAAGTGACTGAGCGCCCCAGGTGCCCTGAGAAGCTTTGAAAAATGATCAGGGCCCAGGTCCCTCAGAACAATTAAATCAGACTCTCCCACAAGGGCTTTCAATGTACAGCCAGGGGGGAGAAACACTGCCCTTTGTGTGGAATGCCCGGAGGAAGCAGTAGAAAGGGGGTCACTGAATTCTGTATTTCCCAGAGTGGTTTCAGCTTCAGGGCCAGATTAGAGTTGCTTGTGGACGACAGGCATGAAACCCTGTAGGTCCTAGTCCATATGCTTACTCTGCAGGGACCTTAGTCTATTGTGGGACACATTGGTGGGAAGCAGAACAGCAGGCGGGGCATGCCCACAGAGTGGGGCTCAGTGTATCTTTTTGGAGGGATGTTCTCTTCTTGGGACTGGAACCCAAGATGGTCCTCCCCCCCCCCCACACACACTTGTAGCCCCTGCCTTGCTTCATGAAGTCCCTCTGAGGCAGTTTTCCAAGCTGCTACTCCTTGGCGTTCCTGGTTTTCCCATTTGTCACCTCTGTGAGAGAAATTAACAGTTTTGCCAGACCCCGTATAAACAGGAAGGCAAGCTGTTAACAAGATCCTCCTGCCCCGCTGCCAAGCCCAGAGCTCATGGTTTCCTTCCTCAGAGCCTGTCAATTGTGAGGAGGAGAAAGGAGAAGAATGGGCTCTCTTTGGGCACTGTGTGGGCTCTCTTGTGGCCACTTGAATGCCAGTGTTGGGGCTTGCTGACAGCTGGGTCTGCAGCTGGTTGGCTTTGTCTGTTTTTTTGAGGGACAGCCAGGGGCAGCCACTGATTAAACTGGGAACAAAGCAAGACTACAGTCATGGCTGTGCACACCAATGCTGCTGAACAGCAGAGAACAATTAATCGCCATGTTGTGGAATGTGTGGATGGGGGCAGGGAGGCAGTTGGAAAATGTAAGAATGTACAGGAAAATGTCAAGCAAGTGCTTGTGTTCATTAGAAGCTGAGAGAGAACCAGTTCTCCACATGTTCTCAGGACCTACCACAGTGTGGAAGGTCCTGGTCACTGCCTGCGTACCCCACAGACTTTCCAACTGGGGTGGTCTGACACTGCAAATGGGTGACACTGTACCAAGCAAGATAGAGAGACTCCTGGCCTTTAGATGGCAATTTTATCAACTTACCTGAGTATATGGTACAAAAATGCCCATTTCCATGTGTGTTGTGACAGGAAAAAGGTTGTCTCTATGCAGGTTTGCTGTTGGCATCTATCTAGGCACCATGTAGGCCAGTGTTTATTCCTGTGTTTATGCCCTGGAATCTTGCAGTCTTTTATCCCAGAACCAAAGAGGGAGGGCACTGGGAGGGAATAGGAATCCCTCATTCCACCACGACCTCCACCACCAGCAAAATGATTGCTACTGGCTCTTCTGGGAAGCCTGACCAGAATAGCTTCTGTAGAGAGATGGAAAGGGGGTATGTGTATGTGACTAATTTAAGCTAGAGAAGCAAAATAAATTCATACAACTAAAAAAAAAAAATGGAAAAGAATAAGATCAAGAATGGCAAGGGCTTTCAATGTACATCCAGCGGGGAGAAACACTGCCCAGTGTTTCTGGGTGGCTCAGTCTGTTAAGCGTCTGACTCCTGATTTTGGCTCAGATCATGATCATGGTTAATGGGTTCAAGCCTCACTAGGCTCCAGCTCCATGCTGACAGTGCGGAGCCTGCTTCAGATTCTCTTTCTCCCTCTCTCTCTCTCAAAAAAAAAAAAAAAAAAAAAAAAAAAAGTGGCAAGGGAAGGGGTCTGGAGTAGCTGGAAAGGAATGAGGGAAAGGAAAGATGGTTTGGGGCCCAGATAAGGAGAATTTAGAAAGTGCTAGATTCTCTTTGATCTTTATAAATACTAATGACTGGAATTCCTTTTTGTGATGCCATTACTGTTTTCTGGATTGTGTGTTGGACTTCCTGCCAAGACTGAACCTCATGGGGGCCCTGGGATTTATTAAAATTACACAGAAAAGTTATTTTTTCTATCCTGGGTCCCCCCCTAGATAGCTGAGCCTGAAATAAAAGATCGTATAGAGGTCGTTTTTTGGGGGAGGTGATCCCAGAGAGTAGAAGTGTGGGACTGGAAAGAAGGAAGGAAGAAAAGGCAGTATGAGTGTGTTATCAAGGTCATCACTCTGCAAGTGGAGCTTAATCCCACCCAGGACATTTTGAGGAGCGTGTACATATAATCTCAGGACTGTCCACCTGGTGGTCAGCCAGAAGAAGCATTCATCCATCAGCTCCCTTCACCCATCATTTGAGGGTTCCAATGGAGGCATTCACTCCCCCACATGTCAGGTTTGTACACAAGTGAGAGCTGAGTGGGCTCCCACTAGTGTCCACATCATCACAGAAATCCCCAAATAGAGGAAGCAAAGAACATGGGCCAGCTCTTGAGACAAGTGGCTATGAAGGTGAGGCCAGCACAGGCTGTCATTAGAATCAAAGATGAGGTCAAGGATGGGGGGCAAGAAACCAAAGGCGTCTGACCTACCATCACAGAGAACATGGGCCAAGCCCCTGACTTGACCTTTGAAATGACTGAGATACAAAGACAGGACTGGTATGTGGGGGAAGGATAGTAGCCATAGGCCAAGCTGTAGCAGAGGGAAGCCCAGAGCCTTTCTACACTCCTTTATCTGCCCTCTTCTACCTTGATGAGCCCCCCGTGACCTGTAGCCCTGCACACCACTGAGAAACCCAAGGCACTCATGCTATGGTGGCTCCCAGAGCTACCATTCATTGTCACCTCTCTTCAGAGATCCCCTGCCTTACTATCTGGGTCCTATTATCTACCACCACCCCACCAGCTACCATTAACCCTCCCACTCTCTGCTGGGAGAGTCTCTACTTACTGTTAAAAGGAAAAATTAAACTAGCTCACATGGTTGAGATAAATTACTCTAGTGGTAAAATTCATGTGGGGACATCCAAGGAAGAGATATTTGTAGACAGAGTTGGGAGGGAGGGTGTCAAGAAGCCAGTGAACTTCCCTATCCTGAGGGATGCCTTGATGTAGTCCCAAAGTGAGCTCACTTTTTCCTAAACTCACCTCCGTTCATGTGACGGGATGGGAGTGCTTCCTTTCTTAGCCAGCATTGCCTGTTATGAGTTTCTTCCACAGCAGAGAAGGGAGCAGCATGTACTGCTTTGTCGCTTCCTGTAGAGAGGAAGAGAGTGAGGAAGTCCAGGGAACACTGTTCTAGGCAGCTGCCACTGGGGACCCAGCCATGTCTCCAAGCACAGAAAGGTACATGGCAAGAAATTCTCATGGTGCTTCTACGTGAGTGTGACAGACACCCTCACTCACTGGCCTCAAGCTTATATATAAGTAGACAGAAAAGGATTACTGCTTTATTTAAGTAATTGAACTCCTCTTCTTGGCCCAAGCATCTCATTGCCTCTTGCATGGGTTTTGGCCTTGACCTTGGGCAAGTGTGAGCCAATAATCAGGATCAATAACAAAGGCTGCTGGTCCCATTTATTATATCTGTTGTGCCTCTGGGGTGGAAGTTAGAATGTGGTTGGTGCTGTGTCATTTCCCCCCTGCCCCAGCCTTCTGTTTTTTTTTTTAATTATTATTTTGAAGCCTACCTTAACTGTCAGCTCTAGTTTTATACTAATTTACATTTCTCATGAAACCATTTCCAAAGAGTCTTATTGTCTTTAAGCCCAAAAGGGAGATAGTGGAAAGCTTAGAAAAATTATATATGTATATAATTTTTTTTTGAGAGAGAGAGAGAGAAAGAGAGAGAGGGAGAGAGCATGTGTGAGTGAGCAGAGGTGGGGGAGAGGGAGAGAGAGAATCTTTAATTTTTTTTTTTTTTAACGTTTATTTATTTTTGAGACAGAGAGAGACAGAGCATGAACAGGGGAGGGGCAGAGAGAGAGGGAGACACAGAATCTGAAACAGGCTCCAGGCTCTGAGCTGTCAGCACAGAGCCTGACGCGGGGCTCGAACTCACGGACCGTGAGATCATGACCTGAGCCGAAGTCGGACGCTTAACCGACCAAGCCACCCAGGCGCCCCGAGGGAGAGAGAGAATCTTAAGCAGTCCCCATGCCCCGCTGAGAGCTTGACCTTACAACCCTGGGACCATGACCTGAGCTGAAATCAAGAGTCAGATGCTTAACCAACTGAGCCACCCAAGTGTCCCAAGAAAAATGAGGTTCTGGTTTCATCAGTCCCAGGGTCCCATGAAAGAGGCAAAACCACTTGGGAGTGTATGTATGACAGGAATCTGACCTTATACAATTATGGGAGCTGGTTAAGGAATCTCTGTAAGGCTGTCTAATGCTCAAGTTTGAAGTCTCCAGGGAAGATAGTTGGGAAGGGAAGGTGGGTGTAAAGTAGAAGAGAACAAACACAAGCTAGAACCCATAGGCATGAGGTGAGATCCAAGAAGGGCTGAAACCCAAGCTAGTTCTCACCGCCTCTGACTGGTGCTATGAGAGTCCTACAGAAGGTGGCATCCTCCATGGCAGAACTAACACACACCTGGCCCAGGAGTCAGAGAAGCTGAAGAAGATTCTGGGGGAAGGTAGGCTAGATTGCTGCCACACACTGACAAGGTGAGCCAGCAGATAAGTGACAACATGTGTGAACTGCAAACTGGCTGTTGCTTCACTTCTACCCTCCACAGCTCGCACATGAATCTCTTGTAGTTCATTCTAAGCAGAAACATATAGGAAAGGGAATTCTGGGAAATGTAGTTCAGCCCAGCCAAGTTGACAGATTACAAAGCCACCAAGTGTCCTTAACAAAGTAAAAGTAAATTACTGTTTGGCAAAAATCTTCGGAGCAATGTCCCAGATGCTTTATAGGAATTATTTCATTTAATCTCTTAATAGTCCTATGAGAAAAGCATTTGATTCCTATTTTGCAGATGGGGAAACCAAGACTGAGAATTTGCAGTGAGCACATTCTTATGGACCGTACATTATTCAAAACTCCTCTCTCCTGTGAGGAACTCCTTCCTTGCAGCTGGGTACTGGTTATCCAGTCTGTCTTTAAGCCATGGAATGAACCTATGGCCTGCCCTGACCAATCAGAGTACTCCATCCTCTTGGTCACAGTAACTGGTTCCTAAAGGGGCATCGACCCAGTCTGGGCCAATCAGAAACTTTCCTGGGACTTTTCTACCAGGAAAGATATGATCTTTGTCATTTGGGGGCTGTTCAAGTTAAGTTTGAGTACTTAATATTGGCTTCTGGGTACAGAATCTTGGCTTCTGGTATTCGTTTTACCATATAGAACATGTTTATCTGAGGATGAAAAGATATCATTTGGACCCCTAGATTCAACCATGTCTGAAGTTTGCTATACTCTTGAACCACTCAGGTTACATGAACCTATAAATTCCCTATAGGGAATTAGCTAGTTTGGGTTGGAGTTTTGCCAGTTGCCACCAAAAGAGACTAATAAACAAAACTGGTAACAAAGAGGAGTATTGTAAGTGAGAGATCCTAAAATGTAGGTTTCTTATATGTGGGGAGCAGGCCCTTGGGTTCCCAAGGTACATGAACCAATAAATTTTCAATTAACAAATTTTTTAATGTTTATTTTTGAGAGAGAGCGAGAGACAGAGCATGAGCAGGGGAGGGCAGAGAGAGAGAGGGAGACACAGAATCCAAAGGAGGCTCCAGACTCTGAGCTTGTCAGCACAGAGCCCAACAATGGGCTCGAACTTGGGAACTGCAAGATCATGACCTGAGCTGAAGTCAGACGCTTAACCAACTGAGCCACCCAGGTGTCCTTAAATGTTCAATTTTTAAAAAGAAAATGTGATGTGCAACCAAGAGAGAATGTCTACTACAAAGATTAAATGACTGGCCCAAGGTTGCCCAGCTAGTAAGAAGAAGTGTTGGAACTCAAATCTGGGACTGTGGGGTTCCAAAGCCTGGACTCTTACCCACTGGGTCCTACAATGGCAATGCCAATTTAGTCAGTGCATCTGAGTTTACTGCAGGCTCTGCCTCTGTGACTTCTCCAAGAAGATGGAGTGGACCGCTCAAAGGAAAGCCTGAGGTGAGGTTTTCTAATTCCCTTTGGAAACAAAGGAGACTGTGGGGTGAAGAAAAAGTGGCCAGACTTTGAGGTCCAGATCTAAGGTTGTGATTTGGGATTATGGTCCCCATTTGCATGAGAGACCGAACCAAAATCCTCTGGGGATTCAAGTGGCAACGCTTATTTGTGGCTATCCTTTGATTGATCTCTGTGCTGGACTTGAACTGATCAAAGAAAATTGATGATGAAGGCAAAGTTCACTCTAGTCAATCTGGAATGCCAGCTCGCTACCTATTTTTAAATCTTTCCCAGGATACAAATTTGACAGTGTTCCTTCCTATTCTCTTCCAGTGTCCAGTCACCTCACAATATGAGGTTCTTTATGATTAATTTATAAGCTTCCTGCTTTAGCTCTTCAAACAAGTGGAAAATATCTGGTCTTTACTCAACAGCTATCATAGTTTTATTTTAAGTTTTTTAATGTACTGTTTATTTTTGAGAAAGAGAGTGAACAGGAGAGGGGCAGAGAGAGAGAGAGAGAGAGAGAGAGAGAGTGAGTCTCAAGTAGGCTCTCTGCTGACATTGTGGGACTCGAACTCATGAAAATGTGAGATCATGACCTAAGCTGAAATCAAGAGTTGGACAGTTAACTGACTAAGCCACCCAGGTGCCCCTCAACAGTTATCATAGTTTTAAAGCCTCAAGTCACTCTACCTTTTTCCTTTCCAAGCTTAAAAAACTTAATTTAGTCTTTATTGCCTCTTTCAAAGGTTTCATTGAACTTGGTGGTAGTTGTCCAGCTTATTTCCAGGGCTCCTGTATTTCTAGAATGCAGCATCCAATAGGACTTTCTGCAGTGATGGAGATCTGCTATATCATGCCTGTGCTGTCCAGTATAGTAGCCACCGGTCACAAGTGGCCACTGAACATTTGAAATGTGACTAGGGTGACTCAGATTGCATTCTAACTTTTATGTTTAATTAATTTAAATTTAAACAGTCACATGTAGCTAACTCCCCCAATTGTATATAGCACATATATCTTCTGATCTCATTTCTGGCCTCCCAAGTATTATGCTAGTCCTTTAAAGACCTGCCGACTTTTGTTCACTCACTGGTCCACTAAGACACTTTACTCTTTAGAATTTCCAGCTTCTATTTGAGTGCTTTGATATTTTTTCACATCTCCAAGTCTGTATCACTACTGAAATCTCTTTTCTACCCCTTTTTCTCATATTGTTTAGAATAGTTTGCCTTTCACCAAAAAAGATGGTTGTATTGCAAAGTCAGTTGGTGGAGAATTAATTACATAAGAATTCCTTAGATGAGGGGCACCTGGGTGGCTCAGGTGGTTAAGCACCTGAGTCTTGATTTGTTTTTTTAACATTTATTTATTTTTGAGAGACAGAGACAGAGTGTGCGTAGGAGAGGGGCAGAGAGAGGAGACACAGGATCCAAAGCAGGCTCTGGGCTCTGTGCTGACTCAAAGCCGGATGCTGGGCTAAAACTCATGAACTGTGAGATCATGACCTGAGCCGAAGTTGGACGCCTAACCGACTGAGCCACCCAAGCACCCCATCTGACTCTTGATTTAAAAAAAGAACTTTAAGTGCTTATTCATTTTTGAGAGACAGAGACAGAGAGAGAGAGAGAGAGAGGGAGTGAATGAGTGGGGGAGGGGCAGAGAGAGGGAGACACAGAATCTGAAGCAGCATCCAGGCTCTGAGCTGTCAGCACAGAGCCCAACGCAGGGCTCGAACTCACCAACTGTGAGATCATGACCTGAGCCGAAGTTGGACACTTAGCTGACTGAGCCACCCAGGTGCCCCAAATCTTCCTGATATTTTTATGCATTATTTTACTCCAGTGTTTGGAAATACTATGTCACACTGGTCTTTCTGATTCTCAGAGCTGGGAGATTATGGAACTTAAACGGAATTACGAAACGGTAGTGGCTCAAAGGGCCTAATGGCGAGTACATTTGCCACCACCACTTTCTTCTTTCTGTTGCTCTTTTATTGTTTCATTGACCTGCGTTTTTGATCTCCTGTTATATAAGAGTGGGACAGGCTTTTACATATGTGTTCTAAGGTCCAAGAGATCAGGGAATGTATCTTTAATTCAATTAATCTAATGTATCCTTTTAACAATTCTAATGCTCACAGTTAGTAAAAGCTAAACCCTGCTGAAAGCTGACTTTAGGAGATGCCAACAAAAGATCACTGGCTGTTTGCTTGCATTTTCTGGCACCGCTAAATTACATTTGGCTCAATGTTCAGCATCTGCCCCAATCGGAGGATGATTCTCCTGAGTGGCCCCAGGAGTCCCAGTCCCTCTACCCCTTGTACAGGGCCAGTGCCTCTCTGTGCCACTCCAAGTAGACTTGCACAGAATTAACCTTACACAGTTAATGTTTAATTTTAAAAGCTGTGCTTTTTTTTTTTTTTTTTTTTGTATTTCCATTTTGGTGAGTAGACCAGATGCTTTGCCAAATTTACCCTCAGCTAATTGCGTAGTTCAATGTCCTGAATGTGCCCTTGTTTGCTTAAGACCTGCTGATTTGCACAAGAAATTGTTCCAGGAATGTGGGTCAGAGTGGACGCTCACATGGAAGCTGAAGTGACCAGGAAAGTGCCTCAGAGGCCTGGCTTGGGTGCTAGGTGTGTGCAAATCTGCAGGAATAGAGGATTCTCCAGGGCAGGATTTTCATTTTAATGATATGGCTGCTGTAGGTGGGGGAGAGCTGAGGCCTGGAGACATGGACAAAAATCAGTTTGGCTCTGATCCACCTTTGGAACCCCCTCAAGCTTTTCATCTTGAGCAGGCTTTGGGGCAAGATTGAAATAAAATATTAATGCACAGCTGGAGGGAAATAATTTTGAAATCTGGCATTTGCTCTGCCTTCGTCCCCGGAGGCCCTCTGATAAGATGTCTGTGAAGCAGGAATGATCTTCCAGCAAGAATAGAATAAGGATAAAGTTGCTCAGTTACTCTGCTCCATCCCTGAATCTGGAAACTGACCACCAGAGGTGTTCCTGGGAATGGGGCTCCAGAGCAGATCACAGTGCTCCACATCCTGCCACAGGATGAGAGCTGAGAGTGGCCTAGAGGGGATTAAAGAGGGTAGCAGGGAACCAAAAGAGACAAAGTGGGTGCAGCTTGGGTGGTTGGGGGTGGGGACAAGGGGAGGATCATCTGCCTACTTTGGTGACAGCGAGGGTCTCTAACCTAACAGATGGGATAGATTGCAACCTCCTGTCATTTTTTACACATGCTCCCACACAGGTTATCCTGGGGCAGCTCCAGTCTGCACTTGACCACCCCTGGCTGGTGTATGCTCCTGTGAGCCCTGTTGTCTTGCTGTCTCTCTTATGAGATTTGTTTTGGTGACCTACAAGGAAGACATTCTGCCAGCAACTCGCTGTATTTCACTGAGCTCTCATGATCCCTCTAGAGCTTGTTTCAGTTCTTAGAAGTTCAGTCATTTTGTTAGCTGCCTGACTTTCCCACGGATACATAACAATACCACACACTTAGTGGCTTAAACAACACAAATGGATCTCACTGGGTTGAGATTGTGGGCAGGACTGTGTTCTTTTCTGGAGGCTCTAGGAGAGAATCTGTTTTCTTTTTCCTCTTCTGGAGGCTGCCCACATTCCTTGGTTTACACCCCCTTCCATCATCAAAGCCAGCAGGGGCCAGTTGAGTCTCACATCACACCCCTCTGACACCCTTCTGCTACCCTCTCCCACATTTAAGGACCCTTGTAAATACTTTGGATCCACCTGGCTAATCCAGGATAATGCTCCCTTTTTAAAAAGATTTTTTTTAATGTTTTATTTATTTTTGAGAGAGAGAGAGAGTGAGCATGAGTGGGGGAGGGGCAGAGAGACACACACACACACACACACACACACACACACACACACACAGAATCCAAAGCAGGCTCCAGGCTCTGAGCTGTCAGCACAGAGCCGGACCGGGGGCTCAAACTTGGGAACAAGGAGATCATGACCTAGGCTGAAGTTGGATGCTTAACCAACTGAGCCACCCAGGCGTCCCTCCCTCTTTTAAAATCAGCCCACTAGCAACCTTAATAACATTTGCAAGCTGAATTCCCCTTTGCCATGTAACCTAACCTGTTCACATGTTGCAGGGATTAGGACACGGACATCTTTGGGCGACTATTGTTCTGCCCACTTTAATTAATAATGAAACCTCACCTTTTCCCAAGCCATTTACAGACCTCCTTGGATCCTGAAAATGCCTATAAGATAGGTGAGCGGGTGGACTTGTCAAAACACCAAGGTAAACAAACAAAACTTGTACAGATCTCACCCTAAGTTTACTTTGAAATAGATGATGGGAGATAGTTAAAATGCAGGTCATGGTATTCAGTTCATTTCCAGGCTGTAACTCTAGATGACCGTACATAGTAAAGAGAAGGAGTGTGGGGGGGAGACTGGCCTTATATGACCAGCTGTCAGACCCAGATTCACGTTTTGCACTCGCACGAACTTGACCTGGCTATGTCCCTTCCTCTTCCCAATTCTGTGATGCCCTATTAAGTGACCAAGATGATAGTTTTCACACAGACAGCTACTGTAGAAAGGTGTGACCCAGATGCAAAGCTATTCATATTTATTAAAACAGATGTCAGAGAAAGATGCTGGTGGAGAATTAAAACCACAGCCCTGGTACTGACCTTGTTGAATTTTCCATGAAGGAGGAATAGGCTATTCGAGCAATCAATGTATGGACAAACTTTTTTTTTTTTCTTTTTAAATAACGAATGAGCTTTTTGAAAAGAATCAGAAAACCTATGATATTTAGGGCAATCCTAAGAGCAACTAGCAAGGAGGAGTTCTGACCGCCATTCCATGATTGCCATTCAGATAGACGGGACCCGGTTATGCAGTTCTCCTGACAGCTAAATTCCTCTTGCGGTTTGACTACGGAGCTCGGGAATTGCATCCTGAGTCTAGGGAAATCAAAAGAAACAAAGTCCCTAACCTCTAAGAGGCTGGATTTAAAAGGTTTGCCCTGAGTTCCTGCTTGCTGACACTCTCTGTGTTTTATTCTGTTCTTATTTATTTATTTTGGAGCGAAATGACAGACTTTCCCCAGCCTTAGCACAATTTTTCTGCTCAGGGTCCAAACTTAAAAATATCAAAACCAATACCCACCCGCCCCCCCCCCCCCCCACCAACAAACACACGCGCGCGCGCGCGCGCACACACACACACACACACACACACACACACACACACACACACACACAATTCAGACGCCTTATTGGGGTATTTGGCCATCTGTTAATCAATAATACAGAGGCTTATACTGTTAAGGCAGGAATTAAACTGGAAAACCATGTGCTTTCTCGAGCAGATACCTTTACCAGGTGATTGGAGTTTAGGAGCATACATCGGACACTTATTCCTTGAGGTTTGGTAATGGTAAATAAATCGTGGAGGGGCCCAGCATCTCAGAAAGCAATTATAGTAAAACACTCCTAGGGTGGGTTTGCCCCCGGGGTGAGTGGTGGCTTTGATTCTATGTCTTCTCGGCTCCAAAGTGTGGCTGCCTCAAATAGTTAAAATGAAAAGGGAAGGAATGTTTTTGTTGGAGAGTCCCAACAGTTTCCAGCATATTTTCCATTTGCCTGACTCTGCTCTTGGCCCTGAATGGGGTAGAAGGTGGGGTTTTCTCTACTGAAATCATGAAAATCTCTTCCCTGGCATGTGGGCATTCAGATCTGCTCTTGGTATTCCTCATGTTATTAGCTGCAGCTGCCTTTGCTGTGTGCAAATTGTTTTTGTGTTTGGTGAGGATCACGTTGACTTGTGATTGCCTGTGCCCTGCGGTCGGAGTGGGCAATTTTGTGAGGGGCTTGATTATTCTTGTGTTTTTTGTTGTGTCTTTTTCACTCTTCGATTCCTGTGCTGATTTGGGCTTGTTTGCAAAAGGAAGAAATATTTGGCTCAATCCATTTCATGCAGTAAAGGCAGCAGCTTACTGGAGACTGTTTTTATAACCTAGGAGACTGACATTTTCAAAAGAAATTTGGCAAGCTGTAGGTGTTATTAAGATTTTGTTTGATATGGAGCACACAATAACACCACAAGCGAGCACGTGCCTCACCGTTAACTCTATTTTTTTTTTAAGTTTAAAAATCAAAGCAAAAGAAAACAAAAAGCCTCCATTGAAATGTTGTTAGGTAAGCTTGTGCGTTTGAGCTTCATGGTGTTTACATCTATGAAATCCTGAACCAATGAGTTCCTTTTTGTTTCAGTAGGACCAAAAATTGATTTCAGGAAATATTTAACTGTGATATAAAAACAACAACAACAACAACTTATAAATGCGGAGGTGCAAACAGAGTAAGATCTGGCAACTTCTCATATTTTAAAGATTACAATTTAGGAACACACTGAGTAATAGTTTCATAGGACTCAAGTTAATTTTAATTATGAACCCATTACTCAGAGAAACAGAAAAGTATGTGGGTACCTTGACTGGCACAGACCCGCTAATGATTCAGTTTGCCTCTCTCAGAATCCATTTCTGACCACCCTGCATAACCACTTTTCTCCTTTGTCGGCTTCTGTGTGAGCTTTCAGGTTGTACTTCATTAATTTGCTTTTGTAGGAATCTTGCTTTATAAAATGTAGCTTTCAGGTTTATTCTAAGGGAAGTGGGAAGAGGAAGAAAATGTGCATGACAAGCTGCTTTGAAACCCTTGCTGATTCCTGGCTCCAACAGTGGGTTCATGCTCTGTACCCCTTGGCTCCCCGAAATGGGACAGAATCCCCTCCAGTGGGGCCCAGAGTTTCCCCCACCAAGCACCTCTTTACTAATCTCTCCTACACTCCATGATTTGAAAGCTTGTACTAGACAGTATCTACCTCATCCTAGAATCAATCCTCTGTGCCTGCCAAACAACAGGACCTCAGCTGGTCTGTAGAACTGAACTGTATGACAAAGCTTTGGAATCGGACATTCCACAACTTGAATCCCAGGCTATGTGAGCTTGGTTCACTTATTAGACCTCTCTGATATTCAGTTTTTCTTATTTGGAAGATGGTATTATTATAATAATTAATACATAATGTACTAATACAATTATTATAATTCCTTGGAGAAATAAGGTAGTGCATGGAAAGTACTTCACTTTCATAAGGATCTACTTCAGAAATGACCATCTTTTTAATTAGTGTACCAAAAGTTTTCCCCACTTAAAAAATTAATCAAATACACATCTCTTTAATATCCACTCAACTTTGATGATCCAGAAATGACCAAGGCTGTACTGAATGCAATTCCAAACAAATTTTAAAACTCAGATTTTTAGTTGCCCTACTCAGCTTTTGTATAGGTAAACATGTTATTTAATTAAAAAAAAAAATGACAGGAACTTGTGCCCCCCCCCCCCCACTTTTTTAAACTACTTTCTTTATTCCCTAGAGGTCTACGGGTGCAGGGTTGAGAAATGGTGCTATTGCTCCTGCTTTGGTTTCTAGTTCAAATGGGTCTAAATGAACCCAAATACATCTCCAGAGCATGTGTTTGGGGAGAGGGAACACTGATGAGTGAAGAAGCACATGGTTTTTAGAGCCCAACAAGCTTAGGTTTAAATCCTGTCTTCTGTTTGCTTGTTGTGTGACTCTGGACAGGTTCCTTAGACCTCTCCCAACTCCTGGTTTAAGCTTCTGTAAATCAGTAATAATCCCTGCTTTACAGATTTGTCATGAGAATCAAATGAGATCATGATAAAGCCCTAGCATAGCATCTGAAAAATTACAGGCCTTCCATGAAATGATCGTTATTTGTATTCGTTTTGGGAATCCAGCCAAATTTGTAGGTTTATTCTTAGTGTAGGAGTGGTTGTTGGCTTTAAAATTAGAATTATTTTTCATGCCCCCAAGATAGGCATGAGTAAATGTGACATTTCTAATTTCTAGGGAGTTTACTGATTAAAGAAATGACTGTATATTAAAACCAGGAGGCAGGAGCTCTGAGTTCTAACATGGCTGGCTTATTCATTCATCTCTGCATTCAGTCAATATTTTTCAAAGCCTACAGTGTGCCAGGCATGGTCTTAGGCACTGGGGATACAGTGACTAAGACCTGATTCTTGTCCTCAAGATGCTCCTTGACTGTAGTGAGACAGGTACTCAGACTTGCCTTTTACCTCATCAGGACCTCTGCTGCACCCTTGTTTGATGATTAGCCCTCATGGTTTCCCTTACCCTCCTATCTAGTAGAGATGCCACGGTTCATTCCTGCTGCCACCCACAGCAACACCTAGAAATATCTGTGTTTTTGCTTTATATATGCCTAACTCCGGATCAGCATAACTATCTAACTTCTATCCAAGATGACCCAGATAGCTGTAGAAGATGATCCAATTGCAAAGGTCGAAACAGCTGCACGTAGCCCAGCTCAGCTCTTAATAAATCTTTGTACTGCTTAATAAATCTTTGTGGCCCTGGCCGCTCCTTTTACCAGTCTCTATATCCCATGATCTGGTCTCATTTACCTCTTCAGCCTCGTGTCTCTTGCTCTTTCTCTCTCTCTTTTTTAAAAAATATATTTTTTTAATGTTTATTTTTTTTAAGAGACAGAGACCGAATGTGAGTGGGGGAGTGCAGAGAGAGAGGGAGACACAGAATCTGAAGCAGGCTCCAGGCTCTGAGCTCTCAGCACGGGGCCTGACGTGGGGCTTGAACTCATGAGCTGTGAGATCATGACCTGAGCCAAAGTCAGACGCTTAACCGACTGAGCCACCCAGGCACCCCCTGCCCTTTTTCTTTCTTTACACTGAGCATTGCACACCCTGCTTGTAATTCTCTACACATATTGTGAAATTTCTGGCCTCCCTAACTTTGTTCATGGCATCTCCCAGTGCTAGGGAGGGGGAGCCCTGATCAGCATGGATTCAGGTAGCCAATTCCTAGGCAGACACATCTCTAGAATAGAGGTGAGCACCTCAAGTTAGCATAGCTAGATGATATGAACATCCATTTCTTCCATTTCATGATTAATAAATAACTTTGATTATAATTTGGCTTTTTAAATAGATTTCTTATAGGAAGACAATATACTGGCAGTTGTAATTTGCATTATAAATTGATAAACCCTGGTTTATACATCAGTCTTTTATGAGTTTAGTTTCTATGGTCACATGGTCACTCCTTTTGAGTCTTAGTTAAAATTTAATTTCTGGATAGAAAGCCAAGGATAAAACTGCTAAACCCACGTAGACAACATCAAAGTAATTAGCTGGCCTCCTGAGACAATGTATTTATCTCACCTCCCTACATCAACAATGACTTCTAAAGATCTTTTACAATTCTGAGATCATCACTGCCTCAGGAGAAAGGGAGGAAAACAAACAAACAAACAAACACTTGAATGTGACTTATTCTAGTGGAATGTCCCTAATAGATACATATTCACTTGTTAGAAACATGCTTGTAACAATATCTAATTTCCTTTCTTTTCAAGCTTTGCTTTCTAAGCAGCCTTTGCAATTATAATTTGATCTCCTAAATGGATCTGGCTCCACAGGAAAGACAAGCTTTATGCCTGTGCCCTGGTATTTAGGGTGCTCAGACCAGATATAGTTCCTATTAAACAATATCAGCAAGTCTCTTATCAGTTTAGATAAAGATAATCAAAATCTCTGCCTAATCAAACCTGGGGGTAAAGCTTCTGGTCCTAAAAAGCAACAAAGTGAGTTTGAATGACTTAGAAGAAATTAAATTGTCCAGGAAATTAAGAATGTTAAATTATAATAAGAACATTTACCATTTATGAATATTTATGTTTATCTCATTTGATTCTTGCAAAAGTCCTACAAGCACCCATTTTATTTATTTATTTATTTATTTATTTATTTATTTATTTATTTTAATGTTTATTTATTTTGAGAGAGAGAGAGGGCAAGCAGGGGAGTGGGGGCAGAGAGAGAGAGAAAGAGGAAGAGAATCCCAAGCAGGCTCCACACTGTCAGTGCAGAGCCCAACGTGGGGCTCAATCTCATGAACGGTGAGATCATGACCTGAGCTGAAATCAAGAGTTGGGCACTTAACTGACTGAGCCACCCAGGTGCTCCTACAAGCACCCATTTTATTTGTTTATTTTTAAAATTTATTTTATTTTTTATAATTTCCATCCAAAATAGTCAGCATATGGTGCAACAATGATTTCAGGAGTAGATTCCTTAATGCCCCTTTCTCATTTAGCCCATCCCCCCCCCCACAACCCCTCCAGTAACCCTCTGTTTGTTTTCTATATTTAAGAGTCTCTTATGTTTTGTCCCCCTCCCTGTTTTTGTATTATTTTTGCTTCCCTTCCCTTATGTTGATCTGTTTTCTATCTTAAAGTCCTCATATGAATGAAGTCATATGATATTTGTCTTTCTCTAATTTCGCTTAGCGTAATACCCTCTAGTTCCATCCATGTAGTTGTAAATGGCAAGATTTCATTCTTTTTCATTGCCAAGTAATACTCCATTGTGTGTGTGTGTGTGTGTGTGTGTGTGTGTGTGTGTGTGTGTATCACATCTTCTTTATCCATTCATCCATCGGTGGACATTTGGGCTCTTTCCATACTTTGGCTATACAAGCACCCATTTTAAAGATGAATAAATTAAAGATGAGGCAAGTCAAATAATATCAGGCCAAGCTGACAAATGGAGAAAGGACTTAAGCATAGGTTTATCTGCCTCCAAAGCCCATGCTTTTAACCACTATGCAACACTGACTCCATCAACTGAATCCATTCATTCACTTACTCACCAAATATTTATTGAACACTTACACTGTGTTAAACATTAGAAATACCGGGATAAATAAAACACTTGTCGGGGCGCCTGGGTGGCGCAGTCGGTTAAGCGTCCGACTTCAGCCAGGTCACGATCTCGCGGTCTGTGAGTTTGAGCCCCGCGTCAGGCATCTGGGCTGATGGCTCAGAGCCTGGAGCCTGTTTCCGATTCTGTGTCTCCCTCTCTCTGCCCCTCCCCCGTTCATGCTCTGTCTCTCTCTGTCCCAAAAATAAATAAAAAAAGTTGAAAAAAAAGAAAAAATAAAACACTTGTCATGAAGACCTTACAATTAAGTAGCAGGAGTGTATAAACATACATATAATAAATTGTTTTAGTTGCAGTCATAAGATATGAGCAATAAGATAAAAAACAAAAACAAAAAACAAAAAACGTGTACAGGTGTTACCTAGAAGTAGATAGGGGACAATGGAAAATTTCCATAGAGGATAGGACAGTTGAGCTAGGCATTAAACGGTAAGTAGACTTTCATCATGTGGGTAAGATTACTTCAGGCAAAAAGAGTGGTGTGGAGGGAAAATGTCCGTAGGCAAAAATCCAGAATGGTGACTGAGGAACTGCAGCTGTTGGTTTGGAGAGGTGGCCAGATGAGACCAGACAGGTGTGAAGATGCTCTGCATGCCACACTAGGGAGTTCTGGTTTTATGCTGCAGGAAATGGAGAATCTTTTGGAATTTTAAGGAGAGTAGCAACATGGTTAGGTTTGATTTTAGATTTCTCAATAAGCACAACGGTAGGGAAAGTACTGTAAAAGTCAAGACACTATTGCAACGCGGGAGTACAGTGAGATGTTACTCTGTATGATCTGGTCATTATATTCCCATTAATACATTCCCATTAATACATTCCCATTAATGCTTGTGCTCTCCTCAGACCACCCAGATTTCTTCCCTTGAAAAATAGCACACAACAAGCTCCTTAATTATGGACGTGTTTTTTTGAGCAGTGTATGTTGGAGGATGTTTGTGTGTGTGTAAAATGTATTCGTGCCTAGAATTTCAGCCCTGTTGTGAGATTCTTTTGAAAGGAAGATTGTATCATCTATCAAATTAGCTCTCCTTCAGTTTTCTATCATTTTCAAATATGGCAACAATGTCTTCTAATTCTGTTTCAATATAGATATACCACTATTCATTGTCTACAGGATAAAGTTCAAACTCTTTATTATAATATATAAAAGACTGATAACATCTTGATGCAATCTTGCCAGCTTATCTCAAGACCTTCTCTACACACCTTACGTTTTATTTACATCAAACTACTTTTGGTTTTGTTCAGGCCTTATGTTTTCAAATGTCTGTAACTTTGCCTATGCTGTTCCATCTATCCTAAAGACCATCTTGCCCCCTAGACAGGATTCCTCACTTACATTCATAGTTTACATTGCTCTATTACAATATTATCATAAGCCATTATAATCACCTTAAATTTGTCTCCTTCTGACCTTGGTTGGAAGGGCAGAACTCAATCCTATTTGTCTTTTTGTCTTGAAATATCAAACACAGTGGATGGTTACATTGTTGGAGCTAACTAAATCACATTTACTTTGCAGAACAAAATCTTAGCATGCTAAAAATAAAAGGCATGAACATCCTTTGTTGCTCTGCTTTGTAAATTACTGAACAGTCAACAGTTAACTGCACTGCTGCCTTCCTTAGCAAAGGTTTATTGACCACAGGAAGCTCTAAGATTTTAGAATAGCAAAAAAGTTTGACTCTATCTCTCCTTTTTAGGAAAGCTATTGAAGCAAAGTCCTAAACTTCCACTGTCTCTAGTGATCATTTTAGTACTAGAATTCTAGACACTAATGAATCAAGCATTTATAAAAACAATTAGTAAATGTGCATATCAAACACTTTTTGAATTTGAATTTGAGTATCAGACATTTTTCTCTTTTAAGCTATACTAGTGAGGAGTGTCTCCATCATGTTTTTGATTAGAATATAATAACTCAAGATCAGGAACTAAAAACCTTTAAAAATTAATTGATAATACCACTTCCCTATCAGCTGAATACAGTGCTATTATAGTTGTAAAAAATTTGAAGGCCTTTCTTGGTTGATTGTTTTTAAAAGTCTATATTTTTAATGTGACCTAGTGCTAAACACTTGGGACTGTGGAGCCATGAAGCATATATAGCTGTGATATACACACTGTGATTTTATATACCTCTCTATGTTAAAAAGCTTCTTCCAGCCAAGAGTGTTGCTGTGGAACTTGTTTAGACTGAGCATGTTGATAAGATAAATTGCCAAGTGTCTTTGGTTTTTCATAGAATAGATGTTCCATTTATCCTCAGTTTTTCATCTTGTTTTATAAGAGTTCTATACTTTCTTGACTGGTCTCATTTTTAGAAAGATGTAAATCTATGTAAGCACCAGGATAAATTTAAACATTGTGGTTAAACCTGTATTTAAACACATCTTTCTAGGGCCTGAATGTTTTTAATGCTTCAACACTGGGGCGGGGAGGGGGGGGGGGGGGGGGAGGGGAAGTGGGTGGGGGAGATATTTAGAATGATTCTTACAATTAACTGTTTTATTTTTTATTGACTTAAAACCTTCAAACTAGCAATCTTTTAAAACTAGAATGAAGATATATACCCATAATAAATTAATGCTGGTAGCACTTTCAAAATATATTTAAGTATTCTGATGAACATTTTCTAGGACCAAAATCTAATTTTCACATTGGAACAAATTTATGAATAGGGTACCCTGCTCCCCTTGCCTCATTGTTTTCTGCCTTCATGCCTATTTTGCTATGCAAAAGCTTTATGTCAATTTACTCTTTGAGCTGTTTAAGACCAAACCAAATTATTCCTTCAGCACATTTTAAACAATCCCTTAAAGACCTCTTTTTCTTGGCTATGTTTCCAATCTTGGCTTATCACTATAATATTTCATGCTCTATGCTTCTGAAAAAATTCAATATTCAAGAACAAAGTAATCCAGAGCTTTACTTCATTTCAGTCTTTTTATGTCCTAGGGCTGTCCCAACTCAATGACCCAGTTTTTATTGTGTCGCATCTCCCTGTCTGTTGCTGACTGCCACCAGCTTGCCTAATCCTTTTCCTGTCCCTTATCAGTTTTCCCTTAATTCAAAAATCTTTTTTTTTAATTCTTTGCACTTCTTCTTGCACAGCTTTTAGGTTTTTCTTCCTCCTTAGGAGATTCAGTGTTCCTGTGGTAGCCACACTGAGACACCAAGATGAATGGTTAACTAAGGTCCATAAGTCTGTCCTTCTCAAAATTTTCATTGTATTATCTTTAGAAGTGTGAGTGGTAAATGGCAGAAAATGGATAACTTGGCATTATGCATCAAGAGTCCTTAAAAATGTTCATGTCCTGTGAACCAGCCATTTCACTTCTGAGGGTCTAGCTTATTAATTAAAAGGAATCATCTAAGATATGGGGAAAAAAACGGTCTACATGAGATGCTCATTCAATGTTTGTATAAAAGCAAAAGAAGAGAACAGTGCAAATATCCAATAGGAGAGAAGTTAAAAACAATTAGCATCTATCTCCTTGATGGGAATATTGTGCAATCATTTAAGATGATGGTTATTTGACCAGGTAGAAAGATGGATATTTATGTTTTCAGAAAACCAGGGTACAAAATTATAAGTGTCAGTGATCACAACTATGTTTTTAAAAAGCATTTACAAGTGGAAAACAGCAAGGAAGCATGACATTTGCTGATAGTTCTTATTTTAGGGTTGTGGATTTACAGATGACTTTTCTTTACTCTCAAAATCTTGATTAAATTTATTTTCAAAGTTTTTAAAAGCTATAATTTTAACTGATGCAAATTATGAACCATTTAGGTTATGCCAAGTAAAATGTATAAAAGACTATTTCAAATAGAGTTCTATTTAAGTTAATCACAATCTAACGACTGGCAAAGGGGCAATAACACAGTAAGTGTGTTATTAACATTGTGCGTAATCCCCAAAAAATTAGGAAAAAATTTTCAATACCTATTTTAAAACATAAAATGATTTTTTTTAAAACTTTGTTCTCTCCAAAGTTACTTCATCAAGTCAACATCTGGTCCAACCTTTCAATCTATTTCCACACTGTCTTCAGAGAGATTTTTCTGAAGCCTAAATCTGTTTGTGATATTCCCCTGTTGATAAATCACTCAGGGATTGAGAACATTAAAATCTTTAGCTTAGTTTACTAGCTACTCCCAAGCTTCTCTACCTTATTCTGTGTCCTTTCTTCTCATGTACCCTCCCCACCAGCTTTACCAAAGTATGTATAATACCTGAAACAGTACTCAGAGTTACTATTATTTCGGTTTCTTAATACTGAAATGAACAGTTAATACACATTCTTCAAATCTCAAGTGTTACTTTGTTTGGAAAGACTTTACAGATTCTTCATCTTCTGTAACCCCCTTCTCTGTAATCCCACAGTGCCCATTATATTGTACGATCATTGATTTGCTTGTCTGCTTTTCCCACCAGACAGTGTACTTGTTAATAGTGCACAGGCGAGCGTGTGTGTGTTTAACCACACTCCTCACACCCCTCGCCATGTCCCCTGCCTGTGCTCTGACAGTGAGATGAATAGTGGGTGCTCAGTAATGCTGATGAAGGGCCAACATGCTAATAATCCTGGACACTAGATGCCAGGAACAAACTGGGGAGACGTGCTGGAAGTGAAAGACTGTTATCCTATCAGGTACCTATCAGGTAGAAATTGTTCAGTGCATCTCACCCTGATGAAGTTGGACTTCCCTACTTTGTCTTAAGGGTGTCCTGCAAATATTGTACCTCCCACATCATACACCTGAGAACTGGGAGCAGTCTTAGTTGTCTGTGAACCTCCACTATTCCCTTGTACATACTAGACATTCAAGCATCCATTGATTAAAATCCAATTTTCAAAATACATTCCGATTTACAGAAATTTGCGTCCACTTTGTCCGTGATAAGCCAAAGCCTCTGGAATAAAAAAATATGTGAAAGACAAAATATTTGTGAAGGTCAAAATCCTAACTAGAAATTTTCAGAACTGTGTTGTGGACCCCTAGAAAGATAGATGTAACAGGAATTAAGAATGGACAAACTTATTCAAATAAAACACAAACAAGGACTGCAGGAACTCCAAATGTGCTGACATGTAAACATCTTCTACCTCAATTTTCATATGCTTACATAGGGAACAGGGTATACTCCGACAGAAAATACTGGTTCGGCCCAACACAAAATCATGGTTTTGTTGTCCAGATGGAATGTTCTCAATTGATTTTCTTACTTTCTTTTTTCCCACCCTTATTATATTTGCATTTTAAGCAATATAGATAGTACAACCAAAACAATTTTTTTGTAGAAAATTTTAATCAAATTCATTTTTCCAAAATTTTTATAGCCTTTAAAATTTGACTATGACTCTAATATTTTACCTATTAATCCTTTAATATAAATTAAAGTATGAATGTATCAGAGGCTCTGATATTTAAGATAAAACTCTGGAAACTTATATAAAACAGTCTTGCTTAATCATCCCCTTAATTTATCTGTTATATAGACTTAATGTTCTTATTTTATATTTTCTTTAACACCTATCCCCGGGGTGCCTCAGTGGCTCAGTTGGTTAAGTGTCCGACTCTTGGTTTCGGCTCAGGTCATGATCTCACAGTTCACGAGTTCGAGCCCGGCACTGGGCTCTGCACTGGCAGTGTGGAGCTTGCTTGGGATTCTCTTCATGAGCTTGCTCTCTCTCTCTCTCAAAATAAACTTAAAACAATTAAAAAAAAAAATCACTTATCCCCATCTGGAAACAAATGCAAACAAATGTAAGTTTTAAAAAAATAACCAAACAATTCTATTTTGGATTTCAAAGTATTGGAATATACATAGTAACTTCTCTGGTACAAGGGAGAAGTTAAACAGCCTGTGCATCGGGGGAGAAATCTTTGACTGAACTTTATATATATTAATAGGAAGCAGAAATAATTAAATTAGCATGATTAGTTTGGGCAGGTGTAATTACGAGTGAAAACATTTTCAAAAATTGAGCAATGTAAGAATGAATAAGGCAAAACAGGGAGATACTAGGATGAGCCTGAATTACAGAAAAGGAAAATTTGAAAGAACACTTTTTAATGTAGCTACAACTGTTCTCAGTAAAATGCATCACTTATAAAAGGCACATTTCCCTATAGCTAAGAAGAAAATATTATAACCCTTAAGACAATTCAATCATCACTAAAAATAATGTTGAGATACACCCATGCAGCTTTGTTCTTAACAACTCCTTTAAAAAGGTTTGCTTACTATTAGCAAGGAAACATGCTCATTTAAGATCATGAGTACAATCTCTTTTGCCCATCTCAGCTCTCACTGTGTATTAACAGGGACGCTGCTTTTCAAATCAAGCCTCATGTAAATCTAATGGTTATGCATTCTTCAGTGAACAGTGATTTAATAGCTGAGATCACAAGGGTTAATAAATGTGCCTAGTGCAGTGCCTACTACATAAAAGGCTCCCTTATCTATCTATCTATCTTTATCTATCTATCTATCTATCTATCTATTTCCTTCCCTTGCAACTCTGTAATAAAAATAATAAACCCATAGCCCAAAAGAGCTATACAAGACAGGAATGATTTGTTGTAGATACTTTAACATAAATATTTCATAATTTATTATAAAGACATTTTTGTACACAACCACTATAAATACTTAACATGGTTTTATAACAGTTGCAATTTTATGATTTCCTAAATACCATGATAACCCACCTGTTTTTAACCTCTATATAAAAGCTAAGTGTAGGGTTAGAATTTAACCCAGGACACATCAAAATCTGGTGTCTTGGTTTATAAATATAGTTAATACATCAGGATATTGACAAGAATTGCCATGTGCTTCAGATGTACTGCCAAGACATGAGGAGCCAACAAGCTTCAAAGAAATATACACGTTTCTAGTTTTAGGTGCTAACAAGAAATATTACTGTAAAGCTGGTAAACTGTGACTACCAACGCAGGTTTCTATACACCTGAAAAAGTCAACAACAAAAATATTAAGATATTTGTCCACCAGGTGGACAATATCTAGGCTGTAGGGTTGACTTACTGCTTTCGTGTACTGTACAATCAGTCTTATCATTGCCCCCAGCTTTGGAATTTCAGAGCTAGACAATACACAGTTCAAAACACTTGCTTTGTCCTTTCTCTCATGCTAGATCTCTGATATGTTCCTCTTACAGTCTTGCTAAAGGATCTTTCAGCTTTTCACTCAACAGCACTGGGTCAAATCTCTTCTATACAGGATCTCATTCTTCTCGTGCCTCCTCTGTATGCAGAGAGCCGGTCAAAGTCTTGGAGGTGGAAACGAGTTGCCAACTGATTTACCATTTTCCTCAGGGTAACAAAGGCTGAAACAACTTGGAAAGTAAGGAACAAAGTGAAGATGATGTGTATTGCTTTTTCCAATGGCAGATTCGTTAGGCCTTCATTAAAGAGCAAGAATAGAATTAAAGGCAGTTGCAACAGAAGACTCAAAAGCCAAAAGCCAGCCAATTCAGGAACCTGCAACGACACACAATAAGAGTAAATCAGATCAGTAAAGTACAGTCTTTCATTTATATAGATCAGCAGTACTGGGTACCTACATTATGAGCTCTGTAATTCAAAAGGAGTAGAAAATGGTCCGTGTCCTCAAAGGCTTACAGTCTAGATTAAAAGTGAAAACTAACTTATGTGGCAATGCTAGAATGATATACATTAATAAATAATTCAATGCATCACATAGAGGCATGAACTAAATACTGTAAGAAATAAGACAACAGTGATTAGGTGAAAGAAAGAGTCCAAGGATGTAGGCTGTTGAAGTTGGGTAGAAGGAAGAAGAGGCGAGAAGGTAAGTAAGCAAAGAAAAGCATGACCAGGAATCAACATGTCAGGGGGGAATGGATGCTTGGGTTAGAAAATAACAAGTGAGACCGGTAGGTGCCTAATTCTGAAGAGCTGAGAAAACCACAGAAATCTTTAAGCATTATCCCTAAGCTGTGGTAACTGTAAATGCTTAGGCAACACAATGATTCAGAAAAACATGTCTGGCCTAGGATTCCTGAGTTTATAATCTCTCCCATTTTCTTATTCAGGATCCAAACATGTTTAATTGACCATGTATTTTCAAGGCAGGTGGAGAAGAGGGAAAACTGTCAATTCTTAAGTGCTTACTATCTTCGGGTATTTTATATAAATTATTTCATTTAATCCCAACAAACCTTGAAGTAAATATTTCCCCCATTTTATATACAAAGAAAGCCAGGCTCTGGAGATTGAACAGACTACAGGGACAGAATTAGTAAAGTTGGAGGCAGGCCTTTGCTCTTTCTACCACAGCTCCCTGCCTTTTCCTCATTATGAAACCCGTATTGTCTTTATGTGTAGCACTGAGAGAAAGGAAAGAAGAGCCTACCTTTTCCTGTAGGTTCCCCATGTAGCCCAGATACAACCTGATAGCTTCAATTAAGGTTATTATGATGATAACAGTGACCACAATGAATTTGTAGTAATCAGGCAAGACTGAATACTAAAAAACAACAAAAAGAACACAAAAATAAACATGTTTGTAAAATCTCACATAGAGTAAAACTGACCTGAGATAGAAAATAAATTTTAAAAACTTTAATTTTATTGACACTGTAACAATGCCAGGAATGGGCAGAAGTGACCTCAGCAGAAGCATTAAAGCACAGACTTACCTTCATCTGAAGCATCATAATGCTGCTTACCCACCAAAGTGGGAAAAAGTAAGTGTTAAAATAAAGTGACATCTGCAATGCCAAACTGGAAACCATTTCATTATCTACAAAAGAAACAGACAGAAAAAAAAAACCAAACTCCTAATTCTGGTCAATGCCCTATATGTCCTTTAGTTTCTTAAAATTAGTATCTATAGTGTTGGTTCAACAAAACTCCAAATTTTAAGCCAATTTATAATCACTGACAGCAAAAGGAAATATCTATCATAGTACTATTTAATTCATATACTGGCTTCATGGGGGGATGTTTCTTTCTTATTTTTTTTAAGTTTGTTTATTTTGAGGGGGGGGCAGGGAGGGGCAGAGAGAGAATCCCAGGTAGGCTCTTCACTGTCAGCACAGAGCCCTGTGGCTCTGTGACTTGTGGCTCGAGCTCAAGAACCGTGAGATCATGACTTGAGCAGAAGTCAGAGAGGCTCAACTGATGAGCCACCCAGGCACCCCTCGTAGAGGTATGTTTTGTATTTTTCAATTACTTCATCAATTTGCCATTACAGTCTGCTGATTTTTTGCACACTAATGGTGTAGATTAAATGTGGAATATCAATTTGAATCCTATTGAACAGGTAACAATAATGATCATAACCTCCTTTGCAGAGTTCTATGTAAAAAGCCTATAAAATTAACACATAAAATACATAAAAACTTACCTTTCACACACCTCTCTTCAGCATACTCTAATCCCATCCATTCACTAATACCCAATTTAATGCCACTTTGTCCGTAAGTCCTTTCTTGATCCTATTCCCCCACCCTGGTAGAAATCTCTTCCCCTCTAGGTATTTACTTCTAACCTGTGCGTAAGAAAGTGTTAACAAAGAACATCCCCCTGCTCTAGACAGTCTAGGGCGCTGAGAGATCAGGAGCTTTGGAGTCCAAGTAAACCCATAACTCCTCAAACACCCCTGGAATCCTCAATGCCACACTTGGGATAAATTATTTAACCTCTTTGAGTGTCAATTTCTTCATATGTAAAACGGTAACATTAAAAGTACCTCACAGGTTGCTTGCAAGGATTAGAGATAGTATTAATTACTTTACCCTACCACCATGCCTGGTACTTAGCAGGCACTCAATAACATTAGTCCCCTTTCCTTCTCTTTTACTTAATACACAGACTCATTGTAAGCACAAATCCCTAATTTGAGATACTCATAGAACCTAAAATCTTGCCATACACATGGTGCATACCAAATATGTACAAGCAGGAAGAATGGAAACATACTGTCATAAATACATCAATGTAGATATTTGTGATTCATGAGCTTCGTTTATCTAAGGGTGATTGCCTAATACCTTTTGCTTCTATGTAAGAGAGAAAGGTCCTAAATTAAGAATTTCATTTTTTAAATTAAGCCCTACAAATACATTCTAAATTTGACTAAATTCTAACAGTTTAGGCACAGATAATGCATTTTGAAATCAATTGCCCTAAATGTAACAATTTATAAAGGCCCTAAAATAAATTTCTTAAAAACTTTTTTTCTCTCCACAGCTGAGTATATCTGCCATTCAATAATTTTAAAATATAAGAAATAATCCTGGTCTCTCAGAGTAAGGTTTCCTATAGCTCCAAGAATTTGCCTGATTATTAATCTACTTTTTTTTTTTTACTCCGTTATTATGACCTACTTTTGCTTGTACCTATTTTTTTTTTTTTGCTTGTACCTATTTAATTTGTTTTTTTGCTTGTACCTATTTTTTACATTATCAGTGATAACAGAATGAATTCTTAAAATTTGTTAAACCTGAAGGCAACTCACCAGCCTAGGATTCTTTTTTTCATAACAGTACAACTCTAGGTCAGTGGACATGGTAATGGTATATATACACTTGTAATTACAGTGCAAATAATCAAACCTACTTCGGATCCACAAGGAAGAAAATGTGGGAAGGAAATGATAAATTAAGCTGAAAATTTTAATACCTTTGGAGCAGAAATTAGTCAAATTTTGCTAAGGAGTTTTTATGTTAGAAATTGTGTACATGAGCATCTTAAGAGTTACGCTATAGCTATACGGCATTTCAAACTTATAATCATGCAACTGAAAATCAAGTTAATATGTAAATGAACCTTGAAAGCACAAGACATGAATTTACTAAATTTTGCAAAAGTACCAGTTGAGTTCTGTAAACGGAATTTAAATTAAAACATTATATAAATCAGGGGTAGGCAAACTACCAGCCAGCTGCCTGTTTTTTGTATAGCAAGTGAGCTAAAAATGGTTTTTCACATTTTTAAATGGTTGGGGGAAAAAATCAAAGAATAATATTTTGTGACACTGAATCATATGAAATTCAAATTTTAGTGTCCATAAATAAAGTTTTATTGGAACACTGCCACATCTATGCATTTACCATTATCTATGGCTGCCACAGAGACCTATGGCCTGCAAGTCTAAAATATTTGTTACCAGCCCTTTAGAGAAAATGTCCGCTGACCTCTGATACCTTGCATCACCAGACTTTAGTGCCTGTTTAGTGCTTCGCTTTAGAATCAGAGACTTGACCTAATTTTTCACATTATACTTTTCTCTGTACATCCTAAATCTTAAAGAGGCCTAAATTCAGGGTGAAAACAATGCAACTATGGGAACGTACTTTTCTCTGCGCTCTTTTAAAAGTCCCTAGACCAAGCAGGAGGAAAAGGTTTCTATTTCCCCAGCAGAGTTCAGTGATAAAAACCACATGGATTTGGATGACAGTATGTTGTCTATCATCATGATTTAAGGAGGGAAACTGTTCTGGAGGAAACAGAGTTACCACTTGCCGTCAAGTTGAATGCTGTATCGTGGTATTTTGTTACCGATTTAGGGAAAGAGTTGTACATGGTGAGGGGAATGTGGAGATGGCAGGGAAGGGGGCGAGCTTTGTTGAAAGCGATTCTACTGTGGCAGCTACCATTCTGGAGTGGATAGCGGTTTAACAGGACTCATTAAAAAAAAAAAAAAATCTTTCCATCTCTTCCGCCAGAAAACGGACTTGCGGTGGAACGTGGTCGTTTTGCGAGTAAAGGAGAAGAGAAGATATTTTAACCAAGGTGGGGAGTGGGAAGGGGAGACTGCCTGGGCCGTTTTCAGTCCAGCTTGGCCACAAACGCCAGAGCGGAAGTCGCAGAGGAAAAACACCGTCGGCCTTCGCTGAGGATGCGGGACCGGACGTGTGCTGCGAAGGCAGTGTTTATATTTTTAGTTTCTGAGGAAGGCCGGTGCCACCTCAGCGGCTAGGCTTACAGTTCGCTGGCCAGGACCGTTAGGGATACGGGACTGGAAGTGTCCCAGCCCCAGCCCCAGCCCCAACCCCAACCTAGCGGTGGGCCCCTCCTCCGGCTCTCTTCCCGCACTGCGGAAAAGCAGCTGAAGGCGAGGCCGCCATTTTAGGTCCGGGCAAACTCTGGCCGCTCCTTAAACCCACGCCAGGTCCTCCGCAGGCCATACCCGCTGCGCCGGGCCTCGGCCACTCACCAGGACCGTCGCTGTACTCCGGCCCGGTCCGGTTGGAGTCGCTGAACACGGTCCGGCTGAAGTTTCCCAGCCGCTGGCGGACCGGATCCGGCAGCTCCATGGCCGGGCCTCGGTACGGCTTACAGCTAGGTCTGCGGACGCTGCCTCCTTCTACCGTTCCCACGGCAACCGGGCAGCGCGAGATGCTGGGGCCCAGGCGCGCGCGGCCGCACTGCGGGGCTGAAGCGCAGGTCGTGAGCACGAACGCCTGGAAAGGAGAGGTGTGCTGAGAGTTGTGTCCTGGCGAGCGCCGCAACCTCGTGTGCTAAACGGCAGATTCCTTAGTCCTGTTATAAACCTCATCATTCTTAAAAACAAATAGAAACAATAATAAATGAGCCGAGGTTGGTTTGTGATATAAGGAGCCGTCACACCTAGTCAGTGGGATGCAAGCTTTCTGGAAGGAAATATAGAACGAATGTAGAACTTACAGAATGTTCATGACCCGGTGGCTTCTTTCTTAGGACTATACATTTGAAAAGTTTTATTATTAATATATAGTGTGTATGCGTATACATACAATATTTTTAATAAAATATTCTTAGTATATAATATACATTCCTAGAACTGTGGATAGATGTATACGCACACACGCACATTTGATGGAATACATTGCTGCATCTTAAAAAACATGCTTGCAACGAATATTTGATTGTATGGATTAGCTTTTAAGTAAAAATAAAAACTAAGTAGAAGTGAACCCAATTTTGCAAAATGTGTGTGTGTGAGAGAGAGAGAATATATGAGGAGCAGAGGTGGAGGAGGTGGCACAAACACTGTGGCTTCAAAACCAAAAAAAGACTAGTAGGAAATAATCCAAAATGTTAATTATTTCTGGGTAGTGGGGTGTAGGTGATTAAAATTTTTAAAAATATTTCTGTGTCTTCCAGGTTTTTCCCAAATAAGCTGTATTATTTAAAAAAAAAAAAAAAGATTTAAGTGTAAGATACAGAAAGGATGCAAACCGAATATACACGTGTAACCAGCTCCCAGATCCAGGAACAGAACCTTACTAGCACCTCTGGAAGCTTCCCCTTCCTCTTTCCTTACAATCACTAATCCTCCACTTCTAACAGACCCTTCCTGACTTTTAATAGTATAGAATAGTTTTGCCTATTTGTATGCTTTATGTAAAACTAATCATATGGTAAGTGCTTCTTAAAACTAAAATCTGCCTCTTTGCCCTCAAAATAATTTTTAAGAAATTCTTTCATGTTGTTGACTGTATGTTTTTTTTCCTTGCTGTGGGTGACATGCCACGATAAGTTTATCCATTCTACTGTTGAGGAGCCTCTGTGTATTTTCTAGGTGGGAGCTGCTCTAAGTAATCCCACTTTTGGTAAAAATGTGCCTCTGGGTGACCATATGCATGTGTTTGTGTTGAGCTCATTCCTAGGAGTGGAATTGCTGGCTTATGAAGTATGACCCAGCTTTTATGGATAGTGCCAACAGTTTTCCCAAGTGGTTGTACCAATTTCTACTGCTTCCAGCAATTTCTACTGCTTCCTGTTGCTCCAAATCTGTCGCCATCGCTTGTTATTTTTCCATCGTTTTCTCCTAGTCGTTCTGAGTGGTGTATGCTGAACAGTATTACTTTTACAATCAAAAGGAAAATCACACATATTTATATAAATGTCAAGGTATATTTAGGAAGGTAGGGGAGGAAATAGCTACATGGCTAGACTTTCAAAATAATTCAACAAATGTTCATTGCATTCTTGCTATTCTTGGGACATTGTACTAAGCTAATTAGGGATATAGACCCTCCCCATCAAGAAGCTCAGCAAAAACAAAACAAAACAAACAAACAAACAAACAAAAAAAACCCCAAACAAAACCAAATAGAAACAAAAACCAAACACACCAAAATTCAGCCCGTTAGGAAGGTGAGATGTGGAGGGGTGCCTGAGTGGCTGCATCGGTTAAGCGTATGACTTTGGCTCAGGTCATGATCTCACGGTTTGTGAGTTTGAGCCCCACGTCAGGCTCTGGGCTGACAGCTCAGACAGAGCCTGGAGCCCACTTCAGATTCTGTGTCTCCCTCTGTCTGCCCCTCCGCTCTTTGCACTCTGTCTCTCGCACTGTCTCAAAAATAAACATTAAGAAAAAAAGGTGAGATGTGGAAACAAATAAGTACGATATATTTTAACAAAGGAACAAAGATGAGGAAGCAATTAACTCTGGGGATGTTAGGGAAAAGCTGACTAACTTTTGCTTCTCTTCAAGATAGATGGAGCTTATGCCTCATCATCTCCAAAAAGGTTCCAGGACCTCCCTGAAGCTGACTTAAGTGGCTCCTCTGTGTTACTTTGGTCGCGGTGTTAGTCATGCTGTACTAGAATTTGTCTATCTGTGTCTGTTTCTCTTGCTAGTTCATAGGCTGAGGTCAGGGGTGATCATTCACCTTTATATCCTGAACACTAGCACAGTGCCTGACCTCAAGTGGGAGCTAGATAACTACTGAATGAAAAAAGGGAATAAGATCTAAAAACCACTACCATATCTTTCCATTTCTAGTCCAAGGACTTAGCCAGTCCTTATATAGGGTTCACTCTACAGAATGAAGAATTAGTAGATTAAAACACAGTAAAGTTATAGCATCCCTTTAAAATTAAAATTTAGCAACAAAGAATACATTTTCATTTATTAACCCAGCCAAGAGTTTTATAAAGGACAAGTGAAGTAGGAAGCCTAATGCTATGCTGATTGAATTATAATTTGAACAGTCTCATTTTCTAATAAAAATGTTCAATGGGGATGTCTTCAAAGACAAAATATTAATGTCAGCCTCCAAATATCACTTAATATGGTAAGAAAAATTCCTTTCACGAGGTTTCAATTTCTATGTAATTCATAGCCTGATTCTTTCTTACAAGCTTTTAGCAATATGTACAAATTGTCTTAAAAATATTTCTGCCTTTAACACAATAAAATTTTAAGACTCTATTTTGGAGATATAATCATAAAAACTATAAATAGAGTTTTATATACCAAGATGTTACTTCCAACATTATTGATATTAGTTAAACAAAAAAAAGAAGGTGAGGGAACATTTGATGTGCCACAAGCCTAGCTAAGCAGAATATGATATTCACGGTGAGGTGTTGGGTTATAGTGGAAAAAACCCTTGGAGGCAGAGAGAGCAGGGTTCAAATCCCCTAAAATTCTCACTTTACCACCTGAGAGCTGTACAATTGATTTCAGACTTTTGTTTTATAAAGTGATTATAATGGTAACTTACTATTATGGTTGATGTGAAGATTATATCAATAGAAAAGGATTTCTATTAGTGATAGCTATTATTGACACATCTATTAAAATGATGTTTGTGAAGAGGAAACCCCTACAGTGGAGTGAAATCATGCCAGCATTTGATTTTCTGAATTCGATTGTACCTGTGAGGCAATATCTCCATTGCTTTCCTGGGAAAGACAGTGGATGCAATAAACCATAAAACAGTACAAGCATGTTAACAAAATTTATCAAAAGCCCAAGTGAATTCTTTTAAATAGTTTGCCTAGCATTGAAAAAAAGATATGGAACATCTTGTTCCAATTGCAATTATTTCATCAAAATCCTGGAGGAAAAAACTGATAGAATTATGGGAATTTTTCCTTTAGATTTTATTTGGTATTTAAATTTCCCATAATCACACATTTCATAGTTTGAAATAAATCTTATTAAAATAAATTGAAAGGAAGAGGCAACGATGGCACAAAAATATATACAGAAGAGTTTTAAGAGGAAAAAATTACGGTTTAAAAAGAATCCTGTCATTATTGATGTCACAAATGGTCCAAAGGGCTGAAAAAAAACCTTCCAAATACTATTTTGTTACTTGATGTTCACAATATTTATATGCAATCACATTAGTGAAATACTGAGGAACAAAGAAGGGAATCTACTTTCATAGAATCAAGAGACTAATATGAGTTTCCCATATTATTATTACTCAGAATCAAGAAAGAAGTATGGGGACTTTGTTCTTAAAACCAGGAGAATCATTCTCAGCAAGATAAATAAATTAACGTATAAAGTTAAACTGTTTACTGTTTATACCAATGTTGATGGTCAGAGTAATAGCTGCTTCTCCAATAATTGTTTAATGTTTTTCTTTTGGAGTTATTTACAGGTATGGCTTACTTTCCTAAATATTTATTTTCACAAAAATTTTTAGCCTAGTGGAATAGTTTCTTTCCCTTTAACAAGAAGCAAAGTTGTTTGGTAATAATGTGTTCTATGTTACAAGGAAACTGATTTGGGGAGTTATTTAAATCACTCCTTGGCATAATAAAGATATAAATTCTTACCATTTCATGCTAATAAAGACTTTACAAACAGTATTTTACAGTGAATATGTTACTCAATTTATTGCATTGAAATGAATTGTGATACATTTCTAAGAATTTATATAAATCTAAAAGATAAATTATATATTTAGGTATCACATACTCAAATATGATTCCACATCAGCATCCACATTTTAAAAATCTTACTATAAATTACCTGAAATGTAATCTTATAATCTTGAAGTTGTTAATGGATGGGCAAAAGCTTTTTGAATCCCACATACAATATATTCCATTCGCAACATTTTTCAAAAATTTGTAAGAATCAGGCTATGAATTACATAGAAATTGAAACCTCGTGAAAGGAATTTTTCTTACCATATTAAGTGATATTTGGAGGCTGACATTAATATTTTGTCTTTGAAGACATCCCCATTGAACATTTTTATTAGAAAATTCTTTCCCTTTTAAAGTGCTGTTTATGTTACAGTTTTTGGATTCTTTGGCATTTCTTTGTGTTAGATAAGCACACTGCTCATCTGTTTCGGCAAATAGTTGTTCCATACATCAAACTATGTGGGAGATGGGAATGACAAACCTGGGAAGATCAGCAAAGCAATACCTGCTTGGGGAAACCTCAGATCTGTCAAGTGAATTGTGATACTGATTAGAAGCAAGTGGCCATTTTATTGAAAAAGTAGTAAGTTCTATTTTTAGTAATGATAGTATTACTGTACTAATATTTTTATATTACACTGTAAAATGTACATTATGTTCCCCCTTCTAGAATAAAATTAATCTGTACCTTTTGTTGACTATATTATTGCCCCCTGCACTAAATATTGATATATCATAACTTCTTACAAATTGTGTTTCTGTGCTTTTAACACAGCACACTTTGTCTACAAGAGCATGCTACACATTGCTTAGTCACGTTCAATTATGACCCCCAATCACATCAAGGTAAGAGTAGAAATCCTGTAAATGGACAATTAAGTATTAAAACAAAAAGTGTACGCATAGGTAAAGAGTTCAAATAAATTTGAATTATTTATTGTATTTATGTAGATGAATAACACAACTCCAAATTTTCTTGAAGGTAAATTTTATTTGAAAAATAGAAAATAGGGGTGCCTGGGTGGCTCAGTTGGTTGAGTGTCCGACTTCGTCTCAGGTCATGATCTCGCAGTCTGTGAGTTCAAGCCCTGCATCAGGCTCTGTGCTGACAGCTCAGAGCCTGAAGCCTGCTTTGGATTCTGTGTCTCCCTCTCTCTCTGCCCCTCCCCCGTTCATGCTCTGTTTCTCTCTCTCTCTCTGTCAAAATAAATAAATAAATAAATAAATAAACATTAAAAAAATTAAAAAAAAAGAAAAATAGAAAATCATTGCAATTATTCCTGTATCCTATTCCCTTTCCTACTGTATTTTTAGTTAATACAGAATTGTTCTTTTTTTTTTTTTCCAATGCATGCTGTGAAAATTAACAGAAGTTCCAGGTGGTTGGAGACAAATGTAATAGGATATCCTGGGCCCTGGCTAAGTCCCAAAACTGTGCACAGAAGGTGGTAAGTTCACATATTCTAAATTCAGCAACCACCCGTGGTTAGGCCAGCCTACTAAGAAATGTTAGTACAGTGAAGCAGCCTACCATCAAACATTCCCCAAACCACCTCGTTCCTAATCCCTGAAGTACAAGAGTGAGTTGGGGCACCTGGGCGGTTCAGTTGGCTAAGTGGCCAACTCTTGAAATTCCTCAGGTCATGATCACATGGTTAGTGAGATCAAGCCCCATGTTGGGCCCTGTGCTGACAGCATGGACCCTGGTTGGGATTCTCTTTCTCCCTCTCTCTGCCTCTCTCTCTCTCTCTTTCAAAATAAATAAATAACCTTAAAAAAAAAATCAGCAGAGAAGCCTTTTGTGAAGTAGAATATTTGAAGTAGAATATTACCCTATTCCCTTCCTTCATCCCGTTCTCACTGTAAGGGAAGAGATAGAGGTATTTCCTCCTCTCAAAGTCTAGAGAAGAGACCTTAAGAGAATTGCTTATAAAGTTTAGAGATGCTCAACCTTCCTACTTTACTAGGTTGGAGACAGATGATATTTCACTTTTTACCTCTCCTGGACCACACAACTTAACGTTCTGGGACGAGGAGAGGGAGCAGCAAAGAGATGGCCTAGAGGAGGGAAGGGACATGGCAGTACCCTCAGCCCTCTCTAAGATAGGCTGCTGGTTGGACCCCTTGTGGAAGAGGGCAAGTAGGTATGCTTCAAGGGACTGGGCAGCAGGGAGTCGCCCCAGGGATCCTTGCCAGTGAAGGGGCCAGAACTTGGATCCTCTCCAGTATAGAGAGTGTCAGAAGTCTGACACGGTTAATTAGGGAAGCAGCAGCATCCTATAGAGAGGGAATTGCAACCTTCCTATATAGGAGCCATATAGGAGATCTACTTCCCCGTTCCAACTCTTGCCCTCACATCAGAAGGGAAGTACCAGAAAGAAGAAGAGGGAAAGGTGTAAAGATATGAGCACTCCTGTTCTCAAAGTCACTTCCTCCCCCGCCCCTCACACATACTCCAAGCCACTAATAACAAACTTGTCTGCCTTTCTCTGGAAGGAAGGGAGGAAAAATAATTTTTAATTCAGTTTGAAGCTTAATTGAAAATGAACAGAACTGAACCTTACTTGCCAGAATGAGATGATCCTAATAACTTGAAGAGGCTGATAAATGGAATCAAGCCAAAGTGTGATATTAAGAAAGCTTACACCCAGTAAGAAAATGGTAGGGCCATAGCACAATTAGTGGGGGGCGGGGATTATCAGAAAAATAAAGCCATTTCATATTTATACCCCGACGAATTCAGAGTCCTTAACGAAGTGGTTACAGAAGGGGTGCCTGGGTGGCTCAGTTGGTTAAGCGTCTGATTTCAGCTCAGGACATGATCTTGCAGTTTGTGGGTTTGGCTCAAGACATGATCTTGTGGTTTGTGGGTTCATGTCCCTCATCAGGCTCTGTGCTGACAGCTCAGAGCCTGGAGCCTGCTTTGGATTCTGTGTCTCCCTCTCTGTCCCTCCCCCATTTGTGCTCTGTCTTGTTCTCTCTTAAAAAAAATAAACATTTTTAAAAATTTTTTAAAAAAAGAAGTAGTTACAAAAGAAAATAGAGTTCTGATTTTTATGAGTGGGATGGTTGATTGCGAATAACACAGACTGGTGAGATTGATATCAATTCAAGTAAGAGACTAGAATGGTTTTATTTTTTCTTTTAGTTGAATTGTAACATGCATACAAAAAAAGCATACCATGTTTTGCCTTGATTTTGACAAAGTGAACCTACCTATGAAATTAGCACCAAGATTAGGAAATAGAGCACCACCCCAGAAATAACCACTTAAGTCACCTGTCAGTCACTATCTCCCTCTTCCTCCTAAAGTTTCTATTATCTCTATATCTATCAGATTTCTGTATCTGTAGGCCAATTTTGCCTGGTTTTATTTTTATGTAAATGAAGTTCTACATCATATATCTTGTGTTTACTTCTTTCAAGTAACATTACATTTGTGAGATGCATCCATGTTGTTGTGTATAGAAGTAAATAAAAACCATTCCTTTTCATTGCAGCATAATATTTTGCTGTTTTAATATACCATGAATTTTATTTATACAAATGGTGTTGGACATTTGGCTTTTTTTCCAGTTGAGGGCTATTACAAAGAGTGCTGCTGGACTTAATTACTAATACTCCATCTAGGACTTTCACATCTATGTTTATGAGAGAGTAATTTTCCTGTCTTATGATATTCTCGCCAACTTTTGAAATCACAGTTATACTGACCTCCTAAAATAGCAGTATTCCATTCCTGTTCTCTGGAAGATTTTGTGTAACACCCGTGTTTTTCCTGTTGTGTTTGGAAGAATTCACCAGAGAAGCCTTCTGTGTCTGGTGTTTTATTTGTGGGAAAGCTTAAAATTATGAATTTAATTTTTGTTTATAGATACAGAACTACTCAGATTTTTCCCCCTCTTTTTCCACTCTGGTAAATTGTATATTTCTAGGAATTTGTTCATTTCATTGACATATAGTTGTTTATAATGTCCTCTTACTATATCCTATTTATTTATTTATTTATTTATTTATTTATTTATTTATTTTCAACTTTTATTTTTGAGAGACAGAGACAGAGCACCAGCTGGGGAGGGACAGAGAGGGAGACACAGAATTTGAAGTAGGCTCCAGGCTCTGAGCTGTCTACACAGAGCCCGATGCAGGGCTCAAATCCACGAACCATGAGATCATGACCTGAGCCAAAGTCGGAAGCGCAACAGACTGAGCCACGCAGGTGCCCCTATATTATTATTATTTTTTTTAATTGAGGTATAATTGATATAACATTATATTAGTTTTAGCTGTACAGTGTAATGATTCAATATTTGTATATATTGCAAATTGATCACCACAATAACTCCAGGTCACAACTTAACATTCATCACCATGCATAGTTAAAATTTTTTTCCTTGTGATGAAAGCTTTCAAGCTACTCTCCTACCTACTTTCAAATATGCAATACAGTGTTATTAACTATAGTCACCATGTTGTACATTACATCCTTGTGATTTATTCATTTTATAACTGGAAATTTGTACATTTTGACCCCTTTTACTCATACTGCCTATCCCCCACTCTTGCATCAGGCAACCACCAATCTGTTCTCTATATCCATGAGCTTGGGTTTGTTGGTATGTTTGTTTAGATTCCATATACAAGTAAAATCATAAGGTATTTATCTTTTTCTGTCTGACTGATTTTACTTAACATAGTGCCCTCAAATTCCATCCTTATTGTTGCAAATCGCAAGATTTCATTCTTTTTTATGGCTGAATAATATTCGTGTGTGTGTGTGTGTGTGTGCGCGTGTGTGTGTGTGTATCACGTTGTCTTTATCCATTCATCTATCAGTGGAGATTTAGGTTGCTTTCATGTCTTGGCTATTGTAAATAATGCTGCAATGAACATGAGGGTTCATATATCTTTTCAACTTAGTGTTTTCGATTTCTTCAAATAAATACCTAGACGTGGAATTGCTGGATCATATGACAGTTGTATTTTTAGTGTTTTGAGGAACCTCTGTATTGTTTTTCATAGTAGCTGCACCAATTTACATTTCCACCAACAGCACACCAGGGTTCCCTTTTCTTCACATCCTTGCTAACATTTGTGATTTCTTGTCTTTTTGAGAATAGCTATTCTGATAGGTGTGAGGTATATATTCTTAATGCTGGTAGGATCTATACTGATTTCTCTCCTGTTCTTGATACTGGTTTTTTGTTCCTTCTTTGTTTCTTTGATTCATCAGTTTTGACAGAGGTCTAAAATTATATTTGTCTTTTCAAAGAACCAACATTTGTCATGATGGTTTTCTCTATTGTATATGTATTTTATGTTTATGATTTCCTTATTTCTACTTTCTGTGGGTTTAATTTTCCTTTTTTTCCTTTGGATATGATTTTTTAGATGAATATATAAATCATTGTTTTTCAAACTTTCTTATTTTTTAATACATGCATTAAAAGTTATAAGTTTTCCTTTTACTGCACTCTCCAAATTTTGACTATGTAGTATTTTTGTTACAATTTTGTTGAAAATGTTTTCTAATTTGGGGACACCTGGGTGGCTCAGTTAGTTGAGCGTCAGAGTTGATCTCAGCTCAGGTCTTGATCTCAGGGTAATGATTTCAAGCCCTGCATTGGGCTCCACGCTGGGCGTGAACCCTACTTAAAAAAAATTTTTTTTTCTAATTTCCATTGAGCTGTCTTGTTTGACCCATGGATTATTTAGAAGTATATTGTTTTTGGGGGACGCCTGGGTGGCTCAGTCAGTTAAGCATGCAACTTCGGCTTGGGTCATGACCTCATGGTTTGTGGGTTTGAGCCCCACATCGGGCTCTGTGCTGACAGCTCAGAGCCTGGATCCTGCTTCAGATTCTGTGTCTCCCTCTCTCTCTGCCCCTCGCCCGCTCATGCTCTGTCTCTGTCTCTCGAAAATGAATAAACGTTAAAAAAAATTTTTTTAAAGTATATTGTTTTTATCTCCAAACATTAGAAAACTTGTAGTTATCATTTTGTAATTGATTTCTAGCTTAATTCCATTATGGTCAGAAAGCATACTCAACTTCCTTATTCCAATCCTTTGATATTTGTTGAGACTTGCTTTATGGCCCAGC
This sequence comes from Panthera tigris, assembly GCF_018350195.1. Classification (NCBI taxonomy): domain Eukaryota; kingdom Metazoa; phylum Chordata; class Mammalia; order Carnivora; family Felidae; genus Panthera; species Panthera tigris. The sequence goes on from NC_056662.1 coordinate 79,830,182, forward strand.
ATATGGTCAATTTTAAGAGATGTTCAGGTGTACTTGAAAAGAATGCGTTTACTTCAGTGGCTGGATGCAGTGTTGTGATGGTTAATTTTATGTGTCAATTTCACTATCCTAAGGGATGATGCCCAGATGGCTGGTAAAACATTATTTTTAGGTGTGTCTGTGAGGGTGTTTCTGGAAGAGATTAGTACTTGATTCAGTAGACTGAAAGAAGAGATCCACCTTCACCAGTTTTAGGGCCTGAATAAAACAAAAAGGGGGACAGAGAGGTGACTTTTCTCTCCCTATTCTTGAGCTGGGGCATCCGTCTTCTCTTGTCCTTGAACATCAGAACTCCTGGTTCTCAGGTCTTGGGACTCTGGGGTTTGTATCAGTGGCCCTTTTCTTAAGCCTTTGACCTTGGACTCAAGTTTACATTGGCTTCCCGGAATTACTTCAGACAGACTGAATTATACCATTGGCTTTCCTGGTTCTCTGTTTTACAAATGGCAGATTGTGGGACTTCTCTGCCTCTATAATTCTGAGTGAGCCAATTCCTATAATAAATCTCCATATATATCTCTATCTCTGTGTCCTATTGATTCTTTTTCTCTGGAGAACCCTGGCTAAGAGAAACATTTTGTGTCAGTTCGATTAAGTCATGTTTATTAAATATGTTAGCCAAATCTTCCAAAATCTGATATTCTGTCTGTTTTGTCAGTCACTGAGAAAGGTGTGTTAAAAATCTTCCCTTCTGACTGTGAATTTGTCCATTTATCCTTTTAGTTCTGTCAATATTCTTTATGATATTTTAAAAACAAGTTTTCAAAGTTTTCAAAATGTTTTCAATGTTTTAGGAACTTAGAAATTTAGAATTGTTATGCCTTCCTGGTGAATTGACCTTTTATCAGTATGAAATGTCCTCTTTAACTCTAGAAATGCTTTTGCTTTACTGTGTGCTCTTTTAGGTTTCTTGGTAAATGTTTGATAGTATATTTTTTTCCATCTTTTTTCTTTCAACCACTTTGTGTTCCTAAGGTGTATCTCTTGTAAGCAGTATATAGGGTTTTTTTTTTAATCCAACCTGATAATCTCTTTTAATTGAATATTTAGTCCATTGACATATTTTAAAATGTTTGAGAAGAGAGAGACAGAGCATGAGCAGGGGAGGGGCAGAGAGACAGGGAGACACAGAATCCGAAGCAGGCGCCAGGCTCCGAGCTATCAGCACAGAGTCTGACACCAGCTCGAACCCACCAATCGTGAGATCATGACCCAAGCCAAAGTCGGAAGTTTGCCTGACTGAGCCACCCAGGTGCCCCTAGTCCATTTACATTTTAAATAATTACTAAAATACCTGGGTTTAAATCTATCATCTTATTTGTTTTCTATTTTTCCCACTTTCCTATGTTCCCTTTCTTCTCTTTTCTTGCTTTCTTTGGATTTATTTTAAATTATTTTATACCTCCTCCTATTAGCTTGTTAGGTATACATTTTTATTATTCCTTTTGTAGTTACCCTGGAGATAAAAAATATCCTTGAATGTAATACACATGAATACTTTATCACTTTCCAGACAATGTAAGGACTTTAGAGCACTATACTTGCTCCTTTCCTGCCTTTTGTCACATATATTATATTGTCACATACTTTATATATACAATTGAAATCCCACAATATGTTGTTGTTATTGTTGTTACTATTACTGTTTTATGTAGTTAATGTTCATTTAGGTTTACCCAGGTTTTTATGCTATTGCTCTTTATTCTTTCTTGCACTTCTATGCTTCTTTCTGGGATTGTGTTCCCTTTTCCTTTCAGTATCTGTTTACTAGTAATAAATCCTTTCAGATTTTGTTGGTCTGGAATGTCTTTATTTTGCTTTCAGTTTTTAAAATGTTTATTTTGGGGGTGGGGGGACGCCTGGGTGGCTCAGTCGGTTGAGTGGGCGACTTGGGCTCAGGTCATGAACTCACTGTTTGTGAGTTCCAGCCCACATTAGGCTTCTGTGCTGACTGACAGCTTGGAGCATGGAGCCTGCTTTGGATTCTGTGTTTCCCTCTCTCTCTGCCCCTCCCTCACTCATGCTGTCTCTCTGTCTCTCAAAACTGAATAAAAGTTAAAAAAAATTTTTTAATGTTTATTTTGGAGAGAGGGAGAGAAAGAGGTGGGGGGGGGGGAGAGAAAGAACATGTGTGTGAGCAGGGGAGGAACAGAGAGAGGCAGAGAGAGAGAGATTCCCAAGCAGGTGCCATGCTCAGTGAGGAGCCTGATGCGAGGCTCAATCTCATGACCATGAGATCATGACTTGAACCAAAATCAGGAGTCAGACACTTAACCAACTGAACCACCCAGGAACCTCTACTTTCATTTTTGAAGGATATTTCACTGGGTATGGAATTCTCAGTTGGTAGAATCTTTAAAGATGATGTGCCATTGCCTCTCCTACCATTCCATTATTTCTGATGAGAAGTCAGCTATCAGTCTCATTCTTATTCCTTTGAAGATACTGTATCTTTTTCTCTGAGTACTTTGAAGATTTTACTTTGCCTTTGGTTTCCAGGGTTTGTGACGTGTGTAGATGTGAATTTTTAATTTTTTAAAGTTCATATCTCTTGAGGTTCATAGCCTTCTTGTGGCTGATATATTTTCAATTTTTAGAAAATTCTTGGCCATTATTTATTCATATACTACTTCTTCCCATTTTCTCTTTCTCCCTTTCATATCTAGAATTCCAATTACATCTAAAATTATACTCTTCACTACATTCCATATATCCCTTATGCTTTTAAAATGTTTTTTTCTGGGTGCCTGGGTGTCTCAGTCTGTTGAGTGTTCAACTCTTGATTTCAGCTCAGGTCATGATCCCATGTTCATGGGATCTAGCCCCACATTGGGCCCCATGCAGAGCATAGAACCTGCTTGAGATTCTGTCTCTGAAAGAAAGAAAGAAAGAAAAAAGAAAGATGTCTTTTCTGTCTTTTTTATTCTCTGTGCTTTAGTCTATGAGCTTATTTAAAAGCAAAATTAGTGCTTATTAGGAAGAGTATGTTTAATATGAACAAATCATGTCATTGTAACCTCATTTTCTTCTTTGCTGGAACTAGCAAATCTGTATTATCAGACACATTAGTTACAGTGCCTATCATACCCAGTGTTTCCTTCTAGCAAAGTATTTCATTAAGACATGTAGTACCTTTGGACAAGACTGAGATATTCTCACTAAATGGGAGTGTAAATTAGTGAGTTAGAAATTTATTAAGTGAGTATACCCAAAGGATACTAATTAATGAATTGCTCAAGCCTTGAGGGTGATTGATTTTGTTTTTATTTTTGCTTTTGCTTTTGTTTTTAATACAAAGTTCTCCCCTTGACCTTATTCTATTTAACATTTTTATCACCATCTTTGTTGAAAACATGCTTATCACATTCACTGAGGAAAAACACATTGTTTAGCAGGATCCTACAAATTGGAACAATGGTTAAGTCTAACAAGATAACATTAAAAAAAACTTTATTACAAAGATAATACACGCTCATTGCCAAATATTGAGAAAATTATGCTCTTTTTTACAGACTATTTTTTTGTGAAAACTACAATTAGGATAATAATACTATTTTTTAAGCAGTATCACTTAGATATCATAAACATTTCCAAATCCTTAAATATTATTTTGCAATATTGTTTTAATATACCATCATTTATTTACCCAATCTCCTCTCAGGATAATGCTTTAATACTACTTTCTAAACTTTTTTTTTTTTTTTGCTTAAAAATTATAAGCATTTTTCCAAATCATTAAATATTATTCTCTCAATTGGATGAGTGTACCATTATTATTTAATCAATATGCTATTAGGCAATTAGAATGCTTCCCCCACCACCATATTCTCTAAGATTACCATAAGTATTCTTATGGCATTATTTTTGGAAAAATATCATAGTTATTACTTTTGATAGCCCCCTAGCAGTGTGTAAGAATCTTGGCCCATTTCCCTGTTGCTTCGCCATCAGATATTATGATTTTCAAAGTTCCTGCAAATTTTATAAGCACAAATTAGAGTCTTGCTTTATTATTATTTTCTTTGAATAATGGTAAAGCTGAACATTTTTTCATACCTATATTGACCATTTATATTTATCATTTTGGGGCATTTATATTCATGTCTTTTGTTAATTTTTCAACTAGAGTGTATATCTTAATGTTTCTTAAGAGCTTTATTTTAAAGTTTACTTACTTATTTTTAGAGAGAGAGAGAGAGAGAGAGAGAGAGTGAGAAGACAGGGAGAGAGAGAATCCCAAGCAGGCTCTGCACTTTCAGCACAGAGCCAGATGAGGGGCTCAATCTCACAAATCATCAGATCATGACCTGAGCTGAGATCATGAGTCATATGCTTAACCAATGGAGCTACTTAATGCACCCCTTAAGAGCTTTTACATATTAAGTACATTAACTAATTTTTTGAAGTATGTGTTGCAAATATTTCTTCCAAGTTTGCCATTTGTATTTTATGAACTTTATTTTTTTGACACAAAGATTTTAATTTTTAAGTTAAGTCTATCAATCATTTTATTGTTTTTGCCTTTCATGTCCTACTTACAAAGATATCCTCCAATTATATAACTATTTACCTGTATCTTCCATCATATAATATTTAACATGAATAGATTACAGACAAGCTCTTGGGTTCTGAATAACAGTTACATAGTTTCTGGATGAAGGAGCTTAGACGTTGCTAGCATCAGTGTGCTAAGGCTGCCAAAAAAACCTATTGGGATCTTAGGCTTTGTTACTAAAGCTTCAGGTGTAGAACCAGGAAAGCTATAGTGCCACAACACTGTCAAAGGAATCAAGCGTCAGTGTATGTTTGATTTAGATGTGCTTGAGATTGTTTATTTTACTGGCTAATATTTTAACAGTTGTTGAGGAATCTGTAATCAAAAATGCATCCTCATCCTCAATGGAAGACAGACAATTTTCATAGTGAAATGAAGTATACAAAATACAGCTTCAACAGTTTGGTTTTCTTTGAGGTTGTCTGATAAAAACATCAAAGGCATTATATATTTTTCAGAAAATCTCTCTGCCTCCTGTATTTCACCTCCATTTCCAATAGGCCTAGCACAAGTTTTGCCAACATGTGCTTGACATAGTAGGACTTACCGATACAAGCATTCCTTTTAAAATAAAAATAACAGGGGCGTCTGACTCACTTAGTTGGTAGAACATGTGACTCCTGATCTCACGGTTGTGACTTTGAGCCCAGGCTGGGTGTAGAGCTTACTTTAAATAAATCAATAAGTAAGTAAGTAACTTAAAAAGACAAGGATACTTACTACTGCCCGCAAACCACACCCCCGACCCCCAGTTTTATGCAGTACTGAACCAGGCAAGGAAGTAAAAAGAAAGTTATAAGGATTCGAAATGAAGAAATAAAACTGTCACTATTTGGGATCAGAATTTCATATGCTTTTGACTTAGTCCTTACCTGGGCTATTTCATTAACTGTGTGTATCACCTTCTAAGAATATTGTATGGACATAAGCTAAAGGAGATTTACATGGGAATAATCAGAATAGTGATAAGGCGGGAACTTTTGGGAATATTTCCACTGGGGAAAAGACTCACAGGAAGAAAAAAAGAGCCAAATTACCTTGTCTTGAGCTACTTAAAGGAAAAATTGTTATGCAGAACAAAAATTATTATTTTTTCCTGAAATGCCCAAGTAAGTATAATCAAGGTCAGTAAGAAGGAAGAAAAAGAGAGATATAAGCTCTGGCAGAACTTTTGAGTGTCCAAGTGTTTCAAAAATGGGAGAATTATGCCTTAGGAGGTGGAAAATTCTTTGTCACTGGAGGTTTTTAACCAAAGGCTGAGTGATCGTGTGGTAAGATAACTGTAGGATTCCCTCGTATCATAAGAACTAAAAAGCCCACATTTCTTTTTTTTTAATCTAATTTTTTTTAATTCTTTAAAAAATTTTTTTTAACGTTTATTCATTTTTGAGAGACACAGAGAGAGCGTTAATGGGGGAAGGGCAGAGAGAGAGGGAGACACAGAATCCGAAGCAGGATTCAGGCCCTGAGCTGTCAGCACAGAGCCCAATGTGGGGCTTGAACTCACAAACTGTGAGATCAGACCTGAGCTGAAGTCAGACACTTAACCAACTGAGCCACCCAGGCACCCCAAAGCCCACATTTCTTGAACACCCACTGTGTGCATGTACTAAGCCACGTGCTATCTCATTTAATTATGGCAACACAAGGAGGGACGTTCTATTTTAACCCCATTTAACAAATGAAACAGAAGCTTGGAGAGTCTGAAGACTTGCCTGGTATCACATAGATGGTAAGTGTAACAGGCCTGGGCAATCTGTTTCCAGAACCCGAACTCTTAACCAATGTACTGAATTGGCTGGAAAGAATGGTTGGCTTCAATAACCTTTAAGATTTTGTCAAATTCTGAGATTGTATGATTTTACGTGGAAAAAAGTCACGCTTAAAGGGATTTATATTAAAGATCAATTTTTTTTTGGCAGTAATGTTAGGTGGCTCCTGTTTTAGTATCTAATCTCTAAGTTATAAATAAAATAAAAGTTACTGAAAATCCACCCATCATTTCTAAATTAGAAAGCTGTTGGATATTCACATATCTACCAAGGTACAAATAAGTTGGTAGACAATGGCTGGGATCCCAGACAGACGCTCTTGGGGCTCTGGCAATAAAATTAAGCCTATAAATATCAGATGGAGTATGTCTTACAAAATCAAATATCAGCAGTTTTGAAACATCATGGTTTTTTTTTTTTCCTTCTAAGCAGATCCAGCAGTTGATCTTGGGCTACTTTTATAGCATCTCATATGAAATAGTTTTATTTGGAAATTTTGAGTGTTACATCACTGAGTTATAGGTTATATCATACCATTCACAGAATGCTATATAAAACTTACAGCTAGGTACATTCATATATGTATATATGTGTATGTGTGTGTGTGTGTGTGTGTGTGTGTGTGTGTGTATCTCCTTCAAACATAGAAACTAGATCAAATATACATAGAAGTAATGTGTGTGCAAGAGATAAGTAAAGAGATTGGCCATTTGCCATTGTTATTAGGAAGAAAGGCATGCACACTGAGAGTTTTAGCAAATTACAAATGCCAGGAAGAAAATAATATGGCTGTGTTTGAAAAGATCATGCTATTTACTTGACAGGCTCTGCCAGGGCAAAGATACAGCTGTGGCCCTGCTCTGCAGATCATTTAAACAGGCTTTTCTTTATGTCATTGACACTTCGGTTGCATCCACAGAGCTTTGCCATCAGTAAATAATAATTACTATGTGTGAGAAGATAGCCTACAAGCAGCTCCACTGTTAACACCACCACAAATAAATCAATAGAAACACACATTAGTTAAAGTGGTTTTTGTTTACTTTTTTTTTCAATGCATTAACACCATCAGAGCTGTTAGAAGAAAACTAGAATATAATTTAAAAAATTATGAACAGTGATGTGTGTGTATATAAAAATCAGGATTGTCTTTTTAATGTGTTTTTTCTTATCCTCTCACTTTTTGATCTTTCTATTTTCTTTATAGTTGAACATTTCACGTATTATCATTCCTTATGTCTTATTATCTTTATATTCATCTACCTAAGGAGACATGGAGTGATGGAAAGCATCAGATGGTCTGGTTTTGAGTGTTGTTATTTCCTAACTGTGACCGTTGAATTCTCTGAGATTCAATTTCTTCATCTACAAGAATACCTCCCCAACAGCTGTTATTGTGTAGATGAGAGGATATCAAGATTACAAAGGTGCTCTATAAACTAGGAAGTATCCTACCAAAGTCAGGTCCAAGAGTCTATCTTATAGTTTGTCTTTGATGGGAACTCAAAAAATATATAAACTATCTTTTAAGTTAACTAATGATGGAAATAGCATGGAAATGAATCACGGTAGGACTCAAGGGAGACATAGCTCATGTTTCTCTGTTTTTTCTTAAGCTTCCATGGAGCATTTTAAGGGCTACTGATCATGTTTATTCTAATGAAAATTCCTGTGGTTGTTATTGTAGCCGTTGTTCCAGTGATGTAAGAAACACGAGAAGCCAATCAGAGGCAGCTAAGACAAGGGGACGATATACGTAGGTGTGGTTGGGACTTAATAAGCATTACTGAATTAATGCATATGAATGGATCCAACATCCCCACGTTATGTTAAGTTTTGGAAGTTTAAGGCAGAAGTGGCACTTGCTTTGAGGCCTCCTTTCTCAGAGCCAGTTTGGCACTTCAGCACTACAGGAGTAGGTGGGACAGCAAAACCCAGATTGAATTTCTGATGCCTCCAGTGCCTGAAGCCTTCCCGAAAGTCACACAAGGCATTAATAGGGGGTTCCTGTGGAAAAGTGATCTCTTGACTTTTTTCAGAATGTGACTAGAATTTCAAATTGCTTTGTTTATAGCAAGTTAGTTCGGTTTTTCTTTCCTTCTTTTGTACTTAAATAAAAGGAACACTGATCCTTTAAAAGCTTTTGGGGGGGGGGCAAACTTTTTTATTTAACAGTCTGTCACTGAGGTAGAAGACTGGTTCAGATTTGAATGGTACAGTGCTATTTGTGCTTTCATGGGTGTCTGTCAGAATTTTTCAAGCCCCAAAACTCTGAGGCGAGAGATGTCATTCCCAAGTTGCAGGCAGTGAGCTCTGCAAAATGCCAGGGAGATAGACAGTGGTTGATTCATAGGGATGGAGGGAGACAAGGGAGGAGGTTGGAGGAGGAGGGCCCCCTTTGCTAGTCATAGGTACATTGTTCACTTGGGTTACTCTTCTGTGGTGACCAAAACGCTTCTTTAACGCAACGAGAAGCAGCCTGTGATTTTTACAGAAAAGAAATGCTTCAAATTCTAACTACACAGACCTGTATGAGCCATGCATTAGTGCTGTTTGGTTTGTGTGTTTTTGTGTATATTACACAGGTTTGGATTACAATAATTCCTCCCATTTGTATAAGGTTTTGCAGTTTTTAAAGGACTTTATGCTCTTAATCCTCACCATCAACATGGATGAAGGGTACAGATGGCTCCTGACTCAAAATTGCTTCACTTTGACCTTTGCTTCTATGACCTTTATTATTATAAACATTACTCTGCCAGTATTGGCCAAATCTTGCCATGTGACTGCGACTCTCACTACAGGTAACAAGAAAGCTGAAGCTGCTTTTATGTCGATTGATGCTAGACGTACAAAAACTTTTGATTTTATGGATGCAAGTGTAGATGAAGCAAATCCATGCACATCTGAATTAGCCAATGCTCTTGCAGAGGCATTGTTCACTTATACTGAAAAAGAGCTACATTGAGACCTTCCTCAAAGGAAGAAGTTTTTATCGCAAGTAAAAGCGGTTTGGATCACTTTCAGAGGATAGTTGGCAAAACATTAATTGTTCAGAGAAGAAGCCACAAGAAACAGTAGAGTAGCATCACGTAATTTGCCCACAAAGTCCGCCAAAGATGAAGGCTGCTGTGTGCTATGAGTATTTAATGATGATAAAATCAGGAGCAGAGATGGGAAGAGAATGAGGAGGTGTAGGAGGAGGAAAAAAGGAAGAGACCACTGCAATAGAAGTAATGTTAACGTTCAAAGAAATTTCTACCCACTGAATCTGCCGTGATAGTTTTTAGACAGATGGCTCTAATTCTGATCACAGTTTGAAGGTCTTCAGAGCACTGAAGCATTTACTTGCTTCAGGGAGATTTATCAGAAAAATAAAATACCTTTAGTTAGAATTTTTTTTGGATTTATATTTTAAGAAGCCTCAGCTGGTTGATAAAGAAGAATCCTCCAAGAGGATCATTTAAAACTTTGACTTAAAAAAAAATTTTGCGAGTTTTTTTTTTAGAGTAAATTATTTAAATTCAAGTTAGTTAACATACAGTGTGGTATTGATTTCAGGAGTAGAACCCAGTGGTTTATAACTTACAGACCTTTTCTTTACAAACTTAAAAAAATCATTGTCGCTATAGTTGTCTTTTCATGATTGATTTTGGTATTTTATAGTATAAACTGGGTCTTCAGGAATAGTATCTTCATTTATAACATTATAGGTAATAAAGCTTTAACTTAAGGAAGCTCAACTTGTAACCAATATCCAGGTATAATTTGTATCATAATACCTATTATGCTAGTGTGAATTTATGAGGAACTGACCACAAAGCAGTAAATGACTTGCTGACTTCCTATAAAAAAAGGCAGATGAAATCCTATGATGCCAAATTGCTAGACTGAAATTTAATGCTTCCCTTTCTCTCCCTCGCCTGAGAAACACGGTTTTCACAGATGTCAAGCAAATACCTATATAACATCCTGAGGGACTTCAGCCTTCACTTCATAGCAGCATCCAGTAAATTAGCTGATGGGCATATATATGTATATGTATTTGTTATCAAATATTATCAAAGGTTAAAATAAATTGAAGTTCATTAGATAAGGATAATGTAGTGCAAAAGGAGTGTGTAACCAGGCTTTAGAATTCTCTGTATCATCTCTGAAATAGGCAAGTAACCACAATACCATTTCAATGGAAGGCAGGTCCTTCCTTCAGACGGAATCTAATCTATCTACCTGGAATTCATCCCAGACTTTCTCTTTCAGAAACTCATTACCTTCATTGTTCCTCATTCTCCCCTACCTTCACTCTTTCTCTGCCTAGCTGCTGCTGCTTTTTTCTGCCTAGCTTCTTATGAGCTTAAATAGTGGGAACAGGCTCAAGTTTCTCCCATCTTAACACACATGCACCCCTACCTCATTCAACCAGCTATCTCCTAGACTTTCTCCTCCCTCTTAAAACCAAACTTCCTGAAAGAGTTCCCCATATTCACTTTCTTCTTATTCTTGCTTCCCCACAAACACTCAGCACGTTGTAACCTTGCTTAAACCTCATCATGTTTTAGAGTTGCTTTCTCACCAAGTTACAAATGACCTCTATTTGATAAATCTGATGACTACTTCTCTGTACTTCTTTTCTTCTTACTTCTCAATAGCATTTAACATAACTGCCCACTCCCTTTCTCTTGAATCTTTCTCTTCCCTGGGCTTCCATGTCTATAAACCTTCTTGGTTCTTCTTTCTCTCTGGCAGTCTCCTGGTCTCTTCTGCCTGTGCATGAAACATTACTGTTCCTCAAGTTTCTTTCACAGACCTGTTTCTCTTTTCACTGGATGATTTCATCTACTGCTATGTTTGCAGCCTCCATTGGGAAGAAAACACACATTTATGCTTCTACCCTGTATCTTTTCTCCTGAAGGTCTAACTTGCATCTTCACTTTGAAGTCCTGTAGATGCTTATCTCAGTTTGGCTCCCCTTCCCTCAAGTACAGCCTAAGACAAGGGCTTAGATGAATGCAGTTTATTTGGAAAGACAATTCCAGGAAGAAGGAGTGAGGGAGCAGGAATAGTAAGAGAAGGAGAAAAAGCTGATAAAAGGACATTACTGACTGGTAATCATTGTGAACATAGACTAGTAATCACTGTCTCTGTGACTCAGAATGGTCACTCTCAAGGAAGGGAGGCTGGGGCATTATCCACCAGCTCCCAGCACCCATTTGTTGAAGATTGCTCCCAGGAAATGGTAACTTGAGGTACTTTGGGGCTCTACCTTTGCCAGTTGAATGGACTTCCCCAGCTCCAGAGAAAGCTGTGAAGCAGAAAAGAAGACGTGGGATTTTGTCAGAGTGCAGGCACCTGTTGCCCACAGCTGCATGGAAATCAGGTGAGACAAGGAGATGGAGAGCAGGGCACAAAAAGCATTGCTCAACAAGATGCTAAAACTGAACTGACTACCCGAGGCTCACCCTCTTTCTGTTTCCCCTTCTCAGGAACTAGCTCCACCATCCCCTCAGCTGCCCAAACCAGTCACGTGAGCAGCATCTTTGACTCTGTCTTCTTCATAATGTCCTATACGTTTTTCAAATCCATCTGATTTTTGTTCATCTACACTAGCACTGCCTTGCTTAGCTATCTGTAAGCTCTTTAGAAAAAATATTTTGAGAGAGAGGGAGAGAGAGAGCGAGAGCAAGAGCATGCATGTGCGTGCAGGGGAGGGGCAAAGAGAGGAGAGAAAGAATCCCAAGCAGCCTCAGCACTGTCAGTACAGAGCCTGATGTGGGGCATGATCTCACGAACTATGAGATCATGGCCTGAGCTGAGATCCAGAGTCAGATGCTTAACCGACTGAGTCACCCAGGCACGCCTGTCTGAGAGGAGAGCTTTTAATTGGCTTTCTGCAGTAAACTCCTAATTGATATTCTTGTCCTAGTTACATTATCACCCTTGCTGCATGCAGAATAATCTTTTAAGACATTCATTGGATTATGTTACTCGCATGCTTAAAGCTCTTCAGTGGCTTTCCTTTACTATTAGAACAAAGACCCAACTTCCGAATATGGCCTTCAGGGCCCTGCATGATTTGACTCCTGCTCATACCCCATCCTCATCTTTTGACCTTCCCTACCCCGTTGTCTACACTCCAGCCTTATAGACCTTTTCTTCAGTTCTGTGAGTGTACCATGTTTTCTTTTATATCTAGGTTTTTCTACATGCTGTGTCTTAGTCTGTTGGGCTGCTATTTGAAAATACCATACACTCAGTGGCTTGTAAATAACAGAAATTTATTGCCCACAGTTCTGGAGGCAGGAGTCCAAGATCTGTGCGCCAGCATGATTGGGCGAGGGCCCTCTTCTGGGTTGCAGACTTCTCCCTTTATCCTCACATGGTGGAAGAGACTAGGGAGTTTGTGGGATCTCTTTTATAAAAGGACCAATGCTATTCATGAGGGCTCTACCCTCACGACTGAATCATTTCTGAAAGGCCCTGCCTACTAAAACCATCACCTGTAGGGTTTAGGATTTCAACATATGAATGAGGGTGGGGCACAAACATTTAGACCACAGTGCATGTCTTCCTGGTGGAATTCTCTCTCCAACACCTTTTCCTCATTAATTCTTACTCATAACTTGGTTTCAGATTAGCTGTCACCTCTTGATGCTCCTCAATATACAGATATTTTCTCCTTCTGTCTTTTCCTACATCATCTGATGCTTTTCCTCTGAGAGCCCTTATGTGATATTGTAACTGCCGGTTTACTCATCTGTATTCCCCTACAGACTATGAGTCCTGTGAGAGAACAATCTATTTTTTTTAAATTTTTTTTAACGTTTATTTATTTTTGAGACAGAGAGAGACAGAGCATGAACGGGGGAGGGTCAGAAAGAAGGAGACACAGAATCTGAAACAGGCTCCAGGCTCTGAGCTGTCAGCACAGAGCCCGACGCGGGGCTCGAACTCACGGACCGCGAGATCATGACCTGAGCCGAAGTCGGCCGTTTAACCGACTGAGCCATCCAGGCGCCCCGAGAACTATCTATTTACACATTATTCACCATGTTATACACAATGCTTTCCATAGTATCCTTGACATATTTGGCTCTCAATAAATATCAAATCAATGTCTGAAGTGTTAACAGAGCCTTAATCCTGTGTGATAGAGTCCTACAATACTTCTCAGAAAAATTAAGAATTCAGCTGGTTCTTGAAGGGTTGAAAGACTTTTCTAGGGTGGTGATAAGGAAAGATTTTTCCAAACTGTCAATTTATATAAAAGAGGTAAACTGAGGCAAGCTCAAATTACTGAAAGTTGAGTTTATTCAGGAATTGCAACTTGGGACACTCAAACTAGCAATCTACAGGTGAGTCTTTTGCAGGTTTAGGGCAGGCCATATTTATGGGAAAAGAGTGCAAAGAAGGGGGAGTTTAGCTAGAGTCCAATTAGCAAGGTCATTGGCTTGAGGATGGGGAGGGGTTCTTGGTGGATGTTCATTAGCCAAGGGATAAGTTTCAGTTTTGTATATATCAGACATTTATGGGAAATCAGTCTCTCAGTCCTTAAGTTTTGTTTTCCTGAGGATGCATGAGTGAGGTTCTCCATATCATATTCTCTGGTTCCATTTTAGATTTAAATCCTTTCACAAGGCAGAGGGAATAGAATGTGTAAAGGTCCTGAGACTGGAGCAGCATGGCTTGTTCAGGAAATGGTATGGTTTGAGTGGTTAACACACATGATACTTGGTAGGGCATGGCAATAATGAGGGTGTTCTCACCCATTGTGGCAAGATTGCAAAGGGCCTTGAATGATTTTGGGTTTTAATGAGTAGGAAAAGGTGGAACCATTGGGGAGATTTTATCAGGAGAGTAGTGTACTCCTTTGGGTTTTAGAAAGATAATTAGTGACAACAGGGTAATTTTAGGTGGGAGAAAAACAGAAGTAAGGGGTTCACTTAGGTCACAATTACAGTAGGTAACAAGGTCTGGAAGTAGCAGTTAGGACAAAGAAAAGGACTGGATTTGAGAGACCTGTTACAAGTAGACTGGACAGGAATTCAGTGACCAATTGGATGTAGAGTGAAGGAGAAGCAGCATATACCTACTTTGAAATTGGGCTAGGGAGGAGAAGGATGTCACTAACTGAGCTGGCAAATATAGTTCAGTTTTAGATAAAATGAGTTTAAAACGCCTGGGAGGCAACCAGTAGGAGAAGGGAAGGAAACTGGTGGTTTGAGTCTGGAGATCAGGATTGGAAGTCGTGGGTAGCTAAATAATGGCCCCCCAAAATATCTAGATTTTAAACTCTAGAATCTGTGAATGTTACCTTGTATGGCAAAAGGGACTTTGCAGATGCCATTAGGTTAGGGATCTTGAGATCCAGGTGGACCTTAAATGTAATCCCAAGTATCTTTATAAGAGTGAGGCAGACAAGATTTGACTACAGAAGAGGGGACAGGAAGCAATGACAGAAGCAAGATGTTGGAATGCAAGGAATAGGTCATAATCCAACGAGTGCAAGAAGCTTCCGTAAGCTGGAAGAAGCAAGGAAGGACTTCTTCCCTACAGCCACCAGGAGAAATCTAGCTCTGCCGATACCTTGACTGTATCTCAGTGAAACTGACTTCAGACTTTTGCTCCAGAAGTGTAAGAAAATAAATGTGTGTTGTTTATTTATATTTGAGAGAGAGAGAGAGAGAACGAGCAGGGGAGGGGCAGAGAGAGAGAGGGAGACACAGAATCAGAAGCAGGCTCCAGGCTCTGAGCTGTCAGCACTGAGCCACCCAGGTGCCCCAGATGTGTGTTGTTTCAAACCATCAAATTTGTGGTAAAGTGGTCTCAGCAGTTATAGGAGACTAATACAGAAGTAGAGTTCAGGGAATAATTGGCAGGAAGCATCAAAGTAGTAGGAATGAATAAAATTGTCTAGAGACAGAGCATGTAGGATAAGGAGATAGGAGGACCCAAGAAGGGACCCTGGAGATCAACTCTGAGCCTCAGTCAGAGGCAGAGAGACTTCCCAATATTCCCATTCTGCAATATGGACAGACTCGATATCCTGAGTAATCTTCTTGCTGAAGGCAACTAAAAATAGTTGACAAAGTATTTTTTAATCTTTTGAAATACATTTTATGCTGGCAGCAAAGTAAGGAATACTTAGAGGCCAAGAACTAAATGCAAATGAGGACCCAGGAAATAAGCAAAAAACCTGGAGAGGCTTTTGCTTTGAGGGCATTTGCCAGACAAGTGAATGCAAAGGTTAAGGTGTACACAAAGTAAGAAGTCTGAGCATAGATCCCTCCACCTCTGCTTAAAGTTAGGTCCCCAAAAGACTACTCTTTTTGTGTAAGGATGAACTACAAAGAATCCTTCTCCATCTCCCCACAGTCCCCAGCAAATTGCAAGGAAAATTACCTGCCTTGAGAGTTGACTCTAAATGAAGGGAGAGAAAAAACTGAGAATTTGTAACATAGCCAGAACTCACACAGGCTTGAAGCCCAAATTCACACTATACTTGGGAGTCCAAAAAACCCAAGTCAAGAATTAGAGTTAAAGTAAACCTTAATGTGTAGTTCCTAGACACCTAGCAGAAACAGATGCAAATCTGTTCTAAAGGTACCCGACTTCAAAAAAGCCTTCAAAGATTTCCCATCAGTAAATCCTAAAGAAATATGTGTTCATGGCCAAAATTACAAAATACAAAAGGAAATAATATACCATGAGCAAAGTCCAGCAGAAACAACAGTCAGACTACAAAGCATTACCTATTGGAATTACCAGGCACAGAATATAAAATATGTTATATATATTTAAAGAAATAAGAGAAGGGATTGAAAATATACATGACCCAGCAGATTTGAAAAAGACTGAAAAGACCTTCTAGAAGTTTAAAATACAGACATACCTTAGAGATATGATGGTTTGGTTCCAGACTACCTCAAGCAGCCAATATTGCAATAAAGCAAGTCAAGTGAATATTTTGCTTTCGCAGTGCATATAAAAGTTATGTTTACACTATACTATAGTCTATTACATTCACAGTAGCATTGTCTAAAAAATTAGTGTACATTCCTTAATTTAAAAATACTTTATTACTAAAAAATGCTAATCATCATCTGAACTTTCAGTGAGTTGTAATATTTTTTGCTGTTGGAGGGTGTTCCCTTGATGTTGATGGCGTCTCACTGATCAGGGTGGTGGTCACTGAATGTTGGGGTGCCTGTGGCAATTTCTTAAAATAAGACAACAATGAAATTTGCCACATCAATGGACTCTTCCTTTCATAATTTCTCTCTACCATGCAATTCTGTTGGATAGCATTTTACCCACAGTAGAACTTCTTTAAAAATCAGAGTCAATCTTCTCAAACCCTGACACTGCTTTATTGACTAAGTTTATGTAGTGTTCTAAATCCTTCATTTTCATTTCAACAATCTCTACAGCATCTTCACCAGGAGTAGTTTCCATCTCAAGAAGCCACTTCCTTCACTCATCCGTAAGAAACAACTCCTCATCCATTCCAATTTTATCATGAGATTGCAAAAATTCTGTCCCATCTTCAGGCTCCCCTACTTGTTCTAGTTCTCTTGATGTTTGCACCACATCTGCAGTTACTTCCTCCACTGAAGTCTTGAATCTCTCAAAGTCATCCA
This sequence comes from Panthera tigris, assembly GCF_018350195.1. NCBI lineage: Eukaryota > Metazoa > Chordata > Mammalia > Carnivora > Felidae > Panthera > Panthera tigris. Next base: position 79,847,185 of record NC_056662.1, read on the forward strand.
TGAGGGTTCGAATCAACTTCCTCCAAACTTCTGTTCACGTTGATATTTTGACCTCTTCACGTGAATCATGAATGTTCTTAATGGCATCTGGAATGGTGAATGCGTTCCAGAAGGTTTCAATTTGTTTTGCTCAGATCCATCATAGGAATCACTATCTATGGCAGCTGTAGCCTTTCAAAATGTATTTCTTTCATAATAAGACTTGAAAGCTGAAGCTACTTCTTGATCTATGGGCTGCGGAATAGATGTTGTATTAGCAGGCATGAAAACAACATGTAGATCTCGTACATCTCAAACAGAGGGTTTTTTTGTTTTGTTTTGTTTTTGTTTTATTTTTAAGTAACCTCCATACCTAATGTGGGGCTTGAACTCACAGCCCTGGGATCAAGTCACATGCTCTACTCGCTGAGCCAGCCAGGCCTCCCTCAATCAGAGTTCTTGGGTGACGAGGTATATTGTCAATGAGCAGTAATATTTTGAAAAGAATCTTTTTTTCTGAGCAGTGAGTCTCAACAGTGGACTTAAAATATTCAGTAAACTGGGGCGCCTGGGTGGCTCAGTCGGTTAAGCGTCCAACTTCGGCTTAGGTCATGATCTCACGGTCCGTGAGTTCGAGCCCCACGTCGGGCTCTCTGCTGACAGCTCAGAGCCTGGAGCCTGTTTCAGATTCTGTGTCTCCCTCTCTCTGGCCCTCCCCTGTTCATGCTCTGTCTCTCTCTATCTCAAAAATAAATAAGTATTAAAAAAAAAATATTCAGTAAACCATGTTGTAAACCTGTCAAACAGGCTGTGTTGTTCTGTTTATAGAACACAGGTAGAGGAGATTTAGCAAAACTCTTAAGGTCCCGAGGATTTTTGGGTTAACAAATGAGTATTACTTCAGCTTAAAGTCACCAGCTGCATTAGACCCTAACAAGAGAGTCAGCCTGTGCTTTGGAGCTTGGAAGCCAGGCATTGATTTCTCTCTAGCTATGAGAATCCTGGATGGCATCTTCTTCCAATAGAAGGCTGTGTTGTCTCCATTGACAATTTGTTGTTAATCTAGCCACCTCATTAATGAGCTTAGCTAGATCTTCTGGAGAACCTGCTGCAGCTTCTCCATCAGTACTTGCTGCATCACCTTGCACTTTGATGTTGTGGAGACGGCTTCTTAAACCTCATGAACCAACCTCTGCTAGCTTCCAACTTTTCTTCTGCAGCTTCCTCACCTCTCTGAGCCTTCATACAATCCAAGAGGTTAGGGCCTTGCTCTGGATTAGGTTTGGGCTTAAGAGAATGCCGTGACTAATTTGATCTATTATCCAGACCCCTGAGACTTTCTCCATATCAGCAATAAGGCAGTTTTGCTTTCTTATCATTTGTGTGTTCAGCAGAGTAGTACTTTTCATTTCCTTTAAGAACTTTTCCTTGCCATTCACAACCTGGCTAACTGGCACAAGAGGCCTAGCTTCTGGCCTACCTCAGCCCCTGACATGCCTTCCTCACTAAGTTTAGTCATTTCTCGCTTTTGATTTAAAGAGAGACATATAACTATTCCACTTGACCACTTAGAGACCATTGTAGGGTTATTAATTGGCCTAATTTCAATAGTGTATTGTCACAGGGAATAGGGAGGCCCAAGGAGAGGGAGAGAGATGGGGGAATGGCTGGCTGTTCAGTAGAGCAGTCAGAACACACACAGTGGTTCATGGTGCCCCAAAGCAATTACAAAGTAACATCACAGATCACCATGACAAATACAATAATAATAAAAAAGATTGAAATATTTTGAGAATTGCAAAAATGTGACACAGATACACAAAGTGAGCAAATGCTGTTGGAAAAAATGGCGCCAGTAGATTTGCTCAACAGAGGTTTGCCACACACCTTTAGTTCGTTAAAAAGCACAATATCTGCAAAGCCAATAAAGTGCAATAAAACAATATTTTTTTCCTATAATATTTGGAATAAAAAACACAGTGGATGGATTTAATACCAGAATAACTATAGCTGGAGAATGGGTTAGGAAAAAGAGATCAAAAAAGTTTTACATAATGTGCTCAAAAGAGATGGAAAATATGAAAGAAATTATAAATCGTGGAGACATATATAAGAAATAAAACAATCATTTAAGTGGAATTCCAGGCGAGCGGTTGATGATGGAAGGGATAAAAACAACAACTGAAGGGATAATAGTTGCGAATTTCGAAGAAATGACAAACCACAGATTGAAAAAGCCTGGCAATCCTAATAAGGATAAGTAAAACAAAATTTACACTTAGACACACTCTAGCAGAATTTCAGAATACCATAAACAAAGAGAAAAACTTTAAAAGCAACAGAGGAAAAGATTATTTTCAACAGGACAGGAGTCAGCCTTCTTAACAACTATGGAAGCCAGAAAAAGGTTACAAATTTTCAGTGTGCTCTAAGAAAATTACTGTCAACCTAATTTGTATATTATCTTTCAAGAACAATGGAAAAAGGAGGCATTCTCAAATAAGCAAACAAAAGCTGAGTTTGCCACCAAAAGACCTAAGGCAATTCTAAAGGCAGAAAGAAAGTGAGCTCAGGGGGAGGGTCAGAGATGAATCAAGTAATGAGGATCAAGGGGCGCCTGGGTGGCTCAGTAGGTTAAGCATCTGACTCTTAGTTTTGGCTCAGGTTGTGATCTCACGGCTTATGATTTCGAGCCCCATCAGGCTCCGTGCTGACAGCACAGAGACTGCTTGACATTCTCTCTGTCCATCCCCCACTGGCACTGTCTCTGTCTCTCTCAAAATAAGTTAAAAAACTTAGAAAAAAAAAGAGAGGTACCTGGGTGGCTCAGTTAGTTAAGTGTCCAACTTCACCTCAGGTCTTGCATTTCAGGAAGTTTAGCAGGGCGTTGGGCTCTGTGCTGACAGCTCAGAGCCTAGAGCCTGCTTTGGATTCTGTGTCTCCCTTTCTGTCTTCACCTTCCCTGCTGGCGCTCTGTCTCTCTCTCTCTCTCTCTCTCTCAAAAGTAAATAAACATCAAAAAAAAGTTTTTAAAAAGGTAAACATCCAAAAAAAAAAAAAAAGAGGATCAAGAAAAATGCAATATATGTGGTTAACTGTAAATATTGGCTAAAAAGAACAACAATAATCTCTTAAGAGGTTAAAAAAAATAGCTAGAAATGAAATACGTGGGGCGTCTGGGTGACTCATCAGTTAAGTGTCCAACTCTTGATTTCAGCTCAGGTCATGATCTCACAGTTTGTGAGATTGAGCCCCGTGTCGGGCTCTGTGCTGACAGAGTGGAGCCTGCTTGGGATTCTCCCTTTCTCTATGCCTCTTCCCCGCTCACACTCTCTCTGTCTCTCTCTCAAAATAAATAAATAACATTTTTTTTAAAGTACACAACCATCTATAGCATGTAAGTTTGGAGGGAAATGATCAGAGTTAAAGTGTTATGTTCTTTTCATTGTTTGGGAAAATGATAAAGATATTAAATATCCAAGTTAAAATTTCTAGCATAAAACCACCATAACTAAAAAAGTAAAAAATAATCCATACAAAAGTAGATGAGAACAGAAAAAATATACTGAATGTTCAGGAAAAAACAAGATGGAGAAATAAATTCAAATATATCAGGAATTAAAAGAAACAAAAATAGACTATCTGCCCAACTTATAAGACCTAAGATTTACAGATGGTGTGTGTATGTATGTGTGTGTTGTATACATGTACATTCTGTTTTAAAGAATTCAGCTATATTCTGTTTATTTTTTTTTAAGTTTATTTATTTTGAGACAGGGAGAGAGCGCAAGCAGAGGAGGGGCAGAGAGAGAATCCCAAGCAGACTCCGCTGTCAGCACAGAGCCCGATGCAGGGCTGAAACTCATGAACCATGACATCACCACCTGAGCTGAAACCAAGAGTTGTACACTTAGCTGACTGAGCCACCCAGACACCCCAGCTATATGCTGTTTATTTAAGTCACATCTAAAATATAAGGATTGGGGCGCCTGGGTTGCTCAGTCGGTTGAGCGTCCGACTTCAGCTCAGGTCACGATCTCGCGGTCTGTGAGTTTGAGTCCCGCTCGGGCTCTGGCTGATGGCTCAGAGCCTGGAGCCTGCTTCCCATTCTGTGTCTCCCTCTCTCTCTGTCCCTCCCCCATTCATATTCTGTCTCTCTCTGTCTCAAAAATAAATAAACGTTAAAAAAATAAATAAATAAAATATAAGGATTAAATTTTTTCAAAAAAGAAAAGAAGGAAGGAAGGAAGGAAGGAAAAGAAAGCATACGGATTCAGAAAAATTGAGAATAAGAATGTGAAAAAAATATCATACAGACGCTAACCACAAAAAGGTTGGTGTTGGTATATTAGTATCAGACAAAATAGTCCTTGAGACAGAAAGGTTTAGGGGGCGCCTGGGTGACTCAGTCGGTTAAGTGACCGACTTCAGCTCAGGTCATGATCTCACAGTTTGTGGGTTTGAGACCCATGTCAGGCTCTGTGCTGACACCTTGGAGCCTGTAGTCTGCTTAGGATTCTGTGTCTCCCTCTCTCTCTGCCCCTCCCCAAATTGTGCTCTGTCTCTGTCTCTCTCTCTCTCTCTCAAAAATAAACATTAAAAAAAAAAAAAAAGTTTAAAGAGAATCATTTCATAAGGATAAAAGGTTCAGTTCTACAAGAAAATGTAAGGAGTTCTCTAAACTTGTGAGAACTTAGATCAAACTGGCAAAATCAGAGAGGAGGTAAAAGATTAGTACAGCACAATAAGCTGGCTCTAACTAAATAAATACTTAGGATATTGCACTTAACAACTACAAAATACACATTCTTTTCAAGTAATTTTTTAAAATTGGCTACATGCTGAGTTGTAAAGCAAACATCAACGATTTTCAAAAGTTGAAATCATACAGCCTAGTTTATGACCATAATGCAATTAAATTAGAAATCAATAATAGGTAACTAGAAAAAGCTTATATGTGGAAAATTAAGATATCTTCTTCTAACTAACTTGAGGTCAAAGAAGAAATTATGGAAATTAGAAAATATTTAGAATGTGTGAAAACAGGGGCACTTGGGTGGCCCAGTTGTTTAAGCATCTGACTTTGGGTTAGGTCATGATCTCACGGTTGGTGAATTTGAGCTCCACATCAGGCTCTGTGCCAACAGTGCAGAGCCTGCTTGGGATGCTGTCTCTCTCCCTCTCTCTCTGCCCCTCCTGGGCTCTCTCTCTCTCTCTCAAAATAGGTAAATAAATAACCTTAAAATGAAAAGAATGTGTGACAACAAAAATACTATAAATTAAGATGTATCAGGAGGGGCACCTGGGTGGCTCAGTCAGTTAAGTGTCCTACTTCGGCTCAGGTTATGATCTCATGGTCCATGAGTTCAAGTCCCATGTTGGCCTCTGTGCTGAGAGCTCAGAGCCTGGAGCCTGCTTCTGTGGATTCTGTGTCTCCGTCTCTCTCTGTCCCTCCCCTTGTTCATGTTCTCTCTCTCTTTCAAAAATAAAAAAAAACATTTAAAAAAATTTTAGAAAAAGATGTATTAGGAAAGATGAAAGGCTAACAATGAGTAAGAAGTTAGAAAAACAATAATGAAGTAAAAATAAATAAAAGAGTAGAAATGATAAAGATGACAGCAGAAATCAATTAAATAGAAAAAATACAAAGAAATGATTAACAAGGCCACAAATTCTTTCTTTGGAATCCTTTTACAGATAAATATTAAAACAAAAGAGATCATAACTGTAGTTGATACAGACAATTAAATGGTTAAAAAGAAGGATTCTGAACAACTTTAAGGCTATGAATTTCAAAATGTAGAGAAATGGATAAGTTCCTAGAAAAATTTAACTTACCAAAACTTTTTCAAGAGGAAATAAAAAATAATAGTACAAAAAATTTTTAAAGAAAATAAATCAGTTATTTAAAATTGTCCCACAAAATAAAAACCAAGACCGCAAAAGTTTTTGGAGTTATTTTTCTTTTTTAGATTTTTTTTGTAAAAAATTTCAATCACGCAAAAAAAGTAGAGATAATCATAAAATGGGTTCATATATACTCACTATTCAGCTTCAGTGGTTATCAACATTTTCTTTTCATTCAATCTCCTCTCCCCCCCCCACCTTTAAAGAAAATTATTTTTTATTTTTTATTTTTATTTTTATTGAAGTATAGCTGACACATTGATAAATTAGTTTCAGGTGTATAATACAGTGATTCAATAAGTCTATCTGGTATGCTGTGCTCACCACGTGTAGCTACCATCTATCATGATACAATACTATTACAATCCCCTTGACTATGTTTTCTGTGTTGTACCTTTCATCCCCATGACATATTCATTCCATAACTGGAAGCCTGTATCTCTCACTCCCCTTCACCCATTTTTCTTATCCTCCCATTAGCCTCCCCTCTGGTAACCATCAGTTCTCTGTTTTTATGGATCTGTTTCTGCTTTTGTGTTTGTTACTCATTTGTTTTTTTTTTTTTTTTAGATTTCCCCTATAAGTGAAATCATACGTAAGGTAGTTGTCTTTCTCAGTCTGACTTATTTCACCTAGCATGATACCCTCTGGGTCCATTCATGTTGTCTCAAGTGGCATGACCTCATCTTTTTTATAGCTGCATAATATTCTATGATACACACATACATACCATTTACCCAACTTCCTCTATTATTAATATTTTACAAAACCATAATACAATTAATCAAAACTAAAATGTAAATTTTTATACAATAGCATTAACTAATCTTCAGGCTATATTTGAATCTCTCAGGTTTTCCCATTAATGTTCTTTTTATTATTTTTTTTTTAAAGCTTATTTATTTTAAGAGAGAGTAAGTGAGTCAGGGGGGCAGGACACAGACATAGGGACAGAGAGAATCCCATGCAGCCTCTGCACCATTAGTACAGAGCCCAATGCAGGGCTCAACCCCATGAACTGTGAGATCATGACCTGAGCCGAGATCATGAGTCAGATGCTTAACTGACTGAGGCACCCAGGTACACCCCATATTCTTTTTCTTATCCAAGATCCAACCAGAGTCTCCTGCAGTCTGCAGTAGTTCCTCAAGACCAGGTAGTTTTCCTGGTGAGTTCTAACAAATACTCAAGAGACAAATAATTCAAATCTTTCACAAATTATTCCAAAGACAAAAAAGAGGAAATACTCCCTAGTTCATTTTATGAAGTTAGCATAATGTTGATGCCTGTGGTCAATCTCACGAACATTGATGTAAAAATATAGATAAAATATTAGCAAATCAAACCCTCAAGTATATGGAAAAATTAATCATGACCAGAGTGGATTTACTCCAAGAATGCAGAGTTGTTATCTAAAGTTAACATTAGATAACCAACTAATGAAATAAATTAATATATTAAAGATAGAAAATCATATGAGCATCTCAATAGGTAAATAAAATTATAAAATTCAGCATACATTCTTGATAACAGTTCTTTTTAAATTGAGGTATAGGGGCGCTTGGGTGGCTCAGTCGGTTGAGTGTCCGACTTCGGCTCAGGTCATGATCTCACGGTCCGTGAGTTTGAGCCCCACGTCAGGCTCTGTGCTGACAGCTCAGAGCCTGGAGCCTGCTTCAGATTCTGTGTCTCCCTCTCTCTGACCCTCCCCCATTCATGCTCTGTCTCTCTCTGTCTCAAAAATAGATAAACATTAAAAAAAATTAAAAAAATAAATTGAGGTATAACTGACTTACATCATTATATTAATTTCATGTGTTTACAATAGAATGATTCTATATTTGTATATATAGCAATATGATAACCACAGTAAGTCTGATTAACATCCGCCACCATACATAGTTAAAGAATTTATTGTTTCTTGTGATGAGGACTTTTGCTTAACTCTCTTAGCAACCTTCAAATATGCAATAGAGTATTATTTAATTTAACTTACCAAAGTTTTTTCAAGAGGAAATAGAAAATAATAGGACAAACATTTTTTATTAACTGTGGTTACCATGTTGTATATTACACTCTATGACTTATTTATTTTATAACTAGGAGTCTGTGCCTTTTGACTCTCTTCACCCAATTTGCCCATCCACCACTCCCTGCCTCTAGCAACCACCAATCAGTTCTCTAGATCTGAGAGCTTGGTTTTGGTTTTTATTTTCAGATTTCATGTATAAGTGAGATCATAAGGTATTTATCTTTGTCTGACTTATTTCACTTAATATAAAGCCTTCAAGGTCCATCCATGTTGTTGCAATGGCAAGATTTTTTTTATGACTGAACAATATTACATTACATATATATACATATACCTATACACACACACACACACATATATACCACATTTTCATTTTATTTATTCATCCATCGGTGGACACTTAGGTTGTTCCCATATATTGGGTATTAATAAGTCTTAAGCTAAGAATAGAAGGAAATTCTTATTGTAATAAAGGATATCTACCATAATATACAGCAAGCAGCATGCTTAATGGTGAAACACTGAGAATATTCCCTATAAGCTTAGGAAAGAGACAATACTATTACTGCTTCTATTTAAACATTGTACTGGAAAACCTAGCTAGCTCAATAAAGCAAGAATAAAAGAAATGAAAGTATCATTGTCTACATTCTCTATCAAAAGTTAAAAAATAAATTAAAAAAAATAAAAGCAAGAAAAATATGTGCATAACTAAAAGGAACAAAATATAACATTTGCAAATGATATGTGACCATCTACATGCAGAAATCCCACAAACATACAAATGATGAAAATTAATGAGAAATTTTAGCCAAATTGTTGATTACAAAATCAAAAGACAAAAATTAGTTACATTTTTATCCACTAGCAACAACATGATTTAATAATATAAAATTGAAAATACATCACTTAAACAAGTATCAACAATATCAAGTACCTGGGAATACATCTAGCAAAATAAGTATAAAACCTTTATGGAGAAAAGTGTAAAGTTTTATTAAAGAAACATTAAAAGAGACTTAAATGAGGAGATAAGCCATTTCGTGGACGACAGGGCCACCAGAATGGTGTGGACATGCTGGTTTGGGAGATTCTTACTCATGTTGGACTAAGGACAAGGTTGGGACTTTGGGGTACCCATGGTCCACCACTGACTCGGACTTGAGCTGCATGTTTCATCCCTGCACTGGCTCTCACCCATGTGTGTTTCCACCCAGTATATAGCACCTGAGGGCAGTGGGGTGGTGGTGGGGATCTTGTACCTTATGGCCCACCCTCCTCCCCTCATCACTGTCACCCCACCTCTACCACAGACTCTGGGCCACATGTGGTCATTAAATCCTAATGGATTTAAGAGAAGACAAGATCAGATGTTCTATGTTCTTGCTGCAAAATTCCTTTCGGTAAACAAATTATAGAAAACAAATTACTGTTCACATCTTTCTGCATACTCTGGACTCACATTTGTAGTCATCATCAACAAAGCACCAGAAACAGCTTTTGAGAGAATAGCTAGCAGCCAGTATTCACAAGTGACGTGATAGAAGACGCAGCCTCATGAGTAATTATATAACCAGTATTAAATACAGTAAATGGCACTAGGGAACTACAGAGGCAAGAAATCCATATTGTTTAAATGCTAGCAGGTTCCAGGGGCGCCTGGGTGGCTCAGTCAGTTAAGTGACCTACTCTTGATTTCAGGTCAGGTCATGATCTCACAGTCTGTGAGACTGAGCCCTGCTGGGCTCTGTGCTATCAGCACAGAGCCTGCTTGGGATTCTCTCCCCTCTCTGCCCCTCCCCTGCTTGTGTGTACTCTCTCTTTCTCTCTCAATAAATAAAAAAATAGAAAAAAAATACTAGCAGGTTCCAAAGAGCCATGGCATTGTGAGTAATAATACTGTTGCTACCTTTTTCCCTGTGGGACATATGAAATTAACCAGGAACAACTCATTTGACAATAAAGAACATGGAGAAATGGTATCTGAACTCTATGAGGAATCTTCATCTGTACTGATTGGACAATACACAAATACTTTATGCCTTTTCTGTCAATTATTTTAAATCTTCATCTATAAAAGACTATTCCTCAGATTGACCCATAAATTTTTTAATGCAATTTTATTTATTTATTTATTTATTTATTTATTTATTTTTTAAATGTTTATTTCTGAGACAGAGAGAGACAGAGCATGAGTGGGGAGGGGCAGAGAGAGAGGGAGGCACAGAACGTGAAGCAGGCTCCAGGCTCTAAGCTGTCAGCACAGAGTCCGATGCGGGGCTCGAACCCACAAACCATGAGATCATGATCTGAGCCAAAGTCAGTTGTTCAACTGACTGAGCCACCCAGGCACCCCTGTAATGCAATTTTAAAATCAGGTTTTGTATATAGGCAGGACCTGGCTAAAAAAATTTTTTTTACTGTAGCCCCACATACTCTAGGGGTAGCCCTGGGTACTTGATGCCTATGTAACATTGCCTCTTTCACTTTTATGGTTGACTGTTAAATAGTCTGCTTATGGACATAATGAATGACTGTAATATTTTTTCTATACTATTTCATCTCTCAGTAGATTATAAATCCCACTCATTTCTCTCTCTCTCTCTCTCTCTCTCTCTCTCACACACACACACACACACACACACACACACACACACACTAAAAAGGCTTAAATGGAAACTTTCCATCATTTACTCCTTGTTACTAGTTCAGGATTTGTTTTCAAACTGTCAAGGGTTATGTACACCACAAAGTCATGGTCTTCTGTATCAGCTGGACCCTCAAAACTGCTTTATCTTTTTGGGTCCTGAGTAATCCCCCCTCTCTCATTATCTTCAGTAGCTATTTCATACTTCAAGCTCCTTTCCTCATCTTTTTGCTAAAAGTTATTCCCTTCTCCTAGTTACAATAAATGAATTTTTCTCCTTCCTCGCACATACACCCCAACTTCCTGATAAACCCCCGATTCTTACCATCTTCAAATTATCTTTTCCTGCCCTTTCATTCCATTTCACCTCAAGTAGTATTCTTCACCTGTGTTTAAATACTCTAATGTGTTCCGATTAAACCTCCTCCTGCCTCATCAGAAACCTCACGCTCTCAATCATCCTCCCTCCTCTTTCTCTCTCTGACACCAACACCCTTCTACAATTCCTCCTCTCTGAATACTCTTTCCTCCCAAAAAATAAGTTAAAAATTGTTAACGCTAAACAAATGAACACGCAAACAACACTTCCTCAAACCCCGTATCCCTCTCAAAACCAGGCTATCTTATCCTACTGTGACTTGCATGTCCCTGGCACCATTCACAGAATCAACAAAGTGGAAAAGGTCTCCTAGGACTGAGGACTACACAGCCTGAGCAACCACATGGAATGGCTCTCTTCAAATTCTCTCCTTCCCTTATGATCACTCTTCCTGGAAAAAAGAGAAAAGCTACATTTGCTTTTCTTCTTTGTTTTCTATTCACCTTTTAACTGTCTGCAATTTGACTTCTGCCCTTACTACCTCTTTGTAACGTTTGGTGCTAAAGACAGTGTTTTGTTTTGTTTTTTGACATTAAAATTTTTTGTTTTATTTTATTTATTTATTTTTTTGAGAGAGAGAGAGAGAGAGAGAGCGCGAGCAGGAGAGGGACAGAGGGAGAGAGTGAGAATCTGAAGCAGGCTCCAGGCTTAGCAAAGAGCCCAATGCAGGGATCAATCCCATGACCAAACATGAGATCATGACTTGAGCCAAAATCAAGAGTTAGACACTTAACCAACTGAGCTACCCAGGTACCCCAAGTCAATGGTTTCTTATTGCCAAATCAAATGGACTTTTTTTTGTTTTTGTCTTATCAATGGTTATTTGAAGTTATAGATCATTCCATTCTTGGAACTCCTTTTTTAACTTTCATCCTCTTCTCACTTACCTTCCCCTTAATTTGCTGGCCAGTACTCCTCAGATTCCTTCAAGAACTTCAAGTCCCCTGGACTCTGCTTAGATGTCAGTGTTCTCTGAGGTTACATCCTAGAATCTCCTTCCCCTCACCTTTTCCAGTTTACTTGGGTGGCATTTGAAATGCTTGGCTTTACCTATGGTGGGGTCACATTTTGATACAGCAAGTTTCAGGGAGGGGAAGATTCTAAAGTCAAGCCAAGGTATAATATAATTAAAATCCTTTGAATAGCCCATGAGCACAATACAGCACCATCTCCTGTAAATCCAGAGTTTTTCCTTCAGCATTGGAAGAGATTATTGAATTTTAGGTGAGTACTTGACTTGGGTTTAGCACCATAGCTGTTAAAAAAAATTGGTATGGAGCACCTGGCAGCTCAGTTGGTAAAGCATCCGACTCTTGATCATGAGTTTGAGCCCTATGTTGGGTATAGAGATTACTTTTTTTTAAAAAATTTTTTTTTGAGAGAGAGATTGAGAGAACACAAGTGGGGAAGGGCAGAGTGAGAGAGAGGGAGACACAGAATCCAAAGCAGGCTCCAGGCTCCAGGCTCCAAGCTGTCAGCACAGAGCCCGACACGAGGCCTGAACTCACAAGCCATGAGATCATGACCTGAGTCGAAGTTGGACTCTCAACTGACTGTGCTACGCAGGAGCCCCAAGATTACTTTTAAAAAATAGGGATAGTATATCTTTAAATAAGAGACCAACACTCAGCATGGAAAAATGTTCAGCCCAGAGAACCTGAAACCTGCTAAGAGTACTGTCTCTCTTATCATGTTTGTTTTGGGACATATGCTCTATGAAAGGAATGGTGAGAAGAGTTCTTCTGTCATTTTAATTATTGATTTTCTTTATCCCTTTTTGTTTTCCCAAGGTGAATAGTAGGATTTGTGTTAAGTGAAATGGTCACGTGCACTCTACTACCTGTATGCAAATAACTCCTATCTGAGTCTCCGTTGTGGTCTTCTGCGACAAGGCCCGCATGCTGGAAATGCCTTTATAGGTTGATTATCCCTTCATATGAACACTCTCCAGACTCAAGACAGTGCAGTAGGTCCTTTTGATGTGAAGGTTGTTCAATAGGTCTACTCAGTAATGATTTCATCGGGGAAGTGTACCACCATTGTAGTTTTTTATTATTATTGGAATTTATAAATTAAGGGTTCACACTCTGTGCAGTTACATGTTAACTTGCAGATTTTTGCCTGGTAGAGATGCAAACATTTCTGTCCCATAGAAGAGATAATCCCAAGATTTTATTGCTCTAATGCTAAGCAGATATGTCTTTAACTTAAAAGAATAAAAAGCTAATTTTGACTTCTCTCCTGATGGCCTATATAAACTTCCATTCCCCAAGTGTCTTGGAACCAGCTTAACTAAATTACTGGTTCCCTTATTATTTAATGAGTTAAAATCTTTGACCAATGTCCACTCTATATTAATGTGAGACTCATGTTTTTAACTTTTTAAAAAATTATGCTTTGACACCATGCTGCTACTGATAAATTATTTCCAAATTGGCTTATCTGATCATATTATTTGTCCACTTATTTCCCTTAATGGCTCCCTGTAACCTTAAGGACTGATATTCACACTCCTTAGCTTGATACTTTCTTGTCCTTCATGGCTTTGGTCCTGCCTACTTTTCTAGACAATCTCTTGCCACCCCCCCCCCCCAAACACTCTGTGTTCTAACCACACAACACTACTAAACAAGCAATGCTTTCTTTTCTTGGAACACGCTGATTTCTTCATCTAGAACTCCTACCCCATTCCATTCCCACTGTCCTTTCTCCTTTCCTCTCCCTTCTATCTTACTTATCCTTCAAGACTCAACCTAGGTGTCACCTCCTCTAGAAAGCCTCCCCTGAGGCCCTTCCTGGGTTAGGTGTTCTTCTCCTGTGCTGTCCTTACTGCTGTTGCAACACCCACCATACACTCTACAATTCTTCATTTACTTGCCTGTTTCTGAGACTAGAGCTAGATTGCAAGCTTTGAGGTAGGAACTGAATTGAACATCCCTTAAGTATTTATGCTTTGACTGTACTATTAAGAAAATGACCTATTTGCCTCATCTGCCTCAGCAAAGAATAAATTTTTATAGTACTGTTATGTTGAGTTTATTGCAAGCAATGTGCTAAACATAAGCAAAATTAGATGTAGCCTCTTTCCAATGGCACTAGCTCTTAAATTTAATCACTGTTACATAGATTATTTTTCTTGATTCCTTCTTAACATTATAGTCAGTGAAAGAAAGTAATAAATTTTTAATCATACTTTTGTCTAACAGAGGTTTTTCCATGTTTTCCAATCATATGCTTCCCAATCATATACTCATTAGAATACTAAGAATTTTATTCATACTTGACGTTTGCCTACAGTCAAAATAAATAGTATTTATAAGCATGAAAGTGTTTCCATTTCTTCCCCCCAAGAAATCTAGAGGAAATTCTCTATAGTTTTGAGACCAAGGCTTCTACTGGTACATTAAGTGTTTGTGGCCCTTTGATAGTAGTGTGTGCCATGGCCTTACCCAGTATATTGTGTGGACCTTGACTAGACTTTCCTCTCAGCTTCTTCAAACTGTGGCTTATCTGTTCAAGAGACATTCATTGTGTGATTTCCCATTGACAAATGTCTTTCTTGTGCTTTTCTAAATGCTGCTCTGTCTGGAGCAAGTTTGTTCCCTTCGGCAGAAAACACTATTCACAAGAAAGAAATTCTAATGAAAAGAACCCTAGATTTCAGTGCTGAGTATCAGCAACATAAGGAAAAGCACAAGTGCACAAGGATTAGACCTCTATATGTGTCATTGACTTCAGGCTCCAACCAAAGCAAAGACGGCATCAGGGTAAATCCTCTTATGCTTTAACTCACTCTGAACCAGCCCCCGATGTCAAGGTTCATGGTAAAATGTGTTCAATCTGTGCCCTGAAGTACTTTGAGCTTCTAAATCTTTGAAAGAGTATTTTACTCTTTCATTCCAGGTTAGAAAAGCATTATCAGGAAAGCTGAAATAGAGTTACTTGAGGGTCTCTTGTTAGGTTCCTTATTTCTTTAGATAAGCCCCTCCTCCTGCTAATGGATACTTCTCAGAAGATTTTAGAAGCAAAGTCTCAGGTGATATGAATGTTTCTGCCTAGTTGCAGTGCTACTGGTGGGATGGGTGGTTCTCAAACTAAGTTCTGAGTGTCCTAATGGGTTTCTTGGATATCCCTCAGGATCAAGAGTGCTAAGTAGATGGGACTTCCCACCCCACTTTCAATATGAGCATCTCTGTTTTTGTCCATTTTATATAAATTGAGCTCTAACACATATTTTATTTGAAAAAAGAGTTCCACTGCCTAAAGGTAGGTTTACAAAAAGAAAACAGAACTAGAATACTATCTGGATTCAGTAATTAGTTTACACTGCATGCAAATAAAATAGGCTTAGGATACTGATATGGCTGCTAATGCAAAGAGGTGACACATTTATGTTTTTATTCATTATACTACAAATATCGGTGGAAGTCCTCTTGTGTGCAAAGCATTGTGCTAGGTGCAGGAAACAACTGTAAAAATAGGCATGTACCTGTCTCATGGACTGTGTAGTCTAGTAGAAAGATGGGCAACAATTAATTAGCATGCATTGTGATAACTAGGTGTGTGTGTGTTGGGGAAAGGGAGTCAAGAAAGGCTTCTGAGTGTTAGCAAAGCAAAAGCAAGGAAGTAGGAGTGTTCAGGAAATGGTACTTGAATACGGAAAAGCCTGCGAGTCAAAGAGACCATGGCTCTCTTGAAGAATTGGAAAAAAAAATGTATTAACTATAGTGTGGAGTGCAAGTTAGAGAAACCTTGTAAGCTATCTTAAGAAATATAGTCTTTAACTTAAGAGCTGTGGGAAACACAGGGCAAACCAGTCAGTTTCTCTTTTCTTTTCTTTTTTAATTTAAATCTTTTTTTAAAAATTTAAATCCAAGTTAGTTAACATATAGTGTAATAATGATTTCAGGAGTAGAATTTAGTGATTCATCACTTACATATAACATCCAGTGCTCATTCCAACAATTAAGTGCCCTCCTTAATGCCCATCACCCATTTAGCCCAGCCTCCCCACCCCCCACACTCCCTCCAGCAACCCTCAGTTTTATTCTCTGTATTTAAGAGTCTCTTATGGTTTTCCTCCCTTTCTGTTTTTATCTTATTTTTGCTTCCTTTCCCCTATGTTCATCTGTTTTGTATCTTAAATTCCACATATGAGTGAAATCATATATTTGTCTTTCTATGACTGACTTCTTTTGCTTAGCAGAAAACACTCTAGTTCCATTTTTAAAAGCCCACTCTGGCTCTTGGGTGGAGAATGGAATGAAGAAGAGCAGAGTGGGGAACCAGAGGAGAAGGCTATTAGACTGTTCCAAGTCAGAGATGGGGGTCCCCTGGGTTAAGCGAGCCAAAGTGCTAGTAGCGAGATGTGGCCAGATTCCAGAGATAATGCAGGGTTAGTTTCTGTTGGGCCTGATGGTTGATGGGTTAGGTGTTGGGTATGGAAGAGGGAGTGCTATCAAGGATGCTATTCAGTTTTCTGGCTCAGGCAACTGAGTGGATAGTGGAGCTATTCATAGAGACAGGGAACTTAGGGAACATAGTATTTGCCTTTTTCTAACATTTCACTAAGCATAGTGCCCTCAAGTTTCATCCATATTGTTGCAAATGATGAGATTTTCTTCTCTTTTTAAATAGTGTAATAGTATTTATTCTATTGTGTATATATACTGCAATTTTTTAAATCATTCATGTGTTGATGGACACTTAGGTTGTTTCTGTATCTTAGCTATTGTCAATAATGCTGCAGTGAACATGATATTTTTTTGAGATACTGACTTCATTTCCTTTGGATATATACTCAGAATTGCTGGGCCATTTGTTGGTTCCATTTTTAATTAAAAAAAAAACTTTTTAAAAAAATGTTTATTCATTTCCTGAGAGAGAGAGACAGAGTGTAAGCAGGGAAGGGACAGGGAGAGAGGGAGACACAGAATCCGAAGCAGGCTCCCACCTCTGAGCTGTTAGCACAGAGCCCCACATGGGCTTGCGAGATCCATGAGATCATGACCTGAGCTGAAGTTGGATGCTTAACCGACTGAGCCACCCTGGTGCCCCTTTATTTCTTTTTTA
Organism: Panthera tigris; assembly: GCF_018350195.1. Lineage (NCBI taxonomy): Eukaryota > Metazoa > Chordata > Mammalia > Carnivora > Felidae > Panthera > Panthera tigris. Next base: position 79,864,201 of record NC_056662.1, read on the forward strand.
AATGTTTATTTTTGGGGAGGAGAGAGAGAGAGAGCAAGCTCGAGTAGGGAAGGGGTAGAGAGAGAGAGAGGAAGTCGCAAAATCTGAAGCAGGCTTCAAGCTCTGAGTTGTCAGCATGGAGCCTGACACAGGCTCGAAATCACAAACTGTGAGATTATGACCTGAGCCGCAATTGGATGCTTAACTCTTTGAGCCACCCAGGTGCCCCCCGTCCCATTTTTATTTTTAAGAAAAAATTTTATTATACCACATTATATTAATTTCAGGTGCACACCATAGTGATTCAACAGTTCTGTACACATTAAGCTGTGCTCACCATGGTAAGTGTAGTTACCATCTGTCACCATACAACATTATTACAGTATTATTGACTATATTCCCTATGTTGTGCTTTTTGTCTATATAACTTATTTATTTTATAACTTGAAATTTGCACCTCTTAATCCACTTCACTTATTTCACTCATCGTCCTCATCAACTCCCTCCACCCCCGATTTTTAATTTTTTGTGGAACCTCCATACTGTTTTCCATAATGGCTGTACCAATTTATATTCCCACTAACAGGGCACAAAGCTTCTCTTTTCTCCACATCCTCACCAGCATCTGTTATTTCTTGTCTTTTTTGATGATGGCCTTATGAGTGTGAGGTAATATTGTGGTTCTGAGTTGCATTTCTTACTAAGTAGTGAAGACCAACACTATTGTGACAAGGGAAAGTTGTCGAATTCTCGGTCACAAATAATCACAAGTATAAATTGTAAGTATAGATACCCAGCTAATTCCAAAGGAAGTTCTTTGTTTGCTGAACAAAATGATGGATGTGAGGATACAAGATTGAGATTCACTGAATTTATCTGCATTAGAAATTTTTTATTATTTTTTGCAGGAAGTAGAGGGGAAGGGCAGGGACAAGGGACAATGCTGTGAAATCCAGAACCAGGGAAAACTTAGAGCCTACGTCAGGACAAGATTAAAGTGTGAAGAGGTAGCCAAGAGGGACTTTATGGGGACAACTGAGATGCTTAATAGGAATTTCTATTCAAGTTTGTCATGTGGGACTTGATTATAACCATTTCGTGTATCATTCCATGAAATCTACAGTAAAATCCATGCTTCTTGTTAATGTTTTAGGAAGTTAAGTTTGTTCTTGTTGAATCTAGAAGTGCTGAGTCTGTGAGCCCAGGACAGGGCTGCCTGTTAGGCCCAGGCATGGGTGGGTCACATTACTTAGATATCAGCAACTTCTCCTCTGGCTGAAGATATGCATTGTTTTTAAAAAGCAGAATAAAGAAACAAACACCTGGAAACCATCATCATTGGGCCCAGAACAACACAGCTCAGTTCTGCAGGATGGAAGTAGAATTTCATCTGGCAAGGTACACAAAATGCAAAATATTTCGGCTTCATCCATAACTTCCCTATGCATCTTGCCAAGGGTTATAGAACTTCCAATCCAAATCTTCCTTGTTCAGAACATTTACCTGATGCCGCAAAATTTGTGTGAAAAGTAAAAGAGTATTCAGGAAATCCTAGGGCCGAGACTTTCAGTTGATTGGGAACTCTTTCCCTTCCCAGAAAACCAGCAGCAGCCTTCTGAGCTCACGGTGGCGATGGCGTAATGGGCGGGATCGTCAGGGCTGCCGCAGAGCTTGTGGTCACATTTCGCTCTACGGGTCTACTTTTCCCACAGTCGTCCTTGCTTTTTCACAGTGCAACGGGCCTATTAGGAAATAAGACGTGGCTTTTCAGGAAAAGATCACAGAAGCAAACATACCTTGAAAAACTGATAGGAGTGGAAATTGGGTATAGATAAAGAGGACAGGGTCTAGGAGAGACTCCAGGAAGCTTTTAAGATCTGAGAGCTGCATGTAGTGTACTGCTTTGAAATAATGGCCACTCAAATGAATAAAGCTGCAGGAATTTGTTGTGGGAAATTAATTGCTTCAAGCCTTTGGTGCCACTTCGAGAACAGCTACTATTTTAATTGGAGAACTGCTTTCTGTAGGATGACTAACAGGTACAAATGAGTGGATGGTGCTCTACTGCAGGGATAACATAAAGATAGCCCGGAATGCACCACAGTGAGTCATCACATAAGCCAACTCTAAAAATGGAGCATTATAATGTAGAGGAAAGAGCAGAAGATTTAGAGTCAAGTGGCCAAGATGAAAACCCAAGCTCTAGTACTTGCTACCTGTCTACTGGTAGGTCACTGGGTTCTTCCGAGACTCAGTATCCTCTTATATAAAATGAGGTATTATACATCACATGACTGTGAGGAGATCAATGGCTATAAAATACACATGGAAGGGGCACCTAGGTGGTTCAGCCAGTTAAGCGTCTGACTCTTGATTTTGGCTCAGGTTGTGATCTCATGGTTTGTGAGATGGAGCCCCATGTCCAGCTCTGTGCTGACAGCACAGAACCTGCTTGGGATTCTCTCTCTCCCTCTCTCTCTCTGCCCCAGCCCCACTCATGCACTCTTTCTTTCTCTCAAAATAAATAAATAAACTTAAAATAAAATGTACCTAGAAGTACTTTTAAATTTTTTTCTTTAAAAAAATTTTTTTTTGGTAATGTTTATTTTTGAGGGAAAAGGAGAGAGAGAGAGACACTGAATGAGCAGGGAGGTGCAGAGAGAGAGAAGGAAACACAGAATCTGAAACAGGCTCTAGGCTCTGAGCTGTCAGCACAGAGCCTGATGTGGGCACGAACCCACAAACTGCGAGGTCATGACCTGAGCTGAAGTCGGACGCTTAACCAACTGAGCCACCCAGGCGCCCCTAAAATTTTGTCTTAATTACAAAAGGATACATGTCCAAAATGGGGAGAACTGAGATGGAGAAAAGAAAGACAAAGGAAAACACCAAACGAGTACCTGTACCAACTGGGGAGAACAGAACATATTACAATAATATTCAATCTTTTTTCTATGCATGCACCTACACACATACACACAGCACATACTTTCTTTTACTCAAAAATAGCATTTTAACTGTGCAGACTTTTTTGTAGCCTGCATTTCCACTTGGCTGTATATTGCAAAATATTTCTCACATCAATAGTCTTCTGTTACAGGTTTAGGAAAGCTTATTTGTTTGTTTGTTTATGGAAAGCACTTTGAAAACTGTAAAGGGCCATTCAAAGGTCAGTAATTATTATTAAAATATGAATGAATGAATGAATGAATGAATGAATGAATACACTCATCTCTCCTTCAATAAACACAAAACCCTAAGCATCCAAAAAGTCATCCTGTAGCATTCTATTGGCAATTCTCTAACTCAGACTTAAGGTGAATAGGATCATTTTTGTCTATCAGTTCTTATTTCTTTTCTGGTCTTTTCTTTCTAATACCTAGGAAGACAAAAGTTGTGCATTTTATTTTAAATGCCTTTGATTTATTCTCTTCAAATTTGCTCTGGCAACGATGCATGGACTCTGTTGAGAGATGCTACATGTGTATCATGACGCTCTCCATTAACATAATTTAAAAATAATTACCCAGAAGTCTGGACCCACTGCTCCTTTGTCTTCCATGTTCAAGGCCTTTTACTTACCTAATGAATATATATGCTTTTTCTGCACACACAGCTAGAAAACAAATTGCAACTCTGCTTTGGAAATGGTTAAAAAATTATGAATGGACAAGTTAATTTAGTGTGAGGATGTTTGGCCCATTTTTCCCTATCGCATCTAACCTGGATTGAAACTTTGGAGACATGGATTTTTATTCTGACTCTGTTACTGTTCATGCATGGTGGGCAAGCCACTTGCCTTTCCTAAACCTTGGTTTTCTTATCTATCAAATGTCAAGAATAGAAAACATCATCTCTACACTTTAAGACCGTATTTGGAGAGCCAGGTGAGGATTCTGATGGCATACCAGAGATAAGGTAGACAGCTACACCCTGGAACAGCCGTAACCAGTTGGTAAAGTATTGAAATCTTCTGTTTCTCTTATTAAAAACACCCCTGCTGGAGCTCCCAAGTATGCTCATTCCCTAATCCCACACCTTTCAATTTACCTGGCCCTTCCTCCTGGGTCCTCAAACTCCCCCAGATTCCAGCAGCTAAGGGAAGGGGGCCTCTAGCTGGCATCCATTCTGTTTATTCAGTGCCTGACTTCATCCAGGATATAAGTTCACCTGCATCCCCACTCCACAATGCATGTTGGCTCATGACAGAGGCTAAATCATTATCCCTGTGGCTAAATCTTCTGAAGTTCACAAAATTGAAGACCATGTTTGAATTGGCCATTTTTATATGTAGTGGATGAAAATAAAGTGAAAACCTTAAGTGAACTTTGTGAGTTTTAGTGACTTAAGTATAATTTAAGGTAAGTTGATACATTCATTTTTCTAAATGTGTTCAGTTGTTTTTATTGTTTTAAAAAGTAAAGTGAATTTTTTAAAAGTTTAGTTCTAGACTTCAACAAGGGAATGTATTCTTTTTTTTTAATCTTTATTGAAGTATAGGTTATGAACCATAAAATCCATTCATTTAAAGTGTACAATTCAATGGTTTTTAGTATATTCACTGAGTTGTAAAACCATTATTACATTCTAATTTTATTATCCTAAAAAAAAAACCTATACTCTTTAGCTGCCACGTCCTATTCCCCCTCCCCTCAATCACTGATAACCACTATTTTACTTTCTGCCTCTATGGATTTGTCTGTTTTAGACATTTAATATAAATGGAATCATATAGGAGCACCCTGGGGGCTCAGTTGGCTAAGCCTCCAACTCTGGGTTTTGGCTCAGGTAATGATCTCATGGTTCGTGGGATTGAGCCCTGCATCAGGCTCTGCACTGACAGTGCAGAGCCCGCTTGGGATTCTCTCTCTCTCCCTCTCTCTCTGTCCCTCTCCTGCTTGTGCTCTCTCTTTCTCTCAAAATAAAGAAATAAACTTAAAAAAAAAATAAATGGAATCGTATGACATGTAGTTATGACTGGATCCTTTCACTTAACATGTTGTTTATAAGGGTATGAGTGTATTCTTTTGGGGGGCAGGTATGAGTGTATTCCTTTTAGAAAAAATTTTAAATGTGTTTTTTACTTTTTTGGGGGGGGGGGAAGGGTAGAGAGAGGGAGACAGAATCTGAAGCAGGCTCCAGGCTCTGAGCTTCAGCCAAGAGCCTGATGGGGCTCAAACTCACAAACTGTGAGATCATGACCTGAGCCAAAGTTGGGCACTTAACGGACCGAGCCCCTCAGGCACCCCTACACACACATTTTTCATATGCTAGCGTTTCTGAAATTGTGATGCCTCTTATAGTTGATAGTATTTTATCATAATTGGCATTGGTTTTTGTTTCTTAGTGGCACATAAAATAGTGGTACATCTTATGGTTGTTTATATCTTTGTTTTGATAAACGTGGTACTGAACAGTATTGCTTACCTAAAAAAAAAAAAAAACAACCTTTAATAATGAAAGTTAACGTGTTAGTGACAGAGTTAGGAGGAGAGGGAGAAATGGGTTTTGAGAGGAAACTTCCTCCTTCAACATGCACTGTGTCACATTGTACAGATGTCTACCTGCTTCCTCTGTGGATAAAAGTAACCTGCTAAATGCTATCCTCATAATACCTTAATCACAGTTATGGTCATCTTTGAAACCTCCAAGTTTTTACATTTCAGTATAAAGCAGTGATGGTCTTATAACATCAGTTAAAGAGGAGTCAGAGTTATTCAAATTGATTTAATTGAATTTAATTTTTAAAACAGTATGAAACTCTTACAGGATAATGTTCCAGCTCTGAAAATGTTGAGAAGTCATTGATCTACAGCAAATTTATGTTAGGATATTAGATGCATATTTGCAGTGCCTCATGTATTTCTGTATTTTCTTCTTATACTTTCAGCCACAACATTTTTGAGAAGAAAATGAGTATAAATGTTTTTGCCCAAAGAATTTTCTCCTGCTATTTTGCTTTCTGTTTCCTAGCAGAGGCATTTAAGTGGAGGGCCCTCTGACCTTTTCAGAATGCAGAATGAGAGTTAAGTAGAAGGAAGTAGGCCAGAGAAAGCTGCTAAGTATTCTCTTGTAGTTTAGTTAGGTTGCTAGTCACCTGCTCTTTCCTTCTTTCTGGTGTTTCTCTGGACTGAGGTCACAGGACATTAGGTTTTCTTTCCTATGTGAAGATTGAACCAGTTGAGCTAAAGTCAGGAATTTCTTTTTCTGGACCAGTCCCAAACTAGAAACGTCATTTTTTACTGTTTTATTTTTTTAATGTTTATTTATTTATTTTGAGAGAGAGATGCAGAGCCTGACATGCAGGACTCAGTCTCATGTGCTGTGAGATCATCATGACCTGAGCTGAAATCAAGAGTCAGACGCTTCACCGACTGAGTTGGCCAGGTGCTCCATCCAAACTAGCAACTTCAAAGGAGAGGGAGAGAAAAAGGGAGGAGAAATGAAGGAGAGGGGAAGGGGACAGGAAGGCAGAGGGTCAGATGATCAAGTGGTGCTTTTAAGAGCTCCCTCCAACGGCTGTGAGACCAGATTGGAGGATTGCTCTTGAAGATAAGGATAAGATGTGGATTCCTGTCCCAACTGTATCAGATGTTGGATGACTGAGGCAAACATTGATCTTGGTTTTCTAATGAGGTTAATTGTGTCTCTTTTATTTCACAAGTTGTTATGAGATTCAAGTAAAATGATGCATATAAAAGTCTTTTCGGGGCGTTTGGGTAGCTCAGTCAGTGGAGCGTTTGACTTTAGCTCAGGTTGTGATCTTGCAGTTTGTGAGTTCTAGCCCCTCATCGGGCTCTCTGCTGTCAGCACAGAGCCTGCTTTGGATTCTCTGCCCCTCCTCTGCTTGCACGCTTTCTCTCTCAAAAATAAATAAATATTTTTTAAAAAAGTGTTTTGAAGAAGCTCGAAGAGAAACACAAATGCAAAGCTTAGTTTAGGATGGCAAAGTGCAACATAGAAAATTTCTGTGACAGCAATTACAATAAAACAGCTACCACTTACTAAGCACATATTTTGCATTTCCTCCTCACAGTAGCAATACAAGAAAGCTATTACCTCCAACTGAGAGCTGAGCAAACAGCTAAAGGAGTTAAGCAACTTCCCCAAGGTCACAGTTGCTTAGTGGTAGAATCAGAATTCAAACCCAGGCGGGGGCAACTCTTAAGCCACATCTTAAAATACTCTGCTTACATTTTTAATTTTTAGTCTTTCTATTGGTCATATTTATTGTGAGAACCACAGAAATCACAAGGGCTTAGAATGAAATAATTCGTTTTGCCCGCACATCTTGTTTATGAACATGTCTTTTTGTTCTTTTGTGTGTTGCTTTTGGTTTATAACACTTTTTTTCTACTGTTATTGGCTTGACGGGACAGCTGAAATGATAGCAGATAAGAGCTGAATGTCATCAAGTAAGCAGGTCAACCTTTTTCACTAGACTTAGAAGTGCCTGGATAATATTTTAGCTGTGAAACATCTGGTTATAATCATTCTCTTACATGATACCAAACAAGTTTGTTAAATTATAGGAACTTTATTTTTTAAATTGAGATGCTATAATTGACATACATATAACACTGTATAGGCTTAAGGTATACAACTTGTTGATTTGATACAGTATATATTACAATGTGAGTATTACCATAGAATTAGTTAACACCTCTATCACTTCACATAATTATAATTTCTTTTTTTGTGGTGAGAACAACTTTTTTTGTGGTGAGATCCATTCTCTTAGCAACTGTGAAGTTTGTAATATAATATTGTTGTCTGTAATCATTGTTGCCTGTGTATTAGACCCTATTTATCTACTTATTATTATTAGAACTTATTTATCTACTAGTTGCAAGCTTGTACCATTGAACAACATCTTCCCAGTTCCCCCACCCTGAGACCCTGATAACTACCATTCTACTCTGTTTTTATAAGTTCAGCATTTCTTAGTTTCCACATATAAGTGATATCATACAGTATTTGTGTTTCTCTGTCTGACTTACCTCACTTAGCGTTAATACCCTTAAGGTCCATAGTGGAGAAGATTTCCTTTTTTCTAATGGCTGAATAATATTCCTGTGTGTGTGTGTGTGTGTGTGTGTGTGTGTACGTGTGTGTGTACATCTTCTTTATCCATTCATCTGTTGGTGAACACTTAGATTGTTTGCTTATCTTGGCTATTATGAATAATGCTGCAATAAACATAGAAGTGCAGATATCTTTTCAATAACTTGCTTTCATTTCCTCTGGCTATATATCCAGAAATGGAATTTTGGATCATATGGTAGATCTATTTTTAATTTTTTGAGGAATCTCCATACTGTTTCCTATAGTGGGAAACTTCCACCAACAGTACACAAGGGTTCCTTTTTCTCTACATCTATGCCAACACTTATTATCTCTTGATTTCTTGGTAAAGCTGTTTTAACAGGAATGAGGTGATATCTCACTGTGCTTTTGATTTGTATTTCCCTCATGATTAGTGGTTTTGAGCATCCTTTTGTGTACCTGTAAGCCATTTGCATGTCTTCTTTGGAAAAATGTCTATTCAGGTCCTCTGCCCATTTTTAATCCGATTGCTTGTTTTGTTTTGTTTTTTTTTTTGAGTTGTACGAGTTCTTTATATATTTTGGATATTAGTACCTTATTTGATATATGCTTTCCGAATATTTTCTTCCATTCAGTAAGTCACCTTTTCATTTTGTTGATTGTTGATATTTTAGTGCAGAAGCTTTTTAGTTTGATACAGTCTCACTTGTCAGTTTTTGCTTTTATTGCCTAATCTTTTGATGTCAAATCCAAAAATTCATTGCCAAGACCAATGTCAGGAAGCTTCTTCCCTATGTTTCCTCCTAGGAGTTTTATGGTATCAGGTTTTATGGTTAAGTCTTTAACCCATTTCAAGTTAATTTTTGTAAGTGGTATAAAATGAAGGTCCAATTTCATTTTTCTGCATGTGATTATCTAGTTTTTGCAACACCATTTGTTGAAGAGACTACCCTTTCCTCATTGAGTGTTCTTGGCTCCCTTGTCAAATATTAGTTGACCATATATGTAGTGACTTATTTCTGGGCTCTCTTATTCTGTCCCATCAGTCTGTGTGTCTATTTTAAGCCAGTACCATATTGTTTTGGTTATTGCATCTTTGTGGTACAGTTTGAAATCAGGAAGTATGATGTCTTTAGTTTTGTTCTTTCTCAGTATTGCTTTGACTATTTGGGGTCTTATGTGGTTCCACAGAAATTTTAGGTTTGTTTTTTCCATTTCTATGAAAAATGCCATTTGAATTTTGTTAAAGATTTCATTGAATCTATAGATGGCTTTGGGTAGCATGGACATTTTAATAATATTAATTCTTATCCATGAACAAGAGATCTTTCCATTGTTTGTATCTTCTTTAATTTCTTTCATCAAAGTCATGCATTATTCATCATATAGCTCTTTCACTTCTTTGGTTAAATTTATTTGTAAATATTTTATTGGTTTTGATGCTATTGTGAATGGATAGTTTTCATTATTTCTCTTTCAGATACTTTGTTGTTAGTATATAGAAACAACTGATTTCTGTATGTTGATTTTATTTATTTTTTTGTTTTTGTTTTTTTTTTTCAATATATGAAATTTATTGTCAAATTGGTTTCCATACAACACCCAGTGCTCATCCAAAAGGTGCCCTCCTCAATACCCATCACCCACCCTCCCCTCCCTCCTACCCCCCATCAACCCTCAGTTTGTTCTCAGTTTTTAAGAGTCTCTTATGCTTTGGCTCTCTCCCACTCTAACCTCTTTTTTTTTTTTTTTTCCTTCCCCTCCCTCATGGGTTTCTGTTAAGTTTCTCAGCATCCACATAAGAGTGAAAACATATGGTATATGTCTTTCTCTGTATTTATTTCACTTAGTATCACACTCTCCAGTTCCATCCACGTTGCTACAAAGGGCCATATTTCGTTCTTTCTCATTGCCACGTAGTACTCCATTGTGTATATAAACCACAATTTCTTTATCCATTCATCAGTTGATGGACATTTAGGCTCTTTCCATAATTTGGCTATTGTTGAGAGTGCTGCTATAAACATTGGGGTACAAGTGCCCCTATGCATCAGTACTCCTGTATCCCTTGGGTAAATTCCTAGCAGTGCTATTGCTGGGTCATAGGTAGGTCTATTTTTAATTTTCTGAGGAACCTCCACACTGCTTTCCAGAGTGGCTGCACCAGTTTGCATTCCCACCAACAGTGCAAGAGGGTTCCCGTTTCTCCACATCCTCTCCAGCATCTATAGTCTCCTGATTTGTTCATTTTGGCCACTCTGACTGGCGTGAGGTGATATCTGAGTGTGATTTTGATTTGTATTTCCCTGATAAGGAGCGACGTTGAGCATCTTTTCATGTGCCTGTTGGCCATCCGGATGTCTTCTTTAGAGAAGTGTCTATTCATGTTTCCTGCCCATTTCTTCACTGGGTTATTTGTTTTTCGGGTGTGGAGTTTGGTGAGCTCTTTATAGATTTTGGATACTAGCCCTTTGTCCGATATGTCATTTGCAAATATCTTTTCCCGTTCCGTTGGTTGCCTTTTAGTTTTGTTGGTTGTTTCCTTTGCTGTGCAGAAGCTTTTCATCTTCATAAGGTCCCAGTAATTCATTTTTGCTTTTAATTCCCTTGCCTTTGGGGATGTGTCGAGTAAGAGATTGCTACGGCTGAGATCAGAGAGGTCTCTTCCTGCTTTCTCCTCTAGGGTTTGATGGTTTCCTGTCTCACATTCAGGTCCTTTATCCATTTTGAGTTTATTTTTGTGAATGGTGTCAGAGAGTGGTCTAGTTTCAACCTTCTGCATGTTGCTGTCCAGTTCTCCCAGCACCATTTGTTAAAGAGACTGTCTTTTTTCCATTGGATGTTCTTTCCTGCTTTGTCAAAGATGAGTTGGCCATACGTTTGTGGGTCTAGTTCTGGGGTTTCTATTCTATTCCATTGGTCTATGTGTCTGTTTTTGTGCCAATACCATGCTGTCTTGATGATTACAGCTTTGTAGTAGAGGCTAAAGTCTGGGATTGTGATGCCTCCTGCTTTGGTCTCCTTCTTCAAAATTACTTTGGCTATTCGGGGCCTTTTGTGGTTCCATATGAATTTTAGAATTGCTTGTTCTAGTTTCGAGAAGAATGCTGGTGCAATTTTGATTGGGATTGCATTGAATGTGTAGATAGCTTTGGGTAGTATTGACATTTTGACAATGTTTATTCTTCCAATCCATGAGCAGGGAATGTCTTTCCATTTCTTTATATCTTCTTCAATTACCTTCATAAGCTTTCTATAGTTTTCAGCATACAGATATTTTACATCTTTGGTTATATTTATTCCTAGGTATTTTATGCATCTTGGTGCAATTGTGAATGGGATCAGTTTCTTTATTTGTCTTTCTGTTGCTTCATTGTTAGTGTATAAGAATGCAACTGATTTCTGTACATTGATTTTTTATCCTGCAACTTTGCTGAATTCATGTATCAGTTCTAGCAGACTTCTGGTGGAGTCTATTGGATTTTCTATGTATAATATCATGTCATCTGCAAAAAGCGAAAGCTTGACTTCATCTTTGCCAGTTTGGATGCCTTTGATTTCCTTTTGTTGTCTGATTGCTGATGCTAGAACTTCCAACACTATGTTAAACAACAGCGGTGAGAGTGGGCATCCCTGTCGTGTTCCTGATCTCAGGGAAAAAGCTCTCAGTTTTTCCCCGTTGAGGATGATGTTAGCTGTGGGCTTTTCATAAATGGCTTTTATGATGTTTAAGTATGTTCCTTCTATCCCGACTTTCTCAAGGGTTTTTATTAAGAAAGGGTGCTGGATTTTGTCAAAGGCCTTTTCTGCATCGATTGACAGGATCATATGGTTCTTATCTTTTCTTTTATTAATGTGATGTATCACGTTGATTGATTTGCGAATGTTGAACCAGACCTGCATCCCAGGAATGAATCCCACTTGATCATGGTGAATAATTCTTTTTATAAGCTGTTGAATTCGATTTGCTAGTATCTTATTGAGAATTTTTGCATCCATATTCATCAGGGATATTGGCCTGTAGTTCTCTTTTTTTACTGGGTCTCTGTCTGGTTTAGGAATCAAAGTAATACTGGCTTCATAGAATGAGTCTGGAAGTTTTCCTTCCCTTTCTATTTCTTGGAATAGCTTGAGAAGGATAGGTATTATCTCTGCTTTAAACGTCTGGTAGAACTCCCCTGGGAAGCCATCTGGTCCTGGACTCTTATTTGTTGGGAGATTTTTGATAACTGATTCAATTTCTTCGCTGGTTATGGATCTGTTCAAGCTTTCTATTTCCTCCTGATTGAGTTTTGGAAGAGTGTGGGTGTTTAGGAATTTGTCCATTTCTTCCAGGTTGTCCAATTTGTTGGCATATAATTTTTCATAGTATTCCCTGATAATTGTTTGTATCTCTGAGAGATTGGCTGTAATAATTCCATTTTCATTCATGATTTTATCTATTTGGGTCATCTCCCTTTTCTTTTTGAGAAGCCTGGCTAGAGGTTTGTCAATTTTGTTTATTTTTTCAAAAAACCAACTCTTGGTTTCGTTGATCTGCTCTACCATTTTTTTTAGATTCTATATTGTTTATTTCTGCTCTTCTCATGCCCACTCTCACTGCTGTTGTTTATTTCTCTTCTTCTGCTGGGTTTAGGCTGCCTTTGCTGTTCTGCTTCTATCTCCTTTAGGTGTGCTGTTAGATTTTGTATTTGGGATTTTTCTTGTTTCTTGAGATAGGCCTGGATTGCAATGTATTTTCCTCTCAGGACTGCCTTCACTGCGTCCCAAAGCGTTTGGATTGTTGTATTTTCATTTTCGTTTGTTTCCATATATTTTTTAATTTCTTCTCTAATTGCCTGGTTGACCCACTCATTCGTTAGTAGGGTGTTCTTTAACCTCCATGCTTTTGGAGGTTTTCCAGACTTTTTCCTGTGGTTGATTTCAAGCTTCATAGCATTGTGGTCTGAAAGTATGCATGGTATGATCTCAATTCTTGTATACTTATGAAGGGCTGTTTTGTGACCCAGTATATGCTCTATCTTGGAGAATGTTCCATGTGCACTCGAGAAGAAAGTATATTCTGTCGCTTTGGGATGCAGAGTTCTAAATATATCTGTCAAGTCCATCTGATCCAATGTGTCATTCAGGGCCCTTGTTCTTTATTGACCGTGTGTCTAGATGATCTATCCATTTCTGTAAGTGGAGTGTTAAAGTCCCCTGCAATTACTACATTCTTATCAATAAGGTTGCTTATGTTTATGAGTAATTGTTTTATATATTTGGGGGCTCCGGTATTTGGCGCATAGACATTTATAATTTTTACCTCTTCCTGATGGATAGACCCTGTAATTATTATATAATGCCATTCTTCATCTCTTGTTACAGCCTTTAATTTAAAGTCTAGTTTGTCTGATATAAGTATGGCTACTCCAGCTTTCTTTTGGCTTCCAGTAGCATGATAAATAGTTCTCCATCCCCTCACTCTCAATCTAAAGGTGTCCTCAGATCTAAAATGAGTCTCTTGTAGACAGCAAATAGATGGGTCTTGTTTTTTTTATCCATTCTGATACCCTATGTCTTTTGGTTGGCTCATTTAATCCATTTACATTCAGTGTTATTATAGAAAGATACGGGTTTAGAGTCATTGTGATGTCTGTATGTTTTATGCTTGTAGTGATGTCTCTGGTACTTTGTCTCACAGGATCCCCCTTAGGATCTCTTGTAGGGCTGGTTTCGTGGTGACAAATTCCTTCAGTTTTTGTTTGGGAAGACCTTTATCTCTCCTTCTATTCTAAATGACAGACTTGCTGGATAAAGGATTCTTGGCTGCATATTTTTTCTGTTCAATACATTGAAGATCTCGTGCCAATCATTTCTGGCCTGCCAAGTTTCAAAAGAGAGATCAGTCACGAGTCTTATAGGTCTCCCTTTATATTAGGGCACGTTTATCCCTTGCTGCTTTCAGAATTTTCTCTTTATCCTTGTATTTTGCCAGTTTGACTATGATATGTTGTGCAGAAGATCGATTCAAGTTACGTCTGAAGGGAGTTCTCTGTGCCTCTTGGATTTCAATGCCTTTTTCCTTCCCCAGTTCAGGGAAGTTCTCAGCTATTATTTCTTCAAGTACCCCTTCAGCACCTTTCCCTCTCTCTTCCTCCTCTGGGATACCAATTATGCGTATATTATTTCTTTTTAGTGTATCACTTAGTTCTCTAATTTTCCCCTCATACTCCTGGATTTTTTTATCTCTCTTTTTCTCAGCTTCCTCTTTTTCCATAACTTTATCTTCTAGTTCACCTATTCTCTCCTCTGCCTCTTCAATCCAAGCCATCGTCGTTTCCATTTTATTTTGCATTTCGTTTAAAGCACTTTTCAGCTCCTCGTGACTGTTCCTTAGTCCCTTGATCTCTGTAGCAAGAGATTCTCTGCTGTCCTCTATACTGTTTTCAAGCCCAGTGAATAATTTTATGACTATTATTCTAAATTCACTTTCTCTTATATTGTTTAAATCATTTTTGACCAGTTCATTGGCTGTTGTTATTTCCTGGAGATTCTTTTGAGGGGAATTCTTCCGTTTGGTCATTTTGGATAGTCCCTGGAGTGGTGAGGACCTGCAGGGCACTTCCTCTGTGCTGTGGTGTATAACTGGAGTTGGTGGGCAGAGTCACAGTCAGACCTGACGTCTGCCCCCAGCCCACCGCTGGGGCCACAGTCAGACTGGTGTGTGCCTTCTCTTCCCCTCTTCTAAGGGTGGGATTCACTGTGGGGTGGTGTGGCCCGTCTGGGTTACTTGCACACTGCCAGGCCTGTGGTGCTGGGGATCTGGCGTATTAGCTGGGGTGGGTAGGCAAGGTGCACAGGGGCAGGAGGGGCAGTCTTAGCTCGCTTCTCCTTAGGTGATCCACTTCAGGAGGGGCTCTGTGGCAGTGGGAGGGAGTCAGACCCACTGCTGGAGGGTTGGCTCTGCAGAAGCACAGCGTTTGGTGTTTGCGCGGAGCGAGTAAGTTCCCTGGCAGGAACTGGTTCCCTTTGGGATTTTGGCTGGGGGATGGGCGAGGGAGATGGCGCTGGTGAGCGCCTTTGTTCCCCAACAAACTGAGCTCTGTCGTCCGGGGGCTCAGCAAGTCTCCCTCCCTTTGTCCTCCAGCCTTCCCGCTTTCCAAGTGGAGCTGTTAACTTATGACCTCCCAGATGCTAAGTCGCGCTTGCTGTCAGAACACACTCTGTCTGGCCCCTCCGCTTTTGCCAGCCAGACTCGGGGGCTCTGCTTGGCCAGCGGACCGCCCCTCCACCTCGGCTCCCTCCCGCCAGTCCGTGGAGCACGCACCGCCTCTCCGCCCTTCCTACCCTCTTCCGTGGGCCTCTCGTCTGCGCTTGACTCTGGAGACTCCATTCTGCTAGTCTTCTGGTGGTTTTCTGGGTTAGTTAGGCAGGTGTAGGTGGAATCTAAGTGATCAGCAGGATGCGCGTGAGCCCAGCGTCTTCCTAAGCCACCATCTTCCCTCCCTCCGTGTATGTTGATTTTATATCCTGCAACTTTACTGAATTCATTGAATATTTCCAACAGTATTTTTGGTTGAGTATTTAGGATTTTCTTCATATAAGATCATGTCATCTGCAAATAATGGCAAGTTTACTTCTTCCTTTCTGAAATGGATGCTTTTTATTTCTTTGTCTTGCCTTATTGCTCTGGCTAGGACCTCCAATGTTATGTTGAATAAAACTGGTGAGAGTGGGCACCCTTGTCTTCTCTCTGCTCTTAGAGGAAAAGCTTTCAGTTTTTCACTGTTGAGAATGATGTTAACAATAGGTTTATGGTATATAGCCTTTGTTATGTTGGGGTGTGTTCCTTCTATGCCCAATTTGTTGAGAGTTTTTATCATGAAAGGATGTTATATTTTGTCAGATGCTTTTTCTGCATCTATTGAGATGATCATGATTTTTACACTTCATACTTTTATGTGGTGTATTGTGTGTAGTGATTTGTGTGTATTGAACTATTCTTGCTTCTGAGGCATAAATCCCACTTGGTAATGGGGTTTGATCCTTTTAATATGTTGTTAACAGTTTGCTAATATTTTGTTTAGAATTTTTGCATCTATATTCATCACAGATTTTGGTCTATAGTTTTCCTGTAGTGTCCTTATCTGGCTTTGGTGTCATAGTAGTGCTGGCCTTGTAAAATGAGTTTGGAAGTGTTCCCACCTCTTCAAAATTTTTCGAAGAATTTGAGAAGGATTGGTATTAATTCCTCTTTAAATGTTGGGTAGAATTTACCAGTGAAGCCATCTGGTCCTGGGCTTTTCTCTGTTGGGAGGTTTTTTATTATGTATTCAATTTCCCTACTCAGTATTTGTTTTGTCAGATTTTATGTTTCTTCCTGAGTCAGTCTCGGTAGGTTGGATGTTTCTAGGAATGTATCATTTCTTGTAGGTTATTCAATAATATTATGCAATCATATTGTCATATAATTGTTCATAGTAGTCCCTTATGATCCTATGGATTTCTGTGGTATTAGTTGTAATGTCTCCTCTATAATTTCTAATTTTGTTTATTTGATTTTATTATTTTATTTTTAAAAATTTATATCCAAATTAGCATATAGCATATAGTACAACAATGATTTCAGGAGTAGATTCCTTAGTTCCCCTTACCCATTTAGCCCATACTCCCTCCCACAACCCCTCCATTAACCCTCAGTTTGTTCTCCATATTTATGAGTCTCTTCTTTTTTGTCCCCCTCCCTGTTTTTATATTATTTTTGTTTCCCTTCATTTATGTTCATCTGTTTTGTCTCTTAAAGTCCTCATATGAGTGAAGTCGTATGACTTTTGTCTTTTTCTGACTGACTAATTTCACTTAGCATCATACCCTCCATTTCCATCCACATAGTTGCAAATGGTAAGATTTCATTCTTTTTGATTGCCGAGTAATACTCCATTGTGTGTGTGTGTGTATATATATATATATATATATATATATATATATATATATATATATATACCACATCTTCTTTATCCATTCATCTGTCAATGGAATGGCGCTTTCCATACTTTGGCTATTGTTGATAGTGCTGCTATAAACATGGGGGTGCATGTGTCCCTTCGAAACAGCACACCTGTATCCTGTGGATAAATGCCTAGTAGTGTGATTGCTGGGTCATAGGGTAGTTCTATTTTTAGTTTTTTGAGGAACCTGCATACTGTTTTCCAGAGTAGCTGCATCAGCTTGCATTCCCACCAACAATGCAAAAGAGATCCTCTTTCTCCACATCCTCGCCAACATCTGTTGTTGCCTGAGTTGTTAATGTTAGCCATTCTGACAGGTGTAAGGTGGTATTTCATTGTGGTTTCGATTTGTATTTCCCTGATGATGAGTTATGTGGAGCATTTTTTCATGTGTCAGTTGGCCATCTGGATGTCTTCTTTGGAGAAGTGTCTATTCATATCTTTTGCCCATTTCTTCACTGGATTATTTGTTTTTTGGGTGTTGAGTTTGATAAGTTCTTTATAGATTTTGGATACTAAGCCTTTATCTGATATGTCATTTGCAAATATCTTCTCCCATTCTGTCAGTTGCCTTTTAGTTTTGCTGATTGTTTCCTTTGCTGTGCAGAAGCTTTTTATTTTGATGAGGTCCCAGTAGTTCATTTTTTCTTTTGTTTCCCTTGCCTCTGGAGACATGTTGAGTAAGAAGTTGCTGTGACCAAGATCAAAGAGGTTTTTGCCTGTTTTCTCCTCAAGGATTTTGATGGCTTCCTGTCTTACACTGAGGTCTTTCATCCATTTTGAGTTTATTTTTGTGTATGGTGTAAGAAAGTGGTCCAGGTTCATTTTTCTGCATGTTGCTGTCCAGTTTTCCCAGCACCACTTGCTGAAGAGACTGTCTTTATTCCATTGGAGACTCTTTTCTGCTTTGTCAAAGATTAGTTGGCCATAAGTTTGTGGGTGCATTTCTGGGTTCTCTATTCTGTTCCATTGATCTGAGTGTCTGTTCTTGTGCCAGTATCATACTGTCTTGATGATTATAGCTTTGTAGTATAGCTTAAAGTCTGGGATTATGATGCCTCCTGCTTTGGTTTTCTTTTTCAAGATTGCTTTGGCTTTTCAGGGTCTTTTCTGGTTCCATACAAATTTTAGGATTATTTGTTCTAGCTCTGTGAAGAATGCTGGTGTTATTTTGATAGGGATTGCACTGAATATGTAGATTGCTTTGGGTAGTATCGATATTTTAACAATATTTGTTCTTCCTATCCAGGAGCATGGAATCTTTTTCCATTTTTTTGTGTCTTCTTCAATTTATTTCATAAGCTTTCTATAGTTTTCAGTGTATAAATTTTTCACCTCTTTGGTTAGATTTATTCCTAGGTATTTTATGGTTTTTTGTGCAACTGTAAATGGGATCAATTCCATGATTTCTCTTTCTGCCACTTCATTGTTGGTATATAGGAATACAACTGATTTCTGTGCATTGATTTTATATCCTGCAATTTTGCTGAATTCATGAATCAATTCTAGTAGGTTTTTGGTGGAATCTTTTGGGTTTTCCATATAAAGTATTCATGTCATCTGCAAAGAGTGAAAGTTTGACCTCCTCCTGGCCGACTTGGATGCCTTTTATTTCTTTGTGTTGTCTGATTGCAGAGGCTAAGACTTCCAATACTATGCTGAATAATACTGGTGAACATCCCTGTCTTGTTCCTGACCTTAGGGGAAAAGCTCTCAGTTTTTCCCCATTGAGGATGATATTATATCATCATATATGGCTTTTATGATCTAGAGGTATGCTCCTTCTATCCCTACTTTCTTGAGGGTTTTTATCAAGAAAGGATGTTGTATTTTGTCAAATGCTTTCTCTGCATCTATTGAGAGGATCATATAGTCCTTGTCCTTTCTTCTATTGATGTGATGAATCATGTTAATAGTTTTGCGGATATTGAACCAGCCCTGCATCCCAAGTATAAATCCCACTTGGTCGTGGTGAATAATTTTTTAAATGTATTGTTGGAGCCGGTTGACTAATATCTTGTTGAAGATTTTTGCATCCATGTTCATCAGGGAAACTGGTCTATAGTTCTCCTTTTTAGTGGGGTCTCTGTCTGGTTTTGGAATCAAGGTAGTGCTGGCTTCATAGAGTTTGGAAGTTTTCCTTCTGTTTCTATTTTTTGGAACAGCTTCAAGAGAATAGGTGTTAACTCTTCCTTCAATGTTTGGTAGAATTCCCCTGGAAAGCCATCTGGCCATGGACTCTTGTTTTTTTGGCAGATATTTTATTACTAATTCGATTTCCTTACTGGTTATGTGTCTGTTCAAATTTTCTTTTTCTTCTTGTTTCAGTTTTGGTACTATATATGTTTCTAGGAATTTGTCCATTACTTCCAGATTGCCCATTTTATTGGCATATAATTGTTCATAATACTCCCTTATTATTGTTTTTATTTCTGCTGTGTTGGTTGTGATCTCTCCTCTTTTATTCTTCATTTTATTTATTTGGGTCCTTTCCTTTTTCTTTTTGATCAAACTGGCTAGTGGTTTATCAATTTTGTTAATTCTTTCAAAGAACCAGCTTCTGGTTTCATTGATCTGTTCTACAGTTTTCTTGGTTTCGATAGCATTAATTTCTGCTCTAATCTTTATTATTTCCTGTGTTCTGCTGGTTTTGGGTTTTATTTGCTGTTCTTTTGCCAGCTCCTTAAGGAGTAAGGTTAGGTTGTGTATCTGAGATCTTTCTTCCTTCTTTAGGAAGGCCTGGATTGCTATATACTTTCCTCTTATGACCGCCCTTGCTATGTCCCAGAGGTTTTGGGTTGTGGTCTTATCATTTTCATTGGCTTCCATATACTTTTTAATTTCCTCTTTAACTTCTTGGTTAGCCCATTCATTCTTTAATAGGATGTTCTTCAGTCTCCAAGTATTTGTTACTTTTCCAAATTTTTTTCTTGTGGTTGATTTCAAGTTTCATAGCATTGTGGTCTGAAAATATGCATGGTATGATCTTGATCTTTTTGTACTTACTTAGGGCTGATTTATGTCCCAGTATATGGTCTACTCTGTAAACGTTCCATGTGCACTGGAGAAGAATGTATATTCTGCTGCTTTAGGATGAAATGTTCTGAATATATCTGTTAAGTCCAT
This sequence comes from Panthera tigris, assembly GCF_018350195.1. Taxonomy (NCBI): domain Eukaryota; kingdom Metazoa; phylum Chordata; class Mammalia; order Carnivora; family Felidae; genus Panthera; species Panthera tigris. The sequence goes on from NC_056662.1 coordinate 79,884,342, forward strand.
CTGGTCCAGTGTGTCATTCAAAGCCATTGTTTCATTGTTGATTTTTTGATTAGATCATCTGTCCATTGCTGTGAGTGGGGTGTTGAAGTCTCCTACTATTATGGTATTACTATCAATGAGTTTCTTTATGTTTGTGATTAATTGATTTATATATTTGGGTGCTTCCACATTTGGCGCATAAATGTTTACAATTGTTTGGTCTTCTTGGTGGATAGACCCTTGATTATGATATAATGCCCTTCTGTATCCCTTGATACAGTCTTTATTTTAAAGTCTAGACTGTCTGATATAAGTATGGCTACTCCGGCTTTCTTTTGTTGACCATTAGTAATTTTGTTTATTTGAAATATTTCTCTTTCTTTAGTCTAGCTAAAGATTTGTCAGTTTTGTTTATCTTTTCAAAAAAAACACTCGGCTCTTAGTTTCATTGATCTTTTCCATTGTTTTTCTGGTTTCTATTTCATTTATTTCTGCTCTGATATTTATCATTTCCTATCCCTTGCTAACTTTGGCCTTAGTTTGTTTCTTTTTTCTCTAGTTCCTTGAGGTATACAGTTAGGTTATTTAATTAAGATCTTTTTATTTTCTTAATAGATGCATTTATCCCTATAAAATCCCCTCTCAGGATTGCTTTTGCAGCATTCATAGGTTTTCATGTGTTGTGTTTCCATTTTCATTTGTTTGGAGATTTTAAAATTTTCTCTTTTGATTTCTTCTTTGACCTCTTGGTTATTCAGGAGTGTGTTGTTTAGTTTCTGCATGTTTGTAAATGTTCCAGCTTTCTTCTTGTTGTTTATTTCTAGTTTCATACCATTGTGGTTGGAAAAGATACTTGGTATGGTTTCAATTTTCTTAAATTTGCTAAGACTTGTTTTGTGGCCTAACGTATAATTTATCCTGGAGAATGTTCTGTGTGCCCTTGAGAAGAATGTGTACTCTGCTGCTGTCAGATGGAATGTTCTGTAAGTATCTGTTAGGTCCATTTGGTCTAACATATGGTTCCAGTCCAATGTTTCCTTGTTGCTTTTGTCTGGATGATCTTTCCATTGCTGAAAGCGGGGTACTGAAGTCCTCTACTATTACTGTGTTGTCAGTTTCTCCCTTCAGATCTATTATTACTTGCTTAATATATATTTAGGTACTCCAATACTGGATGTGTATATATTTACAATTGTTATTTCTTCTTGATGAATTGACCCCTTTATCATGACATAATGATCTTGTCTCTTGTTACCATTTTTGGCTTAAAGTCTCTCTTGTCTGATATAAGTATACTTCATCCTGCTTTCATTTGATATCCACTTATACAGAATATATTTTCCATTCCTTCACTCTGAGCCTATGTGTGTCCTTAAATCTGAAGTGAATGTCTTGTAGGCAGCATATAGCTGGGAGAAACTTTTTTCATTTGAATGTTTTGGCCAAAAGTCTGTCATGCAGATAAACAAAGTAAAACAGACTCTACGCTTTCTATGAAAAATAAAATTTGATTATGTATTCAGTATCCTCATTTATTATTCTTTTGTCCAGATTTTCTATTTCTTCCTGATTGAGTCTTGGTAGGTTGTATGTTTCTAGGAATGTATCCTTGTAGGTTATCTAATTTTATTATCCAATAAAATTTATTTTATTTTCCACAGAAAGCATATACTCTGTTTTATTGTTTGTATGACAGAATGTATTTATTTATTTATGAAACACACACACACACACACACACACACACACACACACACACACACTGGAAGGAATTGGGCCTGGCTTCTGAGCTTTGAGCTATTCATGGGTTTAAATTTATAGCAAAGGGTCAAATATCAGAAATTCTAACTTGTCATATGTTCCTGCTTCCTCACTCCAAACTAAGCCAGTTTTGATGAAAAAAAAAATTGTATAATGTGAGTGTAGGTAAAAGAGCAAACAGACTTCTTTTAATAACATGAGATTTAGGAATTAAACATAGCAAGCAGAAGATCCTGTAGGAATTTCAAGTGATATTTTACAATGGTTCACTAAAGGATGTGTTAAGCCTTGGTTTACATAGCATGCTACTTTATATAGTATTCTTTATTCTTAGGATCCCAGCAAGAGGAGATATTGTATTGATAATCATCTCTGCTTCCTTCCTATCTGGCCAGGTGGGAAGGGAATAAACAAAAATAATATCTAGCTCATAAGAGAAATAGGAACGAAACTTTAGAAGAGTAAAGGCCAACATAAAAAAGAAATGTAAAATAGTGAATATTTTGAGTAGGACAACCTTTCATTTATGGATTTCCTAAAAGATAAATGTAAGTTGAAAATATATCTAAATGTTTGAACCAAACTTCTAAGAATTGCTGATTTTATGGCTTTTACAAGGAGATAGCTGCCATATCTTACAAAATATTTAAGAGTCTTCTTATATTCATTTATCATTTACTCTTCTTTTAATTGTATATTAGTGGTTGCTTTCTTCACACTTGTGAGGCATATGCCAGAGACTGGGCATTGTTTTTAAATTTATTTATTTATTTTGAGAGAGAGAGAGAGATTGGGAGAGAGAGCAAGAGAAAGCACGAATGCTTGTGAATGCACATGTGCAAGTGGGGGAGGGGCGGAAAGAGAGGGAGAGAGAGAATCCCAAGCAGACTCTCTGCACTGTCAACACAGAGCTGGATGCAGGGCTCCACTTCAAGAACTGTGAGATCATGACCTGAGCAGAAATCAAGAGTTGGATGCTTAACCAGCTGAGCCACCCAGGTGCCCAGAGACTGGACATTTAAAAAGCTACAGAAAGACAGAGTTCTTGTCCTTGGGCTGCTTACCATTTGGCTGGAGGATCCAAATATATCAAATTAGAAGAGGACAAAAGCAATAGAGTGACAGTGTTTCAGTAAGGAAGAAATAGCAGGGATATAGAGGAAGAAAAACAATGTTTCTATTACTATTTTTTAAAGAAAACTCCCTCTGCGAGAGAATCAATTCTACAAAATGGAAAGCCCCTTTAGAAAGATGAGCCCTATGAAGAGGTTGGCCTTGTGAGATGGAGATCACAAGCTGGAAAGACTTCAACTGCAGTACTGGATACAGGAAAATATTTTCCAGGGGGTAGTGGCTGGAAGAAAAGAATGGAAAGAGTGAAGAAAGGAGCCACTGAGATAAGAAGAGCTGGTAGGGCCATGAAAGGCCACAAGATGCTTACCATGCCATATTGAAATTGTTTGTATCCTTGTGACTCAAATTTCTTTCTCTGAGTTCTACAGCATGCTATCAATAGTAAACTGGACTCCTCTCAGGAATTCTTTGGATGGTGGAGTAGTTTGTTGTTGCTATTTGTGTGTGTGTGTGTGTGTGTGTGTGTGTGTGTGTGTGTCTATCAAAGAATGATCTAAGTTTTACATGACAGATCTCAAAGACAGCACCAGAGAAGGAGAAGGCAGAGGAGGCCATAAGAATCTAAGGTGCAGAGGAGCTCATAAAAGTCTTAGATGTTCATGAGCCATGGAATTTTACCCAAGTTGCAGGGGAAAGGAAGCCTCAGCTGACGTCCAGTTTCTGCAAGTAAACAGGGACATGATGCAAGTTGTATGTGTGTGTGTGTGTGTGTGTGTGTGTGTGTGTGTGTGTTTGCAAGGGGTGTGGGTAGTTAAAGAAGGGGAATTTTTGTCTAAATCTTGAAAGAAATGATGGCTTAGGATTGGTTGCAGGATAGCAATAGGGTATTATAGGGTGAGGCTAAGTATAAGCAAGGCCATTAGCAGACATGTGTGCGCACACACACATAATGTGTAAATGAGCATATTTTGGCTACCTCTGGAGATTCAGTGTTTGACATCCTTTCTTTGCCTTGAAGGAATACGTTTTCAATTTCTCTTCAAGCTGTTAAAGGTTCAGTAAGAAGCAAGGCCCAGGTCTGTGGTTTGCAAACTCATTTTCAGCAACAGAATCTTATCTTCAAATAAAATTTCTTCCCAAAGTACAAAATATAAAACAGATGAAGCCTCAGTGGCCCTGGTTAAGAGGGTAGAAGCTTTGTCCTTTTGCACTCCCCCCATGCCAGTGCCTGACAATTCGTGGGGCTCCAAAGAGCACAGCATAAAAACCACTGCTCTAGAACAAGAGAAACAAGATAGTCTACTCTGTCTCCTTTTTAGATTAAACTATACTGGCCTTACAATGAGAAAGAATGAAATATGGCCCTTTGTAGCAACGTGGATGGAACTGGAGAGTGTTATGCTAAGTGAAATAAGCCATACAGAGAAAGACAGATACCATATGGTTTCACTCTTACGTGGATCCTGAGAAACTTAACAGAAACCCATGGAGGAGGGGAAGGAAAAAAAAAAAAAAGAGGTTAGAATGGGAGAGAGCCAAAGCGTAAGAGACTCTTAAAAACTGAGAACAAAATGAGGATTGATGGGGGGTGGGAGGGAGGGGAGGGTGGGTGATGGGTATTAAGGAGGGCACCTTTTGGGATGAGCACTGGGTGCTGTATGGAAACCAATTTGACAATAAATCTCATATATTGAAAAAAATAAAATAAAATAAGCCAAATAAATAAATAAATAAATAAATAAATAAATAAATAAACAAACAAACAAACTATACTGGCCTTAGTAGGAGAAATTCCTTTCAGAAGTTCATGCCTGAAAATGAAAAAAGTCAATAAAATCTAGTGTTGGCAAGTGAATGGGGGAAATGGACACTTTCGAACACTGTTGGTGAGATTATAAATTGGTGCTGTCTTCTTAAAGACAGTTCATCACATTTTTAAATGTATGAGCCATGTGATCCCTCAGTTCCACTTTTAGAAATATTTCCTATGAAAATACTCCTGTATCTGTACAGAAGTGTATGTACAAGGTTGCCCATTATAAGATTATAAAATCAGAAAAAATTTAACTAAGGGAATAGTTAAATAAATTATGCTACTTCCATATAATGGAATATTATAGTCATTAAAATGAAAGAGTTGGATATATGGATAGATAGATATAGAAGGATGGCCCTGGTACACTGTGAAGTGAAACTTCAAGTTACAAAAGAACATAGCTAATTTGATTTATTATTTTATTTTATTTTATTTTATTTTATTAGCACTAGGTGTTGTATGTAAGTGATTATTTTTTAATTTTATTTATTTTGAGACAGAGACAGCATGAGTGGGGAGGGGCAGAGAGAGAGGGAGGGAGAGAATCCCAAGTAGGCTCCATGCACAGAGCACAGAGCCCAACATGAGGCTCAAATTCACGAAACTGCAGATCATGACCTGAGCAGAAATCAAGAGTCAGATGCTTAACCAACTGAGCCACCCAAGCACCCCAGATTTTGTTACTTTTTTAAAGCAATCAAGCAAAACCCACATTCTATGAAAGCTATGTTAAGTACTTCTAATGACCAATAACAAAAATAAAAACAAAAAGAAAATCAACATCAAAAAACCAAAAACAAAAAATCCTCTAGAAATAAATGATTAGTTTCACTTCTGGAGAAGGAGAATGGAGGCATATATAAGGGGGCATATGCTTTTTATTGTATAAACATTTGTGTTACTTGAGTTTTTTACAAAAGACATGCACTAATTTATAAATTAAAAATCAATGAAGAAAGATAAAAACAGTAACATAAAATAGTGTTTTTTTCAAGAAATGGTAAGTTTCCTTTTTTTTCTTTCAACAAAATTCAAATAATATGCCCTGCTTTCCTTTTTTGCCCTATCAGGAGGTCCAGAGTCAATTCTGAAGCATAAAGCCATAAAGACCTAGAATATTTACATTTCCCTTTTCATTGATCCCGCTTTCCTATTTCTAGTTAGCTAACTTTTTTCTAAAGCTTCCCAGGTTTGTTTGTCAAAAGAGATAGGAGTAGATTATAAAGAAAGAAAACTCTGAACCCCTCACTCTGAGTAGCCCACATTTCTCTGTGAGTACCAAACTCTGTAGGCGCGGTGTGGGCTGACTGACTTTGTTTACTATTTATACTTTATACTCTGATGATTCTCACACAGGATCTGAGGATGAGAATCAGTACTCTCGCAGCTACATAAAACATTTGGCTCTACTTTGGGATTTCACTTTGTCTCCAAATTTAAGAGTTGCAAGGACCGGAAGGAGCCCTTTGCGACGTCTTGCCTTTATCCTTGTAGATGGGTGGGAAATCACAGTGGATTTTTAAGCAAAGGAGTAACTGAATCTTAACCATGTTTGAAAAAAAATAATTGGCAGAGGAGAAAGTGGGTTAGCATGGAAAAGGCAGAGCTACTCATTAAATACCTGTAGAGAGATCGGATAATTGATGGTTAAAGTTAGTTTAACAGTATGCGTTTATTGGAAGGGACTGTGTACCATTTGTCAGTTATGCCTGGTTGGGTCACTTGGTCTGAACATGAGCCAATTAAGAGTATCATAGGTCCGGTTAGACTCAAAGAAGCAAGAAAAAAGTCGGGCTTCACAAGTTGCAGTCTTAAATTCAGCAAACCATTTCATAAGGGGGGAACAGTGTTAAACAGCTCAGAGCAAAGACAGCCTTGTGGTCAGAGAAGAAGGGAAGGTTACACTTTTCCCAGGTCCCTCGGCAGTGGCATCTTCATTTATAGAGGGGCTTCCTTTTGCTAAGCCTGATGAAGACACATCCGTCTCCCCTCGGAGATGGGAATGCAGTACCATGGATACCAGTCTGAGGTCAGACCTAGCGCGGACCTTGATTCTGTCACTTATTAACTGTGTGACCTCGAGCAACCTCAGCCAGTTTCTTCATTTATAAAAGGGGAGGTAAAAACACCCATTTCTGTGGGTGGGAGGGTAAAGTGAGGGAAGGTAAGTTAATTCTAAGAACCAGGTATGACTTTAATCCTTTATCTTGTTTTTAAATTTTCCATGTTGTGCCGTCCAAAAGACTTAGGGATGAAGTTGTTATTTATTAGTGCAGGTAGCCTGAGGTGTCTGTTTTAGGCCTTTGTATGTTGAATAGCTAGTGGAATTAATAGCTGGCCTGCATTCTCCCTTTAGATATGGGGAGGAGGGTCCTGCAGGGGGATAATGACCACTTGCCCCTTGACCCCCAGCCTGCAGATAGTGGAGCATGCCCCTCCTCACTCCCACCCCCACGGATGCCAGCTCAGCCCTGACTCTGGCAGGAGTCTGGACCTCAAACATACCCCTAAAGGCTTCAGAGTTGCTGATCTGGGCCCCCAAATCCACCCAGGCTTGCTGCTCCCTGGGAGTCTTTGGAGGTAATTCCAATGCTCGGTGAGGCTGGTTCCATCCACTGCTCAAGGTCTGCTGGCTCTTTGGTCCTGCCCACCATGGAGCAGGTGTTGGAGAAATCAATGACTCAAAAAATGTTACTTAATATTGGTGTTATGTGTGCGTTCCATTTCAAATATAATCAGGACTTTGCGGTTTAAAATAAAGTCCATGTTAAAACTCCTCCCACCATGCCTGACAAATACTCAGCTATTTTTCTTTCCCTGTCCAGCCCTAGAAGCCCCTTGGCTAGATGTGGCAGTAAGCTTCTCACAGAGGAGGGAGAAGATCATCCAGGTTCTAGTGAAAAATTTTGTCCCCAAGCAACAGGGAGATAACAGGGAGATAACGTTGCTGTCCTTTGGCAGTTCTCATGAAGGGTGGGGTTTCCTCCACTGTTTATCTTGCTCTCTCTCTTCTCCCCTCCCCGTCAGGTAGGATGCTGGGTAGTGGGAGCCTCCACGCTCCAGGGCACTGCCCACACCCTGTCTCCCCAAGCACTGCTTGTCCTGGGCTACTGCTGCATGACTCACTCTGACTCACTCTCACTGCTACTCAGCTCTGCAGGGACATCAGAACAGCTGGAGGGCGCGCTGCCCTGACACCTCCACCCCATTCCTACTCCCAGCTCCATCCCTACTGCAACTTCATCCCCAGGTGTCTGGCTAAAAGCCAGCCTTTCCGGAGTCCAGTGGGGCTTGCCAGTCTCCTCTCTTGGCAGCAGGTGGTGTGGGGGTGCAGAGAAGGTCTGCAGTGCAAAGTGTTTTTGTAGGTCAGAGTTTACTAACGGGATGTCCTTGGCTTCAGGAGATGGGCAAACACCTGCAAAGTATAGTTGTATTAGCACAAATACACACATGTGTTTTTCTGGGAAAATTGTCAGAGGGATCAGTGACTCAAAAAATGTTACCAAACTAATATTGGCATCATGTATGTGTTACATTTCAAATGCATTTGGATCAGGGACTTCATGGTTAGAATAAATAAGGAAGTTAAAAAAAAAAGTCCAAGGTAAACAACCCTTCACCATGCGACAAATATAGGGGTTCTCAGTTACTTTTTAAAGTTTATTTATTTTGAGAGAGCAATAAAGGGGGAGGGGCAGAGAGAGAGAGAGGGAGAGAGAGAGAGAACCCCAACCAGGCTCTGCACTGGCAGCACAGAGCCCAATGCAGGGCTCGAACTCATGAACTGTGAGATCATAACCTGGGCCAAAACCAAGAGTCAGGGGGTGCCTGGGTGGCTCAGTTGGTTAAGACTCCAACTCTTGGTTTTGGCTCATCATGTGCTGGCAGCACAGAGCCTACTTGGGATTCTGTCTCCCTCTCTCTCTGCCTTTCCCCCACTTGCACTGTCTCTGTTTCTCTCAAAATAATAAATAAATTTTTAAAAAAATTTAAAAAAATCTGAGTTGTATGCTTAACTGATGGAGCTACCCAGGCACCTCAAGATTTTACTTTTAAGCAATCTCTACACCCAACATGAGGCTTGAACTTAGAATCCTCAAGATCAAGAATCGCATGCTGTACCAACTGAGTGCCAGGAACTCCTCAGTTACTTTTCCCTTTTCAAATATATGTAAGGAGTAGCCTTCTTAAAGGTCTGCCAGGCCTCAGGTAGATCATTTTTGCCTTTGCTGTTATGTCCTCCTTTAAAACTCTTGGGGATATATGCTGTACAGAACAAACTCTATTATCTTAGTGTTCTTGCTAACAGATGAGGAAAATGGTGAAGACTGTATGTTTACAGAGCTTAGCCACATGCCGGACATCTCTTAAACTGTGTCTTTTTACACATGAAAAGATGATCAACATCACTTATCACCAGGGAAATACAAACCAAAACAACACTGAGATATTACCTCACACAGGTCAGAGTGGCTAAAATGAACAAATCAGGAGACTACAGATGCTGGCGGGGATGTGGAGAAATGGGAACCCTCTTGCACTGTTGGTGGGAATGCAAACTGGTGCAGCCGCTCTGGAAAACATTGTGGAGGTTCCTCAAAAAATTAAAAATAGATCTACCCTATGTCTCAGCAATAGCACTACTAGGAGTTTACCCAAGGGATACAAGAGTGCTGATGCATAGGGGCACATGTACCCCAATGTTTACAGCGGCACTTTCAACAATAGCCAGATTATGGAAAGAGCCTAAATGTCCATCAACTGACAAATGAATAAAGAAGATGTGGTTTATATATACAATGGAATACCACTGGGCAATGAGAAAGAATGAAATCTGGCCATTTGCAGTAACATGGATGGAACTGGAGGATATTATGCTAAGTGAAATAAGTCATACAGAGAAAGACAGATACCATATGTTTTCACTCATATGTGGATCTTGAGAAACTTAACAGAACACCATGGGAGAGGAGAAGGGGGAAAAAGTTACACAGAGGGAGGGAGGCAAACCATAATAGACTCTTAAATACTGAGAACAAACTGAAGGTTAATAGGGGGTGGGGAGAAGGGAAAGTGGGTGATGGGCATTGAGGAGGGCACTTGTTGGATGAGCACTGAGTGTTATATGGAAACCCATTTGACAATAAATTATATTTTTAAAAAAACTGTGTCTTTTCAAATCCCTATGATTTTGATCCCATTTCACATATGAAGAAACTGAGGTAAAAGAAATCAAATAACTTGCCTAAAGTCACAGCATTTGAATATAGATCCAAAACTCTTTGTATCCAAAGTGAATACCTTTTCTACTCCACTAAGAGTTTCCTGAGGGGAAAATTTTAATCACGGGTAAAAGTTGCATTATAATACTAAAACAGTTTAAAAAAAATTTTTAATGTTTATTTCTTCTTGAGAGAGAGAGGGAGACACAGAATCTGAAGCAGGCTCTAGGCTCTGAGCTGTCAGCACAGAGCCCAGTGAGGGGCTCAAACTCATGAACTGTAAGATTTTGACCTGAGCCAAAGTCAGACACTTAACTGGCTGAGCCACCCAGTCACCCCTATAATAAAACACTTTTAAGTGCTTTATTATACTTCCTTTGGGGGAAAAAAGTGTACTATCTCCTAAATCATTAGCATTATAGAAGATGAAAGCTCTGAACTCCCAATTGCCCCTGACTAGTCTGGGCTTTTCTGGAGTTCCCTCTCTTCGTGCTCTAATTCCATGATGGATGTATGGGACTTAAGTTGGGCAGGAGGAAGGGGCTTTGGATTACAGTGGTGGAAGGCAAAGCGATTTGACTCTCTTAAGAGATAACATATCTTGAAGAAAGAATGGTGCAGGTAAACTTGATCCAGCAACAAAATTTGGGTGGCAGGAGGGGAGGAATTTATGTTTTAGAATCTTGCACCAAGGATGGTTTCTCTAGCTGATATCCAAGAATCCCAGAGAAGTGGGTTATTGGTCTAGATTAGGTAATGGATTACCCTAAACTAATCAACTCTAAACTGCATATGAGATCGTGTAAGAACATGTCAGCTGCTGAGTGGCCAAACTGGGAAGCTCTTGGAGAAAAGGAGGGCAAGTAATTACATCAATGTTTCCCACATTTAGCCACTAGCCAAATCAATGCCTGGGATCTGAAGGTTAGCTATCACTGCCATGCCAGTGTACCAGCTTCATCATCAATTCATTTGAATAAGTAAAAACAAGGTACAGTAAGTTCTAAAAAGGCTGTTTAAAGAAAGTGGGGTTAGGGGGTACCTGCAACCGGTAGAACACGCAACTCTTGATCTCAGGGTTATGAGTTCAAGCCCTGTGTTGAACCTTAGAGCTTACTTTAAAAAAAACTGAAAAAAAAAAAAAAAGAAAGAAAGTGGAGTTCTGGTTTTAAATGGTAAACTGAATGCATGCATCTAATTTCACTTCCTCTTGAAACACTCTGTAGCTACATTGAAGTGATTCTTTACCAAAGACTAAACATATAAGTACAGGGAAAATGGAGAAATGGTAAGAGCAAGGAAATTTTGGAAACTGGAAAGCACATGGACAAGAAGTAACTGATTAAACAACAGGCCCAAGAAAGCTGGCTTAAAACTGCAGAATCCTCAGGAGGCTCAGCAATTGGCAGAGTCAAGTATGCCTAGGATTGGGGCAAAAGGTAGACCTCAAATAAGGGAGAAAAAGCTACTTGAAAAGCAACAGCATTCCTAACTTCCTTTTCCCTCTTTCTGGTACCAGCGGACTGTCCTCCCATCTGACAGATTTCTATGTGGGTTTTTGTCTGTATAGACGGTAATATAGATGGTCTGAGGCTGAGGGATGCCAGGCACATTGGAGCAGGGCTTCTTACTGGGGGGAAATGAGCTCATATATTCTGACTTTCCAGATGTCTTTTCTCACTTGTTTCTCAGCCAGACTGTCATCCACAAGGCAGGAGACTGGAATATTCTTCCCTAGGAATATGACCAGCACAAGAAGAAAATGTAAAAATACTGACTTCAATATTGAATACTGAAATAGCCCTCCCAGGTCCACTTTAGAATACAGTTCAAAGTCATCAAGTCCATCTACTTGTTGATTTTAAGCAGTTTTTTAGTTCCCCATTATTAATCAAAAGCTGAAAAATAAGGATTACCAGATATCTGAGGACAGTCCCCAGCAAAAAAGATAGAGATTAAAAAAAAAAAAAAAAAAAAAAAGAAGGCAGCGGCAATGTGGAACAGCAGCAACTATGTAGGGAAGAGCCAAACAAGAATTCCTATATCCTCAGATAATAGAGAGCACTGCACATACAAAATAAGAACAGGACATTATAAGAAAGTAATATTTAGAGAACAAAAAAGAGCTCTTAAAAATTAAGAAATTAAGGACATAATCATGAAAAAAAACCCTAGAATGTCTAGAATGTAAGAGTAAGGATTTTCTCAGAGAGTAGAGCAAGCAGAGTAGACAAAGAGGAAAGAGTGAGAAAGTAAGAGAGAATTCTGTTCCAGAAGGCACACCATCCAAATAATAAAAGCTCCCAAAAGAGAGAACAACATAAATGGAGGAAAGAAAATCACCAATGAAACAATTTAAGAAAATTTCTCCCAACTGGAGAACATGAGTTGACAGATCAAAAAGGCCTATAGAGTCCTAAGCACAATGAAAAGAGACCCTCACAAAGGCACACTGTGAAATTTCAGAACTCTGGGGAAAAGAAAATTTATATAAGCTTTGAGAGAGGAATTAACAGGTCACATAAAGGAAATTAAGGACCCAAATAACTTTGGACTTCTCCACAGTGACACTATAAATAAAGTGAGAAATACCTTTTTAAAAAATTTTTTGTTAATGTTTATTTTTGAGAGAAGGAGAGAGTGTGGGAGAGGGGCAGAGAGAGAGAGGAAGAAAGAAGATCTGAAGCAGGCTCTGTGCTGACAGCAGACAGCTTGACGTAGGGCTCAAAATCATGAACTGTGAGATCATGACCTGAGCTGAAGTTGGCCACTTAACATATGGAGAGACCCAGGTGCCCCAGGAGCAGTATCTTCAAAGTTCTGAAGGAAATTATTTCCAATCTAGAATTTTATACCCAGCCAAACCATCAGTTAAGCAGGGCTACCGTATTACACAACATGAGGGAACAACATTCAAAATACAATGTTGTACGTACAATTGAGTATGAGGAGAGAGCAAAGACATTTTCAGACATTTAAGTCTCAAAAATTTATTTCCCATACACTCTTTTTGAAAAAGACTACTGGAGAATGTGCTCTACTAGAATAAGAGAATAAATTAGGAAAGAGGAAGACATGGCATATAGACAGAGCTGGTTTTGCTGGCATCAACCCATGCTGTTGCACAGGTCCCACACATAGAAGAGTCCCATACTTGTTTGATGCTTTGCTGTCACCATCTTGAAATTCTTAATAATTTTTTAACAAGGAATTCTGCATTTTCACTTCTCACCCATCCCCACAAATTATGTATTCCAGTCCAGGATACAAGAAACAGGCGATCTACTTCAGGAGGAAGGCAAAGGGAATCCTCATGAGGAGAGTGAAGGGATTCCAGCATAACTGTCTCAGAGAGAAACATGAGACTCAAGAGACAGACATGTTGGTGGCTGTCATAGCCAAGTTTCCACTGTTATTTTACCCTCCTCTTCACTCTGAAGACAGAATGCTTGAATGAGCCTTGCCTAGATTCTAATCTATGGTTTGACCATTTGTTCATAAAGTTCCTGCTCTCTTTTCCATGCCCTGCTACCTGGATCACCTAAGGACACTCATTGCATCTCACCAAACTTTCTGCTTAATCCTACATCTGAGAACTGGAGGTAAGGTAGAAAATAGAGAGCATCCCATGCCCTCTGACCATATTTTTGTCTGATGACAGTACCGGGCTTACCTGGCAGCCTTGCCACATGCCCTGACTGTGCAGAGCTTTGTGTTTGCTAGGACTAGCTTCTAGCTTTGTTCACTGATTCCCCAGAAAGGGCTCTTGTAAACTCTCAGGGGAGCTGACACCACTGGATAATGTTGCATTTATCCCTGAGTTTTCAATTAATAGTGTAACTCTGATCTTTATGCAACTACCAAATTTTCAAAACTAAACAATATGTTGTATGGGCATATAGTCATTGGTGGTAAAGACTTAAAGAAAATGGGGAACGATTAACATAAGAATGTGAACTAGTAGTAACTCTTAGGTGGCCACCAAGAGAGAGTAAGCACAGGAGGATGCAACTGTGGTAGGCTCAGGGGGCTTATGAGGTATTGTTAAGATTTTATTCTTAAGCTAGGATAGATGGTAAGTACATGGATATATAGACAGGGCTGGGTTTCATTCTGGCTGGGTTTCATTTTTCTTTAAACCGTATATTTTAATAAACTCATATGATTATGTGACACAGTAAAAAAAATAATGTCAATACCATTATCATAGGTTAATTTTAATCAGTGGCCACGTTTGGCCCTTGACCTACATCAATCTACATAGCCATTTCATCATGGAATTTCAAACAAAAGAGCTCAGACCATCTGGTACAACCTCCTTTTTGTTTGTAACCATTATTATTTTAACTGGCCTTCGATATATCCTCACATCAAATAAGTTGCAATATCAGCTTTATGTTCATGTTGTTTTAAATGCTTGGTGAATTATTAGACTTTCTACTGGTATTTCTGCCTTTCTCCTTCCCCTGGGTCTTTTATCTTTTTGAGGGGTGTTCTCAAGATGTTCTTCATTGGCCTTGATAATTTTATTTTGCTCAGGTATATAGGGTAGGGTGGTACATGGCGATACTAAAGGAGCAAACTGTTTTTTTATTATCAAAGCTGTCCTGCCTTTACTTGTCCCAGAGAATGTATCCATCTGGAATCTACTCAGTTCAATCAAACAGCTTAGGGACCTGGGACATTTTTGCCAAATTGAGCATGAATTGACTCACTGACATATTTCTCAAGTGATCCATTGGTCCAATGGGTAACATCCTGGAAGAAGTATGAATTATTGTTAGTCATAGTTATTCATTCACCTTTCCTGGAATGCCTTTGAAGGCACTAGGCATCAGCAATAACTGTCATCAAAAGCTCTTTTGTCTGCAGTTTCTGTGATTGCATTCAGCTTGTTCATGGCAGAGAAAGAGTTGTTCTTCATAGGATAATGGCTTTCCTTCTATAAAAGGTATCCACTATTAAGCCCGCCCGCAGAAAGGAAGTTGGCATAGGTTCTGAAGACCCAATCAATTCCTTAGCTGTTCTTCTTGAACAAGCAGCCTTTTCTTGATAGCTCTAGAATTTCATTACAATTGCAGAAGTTGAGTAATCTGTCAGCTGGTCATTTGTAACCAATAAAACTAAAAAGATTATCCACCATTGTTTGAATTTTGGATAAGTAAACAAGATCTGTGATTCTGGAATTGTGTTATAAGGGTCGATTGTACTATGGAATTACATCTGGACAAGATTTTGCCATAGTTCTTGGCATTCCTGGAGTGAAGGAATTAAAAATCTAAGTCAGCATCATACCTATTAACTTGTTAGTTGTTTTCATGGTATAATGAGTAAAGAATGAGCTGTAGCACTGAGATATGAGAGGTATTAAAACATTTTTTAATGTTTACTTTTGAGAGAGAGAGAGAGAGAGAGAGAGAGCGCATGAGTGGGGTAGGGGCAGAGAGAGGGAGACACAGAATCCAAAGCAGGTTCCAGGCTCTGAGCTGTCAGCACAGAGTCCGATGCAGGGCTCGAACTCACAAACCACAAGATCATGACCTGAATCAAAGTCAGACACTTAACCTACTGAACCATTCAGGTGCCCAGATATGAGAGGTATTAAAAGTTATAAAGGTTATAACTTTTATTTTGGTTGCAAAAGACAGAAACCCTGGTAAAGCTTAATAAAAAACAGGAAATTTACTATACTGAGGATACAAGAGCATCACAGAAGCCAAGGACAGAAATGTGATTTACCCTTGAGAAAGGATTGGAATCAGAAATTAGGACCTAGGGACTCCTTTTTTTTTTTTTTTTAATTCTGCCCCCCTCTGCACATGTACATCATTTTTCTCTCTCTTTGCAAATCAGCTTTTCTTAGATTCTTATCTGATCAAAGTCACTCCTTTGCTGGTTCTATGTTAGAATAATCTAGGATATGTTGAAGCAAAAACTAAATCCTAACCCATAATTTTTTTCCCTTACTCATGTCATAATTTTCTATGAAATGGGTAGTCCCTCTCCATCTTTTAGCTATGCCATCTGAGCCTGTGGCCTCCAAGGTCACTGTGGTAGGGAAACAAAGTGGAGGGATATGAGGGATATTTTCAACAGCCAAGCCAAACATGGCTTATATCATTTCTGTCCATCTCCCCATGGCCAGAACTTAGTCACATGGCTCCATTCTAACTGCGAGAGAAACTGGGAAATGGAGAGGAGAAATGGATAGTAAGCAAGCACTAACAATATCAAGTTACATCTCCTGTCAACAGACAACTGAGACCAATTAGTCAAACTTCTTGTTTTTTGGTAGTTTCTATTAGTCCAAACTCCAAATTCCTAGGGAAGAAACTCTGGCCTAGCATTGGTCAGATGTCCACTCTGATCCAATATGTTGTCTTGGAGAATGGTTCATGTTGAACATAACAGTTGCCAGATTCCCACCACTTTCGCTATGTGATTCAAATGTGGAAAAGAAGGACAATACTCAGAAAGAGTAGATTCTTCAGACAATTAGGGTCCATTACCTAGAGGCATGTTTTATTTCTAAAGCCCCTGAGAATTAGTCTCTTCCTTATGCTATTTCTCATAATGATGTCTGTGTTTTATGGAATTCTTTAAATTATTTTGTTTTGAATTAATTTTAAGTATTTTTTTATAGAGAGGGGTAGAGAATCTTAAGCAGGCTCCATGCTCAGCACAGAGCCAGACATGGGCTCAATCTCAGAATCGTGAGATCATGACCTGAGCCAAAATCAAGAGTTGGACACTTAACTGACTGAGCTACCCACGTGCCCCGGAATTCTTTAAAGATGAAAATTGTAGTGAACCTGCTTGGAAGAATTAAGAATTACTGCTTTTCTCTCTAGGTAATTGCCTATAAGATATGCCTCTGGAAATAAGACACTTGAGTTGGAAGGGTGGCTACTACACACATAAATATGGAAATAGTTCTTCCTGATCTAGTTGAGAGCTCCTAGAACACAACACTGAGTAAGACTGGAGTCCTTCCAAATGGACCCCTTGCAGGAGTCATTAGGGTTGTTCCAAATATTCCCATTCTCTTCTTCAGGATATGTGGTAAGAGTGCGCTTCCTTGCCTCTTTTTATAATTAGATGTGGACATGTGACTTGCTTTGGCCAATGAAATAGAAACATAAGTGACATGTGTCACTTGCAATTTAAAAACCAGTGCATGATTCACTATATTTTCTTCTCCGTGCTGAAGGAATTATAAAAACATGTGTTGAGATGGAATAGTTCCGACTGGATCTCCCTGCCTACCTGTCCTGGACATTTAGCATGAGTCAACAATCAACTTTTGGTGTGTTGAGCCACTGAGACTTTGGGACTATTTGTTACTGTAGACAACTTAGTCCATTCTGTCTCCTACATGTCCATTCATAGCCACCTGTACCACAATAGACCTCCCAGCAATGTGCACAATCTTATGAAGCAGTCCTGCTCAAAGCAGAGTCTTCTTTCTTCTCTATGGTCTCCCTAGGAGGGTCAGCTGTGGGGTTTCTGCCAGCTTGGCAGTGATTGTGATGCTTGAGTCCACTTCCATGACCTCTTATTGCAAAAGCCATATGATTTATAGGATATTTCAAACTGGAAAATCTTTGGGTGTAGAGGACTATAGGATAGATATCTGGAATAAATATTTAGGCATTGTTCACTGCTGCCGCATTCCAGAGGACAGGCTGATTCACTATGCTTACCACAGACTGCCTGCACAGACTATGCTTTGTTAAAGATTAGATAAAGATGAAGTGCTAAACAGAGAGCAAGGAA
The DNA here is from genome assembly GCF_018350195.1 of Panthera tigris. Lineage (NCBI taxonomy): Eukaryota > Metazoa > Chordata > Mammalia > Carnivora > Felidae > Panthera > Panthera tigris. The sequence goes on from NC_056662.1 coordinate 79,901,969, forward strand.
GAGCATGAGACACTGCTGTGGTTCGATACAAACAAAGCCTGCTTGTCTCACTGTGGCAGCTGTAACGTCCTTCACAGGCTTCACACTGACAAGCCACACTTTAACTCACTTTCCAACAAGCTTTGCTTAGAGCTGTTCTCAGGTGAAATCAAGAATCAGGCAAATCTGACTACTTGTTCAAGGACCAAATTTTACTTTAGCCATTAAAGATAAGAGAATTAAAGAGATATATGGAGATAAAGAGGAAATTCTAAGAGTTCCTTCAATACAGGTAGGACTCAGCATTTGACCAAACTGAGTTTCTAAAAATCTTGGGTAAAATATTAACAGCACAGGCCAAAGAGTACCTTGAAAACACCAGAGGTAAAGGCAATGTAATGAATACTCCCTGAGAGCAGTAAGAAAGGGGCCCCTCAGCTGGAGTCACAGTTCTAAACCTAAACATTTGATTGTGTATCTCCTCCCCTCCATTCCCCAAAATGCTTATTCTTCAACTTGGCCTCAACACCCCCAATTGTTGGTTTTGGAACTCCTCCAGAAAGGTATGGCATCTCCTGTGCCTGCTGTTACTGACTCTTAGGCTCAAGGCATGGCCGCCCCATAACCTCTGTGTAAATGAGAAAAGACATCCCATCTTCCTTGCAGATGCTCTATCAGCCAAGATGTTCAGCATGGACAGTAGAGCACAGACTAGATCTCAGACTCCACTCACCCTCTTGGCCTGACCCTGAGGTACAGGACCCAATCCCATCCAAACCCAGCACCCTGCCTGTTTTCCCACTCTCCTTGAACTCTTTCATTGTCCACACTGGGAGCTGCAGTGTACAAAAATTTGGAACTTGACATAAAATTCCCTAAAGAAGCTTAGGTGATGATGATGAAGAGGAGGCAAAAGAGAATTATAATTATTAATTATCAGTCATTAGTAATATGATTATGAGTTACTATGTCAATTAGGTTTATACTTCCAGAAAAGCCAATTTAATGAATAATGCTGCTAAATTCTTATACTAATAACATTTGTTTAAATTTCTGGGAACAAGGGCCACAGGCTCAAAACTCAAATGGGAGGAGAAAGGAGAGTATAGGAGAAGAAAGAGATGAAGAAGGAACATAGGGCAGAAAATTAATGCCTTTCTTAGGGCATGTTGAATTAATGATGTTTACTTTGGGTGTTTTTCTAATTCCTTTTTACACCTTTCCTAGGGTGTCCTTGCCCACGTACACACACACACACACACACACACACACACACCACTGCCCCTCTTCCAGAGGGGCACCATGCTCTAGAATTATCTAATTTTCTTTCCCTAGCAAACAAAATTCCGTCTTCTTGGTGCAGCTAGTTGTAAGAAGGAAAGCAATCTGGTTGAACAGAACCATATTAAGATGAGAATAACAGATGACCACAGTGCTTTGCTAGAAGTTTTTTTTTTTTTCTTTCTCTTCTCTCTTTCTCTATTTGTTATGTTTGTCTTCATAGGGATGCTTACCAAAAAGAAGGCCTATCCCTGGCTGGATGTTTGCTCCTGGAAGCAAGTCCCCCAGGCTGTTCCTGCTTCCTATAATTTCTTCTGTGTTTTCTCTTAGGTACTCCTGATTTTCTAGAGGGCTCTAATTTTTTTTTCTACAATGATTCCCTTGCAGGAGAAGCAGGGACCCTGGTGGGGGAGCAATCTTAAGGAAGGAGAAATGGAATAGAGGTTTTGTTCATTTTCTAGTTGGTGACACACATACTACATACAAGGCAGGTTGAGGACTTATGTGCATATCCTACATCCATGTCTTGCAGCAGGGCACACTCCAGTTCCTAAAAATCTTTGCAGAAAAAGAGTGTTTTCTGTAGTGAGACATGCCTGATTATATCCAAGTCAAACATGAATCAATGCTGAAAATAAGAGCCATAGAGTGTGCGTGATATTGGTGTCTGTGCATCCCTCAACTGACATTGGGTTGCCTGAAATGACTTCATGGTCAATAGCACTAGACTCTAGTGAACACTAAGTGAGCTAATGATGCCTCCCCTTTAAAACAATGCATGGTGTGGGAAAAGAAAGTTGTATCTTAATGGATCCCCAATTATGCCTGAGTCAGTATTACTGGAGGTTAACAAAGACAGGCCCAATCTTAGAATATTGATTCCATGGTCTATGGAAGTACCAAAAATACAATCTTGAAAGCTGAAACTAAGTAAATATATTTTAATTTATATTTGAGGACTTCAGTAGGCAATCACTCAAGTTACTATCAAAAGGCTTTTGCTAGAGATCCTCCAGCTTCTTGCCTCTGCTTCATTTGCACAAACATAAAAGGAATGTGCTGGTCTTTTTATTTTTATTTCAAAAACAGAAATTGGAAGAACTTGTTGAGAATATTTGATACGACTAAGCTCAGGAACAAACAGCAGAGGAATTGTCTCCTTAGAAAAAGTTGAAGTTGGGGAGGGCTTACTCAGCACCCTGGGTACTCAGCACTCTACACAGAGACAAATATCTGAGAGTTGCTCAGTGGGAGGGGTGCACAACGTCATTAGCCCCTGGGTGTAAACAAAGGGGGCCTACAATGGCTATTTTGTTTTCTGCTTCATCAAAGAACAAGGATAAAGAGTATGCTATCCATGATTAATTCTGGAGAAAAAAATTCCATGCAATTAGAATTTTTTCCAAGATTTAAAACAAAACAATATTTTCAACCCATATCAAAACCCTCTCAGGACAACTGATATTGTGCACTGTGGAGAGTGCTTAGGAGAATGTGGTATTTGTTCTCATCCTTTTCCAGGCTTTGTCCTCATGGCAAACTTCAAGGCCAACAAAAGACGAAGGCACAGACAAGGCTGCCTCTGGACAAATGGTGAGTGGGCAGCATGGGGTGGAGCACAGAAGGGACTGAGGGGAGAGAAGTGGGGGGTCAGTCACCAATTGTAAGCTGTAGGACTCTGAATTCGTCATTTAACCACATGGATCTCAGTTTTCCTATCTGTAAAATGGGTCATAGGACTGGATCAGTAGACCCAAACTTCTCTGTGAAGCCTTCTCTGATTGCTCAGGTTATATTTGTACTTCCTCTTCTTAAAAAAAAATTTTTTTTTTACATTTATTTATGTTTGAGACACAGAGTGTGAGTGGGGGAGGGGAAGAAAGAGAAGGAGACACAGAATCCAAAGCAGGCTCCAGGCTGTGAGCAAGCTGTCAGCACAGAGCCCGACACAGGGCTTGAACCCACGAACTGTGAGATCATGACCTGAGCCGAAGTCAAACACTCAACTGACTGAGTCACCCAGGCGCCCCTCTATTTCCTTTGATACACCATTTTAAGCTCCCTAACCATGACATTCTCTAGGCATGATTCTTATTTAATACATACAGGTTTATATTTTATCAGCAATTGTAGAATTTCAGTCCTGGAACTTGTAAATTGCAGATCACTCTTTCCATGGGTAGCTGGGGAAAGACAGAAATGGAAGTTGAAAATAGAGAAGAACTAAAGCAGGGATAACATAGAGATTTTTGAAATAAAAGATTAGGCAGGACCAAGGAAGACAAGCAGTAATATTCCAGGGCTTTGGAAGCACTTCCTGTGGTTTCAGTTAGGAGAGTAAGGGGAGAAATGCATGTACCTGGCATGAAGTTAAAATGGGCAGATGCAGGGCTGCAAAACTCTGGGTATTGGTAGGGAGGATTAATTCTCAAAGGTTTTTCTCAAGCCTCCAACATTTCTTGAGAACCCAGATATGTAGGAGGCAGAGACCAGGAGATGGGAGTCATACTTCCTCCTGGATTTAGTTCCCCCCAAAAGCAGAACCTGAAACAAGGATTTTAAGGCAAGCTTTTTGTTTAGATGTTACCCTATGAGTTCAATACAAAGTGTAATGAACACATCTGCTGTGGTCAACTAGGGCCCAATCCCTCTTAGAGACCTCTGGGACATTATATGATCCCCACCTTGAGTCATCCCATCTGAGAGCTGAGAACACATGCATTTTTCTACAAACTCTTTTTGCTCTTGGAGGTGTTACATCTCCAGCACTTCTAGCCTGCCTCTGACCAAGTCTGCCCCTGCAGCTGGGAGAAGCCCTCTGGTAAAGTCATAGATACTTGAAGGAAGCCATTGGTGTGTAAGGAATATAGACAGGACAATGGCATTTCTGACAGAAACCATCATGTCATAAAATAAGACCTTGAACATTCAGAGGAGGACCAACCCCAGAAAGAAATTTTCTCACTATGGATATTTTTATCAATGTGACAAAATGATTTATAAATATCTTAATGAAACTATAGAAAAAAGACCCTGAAAGGTATCTTCCTAGTGAGTATGAAATAGTAAAGGGTTGAATATCCATGTAGTAGTTGTGATTACTGAGTTAAGATGTATAAAAGTCATATTTATTTTTTTATTAAAATTTTTTTTGATGTTTGTTTAGTTTTGAGAGAGAGAGAGAGACAGACAGACAGACAAAGCACGAGTGGGGGAGGGGCAGACAGAGAGGGAGACACCGAATCCGAAGCAGGCTCCAGGCTCAGAGCTGTCAGCACAGAGCCTGACACGGGGCTCGAACTCATAAACTGTGAGATCATGACCTGAGCTGAAGTCAGAGGCTTAACTGACTGAGCCACCCAGGTGCCCCCGAGAGAATATAATTCTAATGGCTTACAGAGGTTTGCTCCAAATATCATTTCCCCTGACATGATTTCTGTCATAGGGATTTAAGTTCTTGAACCACAGTCCTTCTGCCTCAGAGTTCTTTTTTTTTTTTCATTCTTTCATTTTCATTTTATTTTATTTGAGAAAAAGAGAGTGTGAGGAGCAGGCGGGGAGGGGGCACAGGGAGTGAGGGAGGGAGGCAGGGAGAGAGAGAGTGTTTTAATCAGGTTCCATACTCAGTGTGGAGCCTGACATGGAGCTCAATCCCATGACCCTAGGATCATGGCCAGAGCTGAAATCAAGAGTTAGATGCTCAACACTCAACCCAACTGAGCCACCCAGGTGCCCCTGCCTCAGAGTTCTTAAGAACATGGTCTCCACAGTTGAGGAGCAACAGCGTACAGCTTTTTAATTTCATTTTTTATTTATACTCAACTGCATTAGAAACTGAATGCTCTACAGTAATGCAGCTCTCTGAACTTTTCATAGCACAGAGAACAACTCCTTAAACATAGTAGTTCTTCAATAATCTTGATGCAGTCTAAATTTTTTTAGTAGTTGCACAGTTGTATTCCCCAAATCATTAGGGAAATGACATAAATTTGTAAGGGAAAAATATATCTTGATGACAAATGGTCAAATATATGAACATTTCACATAAGAGGAAGAGGTTCACACAATAACAGTAAACAGATGTGAAACATATCAAGCCCCTCTAATCACTTGAGTTGGTGGAATCTATCAGTTGGTCTGGCCAGAGCCCTTCTGTTTTGCACCTGGTCTTTGGGTTAATGCTTTTCCTTCCACTCTAGATAAATGCCTCTGAGGCATTATCTGAGGGACCACCAGTTACAGCAGCCAACTCCCTGGCCACAGTGGACTGGTTTAGGAGTGAGCAACTGACCCAAGCCGGGCCAATAAGACTCCTTTCCTGGGAATGTGCAGTTGATAAAGCCATGCAGTCACTGTCAAAGGAAGCTTGGGAGCTCCCAGTGGCCAGGTTTTCTACTAGGTTGGGGGAAGCCAGGTTGAAAAATGAAACCAATGCACAGAGAAGAGCAGAGGCCAGAGACAGAGGGAGGAAATAAGCACCCAGCTATACTCCCGCCTTTCCTTCTAGTAAAAGGTTGAGGTTTTTTCCTTGAAACCAAGAGCTCCACCTATTGCAATGGAAAACTACAAGTGTAATAAATGTAAGGTAGGATTCTTGTACCAAAAAAATAAGAACAACAGTACACAAAGATGAAAGTTTGGAGGCATCTGATGATTCTATAAGCCAATGTTCTTTTTCTGGAAAGCATCTTGAACACAGCTGACATGAATCAGAGGCTAAGTCTTTAAAATTCTTCACAACCCTGAGCTTGTAATTCTATGATTAATAGAAATGATCAATACATTGTCCAAATTGTGATTTGATGAAAACAAGGAAATGGGCGTTTATTGAGTTTTAGAATGCAACAAACAGTATGCCAAGAACCATATGTAATGATTAACTACCATTATTGGACATTTTTGATCTGTTAAGCACAGTCGTAAGGATTTCCACGTATATAATACCTCCTATAATTCTCACATTAATCATGTAAGGTGGGAACTACTATTATTCCTGTTTTTTAGATGAGGAAACTGTGTCCCAGGGAGGGTAAGTAATTTGCTCAAGTTCTCACAGGTGGCAAGTGGTAGGATTCAAACACAGCCAATCTCTCACCACTCACACTCTTCACCATACATTATATATTACCTTATTTAACTTTGGAAAATGTATCATATACTGAGGAGGTAATTCAAAGGAAAGAAAGGGCATATGGACGTGTGTAGAAGTACTCATTAGTACATCTAAAAACTAGAAAAAGTGCCTCCCCCCAACACATATCTATAGGGAAATAAGGCAGGAAATCAGATGTGATACATTGATACAATAAAACATTATATTGCTGGAATGATAAATATGAGAAACATAAAAAATGAGTTAAGGACTATAGAAAACAATAGCAGAGGAGAAAAAAAATGTATAATTCAGAAATATAAACACTGGTTCCTAACAATTATGCACGATCATTTCTATGCAAGTGGTAGAAAGGAAAAAGTCTTCAGGGCTTATGAAAATATGGTAATTTGAGATTTTTTAAAGAAAGCTCATGTTGCTATTGGTACTTAGACATTCCTATTTAACTTTCATTGTAAAGTTGATTAAATAGCCAATTAAAAGCAAACTCATTAAAGATTTAAAATAATATTCATGGAAGAAAATTAAAAAGAGAAGTTTGTGAGATTAAAATAAGATTTTTTTATTAGAAAGCCTCATTTGAAGAATATAAGTAAAAATGAGGACTGCATAATGTACTCGGAAGAGAAAAAAGTATAAATAAAAAGGCAAACTCACATCTGCTTGCTTGTCCCTGATCTGGTACAATCCTACCTGTCCCTAAGGCCCCAACCAGAAGCTTCCTCTGAGCAAACACCACACTTCATTTGTCTTTTTTTTTTAATTTGCTTTTTTTAATGTTTATTTATTTTTGAGAGAGAGAGAGAGAGCGCACGTGCACGCGCGCGCACAAGTGGGGGAGGGGCAGAGAGACAGGGAGACAGAATCTGAAGTCTCCAGGCTCCCAGATGTAAGCACAGAGCCTGACACAGGGCTCGACTAACAAACCACAAGATCATAACCTGAGCTGAAGTCAGACGCTTAATTGACTGAGCCACCCAGGCGTCCCTATTTGTCTCTCTCTTATGGTGCTTGCCCTTGTTTTATAGCCATCTGTGTAGATGGCCCTTTTCTCAACCATAAGCTTTATAAAAATCGGAACCATGTACCTTCAACATCTTTGTAGGCCCCAGTTGCCCCATGTTACGCCGCGTGTGTTTGTTGGATAAATAAGTGTTCTTATGAGGAAATAAAAGACTTGGCAGCATAGTTTTGAACAATAAGCAACTGTGATTGGAGACATTAGAATGGTTGCCTTTAAGAACACTATTTCTATGGAGCACCTGGGTGGCTCAGTCGGTTGAGTGTGTGACTGGCTCAGGTCATGATCTCATAGTTCATGAGCTTGAGCCCCGCATGAAGCTTGCTGCTGTTTGCGCAGAGCCTGCTTCAGATCCTCTGTCCCCTCTCTCTCTCTGCCCCTCCCCCACTCATGCTCACTTGCTCTCTCTCAAAAATAAACATTAAAAAAATTAAAGAACATTATTTCTTCTGCCAGATTGAGGAGGTGAGTGTTGTAGTTCTGATGGACTCCAGAAGGAGAGCGGAAGCATAAGGTGATTTTGATTTTATGAGCTCTGAGGCCAATATATCTGGAGATGACAAAAACAACCATAGTCTTGATTTATGATTGCAGCTGGCAAAGAACACTGAAAGAGGAAAGTTGTAGAAAGAGTAAGTGGGAGTAGAAGTTAGAGAAGAAATTTCAGAGATGTTATGCTAAAGAATTCTTATGGTCTTTACCTCATATAGGCCAAAGTCCTTCTTTTTACAGTTGTTTTTTAAAAAAAGCCTTGGGGCGCCTGGGTGGCTCAGTCAGTTGAGCATCCACCCTCAGCTCAGGTCATGATCTCACGGTTTGTGAGTTTGAGCCCCACAGCAGGCTTTCTGCTGTCAGCCAGGAGCCCCCGTTGGATCCTCTGTCTCCCTCTATCTCAGCCCCTCCCTTGCTCATGGGCACTTATGTGTGCACATGCTCTCATCTCTCTCAAAGATAAATAGACATTTTTTAAAAAAACCTTTATTGTGATCAATACCAGGTAATGCATGGAAGTGTTGAATCACTATATTTTATACCTGAAAGTAATATTACACTGTATGATAACTAACTAGAATTTAAATAAAAACTTAAAAAAATTATGTTTACTTATTTATTTTGAGAGAAAGAGAAAGCCAGAATGAGCAGAAGAGGGGCAGGGAGAGAGGGAGAAAGAGAATCCCAAGCAGGCTCCACACTGTCAGCACAGATCCCAATGTGAGGCTCAATTTCATGAATTGTGGGATCATGATCTGAGCTGAAATCAAGAGTTTGATGCTCAACCGACTGGGCCACCCAGGTACCCCTAAGTAAAAGGTTTTTAAAAAGTCTTTAACTATAGTTCAGTAGAATGAGCAAAGTGGAATGGCCATTCTTCCACACACAGAAATGCCCGGTTTCCCTGTCATGCCAATGATGAGAGTGTAGGGTTTTTGTGTGGTTTGGTTGACCAAGTAAGAAAAAACACAGAGTGTCGAAGAATTACTATTCTTATGTAAGTTCCAAAGGGCCCAAGGATTCTAAACCTACTTCACACTTAAACTGTGAGCCACGAAGACAATGTAGCTCTGATTCAGATGGTGCACAAAATATCTGATGGTTCTTTTCCTCTTTGCCTACGTGATATGCAAGAACACCTTGCAAGTTAGGACTGTAAACTCTCTGAGTTCAGGAACAAGGCCATAAATTATACACAATCTGAACAATCCAAACTTAAATATTTACTAATATGATTTTATCTACTTCTAGTCACAAAGACATACATTCTTCCCAATACCTGCTCTCCTGTAAACAAATAATTCCTCTACCTTGCCCATTAAATACATGGAGTTATCTTTAAAATTTTTTTTTCTTTGAGTAATTTTTGGTTTATTTTCCGTCTTCCTCCACTAGAATAAGTTTCATGAGAGCAAAAATATTGTATATTTTGTTCAACTATGGTACCCTCCAGAGCTTACAATAGTTACTCAGTAAATACTTGGTGCTGAGTAAGTGAATGAATAAATGGTCAAATGACCAATTATTGTTCTGGCTGTGGCTTTAGAGACTTTTGTAAATATTGACTTGAATATCTCACATGAACACACACGTGGCTCCTCAGTGGCCTTTCCTCCCCTACCACTCTTCCCCACCAACTGATCAGATAAACTAATAGTTGGCTGGCTATGCATAAGGATTCATCTGGCTTTCACTGAGTAAGAAACGGAAACGCTTTGCTTTTACAAAAACTTATGTGGGGAACTTACATCTCAAAAAAGATGTTTGTAATACCAAAGTGTATTTTGTTTTATTAAATCCAGAACGTTGGGTGGAGTCCCTTAGCTAAAAGTCACTCTCAGGCAAAATGGATTGCTTGTTATTCTCACAAAGAATTTACAGGAAACAATTTGTAAAGGTTGCCATCAGGCTGAAGTCATTGTTGGCACTAGGAATCAGTGTGTCATCAACCTCAGAGCAATCATTTAACCTGGGTCTGCTCAGAGAAATCTCCATAATGCAAGGAAAATTGAATTCTACTGCCTCAGATTACAATCACTTTTGATATTATTCCAATCTGATCATGAAGTATTTGACATAACAGTTTCTCTCATCCAGACACTATGTAGAAATGTCTATTTTACATGTGCTTAACACTGGTCCTGTCATTACCAGCTATTTCACAAATAGTTATTAAAAGCCTGCTCTCCTTTCCTTGTACTCTGGAAGTTGCCATAGGGATAGCTAGGAAATGAATGGCTTGCCAACTTATTTGGCCCATTCCATCAAGTAACCTGTCTTCTGGTCAAGTAATAATATAAAAAAATTTCTAGTCATTTTGAAGGACTATCCTTCAATCTAGGTGACAGATGGGCAATTGTTTTGGATAGGCCTATGGGGGCATCATTATAGCAGAGAAACACTGGATCCAGACATGCCGTGAAGATGGACAGTTCTATGCTCCTAATTTCTGTCAATGTGTGTTTATTTTCATCACCCTGGGAAAACAGGGCTGAAAAGATGGAAACACATAGATTCATACCATAGCAAACGTTAAACCAGTTCTCTATGTTTCCAACACCCGTTTCCAATGTCAAAGTAGAAAGTCAGATCTTGACAAAACCATGCTGATCATTTTTTAGTCTTATCCAAATGATGTGCAATTCATTTACTGATTCAGCAAAAATGTATTGAATGCTGTGAGCCATCAGCACAAAGTAGACTGAAAATAATGCGGAACACCTTACTGCACAGACTCCTACTACTAAACGATTTTGAACTAATGTTTCCTTTACTATATATACATTGGGAACAATCATATACTCATGTTAAAATCCCTCTGTCTCAGATGGAAAATGCAGCAACCATCAAGTCTAAGTGCTTAGGGATGTTTCACTCCATTGAATAATTATCCTAAAAAAAAAAGACTGACAGGAAGTATGTGGTCCTCTTTCTCTTCTCTCCAAACACAATCACACCCTTTGTTTAGCAGCTGAGACTGCTGTTTCTAAGTCCTGTCATTCAGCACCCTGGTCTCTGGGCCTCCCAAGTTGAACAAGATTTCATGATTGAGTCAAGCCATTCATTTGCTGATTGCCCCAGACCAGTGTGGCTGTTGGCTGCTATCACCCTCCAACAGCTAATGCTTATAGTGTGACATGATTTGGCCTGATAGCACTCCACAGCCCACCTGTTGTTCCCATCTCTTGCCCATTCCACAGCTGATTAGGCAGCCTCCTGTCCATGGTTCTTATGCATCTAGGCCAAAGAAATTAATTTGCACTCATCATTCCTAGTTGCAGCTGGCTAATTGGACTCTAGGGTCACTTCCTTGTCTTATACAATTAATCAAATTCCACTTAGTTAATTATTGCAATATTTGTTCAACAAATATCTATTGAACATTTACTATGTGCCTGACACTGTGCAAGGTGCAGAGAATAATACAACTGGCCATGCAAGTTCCAGTAACTTAAAAATTTAATGTAATTCTCTAATTTCTACCTTGTTTTCCTATTTTTAAGTTGAATAAATGTTTTTAAAATTATGTATGAGACCATTATCCCTTCCTTTGTAATTTCTTCTTTTGCTTCAAAGTCAAAGAAAATTATAATATCTCTTGAGACCTGCTTATTTGCTTATTTATGAATTTAAAGGTATTTAGTTTCTTAAGACTTCTGGAATATATTTGGGGGGTGTTATGAAATATTTCATCTAAAATAGTTTAATTCAAATTTCTAATAATTTCCACAAATGTGTATTTAAAAATCATCTCTCTTGTTTTGTACTGCTCTTAGTCATTGCTTAATCCTCATATACAACTAGGCTTATTTCTGAGGCTTCTGTTTCACTGACTTACATTTCTGTTTTGTTCATTCATTTCCTTTCTTATTTTTAGAATATTTTTGTTATTCTCACCTCTTTACTTTTGTAACTGAATATTATAACATTCTTTAAATTTAAATTCTAAAGAGAAGTCCATTTTTATTTTGACTGGGATTGCACTAGATTTAAACAATAATATATATGAAACCAACATCTTTATAATATTTTATTCTTTCTACATGTTACTGCCCAATAAGCTTTATTATTTTAGTAAACACTTCCTATTAAGTCTACTCCTCTTTATATTTTATTGCTATTATAAATTGAATCTTTTTTTAAATTAGGCTTTTCTAGTTTTTATTGGTATTTAAGAATCTTAATGATTTTTCTTAAATGTTTATTTATTTTTGAGACAGAGCGAGACAGAGCATGAACAGGGGAGGGGCAAAGAGAGAGGGAGGCAAAGAACCTGAAGCAGGCTCCAGGCTCCAAGCTGTCAGCACAGAGCCCCATGCGGGGCTCGAACTCACAGACCGTGAGATCATGATGTGAGCCGAAGTTGGAGCTTAACTGACTCAGCCACCCAGGCGCCCCAAGAATCTTAATGACTTTTCGGTATATTATATTTTATCTGTCCACTTATTATTCTATTTAGCCTAAAAATATTAGCTGATTCCTTGGGCATTTTGTCAGGTTATGTAAGTAATTGTCTTCAAATAGTGATGTTTTGTTTCTTCTACTATTTCTCTCTTTTTGATTAGTTTCATCTCTCTTCTTATACTGGCCTGAACTCCCAAAAGAACATTAAGTCAAAATGATGATAAAAGGCACTTCTCTAGTAATACCATCTTTGGTTTTTTGTGTTTTTGTTTTTGTTTTTGTTTTTTTTTTTGAGAGAGAGACAGAGTGTCAGCAGGGGAGGGGCAGAGACAGAGGGAGACACAGAATCTGAAGTAGGCTCCAGGCTCTGAGCTGTCAGCACAGAGCCCAATGTGGGGCTCAAACTCACAAACCGGGAGATCACGACCTGAGCCGAAGTCGGACTCTTAACTGAGGTGCCCCTTGGTAGTATCATCTTAAATACCTCTCTTCCTGCCTTAACCTAGTCAGCAACACTGAGTGGGGGAACTGCAATGGCAGAAAGTTTGGGATCTAACATTGCTATATGAAAAACTTAGCCTTTTATAAATTTAATAACTGACTAACTTATGCTTCTTGGTCTTTTGGCCAAGATCTAGTAATGATGATATTGTGGTTCTATTAGTAAAATTTAATCAGGAACTGGAAATAAGATGTTTGTCCTAAGTTGAAGCTTTATTCTAATTCATATTGACATTGTTACACCTATCACAAAATTATAGTTTGAAGGTCAGGTTTCTTCCAAAAGTAGTATTTCATGCTGATTTAAAAGGCAATGTAGCTATTAAGGAATAAATTGTGATTTTGAATAACAATATCAAAAATATTCAATCTTCCAATGTGCTATGATTCTAGAAAAACTACTAGAAGTCAAAATTATATGAGATAAACTTTGTTTTTCCATAGAAATAGTAATTCAGAATTGAATTCATAACTAAGGGTTAGGGGTGTCTGTGTGGCTCAGTTGGTTGGATATCTAACTTCGGCTCAGGTCATGATCTTGCTGTTTGTGAATTCCAGCCCCATGTCAGGCTCTGTGCTGATAGCTCAGAGCCTGGAACCTGCTTCAGATTCTGTGTCTCCCTCTTTCTCTCTGCCCCTCCCCTGCTCGTGCTCTGTCTCTGTCTCTCTCTCAAAAATAAATAAACATTAAAAAAAATAACTAAGGGTCAAATATCCAAATTTTCCTAGATATGGCTACCAAATCATATTAAATAAAATATAAATGTTATATGATATAAAGTTTATTAAGCTTATCTATAAACTAATTTATTTATTGACCAAGACAACAACAGTTACCCAATCCTTGACTTCATATTCCCTAGAGCATCATCATGTTCTGTATACATTTCTCATTTTCTTGGTCACTTCTTCCTATTTTAAATGAGGTCACTTCTTCCTATTTTAAACCCTTGGTTTAGAGCAAGGGTTTGGACGCAGGTTTTGGAGTAGGGTATATTTGGCTACAAAGCCTGGTTCTGCTTATCATTCATTTAAAAATATTTAGTGATGCTCAACGTCACTCCTCATCAGGGAAATACAAATCAAAACCACACTCAGATATCACCTCACGCCAGTCAGAGTGGCCAAAATGAACAAATCAGGAGACTATAGATGCTAGAGAGGATGTGGAGAAACGGGAACCCTCTTGCACTGTTGGTGGGAATGCAAACTGGTGCAGCCACTCTGGAAAACAGTGTGGAGGTTCCTCAAAAAATTAAAAATAGACCTACCCTATGACCCAGCAATAGCACTGCTAGGAATTTACCCAAGGGATACAGGAGTACTGATGCATAGGGGCACTTGTACCCCAATGTTTATAGCAGCACTCTCAACAATAGTCAAGTTATGGAAAGAGCCTAAATGTCCATCAACTGATGAATGGATAAAGAAATTGTGGTTTATATACACAATGGAGTACTACGTGGCAATGAGAAAGAACGAAATATGGCCCTTTGTAGCAACGTGGATGGAACTGGAGAGTGTGATGCTAAGTGAAATAAGCCATACAGAGAAAGACAGATACCATATGTTTTCACTCTTATGTGGATCCTGAGAAACTTAACAGAAACCCATGGGGGAGGGGAAGAAAAAAAAAAAAAGAGGTTAGAGTGGAAGAGAGCCAAAGCATAAGAGACTCTTAAAAACTGAGAACAAACTGAGGATTGATGGGGGGTGGGAGGGAGGGGAGGGTGGGTGATGGGTCAATATTGAGGAGGGCACCTTTTGGGATGAGCACTGGGTGTTGTATGGAAACCAATTTGACAATAAACTTCATACATTGAAAAAATAAATAAAAATAAATAAATGGAATAAATAAATAAATAATAAATAAATTAAATAAATAAAAAATAAAATAAAAATATTTAGTGAGTTCTAGGGGTGCCTGGGTGGCTCAGTCTGTTAAGCGGCCAACTCTTGATTTTGTCTTATGTCATGATCTCATGGTTCATGAAATCAAGCCCCACGTCAGGCTCTGCACTGACAGTGTGGAGCCTACTTGGGATTCTCTCTCTCCCTCTCCCTCTTTCTCTGCCCCTCCCCCATTTACTCATGTTCTTGCTCTCAAAATAAATAAATAAACTTAAAAAATATTTAGTGAGGGCACCTGGGTGGCTCAGTCAGTTAAGTGCCTGACTTTGGCTCAGGTCATGATCTTTCAGTTTGTGGGTTGAGCCCCGTGTTGAGCCGTGTGCTGACAGCTCAGAACCTAGAGCCTGCTTCAAATTCTGTGTCTCCCTCTCTCTTGCCCCTCCCCCACTTGTGCTCTTTCTCTCTCTCAAAAAGTAAATAAACATTAAAAAAATTTAGTGAATTCTAGATCCTAGGGATAGAACAGTGGACAAAACAGGCAGCACCCTCACTCTCATGGAGTTTACATTTTAGTACCACTTTCTGGCCATGACATTTTAAAAGTTTTTTTTTTAACATCTCTGGGCTTCAACTTCTTCATTTGTAAAGTAAGAATAATAGCACCTACCTCATAAGGTCATTCTAAAAATTAAATTATGTAATGTCTGTAAAGCACCTAGTGCATATCAGAACTCAGTAAGTAGTAGCTGGAGGGCACCCGGTTGGTCAGTTGGTAGAGCATGTGACTCTTGATCTTGGGGTCCTGAATTTGAGCCCCATGTTGGGCATAGAGTTTACTTGAAACAAAAAGCAAAGAAAAAAGTGGTACCCGGTTTTCTTATTTTAGACATACACTTTTGAAAAAAAATTGTAAGAAATACTCATTATAGAAAAGAGGATGTTTAAATCATTATCTAGAAAGAACTATTGTTTTTAACATATACTTCCCGATTTTTTTCTATGCATATATTTTTAAAAAGAGAATCTGTAGCACATACTTTGAGATCCATTTTGCCCAATTGCCCTTCAGAAACGTTGAATTAGTGTATACTCCCACCAACTGTACAGGGGAGTGCCTGTCTCTCTTTGGGGAGATTTAACAACAAAGTCATATAGCCTCGATTGTAATCCTATGTCTACAAAATGAAATGTCCTTCCACCTATGGCCTAGTTCTGATTTTTGTCTTATAAAAATGAATTTGTGGGAGAAAATATTTGCAAACCACATATCTGATAAGAGCCTTATATCGTGTGTGTATGTGTGTGTGTATTTAAACTCTCAAAACTACAATAAAAAATCCAATTATAAAATGGGCAAAAGACACAAAAGGATTTCACAGAACAGGATATAGGGATGGCAAATAATGACACGAAAAGATGTTCAACATCTTTTCCATTAGGAAAATTCAAGTTAAAACCACAATGAGATGCCACTAAATACCTATCAGAATGACTAAAATTTTTAAAAAGTGATCATACCACTTGTCACAATGTAGAGAAACAATCTGTCATATATTGCAGGTATGAATTTGAAATGGTACAGCCACTCTGGAAAACAGTTTGGCATTTTCTTGCAAAACTAAACATATAATTCAGCAATCACACTCTTGGACCTGAACCTCAGAAAAATGAAAACTTAAATTCACATAAAACCTTTACAAGGATGTTCATTGCAGCTTTATTCTGACTAGCAAAACACTGGAAACAGCCAAAAAGCTTTTTTTGTGGGCGAATAGTTGAACAAACTGTATGACATCAGGAATGGAATATTACTTAGCAATACAAAGGGACAAACTATTGATATACGATAACAGCCTGAATGGACCTTAAGGGCAGTATGCTGAGTGAAAAAACTCAATCTCGAAAGGTTAAAAGAAGTAAGATTCTATTTATATCATGTTTCTTAACTACCAAAACTATAGAGATTGAGAAGAGGTTAGTGGTAGCCAGATGACACAGAGGGGATGAAGTGGGCGGGGGGGGGGGCACTAATACAAAGTGGTAGCACCAGGGAATTATTTTGCTGAATTTTGATATAATGGTGTTTACACAAATCTATACATGAGATTAAATTGTATAAAGATACACCTCCCTCCCCCACACATACACAAAGGAAGGCAGGTTAAAAAAAATCGTGGCAGCTGAGTAACATACCACCTGTGACTGTTGCATCAGTAGTAATGTACCAATGTCAATCTCCTGGTTTGGGTATTATACTATAGCTACATAAGAGAACACCACAAAGGGTACATGGGACTCTATACTACAGTTGCAATTTCCCAGGAATCTATAATTATTTCAAAATAAAAACTATGTTTTAAAAAATTTGTTAACATTTATTTATTTTTGAGAGGGGAGGATAGAGAGGCAGAGAGAGAGAGAGGGAGACATAATCCTAAGCAGACTCCATGTTGTGAGCCTCACACACGGTGAGATCATGACCTGAGCCAAAATCAAGAGTTGGCTGCTTAACTGACTGAGTCACCCAGCCACCCCAAAATAAAAACTTAAAAAAAAAATTGTAACGATTACTATGGCTCTGATTTTCTTCCTTTGCCAGCTATTTTAAAGGATATTAAAGAATTAAATTTATCAGGCAAAGATAAGATAGTGATGCTATTTTAAAAACAATCTTATCCAAAAGGAGTATTATTTTTAAAGTAGTCATTTTGGAAGTTTGACCACTTATGTGAAAGTTTTGGGCCACTGCAGATAAAATATTTTAGAACTCCTCCTTTGTAATTGCGTGCAGAGATGGCCAGCCATTGGCAAGTATGAAGCCTATTAGCTTATAGGACAGTCTCTTGAGTTATTATATTTTCTTCCCATTTCCCTTTACTTTGTCTTAATTCTACATGTTACCCCAGAGAAAAATGAGTTTATTTGGCACAGATAGGACACCTGTAAGACAAAGGAAAAGAGGGTCCATCAGTTTATTCTTTCTTCAATCTCTGGGTATTCATGCTTTTAATTTTTCAAGTGTGAGACATTGTCGTATGTTGTGGAGGATGTGAATTTTCTTTTTCTTCGTCTAATGCCTTTCGTTATTACCAAGGTAGGTGATATTTGAAAAAACTTGAAGCAATATTTGTATATTTTTTATTATTTTTTTTAATTATTTTTTTTTAACGTTTATTTATTTTTGAGACAGAGAGAGACAGAGCATGAACGGGGGAGGGTCAGAGAGAGGGAGACACAGAATCCGAAACAGGCTTCAGGCTCTGAGCTGTCAGCACAGAGCCCGACACGGGGCTTGAACTCACGGACCGCGAGATCATGACCTGAGCCGAAGTCGGCCGCTTAACCAACTGAGCCACCCAGGCACCCCCAATATTTGTTTATTTTAAAGCAGTTGAAGAGCTAAATCAAGGAAACTTAGTTGATTTTTTTTTAACTCAAGTTTTCTTGGCTCTTGGTCTTGGGAATTAAATGCCTTGAAGATACAATTTGAGAATCTCTATTGTGGTTCACAAGATTGTATTTTCTTACTGATGTGGCCAGAAAGTGAGGAAATGGACTTAAATCTGGGAAAGGGAAAACAAATATGTTTATTTGTTCAAGGAGGTACAGGTATTGAGACTCAAACTGACCATGTCAATTTTACAGATGTTACCTGAAGTCCTCATTTATTTCACATTGAAAAACTGCCTTTGGCTCAGTGAAATCAGATTTTGGAACATTATATGACTATTCAATAGAAATAACAACACAATTAGAGAAGGGATTCATAAGTTTTGATGAACATTACCCATGCTGTAACTGCCCTTAGATTACAAACTGAATTAATAAATCCTCTCTAGCCAAGTTGCTCAGATTTAAGAAAAGCTCATTGAACTGAAAGCAATGCCAAATTTCTGATATTTTAGAGACTAATACATTAATCCTGTCATTATACTAAATGTTATGGCTATCTAGTCAATTCTGGCCTTTGTTTGGATCTGCCTAGTTGTAAAAAAGATATATACTTTTTCAAAGAAACTACTGAGGTGCACCTGGATGGCTCACTCAGTTGGTTAAGCATCTCACTCTGGATTTCAGCTCAAGTCATGATTTCACTGTTCATGAGTTGGAGCTCCACATCGGGGCCCTGTGCTGACAGTGTGGAGCCTGCTTAGGATTGTCTCTCTCTCTCCCTCTCTCTGCCCCTCCTCAACTCGTTCTCTCTCTTTCTCTCTCTCTCTCTCTCTGTAGCTCAGAGTAAATAAAAAGAAAAGAAAAGGAAGGAAGGAAGGAAGGAAGGAAGGAAGGAAGGAAGGAAGGAAACGGAAGGGAAGGGAAGGGAAGGAAGGAAGGAAGGAACTACTGAAATTGAGACCAGGAAACTGAAGGACTCCATAAAAAATTGCTTTTTGCTCCTTTTCCTGCTTCTATTCATGCTAAGGCCTCACTTAACACATGGATTGTAAATAGCCTTCTTGTAAGAGACAAGGAGTTACTGGTTCTCTAGGATATAAAACATCTAAAGAAGGACTAAGTGAGAATGACCCGAGGAAGCCATCACATGCAGATTCCAGACCATTGGAAGCTAGACATCTCAATGCCAAGACCCCCTGGCTCCAAGGAATGACACCTGACCCTTGTCTTTGCTTTCACTGATTCCTGGATGCCTGAAAGGACACATGCACAAGACTACCTATCTCCAGTAAAAACCCCAGATCCCGAATATAGGAGAGACTCCCTCTTTTCCTTTCTGAGTCTCCCAGATACTCAGTCTGTTATCTGCTCTATGTCTTCAGTCAACTCTGCTTTCATCCCCTGCTGGCTCACATTTGATTTCCATTCTGCATGAAGCCAAGGACCCCTCTTGGCTTGTCCTGTGGGACCCCTTCCAGGTCCTCGACCCAGCCTGCCAGCATCAAAATGAAAGCAAAAGCCACCTTATTTAATGTTGATCTGGAGTCCAAATTGAGACCAAATGTACTTGCAGTTTTAAGCTAGATCTATAGATCTAGCTGTGTGCTTTGGAGTAAGTGGTTATTCTGTTTTAGAACTGTATTTGTATTATAAGTCAAAGCTCTTTTCTTCCTCATCCTTCTCCTCATCCCCTCCTCCTCCTCCTCTTCCCCCATTTCTTCCTTCTTTACCTTCTTCTCCTTTTACTCCTCCAACTAAACTCAGAGTGAAGAATAGCTTTCCTGGAATGAAAAGGTAGGTGAAAATCTAGATGAACTCCAGAAGCAAGGCACTAATGTCTATGGTGGTGTTCACTTGCATGGATGGGCTGAGATCCAAAACAAAATGCATGAATATTTGAACGCTCCATTACTTTTTTTCTAGAAAATATACAGGTTTGGGTCTGGTGCCAGTTAAGTCCCTAAATTTTGCAGTTGTTTTGCACTTCATATAAATGTATAAAAAGTGGAGGTGGAGTTCAAATTCCTTCTTGTGTAGGATTTAGGGGAGTTCTAGTTTATTTCCATTCTATCCAGCTTTACATTATAATTTCCGTGGAATATATTTTGTACAATTGATCCTCTTCTTTTGCATATGTTCATTTTATTTTTATTATTTTTATTGCAAAGTAAATCAATGAATACAGAATTATTTATAGATCACATACACATATATAAATAAGTTATAATGTAGAAAAAAATCTCTAACCACTTACAA
Source organism: Panthera tigris (assembly GCF_018350195.1). Classification (NCBI taxonomy): domain Eukaryota; kingdom Metazoa; phylum Chordata; class Mammalia; order Carnivora; family Felidae; genus Panthera; species Panthera tigris. Next base: position 79,922,260 of record NC_056662.1, read on the forward strand.
TATTGCCCCACCTCGTTCCACACCCATCCTAAAGAAGCAAACATAGTCAAGCTTTTGATATGTTTCCAGCCTTTTTGGAAGAATATTTAGGCATACACACTGTTTTTGCAAAATAAAATCATACTTTACATATTGTTACATAATCTTTTCACATAATAATTAATAATAATTCAGATTTACCTCTAATTTTTAAATGACCACAGAGGTTTCCACTTTACAACTATTTTAGTATCCAAATTTTAACCATTCTCCTTTTGTTGACACAGAGGTTTCACAGTTTGAGTTATTACAAATAATATTCCTATCCATATATCCTTGCACACTTGTACAAGTATTTCTATAGAATGTAACACTAAAACTGAGGTTAAAATGTTTGTAATTTTGATAGTTATTGTCACATTGTGATGATATTTATTATTTGACAGTGATTTGCCACTCCAAATAGGTTGTTAAAATTCACACTTGTACCAGGAGTATATGAGTTCTTTCTCTGTATCCTAGGCAAACTTGGATTTCATCCATATGTTTGTTTAACTTTTTGTAATTTAATGGACAAAAATAGGACCTCATTTTTAATTTGCATTTTCCTAATTGCCAGCAAAACTGAACATCTTTTCATATGTTTATTAAGTATTAGCATTTGGGGTTTTTGTGGACTACTCGTTCATATTTTGTTGTGCTTATTGGGTGTTGTCTTTATAGGAGCTGTTCGTATACTAGGAATAGCAGTACTTTCTCTGCTATGTCTTCCACAAAGGTTTTTATTTTCATGCAATCATTGCTGTTTGTTTTTTGTTCTTGTTTGGTTGGGTTTTTGGGGTTTTTTTTTTTTTTGGTTTTTGTTTTTTTTTGGTGGCTTCTGAGTTTTATCTCTTACTTAGGAAGATCTTTCCCAGTATTATTAAACACTTCCTATATTTTGTTCTAGAACTTTTATAGCTTTGCCTTTTTACATTTCACTATTTAATCCTTTTGGAATTTAGTTTTTAAAATGTGTGCTGTGAGGAGAACTCTAATATTTTCACCTAAATGGTCATCCAGGTGACCTCAAACTATTGATTAGTCCATTATTTCCACAATGGTTTGAAATAATGTATTTTTCATTTACTAAATTTAAAATTCATATGCATCTGTTCCTGAATATTACTGTATTCAACTGATCTATTTCTGTACCAATATTACACTGTTTATCACTATAGCTTTATCGTAAGCTTTGTTAAAGGATTCAGTTCCTTCCCATTATTTTTGTTCTTGCAATTTTTTTTGTAATCATTGCTAATCTACTCATGCAAATAAACTTAGAATTACCTTGCCAGTTTCCATTAAAAAATCCTGTTGGATCTTTTAAATTTGAGGTGATATATCTTTATGATATTTCATCTTCCCATCTTGAATCATAGTATGTTTTTCTCTTTTTCTGGGTCTTTTAAAATACTTTCTAGAAAGTTTTATACTTTTCTTCATCTCTTGTGTATTTTTGGATAAGTTTATTCCACTGTAGTTGAGAGTTTTATCGGCAATACAAATGGGGTCCTTTTTCATGATGTCTAGTTACCATTGGTATCCACAAAAGCTATTAGTAATTTGTATTTTGATCTTAAACCTGTCTTCCTTACTAAAATCTCTTGTTTAATGGTTTTTTCAAAATCAAATTGTTTCTATCTTTTTAAGATACATAAGCATAGAATATTGTCTCATCTTTTCTAATATTTCTCTTATGTATTATCTGTATGGTGTGTGTGTGTGTGTGTGTGTGTGTGTGTGTGTGTGCATCTATCTGTCTACAGAGAAAGAGAATGAAGCAAGTTTGTGTGCCTTACTCCATTGATTAGGGTTTCCAGGACATTATTGAACAATATTAATGATGATAAGCAGTGTTGTCTTGTTTCTAATTCCAATGGCATTCTATCTCTAGTGCTTTAAGATTTCATATCAAGTTTTCTATTGACTTCTTGATAGACACTCTTTATCAAATTAAGTATTTCTATTCCAAGGTTACTAAAATTTTTGTGAAGCATTAGTATTGCTTCCTCTGAACCTATCAAAATGAGCAAATGACCTTTACTATATTAATGTTATGGATTAAAGTATTGTATTTACTGATGTTAAACTATTCTTCCATTTCTAAATTCTGTTTGATCATGATGTGTTGTTTTTTCATATGCTGCTGTAATTAGTTTGCTAATATTTAATTTAGATTCTAAGTACCTGTAGTCACAAATGAGATTAGGCTAGAATATTTTCTTTGTTTCTTTCTTTTGTATAATTTTTGTCTGGTATTGGTATAAACACGTTAAATATATAAAAGGAATTTGACAGATTTTCATCTCTTTTTATTCTACAAAACAGTTACCTGTATGTTTAACATTTGAGAAAATTTATTCACAATGTCATCTAGGCTTGGAAAATTTTTAGGGAAAGAATATCTTTGACTAACTTAAAAATATTTTAAGGATATTGATCTATTTTGTACTTTTTCTTGTAGTTTGCAAATTTATATTTGCCTAGAAATTCTTCCATTTCATCTAGTTTCTCAATGTGTTGTTAAAAAGTTGTATACACTATTCTAATATTTTTAATATCTCCTATATCTGTGGTTATATTCCTGTTTTATTATTGGTGCTACTATTGTGGTTTTTTTCTTATTTATTAGTATTGGTAGAGGTTTGTTCATTAAATTGTTCTTTTAAAGAAGCACTTTGGGGGTGGAAGATTTTATTTTTATTAAATTTTTGTTTTGATCTTTATTAGTTCCTTCTATTTTTGTTGTTTTTGTTCTTTTCCAATTTCTTATGTTGAATGTTGTTCATTTCTTACCAGTTTTTTTCTCACCAATAGATGCATCTAGAAAGACTACACTCTTCTGAGTAATACTTTGAGGTTTTTTTTTCCTATCTACTTGATTGAGGTATAACTTACATACCAGAACACTTACCACATAAATTTTAGAATTCAATAATTCTAGTAAATTCTAGTAAATAATTCAATAATTCTAGAATTATTAGAATTCAATAATTCTAGTAAATAGAGTTGTGCCATCATCATCACAGTCTAATTTTAGAGTATTTCCATCACCCTAAAATGAAAACTTCTACCCTTTTGCAGGTATTCCCTAGTCTCCACCCTACCCCCAGGTACCTGGTCATTTTTTAAAAACATAAATGTCCAAATCCCACTGCAGACTATGTGCATCAGAAATCTGGGGATGTTGTCTTCACATGTGTATTTTCTAACATCATCAGGTAATTTGACTTTGACCAAGGTTTGAAAACCACCTTGACATGAGAAGAAAGCCTTTAGACTGCTTGATGAGGGAGTAATCAAGGAGAATTATGAAGTTAAATAATTCATTGGAACACAGTTTAAGGAATCAGAAATTCTTTAAATTACTTTGGTAACACAGGAACCTTGAGTCCAGGGATTGAATTGATTCATTTTTATATTTCTCACAATGCCAAGTATAGTGATTTACATAAAGACGATGCTTCAAGTATATGTTTTAAATGTGGAACAGACTTTATTTATGTAGCTGTCAAATCTACAAAGATTATTCCCTAAAAGATATTTTTGACTCAACTTTAAAACTTATTTAGAAAACTTTTTGTTTTTCATATACAATTCCAAAGTTTATTAAAGTCTAACTTATAATAAAACCTCAAAAGTACTATATTCCCAAACCAACTTATTTCCTCTTCTTATAAAAAAAATTAGTTCATTACAATTAATGTTATATAGTAAATCCTGTATAATAATTAACCACATGTTGTTAGTTGTTAAAAAAACACATGGATTCAATTAGTTTTAACAGCATTCTCCATATATCACAAAATAAACTGTTAATCTTTGGGTGATCCCTCTTTAGAAGGAAGTACTTTTTTTAACATTCTTTAATGTATTTATTAGTACTCCAATATTGTTGAATTCTTAATTTTGAATTCAATATTATTGAAGTAGTGCTCTAGCAATTTAATTTAAATATTCCATTTCAATTAACATGTGAACTCTGGAATTTTCAAATAGGGATTGGTTTATAATTATGCCATTTGTGGATATGGTTCAATATAATAACTATAAAGTTTTTTTGTGATAAAAACACATAAAATTTACTGTCTTAACCATTTTTAAGTGTAGAGGAGTGTTAAGTATATACACATTGTTATGCAACAAGATCTCCAGCACTTCTTAATTTTGAAAAACTGAAACTCTGTACACATTGAACAACAACTCCTCTTTGCCCACTTTCCCAAGCCCCTGGCAACCAGTATTCTGCTTTCTAAGAGTTTGACTATTTTAGACACCTCATGTAAGTGGAATCATACAGAATTTGTCTTTTAGTGACTGGCTTATTTCACTTAGCATAGCATCCTCAAGGTTCATCCATGTTATAGCATATGGCAAGATTTTTTTTTTTAAAGGATGAATAATATTCCATTGTATGTATTTACCGTATTTTCTTTATCCGTTCATCTGTTGTTGGACATTTAGGTTACTTCTACCTCTTGGCTATTATGAATAATTCTGCAGTGAACATGGGTCTGCAAATATCACTTTGAGTCCCTGATTTCAATTCTGTTGGATGTACATAGACGTGGAATAGCTAGATCATATGGTAATTCTATTTTTAATTTTTTGAGGAAACTTCATACTGTTTTCTATAACAACTGCATCATTTTATATTCCCACCAGCAGTGTATAAGTGTTTTCTCTACATTTTTCCCAACACTTTTTATTTCTGGGTTTTTTGTTTGTTTGTTTGTTTTTGTTTTTTATGGTAGCCATCCTAATGGGTGTGAGGTAATGTCTCATTGTAGTTTTGATTTGCATTTCCTTGATAATTAGTGATATGAAGTATCTTTTTATATGCTTGTCAGTCATTTGTGTATCTTCTTCAGAGAAATGTCTACTAAAGTCTTCTGTCCACATCTGAATTGGGTTGGTTTGTTATTGAGTTGTAGAAATTTTCTATATCTTCTGGGTATTAAACCCTTATCAGATATATCAAATATTTTCTCCCATTCCCTAGATGGCTTTTTCACTCTGTTGACTGTTTCTTTTGTTGCACAAAGTTTTTAAGTTTCACGTAGTTCTATTTGACTATTTTTGCTTTTTTTTCCCTGTGCTTTTCATGTCATGTCCATGAAATTATTGCCCAGTCAAATGTCATGAAGCTTTCCCCTGTGTTTTCTTTTAGGGGTTTATAGTTTCAGATCTGATGTTTAGGTCTTTAATCCATTTTGAGTGAATTTTTGTATATGATGTAAGGTAAGCATTCAGCTTCATTCTTTTGCATGTGGCTGTCCAGTTTTCCCAACACAATTTGAAGAGACTATTCTTTCCCCCATCTTGTTAGCATTGGCACTTCCATCAAAGATTATTTGACCTTATACATGAGAGCTTATTTCTGGGTCCTCTATTTTGTTCCATTGGTCTACCTCTGTTTTTTATGCAAGTGCCACACTGTTTTGATTACTGCATCTTTGTAATATGTTTAAAAAAATTTTTTTAATCTTTATTTTGAGAGAGAAACAGAGTGTGAGCAGGGGAGGAGCTGAGGGGAGGGAGACACAGAATCACAAGCAGGCTCCAGGCCCTGAGCTGTCAGCACAGAGCCTGACGCGGGGCTCAAACTCATGAACCGTGAGATCATGACCTAAGCAGAAGTCGGACGCTTAACCGACTGAGCCACTCAGGTGCCCCAGTTTGTAATATGTTTTAAAATCAGGAAGTTTGAAGCCTCCAGCTTTTTTTCCTTAAGATTGTTTTGGCTATTTGGGGTCCTTTGAGATTACATATGAATTTTAGCATGTATTTTTCTATTTCTAAAAAATATGGTATTGAGACTTTGATAGAGATTGCATTGAATCTGTAGACTGTTTTATGTACTATGGACATTTTAAGAATACTGTCTTCCATTTCACAAACGTGGAATGTATTTCCATTTTTGAATCTTTGATTTCTTTCTGCAATATTTTGCAATTTTCAGTGTACAACTCTTTCACCTCTTTGGTTAAGTTCATTCCTAAGTATTTTGTTCATTTTGATGCTATTATAAATGAGATTGTTTCCTTAATTTCCATTTCGGACTACTCATTGTTCATGTATTGAAATACAACTGAGTTTTGTGTGTTGATTTTGTGTCCTGAAATGTTGCTAAATTCACTTATTAGTTCCAGCAGGTTTTCATGTGAAATCTTTAAGGTTTTCTACATAAAAGATTGTGTCGTCTGAAAACAGAGATAATTTTACTGCTTCTTTTCCTATTTGGATTCTTTTATTTCTTTTTCTTCCTGATTGCTCTGACTAGCACTTCTGCTATGTTGAATAGAAGTGGAAGGAGTGAGCATCTTTTCCTTGTTCCTAATGTTAAAGGGAAAGCTTTTAGTTTCTCACCATTTAACTCTAAAATTGTATTGTTTTAATACAATACAGTATTGTATTGTAAGGAATAGTAGAGGAAAAACTTCCAAGGTATATTAGCACACATTCTCTGAGAGTGAGGACCAGTCACACTTTAATCAAGGTCATGAGAGAAAAATATGGCAGTAGTTGATACACTAGGCAAAAACTCATACTCAGTGAACATTTTCTACTCCAAGTCAATCACTAATTTGCATGTTCCCTTAGGCAAGCTTTTTTTCTCCACCAAGTAGTATCTATTTTCCCTTCTACAAAATGGGATAATATTGTTATATTCATTTTATCTCCATAAGGTCTTATGAGACTATACTATACTAAAATTTATATGTACATTACTTTCTGCTAATTGGTGATAAGAATAACTTCAGTAAAATGTGAGATTACAGCATAATCTTTTTATGGGAAAAGATTATTGAGATCCTCATTTTTATTCTGAAAAGAAAATGAAACTCCATAAAGATGGTAATTTTTGGATTTGCATTTATACTGATCTTTAAAAATCATAGTAGTAACTACTACCTATAAATAAATGACTTTGTATTTAAGTACAGTGGTTTGAATAAGTAAGCATGCAAGAAAGTCTGTTGAATACCTGTTAAATAAAAAGGTAATTTTAATTATATATTTTATTACATTTTCCTTACATCTTGTGTTAGTTTTCTATTTCTCATCATCTAAATCAGGTATGGGTGAGACTCAGGGTATAATCCATCCTAGGGCACAGTTTCTCTCCATCTGTGGACCTGTGAAACTAGAAAACAAGTTATCTGTTCCCAAAATATACTGGTAGGACAAGCATAGGATAACACTTAACATATTCCAGTTCAAAAAGGAAGAAAATGGAATGGGGTTTAAAAAAAAGTCACTGGTTCCAAGCAATTTCGAAATCCAGCTGGGGAAACTCCATTAAGTTTCAAGTTCTGGAATAATCCTCTATGGTGCATGGGATGAGTCATTCTTTCTTTTTCATGAAAGAAATACGTGTTTGCAGCTGTGTGATTTTATCAGCCTGTTTCCTGCATGTAGAATAGTGAGAATCTCACATCCTCCTTTCTTTTCATGCTTTCTCTCCTTCTTTTGGTCCAAGCTGACAATATTTCTGCTGAAAGAAAATTCTCAAGAACTTTGTGGGTCTCCCATGTATGCCACAGGGATTTTACTCTATTAGAGAGTAGGCTCGTCCACAGATCTTTCCTAGATAATTCCATCTCTGTTTTTGGATTTTGCTGAGATGTCTGAAAGACAAAGTCTTTAAAACTTCCTAGAAGCTCTTTGGTTTGCTTGAGGGAGATCTGAGTCACATCCTAATCTCTTCAAAGGACCTTTTGTGTGATTGAATACTCAGACCTTTTGATTTTTCCAAGGTAGCAGCAAAAGTTTGTCTAGCCATACCCTCAGTTTTTTCTCTAGAGTACACTTCCCTGACAGTGAATCTCTTAATGTTAGTGTCTTTTTAAAAATATGTTTATTTATTTATCCCTGAGAGAGAAAGCATGAGCAGGGGAAGGGCAGACAGAGAGGGAGACAGAGAATCCAAAGCAGACTGCAAGCCATCATCTGCAGTGCCCAATGTGGGGCTCAAACTCACAAACCATGAGATCATGACTGGAGCTGAGGCAGATATGTAACCGACTGAGCCACCCAGGCGCCCCTAGTGTTTTTCTAATCTCTATAGGTGGAGAACTTCCGAAATCATCAAATCCTGGATCCTATTTGCTTAACAGTCATTTCCTCGATTTATTTATTTCCTCTCACATTTTACCATAAGCAACAAGAAGAAACCCATTTGCACCTTCAACACTTGCTTGGAAATCTCAGCTGAATGTCCAATTTCATCATTTATAAGTTCTGCTTTCCATATAACTGCAGGATACAATTTCCTAAAGTATATTATATTTCTACTAAATTTCTACAAAATTCTACTACTTATATTTCTACTAAAAGTCTATTCAATGCAATCTAGACTTTTTCTATCATGTTTCTCAACATTCTTCCAGCTTCCAATTCCCCCAATTCCAAAGCCCCTTCCATACAGTTAGGTGTTTTTATAGCAGCCCCTCATTTCCAGGTACCTAACCTGTATTCATTTTCTATTGTGTCCCTAACAAATCACCACAACCATACTGGTTCAAAACAGCACAAATTTATTATTTTACAATTCTGTAAGTTAGAAGTCTGACACTGGTCTCACTGAGTTAAAATCAAGATATCTGTAGGGCTGCATTCCTTTGTAAAGGCTCCAGGGGAGGATATGTTTTGTGCTTGCTTATATTGTTGCAGAATTCAGTTCCTTATGTTTGTAGGACTAAGGTCCCCATTTGCTTTTTGGCTGTAAGCGAAAGGTTTTTCCTAGTTTCTAGAGGCCACTGTACTTCTTGATTCATGGTCCTCTTGCTCTGTCTTCAAAGTTCTCAATGGCAGTTTCTCATATTACATCTCTGGCTTTCATAGCTTTTGATATGTGAAATTATCATTGTCCTTCATTTCCAAATTTCTATAATCTCATCATGTTTCTTTCTTGTTAATCCAAGGGTCACTTAGAAGCCTATTTTAAAATTTCCAAATGGTTGGGCTCAGGGCTATTCTCTCTGTCTCTGTCTCTGTCTCTGTGTGTGTGTGTGTGTGTGTGTGTGTGTATTGCAATATGGTCAGAGAATGTGACATCTATGCTTTCAACTTCGAGAATTTTATGGGAACTGTTTTTGTAGCCTAATTGTGTTAGTGACCAATTTTTTAATAGTTCCATAGGAATTTGGGAAAAAATATTTATTTTCTGTTTATATGGTATAAAGTTCTATATAGCTATAAGGTTTAGTTTGTAACTGTGTTAATCAATTCTCTATATCCACATTTGTTTTCATTGACTTGATTTGCCAGTTTTTAAGAGATATGTACTAAAGCGTACATTTTATTTTATTTTTTTAGTCTTTAATTTATTCACATGGCGGTAAATGAAATATATATGAAAATAAATTCTTATTTAATTTTTTTTGAGAGAGAGTGTGTGTGTAAACAAGGGAGAGGCAGAGGGAGAGGAAAGGACAGAATCCCGAGCAGGCTTCACACTTAGTGTGGAACCCAATGTGGGGCTTGATTTCATAACCATGGGATCATGACCTGAGCTGAAATTGAGTCAGATGCTTAACTGACTGAGCCACCCAGGTGCCCCTAAAAGACAATATTTATTAATTAGAATTTCTAATACATACTTGTTTTTTTTAATACATTGCCTATAATTTTTTATATAGTGAATTTTGTGGGTCTTACTTTAGACTGTGAATTATTCTATAATTTTCCAAGAGTGAAAAAGCACCAAACCTAAATCATATATGTAATCACAGTTCCTGAATAGAAATGTAACAAATTAAAACTGGAGAAATCCATTTACATAGCATCACAAAAACATCCCAGCAGGTTTCTGACACTTCCTGTCCTTCCATTTAATGCACGAACTCCATTGGTACCCAACTGTCAGGTTGATTCTTTTTTATTTCTCATCATTTTTCCTGAACATTGAGTATTTGTTGCTTTCCAAGGTCTATAGGCTAGAAACTTTTAAGGAACAAGTCAATTCAAGAAACTATGAAGCATTCTGAGAGTCATGTGCATGGGGTTCTATAACCAATTTAGTCCCCAAATCCCAAGGGAAGAAAGTTGGGAGTCAGATCTCTGCTTGAAGCCTTTTTAGTATGAAATAGACTTTCTCTTGACTTGCATTTTGTAAAATTAGAGTTTGGACAGTAGTTCGGTAGTGACCTGATAAATTATATTTGTGAGTTTGTTTGTTGATGCTTTTATTTTAAATCTTTTAGCTTAGTCTAGTGACCACCACCACAAAGGACTATGGCATATAACTTTCTTATTATAAATTAACATCCCAAGTGCTGCCTTAAAAGAAATTGGAAAAAAATTTTTTAAACTGTCTAATCCCTGTCTTAAATGTAGACCACTCTATGTTTCTATGTGAAAACCTAGCAAGGGTACACTCAGAAAGAATTACTCCCTTTTTTTTTTTTCAAGATTTATGGGTTTCCATTGTAAAACTGTTTTTTCATAACTTTATCTTAAGGACCTTAAGTGTCCTGCAGTTAAATATGCTTAGTTTAGAGAGTTAAGAAAATGTAAAACCTACTTTAAGAACCACACTTTACTAACTTACTTTTTAGGAAAACAAATTCAACAGGGTTCTATGTGATAATGGGCCAGTGAAGATTTACTGTCTTAGTCATTTCGAGGGCTGAACCTCTTGGTTTTCTGTGCCTTACTAAACTAGTTACTCTGCTGAACTTTGAATTAACAAAATAAAAACCATCAGCAACATAAAAGGAAAGCTGCTGCAATATCCTCTTATCAGAAAAAGAGACAAGGCATAAAATCTTCAGCTTTAGGAACAAATAGTAAATCATTTATGCAAGAGATTTGGGAGAGGAAATGTGGCATCCAGACAAATAAATAAAATACTGACAGTGCACTATTAAAATGAATTTAGCTAGCTTTTAACCAAAAGAGTGAAAATAGCCTGGTTTTAGCTGGAGGCTGGTAGAAGAGAAAAACTTCTTAGGCTGTGTATGCTGACCTGCAGATAGAATTTTCTTGTCACTTCACGTTTCACAGGCTTTTCCAAGAAACACATTGTCAAGTTTTAGGTGCTCCAAGATCACGGGGATACGTATGTCTTCACAGGAATATATATAAAAGTTTGCAGTCAAGTTCAGTATGAAGGGTGAGATTTATCTGTCCATGTCCTTTCTTGTCAGCTGCTCATTGGTACCCAAGCTATGAAATGCCTTCTCTTTCTTATCCCCTGCCTCACCTAGAACCCTGGAAATTGCACAAGAGCTCAGGTCTAAACCTTCAACTTTCCCTGACAAATAAGCCTGGAAGTTCCCCCTGACCTCACCAGCTCAAAGTAGTCTTTCTCTCCTGATTTTGAATTTTTATACCAATTAGTACCTATTAATTTGCCAAGTAGCCATGTGCTGACCTGTGACTTTTTCCCTTACTGTCTTTTCCCAACGATTATTTACTTCTTGCTGTTGTTGAACTTTCAACATTTATACTTAATCATTTATATTAGCTTGGAAGTCCTTTGAAATCAAGGTCCATGTATTATTCTTATTTGAAAAAGAAGAGAGGGAAGGAAGTTGAAAAAGTGTTAACCTCTACCTGCATTAGGGTACTCCGAACCTATGAAGCCAAAGAAATATACCCATTTTTTATGACAGTGCACAAAACTCAGCTAGGCTGTAGGGGATAACATGGTTGTTATTATTATGATTACTATCATCTTGGAGATAAAGTGGTTTAACAGTCATATCCTGTCACATGACTTACTGGGGAAGCTGAGGGAGGATGAATAAAAAAGGCAAGGTGGAGTACAGGGGTTCAGTGAGGAGCTGGGCATGAAGCAGATCCAGGGGATGGGATGCTGAGCCAGGCAACAAATAGGAAAGGGATCTAGTGAATATCAAAGATAAGAATGGGGACCAGGTCTGCTCTTTGCATGGTGATGTATGCCTGGACAAACTTAGATGAAAGAACTAGAGACAAAACAGCTATATGTGAGTCACAAAAGCAAATTCAGGGCTTTATACAAGCTGTGTCTCCATATCTACAGAGCATTTATGTTTTACTTGAGAATAAAATCTAAAACATTTGGGTCTCTTAGTTCAGGTAGCATTTAGGCTCCTGGGAAAAGTCCTGTTTGTTCCTTCCCCTCTTTCTGTACTTCCCAGCATCCTTGTACTTCCTTAGGGTCCTGGAATGGTCCTATCTAGTGCCTATCAACTCCACCTTCCACACCACATCTTTTATTCATATGCTCAGCCTTATCTAAATGCCCCTTCCTGTCTCCTCCGCATTCAGGCTGCCAACGTGAATTCCCTACTGCAGAGAACTGCATTCTCAGGCATGAGTTTCACTGCGAGGCTCCCAGTTTCTGGTTGTCTTAGCATGTGTTTGCAATATCAGTGCCTGGAGTGGCAATAAAGCCCTATTCACAGAAGATGCTATGTCAGACTCCTACACTGACTTCTATTATTCCAATCCTTTGGGCTATTCTAAAGAGCTTTATCTGTTTCTCCCACTTTCCTTAGCATTAGCCATGTGCCCATTTCTCCTGGCTATTTGTTTAAGTAGAGTGTACCTGTTTGGTCTGTTTGAACAGGAATTAGGAAGTCCTGTTGATAGTAGCTTACAGGGTTACTCGGGGTCTGTACAGACTTGCTATTTCTCAGATTATTTATACAATTTATTTGTCTACATTCTCTTACCTCTGTATCTCTAAAATCCATCTTAATGCAATACAGCCCTTAGTGCCAAACCAATTTTTTCTAATACATGTTTTCCCTAAAGCCCCAATACCTTCATTCCTTTGTTCTGATTTATTGCTGCTGCCTAACCACAGCTACGAGGCAGAAAAATAATAATAATAAAAATTTTAAAACCCTAGTAACAAGCACATCAGGATTAACATACTAGGTCTATGTTAAACCACCCAACAATGAACTAACTCATCTTTAATTTATTAGCTTGATTCTGATATAAATTCTGAATGAAAAGTAAAAGGTTGTGTAGATTAATAATATTAAAGTTGCAAAACAAACCCCTGAAAAATAGGAAATGTTAAGCAAAGGGAGCTGTGCCATCTTTAATTCATTGCTCTGTTCCTAGGCAATTCCATGCATGCAGGATGTAGGCTCACAGCTGCGTTTTTTAAAAGACTCTGTGGTACCCAAGGCATCAGTGCAAGGTAGAAACGGCACAGCTTGTGACTCTAAAGTGTAGGGCCTAATTCAATGTGTTGTGTGACATTGACATGAAAAACATTTCATTAGGACCTTTCATTAAGTGTCACTTTTGTAAGTTCTACAGATAGGCCTATCATTCTAGAGGCAAAAATTGCAGGTCAAGTACTAGATAAATCCCCAAGTGATGTGAAGATCCTGCAGCCAGGGATTAAGCACCGTGGATGGGAGGGGTCTAAATCAACAATCTTGGAATGAAAAGAGCATCCGTGTCAGGTGACTTGAGCTTTCTCAACACTTTTAATGTTCAGTAAAACCTTGCTTATTCAATCTAATTGGGAAGGTCAGCATGAATTTGTGAGATGGACACAAGACACATGACTTCTAGAGAATAGAAGGGATTTATTGGTTTCCAAGGTACATGGTTACTTCAGTTGAAGTTCTCAATACTACCAAATTGTGGTTCTGTCCCTCCTGCTGGAACTGACAAGAAAGAGTGAAATTGACGTGTTAATTCTGCAAACACTAAAAAAAAAAATTATAAACAACTTAGTTAATAATTAGCTTAAACATTCTCCCTTTAATATTTACACCAGCAGGTCTCAACAGGACACATTGATGTGTTGCAAAAAGCCTGATATCAATCATAAAAGAAGTATGAAAGCTTGCAAATGAAGAACTTTTAAAAAGAAGCCAGAGATGATGTGAGGTTATCATAGTAATATCATGGTCATACATTTGCATTCCAAAATGCTTTCTTGAGAGAAAAGCAAGGCTGGGGTTACAGAGATGAAGCCAGGAACTGCACTTGCACGTGGGGCTGTTTTGCACATGCCAACACCATTCTTATATGTCACAGAAAAAGCAGAGGTAATTGCTTTACACCATCATTTTCTTAACAAACTCTTTTATCATACAAAGGTAAAACTAAACCTTGATCACTTACCTTTCTGATTGTAGCTAATGATTAGAATTAGAGTTTACTTACTGTGTACACCTATATATAGCAAAGAATATGGACCTTAGAGATTTATACACCACTGGCATATTATTGATTATTGTAGTGCAATGAGGTATGGTAGGAAGGAGGAATATAATCAAGAGAAAACAGTGGAATCTGTTAAGCCTCAAAGGGTGGCACTACCTTGGTGAGGTCACCTCAGGCTCATCTTGGTCTTGCAGGTTGAGAAACTCAATTTTGCTAGGGGTCTGTAGTTCATCAGACTGTAACAACTGATATGGGCTCTCCAAACTGTCACGACACTGTCATATAACGTTATTTACTTCGGGATGTTATTCACTTACATTGGGGAATATTCCTTTCCAGTTACCAAAGTTACTTCCTTCCTGATCTCATAATACCCTGAGAATTGAATTTGTGATTTTGAGGTTGGCTAGTAAGGTGGAATCAGAGAAAAAAAAAAAAGTAAAGGATGGTTTGAGAAATATTCTGCAGATCATGATGAGGTCTGAAGAATTATGCTTGACCCACAATGGAGAATGTGTTTCTAGTAACCAGCCTCAGGGAGTTCCCAGAGGAGACACACCCTCCTCTGAAGGGTGCTAGACAAACACTGCCAATTTCTGATTCTGGGTTTCCTTTCTCTGTGCTCTAAGCTTCATGAGTCCCTTCCACTCAGGCAGTTGGTTCAGTTTCAGTATATTTTCTGCCACCATTAGGGTTCTGTGGTTATACATAATAGAAATTTCCTTTGGCTAATTTTGAGCACAAAAGTGGAATTTATTGGAATGAGCTGGTAACTCTTTAAACGTTTTAATGAAACACCAACCTCTTAGGTCTCTAAAAGGATCCATGGAGCCGCCCCCAGGATGCTTACTTTCTAGTAAGGCAACAGACACTTAAATAAAAAGAAAGGTCAATTGTCCCTGGCTGGGAGTAGGCATAAAGTTGAAGGTGAGCCAAGACTTCATAGGGGAGGCGATATTTGAGTTTAAAAGATGAGTAGTAAATGTTTGCCTAGTTATCAAAAAAAGAAAAAAAAAAAAGGGAAAGGACACTCAAAGGACAGAGGCATAAAGCTGTGTAAGATTATGTAACTCATGTTACAATAGAAAACTAGCATCAAATTCAAAGATAAGTTTTGTGTGTAACTCCTACATAGCAAAAACTTAAAAAAAGAATCATGGTGATTATTTTCAAAATAATTTTCTTTAATTATTTTCTTCTTCACTTTTCTTCCTTCTTCTCTTGAGGACCACTGATGCCCTTCTCACCAACACCTCACCATCACCAACACTGCCTTCTCCATGCACATACATAGTGTTACATGATGTTTCATGACTACTGGAGTTGTTTTCAAAAGGTCAGAATCAGGGGCACCTGGGTGGCTTAGTCATTTGCGCATGTTTCTCCTGATTTCAGCTCATGTCATGATCTCATGGTTCATGAGATGGAGCCCCATGCCAGCTCTGTGCTGACAGTGCAGAGCCTGCATGGGATTCTCTCTTTCCCTCTCTCTCTGTCCCTCCTCTTCCCCCCCACCCGAATAAATAAATAAACATGAGGAAAAAAAAGGTTAGGATCATGCCAAACTTAAAATGTAATTTCACTAAGACTGACTCAACTTCATCTCTTTGAGAACAATTCTCTGAAAATCCTGCCCTGGCAATAATAGACTTAGCCAATAATAAACTGAGCAATTACTAGGAGATAATTTCCCTAGGTAATAAAACATGTCGAACCTGCTTTTCTAATCCATACTTGGCCTTCATGTAGGTTCACAATAGTTGCTCCAGCTGGAGCTCTAATTCATAGAACCCAAACCAAGTATCAGACTATGCTGTACTCTTTTTTCACCATTAAAAAAATTTTTTTGATGTTTATTTATATTTGAGAGAGAGAGAGACAGACAGACAGACAGAGCATGAGCAGCGGAGGGGCAGAGAAAGAAGGAGATACAGAATCCGAAGCAGGTTCCAGGTTTTGAGCTTTCAGCACAGAGCTTGCAACGGGGCTTGAACTCACAAGCCCTGAGATCATGAGCTGATCTGAAGTTGGATGCTTAACCAACTGAGCCACCCAGGCACCCCTCTACCATCTTTGTGGAAGGTTGATACAACATGTGGCACATCCAGACATAGCTGACCCTTGGGAAGGAATAATCATGACAGATTTTTTCCATTCTGGGCACAAGAATTTTGATCATAATAAGCAACTAGTGTGACTTCAGCTCAGGTACTAAATAACTAAAACCTGGAAGGGCACTTTAATTTTGAAATTTAGGAAGGTAACCAATGGGTTTGTTGAGAATAACTGAATCTTCATTCTGAAATGAGAATTTTAATATTTGTTTTATCATAGATAATAATGAATATTTTGTGTTTAATGCATCATTTATTATGGATTCTGCTTTTTTCCCCTTTCTTACTAAGGAAGTAGAGGAAACTCCTAATTAGTGTGGCCCAAGAACTATTCCGTTTCTTCTAGGCTCTAAAAATCCTCTTGCCTCAGCTTCCTGGGCTGGGATTCCACTTCTCTTTTCAGGGCCCTTACTTCTAATGTCGGGTTTGTAGGCTTTGCGTCTGTATTTCTCAAAGTGCAGGTGTTTTGTTTTGTTTTGTTTTGTTTTTGCCAGGTGTTTTCTGTTGAAGGTTCGTTTTCTTTCAAAATGCGCTGCAAAATCCTGGCTGCCCACTTTACTGATTTGCAGGGATGGCTACATGTTGCTGCAGTTTTCTGTATTTCTAATCTGAGTGTGCTAGGGCCTTGTTTATGTCTGTTCTAGTCACTTTCTGTGACTTGAAAAATAGTAAAGGGGAGAAGTGGCTATGACTAACTAACATCTTTACTATCCTTACCTTCTCTTACCCACACTTCTCTTCCCAAATAAGTAGCAACTCATAGCACTTTCCAATAGGATGTAACATTAATATCTCTGCCAGTAAAGAAGATCCAGAAATAAAACCAAATTTACTATTTTCAAGTTTCCACAAGATCACAATTAAAATCTCTAAGAAGGGAGTTTTGAGAAGACCTTAAGATTGAATAAAAGGTACAACATCGGGAATAGTCAGTGGTATCATAATAGTGCTTTATGGTGACACATGGTAGCTACACTTGTGGTGAGCAGAGCATAAGGTATAAAGTTGTTGAATTACCATGTTGTACACTTGAAACTAATGTAACATTGTGTATCAACTACACTAAAAAAAAAGATTTTTAAGATTATGTATAAATTTTGATTCTCCATATCATCTCAGATCCTTATTAACCATAGTGCTTATTAACTAAGGCAGATGGCATTTTCCAAAGATGGCTGCAACAATATGTCCAATCCCACATGTTCTTCTACAATGTAACATTGCTACCTTCCCATCAAGAGGTTGCCATTTCTCTACCCCCTTGAATCTGGGAAGACCCCACGATTGCTTTGACAATAGAATACAGTGAAAGTCATGTTGTGCCAGTTCTGGGCTTTGCCATTAATTGGCCTGGAAGTTTTAAACCCTACCTCTTGGAAGCCAGCTGCTATGTAAGTGTGACTACCAGAAACCACCCTATGAGAATCCCAAACCACACTGAAAGACCATGGAGGATAAGATGCTACATGGAGACAGACAGAAGCCAAGGAGCACTGAAGCTCGGGACATGGGTCGAAGGAGTCATCATGGATGTCCATCCCAGCAGAGCCTTCAGAGGACTTTGTGACTGTAACCGCATAACAGTTCCCAAGCAAGAACTCCCCAGCTGAGTCTTGTCAACCCACAAAATTATGACAGTTAATAAAATTTTGTTTTGAGCCACTAAGTTCTGGAGTAGTTTGTTAAACAGCAATAGAAATCTGGAACACGACCTGTGGTTACCAAAGTAGGGTCTAAGTGCAACCCTTCTTTGCAAACTTGGAATGGAGTAGCTCTGTATCTATTTTACATTTGGGGATTCTTCATAAGAAATTATTTAGAAAAGAGTGACTCTGCCTGTTAAAAAGTTTGACTCTCATTGCCATGTAATTAAAAATTGGCTAAATATGGGGCACCTGGGTGGCTCAGTCGGCTAAGCGTCCGACTTCGGCTCAGGTCATGATCTCACAGTCTGCGAGTTTGAGCCCCGTGTCGGGCTCTGTGCTGACAGCTCAGAGCCTGGAGCCTGATTCAGATTCTGTGTCTCCCTCTCTCTCTGCCCCTCCCCTGCTCATGCTCTGTCTCTCTCTGTCTCAAAAATAAATAAAAACATTTAAAAAAATTAAAAAAATTAAAAAATTGCAGGCCATAAAAAACATTGTGATGTAAAATCTTCCCTGATTTCAAAGGTATCCTTTTTCTTTTTTTCATTTAAAAAAATTTTTTATTTTAGAGAAAGAAAGTATGTGAGCCGGGGATAGGGGCAGAGAGGGGAAAGAGAAAGGGAGAGAGAGAGAGAGAGAGAGAGTGAGAGAGAATCTTAAGCAGGCTCCATGCAAAGCATGGAGCCTGATGTGGGGCTCAATCTCATGACCCTAGGATCTGAAATCAATGAGCTGAAATCAAGAGTCGCATGCTCAACCAACTGAGGTACCCACCTAGGAGCCCCCAAGGGTATCTTTTTCTTTAGACACAAATTTACTTGAGTCATTCCTGATGGATGTGTCTTCTATATCTGAAGACCTCAATAAAGGGTTCTGGTTTCAGTTTAAACAGTCTTGACCAGTGGTAAATGATTTTTCATCAGAGACTTATAGACAAACTATGGACTATGCCCTACTCCTGCAGCAGCCCTTGTTTGAGTTCAGGAAAAGGAGTTCATGACATCTCTCTTGGTGATCTGGACTGTACCTCTTAGAAGAGAGCAAAACCACTTTCTTTGGTGCCATTATCCTGCATTACATACAAGATGATGAGAAAATGCATCTTAATAAGGGCATCCATTTTAAATAGAAATGGCTTCTTCATAAAACTTGCATACCCTATGGCCCTGAGCTTTGCTTAAAGGATTTGAGGTGCCCTTGCCAATCAAAACCATTTTTCCTTCAACACTTAGCAGAGCTATATGTAGAAAGATTTTCTTAAAGACTTTCAGCATGCTTAGCTAAGAGCAGTGTTTTTAGTCTTGCTGCACTAGTGTGCTGGTTCCTTTTATCATTCTGACCATCTGTGATGAAGTCTATTTTGTTAACTCAGAAAACCTCAATTTCTGTAAGACTTTAAGATGAGGCATTAACATATTTTTACGGATTGTGCTACCATTATGGTTTTGGAGACTTCTCATTTCTGTTATTAAAAAGAAAAACCCTGCCATCTAAGCTTCTCATAAGAAACTATTTTTACATTTATAATCTTTAAAGATGCTTATGAAAAGAAGTGCTTTGAACTCTTTCGGTAAGATTTAGCTCAGTCTAAAGCTTAACAACAATGTAATTTGAGTGAAGGTGTCTGATCCTACCTGTCAGAGATGCTGCAGAAAGATACATAAATCATGGCCAGAATCTCATCTGAAACCAGTTTAAAAATTCATGTAGCTAAAAGTCATTCCTGTGTGATCTGGTTTCTTAATACTATAGTGTGGGGATTTCAGAGCTGGAATGCGCCTTAAAACTCATTTTATCAAACTCCTTTATGCTACAGATGAGTACACTAAGGCCACACATTCTGACTGGAAAGCGCACTCTCTTCGCACTCTCAGAGGTTGCTTCCTAGATAACCAGCAGCAGCACCTGGGGGCTTGTTAGAAGGGCAAGATCTCAGGCCTTGCACCAGACTGATTGCGTCAGTTTTAAGATCCCCACGATCTTATGTGTTCGTGAGCACATTAAAGTTTGAGAGGCACTGCCCCACACCACATTGTCTCCCAGGAGAAGGTCAAGACTTTGGAATCAGGTTGCCCCAGGTTCAAAATCCAGATTTTTCGCTAACTTGCAAAGCGCCCTTAAGCAAATGACTTGAGCTCTTTGATCCTCCATTTCCCCGAGAGTTCAATGGGGATGATACTACCTATACGGGAAGGTTACCTTGGAGTTTAAAGAAATAATAGTTGTGGAGTTCCTACCCAAGTGCCTGACAGTAGACCTTCAATAGGGAGACAGTGCCACGACTACTGCAATTGACTACTATTGCTATGCTATTACTGCTGTGGCTCCTACTCCTACTCCTGCTACTACCACTACTATCGCTGTGTTGCTGCTCCCGCTAATACTATACTGCTGCTGCCGTTGTTACTAGTATCACTGCTGCTGCTTTTGCTGCTCCTGCTGCTACGACTGCCGCTGCTCCTGCAGCTACCACCCCCGCTACGGCTGCTGCTGCTTGCCCTGCTGCCGCTAAGCACCACGGTTGTTAGTATCTCCGAAAGGGAAAGTAACCTGGCTTACACGTTGCCAAGTGACCTAAGTGAAACTGGGGCTCAGGTCTCCTGGCTGTTATTCCGGGGCACCTTTCCCTGCACCTGATAATTTCCCTCCTCTTTCAAGCGCAGCTGAATGTCGCTACGACCAGCATTCTTTTCTTAAAAAAAAAAAAAAAAAAAAAAAAAAAGTTTATTTGTTTACTTAGGGGTGGGGGCAGAGAGAGGGAGAGAGAATCCCGAGCAGAATCCGCACTGTGTGCACAGCACAGAGCCAGATGCAGGGGTCAAACTCACAAACTGGGAGAACATGACCGGAGCCCAAGTCAAGAGTTGGATGCTCAACCCACTGAGCCACCCAGGCACACCTAGAAGCAACATTCTTATTTAAGACCACTTCAGTTCCTAGAGTGGGATACAGAAAAAGGAGGCTGCTTGTTTTAAGGTTTCCATTTAAACTTCCTCAAACGATAAAGTCAGTTTGCTCAATTCTCTGTCCTTTCAAAGTGTCATAGCCTCAGCTCAGTCTGAATTTCTTCCAGGTGGCAGCTGCTGTTTCCTTCGACCGTGGAACACTGCCTTTCTTCAATTTTGCTTCTGGCCTCCAAAATTTTTTCCATAGAAAGCTATACTTGATCTGATAGTACATTTTAGTTTCCTAGAAAATAGGATATATGTTGAACTTCAGGGTGACTTTGATTTTTTAAGTGAATCTTGTGTATTTCAGTCCTCATCCTTTAGTATTCACCCCTACACTCAAGTGCACCCACATCTCCAGATATGTAGCCCCACTTTGAACAGTTATAAAAGGAGAAAAAACTTTCAGTGTATGAAAATAAGATTCTGCCATTTTGCAAACTGAAATAGATACTGATTTCTTTCTTTGAGGTACCAAAATGACCTCTGGTCCCTGTACTTAGAACTGAAGGTATGTGGGGGCACCCGGGTGGCTCAGTCAGTTGAGGGTCCAACTCTTAATTTCAGCTCAGGTCATGATCTCATGGGTTCATGGGTTTGAGCCCCACATGGGGTTCTGTGCTGACAGCACGGAGTCTGCTCATAATTCTCTCTCTCTCTCTCTCTCTCTCTCTCTCTCTCTACCTCTTTCTATTCCTCCCCTACTTGCTCTCTCATTCTCTATCAAAATAAATAAATAAACATAAAAAAAAAAGAACTGCAGGCATGTGGCTTAATTTGAGAACATTGGCTAAAATACTAACCTCTTAGCCTCAGACATACTGGATTCCAGAAAATTATAAATCCCCTGGCCAGTGAAACAATATATTTGTGTGGAAAGCATCCAACTATCCCAACAAGATTTGTAAAAACACTTAGAAATTATAGATACTTAACAGATATTCCTGTCTCATTTATCTAAGGAAATGTAAACAGAACAGGATTGTTCCTGGGGCCAGTTTTAGGCTTGGCCACACTGTAGGAAATAATGCAGTTTCACAATTTCCAAGGAATTACATGGCCTCAGATAGGTGGACAACATGAAAGATGCGCATCTGAACCCATGAGTAGGCTCTTTAATTCCAGTGGAAGCGTTCTGGGATGAAGTGGAAAACCCTTGACAAGCTCTGTGAGAAATCATGCACATCATTAGCATCTAAAATATATAACCAACTCATACAATTCAGTAGCAAAACAAAAACAAACAAAAAAACCCAAAATGAAAAAACAAAACGAAACAAAAAACCCAATGCGCGTGTACACACACACACACACACACACACACAAACCCACTTCAGTTAAACAATGGAAAAAGGATGGATAGGTAGTTTTCCAAAGAACACATACAGATAGCCAACCACTATACTCAATAGTGCTCAATATCGCTGATCATCAGAGAAATGCAAATCAAAACCACAATGAAATATATTCTCACACTGGTAGAGTAGCTATTATCAAAAAGACAAGAGATAAGTGTAAGGATGTGAAGAAAAGGGAATCTTTGTTCACTGTCGGTGGGAATATAAATTGATTCCGCCACTGCAGAAAGCAGTATGGGGATTGCTCAAAGATGAAAAATAGAACTACCATATGATCCAGCAATCCTACTTCTGGGTATACAGCCAAAGGAAGGGAAAACAGGATATTAAAGAGATATCGGCACTCCCGTGATCATGCAGCATTATTCACAATAGCCAAGGTAATAGAATCAACCTAAGTATCTGTTGACAGATGAATGAATACAGAAAATGTGGTATATACATAGTGGAATAATACTCAGCCTTTAAAAAGAAGGAAATCATGTAATTTGAGACAACATGAATGAACCTGGAGGGCATTATGCTAAATGAAATAAGCCAGACACAGAAAGATGAATATGAATATCGCATGATCTGGTATATATGGGGAATCTAAAAAAAAATGTTCAACTCGTAGTAACAGAGAGTAGAATGGGGATAGGGAAAGGGGGAGATATTGATCAAAGGTATAAACTTCCTTTATGAGATGAGTAAGTTCTGGAGACCAAGTATGTGGCATGGTGACTATTATTAATAATAATATATTGTAAACTTGAAATTTGCTAAAAGAGTAGGTCTCAGGTGTTCCTACACACACACACACACACACACACACTAAAAAAGGTAACTATGGGAGGTGATGAGTATGTTAGTTTGATTGCGGTATCATTTCACTATATATATGTACATAATACCTTAAATATTTGACAAATATTTCTATTTGTCAAAAAAAAGGTTAAAAAATTAAGTGAGGGATGCCTGGGTGGCTCAGTTGGTTAGGCGTCCAACTTCGGCTCAGGTCACGATCTCGCAGTTTGTGAGTTCAAACCCCACATCAGGCTCTGTGCTGACAGTTCAGAGCCTGAAGCCTGCTTCAGATTCTGTGTCTCCCTCACTCTTTGACCCTCCCCGGCTCACGCTGTGTGTGTGTGTGTCTCTCTCTCTCAAAAATAAACATTAAAAAATGAAATGAAATCATGCACTTCATCCTCTTATGGAGGTGGAAAAGCACTGGTTTTTTGTTTGTTTTCATCTTCTTGAAGCTGAGACTCCTTGGCTGCTGCTAGAGTAAGTGGGTACAGTGATCGGTTTCCCAATTTGAGGGCTGCATCTCATGCTTGCTCAGTTTAGCAAGAACTGTGCTTTGTGTTTTTAACAAAACTTAGGCATTTGTAGAGATCCAAATGAATCAGAAGATCCAGTATGCATTTTCAAAGCCCTCCCCTCTGTGCACAGTTGCCACACACACACACACACACACACACAAATTGGCTAAATTCACAAACAAGCTGCTTTATCAGGGTCAAGGAGCCTTAAGCATGGATCCAAGTGAGTTAAAAGCCATAGATATAAATAAGAAGTCTAACATTTCCTCAGTGGGGCATAAGTACACAAATACACTGTGCTGTCCTAAATTCCAAAGGCAGTATTTCCCAGAGTCTTAAAAAAGAGGTTCTTTTAATTAAAAAAAAAAAAAAAACTATTTATGTATGTATGAATGCATGTATGTTCCAAGCACTTTACAAATGTTGATTCACTTAACAACTTCAACGATCTTTGCCAGGTAAGTACTCCTCTTATCCTCACTTTACGGATGAGGAAAAGAGTCACATATTGTTTGAGTAACTTGCCTGAGATTAAACAGCAAATAAATGTCAGGATAGGAACTCAGGCAGCTTGACCCTAAAATCTATGCTATTACTTAGTATGTTACATCATGAGGTTATTACGCTGCAATTTTCTTTATACCTAGCTGGTAGATAAATTTGTTAGCTTGTAGTACTGATGAAACCAGAATGGTGAATTCATTACTTGTATATGCCTACTACTGAGGCTCTGCATACAGCACTATATAATCTATAGTTTGCATTTTTTATTTCAAAGTCTTCAGTTAATTATTAGGTAACTTTTTCAACTCATAAGACTATGATAGTTTTCCCTTTAAGGGCTTATACTTATAAGCTACAAGTATAAAAAGCAAGCTAAGAATTATTTCAAAAAGATCCTAAGGTTGCAATATGAGGGACCAAGTATAAATGCCCAGAGCTTACTAGAGATTTGTAAGAGAGAATTTAAAATGAGACTAAAAATTAGTTATTTGCCTGTTGAACACCTCCTTTCCTTTGATGCTGTTTATTTGCATGACAATTGGCCCCTTAGGTCAGGGTTTATTATAGGTTGGGAAAAGTTTCCAATAGCCAACCACAAACCCAGGAATCAAAATCTCCCAACACACATAAAAAACAAAAAACAAAAAACAAAAAACCTCCCTAATCTGCAGCCAAAAGTGCTTCTGGGTCTTGGAACTGCCCCATTGTGCCTGGGCCACTCCAGCACAGCCAGCCTGAGTGTTGCCATGGCGGCAGGGACCCAACTGTGTGGGCTGGTTTCAATAACCAGCAGCTGCTCACTTCAGAAAAAGCAGATGACAGCCCAGTTCTGAATGAGCATTTTTCTCTGGGCTTTGACCTGACCTGCATATTGTTTTCTCATTGAATTTCCTTTTATTTATTTTTAAATATCAACTTTCCTTGAACTTTCCCTCTCATTTGTGTTGCATTTGGCAGGACTACAGAATTTCTCTTTCTCTCTGTAGAAAATGGGTTTTTTTTCTTTCTTTAACAGTCGGTGAGGTTTTCCCTGTACCTTCTTTATCTCCCCCATCCACCCCGCACCCCGCCATGCACATAAACACCTTTGCCTCATTATATAAAGATGCAGGACAAATACACAGAGTTTAATTACTTCAAGAAGTTTTTAGGCTCAGATAACCCCTAAAACTCTTCCTGACTCACCCAACATTAGGCATATTTCATTTGTCCTGTGAAAATTTGGAGGTGAAACAGAAAAATGACCCTTTATTCACATTATTCTGGCCATGATCAGAGAATCTACGTTTTTTTCTTTAAAATTTTTTTATGTTTCTTTATTTTTGAAGGAGAGAGAGATAGAGCGTGAGTGGGGCAGAGAGAGAGGGAGACACAGAATCTGAAGCAGGCTCCAGGCTCTGAGCTGTCAGCACAGAGCCTGACGTGGGGCTCAAACCCACAAACCGCGAGATCATGACCTGAGCAGAAGTTGGACGCTCAACCGACTGAGCCACCCAGGTACCCCGAGAATCTATGTTTTAATACTAAATGTATTCTCAATTCACAGTTGATTCACAGCCTGGTTTTTTTCTCTTTGTTTACATGTTGGCAAAATGTGAAGAATATAAAAATATAAAAACTACTAATATGATTTCTGACCCTCCTCATAGGGGTTGCAGAAAAACTGTTCTTGATGTAAGCAAGAGCTATACTGTGTTTGAGATGAATTTTGCCCTCTTCAGTTCTTGAGGGGTTTGGAACGATCTGGAAGTGAGGTTAATGCTGCTGTTGAACTTTTTTTTTTTTTATGAACTTGAAACAATTTGTTTACAAGTTGTTACTAAAGACTGTCAGAGAAAAATGTTTGTGGACATAGTATCCAAAAGGCTGACAGAACCCAGAACTTGCTTGGTATTCAAAGGAGAGCTCATCCAACATTATCCTGCACACTGTATAATTACTTGCATGTTGGGAGCCAAAAAAGGGAATGCAATCCTGTGAATGTGTGTTTATACTGGAGACTTTGAGAAGCAAAACAATTCAGCA
Organism: Panthera tigris; assembly: GCF_018350195.1. Lineage (NCBI taxonomy): Eukaryota > Metazoa > Chordata > Mammalia > Carnivora > Felidae > Panthera > Panthera tigris. Next base: position 79,948,307 of record NC_056662.1, read on the forward strand.
AGTATTCTTCAACCCCAGCATCTGGGAATAATTAATTGGCTTGCTATGGTTTATAGCATAAATTGATAAAGTTGTCTGAAGCATTGAGGCCCTTTGCCTTATTTAAAACTTTCTGCTTTAGGGTTTTACATTGTGGCTAATTTTAGTAAATCTTTTTATTTTTAATCCTAAAATGGGTGACAAGGAAGAACCTTCTGCTTATGGTTTCTTGATCATTTTCTTTTTGGTCTTATTCTCAATGTGTTCAGGAAGCTGGTGCTCACACACCTCCAGGAGCCTCCCTTCTTCCTTGCCGCGTAATGCTGCAGGGGCAAAGAGCTCTCAAAAGTGAGGCTCTGGAAAATGTTGTTGGGTTTTTACATATTGTTTTCAGGAAACACTTATCGGCGCTCTGAAGAGTTTCTCTGGAAAATAGAACGTATTTTTGCTCCATTTTACAAATTTTAGGCCAGGGCATTAGAGATTGTCATGTGAGACTCTCAATCTATTACATATGGAAAGTATTGTGATGAGTTCTGATGGTTTATGTGAAGTGCTGCATTCCTTTAATTGTGGCTTTTGGGAAGAAAGCACAGTCCATACAGTTGACCCTTGAGCAATACCAGGGTTGGGGGGCCAACCCTCCATGCAGCCAAAAGTCCACATATAACTTTTGACTCTAAAACTTAACTGATAATAGCCTACTGTTGACCAGAAGCCTTACTGATAACATAAACAGTTGATTAATATGTTTTTTGTATGTTATATGTATTATATTACATACTGTATTCTTACACTAAAGTAGATAGAGAGAAGAAAATGTTATTAAAATCAAAGGAAAAAGAAAATGCATTTACAACACCGTACTGTGAAAAATCCACAAAAATGCACAGGTAGACCTGTGCAGTTCAAACCCTTTGTTCAAGGGGCAACTGTATATATCATGTCTTCTCTATCCAACCTAACAATTCAACATGTTACAAAGAACTTATCAGTCACTGGGGATTCTCCTCTGGTTTCTTACTGAGGCATGCTAGAATGAAACACAACTGTCACTCAGACCTTAGTTTAATTTGGTATTTCAGAGTAAGAGCAAATGTCTTACTTTTGTTGGCTGAGTGTTCCAAGTGTTTAACAGCGCTAAAAGTTTTCTATAGCACTTTTAAAAGCTCAAATTTCACAACATCCAGCTCTTTTCTTTTGAATCCTGGTGAGAAACAAACTGAGGAACTCCTCAAATACAGCCAGGATTTCACCCCACCTCTCTCTTTTCTCCGGATTCATCTCCACACCTTGACAACTGTTTGAAATCACTTGTGACCTATATTTCAGGTTTCTTTGGACTAAATATATGTCATCATTCTTCACGGCCAAATATAACTTCTAGAAAGATTTCTGTTTATGTGGCGGCTGTACTCACCAAGAGTAACCAGCCTGAGGTTCAGTTGTTAGGCTGGCACACTCACTGCCCCAGAGCCAGAAGATGATCAGTTAGAGAGCTACTTCCAGTCTCTGTACAGTGTGACACGTTCCTGTTCCTTTCTTTCTTCAAGACTCAGAAGTAGGGACTGGACCTTACATCTATGGCAGGGCAGGGGATGTACTCTCATGCTACCACTCTCAAAAGCCAGTGCGTGTCCAGTGCCTAGATTGGTACCAGTTGGTTATGAGTTTTCTCAGATCTGTTTTCTGATACCAAAAAAACATAAGTTACATGAATACAGAGAACTTCCCTGTCATTACCACTGTACCTTATCATGCAGAAACATTCCTGGTGCATATCACTTAATATTTTGCCAATGAGTGAACAAAAAGGATAAGTGGGTGTGCAAATGAGGTGAGTTTTTCCTGAAGCTGAGTTTATTCATTTTCAGAACTTCTTTTTTTTTTATGTTTATTTATTCTTGAGAGAGACAGACAGATAGAGTGTGAGCAGGGGAGGGGCAGGGAGAGAAGAAGATACGGAATCTGAAGCAGTTTCCGGGCTCTGAGCTGTAGGCACAGAGCCCAATGTGTGGCCTGAACTCTTGACCTGAGCTAAAGTTGGACGCTCAACTGACTGAGCCACCTAGGTGCGCCTATTCATTTTCAGAACTTCTAATAATATGTTCTTCTTGCTTTTCCCCTTTAAAATGTGTTTATTTTGTAAAAATTATTACATAAGGTAAAAATGTTATTAGGGAGATTTTAGACAAATGGGAGCTATTAAGCAATATCATATTAGTTCCCCAAATTCATGTATTCATCCAGAAAGTTCAGAATCTGGAAATCACTCCCCAAAGCATGTTCTTTCTTGCTGTTGCCTTGTCTCTTATGACTCTTATGTCTCTTATTATCCTTTTCTTCATAAAAGCTGTCTCAGAAGAGGTAACAAAAAGTTAATTTATATGAACCAAGGTGAAGAACGGAATTCGGATTCAGAATCACCAACAAAGTTGAGCATTCACTTAGTACTGTGCATGTGCACATGCTACCCTACTTAAATTCTGAGATATGCATTATTATTTCCCTTTTACATAGTGACAAGTGAGCTAGATTTTGGGTGCCCCAGATCCTCCCCCACATAAGAAGATTGGAGGGCTGAGGAGGTCCAGAAGGTTAATGGAAGATGTGAGACTAAATGGTGCTTTCCCAGTTAAGAGTGATTTGGTTGGGAAGAGAGTGACATTATGTTAAGAGTAAAGATGAGGAGGAAGAGTGAGCATACTGTAGTTTGTAACAGAGTCCAGACTGACTTGAATGGAAAGCAAGCAGCAGATAGGAAGATTGTGGATGCTCAGATCGCCTAAGACCATCATTTTGCAAGCATGAAGCTTCAAAACTTGGTATGTTCTAAAGCTTGCTAACTTCTCAGGTTCCCACTCAGTCAGTCAATGCCCTGAAAGACATATTTGTCTCTGAATTTCTTTACTTGACTATTTTTGGCTTTACATAATGTTGCTTAGGAAGATGATTGTGCTCTTAACTGCTGGTCATGTTTCCCTATAAGAAAGATTCTCTTCAGACCCTAGTAGGTTGTAGGTTTTTAAGCATAATCAGTCAATAGCCCCTACTGCTGACTGTGCAATGTGAGTTTTCTATAAGAGTTCAGACTATTGAGTTAGATATTTCTAAGAGAAGCAGAAGCCTAGCCTGTTCCAAGTTTCTAGTCCCATTAATGTATCTATAAGCTCAGTGTAAAAATTGTATAACATTAATCTTATTATAAAGGTTTACTTTTTCCAGTGGTGTTAGCCTATTGATCTAAGGATATGTGCACTGTTGTTAACTCTGAGTCATCTCATTTGAAGAGTGGAAAGCTGATAAGCTTGACAATGTGTGTACATGTAAAGTACCTAGTTCAATGACAGGTGGTAGGTGTTTAACAAACTGTAAATACAGTGGATTCTCATTATTTGTGGGTCCTAATTTTGTGAATTTGCCTACTTCCTAAAATTTATGTGTAACCCCCAAATCAATATGGCACTTTCATGGTCATTCATGGATGTGGGCAATGAAAAATTTGAGTCACCTGACCTACACATTCCCAGCTGAAGGTGAACAAGAACTCTCTTTTCTCCGGATTACATATTAAATAAGGAAATAAATCGTCTTTAAAGAGGAACATATATAATACAAAGTTATGTATTAATCAGTTGATGAAAATGTGACCACAGCTCACAGGAACCTAAACCTGCATGTTCCCTAGGAACAATGGTCCCATATTTGCTAATCAGTGTTCCCAGCAACTTTGTACCACAAAATCTATTGCATTTATTATTGTAGTCATTTAAGAAAGCCAAACTCTGGTTTCTACCTAAGCCCAATTTATTAAGAGCATCAATGATTTTCTAAAGTTATATCAGATTCCACCATCTTTCCTATGTTTACACCTTAGCAAGATTCTCGAAGAGGTATCTTCTCATGGTCCACGTTCAATGAAACGTCCTTTCAGTTCTTGAGCCAATCTTGCTTGGGTTAATAATCTCTGACTCAGGCCCACCGGTTTGTTAAGTTTGGCATGAAGTCAGACCTTCCCCGTCCAACCCCCCCCCCCTAACTCTTGCCAGACCTGTATACCCACTAGAATGATTGATTTCTCAGGTTGAACCTTCAAGTCTACTTCACAGCCCATCATCCTGGAATTCTATATCCAAAGATGAGGCCTGTGTGTCTGCATCACTACTGAATCTCCTTACCTCTGTGTTTCCTACAAGTGAGGATCTACCATGTGACACTCGGTTAAGCTGGGCAGAGAGACCCATAAAAAGTTGTAACATAAATAATGGTGTCAATGATGTGTAGATGGTGCTGTGGGAGTATGAAGGAGAGACAGTAAATCCAGCAGGAAGCCTCTCTGGGAAGGAGAATCAGATGTTACCCACTAACTGGGCAGACTCCCAGTTACCACCTTGTCGTATCTGTGATGGCATAATGGGAGGCCTTGAGTGCAACTTGGTAGAGGGAAGTCAGGAGACTTGGTCCCAGGCCACCTCTGCCTTCGCAGCTGTTTGACAGCAGGCAAGTTACCTCACTTCTCAGTTTAGATATCTCCTCTATGAAATGGAAGTAATAATACCAACCTCACAGATTTCTTATGAAGATCAAACAAGATAATGTAAGTGATAAAACATGGTATAATATATGTTTTATTTATAAAAGTAATGTGTGTTATTGCAGAGAGGTAATGTTCATGCAAACATTTGGACTGTTCTAATTTCAAAGTTTAACTAATATTAGGATGCTATGATGTATAAGAATGACAAAAAATATAGACTGTCAGCCATGGAGATCAAATGCAAGGACCTCACAGGCCCTAGAGATTGTTGAGAAAGAGTACAAGTTCCTGATTCCACAATCCTGAAACATGTTATAAGGAAAAGTACATGTCTCAGTGGTCCTGAAATCTCCCTCCAGCTCTTTGTTCCCCCTTCTCCTTGTTTGGAGAGCAGGACTTAATTCAGAGTAATTCCAAACGTTAGAAATGAAGGATTTTTTTTTTCTCTATCCTACTTGAGATTAGGCGCTCTTAAGAGGACAGCGGCTGAAGAATGCTAAGAATTCTTCCCTCCACCCAGTCAGGAATGTGTCTTGCTTGGGGTGCTTAGGAAGAATGTGAGGGCTGCCAGATAAGGCCCAGAGCTTGGCCATTGTGGGCTTGTTGCGAAAGGGGGATGGGAGGAGCCCTCCTCCAGAACCAGGCCTTCCTCAAGATCTCCCAGAGGTTGCTCTCTGGCTGACAGTAGAGACAAGAGCTGGTGCTGCAGAACTAACTTCTGCAGACCATGAGTGAAGAGACAGCTCAGCCAGACATGTGAAACAAAGACACAACAGTGTTCTCAGGCTTTGGGGGAAGTATTCTGGAATCAACACAGATGTGAGCTTGACCACAGGCTGTGCTTCTTACCAGTTAGCTGCATAACCTGAATCAGATACTCTAGGAGCTTGGGTTTCCTCATCTGTAAAATGCAAATAATAATAGCACCTGCCTAGTATAGTTGTGGGGAGCATTGACTAAAATGATGTATATAAAACACTTAGCATAGCACCTGTCCACAAATGGGGGCTATAAAGCCTATTTTTATATACTAGCTTTTAAACAGTTTCAAGATCCTGTATTTATTCAATGTTACAGTATATAATGTGCTTTCATATTTGTTACTTCTTTTTTTTTTTATTGGTCCCAGTAATTTTTTTTATATTATAAGACAATTTTATTTGTCAATTATATCTTAGCAAAATTGGGGAAAAAATATGTGCTCCAGAGGAAAGTCCACAAACCACCTATGGAATATCTTTCTCCCACATACTGACCCTGAATTTGATCAAGCATCTATATCTAAATGTCAGTTTATAATTACAACTTACAAGAGGCATATTTGAAACAATAGCATACAAATGTAATCAGTAAAATCTAGACCATTTCTTCAACACATAAATTCCAAGGGAGATAAACAAAAAGAGAAAAAATCCTAGAGTGTTACTTCTTTTTAATTGCATTAAGCAATATTGTGAACTTGGGTATCCTAGGGATGATTTGTAGATAGTCATCTTTTAGAACAAGTAATAGAATGTCAGATTTGACAGTTATCCTTGGGTCTTCTCTTAGCTCTTGTCCACACTGTATCCCTATCCCAGTTTTTCTAGTGAACTTCCAGTTACAGCTGCCTCCCTCCTTCCCAGGCATATTGACTCCATTCAACCAGTGTAGCTGCTCTTATGCAAGTTCCAATGGGAGCTTGGAAGAAGCCGTTGTCAGAGGTCATAGAGAGGCTCAAAGGCTTCAGGGATTCTATCAGGTAGAGTTATCCTTGAGGGGCCCTGGGGGGAAGCCAGAATGCCTACTTGACTCCATTACGTTTGGGTCTCAAAGTTCAACCTCTGTTGGAGAAGGCCTGCCCTGCTCCATGCTCTTATCAGGGTTCTCTTTGCTTGTTGCTTTGCTTCTGCCAGCCTTTCTTCTCCTGGGGCAAGACTGTTGTAGAACTCCCAGAAGAATGTGGTTCTGCAAACCAACTCTGACTCTTGGTGTTCCTGAAGCCATGGTGCCACTCCACTTTGCTGGAGCCTGAGTCTTGATTCCTACAGCTACAGTGGATCGATTGTGTACTTCTGTAGACTTGATTGTGGATTTTTAGTCTCCTCCTGGTAAAGGAGAGATAAGGATGGCAGTTGACCTATTTCCTGAAGTCTCTGTGAACTTCCTGACAATTTTCTCTTCCCTAGTCTTGGTCCCCTGTAATAATCAGCCATGGACTCTGGACATGGAATCCTACGTCCAGCTGGGAGCAAGCTTACCTCTCCACTGATTGCCTTATTGCTTCTGGGCTGGTTCCTATATAACGCCACCCACCTCTCATTCTAGAATCTCAGAGAAACTTCATCCTTTACTGACAGTAAATATTTTCTGGAAAATACATGCCAAGACCATTGCTTTTATTGAGCTTCTTAAATTCCTGAGCATATGGCCTGAGGCAAAATGGGACTACAGTTTTCTGAGTTGGCAGGAAGGCTAGTGAGCAAGAGACAATGGTTTATGTGAGGGACTCAGGATGGGGTTTGGAGGAACTGTCCTATATGAGAGTTTAAACCTGGGGTAAGTGTCTAAAGCAGAGTCTAAATGATAGCAACCTCTGTTATGGTTATGGCATCAGTTGGTGCCAGGTAAGAGATATTCCAAGGTCTGAATAGACAAGGGTAAAGGAGGGTTGGCTACATGTGGCCAGGCTGCAGAAGGCTCATTTATGGGAGGAGGATCCAGGCCCAGGGAGGTTGGATGGCTGCAAAGAGTTGGAAAACCAGAACCTCAGTCACTAGCTAAAGTTCAGAGCACAGTCAGGCATTCGATGACACTTTTAACATATTTCATAGCCTCAGGCAAGTGTGTGCTTGATGCTGAAAGTGGCCTGAGCACCAGCCTATATTTTTTCTCCAAACACCTTCTCCTGGTGATTTGTCTGCTTTGCCTTCCACTCATGACCATGACTCAGTTACTGTTTCTTCTAAACTATTTAAACACTGTAACTGCCTTCAGCCTTGCCCAATACTACCTTTGACCTGACTCTACCTTTTGCTTTTTATCTCTGGATACAATGCTTATCCTAGGGATGTTTCATGTATCCAAAAACCCTATGATATTTTTATTTTACCCTATGATAAAATATTACACCCTATGATAAAATGCCCTATTTTACCTAGTATGGTGCTCTTCAGCCTTTCCTGTCTCACTGACCGGCACCATCAACCTCTATTTTTCCAAGCTAAAAATCTGAAATTTATCATAAACTTCCTTCACCTCTCCATCTACCATGTGCATATTTCACTACAGTGACTATCCAATCTCTATTCCACCATGTGGTAAACATCACCAGTATTTACCAATATCCAATTCTTTTCTTTCTGGGCATAGAAGAGACATATTTCCCACCTCATTTTCAGTTAAGTGCAGCCATATCACTAGTATGGACCAATGAAACATGAATAAAACTTTGCATCTTATTTCTGGGCTAAGGTAGTAAAAGAAACTTTCTCAGTTCTCTTTACCTGAAACATCCCTCTTCTCCTGTTGTGTTGAATGCAGAGGTTTTATGTTGAGATGGTAGTGTCACCAAGTCAAAGAAGCCTGGCTAACTGCATGACTGAGAAATAAGCTTTTGTGATAAACCACTGAGATGTGGGGATCATTTGTTACCATAATATAATCTATCATATCCTGACTAATACAATGAGTGAGGCCTGCTGATTTACCACTTCATATGCCCCTCCAGTCCCTTCACTGCTCTAGCTCAGGACCTCAATATCTCCTACTAGAACTATTGGAAAAGCTTTAAAAATGTCTTGTCTCCAGGTTGTCATCCCTCAGACTCATCCTCCAAACCGACATCAGAGTGGTTTTTGTGTAACTCAAATCCAGCCATGTATTTGGGCTACACTGTTTCATTGGCTCCCCATCACTGACATGATGAATAGGCTGGTGACATGACAGGTATTCTTCCTAGCCAGCCTCCTCTCCCATGCCTCTTCTCCCTACCTTTTACAACCAGCAACACTTAAGTGTTTGTAATTTCCAGAATAAGCCATGTTTCTTTGCCTTTATTTTTGCTTTTGCATTTATCATTTATCCAAAACATCTTTATACAGACTTCATCTTATTCTTTGCCTGGATAACTCCTGATTCTTCAAGAATAGTTTCTAATATCACCTTTCTGCAAAGGGCTGGAGGATGATTCAGGAGCACTGAGACATGTACTTTTCCTTATAACATGTTTCAGGATTGTGGAATCAGGAACTTGTACTCTTTCTCAACAATCTCTAGGGCCTGTGAGGTCCTTTGATCTCCATGGCTGACAGTCTATATTTTTTGTCATTCTTATACATCATAGCATCCTAATATTAGTTAAACTTTGAAATTAGAACAGTCCAAATGTTTGCATGAACATTACCTCTCTGCAATAACACACATTACTTTTATAAATAAAACATATATTATACCATGTTTTATCACTTACATTATCTTGTTTGATCTTCATAAGAAATCTGTGAGGTTGGTATTATTACTTCCATTTCATAGAGGAGATATCTAAACTGAGAAGTGAGGTAACTTGCCTGCTGTCAAACAGCTGCGAAGGCAGAGGTGGCCTGGGACCAAGTCTCCTGACTTCCCTCTACCAAGTTGCACTCAAGGCCTCCCATTATGCCATCACAGATACGACAAGGTGGTAACTGGGAGTCTGCCCAGTTAGTGGGTAACATCTGATTCTCCTTCCCAGAGACGGACTCCAGTGAGAGAGACTGGGAGTGTTGGGGGTTCAGGGAGCTGGTTAAGGCACAAGGTCATGGTGCCTTAGTAGCCATAGACTACGAAAAAAGTGATCCAGTATCTTGAGCAGCTGAGTCAAAAAGCCAAGCCAACTACCTAAGCAGTGATTTTTAAGGTATGCACTCTAGCCAACCGGGAGACCACAAGCATCTTCCTGATGTTCCACAAACTGATCCCAAATGTAAGTCTTGTCTTTGGATCTTACTAGCAAATGGCCCTTGATGTCCTAGATTTTCAGTGTGTGTGTGTGTGTGTGTGTGTGTGTGTGTGTGTGTCTTTCTCTAAAGGCTACTTACTAATGTCTGCAAAAGTGTTAGGAGTTGGTAGTATTTCGTATTCATAAATAAGAATTTAGCACATAAGTAGAGTTTACTGAGGACTTGACTAAGTATTCACCTGGCTGCCAGGCAACACTTGGCAGTATTTGCAAACTCCCACTATAAACATGCATGGGCAGATTGTTGAAGGATCCTCAATTTTGGGGAAGATTATTCTGTTACCAGTATCAGTGCTATGATGAGTTGATTATTCTTTTTTGTGGTTATTATTCCTGCTTTTTAATTATAAATTACCCTTCTCTATCTTCATCATCATCTATTTTCTTTGAGGTATACTGTTTGATTAACCCTATGGTAGGAGAGTGATATCACCATAATTTATCACCTTTAAGTTCTCTGTAACAAAACATTAGCATGAATATGGATTGCAGTACACATAGAACTGTCTATGTCAATATTGCTAAAGCAGATATTCACATAATCTGAACAAAATGTGTTTGCACAGCAACAGTTTGTTGCTACCAGAGAATTCTTTGGAGAGTAGGAAAGACTGGAGGAGTGTGTGAGTCTTGGAGCCTTTTGCCTCAGGTAGGTGGGACTCACGTCAAAAAAGTTTGAGAATCACTGGGTGGAGAGGGAGAACTTGGGTTCATTTTAGTGGGATAGAAAGAAATACAGAGACTAGAAGAGAGTGAATATTTGAAGGAAGACTAGGAGGCGGAAATTGGAGAGATTTCTGGTTCTGAAGAAATTATGCCTACCATGTCTTTTCAGATGTCTGTGGCCTCAGAATGGATGTGGGAGGAACAGTTAAAGGTGAATACGTATCCAGGGGGCCCTATAGGGTAGCCTGTTTCAGGCGCTGTGCAAAAATGCCTTGCCAGGGCAGGTGAGGGCTGAAATCCAGCCTACTGGTTCATTGACCATGAACCCTAGTGCCAGTGAGAGAAACCTTTCTGTAAATTGCCTCTACAGAATGCCTTTTAGTAAGTTATTTAAAAGTGCCCCTATGTGCAAATTATGGCCCTTAAGATACTCCAGGAAATCCTGGGCTACTCTTTTTTTCATGGATATACTGAAGGTGGCCACTTTTGCTCACAACCAGAGAAGATGGCTGAGTAACGTAAGGATATTGTACAGGCATTCAAGTAGACTTGAGACTTAGAGAAGAGTCCAGTAATGTGCTTATATTGTGGCAAAGTCAGAACATGGGAATTAAACAGCCTAGATACAAAATAAGGTCTTCCTTCAGTTTCTTGAAATGCCACCAAGAAAAACTTTCAAATACTGCAAAAAAAGCCATCTAGAAGGAAGAACCCATAGAGAGATATCTTCTTATTCTGAGCATCTTTGGGTTTAGATTCAGGCAAAAGGAAATCATCTGGTTATTATGAATAATTAAAAATTCCTTAAATGAAGCTGGCCAAAATAGAGCTATCCTCTTCAAAAACCAGTTCTAAATCTTTCCTGGAATACAATTTCATATATACTTTGTTATAAGCTTTACACCTCTGTTAAGCACTGTATGCATTCTGTTTCGTAAAGTGATCCTTGTCTTCAAGTAAACTTTAGTGAATAGTAAGATATTATTAAATGTAAGGATGTAAAACAATATTTAGCTTGGCTCCTGAAAGTTATTCATGTTGATTTCTTATCTAGTAACTATTGAGGGAGATGCGCTGACATTGTGCTATTTTTGGTGACTGAATTGCCATATTCCTTTCAGAATTCACATTTCAAAAATGGCAATGGTAGTGTCAGTGGTTACCTTTATTTCATTTACCCTAGTGACTGAGTGACTATTTGGTATGAATAAAGCTGAGGGTTAGCGCATGTCTCTGGCACACTAGCCATAATCCTACAGGACTGTGTGGTTGAGAAATTCCCATGTGGGCTTGATGAATTGTACAAGATCCGTTATTTTTGTTTTCTAATGGTTTCCCAACCCACAAAAGTCCAGGCCATTGTATTGTTGGAAGAGCAGGCGGAAACCACATTGCTTTAAAAAGTTTAAAAAAAAAATTAAAGAATTCTGAAAACAAAAACAAAAACAAAAAATAAACCAAAACAAAAAACCAAAACATGGTCCCCCACCTGTAGTCAGTGGAATTTAGGTTCCCAAGGGTTATGGTCAATTTCCACAACTTGCTCCCTTAAGCTATGAGTGGGCAGGCCTATAACATCGTTGTTTGTCTTAATTCTTAACATGTGTGTAAGGGCCAAAAGACATCAAATACAGGGGCTTTGGAGGGTAAAGCCATAACAGCAAATAAATGCAGCTTTTTAAAGATCCAGATGAAGGAATAAGGGGAAAATACTGTAAAAGCAATATTCACGCCCATCTTTTTTGTCCCCCAGATGGAATAGGGTATGTTGTTTTGTTTCCCTTTTGATTCATAACCTGGTGTCAGCACTGGAAAAGAATAAAAACAAGTAACTAGCACTGTAAGTTCATAACATGCATTCATATATGTTAGCTTGAGAGTCAAAATAGCCATGTTATTAGGTTCATTTTAATGTAGAGAACACTGAGACTTAGGCTACCTGACTCACTCAGGACAACTCAGCTTGACAGGTACAGCCCGGACTCCAAGCCCCATCTTCTGATCCTAAAGTCCATGCTTTGCATTTTTTCAGCATACTCTAAAACCAAATGGCATCCCTTTTTTATCTGACCTCCCACAATAATTCGTACCAGTTTAATCAATCCCCAGGTAATGGAAAACTGATTTAACTCTAACATCAATGTCATACCTGTTACTTCAGGAATCCAGATGCCTCTTGGCTGGTTCTGCCGTTTTTACAACCCATGTAAGTATGAAAAGCTTGAGAACACCATAACCTCCCCCAGAAAGCCGAGGTGACATTAACCTGAATTCAGTCTGGAGGCTTCTCCTGATTTGCTGCAGATCTCACATCACGGGGACCTGTACCTAATAAATTTTAGCCACTGTCATTCCTTTATAATCAGCCTAATTACCCTAACATTCATATTTTTCTTTGGATTACTTTTGTTTTCCATCTAGTTTAATGTAGTCCTCCATTCCATCTTGACCCCAATCAACTCTCTTAATATTTCAGTCTCTTGTCTGAAGGTCCATTAGGTAGCTAGCACCTGGAGGTGTTAGAAAACCTTATGCCTTTTTCACTGTTGCAAGTGAATATCTATGTATCTATATTACAAATTTCTCAACAGTAATTAAAGACTTGCCACAGACACTCAATACAAAGCATAAAAGTTGTATTGACAGAAACATTTTTAATAAAAAATAACATGGTGTTGACCACCAAATACACAGGGATAGGGGTTGTTAAATTATATAACAACTTGGTTTCAAGGTTAAATCTCAACCATCACCAGCAAAGTGTGTTGTACCAAATGCCCAGAGGTCTGGAGCTAAAACCACAGCTAAACTGAGATTTGGGATATATTTTAGTTTTGGCACATACAAGAAACAAGAGGACAAGGCATGGTTCGTTTGAGCATTTGTTCAAAGCATACTGAGTGTATGAATCCCCCACCACAAATTACCCTCTTCCACGGTTCCCATTCAACTTCCAAATAAAAGAAATTGAGAAAGTATTTCTCCCCAAATGTTGAGGGATTTGTCCTTCTTTATGATTTTTTATCAACCAAAGAAGAATCTTAAAGGAAAACACCTTCCAGCCTTGTGTCTTCTTCTTTATGAACTGTTTCATTGGGTTAAAGAAAGATCATCAGGTCAGAAAAGAAAGTTCTGCTCCTAGCCGGAGACCTACTCCTGTAAAGACTTTTTACAGTCAGTAAACAGTCAGTCTCCCCTGCTCATGCACTGTCTGTCTCTCTCAAGAATAAGTAAACATTAATTTTTTCTTTTAAATTATATATAAAAAAGATAAAGTATTTAAAAACCTGAATACATGTAAGATAGCATGACTGAAATGAGGCAGTGGCCTATAACAACTGCTCTGGTGACTTCTCACAGCACAATTCTATGCTATTGAGAGTCTTTTTTTTTTTTAATGTTTATTTTTGACAGAGAGAGAGACAGAGCATGAGCAGGGGAGGGGTAGAGGGAGAGAGGGAGACACAGAATCTGAAGCAAAGCAGGCTCCAGGCTCTGAGCTGTCAGCACAGAGCCCGACACGGGGCTCGAACTCACTAGCTGTGAGATCATGACCTGAGCTGAAGTCGGACGCTCAACTGACTGAGCCACCCAGGCACCCCTCTATTGACAGTCTTTATCTGAAGTCTGACAAATTTGTTTGTAAAATCTGTCTTTGCCAGAAACATTGGCAGGGCATTCATAACCAACCCTTCTGTGCTTAAGAGCTACATAAAATAGTAGTTCTACATAAATACATAGAATAGCTAGAACAACGTAAATTATGGAAAACTGTGTTCCCCCGTTAGTTTTGCACCTGGAAGGAAATACCTAGCCTCTGAATGAATAGTGATGGGATGTTAGGGAGACTGTATCATGTCACAAGAGGGAGTTAGAAGACAGGAAGTTAGGGTAGTATCTCAGAGGACTCTGACTAGGATAAGGAAGGGGCTGAGGTACCTGGGCATATTTATTCCAGAGAAACAAATGTTATGGGAAGAACACAAATGCTGCCCAAAATATTGAAAGGGCTGTTACAGAAAAGATGATTAGATACTCTGTTCCAGAAGGCAGATCATTGGAATAAAATGAAGATGTTGAATTGAATGATCTCTAAGTTCCCTTAAATAAAATTCTGGTGTTTCAAAGTTACAAGGAGAGAGGCTGTGGCTCAGCACAGCACATAAATATGAGTTTTCCTTCAATGGGCAGAGACACCCAATCCTTAAGATATTTTGACATTTGGAAGAAGTCTGGATTGCCATTTAAGAAAAAGGTAGAGGGCATGCCTACATTCTGAGTAAATCAAGCTCTATGACAGCATGGCCTCTCCAATTCTAAGATATTTTAATTCTTTAGTAGGATGTGATGTGTCATAGAAAGTGCTAAATAAGGGGTCTATGTGTCCTTCATTGGCCATGGGGGTAGATACTGTCTAGGTAGAGATTGTTGTCATTCTCCAGTTCTCCCGGCTTGGAAATTGCTAAGAAGCAGATTTTCCAGTGCACTTGAATTAATAGTCTTATTTCTACTTTATCTGGGATTTTTTGGTTGTTGTTCATTGTAAACATCTGTGAAGTTTTTTTTATAGCAGCTATAAAACCAAAGCCACATACAAGCACGCACCAAGAAAATCCTATACTCAGCCTGGAATGAGGATGTCATTGGATACTGTTTTGCAGATAGCATGTGGTAAACTGATTGACAAAGTCTAGAAATAAATCAAGATTATCCTAACGTTTAGAAATCTGACAGACAGATGGTGCCAACACGTTTCAAGCTCTTAACTAGGTCATAGTCTTATAATAAGTTATGATGTTTCCTGACCTTCTAGGCAGCTATCCTGCCTACCTCTAGGGTTTGGGTTTGGGGGAACAATTTCACCATCAACTACCTATAAATTCTCTCACTGGAAGAATAAGATTAACAAGAGCAAATTCACCGAACATCCTATTAACACTGAAGTGAAGCTCATCCCAGCAGTTATGAGGGAGCTAAACATGTAAAGGTCATGCACAAGAACAACTTGTATACTAAGCAAGAAATAGAAGACAGAAGGCCAAAAGAAACAATAGATATATTGGGATACCTTCAACTGCAAGTGCCAGAAAACCCACCTCAAAATGGCCTAAGCAGAGGGAATTTATTGACTTACATAGCTGAAAATTTCAGGTTTGGCTGGACTCAAAGATGCAGATGATGTCCAGACAACATTCACAACGCACTCCCCTAGATCTCTCTATCTCTCATCTTCGCTTCATTCTCAGAAGATTCTTTTCACCTGGTGGCCCCTAAAAACTCCAGGCTTACATTCTTCCCAACCCCAAGTCAAATAGAGACAGTGCCTTTTTCCCAGCAGTTTTCGCACAAGGCCCTGATTGATTTCATTGGCTTGTTTTTGGTCATGTGCACCTTCTTCACTAATGGTAGAGGCCTAGAGCTGGGTTTATAAAGTCAGCACCTAAACCACAAGGACAGAAAATGGGAAAACTAGGGAAGGAGGAGGAATAAATGCTGGGCAGGCAAAACCCACAGATGTCTATTTGCTAGAATAGCTTCAAGCAATGTGGTAACATCACTGATGTCTGGAAAATTTCTATAGGCTGTAGACCCAGGCAGTTGGAGTTTCAGACGTTGCTATTTTATGAATAGAAGCTCCAGTTCCATCATAGATGAGGATATAGCAGCTCTAAGCACACCAACCAGTTCTGGATTTTGGAAGGTCTTTAGTCTAAGAATCAGTGTCAGCCACATTTGGCACAAGAAGACCCCATATTCTCAGAGTAGATAAGGCTACTCTGTATCAGGCATACACATTGGAACTTACCTAGTAGTGCCATCTTAAGAAACAAAGAACAACTCTGTGACAGTATGGGGATGTGCATAAATGTTCAGATGCAAGTGTCAGTAGTCTTGGTGCTGTATCACTGAGAAGCCCTTAGAAGAGCACAATAGACAAACAGTGGTCTTGGAAACTCATCTTTCATGTGGCAGTGGGTAGAAAAGGGAGGGGACAATAAGTTAAAACCTGGGCTAGACTCCACTGTGTGGGAGTAGGGGAAATCACTCCTTGAGAAAGAAAGAAAGGTAATAGCTTATTGCTCTGCTCCATTTTCGAGGTGGATGGGTAAGTCTGGACAAAGTAAAACTTTTCAGCAAGTTGAAAAATGAGTTCTTCAGTCAAGGTAGGGAAAAGCCACTGTGGAAGAGAACAAGGGAAAGGCTCTAGTTCTTGAGGGTTTAAAATGAGCCATTGAGTTTTAGGAGCCATAATTTGACTTTGAGCACATGAAGACATTGGCATATATGTCCCTTGGGGGCAGCTCCTTTTGCCCACTATTGCCAAACTTTTAGTTACAGTCAGGTGTGGATATGCCTTTTAACAAGAATTTGTATTTCTTAATGATACAAAAGGCCTGAAGTCCATCAATGACTTAAAAGGAAAATCATGTTCCTGTCTTCCAGCCTCCTTTTCATGAAGTCTAGCAGGGAAGGAAGGAAGGAGGAAGGGAATTCCATATATTCACTAGGATTGTAATAACAAAGTACCACAGACTGTGTGGCTTAAAAAATGGAAATTTATCATCTCATAGTTCTGCAGGTTAGAATTTTAAGATTGTGGTATAGATGGTGTTGGTTTCTTCTGAGCACTGTGAGGAAGAATCAGCTCCATGCCTCTTCCCTAGCTTCTGGTGGTTTTCTGGCAATCTTTGGTATTCCTTGGCTTATAAATGCATCACCCCAATCTGTGCCTTCATCTTCACATGGTATTCTTCTTATGTGGCCATCTGAGTCCAAATTTCCCATTTTTATAAGGATACCAGTCATATTGGATTAGAGCCCTTGCTAATCTCTTCTTTTTTAAAATTTTTTTAATGTTTATTTATTTTGGAGAGAAAGAGACAGAGCATGAGCAGGAGAGGGGCAGAGAGAGAGGGAGACACAGAATCTGAAGCAGGCTTCAAGCTCTGAGCTGTTAGCACAGAGCCTGATGCGGGGCTCAAACTCATGAGCAGTGAGATCATGACCCGAGGCAAAGTCGGATGGCCAACCGACTGAGCCACCCAGGTGCCCCCTAATGATCTCTTCTTTACTACCTCTTCAATAACCTTTGTTCCAAATAAGGTCACATTCTGAGGTACTGGGGGTTAAGACCTCAACATATGGGGGAGGGTGTACACAATTCAAACCATAACAGTCCATAATCATTCTTAATATTCCAGAAGTTATAAATGGCTGCACATTTTGCTCCAGTGTTTGAATTATAGCACTAAATATATACTTAATATTATGATGGCATTGGGGAGGGGAGTGTACACTTCAGAATTCCCTCTTTCCCATCACTGAGATAATCCTGGTGACTGAAGGATAAAAAAACAGATTCTTCCAGCTTGAAAGATTTATATATCTTTTGAGTCAAAAACTGGAGGAAAATCAAAATTCCTTTTGTATAAAGGGACTGAGTCTTTGACTTTCCAAGCAACGGGAGAGGAGAACCCGTTGTTACTTTACTCTCAGTAGGGACAGGAGAATACAGTGCTTCTCTTTCTACTCCCCCTCTCTGAAGTAGGAGCATGGGAATGGGGTTGGTTAATTCCTAATTTGGCTTTTGAGAGCGATTTCTCCTATTTCTGATACAAACTAATTGATCACATGTTTCTGCAAATACCCACTTGCCCAGTGTGAGTGAGGCTTTGTGCTGAACAAAAAGAAGACAGCCGTACATTTAACCACAGTCAAGTCCTTTGTGGGGCAGACAGGAATAACATGCATGATTGCAACCCATAAATAATACACCTCATGTCATCTGCATTTTGCCTACCCTTTAAAACAGAGTCTGCTATTCCTGGACAAGCCAATGTTAATCCTAGACTCCTAACTTCAGGGCCAGTTCTTGCAGGGAGTGGCATTTCCCTTCACCTCTTCCTCTCTCTATATTTTCAGTCCAGCCAAGCATAAATAAGTAGGCAGTTTCTACCCTGATCACTGAAGCTCTAAAGATAGGGCACTGAACCCACTAAATGATGAATACATGCCATATGGAGCTAACGGCAAGTTCGGATATAAATTATCTCTGTATTGCTCTCTGCATTGCAGATAAAAAGTCCCTTGTGTCATCTCTTTGTACTGAGCTGTGTGTATCTGAAAACAGCAAAAATCACTGAGAAAAGTGGGACATTTAATTTTGTCTAAAAAGGACTGGGTATTGCTTGCATTGATTAGTGAATGTTTTTAAAACATTATTTGATGTTGTGCACAATTTATTTCATTGGAATCTTATATTTGAAGCAAATATTTGAATTCTTCTGGCCAGCTGTATTGATAGTGCAGTGCAGTGTACAAGAGTTGGAGTCAAAAGACCCTGGTGTGGGTTCCTGCACTGAGAATAACATTTGCCAAACATTTGCAGAATACTAACAACTGTTCTGGGCAGATTATGTAGGTTATATCATTTACTCTTCACAACAAATTTAACAGACAGGTCCTACTATTCCCAATTTGTATGTGAGAAAACCATTCAGATAGCTATGAGAAGAGCTGGATTCAAATCCACGCTGTCAGCCATAAAGTCATGCTCTTTCCACTACTCCATGTGACCTCTTGCCTTCTGGCTGTTTTGACCTGAAGCAGACACAAATACTTTCTTGGTCTCGTTATTCTTAGGGGAATTAAATTAAATATTCTCTAAGATCCTTCTGAGCTCTGAACACTGTGATCACTCCCTTTCTACTTTTCAAAATCTGAGTAAGCCTTTTATTTAAATACTACCCTCCTTCTTCAAACCCTAAGATAATCTTCCTATGGATGGAGGGAGGGGGGTAAACCTTTTCTGCATCAAAGATTAGAAATTATAAAGTTCAGAAATTGTTTTGCCTTAGGCCTATCTTCCTGTTGACCTACGTGCAGTCTTCTACTAGCACAAAGAGGGCGTAAGAAATCCCAGTGTCCTTCAGCAGTCCCGAGGGTCTCAGACAATGTATGGTTGCGTTGTGTGATATATGTGTTTCCCTTCTGTATAGAAGTATGAACTATTTAGGAATACAAGTAACCACTTATTGTCTACCTAATTTTCTTGGTATTCCTACCTAGATTCAATAAAAATACACTTGAAACATGGCATATTAATTTCTCATTAAGCTTTCCCAATTTTCTTTATGGATTGATGTGCCAAGCTAAATACAAGAGGATAGCTATGTTCTATGAAACCATCTGTAAGCATACCAATACCAAGAACAAAAATATTGCTTTCAGGATACTCCTAGGGGTGGCTGACTGGCTCAGTCGGTAGAATGTATAACTCTTGATCTTGAGGTCATGAATTCAAGCCTCGTATTCGGATCAGAGATTACTTAGAGAAAAAAAAAGATACCCTGAAGGGCTCCAGAAACTGCACAGAATGGCTATGGAAAGATTAAGAGGCAAGAGTAAGTATGCCCTTAATAAAGTCTTGGATTGAGGAGATTCAAGGAAAGATAGCAAAAGTGACCTAGTCCCAAAGTAGTTACTGCTAAAATTTTCAAATGAGTGAACTAATAGATGACTTCTTCACCAGAATGTGTAAGTATACAAAATATTAGATGTGCCTACTTTTGAAAGAAGAAGAGAGGAACTTTCATTAAAAAAGTAGACTCTGGGGCGCCTGGGTGGCGCAGTCGGTTAAGCGTCCGACTTCAGCCAGGTCACGATCTCGCGGTCCGTGAGTTTGAGCCCCGCGTCAGGCTCTGGGCTGATGGCTCGGAGCCTGGAGCCTGTTTCCAATTCTGTGTCTCCCTCTCTCTCTGCCCCTCCCCCGTTCATGCTCTGTCTCTCTCTGTCCCAAAAATAAATTTAAAAAGTTGAAAAAAAAATTAAAAAAAAAAAAGTAGACTCTGGAAAAGACTCCTTAGGTTGCCTTTTCATTGGAACTTGACCTTCGCAAAAGCAGTGAAGTGATATAACTAGAAGCAGATTTTTTGAAGGCTCTTTCAGGCTCTGATTTATAGCTTGAGAGATAATTATTAAGAAAGTAAATCATTGGATGTATAAGTTGGATATTTTAGATAGCATGAATGATCAATACCATCTCCTCCCTTACACTTAATTAATGTAATCAACAAGTTATCTACTAAAATCTCTCTTCAAAAGGAACAAAAAAGAAGGAAGTCAGCATTTACTGAGTACTTTCCATATGTCAGACATATTATTTTATTTTATTCATCTCTTTGCCTTTTCTCCACCTAGCCTTAATCATAGAGAAAGTATAAGCAGCCACTTTTGAAATAGCCAAAATCAAAATAGGATTTTTTTTCTTCTCAACAACTAGAAATTTTACATTAGTTCTCCTTTCTTTGTAGAGGACTGATACAGGACTGGATTCAATTTTCAGAATGACTATTCTGGCTTTGATTCATGGAAGGCACTGTTATGAGTACTGAAAAGGCTATCTTCATGCAACCCTAAGTAAGGATGTATGTAACCCATTTCATCCATCCATACTCAGGAGTCCCATAATTAAGTGTATAAATCATTTGAAGCCGATCATTTTTTTATAGTTACTAATCCAGCACAAATATTTAAAAATTTAAAAAGAAGTTTCAAGGTCTATAGTCACTTTTATTGAAAAGGATCTTTAAATGCATTAAAACTCAAGTCAATCTTACTTATTAAAAGACAGAAGCCTTGGGGTGCCTGGCTGGCAGTCAGTAGAGCAAGCAGCTCTTGACCTTGAAGTCATGAGTTCGAACCCCATGTGGCACATAGAGATTACATCATCATCATCATCATCATCATCATCATCAACATCATCATCCATAAGTCTCAAAACCTTATCAGTGAGCTGTGAATATAATAAATATCTGTAAGTGTAACCTCAACACAGAAAATATCAAGAGTGATAGGAAAAAAAAAAACAAGAGTAGGCTAGTTCAGAATCTATTTTGATGTGTCTCCCTAAAACAAAATTTCTGCTAATATTGAAATAATTTTTAAAAATTACAAATGTCATGGCACCTGGCTGGCTTAGTCAGTAGAGCATGTGACTCTTGATCTTGGAGTTCTGAGTTCAAGCACCACATTGGGCAAAGAGCCAATTAAAAAAAAAAGTAGGGGTCCCTGGGTGCCTGAGTCGGTTAAGCTTGAGACTCTTGATTTCAGCTCAGGTCATGATCTCATGGTTTGTGAGTTTGAGCCCTGTGTCAGGCTCTGTGCTGACAGTACAGAGCCTGCTTGGGATTCTTTCTCTCTCTCTCTCTCTCTCTCTCTCTGCACCTCCTCCTCAAAATAAATAAACTTTTTATAAAGAAAGAAAAAATTTCTTTTAAAAAATTGCAAGTATTTGTTTTCATGAGCAAGAGCCCAGATCTTGTGACCATATTATGATTACATTAATACCAAACCCTGACTGAACTTTTCCCAATGAAACAATTTTATTGCGTATTTATCTGTCCTTGCATTTAAAGTGAGTTGTAGTCTTTCATGCATGAATGATAAAATATACGCTGAAAACAATTACAATTATTACTAAAATAGCAGTAGGTTTTGTAACTTTAGGAAGCAAAAAGTTATTTCTCAGGATTTTCTAGTATTTAGTATTTCTTCATATGGCAGAATTTGCATGCATGTTGTTTTAAAATTCTGTAAACAAATTGTGATGAGTTTGCTCTTTAATCACATTGGTATTGTCTAAAACCCCACAGGGGATGTTGATGTGCATATGTTTTTTTAAAAATATTTTTTAAGTTTATTTATTTACTTAGAGAGAGACCACGAGCAGGGGAGAGGCAGAGAGAGAGAGAGAGAGAGAGAGAGAGAGAGAATCCCAAGCAGGCTCTGCACTAATAGTGCAGAGCTCAAACTCACGAACTGTGAGATCATGATCTGAGCTGAAATCAAGAGCTAGACGCTTAACCAACTGAGCCACCCAGGTGCCCCTCAAATATGGTTTTTGACTTTGAAAATATAATTTGATTGTAAACTTTTAGTTTTTTTCTCTTTTTATTGAAGTATATATGTATGTCTAATTAACATATAGTATATTTGTTTCAGGTGTACAATATAATGATTCAACAATTTTATACATTACTCATTGTTCATCAAGATAAGTGTGTACTCTTAATCCTCTTTATCTGTTTCACTCATCCCCCTCTCCCCCCAACCCGCCTTCTGGAAACCATGAGTTTGTTCTCTGTATTTAAGAGCCCATTCCCTTGTTTGTCTCTTCTGTTCTTCATTTGTTTGTTTCTTAAATTCCATATATGAGTGAAATCATATGGTATTTATCTTTCTCAGTCTGACTTATTTCACTTAACATTATCCTCTCTACATCTATCCATGTTGTCACAAGTGGCATGATTCCATTCTTTCGTATAATACTTGTGTGTGCGTGTGTGTGTGTGTGTGTATGTGTGTGTATCTTCTTATCCATTTACCTATCAATAGACTCTTAGGTTGCTTCCATATTTTGGCCATTGTAAATAATGTTGCAATAAACATAGGAGTGCATATATCTTTTATGTATATAAATATATCTTTTTGAATTAATGTTTTTGTTTTCCTTGGGTAATTTCCAGTTACTGGAATTATTGGATCATAGGGTAATGTGATAATCTCATTGTGGTTTTGATTGCATTTTCCTGATGATTAGTGATGTTGAGCATCCTTTCATGTGTCTGTTGGCCATTTGTATGTCTTCTTTGAAAAAATGTCTATTCAAGTCCTCTGTCTATTGTTTATTTGGATTATCTTGGGTTTTTGTGGTGTTGAGTTATATGAGTTTTTTATATGTTTTGGATATTAACCCCCTTACAGGATATATTACTTGTAAATATCTTCTTCCATTCAGTAGATTGCCTTTTTGTTTTGTTGATAATTTCCTTCACTGTGCAAAAGCTTTTGTTTTGGTGTGGTCCCAATAGTTATACTTTTGTTTCCCCTGACTGAGGAGACATTTCTAGAAAAATGTTTCTATGGCTGATATAAAAAAATTACCACCTTTGTTTTCTTTCAGGAGTTTTATGGTTTCATGTCTCAGATTTAAGTCTTTAATCCATTTTGAGTTTATTTTGTGTATGGTGTAAGAAAGTGGTCCAGTTTTATTCTTTTACATGTAGCTTCATAGTTTTCCCAGCACCATTTATTGAAGAGATTGTCTTTTTCCCATTGTATATTCTTGCCACCTTTGTCATAGATAATAACAAAGACAACATGGATGAAACTTTAAAATATGCTAAATTAAAGAGGTGAATTATAAAAGACCACATATAATTTCATTTATATGAAATATCCATAACAGGCAAAACCATAGAGATGGAAAGCAGTGATTTCCCGGGGTGTGGGGAAGAGGGAAATGGGGAAGTGATTGCTAATGGATATAGGGTTTCTTTTGGGGGTGATGAAAACGCTCTAAAATTACATAGTGGTAATGGGTGGCTTTTTTAATTGAATAATTTAAAATAATTATTGCATAAGATTGTGAACAAATCCTGACCAGCTATAAAGCCATGGAAGATCTAGTAGCCAAGAATGCATGATTTTAAAACTTTATTACCCACTAGGGGCTGTTCTTATGCCCCTCAATCAAATGCTTAACTAACCATATATATTTAGTCAAGGTTAGGAAACTGGAGTAGACTAAAGAAGAAATTAGAATACCACTGGAAACCTTTTCAAAGAAAAGATCCTACCTTTTCCCTACAAACTAGTCAGATTTGAAACTCATAGTGTTTGGAATTTTCTGGCTGACCTCAGCTGAAATGAAAATGCCAGGGAGAGGAGGCAGGTGTAGTGATGAAGGATTTGCACAGTTTGAGATATTTTGGCCATTGTCAACAAACTTTTGGAAGATCAGATCAAGAGCCCTTGAATGTCCTTAGGTTAATTTAGAAAGTAGCTCCATCCAGAAAGGGGGCTTTAACTTTTTTTTTAAAGAGTACATTCTCCTTCTCCAAACCAACCTAAAGGTCCTTTTCCTCTTTACCCTTCATAAATTCAGTGTATTAGTTAGGATTATGTACCTTTACATGTGACAGAAAAGAAAACCCACAAAAGAACTGTGGCTTATGTGATTATTTCTGTTTCATATAAAAGAAATCTGCTGGTAAGCAGTGTAAGGTTAAGGGTATTTATTCTACAAATTTGGGAGGGACCCAGATTGCTTCCAGCTTGCCACTTGCTGTCCTTCATCCTCATGATCCAAGATAGCTGTTGGAGATCTAGCCAACCCAACTATATCTCAACAATAGGATGGAGGGACCAGGAAAGGTACATTCCCTCCCTTTGAGAAAACTTCCTAGAAATTATAAGACTTAGCCAAATTTAGGCACAAGCCATAATCTAACTGCAGATGAAGCTTGGCAGGTCTTCAGCTGACTGGAAATGGCTCAGTTAAATCTGAGTTCTTATTGCTAGAGAAGAAAAGGAGAATGGATATTCAGAGGCAAGTAACAATCTTTGCCTATAAATTTTGGTTGGGGTCCAGGCAAACCTAGAACACACATCTAAATCCAAGTGTAGGGCACTTTTACATTTTAAATTTCTGTGTTAGAATACTATATTTTGCCAAGCTCTCCAGCACATTCAGTTGTCCTGTGACGTTTGGTTAAATGTGGCTGCAGAATAATATAATTGGCAAGTGCCTTTGGTCAGTGGTCTGTTTCTATGTTGTTTTGTTTTCCTTAATATCTGTTTCATGAGGTATAACTGACACATCATAAACTTTACCCATTTTGTGACTTTCAAATTGTACAATTCATGGGGCACCCGGCTAGCTCAGTTGGTGGAACATGTGACTCTTGGTCTCAGGGTTGTAAGTTTGAGCTTCACATGGGGTGTAGAGATAACTTAAAATCTTTAAAACAATAGTGTACAATTCAATGCTTTTTCATATGTTCACAGAGTTGTGCACCCATCACCGCTATGTAATTTTCAAGTATTTTCATCACCCCCAAAAGAAACCTTATATCCATTAGCAATCACTTTTCCATTTCCCTCTTCCCCAAGGCCCTGGCAATCACTAATCTACTTTCCATCTCTATGGTTTTGCCTATTATCGACATTTCATATAAATGAAATTATATGTGGTCTTTTATAACTGATCTCTTCCATTTAGCATATTTTAAAGTTTCATCTATGTTGTCTCATCTATTAAAGGAATGTACTTCATTCCTTTTTATGGCTGAATAACATTCTGTCATATGGATATCCATAGCTGGCTTATCCTTCCATCACCTGATGAAATTTGGGTTGTTTCCACTTTATGACTATTATGAATAATGCTGCTATGAACACTCATATACACATTTTTGTGTAGCCATATGTTTTCATTTCTATCGTGTCTATACCTCGGAGTGGAATTGCTGACTTATATGATAACTCTATGTTTAACATTTTGAGGAACTGCCAAACTCTTTTCCAAAGTGGCTGTTCTGACCAGCAATGCATAAGGGCTTCATTTTTTTTTAATTTTTAAAAAATATTTATTTATTTTTGTGAGAGAGAGAGAGAGAGATAGAGTGTGAGCTGGGGAGGGGCAGAGAGAGGGAGACACAGAACCTGAAGCAGTCTCCAGGCTCGAACTCATAAACTGTGAGGTCATGACCTGAGCTGGAGTTGGACGCTTAACCAACTGAGCCACCCAGGTGCCCCAGTGAGGGCTTTAATTTTGCTGCATCCTCACCAGAACTTGTTTTTTTTTTTTTTTTTTTAACGTTTATTTATTTTTGAGACAGAGAGAGACAGAGCATGAACGGGGGAGGGTCAGAGAGAGAGGGAGACACAGAATCTGAAACAGGTCAGCACAGAGCCCGAAGCGGGGCTCGAACTCACGGACCACGAGATCATGACCTGAGCCGAAGTCGGACGCTTAACTGACTGAGCCACCCAGGTGCCCCAGACCAGCACTTGTTATTATCTTTGATTTTAAGCCATCCTACTGGGTCTGAAGTGGTATCTCATTATGGTTTTCATTCCCATTTCCCTGATGGCAAATGATGTTGAGCATCTTTTCATATGCTTATTGATCATTTATATATCTTTTTTGGAGAAATGACTATTTAAATCTGTTGCCAATTTTTTTTCAATATATGAAGTTTATTGTCAAATTGGTTTCCATACAACACCCAGTGCTCATCCCAAAAGGTGCCCTCCTCAATACCCATCACCCACCCTCCCCTCCCTCCCACCCCCCATCAACCCTCAGTTTGTTCTCAGTTTTTAAGAGTCTCTTACGCTTTGGCTCTCTTCCACTCTAACCTCTTTTTTTTTTTTTTCCCCTTCCCCTCCCCCATGGGTTTCTGTTAAGTTTCTCAGGATCCACATAAGAGTGAAAACATATGGTATCTGTCTTTCTCTGTATGGCTTATTTCACTTAGCATCACACTCTCCAGTTCCATCCATGTTGCTACAAAGGGCCATATTTCATTCTTTCTCATTGCCACGTAGTACTCCATTGTGTATATGAACCACAATTTCTTTATCCATTCATCAGTTGATGGACATTTAGGCTCTTTCCATAATTTGGCTATTGTTGAGAGAGCTGCTATAAACATTGGGGTACAAGTGCCCCTATGCATCAGTACTCCTGTATCCCTTGGGTAAATTCCTAGCAGTGCTATTGCTGGGTCATAGGGTAGGTCTATTTTTAATTTTTTGAGGAACCTCCACACCGGTTTCCAGAGTGGCTGCACCAATTTGCATTCCCACCAACAGTTGTTGCCAATTTTTAAATTGGATTATTTGTCTATTGTTGAGTTAGACAAGCTCCTTATCAGATATGTGATATGGAAATATTTTCTCCCATTTATTGGCTATCTTAACTTTCTTAATGGTGTCTTTAAAATACAAAAGTTTTTAATTTTGATAAGGCACAATTTTTCTTTGTTGTTCATGTTTTTGTTATCACATCTAAAAAACATTGCCAAGCCCAAGCTCACAAAGATTTACCCCTGTTTCTAGTAAGAGTTTTATAGTTTTAGTGGTTAACATTTAGGTTGATAATCCTTTTTGTGTTAATTTCGGTATATGGTGTTTTGTACTCTTAAGCTTTATAATGCAATAACAAAATTATTGTGAATCATGGGTATCTCTCCAAAGAGAGTTCAAACAACCTCAGCAATTCGTACTGGAAAAGATTGAGCTCTTTGGGCTAGATTGCCATTTCCATTACTCTAGAAAGAGTAATATGGTATAACGATGCTTCTTTTGTTTATAATTTATCATAGATAATTTACAAAATGACCAAAATTGACTACTGTCCCCTTTAGAGTTGAGTATAAATAATCGAATTAGGAATTGGTACATTTAGCAATAATATCTTCCATGTTCCTGACAGACACCATTATGCCTTCATGGGAATTGTGACTATAAACTTTCAATTTTTGATCAATCAGAAAATTAAAGTTAGACAAATGCAATCAAATAGCCACAACTAAATTGGTACAGCAACTGTGGAAAATAGTATAGATATTACTCAAAAAATTAAAAATAGAGGGGCACCTGGGTGGCTCAGTCAATTAGACATCTGACTTTAGCTCAGGTCATGATCTCACAGTTCATGGGTTTGAGCCCCATGTCGGGCTCTGTGCTGACAGCTCAGAGCCTAGAGCTTGCTTCGAATTCTGTGTCTCCTTCTCTCTCTGCTCCTCTCCTGCTCGCACTCTGTCTCTTTCTCTCTCTCTCTCAAAAATAAACATTAAATTTTTTATATTAAAAATGAAATACCATATGATCCAATAATTCCACTAACTGGGTATTTTACACAACGGAAATGAAAACACTAATTTAAAAGATATATGCACTCCTATGTTTATTGCAGCATTGTTTACCATAGCCAAGATATGGAAGTAACCTAAGAGTCAACTGATAGATGAATAGATAAGGAAGATGTGATATTATATACATATAATATATAAAATATAATAAATAATTTTTATTTTTAAATAAATAATATATAAATATATAGAGAATATATATATTCTATATAGAATATATATTCTAAAATATATATTCTAATATATAGAATATAGAATATAGAATATATATTCTAATATATATATTCTAAAATATATAGAATATATAAAATATAATGTAATATATAATGCAGCCGTAAAGAAGGATGGGATCACACCATTTGGGTCAACATGGATGGACCTAGAGAGTATAATGCTAAGTGAAATAAGTCAGACCAAGATAAAAACAAATACTTTATGATTTCACTCATATGTGGAATCTAAAAAAACCCAAATGATAAACACACAAAAAAGCAGAATCAGACCTATAGATACAGAGAACAAACTGAAGGTTGCCAGAGGTGGGGAATGGGGGAAGGGAGTGGGAGATACAGGTTCCCAGTTATGCAATGAGTCACGGGAATAAAAGTCACACCATAATGAAAACAAAAACAAAACTAGCCCCAAGGGGGAGAGAAACAACCTTTTTAAGGTAGCAAAAACTAGATTATCATAATGGAAACAACTGTTGAGAAATTCTAAATGCCTCTTTTAGATTCTGCACACATGCATCCATTTATTAAAGGCAGGAATTTTTAAAATCACAGAAACAGAGTCGAAGGGGTCTTAGGAGGGTATCTCTTCTAGCCCTTACCTCCAGGTAGCAAAGTATCATTTTCCCATTTCCATTTTACAGATGAGGCAAATGAAGCAAACTTTGCCCGGTTTCATTTCCTGGCTTTCTCAGTTTCGGCTTCTCTCTCAGGTGGACTTGTTCTAGCAGAGGTCTCTGGTAGCAGAGTAGTCATCCTCCTAGCTACCAATCCCAGAAAAAATTTCTTCTCTTTCCTAATCATTCTATTTCTACCAGTTGTGCCAGAACTGTGTCTGCCTGGCTTGACATGGAGTTGTGTGTACATATATATGTATGTCTACCCCTCCCCCTTCCATCCAGAGAAGTTACCGGAGTTCCTAGGATGACACAATTAGTAAGTGATGGAGCTACAACAGTAACCCAGTTCTCTCAGGGTCAGCCTCATCATCTGCTCTGTGTGCATCACTATAAGTGGCTTGAGTTGCTTTAGACTACGAGACAGTAACAGATTTCTAATATCTCTTTTAATTCTGTCTTAGACTGCTTCTTCTGTTTGCCTGTTTCTTATTTTATGAGCTATCACATTTGTGATAGCTTACATTTTTATTATATCACATTTTTTCTCTGAAACTAGTTTTAAGTTTCTTGAAGTCTCCAGCTGTGACTTATGTATTTTTTAAATGTAAAAAATTTTATACATTTTTATGCATTTTTACAATGTATTTTTTGACGTTAACACTTTCTTGCAAATAGTAGGCACCTGGCAAATATTTGCTTATTTGAGCAGAGAAAAGAATCCTCCCTACAGAATGTGAAAATAGGAAGGGAGTTAAACACGAGCCCACAATTAGAGACTGATGGGGAAAATACCCAGCAGCACCATGAAATACATGGTTCTAAATCTCAATAAAGCAATTCAAGCACATAAAAAGTACTGATTAAAACTTATCCTTTTTGTCTGTCTCTCTCTGTCTCAAAAATAAATAAACGTTAAGAAAAAAAAAAATTAAAAAAAAAAAGGGGCGCCTGGGTGGCTCAGTCGGTTAGGCGTCCGACTTCAGCTCAGGTCATGATCTCGCGGTCTGTGAGTTCAAGCCCCGCGTCGGGCTCTGTGCTGACTGCTCAGAGCCTGGAGCCTGTTTCGGATTCTGTGTCTCCCTCTCTCTCTGACCCTCCCCCATTCATGCTCTGTCTCTCTCTGTCTCAAAAATAAATAAACGTTAAGAAAAAAAATTTAAAAAACTTATCCTTTTTGTGATATAAAATACAGAAGATACTCCTAGGAATAGAATGTTTTGTGAAAGAAAATCTTCATTCAATCCCCAAACTGAGGTGTGTCCATGGGCAAAATGGATCTAGAATCAGAACACCTTAGATGTGGTAGGAATGGATTTATTCAAGGAGAATTTTCATTTTTATCAATTAGATACAATTTATAAACAGAAACTATAGATGAAACGCCTTTAGATAGTGAAAGAACATTTTAATGAGTACATAGGGGTGCCTGGGTGGCTCAGTTGGTTAAGCGTTTGACTTGGCTCAGGTCATGATCTCATGGTTTGTGAGTTCGAGCCCCACATTAGGCTCTGCGCTGACGTTGTGGAGCCTGCTTGGGATTCTCTCTCTCTCCTTGTCTTTCTATGCCCCTCCCCCACTTGCACACGCATGTACACACTCTCTCAAAATAAACTTTAAAAAATAAAAAGAGTACATAAAGACTTACATAATATCTTCAATCTAAGACTATAGTTATACAATTTTAGTCATTATTGTAAAAAACAATTTAAAACATTAAAGGAGAATTTTAAAAAGAAATGGTATCACTCATAGCCTTTACACCCTAGCATAAAATTTTATATTCTCTTTAAGTATTTATTCTCTGTGTATTTTTACATTTTCTAAAATCATAGAACACATGTAAGATAAAAGGTAATTTGTAACTATTTTACCTCTAAGGATATCTAGGAAGAGAGCTAAAATATTTCTGAGCATAAAGCAGTGAAAATAAGCTTTTTATATTTTATTTTCTGAAAATTATTTTACCAAGTCAAAAGGGAAATTAGGATAGGTGTGTGTTTCTTAAGATCCTGTCACATTCCTAATAACCATTCTTAGAAGCTACATGTTGAGCTCCAAGGAATGCATTGATCAGATTGGCTTAGTTAACCTTTAACAAATAATCTCTCAATCAATGTAGTTTCAGTTTTGGCATGTTAATTTTACATTTTGTAGTTACAGTAGTGTTGCCCTATATCAATAATTTTAAAAAATGGATCAATATTATAAAGTGGTTCAATGAAGCATAAAATAATGATAAAATAGTAATGTAAATATTACAATTCAAATAAAGAAATAAACATAAATTGTAAACAGCACTCCAGTGCAAATATAGATTATAAATCTGTATTAGCTGTGACAAATCTATATGTGACTTTGTACAGGAAATAAATATGTAAATTGGAAGTACAACAATAAGTATCTGAAAATTAAATTTCATTGAGTGGGCTTTCTATTAATGTTAGTCCCCAGTGCATTGTCTCTTATAACATTTTTCTCAGTTAGCTTTTTTTTTGTCATTGTTAAACGAAGCATAGTGTGGCCTTTTATCAACTGAGATTTTTCTAACGCAAATATTTAATAATGGTTTCCAACTGATGCAGAATGTGAGTTCCATGAGGGCAGGGATTTTATCTGTTGATGTGCTACATTCCCAATACTTAGCACAATGCTTTGAGCTTAGTAGTTATTCACAAGTTATTAATGAATAAATGAATTTTTTAGTAAAAATATCATCAAAGAAAATCAAAATCTTAAAACTATTATTCAAAGTTGTACTCTTTGTAGCAAAACTAGGTACAAGTTACATTGTTGCCTTAAAGCTTACAAAATCAGCTGAAAATTAATAAGATGTTAATATGAGAAAGCAGAAGGAACTAATGGCAAAACTATTTGATCAAAAACATTCCTGGGCATTGCACATGTGCATAGCACATAATGTTGAAGAGCAGTTACTATCATCATTCACTTTCCAGCATGACATATATGAAGAAGTACTCAACAAGTTACCCTTATTCATTATTGACAACCAACTGCAAGATTTGGGTAATTATTTTGTAAACTGGCGTGTAAAGCTGGAGAAGAGGCATGTATAAGGTAGCTTTGTGAGTAATTAGGAGGTATGTTATAAGAATAAAAGAAGTTCAGCAGTCATCAATAGGCTTCTGTTTTTGCTTCGGTTGTTTGAGGACAGAGTGAATATTTTAAAGATGATCAAGCTATGACCTTTAAATATACGTCTTTTTAGTATATGTTGTGTGAAGAAAGACGCACAAGTACAACATTCTTGTTTTCTACACTGAAGTATATAATACTTGTTATCAGGGGAAGGGTGCACATATAAGTTTTTGAAATGAGAAATGGGACTCTGATAATGCCAGATAA
Source organism: Panthera tigris (assembly GCF_018350195.1). Lineage (NCBI taxonomy): Eukaryota > Metazoa > Chordata > Mammalia > Carnivora > Felidae > Panthera > Panthera tigris. The sequence goes on from NC_056662.1 coordinate 79,980,403, forward strand.
TTATTTCACACCAAGTGTAGCTTAGCACTATATTCAATATCTAAGATAGACTAAATTTATTTCAGGGATAAGATGTCATGGTTTTTAATGTTGAAGATACCAGGATTTTTTAGAAGATTGAACTGTGGCACAAAAACTTAACTCTTGCACAACAGTTGACTTTCTTTTTTTGGAGAAAAATATCAGTGATTCATTATCGGGAATATTTAAAAATAGCATCCAAAAGTTGCTACAAAATATGAAGAAATGTCCAGCACATCTCACAAAGTCCTTTTTGCTAGCAGGCTATGTTCTGCTCTCTGTAAGCCTCGTCACTAATTTGGTGATTTGCTGTAAAAAGAGAGATCTGGAATGATACTGCAGCTCTCTCTGGCTCTATGCTATTGCCCTTGGCCTGGAATTTATTTTTTTTTTTTCACTTCAGCTTGCTTAAGCAGATTGCCCAAACTGTGCATGAGTTTTGCCCTCTGAAAGCTGGGTTCATTTTCCATTTCTACTCATCTGGGACAAGCTTCTACAAGAGGGCTTCTTTCCTTTGGCCCATGCCTAATGCCCTGGTAAGTGGGGTTCCGCCTGATTTCAGCTTGCTGTTGTTTTTTTTTTTGCACTGTTTGAGATGGAAATGCTCTGATTTAACACCACATGGTGGGTATTCAATGCCCTCCCAGATTGTGAATTCCTATTGCTTTTTCTTTGCCTCTCCTGTCTAACCTTATTATTTCAGAAGATGTTAATTTTATTATCTTGTTCACATTAAATACAGTCATCTAGGAATTATTCAGAGGAAAACACTGGCTGGATGCTGTTTCTGGTTACCTAGCATTTATTCCAATTTTTTAAAACATTGAAGAAAAGAAGCAGAGGTTATTCTACTCTTTATGATTCATCAAAGATTCTTTACATTTCATGGGAAATGGCCAATAAATCTTGGTCAGGAATCTCTACTGATTTTATAGGAGATAAATTTACTGAATTTAGCAAAAGGTTTCTCGGAAATGGCTCCTAATTCCAACTCAGACCTTTGTTGCAATACCTCTAGTAATGGCCCACTTATTTGTGATGTGTAAATATCTCATAACTGCACCTGCTTTCACATACACAGTATTTGTGCACTGTGACTTCACTATCCCAAAATTATCTCAAGTAATTTGAAGGATCAAGAGAATGGTGCAGACCAGCAAGGGTACTCTAGAGTCAAAGTTGTATTTAGCTGTTCCACATTAGGATAGCTGAGCCAAATATGCTTATGGCTGTCATCCACCCAAATGCTTAATGTCTGTGTGGTGTTGCTAGCATTTTGAGTCTCCACCTTTTGAATGTCATTAATGCCTGTAATCATTCTTGAGGATTTCTGAGCCTTCTCATCATTCAATATACTGCTCCAGATTAACAATAGAAGTCAGACCTACTGAATCACCAAAGGATGGTCTCTACAGACTCGCATCTGTCTCTATCTGAATTTCAAGGCCGTTAAGGATGCTCCTCTGTCTCTACCAACCCAGGTTAGTCTTTCCTAGAAGCTATAGAACTAGACAAAACTGGTTTTTTAGGATGCAAATTAGGTCCTGGAATTAGTGTCATCTCAGGTTCAATGTACAAAATTTCATTATGACTAACTGCATGACTTGTTCATGGGAAACTAGCATGGAAACAATTTAACAAAAGGATACCCTCTTTTTAGTTGAAAGATGGTTTTCTTCATTTTTTTAAGTTAAAAAAAATTTTTTTAAAGTTTATTTTGAGAGAGAGAAAAAGCACAGTGGAGGGTGGGGAGCAGAGAGAGAGGAAGAGAGAGAGAATCCCAAGCACACTAGCAGTGTGGAGCCCAAAGCAGGGCTCTAACCCATGAACTGTGAGATCATGATCTGAGCTAAAATCAGATGCTTAACCCACTGAGCCACCCAGGCACCCTTAAGCTTTTTGTTTGTTTGTTTTATTTTGTTTTGCTTTGTTTTTTTAATTAGAGAGAGAGAGAGAGAGAGAATAAGTGGGAGAGAGGGGCCGAGGGATATATAGAGAGAATCCCAGGCAGGCTCCATGCTCAGAGTGGAGACCAATGGGGTACTCAATCCCACAAACCCTGGGATCATGACCTGAGCTGAAATCAAGATTCCGATGCTCAACCGAGCTACCCAGGTGCCCCTGTAAAAGATGGTTTTCTGATGCAGCTTTTCTAAGCTTTCAACCAAAGAACTTGGGTTCTATGATAAAGAAAGAAAGACTGTTTTTTTAAAAGAATAAATATTAATTTAAAAGTATTTTGTTAGAATTATTATTTGAGGTTTTATAGCAGGTACAAATCTCAATCTAAAAAAAATCTGGTTTTCAAGAAATATAATTTCATTTTTTATAACTCAATTTCTGTTTCAAGCTCTGATTTCACAAAGGGTGGCAGACACTTAATCATAGTCACTGGCAGGGACTGCATCTAAATTGAAGGGGTTTACATAGTATTAGAGGAAGGGGGTTGAGCATTTGATCCTTGCTCCTCCTCTACCATGCTGGCTCTCCCAAGGTTTCCAATCTGCATCCTTCCTCAATAGCAGTCATTCCCACACATTGCTGCTGGGTCAATCTTGGTCTATCAACAAGGCCCCTTTAGGTCTGTTGGTTTCTGTTCCCTCTGCACCCTTTTGGGTGTCTGGAAATCATTGTGTTGGGTTTTCAGAACATTCATGGTACTATGTAAGGCTTCACTGTCCATTATGGTAGCTATCAGTCACATGCGACTATTTACATTTAAATTAATTAAGATTAAATATTAATACTCCTGTTTCTCAGTTACACTAGACACATTTCAAGTGCTTAATAACCCCAAGTGACTAGAGGCTACTATATTGGACACGACGAACATTTTGTTCATCACAGAAAGTTCTATTGAACTGTACTCTAAAGTCTGGGCTGGGCTAGACACATAGTTCAGCTTTTTCTTCTCTCTGGGGTCTTGCCACCTCCCTTTGGCTCTACCAAGGAAAAAGAATGTTGAGTTATCTCTCTCAGATCTCAGATTCCATAGATAGATCCTGCTATTTCAACTGCACCTCTCCACAACTTGTGCCAGAGTAGAGTGAGACTAGGACTTACTGTCCTAAGGACCCACCAGCATCTAGCTTCTCAATATTTTCCTCCCAATTCTTCTTCCCCTTCCAGTTCAGGAAATCCACTTCTCATCTCTGTTAAAGGAAGTTTTACTATTGTCTATAGCAACACTATCCAATAGGAATATAATGCAAGCCACATGTATAATTTAAATTTTTCCTGTAACAATATTAACATGGTAAAGTAACAGGTGAAATTAATTTTTAATGTCTTTTATTTAACCCAATATATCCAAAATATTATAATTTCAACAGGTAATCAATATAAAACTATGAATAAGATATATTCCTTTTTTTACATGATAAGTCTTTGATATTGGTGTATATTTTATATTTACAGCACATCTCAACTTGAACTAGCTGTATTTCAAGTGTTCAATAGTCACCTGTGGCTAGAGGTTATCATACTGAACAGTGTAGGTCTCTAATAGGATTCATTTCATTGCTCCCTAAAGGGCTAGGATTTAGAAACTCAAAAGCCAGGGAAAAGTTCCCTGTTTCTCTGCATTCTGTTATATTCCTTTCCTGAAACAATGAGCAAAGACCAGCCTAAATGAGGGTGGGTGTGATGCTGAGGGTGTATCAGGGTAGAGTCTAGGAGGAGAAAGGCCATAAGATAAAAAGAAGTACATGGAAAAACAACTACTACAGAAACCATCAATTAATATTTTAAAGTATTAGCCTGCCACAATGAGTATTTTTAGGACATAAGAACTGCTGTAGGATTGTCAGGAGTAAATTTGTTAACTGTGGATTTAAAAGAAATAATTTCATTAGCAGTTAAAGATTGCAGGAATGTTGTATACAGTATAACTGCTATGGTAACTGGAAAACAATGCAAAAACCTGCAGTGCTATTATTGGGAGTAAATCTTATTAGTATGACTAAGGCACAGATAAGTTCTATTAGTAGTTAAATCCTGCAGTAATATGTCTGACAATTTTTACTGCAAAAACTGTAAAACCTAAAGATAAAAATTTTATCATCAGGAATGACAATAATTCAAGCCTTTGGTTGCATTTCATGGACTAAAATTTCCATTTTGGAGGTTTCTGAAACGGTGACTAGCAAAGCTGCTTCAAGGAAAATACTTTCTATAATTTCAAAAGTGTCATGGCAAAGAAGATTGAAATTTTTGGGATTTCCACTTATTTCTTTGTATTCTGTCTTCACTGTGATCTTGATGAAATTTAAAGGCAAAATCAAAATTATTTTAAATGTTGAATATTTTGTGAAGTAAAAATCTATTTATAAAATTTTGTAGTCAACACCTGGGTCAAATGAACAGGACAGTTAAAGTAACATACATCCACAGGTCTATTATGCAGCTTAGGTCTGAGACGGAAGGAAATGATAAATCAAGACTGGAGTAAGTAGGGGATTAGAGAAGGCTTTGAGGTGTAGTTCTTGTGTTGAAGGGCGGGAGAGGGTCAGAAGGATTTGCACACCGGTAGGTAGGGAGAATGGGGGCTTTAAGAAAAAGGTAACTTCTGGCATGCCAAAAGATCTCAACTATACATGGCATGAAAGGTGGTCATGAGAATTGAGGGTAAGTGAATTTATAGTAATTATTATAAAATCTCGACCCCACATAAGTTATTGGTTTTCTGGTCTTGGTAATCACTGAGACAATGGGAAAGGAATAACGTTAAATGCACTATTTCTTTAGTCCTGAGGTAGCTATGTTTGGCAGCAACTAAGTATTGCTCAAGTATTCTTGAATACTGGTTGTTTTTTTCTTGACTGTTTATGTTCGCTACCAAACACAATGGTGTACATTATTAATTACCATTTAGTGACTGTTTTACTATGTATCAAGTACTTTACCTACATATCTTCCATCTTCTCAACATCCCAGAAAGGCAGGCATGATTATTTGTTTGCCAGAATAAGAAGTCAAGACTCAGAGAGGTTAATTTGCATTATTTTCTTGCATGCTAAACACCTGTTTATGAAAAACTCCTTGAGAATAGGGACTGTATCTTTTATGTACTATTAATTGTATTTAATATGATCAATACTCAGTTGGTTTCAATAATTTTTAGCTAAGCAGATGAAAAAAAATCTTAAGATATTTTGTAAGAAAGTTTCTTCAATAAATTTGGTTAGCAAACAGGTTATTAAAAAAAAGTTATGAGAGAAAAAGCTGTTTGGTGGAGACTTTAGAAGCTAGCTTATGAACTTGAGCTCAGCAGCAGAACAATGTAAGGTCTGCTCTTAATTTCTTCATTTTGAACCTTGATCTCTTCTTAGCAATCTGTGCAACTAGAATGAAAAAGAAGAGTTTACATCCAGGAAAAATATTTCTCCAAAAATAAAAGCTGTCCTGTAAGAAATTCTTTCTCAGTCTCTTGAGAAAGATTCTTTAGGGGCCCTATATACTCCTTCTCCTTCTTGGTTCTTTTTTTTTTTTCTTCTTCTTCTTCTTCCTCAAGAAAAGACATGTATTTAAAATAGATTGCTTTGAAGATAATTTCTCTACAATAAAATCTCTCTCCTTCCCCCCCCCCCCCCCCCCCCGCCCCGAAGATGGGAAAGAGTACTAAATGAAACCAGGTTGACCACATAAGAAAGTTTGGAAAGTTCTGAAGAACAATAATAAATGGGATGCAAAACCCTCCTGATCCTCATGTGGGTTGTTCCTGAAGGGCAACTTAGATTAAAATAGTTTATGACCATTTCTATAAATTAGTCATAAAAAAAACCCCATACACTTAAAGTCTGTTAATGATGCAGAATATATCACTATATGAGATCATAATGGCTGTAGGTTGTAGTGACTTAGTAAACCACTCAGGAAGGACACATGAGAACTCTAAGATGTACAGAAAATAAGAATCAATATAAATATTATGGTTTTCTTAATATTTTAAAGTTAAGACTGTAGCAAAATACATGATATCTATGTTCTTTTCTGTAAAGCGCACATTGTGTTCTTGTGGTGTTATTAGATTAATTTCTTTATTGAAAAAGGAAATAAAATTAGATACTGGATTCAAGACCTGTCTCCCCATCTCTCCTGATTCTTCAGTCCCTCTCTCCTTTTTCTTGCTCTGCTTGTGTATATAGATGTGATCAACTCTCACCATTGCCCTCCTGTCCTGTCCTTCAAAGAGTCCGTCCCTAGATCCTGATACCTTTTAAGGTATTTTGTCCAAGCACTCTGCTCTCCATCCTTAGTAAGATTAACGATGGATCTTAATTGTTTCGGGGACCCAACTTGTTTATTTTCTTTTCATGTTAGTTACCCTTTCTTTTTTCATACTATATGGTGATTGCTTACAGGGTACTCCTACTTCTCTGACCATTCCTCCTCAGTCTCTTTTCCACTTTACTCTGCTTATTCCTTAAATGTTGGGATCCCCTTTCCTCCAATATCATTCTTTGCCCTCTTTCTCTACACCAGGGGTCTATGAACTACCCAAAATTGAAAGCAAATTTTTGTGTTTTATGATAGGATATATTTTCCTCCTTGGGAGAGTGTCTGTAGCTTTCATCAAATTCTCGGCTTTCATCAAATTCTCAGAAAGGTCCTTGGATCTTTTTAACAAGGTTAAGTGTCCCTGCCCTCACACTCTGCTTGGGTTATTTCATCCTCTTCTTTGCCTATAACCACCCTTTTTATATGCCAGCCACTCCTGAGTCATTTACAAGGGAAAAAGACCACAGGGGGGAAAGAAGGAGAAGGAGGAGGAGGAGAAGGAGAAGAAGGAGAAGGAGGAGAAGAAGAAGGAGAAGGAAGAAGAAGAAGGGGAGGAGGAAGAGGAGGAGGAAGAAGAGAAGAAAAAAGAGACCAAGATTCAAAGAAATGTTGAAGAATCAGAACAAGAAGAAATTGCAGTGTAAATATTGTTTCCAGCTCAGTTTATTCAATCCCGTTGAGGAACAGTACACTGAATGTTAGGCGTGCGTTGGCAGGGTCATTACTCCAGTGTGTCAGAGGAAAACCCCCAGGAGGAATCGGGTGAAACCAAGGCCGTGTGCGCAAACAGCCTAGTTGCTAGTGGCGGAGAAGGCGCACCCAGCTCCTAGGGTGGGGACAGGAGAGTACCAGAGAGCAAACCACAGCAGCCGTACTGCCCACAGCTACAACGAAGCCAGACCGGGCTCTACTTTCACTGAGTCGAGCCAGAAACCCCGCCCGGCACCCAGCGCACCTTTGACGGACATCCAGTTTAATCAACCATCTTCCAGGTCACTATAAACACTCCTTACTCCTCCCGCCTATCGTTTCTTTCTCCAAGCCAATCAGAGGAGTGGGCGGGATCGTCCCTGGTGGATTCCAATTTTTTTTTTTTTTTAGAAAGGGTGGACTGTGCGCCGCGTTCCGGCTGGGGGAAAAAACACCTCCAAAGCTGGGGGGTGGAGCTCCTGTTATGGGCACCCAGATTGGCCAATGAAGTGCCCCCGCCGCTCAAAGGCCCGCCCACCGAGATGGGCGGGGCACGCGTGGTGCCCGGCCAATGGCGGCGGGGCGGACGGAGGTTGAGCCGCCGTGGGTAGGGTTAGTGTGAGAGGTGCGGCGGGGGAGGTAATGATGATGGTGGCGGAGGAGGAAGGCGGGGGAGGGGTTGCTGGGCACTGAGCAGCGGCTCTGGCAGGGTTTTGTAGGGTGGGGGACGGTCGCGGGGCGACTGCGTCCGGGAGGGGGCGGGCGTGAGGCGCGCCGTCCGCCTGAGGGGCTGCAGACCCCGGCTCCCGCGAGCGCCGCGGCTGGCTCGGCTGTTCCATGTGGCTCCGGCGGGGATGGAGGACTCGGTGGCGGCGGCGGCGGCTGCTGCTGCGGCGGCGACGGAGGAGCGGCGCTGAGGAGGGAACGGGGCCAGACTCAGCCCGACAGCGGGATTAGAGGTGTGAGGAGGGGGCGGGAGTGGACGTTCGGCGGGGACGGGGCTTGGGGACCGGGCTGGGGTCTTCAGGCATCGCCTGGGTGACAGGGACCGTGGGCGAGCTACCGCCTGCCACCGCTGTGGGGCAGGGGTCTGGGCTCTGTGCGTGAGAAGAGGAGGCTCTAGAGGACTGTTCCCTTCGGATGGGGGAGGGAGGCACCGCACCCCATACTGTGCACTTGCCCCGCTGGTCATTGCTTCACGCCCAGGCAGGAGTTTCCATTTCCCTCCGGTTGGCAGCAAAGGTGGAGAGCCCAAGTGGCCTGGAGCCCGGACGTTGCCCTCCCTCTGCCTTGAGATTTCCCTCCACTCCTCTTTTCCCATCCATTTCCCTCCTCTGACTGAACAACAGCATTCCTCCTTGCTCCTTAATTTGTTCCAAGCACATATTCAAAGACTGGAGGCTATTAATTATCGGCTGAAAAACAAAGTTTATTTAAAAATGTTCCACTCCTCCCTCTGACTGCCGGTGGACATTAAACAGCATCCCTAGACTTTCCCGCTCTGCTCGCCCTTCTGTGATGCTAGGAGGGGGAGGTAGGGCCCCGACTCGCGTTTCTCGATTGTTGTTGATGCTGATTACCTGATGTGTTGCTCTACGTCTTCGGTGTGAATTGTAATTTCTTCCTTGACGTCCTGCATCCTTGATGTTACTGGCTTTTGAGGTTGGTGTTTTGTTTCATTGTTTGAAAAACATGCGGAGAACTGAGGTTGTCTGTTGCAGTGTTATCTAACCTGGGTGGTTAGTCACTCCTCAAGCTTCTCTCATATATTTCTCTTTGTTTTGCTTTTCAGTCCTCCAGAATACACATAATATAGCCCCTGAGGTGGAATGGTGATGTCTTCATGAGGGAACCTCCTCTCATTCATCCTGTCATGTGTATCATACTGTTCTTGACTGGGCCATTCATCTAAGATGGGATTTACCCTGTGAAACAGGGAGAAGACTTATGGACCCCAAACATCATTTCAAGTCGTAGTTGAGTTTTTTTTAAAGTACAGACATACATGCAAAGCTCCTTTCCTTTGGGCCCTCTGCTTTGTTAAAGCTGCTGTGTTGCTAACCCAGAACTGCTCAAGTGACTGATCATCATGGCTTCAGTTTGGAAGAGACTGCAGCGTGTGGGAAAACATGCATCCAAGTTCCAGTTTGTGGCCTCCTACCAGGAGTTGATGGTTGAGTGTACCAAGAAATGGTAAGACATGTCTGGGGGTAGAGTTTCCTGTGTGGCCTAAACTCCGTGTGGCCTAAACTCTGCTTCTTCTGACAACAGATTTACCTTTCTGTAGTGCACGAGTGTGTACAAGCTGTGCAGGGTACAGATTACTCTAACAAGTATCGTGGTATGCATTGTTGCTGCTGGTACCATCCCTATGGGTTTTAATTATTGCACTTTAGTATGGCTCAGAGGACTAACCATGAGAGCTTACTAAGTACAGTTGATTTGGTCTTGAGGTCTTTCATCATTAGAGTTAGCAAAACTTTGATTTTTTTATAACTTGAAGGAGGTTTAAAGAATGACTATTGAATATTGTAAACATGCATATGTTTTATTGTAACCTGTACGTGTTTTAATATGGAAATCTATATTCCTTTGGGGTGGTGATGATCGATTTTATTTTGTTCTTGATTTTTCATTTTTCTTGGCTTAAAATAAATAATTTTTCATTATTTGAATAATGTAATGCTAGCCCATACAACCTTAGAAATTCTTTTGTTATATGCTTAGTCAGGCAACTGTATTTTATTTTAATTGCCTAATGGGATACATTTCTTGGCCAGACTTAAGGAAGCAATTAGTAGTGCTGGCCTATGATTTGCTTCTTTCTACTTGAGCAAAGTAAATTTAGGGCTTTCTTTTCACTGCTTTGAATGGTAAGCAAGAATTCTTATTTAGTAAGTGAAAAAGAGTTAATCTGAAGCAAATGGTCCTTTGGGTTTTGATTTATTTCAGTGTTTATGTAGTATTATTGCTACATAAGTCTATTTCATTGTCCACAAGGACTGTAATCTCACGTCTGTATTACCTTTCTTTTTGACATCCTTTTTATTCCATGAAAGAAATAACTTGCTCTATTCTAGAACTCTTATAGCATATTTGAATATTTGGAAACTAGTTTCTGAATGTTTTTTTCTCGAACTTGTAAGGAATGTTATTTTATATGCAATTCAAGAAATGCATGCACTAATTACCTGCTTTACACTAGGCACTGTGGCTTGAGAGTTGAATATGACATAATCCCTACCCTCAAGGAGCTCACAGTCTATGGTGATGACAGTCGTGTAAATAACTTCACTCTGATAGGAATAGTAATACAAATATGTATGATGTAGGGATTTTCATCTGTCTCCATCATTTAACAGTTGGTATGCTTGGGGACAGGTTATTTATTTCTCTGTGATTTAGGCTCCATATCTGCAAAAGAAATAATGGTACCGTTTCATAGGAGAGATTATTGTGAAGATTAAATGAGTTAATACCTGTAAACTGCTTGGAACAGTGTCAGGCACATAGTAAATGCCCAGTAAATTCTATTATTACTTACAAAGTTGGCAGTGGAGGAAATAATTCTTTAAGAGAAGAGGTATGGTCTCAGGATGGCTTCCTGGGATCTGAACTGGGTTTTGAAAGATTCATAGTAGTTGGCCAGAAAGCCAAGGGAGAAGAAATGAAGGATATTCTAGCCTGAAGCAACAGCCTATGCAAAAGCTTGGAGGAATTAAATAGCATGGGATGTGCTGGAAATTCAAGCAGTGTAGTTTGATAATAATGGGGCTTAAAGTGCAGGATAGGGGGAGTGCAGTGGGATATGATGCTTGAAAGGCAGGCAGGATTCCAATCATGGAAAGTTAAGTGCTTGGACCATTATATGTGGCTTGGACTTTATTCTGTGGGTGATGGGTGGGGGGCATAGTAAAAAGTTTTGAGCGGAAGATACATTAGATTTGCATTTTGGAAAAATCACTTGGATAATAGTGTGGAGTAGGTATCATAGTGGAAAGGGTAACTGGAGGCAGCAATGACAGGGTAGCTATTGCAGTAGGTAAGGTGAGGAAAAAGGCTAAGACTAGGGCAGTGCAAAGGAAATAGAATAGACTGGAGGAACACTTAGGACACCAGATTGATAGGACTTGATGGTCATTTCAGTCAGGAGTCTGGAACAGATGGGGATGAAGGAGAGGGAAAGGCCTAGATTGACCCTCAAGTTTCTGGTTTGGAAGACTGGGTACTGGTAACCAAACTAGGGAATGAGGAAGATCCTCATTGTAAAGTATTTTTTAACTGGGCAGTATACTGGGAGTATCACCTTTATGATGGTTAAATTTGAGTCTTTTCTTAAGGGATGTAGAACACATCAGGTGATTCTTTAGTTACAAAATCAGTTTCTTGGGGTGCCTGGGTGGCTCAGTCGGTTAAGCATCTGATTCTTGATCTTGGCTCAGGTCATGATCTCATGGTTCATGAGATAAAGCCTCATGTGGGGCTCTGCACTGGCAGTGTGCAGCCTGCTTGGGATTCTCTCCCATCTCTCTCTCTGCTTCTCCCCTGCATGCACTCTCTTTCTCTCAAAATAAACATTAAAACGTCCACAAAAACCAAAATCAGTTTCTTCCCTATAGTTTGCAGCATTGCTAATTTTTTTTCCCTTGAGAAGTGTGTAAGTTACTGTTAATGTGTCTCAATGTGAACGAATGAAAATTTAACTTGATTACAGATGAATAGATGGCTTGATCATTTTTAGAGATGGCCATTATGGTATACCTATTAAATTAGGTCTTTATGATAGGAAATGGCTTTTTTTTTTTTAAATTTTTTTTTTCAACGTTTTTTATTTATTTTTGGGACAGAGAGAGAGACAGAGCATGAACGGGGGAGGAGCAGAGAGAGAGGGAGACACAGAATCGGAAACAGGCTCCAGGCTCCGAGCCATCAGCCCAGAGCCTGACGCGGGGCTCGAACTCACGGACCGCGAGATCGTGACCTGGCTGAAGTCGGACGCTCAACCGACTGCGCCACCCAGGCGCCCCAAAATGGCTTTAACACTAGAAATATTTGGCTGTTCTAGACTTTTCAATTTTATAGTAGTCACATGGAAGGTAAACAACTAGTATAGGGAAGAAGGAATAAACTATGAAAAGAACAGATAGCATCCCATTGGGATTGTGTCTTTGGAGGTAACCTATGTATATAGGTTCTATTGCCTTTTAGAACCTTCTTATTTAAAATGTTTTCTGAGAAGTAGGAGCATTTGCAACACCTGGGACCACCTGTTAGACCTGCTGACTTTCAGACCTTGCCCTAGACCTACTGAGTCACACGGTATGCATGTTAAAGTTTAAGAAGCAGTATTTTCTTTTAGAGGGTCGGGGGAGAGAATCATAAGCAGGCTCCACACTCAGTGTGGAGCCAGACGCATGGCTCAATCCCATGACCCTAGGACACTTAACTGACTGAGCCACCTAGGCACCCCAAGAGCCAGTATTTTAAAATAATGTTTTCAACCTTACCAAGTGTTCTCATGACTCCATGATAAAGTATATTAAAAATACACTGACTTCTGCATGAATTTGAAACTCAAGGAATAAAGATGAAACTTGAGATTAGAGGGTCATGGGAATCAGGATATGTTTTTCAAGGGAGAATGTGTTATTTCTGTGATTAAGGCAAGGAGAATGTTTCCCCTGTTCTGTTGTCATGGCCATACGGTATGAGCCTGGACATGCCAGATAACAGGATGAAGGTAAGAGTTTAAGGATCTTTTTTTAGATCTAGGCCATGAGCAAACTCACAGTACTTTACCTTTGATCAAAGGATGGATTCTATAGATTAGAGGATTTGGGGCTTCTGCGTTCTCAAAGTTCTTTTCTCTCTTGTCTTACAATATTTCACCTTTGCTCTGGCTGATAGGGTGTGAGTCCACTTCCTGATTCTTTCATGGTGTAGTGGTTCTAGAACTTAGGTCAAGAACAAAAACCTGAATGACTTTTATTCATCTTAGAGAAGGGCACTGTACTGTGAGATCCTATTCCTCATCACCCCTTGATTGCCACGTAGAGGCTCTAGCAAATTTGGAGATGTTAAGGGTTTATATCTCCTACCTTTATTGTTGTTCCCAAGTCATTTAATTATTAATCTCACTTAATTGATGAAGCTGTGAGACTGGCCACTGGAGATGAGTTTGAGGGAAAGAGACTGTGCTGTCTTTTTTCTTAGTTTATTTTTTATTTGGTTCTTTCATCATTTGTAGGCTTTTAGATTCTGAGGAAAGTCTTCACTGTATGAGCTCTCAGCAGCTATTCAGGTATTTAAGGAAACTACTTGAAAGTTGGCAAGTTGTGGTTATGATAATTTAGGTTACAGAACTCAGTTGTGGTAGGAGCTCCCCAATACATGATGTGAACCATTATGTATGAGCATATATTGCATTTTGTGTGTGTGTCTGTATCATCTACATATATGAATATATTTTAGCTAGGTTTTTATTTTATTTAATTCTTAGTTATGGCATTCAAAAAGTACTTAAAGTACTATAAATTTTTCCCAAAAAGGCAGAAATATATTTGCTTCTGATTTTCCATGTCACGTAAAGATTCCTTTTTTCTGTTTTAAATATATATTTAATTATAATTTATTTTAAAAATAGGTAATATGATCACATGGCTCAAAATTCTAGAGGTACAAAAACTGTGTGTGTGTGTGTGTGTGTGTGTGTGTGTGTGTGTGTGTAGTATGTAGTATGTATGTATGTATGTATCCCTGAAAGTAACTTCTCATTTTCGTCATTGCTTTATACCTCTTTGTGATCTCAGGATTTGAAAAGTTAAAAAAAAAGCAGTTCTTCCTAGTGCTTAAGTTTGTGATGCTGGCCTATTAGATAAAATGTAAACTCCTAATCTGATGTTCCAGGCTTTCTGTAACTGATCCAGTTTAGTTTTCCAGTTGGACATTAGAATGTTGAATGTACTTTAAGTCTTGACTTGAGTTTATGAAGGCCAAATTACATTAATAAGTACTCATTCAGATCCACTTCTTTGGATGGCTTCAGCAAGCATTTCTCTGTTGACCATTTAATGGAGTGAGTTAGAGGTACATCAGCTTTTGTGTAAAGAACCTACTTTTGAAGTACATTTAAAAAAAAAAAAGTAATTGGACACAAGTTTGTTTTAGTGTGTTTTAGGAGTGTATATAAGACCATTGTGTCTGGAACACAGTAGAACAAAGGAAGGATGATAAAGAGGTGAGGTCTGAGAGTTAGGTAGGCATTAGATAATGTATGGCCTTGAGCGCTTTTGGATTTTAAGTGTATAGGAAACCATTGGAGAAGTTTGGGCAGGGAAGCGATATCATGTGATAAACATTTTAAAAAGATTATTCTGGGGGTGTCTGGGTGGCTCAGTTGGTTGAGCATCTGACTTTGGCTCAGGTGATGAGTTTGAGCCCTGTTTTGGGCTGTCTGCTGTCAACTCAGAGCCTGGAGCCTGCTTCAGATTCTGTGTCTCCATCTGTCTCTCTCTCTCTCTCTCTCTCTCCCTGCTTTCTCTCTCTCTCTCTCTCTCTCTCTCAAAAACAAATAATCATTAAAAATTTTAAAAAACAAGATTATTCTGGATGCATTGTGGAATACGAATTGCATTGAGTAAAAATGAAAGCAGGGATACTAATTAGGAGGCTATTGCAGTAGTCCAAGTAGCAAGGAGGTAGTGATGGAGGTGGTGAGAAATGGGCAGATATATGCAGGTAACAAACATACATTTACACCACATTTTACTGAGGTATACCTTACACTTTTGCATACAATAAAATGCATCACTTTTAAGTCTATAGTTCAGTAAGTTTTGATAAATGTATACACCCACGTAACTGGAAATAAATTTTTTGAAGGAATTGTTGACAGGACTTAATGATGGATTAGATATGATGTAAAGTCAGAGATGGATCAATAAGGACTGTAGACTTTTGGTTGAACAACCAGATGAATGTAATGTTAATTATAGGGATGGGGAACACCTGGAGAGGAAAAGGTTTGGCATGAAGGGGAAATCAAGAATTGGCTTTGCTTTTCTTAAAGTATGGGACATCCAGGTGGAGATTTAATTAAGCAGGTAATTACAAGAATCTTGAGATCAGGAGAGAGAAGAGGTTGGAGTCTCTTAGTAAATAGAATTTATAACAATGGGGCTATAGGAAATTTCCTGTGGTGTTAATATAGATTATGATGATGGAGGACTGAGCCTTGGGACACTTCAACATATAGAGGTAGGTACGAAGAGGAAGAGCCAGCAAAGGAGACTGAAAAACAAGCATTAGTAAGTTAGGAGGAAAATTAGGAGACTGTATTCTCTGAGGAACCAAGTGCAAAATGTATCAGGAAGGTAGCGTTTAACTGTGTCAAATACTGTTGAGAGGTTGAGCAAGATGACAGTGGCTTTGGCAAGGTGGAGAGAGCTGGTGACTTTGAGAAATAGTTTCAGTGGACAGGTAGGGATAAAAGCATGATTAGATTGGGGTAGGAGAAAGGAGGTAAATACGATCAATGTAGATACTTTTCATAGAGAATTTTGCTACAAATCAGAGAACTAAGGAGTAGCTGGAGAGAGACAAGGAGTCAAGGTTTATGTTTCACGTGGAAGATTTGCAGCATATTGGAATGCTTGATGGAAATGGTTGGTAAAGAAGGAAAAACTGATGGTGTGCTGGGAGAGGAGGTTACTTCAGGAGAAAAGTCCTTGAATATGAGAACAGGAACAGGATCCAGTACCCAAGTGGAAAAGTTGAACTTGAGTAGAAGCAGGAACAATTCATTGTTATAAGGAGAGAAGGCAGATGACACGGGTAGAGAAGCAGGTAGGTTGGTAGATTTGGTGCAGGAGGGTGTGGACATTCTCTTCTGTTGGCTTCTCTTTTCTCAGGGAAGTAATATTAGGGGTCATCAGCTGAGAGGGAGGTGACAGGTGTTGAAGGATTAAGGAGAGAGGAGGTATTGTCAAAACAAGAATTGACTAGGGAAATGTAGAAAGATTGCTGCGTAGTGCTGGGACCTTCTTAACTTTGTGGTCTTACATTTAAAATGAATGCAACCAGCAAGTTTGCATATTTTAATTGAGCTATGTTCCTTATTTGGGTTCAGGCATAGAATAGGCAGAGTTGGATTTAATCAGGGTTGGGTTTTGTCATGAATGCATAACTGAGAGAAAAAAGGGTGAGGAAATTGAGAGTGAATGCACAGGAATGCTTATAGTGATGCACCATGGAGTATGAGATGGAAAAGGAGGAAAATAAGGACATGAACGGTAGGATGGTCAATGAAAAAGTGAAGAGGGTAGTGCTTTTGATATGTTCAGGAGGTTGAACAGTTGTTGGGGTTGAGTTACCAGAGTGAATGAACTGGAAAAAAGCGAGATGTTTGATTGTGGAGGAATTGGTTAAAGGTAATGATGAGATAAAGGTTGTAGTCTCCTCTGGATCACGTTTGCTTATCAGTTTAAAAAAATAAGCATATGGGTGCCTGGCTGGCTCAGTTGGTAGAGCATGCTAATCTTGATCCTGGGGTTGTAAGTTTGAGCCGCACATTGGGTGTAGAGATAAATAAAATCTAAAAAATATATAAATAAGCATACATCCTCAATATGTTTTTTTAATGTTTAATTTATTTTTGAGAGAGAGAGTGAGCACAAATGGGGGAGGGGCAGAGAGAGAGGGGAACAGAGGATCTGAAGTGGGCTCCACACTGACAACAGAGAGCCCAATGCAGGGCTGAAACTCACGAACAATGAGATCATGACTTGAACTGAAGTCAGACACTCAACCTACTGAGCCGCCTTGGTGCCCCCTCAATATGTTTTTAATTAATATTCCATATACATTAAATATGAGTATACCTTAATTTTCTTTTTTAAAAAATAAGTTAAGTGGAATTTCTTCTATATTTGAATGGGTCATCTTTTGTACTATAAGATTATAGCTGTTAGGGTGCGACAGTGGCAGTTGGTGATTGAAGTGGAATGGAGGAAAAGATTTTTGGGAGTGAAGAGGTTAGTCCAGGAATTTATAGGCTAAAGTGTGGGACAAATGGCCTCTCTGGCTCTTGAAATTGCCAAGACTAATTGCAGGAGAAATGGTTAAGACAGGTGCTAAAATTTTAATGAGGGGAGAGGTAAGGCAGAGAGTTTTACTTTGCAGAACTTCGTGTTACAAGTTATGTGGATCTTGAACCCCTTATTCCTTGAAAGGAAATAGCCCAGTCTTCTTTTGCATGTGATAAATTGTCAAAGGTAGATTTAACTTTAGTAGATAACAAATTGATATGTTACTTTGTTAGCAGTTTTATGTTAGTGTTTGTGGACTGTTTTTTTTTAAACTGGAATTGATACATGTTGTGTTTTATCCAGATTTTAAATATTTATTACACGTGAAATTCAGCTGTACAAAAGTTCGATTGTAGGTTACTTAAGGAAAATAGTGAGGATACTTTATGCCATAATTTGATATTGTAGTGCTTATATCACAGTTGCCTCCACACCAGATTCAGTAGCCTCTAGATTGTTGGCACGCTTTGGCCTGGTCCAGGCTGTTTCTTTTGTAAATAAAGTTTTATTGGAATATGGCCATACCCATTTGTCCATAGCTGCTGTCACACTAAAATGGCAGAGTTGAATAGTTGCTACACAGACTGGGTGGCTGCAGAGTTTAAAACATTTACTCTGGCCTTTTAAGAATAAGTTTACTGTCCCCTGCTCTAAATCATTGGAGTTACTTGCCGCTACTGTTTGTGGAATCTAGAGTCTGGTACCTTTCTGTTTTCTCTGTGCCCAACCTGCAAACTATCAGTTCAACTTAATGTAGTCTAACTGCATAAGAATGGAGGCCAGCCCACAGTGCCTGCCTTCCAGCTATAGAAAGAAACTTTACAATAGCTTTAAGAAACATTTATATCTGTGTATGTACAAAAATATATTTTGACTGTGTGATCTTGGACGAATTACTTAACCTCTTAGTACTTCATCTGTAAAATGGTGATGAAACTAATAAAGTTGTTTTGACAATTAAGTGAAATAATACTTGTAAAGTGGTTAGAATAGTGTCTGACATATAGTAAGCACTCAATAAACGTTACCAATTGTTCTTATTGTCATTATCTGATTATTTAAGCAATAAGTGATGAAGAGAACTATCTAGACAAAAGGATAGAGTAAGCAAGAAGACTGAAACTATAACCTGAACACTTAAGAGTGTTAGAGAAAGATGAACTAGCACAGAAGTTTGGAGTGACACGAGGGGTGGGAGTAAACCAGGGAGCATGCTAGAAGTGCTGTGCTGAAATTAAGTTTTGGCAATACTTTGGCTTTTGGGGAAAAGAACTACATTATCTTTGCCTCTGGAGCAAAATCAGTTCATGTGGGGGTTTTTTTGTTGTTGTTTTGTTTTTAATGTTTATTCATTTTTGAGAGAGAGACAGACAGCGAGACAGCAGGAAAGGGACAGAGAGGTGGAGAGACAGAATCCCAGGCAGGGTCTGTGCTGTCAACACAGAGCCCACTGTGGGGCTCGAACTCACGGAACTGTGAGATCATGACCTGAGCTGAAGTCAAGAGTCAGAGCTTAACTGACTGAGCCACCCAGGTGCCCCCAAATCAGTTCACATTCTTATAACTTTATTTACTTTCTAATAATCACTTCAACTAAATAATATGGCTAAGGAAACTAATTAAATTCATCTAAAGTAGAATTAATTTGCCAGCATTTGTTTGTGTGTCCTATGGTGACTGTTTATGATATTTAGGATATATTTCTTTATGATAAGTTTTCTTAAAGAATTTTTTTTCTCTGTCATGATTTTTTTAATGATCCTATTTAGAACACTGTATCTCTCAGTAATATGAAATTCCCTTACCTTAATTTGGTATCAAGTTTTGGCTTGTGTATTTGTTTTTAAGTTTATATATTTATTTTTGAGAGACAGCATGAGTGAGGGAGGGGCAGAGAGAGAGGGAGATGAAGAATCCCAAGCAGGCTCCACAATGTCAGTGTAGAGCCTGATGTGGGGTTCAAACCCATAAACCATGAGATTGTGACCTGCGTCGAAATCAAGAGTTGGACACTTAACCGACTGAGCCACCCAGGCACCCTTTGGTTTATGTATTTTAAAGGTTGATTAAAAAAAAATTTTTTTTAACATTTTATTTATTTTTGAGAGAGAGAGAGAGACAGAGCACAAGTGGGGGAGGGGCAGAGAGAGAGGGAGACAGAATCCGAAGCAGGCTTCAGGTTCTGAGTGGTCAGGTCAGCACAGAGCCCAATGTGGGGCTTGAACCCACAAACCGTGAGATCATGACCTGAGCTGAAGTCGGACATTCAACCGACTGAGCCACCCAGGCATCCCAAAGGTTGATTTTTAAAATGAAATTTTAAGAGATTATTTGAAATTTTACTCTGACGATTTAAGTTTAGTTTCACATTAGTTTTGCAATTAGATGCTCAGGGAACTTAAAACTAGGCATTTCTAGAAATGTGCTGTTGATGTTTCAAATGTGTTCTAATTTTGTGGAAAATTTCAACAAAAGAGCTACTGAAGTAGTTCCCTGCATGATATAAAAATAGGCCAGTGTACTGAAGGAAAAATTGCACAAGCTTTTTGAACTGAATGCTCAGTAGGGATGTTCATATTCTACATCAGGACTTTTGCATGTTTTATAAAAGGAGTAGAACTGAGTTTGTGAAATGGGGGCTATAGAATTACAGCAGGATGTTAGTTTATGTTTGTCTTATTTGTCGCTATTATAGTGATATTTTCAGGCAGGTTTGCTAATAAGTACCTAAAGATTTTCTTCAATACATTTGTTCCATTAAATATCTCTTTTTGTCACTAACCCTAGTGTTGTTATTTTAAAAGTACTTTTTAAATGAGAAAACAGTTAAAAAATTGACTTTAAAGCTCAATTAACAATAAAAGCATTGACTTTAATTAAAGAAGTTATCACTTTAAAAGTTGACACTCTGCCCATGTCCAAAAGGGTTTGTCTGCTTAAGAATTTAAAATAACACTATGTTGACTAATTTAGAGATATAAATAGAACAGAGATAGTCTTGAGGATCAGAGAATGCATGTTACTGGACACTTAAGAGAAGTTACCACTGGACACCGGACTTGGTTCTGAATTTATTGGCAGCTAAGGCAAAAAGGGAAGCACATTGGCTCAGGTGGTATTTCTTCTGGCTAAAGAAAATATCCAAATTTTTTTGCAGAGACTTTTCTTAGAACTTAATTCAAAGAGGATTTTTATTATGAAAAAAAAAAAAGGGTATGATATTGGGTAAGTCTCCACCTACAAAAGACTCAGACTGTTAAACTGGATAAAGTTTACCTAGTTTTCTGATCATCTAATTTAAATCAAAGGTACAACTTGGAAAATTTATAAGAATGGATATTTAAAATAAATCATCAAGTTCTGTACTGTCCAGTACAGAAGCAACTAACCACATGTGGTTATTTACATCTAAACTTAAATTTGATGAAATTAAAATTTTAGTTTTAGTTTTTCAGTCACATTAGCCACATTTCAAGTGCTCACTAACCACATGTGAGTAGGGGCTACCATATTGGATAGTGCAAGTATGGAACGTTTCCATCATCACAAAAAGTTTTACTGGACAGTGCTGTTTTGGTCATTTCCTCTCAAACTAGCTGATTTCAGAATCTCTGGGTACTTTGCAAATATGGAGATTTCCATGCTCATTAGAAAGTCTGAGCTTGTAAATGGGGAATGGTGCTGGCAAGTCTGTCATTTTAGGAGTTCCCTGATTGCTTGCTTAAGATCCATCATCAAGCCAGGTTTTAGAACTATTATATATGATTCTTTCTCAGATACCTGTTTAAAGTAAAGTTTTGCAAATGCTGGATGGCAATTCCTATTGGTACTCTAGAAATGTTAATGAGTTGAAAATTTGAATTGAATTTTTTTTCAGCAGTTTCTGTAATATATGTGTGTGTGTTAAAAGTGAGAGTAATGTACTTTAGCAATGCCACCTATAAAGGCTGTCAAGTTAATATAAACATTTGAATAGGTTTATTAGTTCATTAAAAAAAAAGACTGTTCTACAGAAGCAAGGACTATTGGAGGATAGCTAATAATACAATAATTTTTATTATTATATTTTTGGAACTGCTCAAGTGCTAGCACAGTTATTGTATGTCCAAGCAACATTTCTGGATCTGCTGATTTTTTTTTTTTTTCTCTGAGGCATGTCTCAATTCTCACTCCACTTTTGCCTTCTTGCTTTCTTGCTTTCTTTCTTTAATGTTTATTTTTGAGAGAGAGAGAGACAGAGAGAGGGAGAGAGAGAGAGACAGAGAGAGGGAGATAGAGAGAGAGAAAGAACAAGCAGGTGAGTGGCAGGGAGAGAGAGAGAGGGAGACATAGAATCCGAAGCAGGCTCCAGGCTCTGAGCAGTCAGGTCAGCACCGAGCCCAATGCGGGGCTCAAACCCACAAACCATGAGATCATAACCTGTGCTGAAGTCCTGTGCTTAACCGGCTGAGCCACCCAGGTGCCCCTCACTCCAGTTTTTCTGTTGCTACTGTCTTGGCAATATCCTTTGTCATCTTTTGTAAAGGTCTTAGTTTCTAAACTGTGCACTGAGGAGGCCTTGAAGGCACTGCAGAGAACTCTACAGGTGTGCCAAAAGATGGAAGAATTTTGAGGGAAATGACAGCAACATGTGTTGGAAACCACACACACTATACTTGAGGTAGTTCATTTTCAAAATTGGATTGCTACAATCCTTTCATTGATACCATATTTTTACAAAGCTGAGTGTTGGCAGTTGCTATTATGAAAAGCAAGTACTATGTGAAAATATATATGGAACAGGAAAGAGGAGGGCAGTGTCTTCTGAGGTTTGAGAGGTTGTGCAGTGCCCAACACAGGTGTCGAGTTGTGAGGGCATATATTCTTAAGTTGTTTGGACCTGACTACTTAATAAATAGAATGGTTAGGTGTTTCCTTTGGCCTGTGAAAAAGTTACTGACACATTCAGGGCCTTCTAAACCCAGAAAGTTTGGGAGCCTATGGTATAGGCTTTTATGATAGCCCTTAACACTTTGCTAGCCCCTTTTGGTCCTTTGTTTATGTTATTGCGGTAGTTATCCTAAACTGAACCTTCCAGATTTCCTGTTTGCTTAGGATACTATTGGAATGGTAATTTTAATCTTTTAAACCTCTTCTTATTTTATTTTAGCACTTTTTCCAACTGTTCCCCTTAAGCTTCCCAAATCTTGTTTACCACACACAGTAGTTCCTTCGTTACCTTTCATGCTTCTCTATGCCCCCTCCAAAAATCATTAAATGCAATGAGCATGTAGTAATAGTCTATTTCAGAGTAACTTAATTGAAGCTGAGTTTATTCTTGCAATAAGTTGGTTTAGAGATTGAGTTTAATGGTTCAGCTTTATTTTGAAGAGTGCTCTAATTTACAAAATAATCTTTTAAAAATTGGTTAATTCATTTATTAAAAAAAAACTTTATTGAAATTATTATACATTTACAGAAGAGTTGCAAAGACAGTATATAGACAGTTCCTGTATGCTCTTTACCTAGCTGACTTTGGGTAAAATTAGGGTGAATAAATTCACCATGGCCATTTATCAAAACTAAGAGATTAATGTTAGTACAATATTGTTATACCAAACTACAGACTTATTTGGATTTCATCAGTTTTGCCACTAATAATCTTTTTCTGTTTGAGGATACAATTCAGGATACCACGTTACATTTAGTTGTCACATCTCCTTAGCTGCTCTAATCTATGGCAGTTTATCAGCCTTTCCTTGTTTTTCATGACCTTGATAGTTTTGAATAATTCTAACTAGGTATTTTGTAGAATGTCATTTAAATTGGGTTTAATGTTTTTCTAATGATTAGACTGGACTTATGGATTTGAGGAAGATACCACAGATGTGAAGTGCCTTTATCACATCATATCAGAGGGTACATGATAGCAGCATGAGTTATTACTGGTGGGGTTGACTTTGATCACTTGGTTAAGGTAGAGTCTGCCAGATTTCTCACTGTAAGTTATTACTTTTTTCTTTTTTATACTCAACTTGTTAGCAGCTAGACACTAAGTCCAATATAGACTCATGAAGAGGGGAATTTAGTTCCATATACTGGAAGGAGGAGTATCAAAGGATTTGTGGACATATGTTAAAAAATTAACAAATTTTGGAGGGGAGATAACTTGAGAGGTTGTATAAATATCCTATTTCTCTTTAAAGTTTAAACCACTAATATTAAATTCTGGTAGATTTTGACTGTGGCAATTATTACTGTATTCTAATGATGATTTTCTGTTTCCTTTAGTCTTCTTACATTTGGAATTCCATTAGAAAGATTTGACTTTTCTCATTTATTCAGTTATGTATTTAAAATAATCTTTTGATTTAGTTGTCATCTTTGGTACTAAGGTTCTAACAGGGGGTATATTATTGCAACATTATTTCTTTTTAAAAAAGAACCTTTTATTTTGAAAAAATTTCGGTCTTCTAGAAAATATGCAAAATTAGTACAAAGAATTTCCATATACCTTTCACCCAGATTCCCCAAGTGTCAACTTTTATCATTCTCTTTTGCTCTCTCTATATGTCATTTTTCTCTTAACATTACCTATGATGCCCCTTCACCCGTAAATACTTAAGTGTGTATTTTTTAAAAACCAGGACGTTTTCTTAGGTGACCATAGTACAGTTTATCCAGTCAGAAAATTAACATTGATACAGTATTGTTGCTTAATCTGTAGACCTAATTCATATTTCTCCAGTTATGCTGGTAGTTCCATTTCTAGCAAAAGGTTAATGTGTTTTTCTAAATCGGAATCCAGTCCAGGGTCATATGTTACATTTAACTGTTATTATCTCTTCACTCTCCTTTATTTATTTATTTATTTATTTATTTATTTATTTATTTACAAAAGTTTATCTTGAGAGAGAGAGATAGGAGGGTAGGGGCAGAGAGAGAGGGAGAAGAGGGAGAGAGAATCTTAAGCAGGCTTCATGCCCATCACAAAGCCTGAGGTGGGGTTAGATCTCATGACCGTGAGGCCATGACCTGAGCCAAAATTGAGAGTTGGTCGCTTAACTGACTGAGCCACCCAGTGCCCCTCTTCACTCTCCTTTAATCTGATAGAGTTCTTCAGTCTTTCTTTGTTTTTCATGACCTTGATACTTTTGAAGAAAGTTCCTCAATTTGAGTTTGTTGTTTCCTCATGATTAGGTTCAGATTATGACTTTTTGGCAGGAATGTCAAAGTGATTCTGTGTACTCACTGCATCATATAAATATATTTACATGTTATGTAAACATCCTATTCCTTATCAAACTTTTAGCATTCAGTGTGGTTATATTTTTAATTCAGAACACAGCTTTATTTCTTTTTATTTGTATTTCGCTTTAGAAAATCCTTCCCCTTTCTTATTGAATTAACTTATAAGCTAATGAATTTTAATGTGGTTCCCCAAGTAAGAACTATTTTTAAAAAGGTTTATTTCTTCCATCCTTTGTATCCTATTCCCATTGCTGTATCCTTTCCCCCTTGTTCCACCCAACACCTGAATGTAACTAGTTTCATTATTCTGCGTTGTTGCTTCTCCTTCTCCTTTTTAACAGATTTATTGAGATATACTTCATGTACTATACAGTTCACCCTAAGTGTTCAATTCAGTGGTTTTTAATGTATTCCTAGAGTTGTGTAGCCATCATCAACATCTAATTTTTTAGCATTTTTCATCACCCCCAAAAGAAACCCGTATTCACCAGCGGTCACTCCCTGTTCTTCTGGAACTCCCCCCGCTCCCCTCCTCTTCTTTTTCCACCTGCCCTGTACTCCTACCCACCCCTGCTCTGGGAACCCCTAATTTGCTTTCTGCCTCTTTCTGTTTCCCTATTGGAGACTTTTCATGTAAATGGAATCTTACTATATGGTCTTTTGTGACTGGTTTCTTTCATTTAATAATGGGTTTTAGGGTTTATCCATGTGTATCATGTATCAATACTTCATTCTTTTTCATTGCTGCAAATATTCTGTGGTATGAATATACTGCATTTTATTTATACTAAAGGGGTGTTTAGGTTGTTTCTACTTTTTGGCTATTATTAACAATGTTAATATGAACATTTGTGTCTTGAGTATATACCTAGAAATGGAACTGCTAGCTCATATGGTAATTTTGTCAACCTTTTGAGGAGTTGCTAAACCATTTTCCAAAGTGGCTACATCATTTTATACACCCACCAGCAATGTCCGAGGGCTCCAATTGCTCTGTATCCTCACCAACCCATCTTATTGTCTTTTATTGTAGCCATTCTGTAGGTGTACAGTGGGATATCATTGTGGTCTTCATTTATGTTTCTCTAATTGCTGAATGATGTTTAGCCACAGTCTTTTCCTGGGTTTAATGGCCTTTTATTTGGGTTTTTTGCTTGTTTGTTTGTTTTTGTTTTGACAAATGTGTGTTTTCATCTTTTGCCCATTTTTATTTGGGTTATTTATCTTTTCAGCATTGCATTGTAAGAGTTCTCTACATATTTTACATTTGAGACACTTATCAGGTATGTGATTTGCAAACAGTTTATTTCATTCAGTGAGTTGGTGAATATCTTTTCACTTTCTTGAATGGTGTCTTATGATGCACAAATGGTTTTAAATTTCATGAAGTCTGATTTAGCTATTTTTTGTTTTGTTCCTTGTGCTTAAAATTGTACCTAAGAATCTATTTTAATTTTTGTGAATGATGGCAGGAAGGGGTCCAACTTCATTCTTTTGTAAATAAATGTCCAATTATTCTAACATCATTTGTTGAGTTTGGGTATATTTTTTCTATGTTTCTTTTTACACAGATGATCAGATACATGTACTTTCCTCCTTATTTCTTCTTTCTTACATAAAAGGGGTAAGAAAATATTGTTGGTTCACTCTTTTACTTTGCTTTTCACTTAACAAAATATTCTGGAAATCATTCCATACCATTTTATAGAGATCATCCTCATCCGATATTCATACACTATTATTATCTAAAGTTAACAGTTTACCTTAGATTTCACTCTTTGTGTTGTGCACCTGTATGGGTTTTGACAAATGTAAAATATGATTCCACCATTACAGTATACAGAATAGTTTTACTGCCCCCAAAATCCTCTGTACTCCACCTATTCTTTCTTCTATCTCTTTTCCTGAATCTCTTGCAACCACTGATCTTTTTATTGTCTCCATAGTTTTGCCTTTTCCAGAATATCAAATAGTTGGAATCATACAATATGTAGCCTTTTCAGATTTGGCTTCTTTCACTTAGCAATGTGCACTGAAAGTTTTTCCGTATCTTTTTGTGCCTTGATAGCTAATGTATTTTTTAGCACTAAGTAGAATTTGTTTATCCATTCATTTATTGAGGGATATCTTGGTTGCTTCTGAGTTTTGGCAATTATGAATAAGGTTGCTATAAATGTTTGTGTATAGGTTTTTGTATGGAACACAGGTTTTTAACTTAGTTGGGTCAATACCAAGGAGCCCAATTTCTGTATCTTATGGTAAGAGTATGATTAGTTTTGTAATAGACTGCTGAATTATTTCCCAAAATGCCTGAATCATTTTGCATTCCCACCACCAATGAAGGGGAGTTCCTTTTGCTCGACATCCTCACCTGAATTTGATGTTGTCAGTGTTTCGAATGTTCACCATTATTATAGTATAGCTATGTAGTGGTGTCTTGTTTTAATTTACAGTTTTCTAGTGCCATGATTTTTGAGCATTTTTTCATATGCCTAGTTGACATCTGCATATCTTTGGTGAGGTGTCCAGATCACTTGCCCATTTAAAAAATTGGGTTGTTTTCTTGTTGTGAGTTTTAACAGTTCTAAGTGTTGGAGCGCCTGGGTGGTTCAGTCGGTTAAGCGTCTGATTTCGGCTCAGGTCATGATCTCAGAGTTTGTGACTTCAAGCCCCTCATCAGGCTCTGTGCTGACAGCTCAGAGCCTGGAACCTGCTTCAGATTCTGTGTCTCCCTCTCTCTCTGCCCCACCCAACCCATGCTCTGTCTCCCTCTCAAAAATAAATAAGACATTAAAAAAATTTTTAAGAGTTCT
Organism: Panthera tigris; assembly: GCF_018350195.1. NCBI lineage: Eukaryota > Metazoa > Chordata > Mammalia > Carnivora > Felidae > Panthera > Panthera tigris. Next base: position 80,007,521 of record NC_056662.1, read on the forward strand.
TGGTATATTTAGGTACCAGTCCTTTATCAGATACATGTTTTGCAGATATCTTCTTCCATTCTGTGGCTTGTCTTTTATTGTCTTCTACAGTTTGTTTGTTTTTTTTTTTTTACATTTAGTTTAATTTTGCAGGGGGAAAGGAGAGAGAGGGAATTCCAAGCAGACTCTACTCTCAGTATTTTTTAAGAATGTGACAGGATTTTGGGGTGCCTGGGTGGCTCAGTCAGTTAAGCTTCTGACTTTTGATTTTGGCTCAGGTCATGATCTCACAGTTCACAGGTCTGAGTCCCATATTGGGCTTTGCACTGACAGTTTTCAAGGAATTGGTCCAGTTTATCTAGGTTATCAAACTTGTGGACATAGAATTGTTCATAATATTTCTATATTACCTTTTTAATGTGCACAGAATTAGTAGTGATGGCCCCACTTTAATTTCTGATTTAATAATTTGTTCTTTTTTTTAATGTTTATTTTTTTTTATTTGAGAGAGAGAGTGTGAATGGGGAGGGACAAAGAGAGAGGGAGACAGAATCCAAAACAGGCTCCAGGCTCTGAGCTGTCTGTCAGTACAGAGCCTGACACAGGGCTTGGACTTACAAACTGAGATCATGACCTGAGCTGAAGTCAGACACTTAACTGACTGAGCCACCTGGGAGCCCCATCTTTTTTTTTTTTTTGGTTAACCTGGCTACAAATTTATCAATTATTTTGGTCTTTTCAAAGAACTCACCTTTGGTTTTGATTGGTATCCATTTTCAATTTCATTAATTTGTTCTCTAATTTTTACTCTGTCCTTCTGCTTAACTTTATGTTTAATTTGTTCTTTTCTTGTTTCCTAAATTGGAAACTTATATTATTGATTTATTCTTTTCAAATATATGCAGTCAGTGCTATAAATATCCTTCTAAGCACTGCTTTCGCTGGATCCCACAACTTTTGGTAAGTTGTATTTTCATTTTCTATTTGTTCAAATATTTTAAGTTTCTCTTGAGCTCCTTTGACTCATGTGTTGTTTAGAAGTGTGTTGTTTAATCTCCCAAGTATTTTGGAGTTTTTCAGTTATCTTTCTGTTATGGATTTCTAGTTTAATTCCACTGTGTATGTGAGGATACTTTGTATGATTTCAGTTCTTTTAAATTTGTTAAGATGTAATTTATGGCCCAGAATGTGGTCTGTCTTGGTGAATGTTACATGTGAACTTGAGAAGAATGTGTACTCTGCCCTCACTGGTTGAAGTATTCTATAGATCCAGTTGATTGGTGATGCTGTTCAGTTAAACTATGCCTTTACTGATTTTTTTGCCAGTGGAATCTGTCAATTCCTGTTAGAGGGGTATGGAAGTGTCCAGCTATAATAGTGAATTCTTTCATTTCTTCTCACAGTTCTACCAGCTTTTGCCTCATATGTATTGATGCTCTATTGTAGGCTGTACACATTAGGGAATGTTATGACTTACTGGAGAATTGACCCCTTTGTCATTATGTAATGCCTCTCTTTCTTTCTTTTTATTTTACTTAAAAAATATTTATTTTTGAGGGAGAGAGAGCACACACAAGTGGGAGAGGGGCAGAGAGAGGTGGGGGACACAGGATCTGAAGCTGGCTCTGTGCTGACAGAAGAGAGCACGATGTAGGGCTCAAACTCACAAACCATGAGATTATGACTGGAGCCAAAGTTGGATGCTTAACCAGTTGAACTTAACCAGGTGCCCCATGTAATGCCTCTCTTTATTTTTCATAATGTTCCTTGCTATAAAGTCTGCTTTATCTGAAATTATTATAGCTACTACAGCTTTTTTGGATTAGTGTTAGCATGGCCTATTTTTCCCATCTCTTCACTTTTAATCTATCTGTGTCTTTATATTAAAAATTGATTTATTGTAGGCAGAGCAGGGCAGAGAAGTTCCCTGATCGGAGATACCTGGGACACTGGTGTCTCACAGAGGCCCTGATGAGGCCAGCAGCACAGAGCTTCAAGAGGTCTCCCTCACAGGACCTTTCCCTCTTGGCAGCAGTAGAGCAGGGCTAGGCACTCCATAGTTCTAGGGAAATGATTGACTAGCCTGGGGCTTCCCTACCACATCCAGGCCCAGATGCGAGTCTGGAAGTCCCCAGGCGTGAGGTCCAAAGCGAGGGTGGAGAGTAGCCTCCAGCATTCTAGACCCAATCCTGGCTCCCTGGACCCATCTCACACTTCAGGGTGGGTTATATACAATGCTGTTGCCACAGGCAGAGACTTACTGGGTCCCTGTGGGGTAAATGGGGACCCAGTAAGTTCTGAACAGCGGTGAACAGTGGAGCTCAACCCTCTGACCCCAAATCTTGAGGGATAATGAAGCTGGTTCTCACAGGGTCTTGATAGCCATCCCAGGCCTGGGCAGCTTGGGGCCCACTGGCCCCATAAAGTTCAAGTCCAGTAAGGGCAAGAGGTCCTTATGGGGTTGGAGGTTAATCAGCATGGAAATGTTTTTGTAGGTGGATATGGGAGGAGGGGGAAAAATTGGTTTATTGTAAATAACATTGTAGGCAGCATTCATTTCGTGAACCCAACATGGATGAGTCTTGTTTTTTTTACACATTTAGACCATTGATGTTACTGATATCGTTGGATATCTACCATATATGTTACTGTTTTCTATTCTTTGCTTTTATTCTTTGTTTCTTTTTTGTCTTTCACTCTTTTTCTGCCTTCTTTGCTTTATTTTTTCCTTGTCTGGTTTTAATTGAGCATCATATGATTCTATTTTTTGTCTTCTCCTAGCATACGAATTTTACTTCTATAAAAAATTTTATTTAGTGAGTGCCCTTAAGGTTGTAATACACATTTACAACTAATCCAAGTTGTTTGTCAAATAACCTTATATTACTTCACATAGTGCAAGTACCTTATAACCAAGTACTCCCAATTCTTTTCTCCTGTTTTATAACATTGCTGTTATTCATTTCACTTATCCATAAGCTCTAATCATCAAATATAGTGTTGCTATTATTATTTTGAACAAACTGATACCTGTTAGATCAGTTAAGAATAAGAAAACTAAAAACTTTTATTTTGCCTTTATTTATTCCTTCTCTAATGCTCTTTCTTTCTCTATGTAGATCTGAGTTTCTGACCAATATAATTGTCCTTTTTAAGCATTTCTTGCAAGGGAGGTACACTGGTGACAAATTCCCTCAACTTTTGTTTATCTGAAAAAGTCTTTACTTTCCCTTCACTTTTGAAAGATAATTTCACTGGATACCAAACTCTAGGTTGGTGTGTTTTTTTTCCCCCTTCAACACATATTTAGTAAATATTTCTCCATTCTTTTCTTGCTTGCATGATTTCTGAAAAAAAGTCCAATGTAATTCTTAGGCTTGCTCCTCCATAGAAAATTGGTTTTTTCCTCTGCTTTTTTTTTTTTTTTTTCCAGCTCAAATTTTACCTTCCTCATCCTGTTTATTCTTTTTTTTTTTTTCCAATATATGAAGTTTATTGTCAAATTGATTTCCATACAACACCCAGTGCTCATCCCAAAAGGTGCCCTCCTCAATACCCATCACCCACCCTCCCCTCTCTCCCACCCCCCATCAACCCTCAGTTTGTTCTCAGTTTTTAAGAGTCTCTTATGCTTTGGCTCTCTTCCACTCTAACCTCTTTTTCTTTTTTTCCTTCCCCTCCCCCATGGGTTTCTGTTAAGTTTCTCAGGATCCACATAAGAGTGAAACCATATGGTATCTGTCTTTCTCTGTATGGCTTATTTCACTTAGCATAATACTCTCCAGATCCATCCATGTTGCTACAAAGGGCCATATTTCATTCTTTCTCATTGCCACGTAGTACTCCATTGTGTATATGAACCACAATTTCTTTATCCATTCATCAGTTGATGGACATTTAGGTTCTTTCCATAATTTGGCGATTGTTGAGAGTGCTGCTATAAACATTGGGGTACAAGTGCCCCTATGCATCAGTACTCCTGTATCCCTTGGGTAAATTCCTAGCAGTGCTATTGCTGGGTCATAGGGTAGGTCCATTTTTAATTTTTGAGGAACCTCCACACTGTTTTCCAGAGTGGCTGCACCAATTTGCGTTCCCACCAACAGTGCAAGAGGGTTCCCGTTTCTCCACATCCTCGCCAGCATCTATAGTTCCCGATTTGTTCATTTGACTGGCGTGAGTGATATCTGAGTGTAGTTTTGATTTGTATTTCCCTGATAAGGAGAGACGTTGAGGATCTTTTCATGTGCCTGTTGGCCATCTGGATGTCTTCTTTAGAGAAGTGTCTATTCATGTTTTCTGGCCATTTCTTCACTGGGTTGTTTTTCGGGTGTGGAGTTTGGTGAGCTCTTTATAGATTTTGGATACTAGCCCTTTGTCCGATATGTCATTTGCGAATATCTTTTCCCATTCCGTTGGTTGCCTTTTAGTTTTGTTGGTTGTTTCCTTTGCTGTGCAGAAGCTTTTTATCTTCATAAGGTCCCAGTAATTCATTTTTGCTTTTAATTCCCTTGCCTTTGGGGATGTGTCAAGTAAGAGATTGCTACGGCTGAGGTCAGAGAGGTCTTTTCCTGCTTTCTCCTCTAGGGTTTTGATGGTTTCCTGTCTCACATTCAGGTCCTTTATCCATTTTGAGTTTATTTTTGTGAATGGTGTGAGAAAGTGGTCTAGTTTCAACCTTCTGCATGTTGCTGTCCAGTTCTCCCAGCACCATTTGTTAAAGAGACTGTCTTTTTTCCATTGGATGTTCTTTCCTGCTTTGTCAAAGATGAGTTGGCCATACGTTTGTGGGTCTAGTTCTGGGGTTTCTATTCTATTCCATTGGTCTATGTGTCTGTTTTTGTGCCAATACCATGCTGTCTTGATGATTACAGCTTTGTAGTAGAGGCTAAAGTCTGGGATTGTGATGTCTCCTGCTTTGGTCTCCTTCTTCAAAATTACTTTGGCTATTTGGGGCCTTTTGTGGTTCCATATGAATTTTAGGATTGCTTGTTCTAGTTTCGAGAAGAATGCTGGTGCAATTTTGATTGGGATTGCATTGAATGTGTAGATAGCTTTGGGTAGTATTGACATTTTGACAATATTTATTCTTCCAATCCATGAGCACGGAATGTTTTCCATTTCTTTATATCTTCTTCAATTTCCTTCCTAAGCTTTCTATAGTTTTCAGCATACAGATCTTTTACATCATTGGTTAGATTTATTCCTAGGTATTTTATGATTCTTGGTGCAATTGTGAATGGGATCAGTTTCTTTATTTGTCTTTCTGTTGCTTCATTGTTAGTGTATAAGAATGCAACTGATTTCTGTACATTGATTTTGTATCCTGCAACTTTGCTGAATTCATGTATCAGTTCTAGCAGACTTTTGGTGGAGTCTATCGGATTTTCCATGTATAATATCATGTCATCTGCAAAAAGCGAAAGCTTGACTTCATCTTTGCCAATTTTGATGCCTTTGATTTCCTTTTGTTGTCTGATTGCTGATGCTAGAACTTCCAACACTATGTTAAACAACAGCGGTGAGAGTGGACATCCCTGTCGTGTTCCTGATCTCATGGAAGAAGCTCTCAGTTTTTCCCCATTGAGGATGATGTTAGCTGTGGGCTTTTCATAAATGGCTTTTATGATCTTTAAGTATGTTCCTTCTATCCCGACTTTCTCGAGGGTTTTTATTAAGAAAGTTTGCTGAATTTTATCAAAGGCCTTTTCTGCATCGTTTGACAGGATCATATGGTTATCTTTTCTTTTATTAATGTGATGTATCACATTGATTGATTTGCAAATGTTGAACCAGCCCTGCATCCCAGGAATGAATCCCACTTGATCATGGTGAATAATTCTTTTTATAAAATGCTGTTGAATTCGATTTGCTATATCTTATTGAGAATTTTTGCATCCATATTCATCAGGGATATTGGCCTGTAGTTCTCTTTTTTTACTGGGTCTCTATTTTAGGAATCAAAGTAATACTGGCTTCATAGAATGAGTCTGGAAGTTTTCCTTCCCTTTCTATTTTTTGGAATAGCTTGAGAAGGATAGGTATTATCTCTGGTTTAAACGTCTGGTAGAACTCCCCTGGGAAGCCGTCTGTTCCTGGACTCTTATTTGTTGGGAGATTTTTGATGACTGATTCAATTTCTTCGCTGGTTATGGGTCTGTTCAAGCTTTCTATTTCCTCCTGATTGAGTTTTGGAAGGGTGTGGGTGTTTAGGAATTTGTCCATTTCTTCCAGGTTGTCCAGTTTGTTGGCATATAATTTTTCATAGTATTCCCTGATAATTGCTTGTATCTCTGAGAGATTGGTTGTAATAATTCCATTTTCATTCATGATTTTATCTATTTGGGTCATCTCCCTTATCTTTTTGAGAAGCCTGGCTAGAGGTTTATCAATTTTGTTTATTTTTTCAAAAAACCAACTCTTGGTTTTGTTGATCTGCTCTACCGTTTTTTTAGATTCTCTATTTATTTCTGCTCTGACCTTTATTATTTCTCTTCTTCTGCTGGGTTTAGGCTGCCTTTGCTGTTCTGCTTCTATTTCCTTTAGGTGTGCTGTTAGATTTTGTATTTGGGATTTTTCTTGTTTCTTGAGATAGGCCTGGATTGCAATGTATTTTCCTCTCAGGACTGCCTTCGCTGCATCCCAAAGCATTTGGATTGTTGTATTTTCATTTTCATTTGTTTCCATATATTTTTTAATTTCTTCTCTAATTGCCTGGTTGACCCATTCATTCTTTAGTAGGGTGTTCTTTAACCTCCATGCTTTTGGACGTTTTCCAGACTTTTTCCTGTGGTTGATTTCAAGCTTCATGGCATTGTGGTCTGAAAGTATGAATGGTATGATTTCAATTCTTGTAAACTTATGAAGGGCTGTTTTGTTACCTAGTATGTGATCTATCTTGGAGAATGTTCCATGTGCACTCGAGAAAAAAGTATATTCTGTTGCTTTGGGATGCAGAGTTCTAAATATATCTGTCAAGTCCATCTGATCCAATGTATCATTCAGGGCCCTTGTTTTTTTATTGACCGTGTGTCTAGATGATCTATCCATTGCTGTAAGTGGAGTGTTAAGGTCCCCTGCAATTACCACATTCTTATCAGTAAGGTTGCTTATGTTTGTGAGTAATTGTTTTATATATTTGGGGGCTCCAGTATTCGGTGCATAGACATTTATAATTGTTAGCTCTTCCTGATGGATAGACCCTATGATTATTATATAATGCCCTTCTTCATCTCTTGTTACAGCCTTTAATTTAAAGTCTAGTTTGTCTGATATAAGTATGGCTACTCCAGCTTTCTTTTGACTTCCAGTGGCATGATAAATAGTTCTCCATCCCCTCACTCTCAATCTGAAGGTGTCCTCAGGTCTAAAATGAGTCTCTTGTAGACAGCAAATAGATGGGTCTTGTTTTTTTATCCATTCTGATACCCGTTGTCTTTTGGTTGGTGCATTTAGTCCATTTACGTTCAGTGTTATTATAGAAAGATATGGGTTTAGAGTCATTGTGATGTCTGTATGTTTGATGCTTGTAGCGATGTCTCTGGTACTTTGTCTCACAGGATCCCCCTTAGGATCTCTTGTAGGGCTGGTTTAGTGGTGACAGATTCCTTCAGTTTTTGTTTGTTTGGGAAGACCTTTATCTCTCCTTCTATTCTAAATGACAGACTTGCTGGATAAAGGATTCTCCGCTGCATATTTTTTTCTGTTCATCACATTGAAGATCTCCTGCCATTCCTTTCTGGCCTGCCAAGTTTCAGTAGAGAGATCAGTCATGAGTCTTATAGGTCTCCCTTTATATGTTAGAGTACGTTTATCTCTAGCTGCTTTCAGAATTTTCTCTTGATCCTTGTATTTTGCCAGTTTCACTATGATATGTCATGCAGAAGATCGATTCAAGTTACATCTGAAGGGAGTTCTCTGTGCCTCTTGGATTTCAATGCCTTTTTCCTTCCCCAGATCTGGGAAGTTCTCAGCTATTATTTCTTCAAGTACCCCTTCAGCACCTTTCCCTCTCTCTTCCTCCTCTGGAATACCAATTATGCATATATTATTTCTCTTTAGTGTATCACTTAGTTCTCTAATTTTCCCCTTGTACTCCTGGATTTTTTTATCTCTCTTTTTCTCAGCTTCCTCTTTTTCCATAACTTTATCTTCTAGTTCACCTATTCTCTCCTCTGCCTCTTCAGTCCGAGACGTAGTTGTCCCCATTTTATTTTGCAGTTCATTGATAGCATTTTTTAGCTCCTCCTGGCTGTTCCTTAGTCCCTTGATCTCTGTAGCAAGAGATTCTCTGCTGTCCTTTATACTGTTTTCAAGCCCAGCGATTAATTTTATGACTATTATTCTAAATTCACTTTCTCTTATATTGTTTAAATCATTTTTGATCAGTTCGTTAGCTGTTGTTATTTCCTGGACGTTTTTCTGAGGGGAATTCTTCCGTTTCGTCATTTTGGCTAGTCCCTGGAGTGGTGCAGGACTGCGGGGCACTTCTCCTGTGCTGTTGAATAACTTGCATTGGTGGGCGAGGCCTCAGTCAGACCTGATGTCTGACCCCAGCCCACCACTGGGGCCACAGTCTGACTGGTGTGTGCCTTCTCTTCCCCTCTCCTAGGGGCGGGATTCAGTGTGGGGTGGCGTGGCCATCTGGGCTACTTGCACACTGCCAGGCTTGTGGTGCTGGGGATCTGGTGTATTAGCTGGGGTGGATCGGCAAGGTGCACAGGGGCGGGAGGGGCAGGCTCAGCTCGCTTTTCCTTTGGAGATGCGCTTCAGGAGGGGCCCTGTGGCACAGGGAGGGAGTCAGACACGCTGGAGGGATGGATCCGCAGAAGCACAGCGTTGGGTGTTTGCCCGGTGCAAGCAAGTTCCCTGGCAGGAACTGGTTCCCTTTGGGATTTTGGCTGGGGGATGGGCGAGGGAGATGGCGCTGGTGAGCGCCTTTGTTCCCCGCCAAGCTGAGCTCTGTTGTCCAGGGCTCAACAACTCTCCCTCCCGTTGTCCTCCAGCCCTCCCGTTCTCTGAGCAGAGCTGTTAGCTTATATCCTTCCAGATGTCAAGTCCTGCTTGCTGTCGGAACACACTCCGTCCAGCCCCTCCACTTTTGCCAGCCAGACTCAGGGGCTCTGCTTGGCCGGCAGGCCGCCCCTCCGCCCCGGCTCCCTCCCGCCAGTCCGTGGAGCACGCACCGCCTCGCCGCCCTTCCTACCCTCTTCCGTGGGCCTCTCGTCTGTGCTTGGCTCTGGAGACTCTGTTCTGCTAGTCTTCTGGCAGTTTTCTGAGTTATTTAGGCAGGTGTAGATGGAATCTAAGTGATCAGCAGGACGCGCGTGAGCCCAGCGTCCTCCTACGCCGCCATCTTCCCAGGATTCCTTTCCTCTGCTTTTTAAAAGATTGTCTTTGATTTTCTGTAGTGTGAATATGATATGCTGAGGTGTAGGTTATTTTATATTTATCCTGCTTGGTTCTTCTGAGCCTCTAAAATCTGAGGCTTTATATCCGTCACTAATTTTGGGAAGTTCTCTGTTGTTACTGCCTCAAATATTTCTTCGGTTCTTTTCATTTTCTCTTTCTTTCTTTCTCTCTCTCTTTCTTTCTTTCTTTCTTTCTTTCTTTCTTTCTTTCTTTCTTTCTTTCTTTCTTTCTTTCTTTTCTTGTATTCCTATTATGTGTATGTTATACTTTCTGTAATTGTCCCAGTTCTTGGATATTCTCTTCTTTTTTTCTTTTTTTTTTCTTTTTCCATTTCAACTTTGGAAGTTTCTGCTGACATTTCTTCAAGTTCACCAAGTGTTTTCTCTGGTGTGTCCTGTCTGTTGATAAGGATATCAAAGGCATTTTTCATTTCTGTTACAGAATTTTGATTTCTAGCATTTCCTTTTGATTCTTAAAGTTTCTATCTCTTGTATTACTTATTTGTTGTTGCATATTGTTCATTTTCTTCATTAGATACCTTGGCATATTCCTCATAGTTGGTTTTCTTAAAAAAAATTTTTTTTTAATGTTTATTCTTGAGAGAGAGAGAGCACAAGTGGCGAAGGGACAGAGATTTAGGGGGACAGAAGATCCAAAGTGGGCTCTGTGCTGACAGCTGAGAGCCTGATGTGGGGCTTGAACTTCTGAACCCAGAGATCATGACCTGAGCTGAAGTCGGATGCTTAACCAACTGAGCTACCCAGGCACCCCAGCATATTTCTCATAGTTGTTTTAAATTCCTGTTCTGATCATTTCAACATCTCTGCCATCTGAGCCTGGTTCTACCGCTTGCTCTGTTTCTTCAAACAGTGGGTTTTTTTGTGTTAGTATGCTTTGTAATTTTTTTTTTAAATCTGGACATGAGGTACTGAGTAAATGGAACTGAGGTAAATAGACCTTTAGTGTAAGGTTTTATGTTTATCTGGATAGGAGTAGGCTGTGTTAACTATTTGCTGCAGCTATAGGTGTCAGATGCTAAAATATCTGTGTACCTTTTAAAAAATATTTCTTTTGTTGTCTTGGGGTTTCCTTAGAGACTTTTAAAATGTTTAAACATTGTGTATTATAGGAACACATTATGATGATTAGGTTAATGATAATTCTATGTATCAAGCACTTACTCTGTGCTAGATTAGATACTGTGATACATATTTTATACACATTATGTTATTTGTATTTAATCCTTGCAGTGACCTCATGAGGAAAGGCACTATTACTGTTCCCATTTTTATAGAGGAAGAAACTTAGGCATAAGAGATGAAGTAACTTTCTCAGTCTATTATTGGGGTCTAGGACTGAGATTTAAATTCATAAATCTCAGAACCATAAAGCACCCTGGCTCTAGAGCCTACTTTTGTGGTCAGTATATGTATAATGAGTTTCCTGAAGTTTTGTGAATTCTTTGGCGAATTGGTGTGTTTTGTTTTAACTTAGAAATATTTGATAAATGTCAGGGTTACAATATTAGGCTTAATAGTTTTGTTGTCTATAATTAATTATATGTTCAGCATTTCAAGTAGAGCAATAGAAGGTTACTACAAGAGAAAATAGTGAGCAATTCATTTTACAAAAAGATAATTTTTTAAAAGTTTACCATAATAATAAATTATTAATTATACTAAGTTAGGATAGGATATATAAAAATAGATACTAATAGGTTGCAAAGTATGAATATCTATAAATCTGCCGTTTTGTTACTTTGGAATTATTTTTATTTTTTAATGTTTATTTATTTTGAGAGAATGCATGTGTGTGAGCAGGGGAGAGGCAGAGGGAGAGGGAGAGAGAGAATTTTAAGCTTCCATACCCAGCACAGAGCCGGAAGCAGGGTTCTGTCCTGGGGCTCAGTATCACCACTGTGAGATCATGATCTGAGCCAAAATCAAGAGTTGGATGCTTAAACCGACTGAGCCACCCAGGTGCCACTAGATGATTTTTCTTATTTCAAGTTTATTGAATTGTTTTACAACACATATGTAACAGGCAAGAATAGTTAAAATCATAAAGCTATATGCATAAGTTGTATGCATGAACATTTAGGGAAGTTTTATTTGTATATCCTTAAATGGCATCTTAATTTTTCTCATACTTATGATTTCTTAGTATACACAAAATACTTCAAGTGTTTAATTTTTATTTTTGCCTCCTTTTCTTGCCATGCACATGAATATTTCTTTATTTAATATCTATTGGTTGTTTTAGACATTTTTTTTGGCTGGACTTTAGTTGTTAAATATTGCAGTCAATTATTGTTTTGTTAAGTGATTTTTATTTAGTATTATTTGAAATATTGTAATTTAACCTACAGTTTAAATTTCTTCCCCTAAAAGTAAATCTGTGTTGAGTGACACAAATACGACCAATTGAGAATATTTATTTTTTTCTTGAAAAAAAATCCTATTTTACTTCCTTCCATAAGAAGTATTTCTGTTTCTTCTGCTGTAGTTAGATGTTTTACTTCACTGTTCTATAAACATGCCCTACTTACTCAGTCTTTTAAGTCTTTAATTGCCCGCATATCTGCCCAGTTCTATCCATTTCTACTTTCCTTCAAGGATTAGCTGAATTCTTACCTGCTTTGTAAAGCTTTCCTTAAATCTTGCTGTTATTGATCTCCTTTCCTTCCTGCAACCACCTATATACCACTGGTAGTCAATAAATAATACCAAGAATAGTTAAAATAAATAATAGCTAACATTTATATACTAATTATGTGCTAGACATTTTGCCAGGTGTTTTACATGAATATTTTATTTAGTGCTTACAGTAATTCTGGAAAGTCAGTACTATTATTATCTCCAAATAACATATAAGGGCAGCTGGGCTTAGAGAGATTGAGACTTCCCCAAGGTCACATAATTATTGGAGCCAGGATTCAACTTAGATCTGATTGTAGGATCCATACTCAACCACTTTGCTAGTATTTAAACATTTAACTTCTTTTGTTGTACTTTTTTCTCTTTCTTGTAACTTCATTTTAGTTCCCTCTAGATTATAAACTCATTGATAGTAGAGCCTTATTTCTAATATGAGCCAAAGTAGTTTTTGAAGAGTAACAGAATGTTTTATAGGATGTTCAATAATGATTACATGTCTTTAAGTATTTAATGGGTCTTTAGTAATACAGAAATGTTTTATGATAATTATCTCTAAATTAAAGGCATCAAAATACCTGATATATTTAATAAATATGTTAATATATTATAATATATATAACAATGTATTAATAATTTATTCAATTAAATGATTAAATTAAATAATTAAATATATCAGGTATTTTGCTGGTATATTTATTAAATATATTATTAAATATATCATATATATTAAATATATCATGTATATATATACGTGTGTTTGTGTGTTTAACAAATTTGACTGCCACTCAAGATCCTCAATTTAAAATTGTGATTCAGGTCCTAATTTGTCACATTGTTTAATTTTGTAGGCAGAGTTGTGGAGAAGATCTTGAATTTCCTGTTTTACACAGAAACTATTGCACTTCCACATGAAATTTGGGAATGAGGTCTCTGAAGCAATTTTTTAAAAATGTCCTTTTGGCAAGGCATTGATTATTTAAACATGCAAAATACTAACTTTCTAGGTATTAAGTATTTTGGAGATGACACATTTGCTTGAAAGAATCTGTATTATAATATAAATGTAACAGAAGTTTCATTGGGCCCAAAGACTATATATAGCTTCTCTTCTACATAAAATGCTTTCAGTGTTATAATTTGAGTGCCTTCTCCATCCTATAGTAACAAAGTAAGGGCCTTTGTTACTATAATTAAAATGCCTATCATGAAGAAAACACTGGGTGAGGAGGGCTGGAAGAGAGAAAAAGAAGAATGTGAGCCAGTAACTATGTTTGTTTGTGGTAGTGGTGAGGGGGGTTAACATATTTAGCATTTTCAAAGGGATTTGAGTTCCAACATTTGATGCTTTTGTGTTCATTATGGTTTCTACCTTTGACTGTAAAGTTCTTAGAAATGATTTTACTAATTAAGCATATACCCAGTGTGTAGAGTAGGCACTCAGTAAATTTTTCATGCACTGATTGAGATAGGATATATATATATATAAACATTTTTTTAATGTTTATTTTTGAGAGAGACAGAATGCAAGTGGGGGAGGGGCAGAGAGAGAGGGAGACAAAGAATCCAAAGCAGCTCCAGGCTGTGAGCTGTCAGCACAGAGCCTGACACAGGGCTGGAACCCACAAACCACGAGATCATGACCTGAGCTGAAGTCTGATGCTCAATGGGCTAAGCCACCCAGGCACCCCAAGGTAGAATATATTTTAACTTAAATTTGAATTACTCAAATTTTCAGTATTTATTAAAAGAAATGATTAAAGTCTTGGAGCATTAATTTGTAGAGGTAAGGAAAAAAAAAATTCTAATGCTACAATGCTACAGGTTTCCCCAGTTACATATCATGCTTCTAATTATATTTAAACAAGTGGATAAATTAGGTCACATTTAATTGATATATTAAGTAAATTGCTGGATATGAATAGGTTATTTTAATACTTAGGTTTGTTTCCTTAGAAATGTCAGTGGAAATGTAGTTTTCAGCCTTGAAATTTGCCTATTTGTTATTAAGATGATCTGTGATCAGCTTATGTGTCTCAACATTGTTAAAAAAAATTTTAGACATTTCAGTAAGTATGTAGTGAAGTAGTGAACATCTTCCTTTTATTTTAATTTGCATTTTCCTGGTGAGTAATGCTGTTGAGTACCTTTTTATGTGTTTATGGTTCATTGGTGTATTTTTTTTTTTTTTTTTAAGGTAGGTTACATGCCCAATATGGGGCTTGAACTCAGGACCCTGAGAGTAAGAGCAGCATGCTGTACTGACTGAGCTAGCCCTGTGTATCTTGTTTTTGGACTATTTAAATCCTCTACCCATTTTTTAAAAATTGTGTTGTTTGCTTTCTAATTAACTGGTAAGAATTCTTTTACATATTCTAGATACCAACACTTTGGCAGATAAAAACATTATGAATACTTTCTCCAATTCTATGTCTTTTCATATCCATAATATTTTTTAAGAAAAAATTTTAATTTTGATGAAATACAATTTACCAGTTTTTTCTTTGTGGTTGGTGTTTTTTGTGTACTAAGAAACCTTTGCCTATTGCAAGGTCATGAAGATTTTCACCTATTTTTTCCCCTAGAGTTTACAAATTAGCATTTACATTTAGGTCTACGATCCATTTCAAGTTAGTATTGATGTTTTATGTGAGGTAGAGGTTGAGGTTTGTTTTTTCTCCATATAGATATTCAGTTGTTCCAGCAGGGGGTATTCTTAATGTGTATGATTGGAGGATTGAGATAGAAAGAAATCAGAGTATACTTTTTTGATCAGCAAAATTAATATTTTTGTTGAGAACAAATAAATGTGGTATATACCTGTATGAACAAGCAGATTTTGAGATACTGAATATTAGTATCCAGAATGAAGATAACCTTTTCAAAATAGACGCTAGATAAACATTGAAAAATTATTGGATTCCAGGTAAAATACCACTGCAGTTCCAAGTTGGTACCAGGCTGATGGGTACAAAAAAAATTCACAGCCTTAAAATATATTTTGATATGTAGAGAAAAAGTAGACATGAAAAGAAATATCACTCTACTAAAGCTTTTTTATTCAGACACTCCAAAAGAAGGAAAACAAAAATCTGCTTTGGCACTCATGATTTTTTTGAAGTCCCAACAGGATCAAGAGAGTTATAGAGAAGAAACCTACAGAGGGGTAATTTTTTGTTTTTCTTCAAGAAAACTATAGACTAAAACTTTAGGCTAAACAAGTTAATATTTGAGCCTTAAGAAGTTTGAAAAACAGAGGACAAAAACTAGGATTTATTAATAAGCACTTAATAATGAAAGAGACCAGTATGGTATTATTAAGAAAAAGTCATTTTAGTCTAACCTGAATTCATTTTTTTGACAGATCTGCTCCTTAGAGAGAAAGCAAATATGGTAAACATACTACATTTGTAGTTCAGTAAAGGGTTTGTTGAGTTCCATGGTGATACTGTCAAGACAGAAAAATATGTTCTGGAAACTGGATATTTTATTATTTTAAGTTCAAAGGGACATTTCTACAGCCTTACCACGGGACTCTGTGTTTGTCTTTATTCTATTTTGATCAGTTACTTTACTTATATGTAATATAGAAGGTATATGTTTCAAATTTGCAGATCATGGTCGGCTGTGAGGATAGTAGATACATGAATCAAGAACCAGGGTACCAAAAGATCTCATTTGGCTGGAATAGTGGACTGATTTTAACAAGATTACTTTGAATGGCATAAATGTATAAAATTGGGCACTTTAGTTTAAAATAGATTCCTGCCCTCTAAGTGTGTAGTGGAAGGGATTTGAATTACCATGCTAGTTAAAGATTTTATTCAGTGGTAAGGTTATTATGAGTCTGATTTGATGTGGCTGTGAAAACAAAACAAAACAAAACAGAGAGACAAACAAATATGTCCTTAAGTTATATTAATGGACGTCTCTAAGAAAGGAAATTAATGGTTCGTCTTTAGTCAGACCATATTTGAAGTATTGTCTGCAGTTCTGGCCATCCTAGTTTAAGGTGGTTTAAAGAAGTTGGAATGTGTTCAGAGGAAAGTGACTAGGAGAGAGGTGTGGTCAAAATTACACAAGGTTAGGTTTAAGGAGTTAATGGATATTTAGCTTAGAGAAGAGAACATGCTCCAGGAGGTTGTGTGGCTGTTTGAAGTATATGAAAGGCTGTTCTTGGAAATGGAAGTAGGTGTCAGGCACCAAGAGGATAGAAGTTGAAGGGAGGTGGGTTTCCCTCAGCATAGGAACAGTTGGGGTTGTTGGAAAATAGAGTGGACAGTCTGAGGGGAGCTAATGGTTTCCCCTGTTGCTGGAAGATCTGGGTAACTGCTTCGCAGGCATAGTTGTAGACTGGATTCATGTATCTACACTAAGTAGTGTTTACATTATCAAAGTGACCTTTAAAATTCTTTTCAGGTCTGAGGTTTTAGGATTCATTAGAATGACAGAGGCAACCGGAAGTGTGCAATTCAATACCTTATTCCTTAAATAATAAGCAAGGCTTGCAAAAATGGAAGAATATTTAATCCAGGAGCCCTGGTTTGTAATCTGGTCCTGTTGCTGTCCAGCTGAACACATCTGTAAAATTAAAAGATCATACAAGATTCCCAAACATTGCAGGTCTCAAAAATTCTATTGTTAGGAGCGCCTGGGTGGCTCAGTGGGTTAAGCGTCCGACTTCAGCTCAGGTCACAATCTCACGGCTCATGAGTTCGAGCCCCTGCATTGGGCTCTATGCTGACAGCTCAGAGCCTGGAGCTTGCTTCAGATTCTGTGTCCCTCTCTTGGTCTGCCCCTCCACCACTCATATTCATTCTCTCTCTCTCTCTCTCTCTCTCAAGAAAAATAAATGTTAAAAATTAAAAAAAAATTCTATTGTTGTAACTGTGTAGCTTAGTGCTTTAGGAAGAAGGAGGATTCGCAGAAAATAGAATATTTTAGATCCTGATTCAGTGAAAGTTGATTGGTAGAAAGGTCAGTATGAGGTGGAAGTTTGAATAAGAAAAACAAAACAAAACAAAATGACCCCAACAGTCTGTGTTATAGTTGTAGCATAAGCAGCTACCTCATGTACTGAGTTCATATCTTGTCATAATCAATAGTAATGTGTTTTTCTTCATGTTTTTAAAACATTTTTATCTCCTACAGCTCTTTACCTGTTAGAAAATGGATACGGAAATGAAAATTGATACCTTTGCAGTCAGTGTATGGATTTGTGTTTATTCCCATATGACTTCTTTAACCTCTTTATTCCTCTCTCTAAAGTGTTAGAATTATTTTAAAAGTTAGATAGTAACAGTATTTCATGTTTTTTTCCAAAGTTTCCTTTTAAAATTAAAAATGTAATTTTTTTGAAATGACAAACCCAAATCTTCAGCCTCCTGAAAATCACCACAATTCATTGTAGTTCATTATGCCTGAGGGCAAGCCAACATCATTTGACTTTCCTTACAATTAGAATAAAAATGAACCCTTTTATGTTGCAGAACTATTAGGGACCATTAGTTATTATCCCTATCCCCAACATTTATATTCACATATGCACAGACTTTTTTTTTTACCCAAAAGCTTAAATGAATGTTTAAACACTTTGTGTAAGTTTGTTGGCATTAATGTTGACTACTAGAAGAAGTGATTAAATGTGTGTCACTATTGAAAGGGTTATTTGTTGCTAACAGACTTGGTGGGGCTGTTTGGAATTCACCTAAGATAAAAAGGAGAAATTATGTTTAATTTGGTAGTGATGCTGGAAGGAAATACACCCAAATGTTATCTGATACTGCTTATGGGGTGGGGCTGGGGGGATTAAAGAATTCCCTGTAACTTTCACTAAATGTCATCAAATATTAACATATTGCCACATTTGCTTTATCATTATCTTCTTTTTCTCTCCTTATACTATTTCTGTATTAGAACAGTTTGAGAATAAATTGCAGAGTTACTTTCCTTTACTCCTAAATAATGTATGTCCGAGATACCGTTGTTGTAGAAAAACTATCCGAAAACATAATGCTGTAAACCAGAGGTCAGGAAACTACAGCCCATGGTGCCAAAACCAACCTTCCACTTGTTTTTTTTGTACAGCCCACAAACTAAGAATGGACTTTCTTACATTTTTAAACATTTCTTTTTTTTTTAACGTTTACTTATTTTTGAGACAGAGAGAGACAGAGCATGAACGGGGGAGGGTCAGAGATAGGGAGACACAGAATCTGAAACAGGCTCCAGGCTCTGAGCTGTCAGCACAGAGCCCGACGCGGGGCTCAAACTCATGGACCGCGAAATCATGACCTGAGCGCCGCTTAACCGACTGAGCCACCCAGGCGCCCCAAACATTTCAAAAAACAACAGGAAAAGAATAGTTTGTGACACATGAAAATTATGTGGAATTCGGACTTCTGTGTTTATATAAATAAAAATTTGAAACACAGTCACATTTATTTACATAGTGTCTTTGGTCATTTTTGTGCTGCTATGCCAGAGGTGAGTAGTTGTAACACAGACTGTGTGGCTCTCACAGTTTAAAAAATGACTCTCTGGCCCTTTACTGCAAAAAGTTTGCTGATCTTTGGTGTAAATCAACAGCTAGTGATGCTTACAAATCTACGGGTCAGTAGTTTGGCCGTGAGATGGTGTAACTACTCCATAATGTCTGGGGCATCAGATGGGTTAGCTTGAAAGAATGGAGATAGCTGGGAAATCTCCACTGGAACCATATGTCTGGAGTCTTAATTCTGTTTCAAGAATGTATTGGAGCTAGAATGTCCAAGGTGGCTACTTCACTCACGTGTATGGTGCTTGGGCTAGTGGCTGGTAGGATCACTTACTCTATGCTTAGCAGACTCATAGTAATTGAATTTCTTACATGACATCTGCTACCATCAGAGCAAATTTTCCAAGAGGGCAGGTGGAGGCTAAAAGGCTATGACCTAGCTCCCAAAATCCTTTAAATAAATCAAAGTACTAAGACCAGCCAGATTCAAGGAGAGGGAAGGAATAGGTGCTGTCACTCCATGAAGGAATGGCAGGCATGCACATATAGGAAGGAAAGGAACTACCACAGTGTGTATTTCTAAACACTTTTTAAAATTCAACTTATTTTGAGATAAGTTTCCACAGGCAGTTGTAGGAAATAGAGATCTTATATAGCCTTGATTGTTTCTTCCTATAATAACATCTTAAAAAATTATAATACAATATCACAATCAGGGTATTGACATTGATACAGTAAAATTACAGAACATTTCCTTCACAACAGGATCCTTCATGCTGTCCTGTTATAGCTATACCCATTCTCTTGTCATTTCCACCCCTCCTTAACCCTGGGCACATACTAACTTCTCATTGCTATAATTTTGTCATTTCAAGAATATTGAATAATACAATATGTAACCTTTTGGGAATTGGCTTTTTTTCATTCAGCATCATTCTATGGAAGTACATATGGGTGGTTGCATGTATCAATTGTTCATTCCTTTTTATTGTGGAGTAGTATTCTATGGTATGGGTACCACTCTTTTTTAATCATTCACTTGTTAGAAGACATTTTTACTATGTTGAGTTTTTCAATCTATAAACAGGGTATGTCTCTTTATTTTTTTGGGTCGTCTTTGATTTCTTTCATCAACATACATAGTTTTCAACATACAAGCCCTTTAAATGTTTTCTTAGATTTACACCTAAGTATCTCATTTTTTAAATCAGTTTTAAATGGTATTTTATTTTTAATTTTGATGTACATAGAAATATAAATCACATACAATATATTTTGTGTCCTGTAACCTTGCTAAACTCAAATATTAATTCTAGGAGTGTTTTATGTAGATTTTTTGGAATTAAAAAACTTTTATTAAGATTTTGTATTTTTTTAAGTAATCTTTACACCCATCGTGGGGTCTGAACTCATGAACCCAACATCAAAAGTCACATGCTCCTCTAACTGAGCCATCCAGGTGCCTCTGGAATTTTTTATGTGGACAATTACATCATTTGCCAAGAGGACATGTGCAGGAGTTTTCCTTTCCAATCTATATGCTTTTTTTTATTTTTTATTTATTTTTCTTGCTTTATTGCACTCTCCTGAACTTCCAGCACTATATATTTAAAAAAATTTTTTTAATGTTTATTTATTTTTGAGAGAGACAGAGTATGAGTGGGGGAGGGACAGAGAGTGGGAGACACAGAATCTGAAGCCGGCTTCAGACTCTGAGCTGTCAGCACAGAGCCTGATGTAGGGCTCAAACTCACGGACTTTAAGATCGCGACCTGAGCCGAAGTTGGATGCTTAACCAACTGAGTCACCCAGGTGGCCCTAGAACTTCCAGCACTGTATTAAGAGTGGTGAGAATGGATATTCTTACCTTGTTCTCAATCTTAGGGAGAAAGCATTTATTCTTTCACCATTAAGTATGATGTTAGCTATAGGTTTTTTGTAGGTGCTCTTTAAAGTTAATGAAGTTCCACTTCTGTCCTGTTTTTATCATGCATGGTGTTAAATGTCAAATGCTTTTTCTGTATCAATTAATATGATCATGTAATTCTTCTTCTTTAGCCTGTTAATATAATGGATTACATTGATTTTCAGATTTGAGACAGCTTGGCAATCCTGGAGTAAACCTCACATCGTTATAATTCCTTTGATATATTGCTGAATTACATTTGATACTATTAAGGAATATTCACAGGGGATATTGGTCTATAGTTTTCTTTTTTTTCCCACTATCTTTGTCTGGTTTTGGTATCCATATAATACTAGCTTCATAAATTAGTTGGGAAATGTCTCTTTCTCTCCTATTGTTGGAAAAGATGGTGTAGAATTGTTTACTAATCTTTACATGTCTCTTGGAATTCTCCAGGGAAAAGGATCTGGAGATGTATTTTTGGAGAGTTTTTAGGTTGTGAATTTAATTTTCTTAATGGTTTCAGTTCTATTCAAATTATTTCATATTGGATAAGTTGTAGTAGTTTGTGGTTTTATTTTTGTTTTTTTGGGAAAGTGGTCCATTTCATTGAAGTTATCAAATTTGTGGGTATAGAGTTGTTTGTAGTACTCCCTTATTATTGTTTTCATGTCTGCAGGGTTCATAGTGATATGCCTGATTGCATTCTGATACTGGTAATTTGTATTCTTTCTCTTGTTTTCTGTCAGTCATGCTACAAGTTTGTCAACTTTATTGATCTTTTCATAGAACTAGTGCTTTTTTTCATTGATTTTTCTCTGTTGTTTTTCTGTTCTGTTTCATTGATTTCTGCTCTTTGTTATTTCCTTCTTTCTGCTTTTAGTCTGTTTTGCTCTTTTTGTAGATTCTTGATGGAGAAGCTTAGATTGTTGATTTGTGACTTTTCTTCTTTTCTTTTTAAAAATTTTAAAAAATGTTTATTTTTAAGAGAGGGAGATACAGGCAGACAGACAAAGCATGAGCTGGGGAGGGGCAGAGAGAGAGGGAGACACAGTATCTGAAGCAAGCTCCAGGCTCCGAGCTATCAGCACAGAGCCCAATGTGGGGCTCGAACTCATGAACCGCAAGATCATGACCTGAACTGTAGTCAGACGCTTAACCTACTGAGCCACCCAGCCACCCCTATAATGTATGCATTTAGTGCTACAGATTTCTTAGCACTGCTTCAGCTGTGTCCCACAGCTGATAATTTTGATATATAGTACTTTTGATATATAGTACTATATACTTTTGATATATAGTACAATTTTGATATATAGTACTTTCTTTTTTATTCAGTTCTATCTTTTGATTTTCTTTAAGACTTCCTCTTTGAACAAGTATTATTTACAATGTGTTGTTTAGTTTGCAAGTGGGGAGATTCTCATGTATTTTTCTGTTACTGATTTCTAGTTTGACTTCATTGTGGCCAGAGAGAACACTCTGTATGGTTTAAATTTTTGTAAGTGATTGAGGTTTGTGTTATGGCTTAGGATGTGGCCTATCTTCATATACATTCTGTGGGCACTTGAGAAGAATTTGTATTCTGTTCTACCTGGGTATTCTATAAATGTTGATTAGACCTTGTTGGTTGATGTTGTTGATTTCTATAATTTGCTGATTTTCTGTCTAGTTATTCTGTCAGTTGTTGAGAGAGGGATGTTGATGTTTCCAATATAATTGTAGGTTTATCTATTTCTCTTTTCAGTTCTATCAATTTTCATCTCACATATTTAGCAACTTGGTTTTTGGCCTATACACATTTAGTATCGTGTATCTCTTTGGTGGGTTTACTTTTTAATCGTTATAATGTTTCTCCGTCTGGTAATTTTCTGTGTTCTTAACTCTCCCTTTTCTGCTAATAATATAGCCTTTTCTTTAGTTAATGTTTACTTTATAAGTTTCTTTCCATCATTTACTTTGAATTTACTTGTATTATTAAATTTGAGGTGAGTTTCTTGTAGATAGCTTATAGTTGGGTTGTGTTTTTTAACCCTCTGTGCCAATGCCTCTCTTTTATTTTTGTATTTAAACCATTTACATTTAATGTAAGCAGTGATACGTTAAGGCTGATGTCTACCATTTTAGTGTTTGTTTTTTGTTTTTCATTGTGTTTTCTTTTTCCCATCTTTACTTTTTTTTTTTTTTTTAGTATTGTGGGATTCTTGAACAGTTTTTAGAATTCCATTTCAATTTATTTTAATATTTTTGAGTATATCCCTTTGTTACAGCTTTTTTTTTTTTTTTTTAGTGGCTGCTCTAGTTATTACATTATATACACATAATTCATCGCTCCCACCTAGCAGTAAGGCCCCCCTCCCACTCCCTACTGGGTTGGTGTCAGAGGAGACTGAATGGAGAGTTAGAATTTTCATCGTTACTCAGTTGAGAACTCCCAACCCTGCCCAGTAACAACAAGAAGCCCCCCTGCTTTACTGCCGTATCAGTGGATGTCAACAGGGAACCTCATTACTGCTGGATGGGGGTGAGAGCCCAGGTTCCTCATGTGGTCTCCACCGACACCATAGGCAGGTGAGGCCTTAATATTGTTTGGCAGAGATAAAAATCCTGGCTCTTTTGTTGGCCTCCTTTGACACTACCTCAGTGAGTATCTTGTTAGAGTCTCAGGAAGGAGGAAGTCTAGATAACCCATTTGGCCTTTGCTGACATAGTTGGAGATGGTGTTACAGATTTTCTGTGGTGTTCAGTTGTTGTCAAATGGTTACTTGGTCTTGTTAGACTGCCCCCTTTCTTGGTTCTTTAACTTCATTTGGGGCTTTGTAAATGTGAATGTATTGGTGTTGTTGGGTTTCTGGTTTCTTTAGCTCCAAGTCTGGGATACTTGAGGCTGAGTTCCCTAGCTGGTCTGCTGCTTTCTTTCTGTTCTTCAAAGTCTTCTTCTGTTTTATATATAGTATCCAGTGTTTTTTAGTTGTACTTAGGGGGAGGGATGGGAGAATTTTGTCTAACCCATCTTTCTAGAAGTGGAAGTCTAGCACTCTGATGATTTTTTACCCTGACCTCTTGTTTATCTGTGTTACCATTTATTAGGTGATTAATCAGCTCATTATTGAGAACTGTGTTCCTGGTCAAGATTACATTAGTGGTACTTGAGCTGCTTTATAATTGCAAAAGTAAATTTACTTTGTATGTGCAGTCTGTGAGTACTTTTAGGTCCACAAAGGTAATCTGTCAGCCTGTAGTTACTGAGTACAATTGAGTAGGAATTGAAGGAGACAGGGAGAACAAGTGGCCAGTAGAGATCAACATTGGAGAACATTATGAACGAGCTCCTTACTTTTCTTCAACATTCTTGCTTCTTTTTTATGGTGTTAAGAAGAAAAGGTGATTGAAGTTAAAAATTCATCAGAGTAGAAATCATAAAGGAAAATATTGATACATTTAATTGGTTATTAATTTAAAAATTTTTAGTATTAACATCATAGACCAAGTTGAAAGGCAATTAGCAAAATGGGGAAAATATGTGAATAAGAAATATTACTATACTAATGGAAAAACAGGTAGAGGAAATAAGTTTTTTGTAAAAGAAGAAATAGAAATGGCTAGCAATAACTCTGACATATTTTCCCTGTTATATAAATGGAAGTAACTTTATCTTTTTATGATTACATAGATAATACATATTCATTATAAAAACTCAAACATACATAATAGTTTAAGGAAAAATTTAAAATCACCTGATGATAACCACCATAAACCTAGTGGTGATCATTCCTGCATTTAACTCGTTGTGCATATATACCTATACAATTTAATTGAAAGTTCTATATGCCTGCACACACACACACACAGGCATATATCTTTAAATGATTGTTCTTCTATTAGTGTAGGTGTCTAAATTTAGCTTGCCACCTCATTTGCTTACTGATCTTTAAGTATGAACTCATATTTTTCCCCCTTAATCTATGGGATCCCTAAAGACTTAAGTTGGGTGTTCTTTCCTTTATTGATTTGTTCTGGGATCTGACAGTGCTGCTGACTTAGGACCACTTCAGCTCTCTTCAGAAGAACCAGGCTTAATGTGGAAGCATCAGTTTCACCTCTACCACTTTGCTTCTGGCCTCAACTGTAGTATCTCTCAATTGCAGTGCTGCTATTGACTTTTCCCTCAAAGCATCACTGAAAGTTTCTTTCAGTTTGTTTATAGATTGGAGCTCCCAGCTTCCATATCAACTAGACTCATGATTTGTATCCCTCACCCCTCACTTTTTTTTTTTTAAGTGGTTGGAGGGGTAGGTGAGGGTGTGGTTCTTAGAGAATTCCCCTATTTTTAGGGAACCCAGCAATATGTTTAAAACACACTGTACATTTTCTAGAATCTACTTGTTTTACAATGGAAGGGCCCTTTAGTTTATCTCGTCTTCTCTTTGAAAAAATGTTTATTTATTTTGAGAGAGAAAGAGAGCAGGGGAGGCAGAGAGAGAGGAGGGAGAGAATCCCATGCAGGCTTCATGCTGTCAGCGCAGAGGCTGATTCAGGACTCAAACTCATGAACTGTGAAATAATGACCTGAGCCAAAATCTGGAGTTTGAGCCACCCAGGCACCCCTAGTTTATCTAATCTTTTGACTTTAGTTATCTAATGTCAAAAAGTGCAGAGTTAAGAACATGATATGCCTTTTTTCCATTTGTCTAGATTTGTTTTATGTACCTTAGTAAGAGTTTATAATTGTCTTCATATTTATAAAAGAATGATTATACTTTCTATTGGTTGTAGTGTGGGATCATTTTGATTCTTTTTGCTTGTAAGAATATAAACTAGTATGACCTTCCTGAATGGAGGTTTGGCAGTATGTCTCCAAAGTTTTAAAAATGTGCTTTGACCCTACAATTCTATTTCTAGAAATTTCACCTGAGAATATACATTCTCATGGGTTTGTGCAAACGTTCATTTATAAGGAAGTTTATTTTGTGTTCTTTATAATAATAAAAAGCTTGGTGATATTAATGTCTACAGTTGGGGAACTGGTTAAATTGCACTGCTCTGCATGTGAAGAAATACTCTGTGGCCACTAAAGTGTGGGAGAATACTGTGTTTAAAAAATTTATGAAATGTTAGACGAACAAGTTGTTAGATGCATTGCAAAGTAGTACTATAATATGATCCTATTTTTCTTAAAGTACATATATTACTGAATCATTTACTATCTTAGTAATAAGAAAAAGAGTGAGCTGTTGGTTTTAAAATGTCTGTGTAGGTAGTGAAGCACAGGAGCATCAAATAGGCTATGTAAATCACCATAGAAGAATTAGACTTCTGATGAGTACCACTGAATGATAGAAGACAAGGAAGCATGTGACTTCAAGTCATAAGGGAAAATGATTTTGAATCTCGAATTCTCTCCCCATCTGAGCTTTAAAATTAAGTACAATACTGATTGTTTAAAATTCAGCTCCCCAAACACCTTTTGATAGTCTGATGCTGGGGCTGGGACTGTGCAAATTATATTTCTCAAACGATATTAGCTGGCTTGCTATCGGTTTCTACCATTAAGAGACAGGCAAGAAGAGAGGATAGAGGGCGTCGTACCTGTTGTCTTGATACTCTCATCAGTGGCATTTCATGTCAGCAGCGACAGAGTTTCTTCCATTCTCCAGCTTCTTCATATTGTCTGAACTGTCCTCATTTTGATACTTTTGAGTTATCAGCAGTAGCTGGGCAGTGCCCATTCGATTCTGAGGTCTATCCCCAGTGGCTCCTCTTTCAAGCTCTTAGGTTCTGATAGTACCAGCCACTTACTGTCTGTTCCTGCAACCTTGGAAGTAGTACCTGCTTACTGCAGATAATTATCTCTGTGATGCGTTTTTGTTTTTTAGTCCATTATCCCATGTTTAAACAATTTTTTACTTTAAATCACTGCTGTTAACATAATCTAGAGGAATTTAGATTTTCTGATTAGATTGTAATTGATAAAACCACACACTTTGACTTTCTGAAAGAATTTACCTGAGGATATATTCCAATAAACAAAAACATCTCAAGAAATACCAAGTCTTGGGTTGCAAGAAAACAAAGAATTTCCAATAATATAAAATAGTATAAAACTCCCCTCCCCCACCAAATAAACCCAAAATAAAATGATGATCCTTGATTGAAACCTGTAGAGTAGGTATTGTTAGAAAGCAAATATTCCAAAGCAAACGTTAGAACAGGAGGTTTGAAGATCCAAGAGAATTATGTAAGAATAGCTATATTCCTTATGGTGAAGAAGCTAAATAATCTTAAAGAGAAGGTAAAAACACATTAAATATTCAATGAAAAAAGAATGTGTTCTTCTTTCTCACCCCTCTTACTAATCCTTTTTTTTTTTTTTTTTTTTTTTTTTTTTTGCTTCAAGTGGTGTATATTTAGCAATCTGTCTCTGTATGTACAGATGCTATCTGATTCAGAGTGAAAATTATGTATTTGATATTTAGGCCGTAGATATTTTTTCTGTTTAAAAAATAACTCTTAATCCAAAATACATAACTTATTTATAGTTATAACACACAATATGAAGGTTATAAACCTTGAAATTGTGAAAATGATGATATTGAGGTAGAGGTTGGGACATTAAGTGTGAGAAAAGAGAAAATATTGTGGCACAAAAGCACACACCTTTTAGTGCAAAGCCAGTCAATGAGCCAAGAAATGAGATCTGCTTTTTTTTAGTATCTTCTTGTAGTTTTTATTCTTACGTGCATGATTTTACAACAATAAAAACAATACTTAAATGATTCTATGTAGCACCTTACAAGAGCACACAACTCAGGGCAAATGTTTTAATAAACTAGGATACGCATTTGTGTAAAGTATGATTATAATTAGATTGGTATTTTTATGAGAGTATGGATAACATTTAGAAAATGAAGTAATGTTTGTATGATTATAAAAATACACTTATTTTAAACATTTGTAAAATAGAAGAAAAGATAAATATAGGTGATGAATGCTGTCAGATATCAACACAAGTTATTGAGAAATTTATATAATAAACTCACTATTTGAGAATCCATCAATAAAGGAAATAGGATAGTCTCTCATTCCTAATTTAGAGATTAAATGTGCAACATAAATGTCCTGAAAATGTTGGAAAATTGATCTTAAGTGTATTGATCTTAAACGGTAAACATCTTAGTAATTCTAGTATATAGATATAGAATTGATATTTGTTTATCTATGTTGTATCTTGTAGCTTTACTAAACTCACTTATTCTAGTAGTTTTCTTAGTAGATTCCCCTGTGTCTTTTTCCTAAAGGATCATATGATCTCCAAACAAAGACAGTTTAATTCCTTCCTTTCTAATCTCCATGTCTTTTCTTTCTTTTTTTTTTTTTTTTTTTTTTGCCTAATTGTACTGGCTAGCACTTCTTGTACAACATTGAAGAGAAGTGATGAGAGTGGAAAACCTTGTTGTGTTCCTGATCTTCAGAGGAATGATTCCATCTTTCACCAGTAATATGGTGTTAGCTATAGGTTTTTTGTAGATGATCTTTTTGAGGTTGAGGAAGTTCTCTTCTTTCCTATCTTGCTGAGAGCTTTCATCAGGAATGGATGTTGGATTTTGTCAAAAGCTTGACATATGATTGAGATTATCAATCATATCATTATCATATATCAATTCCATATATCATTATCAATATATTATATCATATATCATATATCATCCATATAATTGTCAATCATATGATTGAGATTACCATATGGTTTTTCTTTTAGTTTGCTAATATAGTGAACTACATTGATTGATTTTTGAATGTTAAGCCAACCCTACATTTCTAGGATAAATCACACTGGATCATGATCAAAAATCCCTCTAATATTTTGTTAGAGTCAATTTGCCAAATTTTATTTAGTATTTTTACATCTGTGTCATGAAGGATATTGTTCTGTAGTGTTTTCTTTTTGTTTTGTTTTCTTGTGAAGTCTTTGCTTGCTTTTGGTATTGGGATAATACTGGCTTCATTGAATGAGTGGGAAGTAGTTACTCCTGTTTAATTTTTTAGAAGAGTTTGTGTGGAATTGGTATTCTTTTTTTTCCTTAAATGTTTGGTAGGCCTTACCTTCAATGAAGCCATTTGGCCTGGAGGTTTATTTGTGGGAAGGCTTTAAACGACAAAATTAACTTCTTTAATAGATATAGGACTATTTTGATTATTTTTTTCTTGAATAAGCTTGTTTGTGTGCTTTCAAGGAACTCATTTCATCTGTGTTGTCAAATTTATTGACATAAAGTTGTTTATAGCATTTATTATTTTTAGATACCTGTAAATCTGTAACAATGTTACCTCTTGCATTCTGGATATTGGTAATTTGTGTCTTTCTCTTTTTTCTGATCATTCTAATAGTTTACCAACTTTATTTCTCTTTTCAAAGAACTCACTTTGGTTTCATTGATATTTTCTTCTTTTGTTGTTTCTCTTCATTGATTTTGTTTTATCTTTATTATTTGCTTTTCTGTTTATTTTGGGTTTAATTTGTTCTTTTTCTAGTTCTTTAATGCTGATGACATTTTTAAAGTGGAAGTTAAGGTCATTCTGAAGCTCAGACAGATGACCTTGAGCAGGAAATATAAATTTGGTTTAGTCATTCATTGTTGCTGTGGTCCTGAATACTATTGCCAGTGGAGACAAGGACTAATTTTTTTAAATAGTGGTAAATGTACATAACATAAAATTTACAATTTTAACCATTTTTGAGTGTACTGTACAGTGGCATTAAGTACATTCAAGTTGTTGTGCAACCATCACCACCATCCATCTCCGGAACTTTATCTTCCCAAACTGAAACTCATTATACAATAATTCCCATTCTCCTCTCTTCCCAGTCCCTGACAATCACCATTCTGCTTTCTGTCTCTAAATTTAACTACTTTAGGTATATCATGTAAATGAAATCATAAAATACTTTTGTGTTTTATATCTTTCATTTAACATAATGTCTTCCGAATTCATTCATGTTGTAGCATGTGTCAGAATTTCGTTCCTTTTTAAGGTGAGATAATATTCCATTGTATGTATATACTATATTTTGTTCATCCATTGGTGGACACTTGGATTATTTCTATCTTAAGACTATTATGAATAATGTTATGAATGTGATGTTTGACTTTTTGATGAACCACGAAATTCTTCTCAGTGGCTGTGCCATTTTACATCCCCATCAGCAGTGCACTAGGGTTGAGATTTCTGTGACCTTGTTAACATTGGTTCTTTTCTTTTTAAAAAATAATAGCCATTTTTATGAGTGTGGAGTGGTATCTCATTTTGGCTTCCCTAATGTTTGGTGATATTGAACATCTTCTCACGTGCTCATTGGCTATTTGTATGTCTTCTTTGGAGAAATGTCTATTCAAGTCCTTTGCCCATGTATTTTTTAAAAATAAATTGATTTATTTGTGTATAGTTGACATGTTACATTATTTTTAGGTGTACAACATAGTGATTTAGTTTCTCTGTACATCCTGCTGTGCTCACCACAAGCATAGCTACCATCTGTCACCATACATTACTATTACAATATCATTAACTGTATTCCCTGTGCTGTGCCTGTCCCCATTTTTTAATTGGCTTGGTTTTTTTTTGTTGTTGGTTTTGTTGTTGTAAGAGTTCTTTATATATTCTGTATATTAATTCCTTATCAGATAAATGATTTGCAAATGCTTTCTCTTATTCCATGATTGCCTGTTTATAAACTACTGTTTATAGTGTCCTTTGATGTAAAAAAAAAGTTTTTAATTATAATGAAGTCCTACATAACTGCTTTTTCTTTTGTTGCCTGTGCTTTTTTCATATTTAAGAAATCATTGCCAAATCCAACATCATGAAACTTCTTGAAGCTTCAGAAGTTTTCTTCTGAGTTTTCTGGTTTTAGCTCTTAAGTTTAGGTTTTTGATCCATTTTGAATTAATTTTTATATATAGGTGTAAGGTAAGAGTACAGCCAAGTTTTTTTTTTAAATTTTTTTTTTTTAACATTTATTTATTTTTGAGACAGAAATAGAGCATGAACGGGGGAGGGTCAGAGAGAGAGGGAGACACAGAATCCGAAACAGGCTCTAGGCTCTGAGCGGTCAGCACAGAGCCCGATGCGGGGCTTGAACTCATGGACTGCGAGATCATGACCTGAGCTGAAGTCGGACGCTTAACCGACTGAGCCACCCAGGCGCCCCATAGTACAGCCAAGTTTTGAGGACTTCCTAATATTGCCTAGCTAGGTAGAGGAGGAAGTGCCTGCAAAGAGGAAAAATGTACAAGTGTCAGTGTTGCCAAGAGGTCAGATAAGGTGAGGACCCCCAAAAATGTTTATTACATTTAGCAACATGGAGGACACATGAAGAAAAACACAGGTCATGTTCTTGGAACAATGACTGGTCTAATTTATATGCAGCATACAATGTAGTAAATTAGATTAGATTTGTAGAGGTCAAATTGAGAAGGGCTTTAAGTGAGTTTGAATTTTATTCCCTGGGCAACAGTAAGGCATAATAAATAATGAAATAATAATTCTTTGAGAGGAAAGTATAATATGTGGCAGAGAGTCTGATATTTTTTCTTTGTTTTTGAAAAATTGAGTTCCTTCCTAGTAAGTGAGGTGTACGGTTGGTCATTAGTTCCAAAGGAACTGGTTCTTCCTGGTTGGTGCTAATCTTTGGCCGTGGAAGTGAATGTATTTCTCTTGACTGTTGGATATATGTAACACTCAGCTTCTTGCTGATGCTATAGCTGGAAATAGCTCAGCTCTGTTTCTCTTTGGCCATGACTAGACTGTATTGAACTGGGTTATTTTAAGCTGTGGGCCAGACTGCCGATTGATAGATGTTATTTATGTGTCTGAAAGCCATCAAGAAGTGCTATTATTTTCAGGTTTCCTGTGCAGAAACTAGTTCTGAGTGTTTTCTTCAACCTTGGGGCTGTTTATCTGGGAGCTGGTTACTCTGTATTTCCCAATATTAGGTGATAAATACAACATTTTATCTCCCACCAGACCCTGTTCTTTATCACCAGCATTTTCCTAATTAGAAGGTCCATTAGAATTTTTTTTTGATAGCTGATAGGAATAGAGGTGAAATAGTCAAATACTGCTTATATTTAGTATAATTTAACCATATGTATTTAATGTCACAGTACATAAAATAAACTTTAATATAAAAATACATTCCATCAAATTTCTTAAAAAGTTTTCTCTTAAGATACTAATTGATTTGTTGACTTTTTAATTTGGTTTTTATAAAGTTGCAAAGTGGTGCAAAGAATTCCCATATACTCCTTTAGTTGCCTTATTTGCTTTAGCATTCCCTGTGTGTGTGTGGATATATGGGTGTGTATGCATATACATACATTTTTTCTGACCCATTTGAGAATAAATTACAGATGTGATGATTTTATTTCTAAATCCTTTGATGTGTATTTTCTTTTTTTTTTTAATGTATATTTTCTGAGAGAGAGAGAGACAGAACACGAGCAGGGGAAGGGCAGAGAGATAGGGACTGAGCCAGATGCTCTGTCAGCACAGAGCCGGTCGCCAGGCTCCAACTCATGAACCGCGAGATCATGACCTGAGCCAAAGTGACCTGAGCCAAAGTCGGATGCTTAAACTACGGAGCCACTCAGGCGCCCCCATATGTATTTATTAAAAACACAGTCTCTTACAAAAATACAACACAATCATCAAAATCAGGAAATTAACATTGGTTCAATACCATTATCTGATCTACAGACCTTATTCAGATTTCACCAATTTTCCCAATAATGTCCTTTGTAATAGAGGAAAAAAAATTTGTTTCTGGTGCAAGATTCAATTTAAGAGCAAGAACATGTTGCATTTAGTTGTACTGCTTCTTACAAAGCAATTTTTTTTTTTCAAACTGTGTTTATCTTTGACATCAATATCTTCATCCTCACTGGAGCTACTGTTTGAGTGATTTAGACTAATTTTCTAGAGCATATTATTCCACTTCTGCCTCTTTCTCTGAGGCACAGCACTCTTTGTTTCTGATTATGGTAATGTCACTGGAAACATTATCCCAGGCTACAAGTAAGTGACATTAAATAATAAAACATGAAAACAGTTCTTTTTCTCATTGACCACATATGTATGTATTTGGATTTCTACATGGCAATTTTTTTTAAGCTTATTTATTTATTTTGAGAGAGAGAGAGAGAGAGAGAGAGTGTGTGTGTGTGCACGCGCACACATGAAAGCGGGGAAGGGACAGAGAGAGGGAGGGAGAGAATCCCAAGCAGACTCTCTGTCTCTTTCTCTCTCTGTCTCTCAAAATAAATAAAAAACATTAAAAAAATTACTTATCATGGTGTGGCAGTGTCTTGGAGAGAAATCTGCACAAAGTACTTGGATCACACTACTTTTGGCACATGGGATAATAATTTTAAATATTCACTAATTTTTTAATGTCCCATATGATTTTTTAAAAAATTTGTTTTAATGTTTATTTATTTTTGAGACAGAGAGAGACAGAGCATGAATGGGGGAGGGTCAGAGAGAGGGAGACACAGAATCGGAAACAGGTTCCAGGCTCCGAGCTGTCAGCACAGAGCCCGACGCGGGGCTTGAACTCACGGACCGTGAGATCATGACCTGAGCCGAGGTTGGCCGCCCAACCGACTGAGCCACCCAGGCGCCCCCCATATGATTTTTTAAAAGTAATTTTGTAATTGCTATTATAATTTTATTAGATTAAACATATAGAGAGAAGTAATGATACCAACATACCAAAAATTAGCTTTATAGTGAGTCAGATTATGTTATAGATAGTCAGATATTTTACAACAACTAGAAATGAAATTTCTAATCTGAACAAAAACTTTTGACAGTCTGAGAGGCAAAGATGGAATCACAGACCAAATAATAATATGCACATGTATTCCTTGTGAGAGCTCAAATAGTGGTGTAAAAACAAATCTAACTTTCATGCCTGGATAATGTTGTCATAGGTTATATGAAGTTTGTGAGTAAGGTAACAAACTTCTAAAAACAGGCTAAAATCCATGCATTTAAATAAGTATTGTACTTTCATGTATAACCTCTCAAAGATATTAATGCTGTTTGGAAAATCTTTGAGATTCTTTATAGAGGCTGCAGAACATTTGTCAGTATAGATAGTGGGTGAGAAGCATGGACTCTGATGCCAAACTGCCTCATTTCAGATCTTACTGTCTACTACTATTTGAGTCACCTTGACAAAGCTTCTTAACTTCTTTATGCCTCAATTCCCTCATTTGTAAGATAGGGATGTTAGTATCTATTCAGATTGTGAGGCAGGTCATACAGGATGTGAATGACACTTCTAGTGTTGGGCAGCGCAGCACCTTATTTCCTACTTGTGGGGTCTTTGTGAACTTTAAATGAGTTAGTATATGTAGGACACTTAAGATTTGTCTTATGTGATATACTATGCAAGTATTTGCTGCTCTTGTTTTTAAAAATATCCTCATGATGGTGAATCTTTTGAGGATGGGCTGGCAATGGTTAATTTGTAGTCCCTTTTGTGAATAAGGAAGCTGTTCAAAGTAATGACTGTATTACTTGTAGATTATAACCATTTAGCATTCATCTCCAGCCCTTTCTTGCCTTTATTCCTACTAGCCTTGTTTAAACTCTTAAAAATATTTGCTAATGACGTTTTTAATGCCGATCAGTTCTTCAAATACTTCAGAATGCATTTAAGAGTCAAGGATGGAGATCATGACTTTTAAAAAATGTGTTTTCCTGTTTCATCTCTGTTCTTTTCTGACTGAATAGATGTAAATTTTTGCCTTTGCTCTGTATTTTCACATACCTTTTTAGTCTTGGAAGATTTTTTCCTCTATTGCCAAGAACCTTTTATTTTTAAAAATATGTTCCAATTTCTTCTTTTATTTTTTAAAATGTTTTTATTTTATTTTTGAGAGAGAGACAGACAGTGGGAGCGAGGGAGGACAGAGAAAGAGGGAGACATAGAATCCAAAGTGGTCTCCAGGCTTTGAATCGTCAGCACAGAGCCCGATGTGGGGCTCAAACTCACGAACAATGAAATCATGACCTGAGCTGAAGTCAGATGCTTAACCGACTGAGCTACCCAGGTACCCCCCCGCCCCCCCCATTTCTTCTTTTAAAAAAAGTTTCTATTACTATAACACTGTATTAGTTTAAGGTATACAGCATAAAGATTTAATATATGCATATATTGCAAAATTATTACCACAGTAAATTTAGTTAACGTCTATCATTTCACAGTTACAAATTATTTTTTCTTGTGATGAGAACTTTTATCTACTTTCTTAGTAACTTTCAAATATACAACACAGTATTAAGTATAGTCACCGTGTTGTACATTATATCCTTAGAACTTATTTATCTTATAACTGGAAGTTTGTACTTTTTGACACCTTCTGCCCCACCTTCTGCTTCTGCAACCACCAGTCTGTTCTCTTTATCTGTGAGTTTGGTGTTTTTAGATTCCACATATAAGGGCATACAGTATATTGTCTTTGTCATTTCACTTACCATAATGCCCTTGAGATCCATCTGTATTGTCGCAAGTGGCAGGACTACCTTCTTTTTTATGGCTGAATAATATTCCAGTGTGTGTGTGTGTCTGTGTGTGTGTGTCTGTGTATGTGTATCACATTTTCTTTATCCATTCATCTGTTGTTGGACACTTAGATATTTTTCTGTCTTGGCTATTGTAATGTGAACATGGGGGTGCAAATATATTTTCAAGATAGTGATTTTGTTTGCTTTAGATATATACCCGGAAGTGGAATTGCTGAATCATATGGTCGATCTATTTTTTACTTTTTTGAGGAGCCACTGTTTTCCATTGTGGGTGCACCAATTTACGTTCCCACTAATAGAGTAAAGGGTTCCCTTTTCTTCACATCCTTGCCAACACTTGTTATCTTTTTGATAATAGCCATTCTAACAGGTCTGAAATGATATCTCATTGTGGTTCTGATTTGCAATTCCCTGACAGTTAGTGTTGCTGAGCATCTTTTCATGTATGTGTTGGTCATGGATGTCTTCTCTGGAAAAATGTCTGTTTAGTTCCTCTGTTCATTTTTTAATTAGATTGTTTTTTTGTTTTGTTTTTGTTTTGTTGCTATGGACTTGTGTGAGTTCTTTATATATTTTGGATATTAAGCCCTTATCAGATATATGATTTGCAATATTGTCTCCCATTCAGTGGGCTATCTTTACATTTTCTTGATAGTTTCCTTTGCTGTACAGAAGCTTTTTTAGTTTGATGTAGTTCCCCTTGTTTAGATTTTTGCTTTTGTTGCCTTTACTTTTGGTGTCAAATCCAAAAACAAAAAACAAAAAAACATCGCCAAGACTGGTGTCAAGGAGCCTACTGTCTGTTTTCTTCTAGGAGTTTTTTGTAGTTTGAAGTCTTATGTTTAAGTCTTTAGTTCATTTTGTGTTAAGTTTTTGTGTATAAGTTTTGTGTGTAAGATACGGGTCCAACATCATTCTTTTCCGTGTGGCTGTCCAGTTTTACCAAAACCATTTATTGAAAAGACCATGATTTCCCCAGTGTGTTTGTGTGCCTCCTTTGTCATAAATTGATTGTGTATGCATGGATTTATTTCTGGACTTAAGTTTCCTCTTTGTAATTAAGATTTACAACTTATATTTTTAAATTTAAGTTTTACAAGTGGCACATATAAATCATTTGCAAAATCAAAGAGTTCTGTAAAGCTTACAGCAGAGAAAGCTTATAACAGAGTTCCTCGCCTCACCCTTTCCGGCCTTGATTCTGCTTCCTTATAAAAAAGCACTTTAAACTCTTTTAGTTCTTCTGGTGTTGTACTCTGTGTTCTTCCAGGACACATTAAATTTAATTATTTATATACGACAAAATTTATCCCTTTATAAATGTACAATTCAGTGGTTTTTATTATATTCACAGAGTTGTGCATTTATTATCACAGTCTAATTCAGAATATTTTCATCACTCAAAGAAGAAATTGTGTTCCTATTAGTAGGCATTTCCTATCTTTGATTCCCTCTCCAAGGTTCTAGTAACCATGAATCTACTCTTGCCTCTATTAATTTACCTGTTATGGTCATTTCATATAAATGAAGTTATACAATAAGTGGCCTTTTGTGTCTGGCATATTTTACTTAGTGTAATGTTTTCAAGGTTCATCTGTGTTGTAACATGTATCAAGTATGTCATTCCTTTTTATGGTTGAATCATTCTGTTGAATGGATATATCATATTTTATGCATTCATCATTTGGTGGGCACTTGAATTGTTTTCATTTTCTGGCTATTATGGATAATGCTGCCATGAGCATTCATGTGCAAGTTTTTGGGTATATACCTAGGAGTAAAATTACCAGATCTTTTGGTAAGTCTGTGTTCAACTTTTCAAAGAACTAACAAACTCTTCCAGAGCAGCTATACCATATTATAATCCCACCAGCATGGAGGGTTCCATTTTCATCATATTTTTGCCAATACTTATGATCTGTCTTTTAAAATATAATCTTCTGGTGAACAATGATATTTCATTGTTCAATAACATACTTTAAACTTTAAAAAAAAACTTTTTTGATTTTAGACTTTATCTATTCATATGGTTAAGCGAGGACAGGTGTTCCACCACCTCCTCCCTGAAGCACATTTACCCTTCCCTTTCACCATCCTTCCTCTTTTCCAATCAGCTTTATAAGAGTTAGATCAGAATTATTGTTATGACCTCATATTATTTGCAGCTGAGCCCTATGGTATTATCACATTTCCTTTCTTTTGATTTTTCTTGTGCTAAAAATTTATGGTGTTTTTGTTTGTTTTGTTTTTGTTTTTTTGCCTTTTTCTCTCCTGTGATTATTATTCCTAAATTTTTTTGTTGGCCTCTCAAAATCCCTCTCAAACCAGTTTAACATTGGTGACTTATCAGTTCCTTTTCCCTTGGAGCCTGCCAGTGTCCTGTTCCATTTGGAATGGTTTCTTTGTAGGCCCATGGCATTGGTGACATATTGAGAGTTTTTTTTAAAACTGTCATCCTGGGAGATTAGATATTTAACCTCTGGATTGATCTAAATTTCTCATCTTTTCTTGCCCTTTTAATGTCTCTGTTACCTTATTATTCTACGTCTGGAAGATTTCCTCAACTTCAAAGAAACTCTTCAATTTTTGCTTTCCTAAATGAAAAATAATGACATAATTTCCAGAGTGCTTTCTTATTCTTTAAATCTCCTTTTTTGGGCTGCTTGGGTGGCTTATTGGTTAAGTGCCCGACTTCAGCTCAGGTCATGATCTTATGGTTTGTGAGTTCGAGCCTTACATGGGACTTGCTGCTGTCAGCGCAGAGCCTGCTTCGGATCCTCTGTCCCCCTCTGTCTGCCCCTCCCCAACTCTCATTCTCTCTCTCAAAAATAAAATAAACATTTAAAAAAATCCTTTTTATTTTTTCCATGGATGTAGTTATGTCTTTAGTTTCTTTTGAGTTCCTTTCTTCTCTTTTTTAGCCACTTGCCTTTCATATTAGAAGTTTTCCTCGGATGATCCTTCATTGTTCATATTTAAGATGGAGACTATACAAAGCTTTTTGGAAGCTCTGTGGATGTACATAGGGTGGTTGCTAACATTATTTGAGAATTTGCTGAGAGACAGGCACTGAACTGAGCACTTTACTGTCTTAACTGATCTTTACATTGGTCTTATAATGTTCTAATTTCACAGATGAGAAACCTCTTGAGGCTTAGATGATAAAACCAGAGGAAGGGGAACCACATTTAAACCCATATCTGTCTGCTTTCATGTGATTCTTTTATCCGTCATATTCTGTTTTCCTGTCTCCCTCTGAATAAATGCTTTGTGAATACCAGGAAACCTCTTGAGAACCATGCGGTCAAATAGAAACAAGACAGACAAATATAATCATCCAAACACAAAATTGCAGCGATTACAGAAACCTGTTGAGAGTAAATATTGAATAGAATTGTTCTAGGAGGGCTGGGGAATGTCCTGAGTGATGTATCCTTTTTTCCCCCCCGTAACCTCAGTTCTAGGGAGCAAGGTACATAAATTGGAAATACTAATAATTGTGTGAATGACATGTGAGGCTTGTTCCAACAGGACTGTAAGAAAGGAAGTAGTAAATAATATGCTAAATTAAGAGAAGTGGTGTGGGTGATTCTGTAAAATAATAAAGTAGGGAGTATTATTTGGGAAGACCAATATTGCACACATAATACAGCAGTGATTGCTTATGATGCTATTTGTCTCAGAAATAACTTTATATTGGGGCATCTGGGTGGCCCAGTCGGTTAAGCGTCCGACTTTGGCTCAGGTCATGATCTCACGGTTCATGAGTTCGAGACTTGTGTTGGGCTGTATGCTGACAGCTCAGAGCCTGGAGCCTATTTCAGATTCTGGGTCTCCCTTTCTTTGCCCCTCACCCATTTGCACTCTGTTTCTTTGTGTCTCTCTCTCTCTCTCTCTCTCTCTCTCTCTCTCTCTCTCTCTCTCAATAAATAAATAAATAAATAAATAAATAAATAAATAAATGAAAAGAAAAAGCTTTATATTGAAAAATGATAAACTCTTTGTACTGTTGAATAGTACAGCAAAAAAGAAATATATATACATATATTTATTTATTTTTTTGATGGCTTGTTAAAAAGTATACTTGGTTCAAGTATGCCAAACTACACCTCCTCAGTCTAACTGGTGCTGTCTTTAACTACTGATATATACGTATTAGAAACACTTGTCAGCAAAAGTCCATGTTAAATATTTTTGACCAAAAGCAGTCACTCTGTGAAAATTTAAAGATAATAGGAAGATGCAAAATATATTTTTTTAAAATGTTTTTGTTTGTAACAGACTTACATTTCCTATTATTAGAACTATCCTTTTATTTTACAGAAAAATATATCCTATATATGAGTACTTTGTCTTGTATAATTTTCTTACTATTGAATTAATTACTACAGTGTGCTGAATAACTCTTGTGAAGTAAGCATAAAGGAATATAATTAACTGGAGCTACAGCAGTTACAGTACAATAGGAGGCAGATGTACCTACTGAAGGATAAAAATAATTACTTGAGAAATAGTAAAGTTAGAGTACTTCTGTGATAAGACTATTTCTCCCCTTTTGTTTCAATATTCACAACATTGCACCATGAAATGTTCTGTTATGGGTAAGAGCCCGTTCCCTTAAAAAGAATAACCTTGTTATTTAGTGAAGTGGCTATTCACATCAACTGCAGGATTAATATTTTGAGCTCTCTTTTTCTCATTGTAAACATATCCTGGATTCTGTGGTGGCGGGAATATATTGTTCTTTTTGTGTTCTAAAGACTTATGGCTCCTTATTTTCAATCTAGGAGAAACTCAGAGGCTTAAATATTAATTACTAAGTTTTGAGTTATAGCTGTCTTTTATCTTTAGAAACATCAGTTTCATAAAAATGAAAACCAGTAGGACATAAAAAGGTTAAATTAATCTCAGTACTTTGCAATGTAAACTTATTACAAAATAGCAACTGTTTTATTGTTGTGTATGTCTGTATTTTTGATTTACTGAATTTTCTGGAATGTTGAAGAGTAACTGTAGCAGCCACACCCAGAAATCCCAAGTGGTTTAACCTAATAAAAGTTGATTTCTTGCTCACTTCTCAGTCTAGAGAAGGTGATCTAGGTTGACTGGCCTTCCATGTGGTCATCCAGGAGCCCAGACACCTTTTATCTTATGACTGTGCCTTCCTCTGCGTTCTAGAATCTTCTCCATTCCACTGGCTCCATTTTAGTGCCAATATGGTGATGGTGGTGTTGGGTGGGGTGCGAGTGAGGGGCTTCTTGCAACACCTCCGAGGACTAACACTATGCTTTGGACAGGAAACATAGTGGTCAGTTTACTATTCTGAAAATATTACTTCCCCTTTCATAATGTTATTCAAAGTTAGTAATATATTAGCTATCTCTATCTAGATTATCAGAAGATAGGAGGCAAGTGATTTCATGCCACAAATTCTTTTTTTTAAATTTTTTAATGTTTATTTATTTTTGAGAGAGAGAGAGATAGAGCCCAAGGAGGGGAGGGGCAGAGAGACGGAGACAGAATCTGAAGCAGGTTCCAGGCTCTGAGCTGTCAACACAGAGCTTGACGCGGGGCTCAAACCCATGAATCGTGAGATCATGAACAGAGCCAAAGTCAAATCCTTAACCAACTGAGCCCCCCAGGCACCCCTCATGCCATAAATTCTTTATTCTAGAACTTCTCATTTCATCTTAAAACACAAAATGTTTATTCAGTTGCAGTCATTTAATATTATAGTCATCAAATCATTTAGAACTAGCTGAGATCTTAGTCCTCTCTTTATCTGATAAATTAGGGAATACGCTTACAAATGGAGAGACATTCTGAAGGTCACTCAGGGCCAGAACTAGGAGAAAGAAGTTTCCTCCAGGCTAGTATTCTTTTCCTCCATACCATGTTGTCTTGGAAAGGTCGTCTTTTACAAATTGTACTCCTAGATTAATACAAATTGTTCCCTCCAATTTCTTACCTTTCAGTACCCTCCTAAGATACTTACCCTAGGAAAAGGGGAATTTTAATTGATGTAGAAAAGAATGAGTGACCTGAAAAGCATTTGTCATTTTGTTATTTGGGCCACTAATGGAGTGTCATATTGACTTTCCATGCCCAAGGAAAAATGTCCCAGGAATTGGAGGGACTGCAAACAGAGGAAGGGAGGCTGCCAAAGTCGTGTGGGACCTATGTCAAAATTTTGTGTAGGGCCAGCTCAGACCTTGGAGAAAATTTATTTTCATGTAAGACAAAGAACACAGTCCTTCCATTTCTGTTCACTTAGAAGCAAATTTATTCAGTTGTCTAAAAGCTCTTTAAATTGAAGTGAAATTTTAAAAATTAATTTGATTGTTTAACTCTGTTCATACTTTATTCTAAACTTAAAATGATTTTTTTATTTTAAATAACTTCCCCCCACATTTAAATAGTTTTCCAGCATAAAGCAATATAAATGCATTCCAGAAAATAAAGTATATCCTTTAAATGACACATGATTTTACTTTTTTTCTTTTTTTAATTTTTAATGTTTGTTTATTTTTGAGAGAGAGCACAAGTGGGAGAGGGGCAGAGAGAGAGAGAGAGGGAGACACAGAATCCAAAGAAGGCTCCAGGATCTGAGCTGTCAGCACAGAGCCCAACATGGGGCTCAAACTCACGAACTGCGAGATCATGACCCGAGCCAAAGTTGGACGCACAACCAACTGAGCCACCCAGGCGCCCCCATAATTTTACTTTTTAATAGTGGCCACAGTTAGCATTTTGAGATATTGCCAGCTGATGTCTTCTTTCATTATATAGTATAGGAAAAATTTTTTTAAATCTGTATTAAACAAACTTAACATGATATCCTAAGCATTGTCCCATGCTTGTAAATGCTGTTGGAAAATATATTTAATGGCTTTATAATTTTGTAGTAGATGGACTGTATTAGTCACTCATTTTTTGTTGGACTTTATATTTAAGGTGTCATAAATTATAGGTTTTAAAATAAATTGTTGGGTGTTGGGCAAGCTCTTTTTGTTAGCATGCTTATTTCCTGCGATATACATAAGTAGATCCTTCTAGGCATAAGGTTTTTGTTATCTTCTTTGTGTTCTCCAGGGTTGTGCCGGGAGTGGGGTAGTTTGTTTAATCGTTTGTCTCTCCCCCACTGGATTGTAAACTTTTAGAGGATCGAGGTTTAATCTTCTTTCATCTTTGTACCTCCATTGCTCAGCACAGTGCCAGGAACATAATAGGCATTCAGTAAAATATGTTTTGCATGCATATTATGATTTTGGGAAATAATGAGATTGGTTTACATGTGATGTTTTGGATTTTTTTCTCA
This sequence comes from Panthera tigris, assembly GCF_018350195.1. NCBI lineage: Eukaryota > Metazoa > Chordata > Mammalia > Carnivora > Felidae > Panthera > Panthera tigris. The sequence continues at coordinate 80,049,880 of NC_056662.1, forward strand.
TGGCTTTTTTATTTTTTATTTATTTATTTATTTTTTTAAAGCTTATTTTTTTTTTTTAACGTTTATTTATTTTTGAGACAGAGAGAGACAGAGCATGAACGGGGGAGGGGCAGAGAGAGGGAGACACAGAATCTGAAACGGGCTCCAGGCTCTGAGCGGTCAGCACAGAGTCCGACGCGGGGCTCGAACTCACGGACTGTGAGATCATGACCTGAGCCGAAGCCGGCCGCTCAACCGACTGAGCCACCCAGGTGCCCCTCTCATGGCTTTTTTAGTCTCACCTCACACATGTATAAGACACACATGAGAGTGGAATCTAAATTTAAGCCAGATTATTTTTTTTTAAGTTTATTTCTTTTGAGGGAGAGAGGGAGAGAGAGAGAGAGAGAGAGAGAGAGAGAGAGAGAGAGAGCACACAAGCAGAGGAGGAACAGAGAGAGAGGAAGAGAGAGAATCTCAAGCAGACTCTGCATTGTTAGCACAGAGCCTGATGTGGGGCTCAAACTCACGAATTGTGAGATCATGACCTAAACCAAAATCAAGAGTTGAATGCTTAACCGACTGAGCTACCCAGGAGCTCCCAGATTCTTAAAAAAATTTACCTTGATATACAGTAGCTTACTAGTGGCAAAGAGGAGGGCATAAAATTTAGCTACAGGTCAAAGAAAGATACAGCTTACTGTTTTATAATCTTGTTCACTGTAGCTCTCTTATTTTCTCCTTTTTCCTCTCCTATTTTCCTCCTCCTGCCTACTCTCCAGAATTTAGCATCAGGACCATACTTTGAGACAAGTCTTGCTGCTTTTGCACTCAACTAGTTCCTTTTTTAAGGACTGTGAGGGTAGGTTAGAGGTGTTAAATTTTAATTTTTTTAAATAAAGTTTTCTTCCCTGAATAAACCCACCAAAAGACTTCAGATCTTTTTAATGGAACCCTTTAGATAGATTTCACAGAAAGTGCATCTGTGTGTACATTTTATGTGTATGTGTATAAAATGTTCATATATATAATTATATGTTTGTAGGTTTATATGTCTGTGTATATTTCATGTGTAGGCCTATCTGGCTACTTAGGTGATGGAGTAGAAATGTTAAATATGTGATTATTGAATTCTTTCTGAAACCTGAGCTCTACCAGGTTGTCTTGACTTTTGATAAAAGTTGTATAATTATAGGTTCTTTGATAGTTGGATAACACAGTTGCTCCATCCCTGCGTCTTGTGTGCACATAAGTAAATATTTAATGGTTCTTTTCTAGTACAGCACAGGTGCTTAAAATATTAATTGTGGTCAGCTAATTGTGTGGTTATTGGTACTCTTCTGAGAACAATAAGTCACAGCACCATTCTTTATTTTAGAACACTGCCTCACGTTGCTCTGATAATACAAAGGTGGACTGATTTCTCGTAAAGACATTTTAAAAATGGGACGTGACTTAGAATCACAAAAAAGTTTAGTTGTCTCTGGGGGCATTCTCAAGTAAGTCATTTATGTTCTACATTCTCAGAACTTCAGGCAGGTAGGTTAGGAGACCACGGTCCTGATTTTTTATAGTAAAAGTCTTCCCTGTTGTGAAGTAACACATCTGAAGTAAGGTCAGAATGATTGAGGGGAGGGAGATGCTGAAAAGCTGAGTTGGAAGGAGGCAACAGTGCAGGTGGCCTGGATGGGGGTGGGGAGATACCCCCACTGCTGGCGCAACTTATGCCTCACTTGTTTGTTAAGTCAGGAGTTAACAGGGATTACTTACCACTGTCCCTGTGATAACAGTGGTTCTCAACGTTGGCTGCACAATTAGAATCACCTGTAGGAATTAAAAAAACACCTGCACATGACACCAATTAAATCAGATTCTCTAGGAGTGGACCTAGGCATCAGTATTTTTCAAAGTTTCCCAGGAGATTCCAATGTGCAGCCAAGGTGGGAATCCCTGTAAAATTTGAATAAGCTACAGAGAGGATGTATTATTTAGCTACTGGCTTTAGTTAGACCTGATCAATTATAATTAACCAACTGGGAATTCCTGGTGGAAACTTAAGGTTCATTCAGTAGCAAATGTTCATTGAGCCTCAACCTTGTACCAAATTCTAACTAACTGCTAAGAATATAAAGAAAGATATGGTTGATAAAGGAGTGCAGTCTAGTGTAGGAGATAGAAATAATAGTGTAATACAGGGCATATAGAATATTTAGATACAGGTGTTTCTAGGGTATTACTGGAAATACAGTAGTAGGGGCAGATAGCTGCTTAAGGTTTAGAATATGGAATGGCGTAGAAAGGAAATGAGAAGTGGTCAAGGTTTCACAGAGGAAGTGATGAGTTAAGGGTTTATCAGGTAGAAAAGGGAGGAAAGAGGAAGTTTTTAAAGAAAGGTAATAGCATGCAATGTGAAGAGATTGAAGGAATACATGTTCAGGTATTTGTAAGTTATACAGAAAGGAAGATAGAGTTGGGTGGTAAAGTGCCTCATAAAAACAACATTCAGGAATATGGACGTTATTTTGCATGCCAGGTTGTCAAAGGGCCAAAGCAGAAGCTGGTCAGGTGTGAAACAGCTGGTAGCGTTGGAGGCTCTAGTAATCCGGACAACATGGACTTTGTTTAAAGGCATTTAATTTAGAAAGGATTTTCAAAATTTAAATTAAAAGTTAAATAAAATGGAATATTATTAAGGGAAATGAATGTGTTAAATTCAACCTGTAAGCGCCAGTTTGTTAGTACCTTCCATATAAGAGACCAGTATGGGATAATAAGCAAGGACAAGCTGTAAGATTTTATAGCATTTCTAAAGAAGTACCATAGAAATATCATTAAAAGTTGGGGTCACCTGGCGATGTGGAGATGAGAACATAATGAAAAGATTAGTAGTAATCTAGGTTAAATGTTCATTCTAACAAGCCATAAATACTTTCAAATAAGGTAGTTTATACACTTGTTGGCTACTCATTTCCTGTACTGTTAAGCTGTCAGCATTGATCATACCTTCTTCCCACCTCCATCTGTTCTTTACAGCTCCCCATCTTCACTGTCATTTGTCCTATTCTGCTTCTCTGTGTGTTGAACAAGGTTATGTTTGTTTCTGTGTTGGTTTGGATTTTAAGTTAACACTCTTGATAGTTCATACAAACTTTCTTCTGTTTCATCTTATTTAGCATTTGGTTATTGCTCCCAAAATTTCACTGTGGGAAGATTCACCAAACCAAGCTACTGGTTTTAGTTTACAGTTGTTGTCTTTAATGCCTGACCCTCAGAATTGAACTGAGTCTTGGATGGAGAACCACCAATTTTCTGTTTATACCATGCTGGTTATTATCACCATCAGAAACATTGTGCATTAGTTTAGATGACTCCCTACTTAGTCATTTTCATTACTGGAACCTTCCTCCTGTTTTTTTTTCTAGCGTTTCTTTGAGTTCTGCGACCTAAAATGAACAAGAATTAACATTTTATGATATTTATGTTGCTTTTTGCATCCTACTCCTTCCCTTAGTTAACTAGGATGTGTGCGTTGTAAACTCTTAAGTCTTCATATGCCTAAAACCATTTCTTTTCTTTTTTTTTTTTCACTCAGCAAATATTTATTGACTATCTGCTCTTTGTTAGACAATGTCTGAAACCATTTCTTAGATTAGCAGTATAAAACTCAAGGGTGACAGCTATTTTCCCTTAGCAACTTGAAGATCATTAATTTTATTGTCTTTTGGGCTTTGTTTCTGCTAACGAGAAGTTGCTATCAGTCCAGCCATTCCTTTGTTGGTAACCTGTCTTTTATGGTTTTTCTCTTTATTCTTGCTGTTTTGTAGCACAGTATCTAGCTATTAGATTTATTTTTAATTATCCTGTTCATTCATATATACTTTCTATCTAAGGACTCTCTCTTCAAGTCTGGAATATTCTTAGCCTTATCTCTTCAGTATTTTCTTTGCCATTCCCACTGTTCTGAACTTCTAGAATTTCTACTAGGTGTATGTACTTCTCAATCTGTCTTTTATGTCTCTTACCTGGTTTTAAAATATTTTTATCATTTTATTTTTCTATGCTACATTTTGGGTTAGTTACTCAGTACTTTTTCATTGGGCAACTCTCTCTTTGGACAGGTTTGTAGGTGAATCACTGGGTAAGGGATTCATGACTGGTGGCCTTTTATGTGTATATATGTATATGTATGTATTTAATTAAATGAAATAAGAGGACAGGTCATCTGCTGATGGTGACGGATTTTAGGGTAAAATAAATGACACATGGAAAGAGGTGAAGGTCACCAAGATGAGTGTACCATTCATTTCTTGGTTAAAAAGCTTTTATCTAAAATTTTTTAAAATAAAGATTTAAGGAAAATAACTGATAATCATAATCTTGATATTTTCCCCAAGTATTAAAGAGAATGCAATTGTATTAGCTGAGAACGTAAGGTTTTTGCTTGTTTGTTTTTACTTTATATTAGCAGAAGGTAAGGAAGAGGGGTCTGAGAGTTAAAAGACCTGTATTTCATATTTGGTTCTGCCAGAGATTTAAAAAAAAAAAAGTTTATTTATTTATTTATTTTGAGTGAGAGAGAGAGAGAGAGAGTGCAGGAGGGGGGTGAGTAGGGGCAGAGAGAGAGGGAGAAAGAGAATCCCAAGCAGGCTCCTCACTGTTAATGCAGAGCCCGACGTGGGGCTAGATCCCACGACTGTGAGACCATGACCTGAGCCAAAATCAAGAGTCGGATGCTTAACCGACAGAACCACCCAGGTGCCCCAGTGCCAGAACTTTTGATGAGTTATTTTGCCAATTTTTAAGCTTACAAAATAGGAATAATAGTATGTACCTTACATGTTGTTTTAGTACTGTATTGCTTTTATGAAGATCTTTGAGATTATGCAAATGTTTTGAAAACCGCAGCATTGTTCATAAGATATGAGATGCAAAAGTAGTATAACCCATAGATTTAAATTATTTTGTAAGTGTCATTTTTATGCTGTTGTCTCCAGATTAAAGTAGATAATGCGTTAGATGTATATAGCATTACTTTTTAGAGAAGATGTATGTGTGCTTTTTCTTTTGTCACCAGTTCCAAGTATTTTATTTTACTTGGTTTGTCCCAATGGATTAACTTACTAAAGGATTTTTAGAAAAACATGTGGATAAAATATTAGTCATTTAAATTAGATTACATTTATATTCAACATTTGCTATTTTTGAATAATTTAGAGAGACTTATTGTAAAAGCAACTGCTCTATGTAATGTAAAGTAGATGACATTTTTGTCCTTTTTTTTTTTTTCAACGTTTTTTTATTTATTTTTGGGACAGAGAGAGACAGAGCATGAACGGGGGAGGGGCAGAGAGAGAGGGAGACACAGAATCGGAAACAGGCTCCAGGCTCCGAGCCATCAGCCCAGAGCCTGACGCGGGGCTCAAACTCACGGACCGCGAGATCGTGACCTGGCTGAAGTCGGACTCTTAACCGACTGCGCCACCCAGGCGCCCCGACATTTTTGTCCTTTTAAAAAAGGCACCAGAACTAAACTTTGTTAATTTGATGTAAGAGAACTTAAATTATACTTAATCTTTTTCCTGTTTGACAGGCAACCAGATAAACTGGTGGTGGTTTGGACAAGAAGAAGCCGAAGGAAGTCTTCGAAGGTTTGTCTCTTTTCAAAATTTCGTACCCAAATGTTGAATTTAACTTTTAGTTAAATTATTAAACTTCCGTACTCCCATTGTAGATTTTAAAATATTACTTGACATGTTGGGTTATTTCTGATGATCTACTACTAAAATGGTTGATTAGGCATTTTGATTGTGTAACTGCAGTTCTGTAAATGGGAGCCAGATACCTGAGTTTTGATCTTGGATTTGGTAGCCTTGGATAACATCACAGTTATCTAGCTTCTCTGTACTAGTGTATTTATGAATTAATGATTAACTAGGTAACACTTACAAAATTGTACCTGAGATTATTTACTCAGATTCCAAGAGGATGAAGTTAGGGCACACTTAAGGAATGGTGAGTTCTTGGAGTCCATTGCTGGGCTGCAGTAGAAAAGGAGTTGGGTTTTTCAAAGATTTTAATTAAAAAAAATTTTTTTTAATGTTTATTTATTTTTGAGAGAGAAAGAGACAGAGCATGAGCAGAGAGGGGCAGAGAGAGAGGGAGACATGAATCTGAAGCAGGCTCTGGGCTCTGAGCTGTCCTCACAGAGCCCAATACAGGGCTTGAACTCACAAACTGTGAGATCATGACCTGAGCTGAAGTTGGATGCTCAACCGACTGAGGCACCCAGGCACCCAAAGGTTTTAATTTTTTGCACTTATAGCTTTGTGGGGAGTAGAACAGAATTTTTAAAATGTTCAGTAACAATTCTGCAGATACTTTAAAAATTCCATTCTGTAAATAAGTATGAATGTATTTCTATAAGCACATAATAATTATAAGCATGTTAAGGATGTTGGTTTTTCCATAAGTAGTCCTGTGTGAGGAAAAAATTTATTCCTTTTAATTAAAATTAAATCAAGTTTAAATTTCAGAATTTTTAATATTTTTGTGGTATCTTGTCAAATTTTATTGTGCTAAAATTACATATAGATCTTAATTATACAATTTAAGTCAATATATACTTGTGTAATTAGTACTCCTAATAGCATATAGACTATTTTCGTCACTTTTTCCTTTGTGTCCTCCTCTGGTTAATTCCCAACTCTCAGAGGTAACCACTATTCTGATTTTTCTGTCACCATACAGTAATTTTGCCTGTTTTTGAATTTCATTTAAATGGAATCATACAGCAGTACTGTTTGGTGTGTGGTTTCTTTTGTTCAACGTAATGTTTTTGAGGTTTATTCATGCTGTTGTGAATATGGTAGTATTCATAGTAGTAGTATTGATTGAATCCAGATAGTAAAATCCAAACATATGTGGCTATAGGTTGATTTTTCCCAGAATGCATATTTTCTAGAAAGAATTAATTCTTGTACTACTGTCAAATTGTGGCACTCTTAATATTTTAAATCCCTCCTGGATATTTCAGAATCATTGTGTTTCCTCTTAAAATATTATAGATGTAGTTTTTTTGAAAAAAATTTAAGAACCCACCATGTGTTAAAGCAAGTGCATAGTATGTTCATACATATGTGAAATGCTGTGTTATAAGTTGTACAGACAGCTAAAGAAAAGGGGGAGACTTAAAAATCAGTGTCAGAAATTATGAAAGAAATGATTACAATATTATTGTAAAAGTTAAGCAGGTAACTTTTTTTAATCTTAAGAAACTTGAAATACATGACATTTTGGAATTCTTTAAAACACACACACACACACACACACACACACACACACACAAACTTGTCTCCAGCTATTTTTTATTAAATTAGTATCAGTTATACCAAAACCAAAGACTAGAACCATTTTATTTCTTCTGAAAGATACTTCTGTTTTCTGATGGTTTTCCTTTAAGATATACATTATTTGCTGCTGAGTCCCATTGAAGTCACTGAGGGAGAAAAAAAGATCTCTGCAACCATTGGGCAGAAAACATTCTAGTTTTTACTTTTAACTATGTTTTTGGAAAGAGTTTGAGTTGCATAGTAGTCAATTTGGTTTTTGTCATCCATATAGCTTATTATTTCTCTTTCCTGATTCTGAGTATACCTGCCTTTTTTTATATTGATTGATAGATTGAAACTTATAACTGAGACCCAGATAAATATCAGATTAGTGAGTAAAATAATAAGGCACACTACCTTATTTTTTTTAAATGTTTTTATTTACTTATTTTGAAAGAGGGAGCACGAGTGAGGGAGGGGCAGAGAGGGAGGGAGAAAGAGAATTCTAAGTAGACTCCGCTCCATCAGTGTGGAGCTCAATGCGGGTTTGATCTCATGAATCGTGAGATTATGACCTGAGAATCGTGAGATTATGACCTGAGCTGGAATCAAAAGTCATATGCTTATCTGACTGAGCCATCCAGGCGACCCTACCTTAATTAGTTTAAAGTTTAGTTCTTAGTTTAGTGCTCACTTTCTTTGGGCACATGTTTATCTTGATAGCTAAATATATAATTAGAACTCATTTTTTATTGAGAAAGTAGTTAACCATGGATAATCAATACAATGTGCAGCTTCCCTACCTCTTCTCCTCAAGTCATGGCATTTATAACAAAGATTTGTTAGGCTGCAGTTGATTTGTATATACTTAAATAAAATTATTTTTTGGTAAAATATATGGCAGTAGGAATCAAAGCAACTATGATAGTCCCCATAAATTATGGCAGAGTAGTATGTTGCCTTAAATATGGTTTTCCAACAGAAGTTTAAGCTCACAGAGAAATGGGAGGATTCCAAAGGGAAACCAGAGCTTTAAAGTCCTCACAAGCTTTTTGATGGCATTACCACCTTTACTTTCTTGCTCTGTGGTTGTGCTACAGCCTTTTACAATGTGCTGAGATAACAGGAGGGGCAGGGTACAGTTGGAGAGCTTTGCCTTATGGCGACAACTCTAAGGTAAACTCTACATGTGACATCTTAAACATATGGGTATATGCATTTTTATAAACCGAAAATTATCTATTTAACAAGTGACAGCTATATATTTTTAGTGAAATATTTTCATTTTGTAGGAATCACAAATAACAAGTGAATGTTTATTCTGTGTTTAGTACCATATTAGGTACAAGTCTTTTAGGGAAGGTATGACATGAAATAATTAGAAAGTAAGGCATTTTATAGAGTCAGTACCCTAAATTGAGAAATGTTACCTTTTTTATAGGTTTGCTTTGGCATGTCAAAAGATCTGTCATATGATTAAAAAATGAGAAAAATCGTATAAGGGGAACTGGATAATGTGGCCTAATCCTTTTGTACTATTATCTGTATTAGATAGATTGCTGGCAAATACAGAGACAACCTGCCTTTCTTAACTGTGCAAAGGAGCTGAATAGCTGTATGTGCGTTTCTGTGACTAATTTTTTTCTTTTTCTTTTTTTTTTAACATTTACTTATTTTAGAGAGAGAGAGAGAGAGAGGAAAGAGAAGGTGGGGGAGGGGCAGAGAGAGAGGGGGACACAGAAGCTGAAGCAGGCTGCAAGCTTCGAGGTGTCAGCACAGAGCGCCTGACACGGAGTTCGAACTCACAAACTGTGAGATTATGACCTGAGCCGAAGTAGGCTGCTTAACCGACTGAGCCACCCAGTTGCCCCAGTGCCTAATTTTTTCTGAGAAAATCTTTTCTATTACTTTCAGTGAAGACCAATCAGGGTTCTTATAGTAGTGATGTTTGCAAGTATGTGCTTCTCCTAAATCAAATTCTTAAAAACATAAATTAATGTCTCTATGGATTTGTACAATTTTTTTTTTTTTTTTTTTTTTTACAAATCTATTTTTGCCCATATTGGACTTTTCATTCTTTTTCTAGGTTCAGATTCCTGAATTCAGTTGGAAGTGAAAGTTTTAGTAAGCTGTTTGAAAATAGGAATCTTTTTTTTCGTGTTTGCTACTATGTACATCCCTGGTTTCCTTTGCAATAAAATTTACTTCATTCTGTTTTCTGCCTACCATATAATATTTCGCTAACATTATAAAGGAGGTGGTGCCAGCTACTCAGCCAGACTAATTGATGTTGTTACAGTGTCCTAACTTAGCCAGGTTGTATAGACTCTAAAAGGAATATCAGAAAACCAGAGCTCTGACTTAGTTGGACCTTTGTTGCTGGGGACAGAGATGCTGAGTGGAATGGTAAGAAAATGGCAGCATATTAGCAACTTGGGAACTAACACCCTTACATCTTCTTTTAATTAAAAAAAAAAAAGATTTTAGTTTGTTAACCAGATTTTATTTTTGTTTGTTCAGCAATCTAATTTCTATTCTGTGATCGAAGAAGGAGGATTGAAAGAGGTCATTTAGAGTGCTAGCATTAGGGTACCTGAAGAAATTATCTGATATTACTATCTACTAACTCTGCCCAGTGATCTCTGCATTCCCTGCTTTTCTCACTTTTGATATTTGTATTATCCACATAAATGTTAAGAATTTAGCGATAGAAGACTATTTTCTTGACCACTGTATGAATCAGAGATAGAGCTGGGTAAGATGTTGGTCGGGTGAAGAAATTTGAACTTGGAAATCATGTAGGTGGTTCTCCTACTGATTATTCATGTGGGTTCAGGCAAGCTATTTACTCTTTGATTGCTTTAGTTTTCTTATCTGGATTAGATCTCCTAAGGGTATCTTCAGGTCTAAAATCCATTGATGGTCATTTTTTCATTATGAATTTTACAAATACTAGGGGCGCCTGAATGGCTTAGTCAGTTGAGCATCCAACTTTGGTTCAGGTCATGATCTCGTGGTTTCTGGGTTCGAGCCCTGCATCGGGCTCTGCACTGACAGCTTAAAGCCTGGAGCCTGCTTCCAGTTCTGTGTCTCCCTTTCTCTGTCTGCCCCTTCCCAGCTTGTGCCCTCTCTCTCTCTCTCTCTCTTTCTCTCTCAAAAATAAATAAACATTAAAAAAATGGGGCACCTGGGTGGCTCAGTCAGTTGAGCGTCTGCCTTTGGCTCAGGTCATGATCTCACAGTTTGTGAGTTTGAGCCCTGCATCGGGCTCTGTGCTGACAGCTCAGAGCCTGGAGCCTGTACGGATTCTGTGTCTCCATCTCTCTCTGCCCCTCCCCCACTTGCTCAGGTGCATGCTCACTCTCTCTCAAAAGTAAATAAACATTAAAAAAAATTAAAAAAAAGAATTTTACAAATACTGTATCTTTGCTGCTGTGGCTAATGAGAAAAGTTCAGTTATTATACTCTTTTTATGTTTTTATTCTGTGGGGAGGCTATGAAAATATAATGATGGTGAGTTTGGAAAGACCAGAGGAATAGTCTGACCTACTATCACAGTACGTAAGAATTAGAATTGTCATAAATCTTCAAGATTAACTATGTAGAGTATGTAGAGTGGAGTTTTGATTAAGGATTATCTAAGGTAGGCAGAAATTTACTTTTCAAAATGGAGATTCTTGACTTTGTGAAGTTTTTGTTCTAGAATTGTCAATAGGCATATTTCCATAAATAGAGGAACAGAAGAATCTCTAGAGATATTCTTTAATCAGTAGAACTCAGCTTTTTGCTGTTGGGTATAGTGTGCTAACTGTTGTGGTCAGTGTCTACTTCCCTTTCCTTCCCTGAAGTTTTATGATTGGACGGCAATGGAGAGAGAATAGAGAGAGAATTACTAACAATTTATGAGTTGAAGTGGGGAGATGCTGCTAAACCTATCTTATGCTGGTATCTTAACTAACAACATATGATAAGATTTGAATGGACATAAGTTTCCATGATCTTGATCCTTTCTCACTTCCATTTTGTGGGTTCATATCCAACTTCTGCCACTTACTTGCTGTGTGATCTTGGGCAAGTCCGTGTCTCATTTTCCTCATCTGTTAAATTTGTTCCTTGTCACACACCTGCAGTCATATCCTCTAGCTTCTTTCTTGTTATCATGAAAGAATTATCTATGCTTCTGGCAAAGGTCAATCTGTCTCCTTTTCCTACTGTTAAGGACATGACTCTAGTAATTCTTTCTCTTTTGCATCATTCAGTTTTCCCTCTTAACTGGATATTTACCATCAGCATTAAAATATTTTTATTAAAAAAATTCTCTCTGCCATTATTTTACCACTAAAGGCAGACTAGTTTTCTCTTTCTCTTACAGCAAAAATCTCAGAGGAATTGAGTGTACTTGGTATCTTTACTTTCTTTTTTCTTATTCTTTGTTGAACCCTTTCCAATCCAGTCAGGCATTTGCTCTCATCATTCCACTGAAATGGCTCTTGTGAAGTCAGAATTGGCTTCTGCTTTCTTAAATCCTATGGTTATTTTTCAGGTCTCATTCTGTCTAACCTATCACCAAGATTTGGCACAGATTGTCTCCCACTCCATGAAACATTTTCTTCACTGGACTTTCAGGATACCACACACCTCTGGTTTTCCTTCTGCTGTACCAACCCTCTTTTGCTGATTCCTCCTCACTTCCTGGACCTGTTAATGTTATGCTCCAAGGTTCAGTTCTTGAACATTTATATTCTCTATCTGTACTCTGTCCCTTGGGATCATATCCACTCTTAAGCTTTAAGTATCACCTATGTATGGTAATGATTCCCAGATTTATTCCAGCTGCCTGTTTGAAGATCTACACTTGAATATATAATATGCACCTTAGATTTAATGTGTATAAAACAGAGTTCCCAATCTTACTTTCCAAACCTGCTCTTCTTGCAGTCTTGTTTTGTATCTGTTAATAGCAATTCTCTTCTTCCAGTTGCTCAAGGGCAAAATCCTTGGAATCAGCCTTGGTTACCTTCTTTCTCTCATGTAGTCTGCAGATCTTGTTGTTTCTGTCTTGAAAATATAAAGAAAAAATATATCCAGAATCTGTCCACTTTACCACTTTTCTACTACTTGAAGCCAAATCACCATCACCTCTCCCCAGGATTATTGCAATAGCTTCTACTTGGTCTTCCTGTTTCCTCTCTTATGTCTACAGCCTATTCTTGCTATATTAGTGAAGTGTGTCCTTTAAAACATAACTTAGAGCATCATGCCTTTGCTTAAAAACCTTCAGTGGCTTTCCATTTCACTCGAATTATAAATAAGTCAAAAGTCTTTGTAATGGCCTCTCAGAGCCTTATATGACTGGACCCTCCTTATTTCTCCAGCCTGGTATCCAACTTTGCTCCAACCACATTGGCCTTGTTGTTATCTGACTGACCTTTCCAGTTGCTGTTCCATCTCCTTAGAAGTCTCATCCCATGTATCTATGTATCTGATTCCTTTACCTCTGTCAGGCCTTCTCTCAAGTGTCTCCTTCTCAATGATGCCTTCTCTGACTATCCTGTTGACATTTGTTACTTTCTCTTGCCTCCCCTCCAGCCTTCTTTCTTCCATTTTTTTCTCCATAGCACTTCCTCTATCTAACATACTGTATATTTTACTTAATTATTTTGTTTGTCTGCTTCTTTCTAGTATATCGTTAACTCCACTAAAGCAGATTTTTTTTTTTTTTTTTAAACTACTCCAGTGCCTGGACAGTGCTTGGCAGATAGAATCAATTGTATGCGTGAATCAGTGAGTGAGTCAGTGAATGAATGAATGAATGAATGAATGAATAGTAGCTACCTCATAGGGTTCTTATGCTAATTAAATGAGTTAAACATAAGTAAATTTCAAACTTGGACTGACACTTAGAAAGTACTCCATAGTGTTAGCTTTCATTATCACTTTCATGGAGTGTCCTGCAGCTCATAGAAAAGAAAACGGAGATGTCTTGGCATACCTAATCTTCCATCAGCTTTGACTGGAAATGCCACCACAAAGAAAGAACTATAGTGATGACTTCCAAATTTTGGGAGGTCCTTAGGGAACCACAATAAACCAGATTGACAAGGAAAAAGAATCTTTAAAATTACAAGTGCTAGAAATATTAACTCTATAAAAACTGTTTTCTTCTTTACTTGTCCCAAATAAACATTACAGTTTAATGGGAAATGAACTTAAATGCAAAGTATGCACTTTGTTTTTCCTTTTAAAGAATGAATTTGCCTTTAAGTTCCTAGATCAAAAAATATATTTTTTTAATGTTTATTTATTTTTGAGAGAGAGAGAAAACAAGTAGGGGAGGGGCAGAGAGAGAGGGGTACACAGATCTGAAGCAGGGTCCAGGCTCTGAGCTGTCAGCACAGAGCCTGACACAGGGCTTGAACTCACAAACCATGAGATCATGACCTGAGCTGAAGTTGGACGCTTAACTGACTGAGCCACCCAGGTGCCCCGATCACAAAATAATTTTTAAAATATTTCTCCTAAAAAATTTTTATCCAATCACAAACAGTAGCTTTTGAAAATATGAGACACCTCATTTTTGCGTATTCTTGCATGTGATGGTGGGAGGGAGATAGTGAAATTTTGGTTACAGATAGTAATCTATAGCTATCATGTGATAGAACTGTCATGGCCCAACTTTAATGCTTGAAAAATCTAACTTGATTAATCTTTTTTGTTTCAAGGAGACTACAGATCTAATAGATAAACAGTGTCAATAAATTTTTGTAAATTATTAACATTGCATTTCCTGTACTTCATATTAAAGCCATTATTTTAACTATTCTGGTAGGCTCATAGCTGGCAACCTGGAATAAAAAATCCATACCGTGGTGTTGTAGTGTGGCCTGTTCCTGAAAACATTGAAATCACTGTGACACTTTTTAAGGTAAGTTCCATTTTTATAATTTATGCAACTTATTATTTTATAATCATGGTTCTAAATGACAGAATATTTCAGTATTCGTTGTTCTATATATTTGGGTCCAAATATATAGAATATGCATTGTTTTTGTGGATATAGCAGTTTATATCAATACAAGTTCATGAGGGTATTTCATGGTCTATGAAATCAGAATAATTTGGGAGTCCTTTTCAACTTGTTAACAATTTTGAGATCAGTTGAAATACTTCTCTTACTACTTCCTATAGTCTACCCACAGGAAACTTAAAAAAAAATTTTTTTTAATGTTTCTTTTTGAGAGAGAAAGAGAGACAGAGCACGAGGGGGGGGAAGGACAGAGAAAGAGGGAGACACAAAATCAAAGCAGGCTCCAGGCTCTGAGCTGTGAGCACAGCCCAAAGCGGGGTTCAAACTCATGAACTGAACCATGAGATTGTAATCTGAGCCAAAGTGGGATGCTTAACTGCCTGGGCCAGCCAGGCACCCTACCCATAGGAAACTTTAAAGTGCTTTATCGTAGAAAGTGAGGTTTGTGGGATTCTTTAGTCCTGAGCCTCATTTTGTTAGCCCTAATTGACTAATCAGAAGATATGTTTTAAAATTAGTATTCAATAAGTATTTTAGGGGCACCTGGGTGGCTCTGTCGGTTAAGCGCCAGACTCCTGCTCAGGTCATGATCTCACAGCTCGTGGATTCGATCCCTGCGTCAGTCTCTGTCCTGACATCTCAGAGCCTGGAGCCTGCTTCAGACTCTGTGTCTACTTCTCTCTCTGCCTCTCCCCTGCTTGCACACTCTCTCTCTCTCAAAAATAAACATTAAAAAAAATTTTTAAAAACAAGTATTTTATTTATGTTAATGTAAGAAGAGAAATTTTAAATTGGTATTTGATAAATATCTTAATGACATTAATATTTTACAAGTACTGTAGCTTAAAAGCAAGATTCTGGTTGTAAATTCAAAGGACAGATCCAAAAACATAGCTGTGTGTATAACTACCTGCCTGTTATACATACATGTTTTTTTTTCTTGAAAGTCTTCCATATTTCTTGAAACATTACAAAGTAGTCCTCACTGAGTTCCCATTAGGCACTAGAATGTTTACTTTCCTAACTCCTTACCTGCTTCCCCAAAATGGTGGGGAAAGGTTTCATTTTAGCCTTTTTGAAAGTGGTAAAATTAGAAAACAATGCTTAATTTCTTCTTTGAATCATTCCGGTTGTGTTGAAGTTACTTTTGCTGGACAGAAGGAAGAAAGACATCTCATTGAGCATAATTTAATAATGTAAAGTTTGTGAAAATCCACTAAATATTTAAGGACATGAAATTTAAGTAGAGAAACATTATATGGCTTAGCATGAAATCAGTGTGTAAAAAAGTCCTTTTAATTTTGTGATCTAATTTATTAATACATTTATTCAGGAACTACTGCAGAGATCAGTAAAACAGAAGAGTGTGATGAATGTTAATATACTAACTCGTGAATGGAATACTACTTTTAAATGCTCTGTATTTCACAGATATCTATTTTACAAAAGATTTTTAGCACTTTATGTTTTATAGTCTTGATATTACTGTTATTGACGTTATAACATTGCTCAATCGTGCTTGTCATATATACACATACTTAATTTTCCCAGAGAGAAATAAGGGGTGAGATAGTCACTACTCTTCCTTTTTTCAAGGAGGTTCAGGACTATCTGATAGTCCTTTAGTCAGCTGTACTAAAAGCCTGTTAATTAAACTCCCTTTATCCATATATCTCTTACTGGAATGGTACAGTAAGCTTAGTAGGTAGCAGCAAGACCTTTGGAACATTTCCTATCATTCTCACACAGCAACCCCAACCAAGGTTGTATAATTATCCCTTTTGTACTGATAAGGAAACTGAGACTAAAGAAGAACATGACTTGCTAAGTCACAGTGATTTAGCCCTTCTTCTTTCCTTCACATTGTACATCCTATTCTGTAATAAAAAAAAAAACAAAACTGCTATGAATATAGATTACAACAGCAAGATCTCCGACATGCTTGAGGAAGACTTTTAAGTAATTTTTTGAATATTTTAATTTGATTTGCTGTTTACACTAGGAAAGAAAACGAATGGACATAGTTTTACAACTTGAAAAAAATGATGATAGAGAGTAAGGGGTTAGAATAGGGCTGATAAATAATTGACAGCCATGTGTTTGGGAAAAGGATGTGTACTAGCTGAGTGATTCTGAGTTGAAAGTGGCTGTTGAAATGGGTACTTGGAGGATTAAGAGATAAGTGTTGTTTTCAAGTACCGATGAGAATGTTCAGCATATCCTTATCACTGAACTTTTATGACTTTGAGTTTTAGTCTGTTGGAAGAAGAACTAATAACCATTTCTCCCCAGTTTGTTGTAGTAAACATTTTTGGTTAATTGTGATATTGAGGCAAACTTGCAACCATTTTAAATATTAAAACAATATTTTCAGTGGAGGCTTTTATCTCCCCAACTCCCCCTCTCTCCAGATTTCTAACAGAAGGGCAGAATGATAAAACAACTTTTTATTCCTTCAGTGTAATTTTTGGATCTTGCTTTTGAACAGCATTTGAAATATTCAAGTGGAAAACTTTTTCATATTTTCCTCTCTTTTACTTTTATTAAAGTCTCACAACTCATTTAATCTTGAAATTTGCAAGTGGGAAAGGACTGCTCTGAACCCTTTTTGTCCTAAGTGTGGTTGGTATCCACAGAAGTGTGCTCATAGACAAAATGCTTTTGCAAAAAGTTGTATGTTTCATTTTCCTACAACTTGACCAGATACTAATTTTTTTACTCTGCATGTTTGTTTTTGAAATTTGAATTAGATTGAAAATAGCTGTTTCTAGTAAATGAAAAAAAAAAAAAAACCTTTTAGGGTTTTGAAAATAAAAATGGTTCTTTGAGCCATTTTCAGTTTTTCTCTTTACTGCAGCGGTAAGGTAGGAGATTCTAGAGGGTAGAAAGTAGGATACAGAGAAGACTTAATTGATACACGCTAGAAGCAATTTTCATTACAGATGTTTTTGTCTGATCAATAATATAAATAGTTAATTGTGTGTATATATGCCATTTTAAAATGGCTTGAAAATGAACATTACTTTTGCTCTTTCATGTCTTTTTACTGACTTTGACCTATCAAACGTGTCCCTTGGTCCCACTGAAACTATTCTTTTAGGAGTAATACGTTGCCTGTGTTTTTAAAACATGTTTCATCTGGGGTGCCTGGGTGGCTCAGTTGGCTAATCATCTGGCTTCGGCTCAGGTCATGATCTCACAGTTCATGAGTTTGAGCCCTGTATCAGGTCTCTGCTGTCAGCACAGAGCCAGCTTCAGATCCTCTATCCCTGTCTCTCTCTACCCCTCCCCTGTGCTTTCTCTCTCTCCCTCAAAAATAAATAAACATTAAAAAAAACTGTTTCATCTCCTTTGAGAATTAATGTATGTCATATATAAGGCAGTGTTCAGTATTTGTCAAATTATAAGATATAGTCATTAATTCATTCCTCAAATATTCTTGAGAGCCTGCTGTGTGCCTGGTACTTTTCTAGGTCCTGGGGACAAAGTAGTAAAACTGAACCAACAGCATAACTAAAAATCAGACAGACCTGGATCGTAACATAGTTTTAACACTTACTGGTTGTTCACTGTGGGATGGGACATCTTTGAGGTCTCAGTTTTCTGTTCTTTTAAATGGTAATAAAAATACTACACATTTCATAAGTTGCTGTGATGATGAAAACACTTAGCACAATAACTGGGGCAGTGTGTGCTTAGTAAATATTTATTGTTATTAATTATATTAGCTGTGCTGAAACTCTGCTGTGTTCCTCAACAAAATGGTGGGGTGGGGGAGGGAGGGCAGGCAGCAAGGTTGGTAAGATGTCTCTTTCCTCTGCATTGTGATATACTTTATTAGTTGGTCTCTAAAGTAGCACTGTTTATGACCTAAATCACTCATGGAAAAGTTCCTTCAGCCTTTATTTACGGTATTCTCTCTCCATAAACCTAGTTTGTGGACAGGGCCAAACTGAGGAAACAAATATCAGGTAGAATTTTCTACCTGTCTTTCTCTTCTAGCCTTTCCTACCTCCCCTCTGCCCAGCACCACAAAAGAAACTCCTTTTTGACAGATTTTTTTATCCCATTTGTGTGGATTTACTCATAGAACTAATTGCCTCACTACAGCTCAGAATTAGCCAGCCACCATGCTTTAATGTGAAAAATAAGTAAACAGAAATAAAGAACTAACTAAGGAGTTTGGAATTTATCCCATAGGTGGTGGGTGTCATTAAAGAAATCTGAGTTGGTACCAACACGGTCAGAACTGTGGTTTGGGAGAATAATCTGTGTATAAGATTGATTGGAGGGCAGAAAGACTGAATGTCGTAGTCACTTTTATCTTGAAATAGCTGAGGCACAAAATGATAAGAACCAAAACTCAGCTGTGGCAGTAGAAGCAAAAGATTATTAATAGACTAAAGTGGAATCAATCATGAATAAGATGCTTCCCTATGAGAAGCATGTGGGACCTAAACCCCATTAAAGGAATAGCAGAGCCCATTTTCCATGTATGTGTACTCCCTCATTCTTAGAGTGGAATGTTGAGCCCAAAGCCTGCTGTATTTAAATATTCTCTCATCCTCAATACCTCCATCCCTGTGCCTTCTCTAATATGTGGAGTTGAATCTGAATAAGTAAATGCACATAGATGTGACCCCACTGCTTTTCTTTTATGTCTTATACTCCATTGCTTTTGCCTTTACTTATTTGAATATCTGTGGAAATCTGTACTATCCCACCTAGCATAGATGCCTTCTTTCTCATAAAACTTTCCTATGTATTCCTGTAAGTGATGTGTTATTTTCTTTTTATTTATTTTTTCTTTCTTTTTTTCTTTTTTAATTTACATCCAAGTTAGTTAGCAAATAGTGCAACAATGATTTCAGGAGCAGATTCCTTAATGCCCCTTACTCATTTAGCCCATCCCCCCTCCCATAACCCCTCCAGTAACCCTCTGTTGTCCTCCATATTTAAGAGTCTCTTACGTTTTGTCCTCCTCCCTGTTCTTATATTATTTTTGCTTCCCTTCCCTTATGTTCATCTGCTTTGTATCTCAAAGCCCTTATATAAGTGAAGTCATATGATACTTGTCTTTCTCTCCTGACTAATTTCGCTTAGCATAATACCCTCGAGTTCCATCCACGTTGTTGTGAATGGCAAGATTTCATTCTTTTTGATTGCTAAGTAATACTCCATTGTATATATGTATAACTGATGTGTTGTTTTCTAACCTGTGGTGAAACCATGTATTTCTTTTCCCATATTTATTTAGATTAGTTGTGTTTGTCTTCAGAGGCAAGGACAACGGTGTTTGAGTCCATTTTCACATCTACAATTTCTTATATAATAAGTAACCATTAAGTATTTGTCAAGTAAATACTTGCAAAAGTGTGCTTTTTTTTTTTTTTTTTTTTTTTTTTTTTTTTTTTTTAAGTTGCCTTTGGTTGGAGGCTTCATTATCCTTTCTCAGGTTTCTGAGGCATTTTCAGGGTTGATGGGAAGGGAGGAGGAATGAAGGTATCAATAGCCATGCCAATTTGCCATTTTGTGTAGATTATAAAGTCTCTTGTTGTGCTTTGAAATTCCAGATGTTTATATAACCTCTTCAGAAGAAAACCTTGTCTCAAATGGTACTTTTAGTTTAAAATATACGAGTATAAAAACAGGATGAGGACTTTTATATGAGCATTTTATATCTTTTTTTTTTTTTTTAAGTTTATTTATTTTGGGAGAAAGAGAATGTGGGCATGCAGGGAGAAGGAGAGAGGGAGAGAGAATCCCAAACAGGCTCTGCCCCATCAGAATGGGGCTCTGTCCCACTAACTCTTGAGATCATGACCTGAGCTGAAATCAAGAGTCCCATGCTTAACGGACTGAACCACTCAGGCACCCCAAGCATTTTATATCTTAGTAAAGTGCTTCTTAATAGTTCATTAAATTATCACTCTCTCTGATCAGGTTTCTTTTTTCAGTGGTGCAATGATGGAAGATAATTACATGCATCAACGTAAGTAAAATAGAGAATTTTTCAATATAAAATAATGATTTAGATGTAGAGAAATTATGGAAGTTTCTAAGAGTAGGCTATTCTGCTTGTCCCTTTTTAACAGTTGGTAAAAGGTAAAAGCACGGCCATTTGTATGTTCTTGGTTGGATTGAATGGTTTAAAGAAATCTATTTCAACTTTATATTTTGCTTTTGTTACAGGATCCTCATGCAGAGGAATTTGAAGATAAAGAGTGGACATTTGTCATAGAAAATGTAAGCTAATGGCAGATTTCATCACCTTTCACGTTGTTGACTGTATACATTGTTAAAGTACACTAGCATTTTGGTGGTAGAAGAAATGTTACTTTATTAAAATTAATAGCGATTTGTAGATTTTAGAATTTCTTTAATGAAATGATTGCCAGTAGCAGAATTATTTTTAAGAAGGTCTTTTGTTACAATTATAAAAGTAAAAATACTCTACTGAATTATGAGTATACTTTGTATTAGTTTGGGGCTTAAAGGAAAGACCAGGTCTTACTCATCTTTTTATCTGTTCAGCATCTAGCATGGTGCTTCTCACATAGCAAATGCTTTTTTCAACATTTGTTGAACAAAATCATAAATGCCCTTTGACATCTTTAAAAATAAAGTACATGCTTTAGCGCTTTAGGTTGAGAGATTTTAGACTGGTGCTTTAATAATCATCTTCAGTTAATATACAGACTGTGGAATCCCGCATGACTAGCGGGTATATAATAGGTGTTCAGTAAATATTTTCAAATGGGGATTAGGGAAGGTAGGCAATGAAAATAGAGTGAATTAAGAATGTGGGCTCTGGAGTCAGACAGACCTAATTTTAAGCCCTAACTTGGCTCTTCTACTTACAAGCTGTGTGATTGTGGTAAGTTTCTTAACTTTTCAGCCACAAATTTATAGGGTTCTTGTGAAGATTAAATGATTTCAGTGAATATTAGCTGTTACCATTGTTATCATCATGATCACGATTGAAGTTCTAAAATATATTTATAACAGATTTATAGCATGCTTTGACTCCTTCCAGAGTCAGTGTATCGCCTGACTTCATTGTATATCTCAGTGATGAAAGGAATACTATACTGGCTGGGCCATTTTTAGCCCAGGGGAGCTGGGAAGCTTGGGAAGATCAGGTCCAAACATGGTAGGGAGAGTTCTGATGGCTGGATATCACGTCAGTGTAATTGTGTTAAATGTTCATACATGTTAACAATTCTGTCCTTTCTGTAGGATAGATTTGAACATTGTGCTTGGAGTAGTCATTAAAGGTTTTAAATCAAACAAACTGAGACTTCTTGAAATTGGTTACAGCTTTAAAAGCTAACTTTCATTCTCATATAAGAGCTTCTCCCTCATGGATGGTCTTTTAGTTTTCAGCACTCGTGACTCAATTATAGATCTGTAATCGCTTTATTAACTTGATGTGTTAAAGAGTTAGCCAATTAAATTTGAGTCGTAATTGATGGTAAAAACAATGTTTGTTTAGAAAATCTTAATTACTCTTAAGATAGAGCCATACCAGTTCTAAATTTCTGAAGAACTTACTTTAAAGTAGCCCATTGAAAGGTGCATAAGTCTATTTTTATAGCAGGCATAAACAGAGTTTATTAACTGAATACTGTAAGGTGTGAGAAAGTTTAAAAATAGCCTTGGGACTCTGTATAAACCTTTTCCTAGGTTACAGCTCCCCTCAGTGGTAAATGATGAAATTGACTCTTGTCTGGAGAAACATTTGTATTCCTGTAGCAGTAACATGTTACAGTGTATTCTGCCCCACATTTTAAATGTGCTTCCCCTTTACAATTTCAAAGGACTGAAGTCTCTCTTTTTCTCTTGTAAAATCTGGGGTTTTGTTTGAAAGTCTGTTGGTAAAACATTCTAACACTGAAAAGGCATGCTCTTTGAATGGGATATTAATGGATCGCCTTCCACTTTGTTTCATAACCCCACAGCCAATAAAAAAAGTTTAGTTTTTGTTTAATATATCTCAATAAAACAGAGAATTATCCAAAATATATTACCATAACATTTATTGGGCACTTACTGTGTACTGGATACTGTATAGAATGTTTTGTACACATTATCTCATTTACTCATACAATAACTCCGTGAGTCAGATATTAATAACATTATTTTATGAATAAAGCAAATGAGACTTAGGAAAGCTAAGTAACTTGCTTAAGTTATATAGCTATGATGTTAGAATTTTATCTGGTCTTGTCATTCTCTATGACCTGTGCCCCTAACTCCTATGCAATAACTACCTCCCTTAGTGATAAAATCAGAAAGAAATACTGAAATTGTAGAGTCATAGAGAAGTTTTAATCAGCCTTTCATAGTGATAAACCTGTGAGGTACATATGTATTATATTAGTAAAGGTAGTTTTTAATTATTGTACATATTCCATCTAAAAGTTATTGACTACCGCTAGACATTACAAAATAGAATTCCGGAATTTATCAGTCCTCAGAATTCTGAATATTTTTTTCCCAAAGCAGCTTTCTTGCTTCTTTGTGTAAATTAAGGCAATGCTGCCTTCATTTTGCTGGTTCTTTTGTTTCTGGTCACAGAAAAGATTTCCCAGTTTTTTTCTGACATTTCTTCTTTAGATCAGAAAGCTACTTACACATAGGTCAAAACTTTAGAGGTGATTTTACGGCTGCTAGCTTTGTTACCTTGTACAAGTTATTTAATCTTTTACAGTCTCAATGTATGTAGGTATAAAGTGATGGCATTAATATCTACTCTATAGGTTACTGAAAATTAGAAATAATGTATAGAAAGCATCTAGTTCAGTAAGGGATAGTTATTTTTATAATTTTCTTTCTAGAGGACATGGAAAAATGTGAAAGAAAGGAAGCTAGATTTCCAAATTTATAGTTGCAGGATTTTAGTCTTTCTGTTCCTTTATACCACTTATGCTTCTCAGTGGTTCTAGACTTATCTCAAGAAATGAGAACACAACTTGAAAATATCTCACTTGGATTAAACTTAAACATACTTGTATCTTTTGAAAGGTTTCAGCTTTTGATTTAGGACATCCTCCCCTTATAAATGTAATCCAAGATTAAGAACCAGTTTGTTTTCTGAAATTAA
Source organism: Panthera tigris (assembly GCF_018350195.1). Taxonomy (NCBI): domain Eukaryota; kingdom Metazoa; phylum Chordata; class Mammalia; order Carnivora; family Felidae; genus Panthera; species Panthera tigris. Next base: position 80,073,320 of record NC_056662.1, read on the forward strand.
ACAAGTGTTCGTGATTTATTAATATCTACCCCTGGGCCAGACAGTCTGTGTTTGTGTTTATCTAATCACAATACGAGTATATGAAAATATTTCAAAAACAAATATAAACGAGTTTTAAATTATCCTTTATTTTGGATTGTTCACAGTCCATTTCCATATTATTAGTGCAGATCATCAAGAATGGATATCACAAAGCAACATGTTTCTTTTTTTCATCTACCATAATATAATAATGTTTGTTCACCCGGGCACTTGACATTGTGGCTTTTATTTTAATGTGAAGCCATAATAGTTATATTTCGAAAACAGTTGTTTTTTCCTTCCTGGTACTTTAAGGTATCCAACTAAAATCAGAACCAGTATATTTGTGAATTATACCTATAAGTCTTGTTTTGAAACTTAAAAATTTTTATTCTTTAAAAAGAATCTTTTGATTTTTGAATAAATTAAAAAATGCATATTGATGAAAAACATCAAGCTAGGTTCAATTCATTCATTCAGTCAGTCATTTTGCAAACATTTGTTGTGCATTTTCTGTATGCCCAGAATTTTGTTAATATTGAAGCTACAAAGTCAATTAAGACATGTAGAATTTCAGGGGTGCCTGGGTGACTCAGTTGGCCAAGTGTCCGACTCTGGCTCAGGTCCCCTGCATTGGGCTCTCTGCCGTCAGTGCTGAACCGGCTTCGAATTCTCTGCCCCTCCTCTGCTTGTGTGTGTGCTCTCTCTCTCAAAAACAAATAAACATTAAAAAAATATTTAAAAAACATGTAGAATTTCCTTGATTCTGAGATGCATGTTATTCCCCCACATTTAACTTCTCTGAAATTAGATCATCTTAAGTTTTTGATGTCCTGCAATTATAATTAGTTGTGTTTTTTTCTTTCTTAGTGCTGTATAAAATGATGGTACATCATTTAAAAATGAGTGGAGACTTATATTTGATGGTGTGAAGTATCCTGTCCTTCTGAAATTTATAAACTATTAAGGGTGTCATATAATTAAAGACAGAAATGCAAGAAAAATGGTTCTTTAGGAGACTATAAAGGAGGGCAGCATCAGGGAAGAGTTCCTGGAGGAAGTGTCTGCCCAGTGTAGTTTAAAAAAAAAAAAAAAAAGGAGTTATGCAACAAAAAGGCACTCCAAGCAGAAAAAAAGAAGGATCAGGTGAGGGCAAGAGAGACAATGGTGAGTTTAGAGTAGTTTCTGTTCTTGATGACATAATTGAAAGGAAGAGCTTTTTTGCTTTTTTTACCCCAAAATAAAAAACAAAAAACAAACCACCCAAAACAAAACATGAAGTACCCACTAATGATCAATAGACGTTTATTTATTTATTTATTTTTACCACTAACCCAGTAAATTTAGCAATAGGCATGTGATGATTCACTTGAGATGTTGTGTCCTCCTTAGGGATGAAGAGAGTATTGTAATGTGTTTTCTTGAGGCCACCTATTCAGTCTTTCCCACTGTTTTTACCTGTGACCAATGAGATGGGCAGTTTGGCCATCTCGTTGCCCTTTTTATTGCCATTTATGTGATATTACCTCCAGAAGCCATTTAAATGGATTAGATGCGATATTAATTATGTTAATTCCAAGACAGTACTATAGATCTCCTTTGCTTTGTTTCTTTTATTGGATTATATTGAAGAAGATTGGTTGTACAGCCACTCACTCAACTGACAAGATTATACCACGAATAGAGATGATATAATAGCCCAAACAATACAAGGTAAACAATTTAAAATCAAAGTTTCTGACCTTATTAAATTTAAGTTTGAATCCTCCTCTGAAATCTACTCAGTCTCTTGATCTCACAGAATTGTAGCCTGATAAATTACCTCTGCTTTTTCTTTCAGAGGAAAAATAATATATAACTGCCTCTTATTTCCTCTAATCATTTTCTTCTGTGTCATCTCAGCCAAAGGATCTCATTCCAATGGTTGGGTAAAGACTGGCTAGTTTTTACAGGAACTATAGCTTGCAGTTGCTTCCATTTAAACTGCTATAGCTTCTTCAGTAACTCCAAACTGGGATCATCTTTTTAGCCCCAAGAAACTCATAAATACTAGTTTCCAAAGTCCCAAAGGGTGAATAGTACATATAACAACACCACAACCCACATATCACAAAAATTAGAAACATCTCCTCCCACATGTAACCAATACAACAATTTATAATCTTAAGTACCAATTAGAGATGGCCTAGCTTTTTTAGGGTAGGACATTTGCTCTAGTATAGTCCTACTTATAGCCTGCCTATTAATATTCTACCCCACAGAAATGTGACCCAGTTAACTTTCTTGAACCTGATCAGTCCCTGTTGACCTTCCTTCTACATGGAAGTGACACTAGGTAGGTGGGGAAGACGTTCAAACTTCCACTAGGAACAACTCCATTTTTTGTTCTTCTGTTAACCCAATAACTAGAGAGTGGTTAGTCAGTAATGCCCATATATCTGTATTTGTTAGTATTGTATACTAATTATATACATCCAATTTAAAAAATCTCAACTTAAATTTTTAAAATTATTTCAAACATATATAATAGTAGTAGGAATAATATGATGCATCTTTATGTACCCATCTCTCAGCCTCAGTAATTGTCAGTATTTTGCCAAATTTATTTCATTGGTCCATCCACTTTTCTATTTTTTATTTTTACCAGATAATTTGAAGTACATCTCAGATATTGTATCATTCCTTCTGTTAATGATGAAGGCCGCTTTTGAATATCATTGGTTTAGAAACTTGCTAAAAGATACTGGCATGCCAGAAAAGGTGATCTATCTACAAATGGAAAATAAAATTCTTTTTTGTAAACTTCCTTTTAGATGATCTTTCTGATCTGGTAGGCCTATGGTTCAAAATTATTTTGTACTTGAAAAGTGATACTATTTCTTTCTGTTTCCACATAGAAAAAAATTTAACTTATATTAGAAGCAACAGAGCTTCCTTCCCCCCTGAACCCCCCAACCTCTTAGAATTAAACTCCTGGATTTGGGATAGGAAACTCATAGTGTACACAGGTTTTCCTGGGTTTCTCTAATGTCACCTTGTTGTCATATATGATTATGTGAATAGTAACTGACTGGCTATGTGAATAAGATAGGGTATTCTAGATATAGCTAGTAGTTAAATGAAGTTTTGTCAGCTAGCTCACTCTCATTTTTGTCCAATTTCAGAGAAAGTCCATATATATTCCTTTTTTTCCTATATTTTTTTTAATACTACATATTTAATGTGCCATTCTAGTTCAGAAATCTTTTAGATTGTGCTTCTGGAGGAAAATCTATATCTTTTATTCCCAAGTGACCCATTGGCTTCAAAGAAAATTGTGGAAAAATGTTGGCTTCATTTAAAAGAGAAATATGCCTGGGGCGCCTGAGTGGCTCTGTGGTATAATGACTGACTCTTGATTTCAGCTCAGGTCATGATTTCATGGTTTGTGGATTCGAGCCCCTCCTCTGGGTCTGCACTGACAGCTTGGAACCTGCTTGGGATTCTCTCTTTCCCCCTTTCTCTCTGCCCCTCCCTTGCTGGTGAACTCTCTCCTTCTCTCTCTCAAAATAAATAAACTTAAAAAAATGTTAAAAAAAAAAAAAAAGTATGCTCAAGAATGATTATGCGTGCTTTGAGCCTGTCAGAATCCTCAAAATCATAAGATTCTTGTGTAACTCTATTTGCTTAAATATTTCCTTAGTTTTCCATTTTCATCTTGCCTAATGTCTTTAATTTTTTATCAATTATTTTTCAATTTTATTAGAGCATATTAATTAGAAGAAACCAAATTTCCATCTTCAGATTCTACATTCTAAAATTCTTGACACAGAAGGGACCACAAATGGATTAAAATCTAAAGTCAACTGTACTGTATTTATCTATGTGTAATGCAAGAAGTCCTGTGTCAAAAATGTAAATAAACTACTGCATGTTAAATAATTTATTTCATATTGTAGTTTACTTTGTGAAATGTTCTAGCTAACAAACTTAAGGAAAAGTTTTATTTTACAGCCACAAAGTACTGTTTTTATACTGTCACGGTGCATATGCTATTGGGTAGTCTTTTTGGTTGGATTTCCTGATTGTTATCATAATGTATTATGTGGAAATTCATCTTTATTGATGTTAATCATACTTTACAGATGAAGTAAGTAGAGCAATAATATAAAATTTTACTAGACTAAAGTCTTAATGCTTAAAATTGCTTATTTATTCACTAAGTTGATTAAGTGGATACTATGTGGCAGATATTTGCTAGTTATTGAGCATGTAATAGTGAAAAAGATGTGGCCCCTGACTCCAGGTACCCTACCGTTTAGGGGGAGATGAACAGGCAGCCACTAAGATAGGAATAAGTATAGGGCATTACAAGTGCACATATAGAACATACCAACCCCAGTTTTGGTGGGTTAGAGGAAGCTTTCTAATGAAAGTAATATATAAACTGAAACCTAAAAGATAAGTTTTTTTATCTTTTTACAGTCTTTTTTTACTGATAAAATAAAAAACTTTACTGATAAAGTTTTTACAGTTCTTTATCTGTAACCTCAAAAGCCAAAAATCTTTACTATCTGAAGACTTTTTAAAATACGTATTTTTCAAAAATTTGGTTCAAATTCATTTGGTGGCCAAACCTGTCCTGACCTGAAGTGAGGCTAGTTGTAGTATTTATTCCACTTAGTATGAATGGTTATTCATTTTGCTGCAGAAATATATGTTTGACTGAGTGCTGCCTCAGGCCTCCTTGGGACTGTTGCTGTAATTTAGACAGTATAATATAGGCATAGGCACTGTATTAGCCAAAATCCAAATGAGAGATTTCAGATTAAAGGTTAAGTACTCCTGGGGCATCTGGGTGGCTCAGTCAGTTAAGTGTGTGACTTTGGCACAGGTCATGGTCTCGTGCTTCATGGGTTCGAGCTCCATGTCAGGCTCTGTGCTGACAGCTCAGAACCTGGAGCCTGCTTCAAATTACGCATCCCTCTCTCTTTCTGCCCTTACCCCACTTGCTCTTTGTCTCTGTCTCTCTCATTCAAAAATAAAAACATTTAAAAAAAAAATTAAGTACTCCTGATAGCTGCAGGGAATTTGGAAAGTGCTTCAGGTGGCTGGGTTACCTTGAGCAGAGACAAGAGAGATTATGGCTCCTTTGTGGAACTGCATATAGATCAGGAGATTACTTTCTAGCATATTTAATTTTAAAAATATTGGTTAGGGGCTCCTGGCTGACTTAATTGGTAGAGCATGTGACTCTTGGTTTCAGAGTCATGAGTTCAAGCCCCAAGTTGGGCATAGAATTTACTTTAAAAAATATTGGTTGATTCCTCTAGGGCTATAGTAATTTATAACCACTTAGTTGAGTTTCATTATAATTAAGAAATTAAAGAATTGACTATATAGTTGCTGTGGACCTACAAAATTACATGGTTCACATGGTGGGTAATAGTGGTAAAGAAGTGTTGATGTTTTTAGTTTTAAATTAGCATTTGGTGCCCTAAAATCGTCCATGCCATTTTTTTTAACAATGCAGACACCTGGGCCCCAACTTGGACCTACTGAATCAGAATTCTGATGCAGAAAGGAGAAGGCTTTGAGAATATTGGGGTCACCCACTTTTTTTTTTCCAAATTAAAGATTTGGAAAATAGGAGTGGGTGAGTGTGTAAAACAGTACTTTATACATTATGAAATATATCTCATTAGGAAAATAATTTTATGTCCTCATACTTAGACCGATTAAAAAGATGATACTTTACCAGAATTATTACACTTTACTTTTGTTTCTAAAATTACTTTGTTACACAAATGTGATATATTAAAGATCTTCCTTTACCTGCCTCTTAAAATAAAATTAAACTATTTCAACTGATCATTTATAACTTCATAAATAATATTTGGTAAGTTTTGTTAAAGAATACAAACTGTTTTCAAATAAATACTTCTTTTAATCCCTGAGAAATCTCTCTAAAGTGGACATTATTATAATTTCTCTGACTTGGTGAGGTTAAATGACTAGCTCAAGAACATACAGAAAACCTCTTAGCTTGGTCTCAAATGGAAGTCTTTAGACTCTCAAGCCCCATCCATTTTACCCATGCATTTATTCACTAATTCACTCATCAAACGTTTATTGTCCTAGGCACTGGGTGTAGAGCCTAGCTGCAATAATTAATTACTATGGAGGATACATGGGAACATCTCTGCTCAGATACTAAAATCTGGCTTGAGAAATAAACACATGAAACAAGAATAAATGAAGTATAGTATGCTAAATGTGTAATGATGGCTGAAAAGTACTATAGAAGTTAGAGGTAAATGAGTTAATATGTACTGAAATTATCAAGAACATTTTAAGAGCTGTTTGCCAAACATGGCTCTGTTTATCCTTAGAGTTGTGTGGCAGTTTCTTTCTGTGTTGTAAATCCTCTTCTTTAACATGTACTTCAAGGTATTTTTATAATGAAATCTCCACAGAATCATTTCAGAAATAGGGAAAAGTCATACGAATTTTGAAGATGAAACATGAGTTCAAAGAAGTGTCCTATTTTGATTAAGCTGCTTCTAGTCCTGAGTCCTAGTCCTTGGAGATATGCATCTTCTTGACTGTTGAGGATAACTAAAAGGAAAAGTTGGAGCAGCATTGGATGCTGAAAGCAAGGCTTTGGACACAGGCCTGGATTTGAATCATGAATCACACTTGCTAGCTGTAAATTTGGACTTCATACATATTTCTCCTTTCAGAACCTCTGTTTTCTCATCCATAAAACAGAGATATTTTACAAAATGATACCTTGGACTAGAGATATTAAAAGCATAAAAAGCATCTAGCACAGTACTTGAAAAACAGAATTCAATACATGCTAATAATAAATGGCACAGAAACTTTACAAATGAGAGGAAAATAATAAACTTGGAAGGGAAACGAGGGAATAAGGAAATTACTTAGTTAACTGATTAGGTTAAAAAGGATCTGGTCAGGGGTGCCTGGGCAGCTCAGTTGGTTGAGCATCCAACTCTTGATTTCAGCTCACGTCAAATGATCAGTTTCCATGATCCCACTGTCATGGGATTGAGCCTTGCATTGGGCTCCACACTGAGCGTGGAACCTGCTTAAGATATCTCTTTCTCTGTCTCTCTCTTTTTCTCTCCCCCCACCCCGCCCCTCGCCCCTGTGCTCTCGCATGTGCATGCGTACACGCTCTATGTAAAAAACAAAACAAAACAAAAAAAAAAAACGAAAAAAGAAAAAAAAGGGATCAGGTCATGGAAACTCTTGAATACCGGATTTGGAATTGAATATGCTTGACCAAAGATCATTTATAAGCACAATGTTTCAGAAAGGATGTATATTATCCAACCATTCGTGTTTGTGAAATCATCCTTTCCTCATTAGGCAGGCAATAGCCTTCACTGGTAACAGATAGCACTGCCAGCTCACTATCATAAGCAAGCAAGGGCTCTTAAAGACCTTAAATTTTGGGATTCTTAGAGGTTCTTGCATGGATGGACTTCAGAGGATTGAGATCTTTTTAATATCTTTCTTTAATAGGTAAAATTTTGTAGATGAAGTTCCACCTTTTTTAAAAATCAGATTTTCAGTGAAATCTCTGCCCAGAACATTTTAAGGAACACTGAATGTTTTTACAATTTTTGGTAAATAGTTGAGTGACATATAGAAGCAGGAAAACCACTTCTCAGGTGGATAACCTATTTTGTCACTTTGTAACGTTAGGTAGTAGCCATCCTTGTGTCTTACTTTCTTTAATCTTGTACGCTTTTTGCGGACAGTAAATGGAGGGTACTAGCATAAAGACCAAATAACATTATTGAGTAATATTTAAAAGTTTAAATTTGTTAGAGTTTTAATTAATGTATATACATTTCATCAAATGACCTTAACACTGAAGGAAGTAGAGCAGTAGCATATTTTTGCATTGTGATAGACATTTCTGTTTAAAACTGGTAATAGAATAGAAAGCATCTTAGTGAATGATTACTGTATCTCTAATGACTGTATGTTTTTGGAGATGATCATAAGGGGACTTAAAAGGAGAGTTCTGGGAACTAAGGAAGATACCAAAGCCTTGTGTATTTCAGTTTCTATAAAGTAAAAAATAGTCTAAACTTGATAGTGAATGAATTTGATGGCATATAATTTGTCTAGTTATTGAGTTATAGTGGGAAACTGCAGTCTGTCTTCTAAATTGCTAGAGCTATATAGTATCTTCTTTGCTAGTTACCTTCAGATACCTTCCCTATAGATGAGTGAGAAAGAGAGCCATAGTTACTTTCAGTTCTTTTTTTTTTTTTTGCCAGTTGGAGGGAGGAAACTGATAAACAAGATAGCCATCAAAACAAACCTTTAATACTTCATTACAGATATTTAAAACCAGCAGTGTATTTGAACAATTTTTTACATGTTAATTCATAGAAATTTAGCAGTTAAAAGATGCTAGTGTGTAGAAGATGTTATGAATTTGCATGAGGTCTTTTTTCTCACTGAAGAAAAATAGTAGAACAGAGACTTGGTAATTGCTTTACAGTAGGGTTCTAATGCCACTCTAGACTTTTAGTAGAAAAGTATTTAAGATTTTTTCAATTTGCTACTCTCACTATCTCTATATTCTCTCAGGAATATGTAAATAAAACTTCCTTAGTCTAAAATTGAATGGATTTTTGGCATTCTAGTTTTCTGCCACACTAACCATCTTGAAAGACTGGTTAATATGTTGGAGACTTCCTACATAGTTCTTTGCTCAAAGACAACCATGAAGTGAATTATAAAAACAAACAAAAACTATTAAAATTTTAAGTTAAATTGGGGCACCTGACTGGCTCAGTTGGTACAGTATGCAACTCTTGATCTTAGGGTTGTGGGTTCGAGCCACACTTGGGTGTAGAGATTACTTAAAAAAAATCTTAAAAATAATTTTAAGTTAAATTATTTCTTTGTATAGAAATGGAACTTTGCATTATATAATTAGATATAGGTCCATTTGTACTGATAGAAAAGCAATGGAATATTTTCATGAATTATATCCTATTAAAATGGAATTGCTGACATTAGAAGTGTGTATCTGATTAGGGAAACAAAATTTGCATGTGCAATTCAGATCCAGTGTAGACAGTTATCAGCTTGAGAATACAAAACTGTCTTGGTACTTTAATACCTTTAATATCTCCAGAAAATAAGTAAGATTTTCACAACTCTGTGAATAATGTATTGTCTTACCCATTTTTTTCTATTTTAATACCTAACTTGTCTTTAAATTTTTATTTTGTGATTCTTTTTTGTTTATGACATATTCATTAATCTCTCCATATCATTAAACTAATGAGGCATATTTACCTAGTATATCTCTCTGCTCTACCATAAATTGGGTATAATAATTGACTGTTATCAGCACTGTGACTTCTAGACACTGATGAAATAGTGTCTTTTAATAACAATCTTATGCTTAATGATATGATAAAACAGTGTTCTGATAAATATGGTACTTTAGTTTAAAATAATTCAATGTTTGAAGAATATTCTTTGCCTTAAGATAGATTTGTTTTTAAGTTTTAAAAATTTCTTTATTTTTTTTTTAAAGTTTATTTGTTTATTTTGAGAGAGGGAGAGAGTGACAGAGTATGCCCGTGTGTGCAAGTGAGTGAGGGAGAGTCAGAGACAGAGGGAGAGAGAGAATTCCAAGCAGGCTCCGTGCTGTCAGTGCGGAGCCCAACACGGGACTTGATCTTATGAACCCATGAGATCGTGAACTGAACTGAAATCAAGAGTCAGGTGCTCAACTGACTGATCCACCCAGGCAGCCCAGCTGATACTTTCATTACTAGGAAACCAGTAAAGGGAAGATATTTCTCAAGTTGTATAATAGTAACAGAATCAAGGGTAGGGACTCCTTGTTTCCTAAATCTTAGGAGCCCTATGTACATTACTGTGTTCTTGAAATCATAAAGATCATAGACAACAATAATAATGAAGACATCTATATTTTATTATCTGTCCAAGTTGCTTCTTATGTACTTTAAATAAGAGAGCTAGCTGTATACAGTATATCCTTAGACTATTTGTAGCTGGTAGCCAGCTCCTCCAGAGGAGGAGCAGTCTCTCATTATTTCCCTGAATAGCTTTTTTCCCGGAGCTATTTACCTTAAGATTCTGGCAGTCTGAATTGTCTTGTGGCATTTATTAATTATTTCAGCTAAATCATTAGAATAAATTAGACTGAAAGGAAAATTATTTATTGAATGTATTAAGTATGTTTGTTGAATGGCTTAATAGAAAGTTCTCTCTCTCTCTCTCTCTCTGTATACACACACACACACACACACACACACACATAAAAATTCTTTTCTCTGTATATAACTATCTGTAACAAAGGAAGCACAGAGCTGTCCTTTGGAGGGGGAGAGGGATGTGAGGTAGGAAAACAATACTCTATTGAGACTTTTCTTTAGCCAGAATTGTTTCATATCACTTTTTTTTTTGCTTTCCTTTTTATTTACTCTTTTTGTTCTTAACTAATGACTTTGATTATATGATACTTGAATCATTGCATTCTTTTGAAAATAGAGTCAATCTGGAAATAAATAAATCTGAGTAAAATAAATTTGAAGAATTTCTTCTTCCTCATTAAACTGGAGGAAAAGTTTAGAAAAGTAGTCAAATGACATGAACTGGATTAGATCACTAGATATCATAGGTTTATTTACATTATATTTATACATATTAAACCTTTTTAGCCAAAGCAAGCAATAATATATGCCTTCCTACTTCTTCTAGTCTAGATTTTCCAAAATTCCTTTTCTATTGGCTTTTTTTTTTTCAAAACATGCACAATGCGTGGTAACTGTAGTTAATAACACTATATTGTATATTTGAAAGTTGCTAAGAGAGTAGATCTTAAAAGTTCTCATCACAAGAAAAATTTGTAAATAATGTGTGGTAATGAATATTAACAGATTTACTGTGCTAGTCATTTTGTAATACATACATATATCAAATCATCATGTTGTACACCTCAAACCAATACAATGTTATATATCAGTTATATCTCATTAAAAAAAAAAAAAAGCCAACAACCAAGGATGAGTAAGATTAAACTCTTTGTAAAAGAGACCATTATTGTTCTACTTAATTGGGGCATAGAATGACTGTTTTTTAGACTTCCATTATACTATGTGCTACAAAATTGGTTATGCCTTTACTTCCTAGACTTCAGAGGTATGAATAAGACAAAGTTTTGTTTCTCAAGTAGTTCTCAGTTTAGTTAGGGAGGCAGATCTATGAGCAAGTGATGAGACTACAGTGGTAATACTAGAAAAGTGGCTTGTGGAAGGTCTATTTAGGGTGTCAAGGAGCTGTTGCATATATCAGGGGCATGGGAATACTTCAGAGAGGAGTTGACTTGAGCTATGGCTTGAAAGACTAAAAAGTTTACCTACCAGATAGAGTTGTGTGAGAAGGATGGGGTCTGGGGTAAAGACAGAAGAATAGCCTTGCTAAAGGCACAGTGATAAAATTGCTAGAGCTTCATTTGCAAAGTAAGGAGAGCAGAAGAGGTTGAAACTAGTGAGATGAGCAAGGGGCAGATTGTGCCTGGCCTTGTATGCTAAATGAAAATATTTGAACTTTATCCTAGAAGTCATGGGTCCCAAACTTGTCTATCAGAATTGTCTGTGAGTATAGTAAAACTTACAGATTGGCTTAGATCCTGCATGATTCTGATTCATGATTCTAGTAAGCTATCAAGAGCCATGGAAAAGTTTTAAGTTTTAAGCAGAGAGGTAAAATGATTAGAGTTGTATTTTGAAAGATCAGTTTCTCAGCAACAAAAGGAAAACACACATAAAAAAATAGTGAAATATAAAAACAAATTAATGTTTTATACACCCTGGGAAAAAGAATTTTTAGCAAGGTACAAAACCTTAAAGCATTCCTTTCTTTAATTTTATAGTTTTTTTTTTTTTTTTTTTTACTGTGGAATAGCTCAGAAGGTCCCTTCTGTCTTAAATAATAGAATTGGCAACTGAGCAAGGAAATGTAATTTGGATTATAAAATTCTTGCTTTAATAAAAATTCCTTATATAGTGAATTTAAAAAATCAGTTTCTATCTTTCAAACTTTCACTGTACCTGTCACTAACAAATACATTTTATGTTATGACCCAGTACACACATACAGGAACCTATATTTAACTAAATAAAATAAAATAAAAAATTTTAAAAAACAAGTTTCATGAAACACATCTTACTATTACTAGGATTGTAGGATGTACTCTAGCATTTCTTCTTCCATCCTGATGTTTTAGAATGCTGGTTGCAAGCCACTAAGTTGATTTTACAAGTCATTAAATTGATTTCATGATCCACTAATGGGTCATAGCCTACAGTTTAAACATAATATTGCTATAGAGAATGAATTAAGATGTGTAAAACTGAAGATCTAAAGATCAGATAGACAATTCAGTTACCCAGGTAGTAGATGCTGTGGGCTTTAAGTAGGACAATGACATTAGCAGGTGCAGACAGAGAAGAGGGGAGAGAGCTTCAGGAGGTATTTAGAAGGTGGTGGAATCCGGTCTTGGTGACTGATTAGTTCTTAGGGTTGATGGTGGTAGGGAGTCTAGTATGATTTCCAGATTTCTAGTTTGAATATTGGATGCTTGTGTTGTTCTTAAGCCATAGAAGGAACACAGAGGAAGAATTGGTGAAGGCAGGCTGTGGGGGAAAAAAACTTATCCGAAAGGCAGCTGCCAAAAGGAAGTTGATCAGTGATTTTTTTCCTCCCAAGTCATTCCTTTAAGTAAACTGCTTTTTTTCTTCTTCTTCTTCTTCTTCTTTTTTTTTTTTTTTTTTACTAAAATGCATATCTTAAGGCTCTGTCCTTTTCCCTTTTCCCATACAACCTACTATTTCTTATACATTGGTTTTCAGTGTTTTCATGTGGGTTGTCCTAAAATATTTTTAAAATTTTCCTCTATGCTATAAGGTCCTGTAATACCAATTCAGTCTTTTCCAAGAAGACATATGATTCCTTGCCCAAAATAAAACATAAGAATTAAACTTTTTTCTTTCCAAACTAACATCATCCTTTCCTCTCTGTCATAGGTAGAATCTCATTTTTCCAACCATTAGGCTTATTGTTACCATCATGTATTACCTGGCTTCAGGGCATTAATTTTACCTATTGCATTCGCATATGTAACCAACTCAGTGTTATTACAAGCAATGCAGCAGTGCAGGTTGAGATCTGCTGAGTATCCTGCAGAACTTAACAATCATTTTCTACCACTTGTGATTCATTTTAATAGATCAGATTGTAGTCACTGTCAAAGTTACTCAGTTTCTGTGGGTCAGAATTTGGAAGGGCTCAGCTGGGCCAGGGATAGTGTAGAATCTATTTTATGTAATAGTCTTGAGGTATTTTGGGGCTAGAGCACAGGATGGGGGCTTTTTCACTTCACGTAGTCTCAAGGGCTCCCATAGTTCACCTCTCTGAGTGGGTTAGTTTGGATTTCTTTTAGGGCAGTCAGACTGCTTTTGTGGCAGCTGAACACTTTAGGAGCGACTATTCCAGCTCTTCTAGTGGAAGTTGCATCACCTTTTCTAATCAGCCTTCTAGTTGCATAGTGTTACTTCCTCATTCTCTTAGCCATAAGCCAGTCACAAACCTGCCCGGATTCAGGGAGAAGGAATGAGACTCCACCACTTGATGGGAGAGTGGCAAGGCTCTAGAAGAAAATGTGGGATAAGAAATATTTTTGTAGACAGTCTATAACAGCTGTGTGGAAAATAATGCTATCAGATCTTTAGTTTTGCCTGGAGTTTGCTTCCTTATTGGTACTGCTCCCTAAATCTTCTGTCAGGTTAGCTTTTATGATTTCGTTTTCTATATCTTGTTTGATCTGTGAACTTGGATAATTAAGCATGTAGTTATGAAGATGCTTTAAGCCTGTTTGTGAGATTTCCCTGGTACAGGATGGTTCAGAGCAGTAGCCGTTGAGCCAGATCTTCAGAGAGTGGGTCATTTGAATATTACGTTACCTTGTGTGTGTTTTCTAAGACAGTTCTAGATTTATTTTTTCAGAACTCTTAAATGACCCTTGTAGCCTGTTGCATATACTGTTGAAAGTTATTTAAGTGTCTGAAAATACATTCTCACACCACCTGCTAGGTTGCTTGTTAGACCTTAGGCATGACTGCATGAAAAGGATCAAATAATACTGGCTGTATTTCATAGCCTTGCAATTTTCCATTAGTAATAGGAGACAGACCTGACAAGACACATTTTAGTTATATGTACTGTTTTTACTTATTTTCAGAAATAAGCTATTAATCTAGTCGTGAATTTTGATTAATATATTTGTTTAATTCCTTTTAGTGCTACCATGCTCGAATTGTGCCTAATAAAGATCATTTGATAATCTGACTTAAATATTAATCCTAATTGTGGCTCTAAAATTATATTTCATACATATAGTATGCCGAGAAGCAATCCCTGAAGGATAGAAAATAAAGAACAAGAGTTAATATGGATAGTGCCCCATTCCTTACTCCCATTAATGTATTCTTTCATAGAAGAGTGGCACAGTTTGTCTATATTGAAGGAAGTCTATCCAGAATAGTCATTTAGTGTAATGCTGTTTAGAGTATTATAACCACTTGATGGCACCCTTTGATTTGGTACAAACCTCATTAGCCATACTACACTGCAGCATAGTATTTGTAATGGAATAACACAGAAGAACTAAAGACTGCAAGGTATCTGGTTAATGTAGAGATGAAATGAATGCAGCAGCAAGGCTAAGCTTTCCTGACCCTTCATGAGAGAATAGATGAAAAAAGGAAGAATAAGCTATTGTGCCAAAGGGAGATGATGAAATTCAAGATCCACACACATAATCTCTGGCTCAGCCTCTGAAATGTTAATCCCTGGGTAGAATTATTTGAGCTATAGATTGCAATTTATCATCAAAATGGCATTGTGTCAAACAATGGATGATGTTTAGAACTATCCAATTTTAATATAAAATGGTTCACAGAGCACTGCCTAATATTTAAGTAGCAACTCTTTATGGTTGTGATTTTGGGGATGGAGTATAGGGTGGCTTCTTTACCTCACTGCTTTACCTACCGCTTATATTTTAGGTCGGAAGTTTTGGGGGAACCTCTCTGCTTTTCTTTTAGTGACAGTTTGGTCCTAGTGTCAGAAAAAAAAGGATTTTTAAAGAATGCCTCTTGTTAAATTAGGTAGTTTAGAATTGTTTTCTTTTCCATGCTAAAAATATTTTTATAATTATAGAATAATTCTGTCATATTCTTCTGACATTGATTAAAAATACTTGATGAAATAGTATATTTTTTAGAGTTTATATGGAATTTTATTCCAATATTAGATCAAATATTTATAGATTTCCTCTTATTTAAAGTACCCAACTTCTGCCCTCTAGGGGCCCCATCATAATTAGTATTTATTTGTGATATTTCTTTCTTAAAAATCAAAATCTCCCAATTTAAAAAACTAAATTTTAACAGTGTAGGTGGGGAAGGGTTTCCCATATGTCTGTTAATCTTTCATTCAGAGTAACAATCATGGACTTTTCCTTTGTAAAAAAAACAAAAAAAAACAAAAAAAAACAAAAAAACCTAATTTTTGTTTTTTTTTAAATATTAGAACACTTAACAGAACTCTGTTTCTAGAATCTATAAGCTTGAAATTCCAGTTTAACTAATACACTTTTCCTTTCAACTTTATCATGTTTAGTTTTAACAGGCTTCCTTTGCTTTCTTTTAATTAAGAAAAACAGTTATTTTCTATTTTATTACTAAGAAATAATTTTACTTAACTTTGTATTCAGATTCTTTGTACCTGTTTCTGAAGATCCACCAACAGAGTGATCTCTAATAAAAACCTATATTTAATCTATACCCAATAGATCATATGATTTCAGTGTTTGGTTGCAAATGTTGAAAGCATGCTGTGATCCTGTTTTAAATGCTGTAGCACAGGTCTGCGAGACACCACTCATCTGTGTATGGATAATTCTATCTCGCCATATTTTAGCTCTGCTGAGGAAAAGTATTTGATTTAGTGGTAAGGGAAAAGTGGGAGGGGTTAATATGAAAAGAGTATGTCCTATGGAAATGGTTTGCCTTTGACAGCTGTCTTCTTTGAGTAATCATGAAGCACTAAGAGATCCATGGTAATACCTGTGAAGACCAGGCATTGTGTGTGTTTGAGGCACTGCCTTTCTTTGTAGATCCAGTCAAGAGCTGATAGTATAGAGTAGTTTTTAGGCTGCTGCCATTAGTAAAAGTGTTCTTTGAGACTGCGTAGTCATCATAAATTGTTTTTAGAGGCAGAAGTTCCAAAATGTGCATTGGAAAGACACAGATGTGTATAGTCGACAAAAAGCTTGGGGGTCTTAACCTGATGATACTCATACAAGTACTACAAGGCTGTTTCACTTGTTTACATAATTATATCTGCGACGTTTTAATTTAAATGCCACCCTGAAGAGGTGCCTGGGTGACTCAGTCAGTTAAGCGTCAGGCTCTTGATTTCAACTCAGGTCATGATCTCATGGTTCATGAGATTAAGCCCCGCATCAGGCTCCATGGTCAGCACGGAGCCTGCTTGGGATTCTCTCTCTCTCCCTCTCTCTCTGCCCCTCCCCTGCTTGTGCTCTCTCTCGATCTCTCTCTCAAAATAAAGAAAAAAAAAAAAAAGAAACTTAAGAAAATGTCACCCTGAAAGTTGAGAGTCAAAGTAGCTGAGTGTTTTAAAATGTGACACTTTCCCAACTATGTAATCTCCCCCAACCCCTACCAAGGATTATTCCATGTTTCTGTTTATGAGGACCTAATGTTTTAAAGGACGTGCAGTTGTTCAAACATGAACAACTTCTGATCTTCATAGGTGTGACTCTAGATCTCACTCTTAACTCTTCATATTCATTCATAGAAGACAGCTGCCAAAGTCAAGACTGCAGTAACCTTTTAAAGTAAGCCTACTGGTTCCACACGGAGTGCCAATGCATACATCTTCCAACCCACTGCACTGGCAGTCTCATACCCAATTGCTGAATATGGTGTTCCAGCCTGGTGCCTTTTAGCATACACAAAACTGGTCAACGTCCAACTTTATCCAACCACCCACACTAAATCTGAAACCTCGTGATGCAGTCATAGATGCCTGCAGGGTAGCACTCCTGCAAATTTTTAAAAACATGAGATTGTTAAAGCTACTAGGAAAAAAAAAAAACACCTTTTTTCCCCCCAACTGCGTAAAGTTTTCTTGGTATCTTCTTTCATTTGCTATTGGATGTCAGCAAAGGTTGATGGTAAAAGGATATTTTATATTTCTTGGTCTTCCTATATTCTCCTAGTTTTATACGTCTTATTAAATAGGTTTCAATGGCCAGTCTTTGAAACAGGGCCCAAATGAACATTTATATTTCAGCTGTAGCACCAGCATGTATTATTGATGATCGACCTTTACCCTGACTTTGGATAGTCTTGTGACATTGAATGAAATGAAGAAACTGCTTCTTGGCTTGATTTTGTATTGGCGGAAGAAAGCAAACAGAGTGGTTTGTCAGGTTGCTAAAAATGTCAAAATACAGTCCTGGGACAATTTCTAGCACAAAGGTTTTAATTTTTGTTTTGTTTTTTAAATAATGTGTGGGTGGTTGAATGTTGTTTGCAAAAACACACCTTTGAAAGAAAATTGAATTCCAGTAATACCTGTATCAGATTAATAACAGGAAGCAGCCGTATACCTTAATTTAAAGTTGTAATTTATTATTCACATGTTTGCGAATGACATGTTTGAACATTAAGCCTTTAGAGAATGTCACAGTTTTACAGAAAATAGTGTTAATTCATGTAAGTATTATGGGGCGGGAAATGTGTTATTAAAAGAAATAAGCCTCTATCCCTATATGCACTTTTCTTATGTTGCAGTTTTAGTGATCATTTTAAATACTTTATTTCCATATGTAAGCTATACAGAGTATAACAGAACTCCGTTTCAAAAATAAGATGTAAAATATTTCAGTGTAATTCTCTTGTTGTTGATAGTTTCTGGCTTTCCAATTAAATATTTCTGCAAGCGGTAGCCATAAATGAAATGTCCTGTTCTGTAAACTTCATTGTTCGTACTATCATTAAATGAGCACAGGCGTATGCAGCTGTTGCCCTGCATTTTGTTTATCTTAAAAGCATTAATGCTTTCTAATAGTTAATATATTTCAAATTAATGTTGCAATATTTGTGTTGTTTTAAGTTATAACCCACTGTTAGGTTATTCTGTAATTTTAGAACCTGGTGTCCTAATGCAGATGTGGGTTTCTTAATTCAAATAATTAAATCATAGAAATTTAGATCTGGAAGGAGCCTTAGAGATCATAAAGTTCTCCTCCCTCATTTTACAGATAAGGAAACTAAGGTATTATGATCTAGTAACTAGTCCAAGGTCGTATTGCTAATTAGAAGTAGCAAATTACTCACTTCTATTCATTTTCTCACTCCCACTCAGAGGATCTACCTACCCACGTAAAGTATTTGCATAAATGTGATAACATGATTTTAAATGTTTGCTTTTTGTATCTCTTCAACTAGAACATAAGTCAGCTGTCTTAGAAAAATGGAACTTGATTTATTGAAAGAAAAATTTTTGTAATTAAAGGTTTATTAGGTAAAGATCAGTTTTACTGAGGTAGATTATTTGATAGTAGTTAAAATTCAGTGCATAAGATCACCTGCTTCATACCATGTATATATACTAGCTACATGCTAAAGTTTAAAACCTCACTTAATTGTAAGCTTTGATAATATTTTTAACAAGTAGATTTATTGAACAATATGGGCTATGAAATGCTTTAATTTTATTTTAACAGGTGGGTAATATAGAATATAAATTTTATAAATTGTGAAAATATTTGAATGTAACAGTTTTAAAAGTAAGTTATGATGTAAAGTTTTTTAGGTAACAGATTTGTAGTTTTAATTAAGCTTTGTAAGAGATGAATTTTTAATGATGTTTTTAATATATACAAATGTATATAACATGTAATTTTAAGTTTTTAATACAATGATTAAAATATATAGTTTTATATTTACAAATTATTAAAATAGAAAAGCATAGAAATGTTATTTGATTCAGAACAGTGACCAGATGTTCTTTAATAATATTTATGATAGTTTAGATATCTAAACTAGAGATAGCTTTAAAATAGGACTGTTTTTAATGTTGATGTGTAAATTTCTGTCCTGGCTTAAAAAAATAGAACTCAACAGCAATGCTTGTTCTCTGCATATTGCTAACTACTAGAAATTTGCTCATAAAGCATTTTTGTTTTAGAATTTCTTCTTAAAATGTACATACAGCATTGAACACTTTGTTGTATATAGGTTAAGCTTGGATTAATACTGGCTTACAAGTACTATTTACAGCGCATTATTTCAGATCTTGGCTTTTAAGGTATGTCAATTGCTACAGTTAATTAAAGTGCTACATATGCTGCTGTCTAAGCCAATTGAAAGAATAGGGCATGTATTTCCAGTTTTGTGAGCTACAGAATAATTGTACCTTAACATGATACCTGTCCCTGTAAGTTAGTAATGTCCTACTGCGGTTCATATTCCTTTGCTTCCCAGAACATCCCATCTTTTTGCTTATTTTTGGAGTGACAGAAATCTAAGTGTACATAACTGATTTCTGTAGTTAGAATAACATTTTACAAATAGTAGACCCTCAATGAATGTTTGAAAAATCAATTTGTCACTTATATACTAAACTTGTGGGTTTTCTTTTATCTTCCCTCATAGTTTTACTTTTCATGTGATAGTCTTGTCTCTCCTTGCTAATTTGAGGCAACTACCTAAGGGTAGGAAGAGTATATTGTTTTGTAGACAGACAATACTCAGCAAGATTCTGTGCACTTATAAATATCCAGTAAATGGGTAAGTGGGTTTCCAGGTGATTTCATTCTCATTAAATTTGGAATGAGATATTTAAGTGCCTTACCTACAGGGTTTTTAGGTTCATGCCTGAAGAAGATATCTGTTGTTATAGATTCTGGGAATCAGATGTGCTGGGAGTAGTGTTCAAATAACATTGGGATGTATAACTTTTTCATTCTTTAGATATATTTTTTATTAGAGCATAGTGGATCTTTTGTAATTTTTATATTTATTACAACTGATATATTTACAATACTGGAAATACTAAAAGGGGAAAAAGTATCCATAGTCCCACTTTTAATAAATTGACTGATTTTAGTTTAGCATTGTTCTTTGTTTTGAACATATGCATGTTGTATAATTTTTTTAGGTTGCTGTTCCTTATTTTCATTTAGAGTAAATTAAATGCATAATTTGGTTTATTACATTTCCTGTTTTAAAATGCACATTATACCTATGTCTTTTTGGAAGCTTTTAAAGAAGTACTTTTAGAACTGATACTTTTGTAAAAGTACGCAGAGCTGCTTCCCAGGTGTGGGCTATGAGGGGACCTGCATTCCTTCTGCAGTGCCTCTTGCTTGGGCATTCACTCCAACAATAGCTTGACCCAGTGAAAATCTATAGGGCTTCAGATTATTGTACAAAACCCATCATTCACTCAGGCTTTTGGAATGGTCTTGTTGATTCAAGGACAGTTATGGTGACTAGATTCAGAGTTCAGTTTAGAAGTAGATTTCAATGGATACATGTCAGCAAGAAGATCGTATAAAATGAAAGTGATGACTAGAGGGAGTGTGTGTTAAAAATTAAATAAAATTGAAGGGAGCTACCTGAGATTGCTCGATTTAATTTGGTAGAAAGGTCTTATTACCTTTCAGGGGATTGAAAAGAAGAAGTCTAAACTGGTAGTGATTTTTATTTCATAAATAATGGTTCTGTGCTACATATGATCTGCCAAAGAAAGAGGTAGAAAAGACTAAATTTCTTTATTCTCCATTATAAAAAAAAATTCAAGAGGAGTATAATTTAGCTCAAATTGAAAGAAACAGTAGTTGCCAAATGTATGTGTTAAGAGGGAAGGAAAATAAGAGGAAAAGGAATCTGTACTTATGTCAGAGGAACTGTCTATGAAGTTAAGTCCTGGATCTGAAGTCTTGCTTACTATATATTTCTGCAGTATCATCAAGTGATCTTAGAATGTCCAAATCATATGCCACCAGTATTTCTTATCCTTGCTGTAACTCCTAATTTCCATCCCTCATCTAATTCTTTTTTAGAAATTGTGCTATTATTAGCAATTTAGTAACAAAACAAAGATCTGAAAACTGACATCAAATCCATCCTTTCTTCTCTCTTTTTTAGTAGCCAGTTTCAAAGTAATCCACAGCATTTTTTTCTCCTATACACCTTTATTTTTCTTTATCCCACCTTATATCAGTGGACCCAATTAGTGAAAATCTACTTAGAAGTTAGTGATAGTACAGTTTAAATCATTTTTGACTGCCTTCTCTTTAAATGAAACAGGTGTTACAGGAAACTAAATTACTGTAACTAGTATTTGTTTATTGAGTAGTTTTATTTAGAAGGTGATTTTATAAAAATTATTAAATGACAGGATAGATTTGTTTTTTCATTGATTTTTCATATGTGCTCATTTATTAAAACTTTTTTTCCAAGTGAATGTTATTTTTTAAACACTGTACATCTGAAAAGTAAAGTCACATATGTGACTATATGTCAGACTAAATTAGGATACTTATTTAAAGGTGTCTTAAACTTGAGGAACTCTGATTTTGTAAGCTACTTTTCACTGGTTTTAAACAATTATTTTAAAAAGGGTCTCTGAATATTTCAAAATGAAGATAATCATGATTCTTTCTGTCTTATTTGATATCAGTTCTCTTTAAATAACTTTTTTTTTTTTACCATTTCATTAAAGTTAAAATATGAAATAGATATGTTCACAAAGCCAATTTTGGGTAAAGAGAAAGGTAGGTAGCATTTTTCCTAGTTACTAAGTTGAATAAACTCTGTACTTCCATCTACTTAAATGTTTTTATTGTTTGTGAGCCTAAAACATGTATAAACCCTTTCTTTTACCATATGTATATTTAAATAAGCAACACTTCATATCTTCTGCATATAAAGTGAAATATTTCCTTAACACTAACACAACACAAGTCAGTTCTTAGCCAAAGCAAATAGAAGAATGAATGCTTTGTTAATCATCCGTAACTAACGTGTGTATACACAGAAAAAAAAAATCAAATCTGTTTTTGACAGGAACGTTTTGATGGAATTAGAAAAAAAAAAAAGAAAGAAGAACTTATAACACAGGTCAGGCCCTTTCTGATTTATGAGTTTAAAATTATGTTTTTACTTTTTTCAGTGTAGGCACATGGTAACAAATGAGTTATGGAAGAACTTTTACTGAAAATCAACATTCCCCTGCCACTTACTTGGTACCTCCAACCCACTTCCTTGAGGCAGCCTCTTTTAACTGCTTCAGAATTTACTTCTTCTGGTGGTTCCCTCCGTGTTTCTAGTTCTGCATGATATGCTTGTACTCTGTTTCATGACTATTTCATGATTTCTCAACTTTAGACAACATTTACTAAATCTTTAATTCAATTTGCACATGCCCGGCTCCAGCGTTTCAGAAATACAGATAGTTATTCCCTGCCAATTCTTTCAGTCCACTTTCTTTCTTGAGAAAGTTCCTCAAGGGTACAGTCGGTTACACTATTGTGCTCACCCTTGTCCCACTGCCTCTAAAACTGGCCTCACCCTGAAGCCCGTCTTCTCCATTTACATTTGCTCTCTAACTCCTTCCCACTTTTTTTCCTTATTAAAATCATTCTTTGCCCCCTTTTGGTGTGGAAAGTTGGAAGAGAACATAGATTCAGATTAGGGACATTTTATAATTTTCCTTTAAAAGTTTACAAAATTCATTTCAAAAATATCTATCTGACCCTAAGTAACTATTTTTTGTTATGTTTTAATTTTTTCCCTGTGGGTCTTTGGCCCTTGATAAAGTGTAGATTTTCTATCCATCCCTAGTAGATAGTAGCCAGGCATAAGAATTTTGATATTAAAAAAGAAAAAGAGTAGGCATGGTATAAATTTGACTTGATGGATTTCATGCTCTAAGATTTTAGCATTCTTCTTAAGGGACTCAAAGTAATGTTAAAGAGAAATAATAAGTTCTGAAATGTTAGTCTTTTCCACCCTGTGCCCCTTCTCAGCTAAGCTGGTCTGGTCTTTTATTTTTTAATGTTTGTTTACTTTTGAAGGAAAGACAGAGCATGAGTGGGAGAGGGGCAGAGAGAGAGGGAGACACAGAATCCAAAGCAGTCTCCAGGTTCTGAGCTGTCAGCACAGAGCCCAAGGTGGGACTCGAACTCACAAACCGTGAGATCATGATCTGAGTCGGATGCTTAACCTACTTGAGCCACCCAGGTGCCCTTCAGCTACTCTTTTCTACTCTTTACCTGACAAACCTCTTCAACATAACTAACTCATCTCCACTCTCCATCTTTTCCTAGGAGAGAATTCCAATTCAAAGTGGCAGTCAGGATAAAAATGGAACTTGTTACTTAATTTTAGGACTTGACTTTTACTAGACTACATCAATTACTTCAAGAGATTCTAGTACTGTGACTTTAGTCCTTTCAAAACTGTTTGGAACATTGCTTGGAAATATGCATGAGATTATGTGACCCTTCCTAAACCTTGCCTTTCAACATTATTTGAATTCCCTTTCTTAATTTCTCTTGCCCAAAAAAAAGTCAGTTGTACCTCTGCAGTTAAGTCAGAATTCTGGCCTTCAAAATAGGGATATTAGGTTGTAGATCAAGACTACCAGGTTATCATTGAATTTTTTTGTTTTGTTTTGTTTTTTGGTTGTCATAAAAGCTATCAATAGAAATACTTTGTATGATGTGAAATGCTTTGCCTTTTGAGGTAGCCTAAATGAGGATCTGTCATCTCCTTTCTTAGTACATATAGTCAGTAGGATTTACTCTCTTATTCTGCCTAATCAACTATCAGAAATAAACCTGCTTATGCTTATTTCATAATTCCATCCCTATACTAGCTGAGGTTTTTTTCTTCTTTGTAGAACATACAATGCAATTGATTGATAACTCTTTTATTTTTCTTTACCAAATAGTATTTATGAAATATATTTTTCATATTGTCATACTATTTTCCAAGGAATTGGTATAATTCCTGATTTTAAATGAAAAAATAAAATTTTTGTTTTCTGTGTTTCCATGTCTTGAGGCTGTCATTATATCATTAACATTTTAAACAAGAAAGAACTGATCAAACTTATTCAGAATCTTAGGGTTTTGCTTTTGATCTGTCATGATCATAGTACATTTTCTTTCTCTGCATTTCTATGTATAGGGAATTATTTTCCTTTTAAAATAAGGCAACTGGACTACATCAAAAACAGCAAGATAAGAATTGCTTCAAGAAATTTTAAGCCTATGCCTACTTTATGTCTCCCAAATTTGAAGTTATTTTAAAAAACACAGAAGGCAGTAGTAGTCATGCAAATTAACACGGAATTTGAATTCTGACACTGAAACTACCCATGCCATTACTATGAACTGAAAAGCTGTATCCAGTTCTAAGTGGAAAAGGTGACATTTGGGGAAAGAGAAAAATAAATAAATATTATATCTCTTTCATTTTTTAAAAATGTGGTGTCTTAGATAACATCATCTTTTCAAAAAATTTTGTGTAAACTTGAATTTTTTCCGTGCTGTTATTTATTGAATTTTACTAAACGTTTAATAGTAAAACAGGAAAGTGAAAAATTTCCCACTTTTTTCATTATTAGTTTTTAAAATTAATTTTTTTATTTGAAAAGTAATAAGTGGCCAAAGTTTTTTTTTAACTAGTATAAAAGAGTGCAAATTAATTCCTCCCACTTTGTCCAAACTTCTTTTCTTTTCTCAGAGAACTTATTATTAGGTTTCCTATATATATCTCCAGAAATACACATACCACTATTTAATACACAGTTAGAGCAAAATAATATTTTGTACCTTACTTTTTTTTATATACATTGATAGTTTTAAGTATATAACAACTACATTAAAATTTTTACTGTATCATTACTTTTACTCCCCACATAAATCTTATAATTTTCATTGTTAGAATCTTTATGTAAAGTTTTAATCACAAATGAATCATGGCTTATTCAAAGTCCCAGTGTAATTTAATACTTTGAATTCTATAGCATATGCCATTTACAAACAAAGCACTGTCATATATTTCATGTTACTCGATCCTCTCAAAAACCCTGTAAATAAAAGATTGCGTGGTTTGTTATGGGTTTAATGAAGTTCAAATTTTTATCTTTCCTGAGCACCCTTTTCCTTGACTTCTGACTTTTTTCTAATTTCTAAGCACAAGCAGAGGCAGGTCTTTTCCTTTTGTCTTCCAAGTCCCCACCCCCACCCCCCCCCCCCCCCCCCGCCGCCACCCCTAGTCCCCCTCTCCAGAAAAACACACTCATAGACATGCACGTACTTTTTAAAAACCTAATGAATAGAGGTGCACTGGTTTTATCTTCTCTAGTTCCTGTGAAACTTTTGAACTCTGTGAAAGGATCTTTCTCTTTGTAAAAAGAGACAAGCATTTAAGAAAACCTAACTAAATAATCATTTCTTTTTTGACCTATGCAAGAACATATTCAGACTAGTAAAATAGGAACATATAAGCATCATATACAAATCTCTCTTAGTTTTTAAAAGATATGCTCAAATGCTGTCTACGGTGGTTCTGAGTCTTAGCTACGTATGGCTTTTGTGTCAGACCACTTTGCGTGCAGTAACCTGGTAGTAGTTGTTGTTGCTTGTATTATATTTTGAGTACCAATAGCATACTGGGTGCCACACCAGACACATCCCAGCCCTAGGGGCACAATTTGATTGACAGAAGCTATTCCCGTAGAATGGTAATAATTGCATAAAAGCCAAAGGAACTGAATTGAAATTTTTATCAATAGGTAACCTGAAATACCCTTTTGCTGGATAATGTTCTCCAAGTAAAAGTCTACTTAAGACTTTAGTTTCTTAGATACTACCTTTTAGGGTACTTACCTTTGCTTATATGTTAATAAACAAAAATATGCCAGCTAAGTGTGCTCGTGTAGAATGGGAAGGCCAACCAAGATCATGTCACTTGACTTTAACATAACTCCTTTTGCTTAACAGGCTTTTATTTGGCTTTTTAATAGGGGATGGAGGATACCTAGATATGAATTCTTTTTGTCCTATATACCTTAAAAACACTGCTAAAAAACCAGCAAATGAAAATACTAGTAAAAGTGATGATAGGATTTAAACTCTTACATTTACGTCTTAAATATAAAATGAGTTTAAACTTTGTGGGCCTGAGTTTCCTCTGTAAGCAGTGGTAATAGCACCAGTCTTACCTATTTAATAAGATGTCAATGAAGGTCAAATAAATAATTACCTTTAAATAGGTCACTGAACAGATGATAAAAATGGTAACTAATTTTTAATGGTAACTAACTTTGTAAACTTTGTAAGTGCTGTTAGATCACATGGTGTGAAACATAGATCATTTTTCTATGAAGATTGTCTGGAATATATGTCAGTAGGGAAAGAGATGTAAGTGGAATAGAAAGGTAATTTTCATTTTATAGAAAAATAAATAACTAAAAATCTCAACTCTTCTTTCTCTGCAAACTGTCAGGTAACAGCCAGTTGTCTGCCTCTTCAGAGGCATTTTAATAGAGCGGTTGCAGAGGCTGAGTATAGGCTTTGGACATTCCTAGCTGTGGGGTTTTGGAAAAGTTGATGAACCTCTCTGTATCTCAGTTTATTTAACTGTAAAATGAGAATAATATCATGTCTGTACCACAGGAGTGTTGTGCAGTAGCACATGTGCTTAGAACAGTATTTGACATGTGGCAAGTTGTCATTATAGTTTTGTTGTTATGTATATGACATAAGCAGCAGCCAGAATTTTAGAAATCTATGACGTCAGAAATGTTTAACCATTTCCACCACAGGAAAAGGTCCTGAGCCATGTGTTATCATGTGGCCTCTCTACTTTATTCCTATGTAAGAAATAGTCTTCAAGCTTTCATACTAAATACAGAATTCTTCTCGTAACCAGGATTGGCAATGTTATATAATTCTTATAGGGTGCTATATAGTAGGTGTACTACACATATTGTGTATTATCCATAATTGCTTACTGAAAAAGTTCCTTATAGGCAGATAAATTATTTATTTGAAGTGGTAGTGATTTGAGGTGTTGAATCTTGCATTTTAACAATATTTGCTGATTTTCACCTGAAAAATGTTAATTGATCTTTATATAAAGTACTTCTTTTTTTACACTGTATTTTAGAGAATTGTATCTTAACTGTATGTGATTGTTCAGTTTTAAATTTTAATGGTTAATTATGAGTTTTCAGCTTCAGAAAGTTTAAGATGTTTTTATCACCCTGGAGCTGAAAAAGTACTTTAAGAAATCACTTGCCTACCTTCCTGCTCTTAGGCAAGGCGGTACCTAAAACATCACAGAAAGCTATGGTAATTATCTGTATGACTTTTTTAATCTAAAGAAAGAAGATCCTATAACTTGCCCTGAAGCAAGCTCAACACTACAAAAATATTTAAGTATTTAATTATACTGGAAACTATGAAGTTGGGGTGTCAATATGAGGACCCGGATACCTCTTTCCCCTTACTTTTCATATTCTCTAGTTACCTGTAGGGGGAAAATTACTATAAAAAACACTTACTCCACTTGTTTCAAAAGCAGTAAATGTTTGTTAAAAGTGTTCTGTGGCACCATAATATGGAAGTGTAAGAAAACAAGTATATATTCTAACAATGCTATTTTACCTGTACAGGTAAAAGGTCCTGATGGGTGTTACAGTAATTTCCAATTTACTTGATAGTGTTACAGATACCACAGCATTGAGAATTTATGCACACATTCAGAATAGATTTCCACGTTCTGGGATAGATTCCCAGAAATAGAATTGTTCAGTCAAAGGAGACATTTGTTTTATTTTGATGGTTTCAGTGCTAAAAGAATATCCTTGTAATAGGCTGTAACTGTTTATATTCCCAACAGCAGTGATTGAAATGCCTGTTTTTTCGATACCTTCAGCAACACTGGATATTACTAGACTTTTTAATTTTTGTCATTCTGATGGGTGAAAGTGCTCTCCTTTATCATTTTAATATGCATTTCCTTGATAACTAGTGAAGTTGAGCTCGTTATATGCTTATTGGCCGCTTAATGTTTTTCTGTGAATTGTCCGAGAATATCTACTGCCAATTTTTAATTGAAATGATTACATTTTCTTACTCATTTGTAGACCTTTATGTATCCTATACACTGTTTTTTTATGTGTCTTGTGGATATCTTCTCTCTACCAGTCACTTTTCTTTTTAGTATTACAAATGGTGTATTTTACTACATAGTAAGCTTTTGGTATTTATATATTCAAATTTGTGTCTTTTCTTTTATGCAGTGCAGTATAGTGGTTAAGAGTACATATTGCAGAGCCAGATTTCCTGTGTTCATATTTCATTTCTTTTGCTTACTAGCTATGTAACCTTGGGCAAGTTACTTGATCTTTTTGTGGCTAAGTTTCCTATCTTTAAAATGAGGTAGTAATAGTATCTCAGAGGACCGTTGTGAGAAACAAATGAGAAATGACAGTTAAGCACTTAAGAGTAATGCCTGATGCAAAGTAAGTATTCTATAAAAGTAACTTCTATTGTTATTTCTTCTGGTTTTGTGCCTTTTTTGGAAAGATCTTCTGTGCCTGAAAATTATAAATTTATGTCATCACAGAAAAATTGAGTAGCATATGCAATTGGCAGATTATCATCAGAGCATGGGATGCATTTGCAGGGAGGGGCAGTTGGTGTTCTTCACATGGAATCAGAGACAGTGTCCCAAAGAGCTCTGCTATGTTAAAGAGTTTTAACTTTATCCTGGAAGCAGAGAAAAATCCTTGACAAATTATAAGCATGAAATGGTTGTATAAAGATTCCCACACTTCTTGGGACACCTGGGTGGCTCACTCGGTTGAGCATCTGACTTCTGCTTCAGATTCTCTGTCTCCCTGTCTCTCTGCCCCTTCCCCACTTGTGCGCTCTCGCTCTCTCTCTCTCTCTCAAAAATAAATAAACATTAAAAAATAAGAGATTCTCACACTTCTCAAATCACTATACAATAGTATTGGTACTGTTTGGGAGGAGGAAAAAGAGAGCTCCTCATCTCACTACAAAAGGAATTCCAAATAGATAAGAAAGTTAACTGAAGACAATAAAATAATCGACACTAAAAGAGAAAAGTGAATATTATTTTTTTAAGTTTATTTATTTATTTTGAGAGAGAGGGAGAGAATGTAAGCAGGAGAGGGGCAGAGAAATAGAGGGAGAGAGATTCCTAAGCAGGTTCCCAGTTGTCACTGAAGAGCCCAACGCAGGACTCGATCTCAGGAACTGTGAGATTGTGACTTGAGCTGAAATCAACAGTTGGGTGCTTAACCAGCTGAGCCACCCAGGTGCCCCAGAAGTGAATATTGTTAAATCATTGAATGAAGAAGAACTTTTTAAGTTTCTGAGCAGTAGGGAAGAAATCACAGAGGAAAATATACATATATTTGTCTACATAAAAATCAAAACTGGGGAGCCTGGGTGGCTTAGTCAGTTAAGCGTCCGACTTCAGCTCAGGTCATGATCTCATTGTTCGTGAGTTTGAGCCCCATGTTGGGCTCTCTGCTGTCAGTGCAGAGTCCACTTTGGATCTTCTGTCTCTCTCTCTTTCTGCCTCTCCTCTGCTCTCCCTCTCTCTCTCAAAAATAAATAAAACAAAAAAGCCCCTTTCCCCCCCCCCCATCAAAACTAATGTATATTTTAAAAATCATGTTGAGACTCACTGTTGGCTAAGGTCCACCTGTTGATGGGAGTATATGTTGGTATAACTTCTAGAGGACAAATGACAGTCATATAAAACACTTTAAAATGTGCATGTCTGAGCCAGTTATTCAACCAATAGAAATTTATCTTAGTGAAATATTTAAGTATGAATGTAAAGAATTAACAGAAGATTTTTACATGGTTATTGCTTATACTGTAATATGAAAAATTAGAAACAACCTCAATTCCCCTAAACATGGGATTAATTAAATTGTTATGTCCATAAAATGGACTGTTTATAGCCATTGTAAATGACATCATGGTAAAATATTGGCAAAGAAGTGTATTCATCATATTTTAATGAAAAAAGTAGTTTACAAAAGAGTATGCACAACATATTCAATTTTTCTAAAAAATGACTACAAATAAACTAGAAAATCAATACAAGAATGACTCACTCCATAGGTGGGATTATTGTAATTTTCAATTTTTTTTTACTTCTCTGTATTTTGTAATTATTTTTTTTTTTTACGATGAACCCTGCATTTTTTATGTAATAAGAAAAATGTAAGGTTTTTAAATTAGGAGATTGAGGGTGGCCTGGGTGGCTCAGTCGGTTAATCGTCCAACTTTGGCTCAGGACATGATTTCATGGTTTGTGGGTTTGAGCCCCGTGTCGGGCTCTGTGCTGACAGCTCAGAGCCTGGAGCCCACTTTGGATTCTCTGTCTCCCTTTCTCTCTGCTCCTCCCCTGCTCACGCTCTGTCTGTCTCTCTCCTTCAAAAATAATAAACATTCAAAAAAAAATTTTTTTTAATTAGATTAAGGGGCACCTGGATGGCTCAGTCGGTTAAGCATCTGACTTTGGCTCAGGTCATGATCTCACGGTTCATGAGTTGGAGCCCCGTGTCAAGCTTTGTGCTGACAGCTCAGAGCCTGGAGCCTCCTTCAGATTCTGTGTCTCCCTCTCCTCTGCCCCTTCCCCGCTCACACTCTTTCTCTCTCAAAAATAAACATTAAAAACAATTTAATTAGGAGATTAAAAGACATATTAAAAGAAAATATATTTACAACAAATGTGGCAGACAAAAGGCTAATATTTTCAATATTTAAAGAACTCTAGAAGTCTCTTTTCCTTTTAAGAGCAATATCCAAATAGATAAATGGACGAAGGACTTAACTAGTTTTACAAAAGAAAAAATATCGATGGATAATAAACAAAGAAATATATTTAGGGTCATGAGTTATCAAAGAAATGCAAATTAAATGGGTGAAATACACGTTTTCTCTTAACAGCTTAGCAAAGATTTAAAAATAATAGTGCTGTAGTGGGTGTGATGAATGAGACTAGCAGTGTTGTATACTGTAGGTTATAAACCTTGGTATGATTTGTTTGGAAAGCATTCAAATACTTTACTCAAAAATTCTACTTCTAGGAATCTGTCCTACAAAACTGTCAGAAGTGCCAGAAATACTTTGCACATAAAAATGTTCATTGCAGCATCATTTCTAAGTGACAAAAGTGAAGAGCTTAAATTTAAGTTCATTAATAGGAGGAAGTTGTATAAATTTGTGGAATAACCACAATTCAGAATGATATGCAACTTCTAAAATTTAGGTTTATAAACTGTAATGTCAACTTTTAAAAAAGCATAATTTTCAAATAGTGTCATCTCAACTATTTTTAAAGAACTAGAACAAATATGTCAAAATATTAGCAGTGGTTTCAACTAGTTGTTAAAGTTTTGAGTGATTCTTTTCTGTACTTTTTGTGTATTTATAATTTTCTGTGGTGAATTTTCTCATATAATCAGAAAAAAAGGTATAGCATTAAAACAAAAAGAGGATTACCCTCATAGAATTATGGAGTATGAAATCTAGGTGTGTGTGAGACTAGAGAAAGGTCAACAAATGCAGAGGCTATGGCAGTGGTCTCTTCACATGGTTGGAGATGGAAAGAATGGGTCCAGATTCTGGAGAGATTTAGCAGTTAGAGCCAACTTAGGTGAGCCCTGGGGTTGGGAGGCTTGATGGATGGTAGTACAATTCACATAGATGAGAACTCAGGGAAGAAACAGTTTAAGGGATGGAGATGATTCAGTTTGGCTATGTTGAGTCTGATTTGGATGAAAATAAACAACTCTGGACTAGGTCTGTCTAGTTATGAAACTTTGGGAGCCCTTATCAGCACACACATTCAAGTCCTGGCCATGAATGATATAATGCTTGGTTACCAGGGATTATGTTTAATCTAATGGATGAGTCTAATTCCCTTAAAACACTTACTGGAGACCAATTTAAAAATCTGGTAGTGTCGTTCCTTTTTAAGGTCAAAAAACTACATACAATAGTATCAATAAATTTTTAGTGGCTTTCTTTAGGATTACAGGGGTAGGGGGTGATATAAACTGCCTTTTATCAATTTTGTAGTTGGTAGTAGATTTGACTTTGTATGTGTGTGTGTGTGTCTATGTATTTTACATTTGGACAGCCTACAACTTATTTAGACCTTTGACTTGAATACTTTAACTTGTACTTTATGTATATCTGGGGTTTCCTTCCATTTGAGAGGTTGAGGTTTTTTGGGTGTTTTTTTTTTTTTCAGAGGGAATTTAGATTTTATTCTAAAACTAATAATTTTTACAAATGTTTTTGAGTACATATCTCAACAGATTTTTAGTGCTGATTCTTTCCATTTACATTTGTGCTACCAAATTCTCTTCCATCCAACCATCTAGTTTGGTTATTTTAGCTGATATGGTTTCTAATTAAGTCTTTGTGGTTGAGAGAGTTCCTTGTGGCATGTCTGCTTTAGCATTTAATTGCTCCATGGAATCCAAATTAAATTCTGTAGTATTCCATTTGGTCTGCTGATGAAGCAAAGATCTTTTTAGCATGGACTGAGAAATGTGGTGCTTATGACAGCTCAAAGGACCAGCATCACAATTTTTAAAAAGTTAGAGGACTTTTTGATTTCTAACTTGACTCTTTATCACTTGAAAATAAAGTTTAAAGTGTTATCACAAAATTCAGTGAGAGACCGTCAGCCACATAATAGTCTCTCAAATAGGTATTTGTAGAATAAATAAAAGCAAAATTGTTGATTCTGATGTTGTACTGCATCAAATTATTTTGTTTTAGACAGAACAAAACAAAGTTTTTAGGTTGAATTTGAATGAAAAGTACCAGGAAGCAAGTGTGATAATTCCGTTAGGGGTGATATAAGGTGCTTTTGCATTGGGGGTGACAGGTTGTATTAAGAAACTTCTATGGTCCCTCCCAATTCCACATTATCTCATTTAACAGTTTTTGTTTGAGTCAGTAGAGAAGACGGTAATTAACACAAATATTTCAGTGTGTTCTTTACTGCAAATAAATCACATGGGCTAGAGGGTAAGATCTAATAACTGAGACTTTTAAGTGTCAGACACATCTTTAGAATGCTGTCCAGAGTTCTGTCTGTCCCTTCATCTCCTGGTGCCCTGATTCAGTGGTATAAAATCAGAATAGAATTTAGAGTTCTGATTGTCAAGAATGAACAGAATCAGGCATTAGGCTGTGAGGCTCTGAAAGGTTATATGCTGCAAGCTTACTACCTGCTTAAGGTGATGGTGAAACATAGCATCTAAACAGACAAAATAAGAGAGAGTATTGGTTACAATGATAACTGCAGATTTAATCTGGAGAGTTCCAATAAAATAAATTCTTGAACAATCCTAATAAGTCATTAAGAGTTTCTAAATTAAGAGCTTAGGTCAGTGTGAGAGAAGTGAACTTTGTTGTGATGGCTATTTCTTTATGGAAATGTTCAGTTCTATTCCTGTAAAATTCAAATGAGAATTTTGCTTCTGGCAGTGTGACGTGACTAGCTAGCGTGGATAACTCCCCTATTGGAAAACAGTTAAAAACTTGGGTAAAATATGACCAAATGATCTTTGTAAATGCACTTCTTAAGTAACACAGATAGAAAGAACCCAAAGAAACTAAAAAAAATAAAATAAAATAAAATAAAATAAAATAAAATAAAATAAAATAAAATAAAATTGAAAGCAGGAAGTCTAGAAGATAAGTATTCATCTTAGTTTTCCCACTGAGGATTTCTACTGAAGCCATGATTTACTGCTTTTGCCTCTGCATGGAGATGCAGGAAAAGTCTAGCACTGGCCATGCCCACAAGATGGGAGGCCTAATAAAGTCCCTTTGTTGCACAAAGCTGATATCCCAGAGCTGTACCATCAGTGTAATGAACTCATTGCACAGAAGAAAACAATGAGGAAGATTGCCTCTTCTGTTCTTAGTATTAATAGGTAGAAGTGATATTGAAATTTTATAAATAGGAACTAGTCTTCTTTGGATTTCATTTATGTATGTTCTTGATGTTGTGATAAAATTATTATTTTTATTAAATTTCATCCCTTGAATATTAAGTCTTTTTAATATTCTCTCTGACAAAATGGAAAGTATGCATAAAGTACTTATACTGCATTGCAAAGAGCAAAGTTACTTAAGCATTTGTGTGATTTCTTGAGTGGTAAACTAATCACCCTTTTTCCCTGGAACACCATTTTTACTTGAAAAAATGACTGACTTCTTATGAACACTTAGGTATTAATTTAACAAACGTTTTCCTGAAACTGAACACAGTGATCTTGCTACTTAAAGTGACTGAAATTGTTTGTTCCTAATGATAAAATATGAGCTTTCAAGTGAAAGTATTTTGCA
Organism: Panthera tigris; assembly: GCF_018350195.1. Lineage (NCBI taxonomy): Eukaryota > Metazoa > Chordata > Mammalia > Carnivora > Felidae > Panthera > Panthera tigris. The sequence continues at coordinate 80,107,950 of NC_056662.1, forward strand.
AAACTTATTTTCAACATGTTAAGCTTGATAATTTTCCAAGTGTTTAAAGATTTTTCTGATGGAATATGTACTGATATAAGCAAATGTGATTCCTTTGGTATTATATAATGGAATGTGTAAACATTTAAAATATCTGCATAAGGGTGCTTAGGTGGCTCAGTCAGTTGAGCGTCTGACTTTGGCTCAGGTCATGATCTTGCTGTTAGTGGGTTTGAGCCCCATATCAGGCTCACTGCTGTCAGAGCAGAGCCTGCATTGGATCCCCTGTCCCCCTCTCTCTCTACCCCTGCCCTGCTCACTGGCGCTATCTCAAAAATAAAAACATTTAAAAAAATAGAATATCTGCATCATTCAGATAATCAGTATTTTCCAAAAGACTAAAGCATATGATGTTACAAAATTATGCATGAGTAAAAAACCCATTCAACATGCATGATTAGAGCATTGGATCTTAATTTAACAGAGTTTGAAAAGTTTGTGAAAAGTTTATTGATAGGGTTTCAGATTCCACGTTACTGTTAACTGTTAAGAAAATACCATTTGTAGAGTTTTGATATAGTAGGAAAGAAGAGCTCAAATTGTCTGAAAGGATCATTAAAATACTCCTATCTTTTCCAACTGTATATCTGTATGAGGCTGGGTTTTCTTCGTATACTTCGATCTAAATAGCATATCACACAGATTGAACATGAGAGTAGAGATGAGAATCTAGCTGTCTGTCAAATTGGACATTAGTGATATTTTAGAGTGATACAAACACATTGAAGAGATTTGTAAAAATATAAAACAGTGGCACTCTTCTTATTAAATTGTTTTGTATAGAGGGTATACAGAAAGCAACAGGTCTGGATGGGTTCACTGATGAATTCTACCAAACATTTAAGGAAGTATACCAATTCTCTACAATCTCTTTTGGAGGATAGAAGCAGAAAAAATACTTACTAGCTTATTCTCTGAGGCCAACATTACCTTATACTAAAACCAAAGACATTACAAGAAAACTATAGAATAATACCTCTTAATGACATAGATGTAAAAATTCTCAACAAATTATTAGCAAATCAAATCCAAAAAAATGTGAGAAGAATTATATGCCACAACCAAGTGGGATTTATCTCAGATATGCAAGTCTGGTTCAGTATTTCGATGAATGTAATCCACCACATTGATATACTAAAACAGAAAAATCACAGGACTGTATCAGTAGATGCAGAAAAAGCATTTGACAAAATCTAACACCCATTAATGATAAAAATAAAAAATCTCAGCCAGCTGGGAATAGTGGAAAACTTCTTCAACTTCATAAAGAACATCTACAAAATCCCAACAGTTCACATCATGCTTTATGGTGAGAAACTCAAAACTTTCCCGCAAAGATCAAGTACCAGGCAAGGATGTCCTTTCACCACTTTTCTACATCATACTGTTAGTCCTTACTGATGAAATAAGACATGAAAAGAAAATAAAAAGTATACATATTGGGAAGTAAGATGTGAAACTCTCTTTGTTCATAGAATACATGATCATCTATTTAGAAAACAAAAGAATCAACATAAAAACCTCCTGGAACTAACTGATTATAACAAGGTTGCAGAATGCAAGATTTATATATGGAAGTCACTTGCTTTCCTATATATCAACAATGAACAGTGAAATTTGAAATTAACACAATTTCATTTACATTAGCACCCCAAAAACCAGAATACTTAGGTGTAAAGCTAACAAAATATGTACAAGATGTGTATGAAAAATACTGTAAAATTCTGATGAATGAGATCAAAGAACTAAATGAGAGATATTCCATGTTCATGGATAGGAAGACTCAATATTGTCAAAATGTCAGTTCTTTTTAGCTTGACCTACAGATTCAATCATTCACGATGAAAATCCCAACAAAGTATTTTGTGGATATCAACAAACTGATTCTAAAGTTTATATGAAGAAGCATATGGAGAAGACTCAGAATAGCCAACACAATATTGAAGGAGAAGAACAAAGTTAGAGGACTGATACTACCTGAATTCAAGACTTACTATAAAGCTACAGTAATCACTACTGTGTGATACTGATGAAAGAAGAGACATCAGTGGAACAGAACACAGAACCTAAATATAGACCCCATAAATATAGTCAACTGATCTTTGACAAAGGAGTGAAACTAATGAAGCAAAGATAATCTTTTCAACAAATGGTGCTAGAACAACTGGACATCCATATGCAAAAAAAAAAAAAATGCATCTAGATAGACACTTTACACCCTTCACAAAAATTAACTCAAATTGTGACCTAATGTGATCTCAATGTGAAGTGCAAAACCGTAAAACTACTAGAAGATAACACAGGAGAAAACCTGGATGACATTGGGTATGGTGATGCCATTTTAGATAGAAAACAAAAGATATGATCCATGCAAGAAATAATGGATAATTACATTGAATTTAAAAACTTGCCTTGTGACAGACAGTATCAAGAGAAGAAGAGAAGCAACAGACAGGGAGACAATACTTACAAAAGACACATCTGATAAAGGAGTGTTATCCAAAATATACAAAGAACAATACAAGAGCAAACAACCCAATTTAAAAAATGGGACATAAACCTTAAGAAACATTTAGCCAAAGAATACGTACAGATGGCAAACAGACATATGTCAAGATGCTCCACATCATGTCATCAGGGAACTGCAAATAAAAACAATGAGATACCACTATCCACCTTCCATAGAATGGCCAAAATCTGGAACACTGACAACACCCAGTGCTGGTGAGGATGTGGACCAACATCTTTCATATGTTGCTGGTGGGAATGCAGAGTGCTACAGCTAGTTGGAAGGGAGTTTGGTGGTTTCTTATAAAACTAAACGTAATGTTTCCATACAACCCAGCAGTCATACTACTTGGTATTTACCCAAACAAAATGAAAACCCTTGTCCACATAAAAACCTGCTCATGGATGTTTTATAGTAGCTTTATTCATAATTACTAAAATTTTGAAGCAGTTGAGGTGTCTTTCAAGAGATGAATGGATAAACTGGGGTACATGCAGCCAATGGAATATTATTTGGCACTAAAAAGAAGTGACCTATCAAGCCATGAAAAGACATAGGGGAACCTTAATGCATATTAGTAAATGAAAGGGGCTAATCTGAAAAGACTATGTAATTGTATGATTACAACTATGTGATGTTCTGGAAAAGGTAAAAATATGGAGAAAATAGATCACTTTTTTGTTGTTGCCAACGGTGGGGAGTAGGGGAGATGAATAGGTGGAGCATAGAGGATGTTTAGGGCAGTAAAATATCATTTAATATTATAATGATGGATCTGTGGCGTTATACATTTGTCCAAACAAATAGAATGTACACCACCACAAGTGAACCCTAAGGTAAACTATGGATTTAGGGTGATTATGATACATCAGTGTAGGTTCATCCTTGGTAAACAGTGTAACATACTGGTTAGTCATGTTGATAATGGGATAGGCTCTGTATGTGTGTATGCTCAGGATTATATGGGAAATCTCTGTGCCTCTGTCTTGATTTTGTTGTACACCTAAAACTGCTCTAAAAAATAAAGTCTTTTAAAAAGTATATTTATTCTTCATAAAAATATGTTAACATGAGTTTATTAGTTATGTTTGAGTGAATTAAATATTTTCTAAATTTCTTATATTTAATTTTTTAATGAAGCAAATATTGATAGATGGAACCTACATAAAGGCTCCTTGTAGTTCTCAAAACATTTATTTATTTATTTATTTATTTATTTATTTATTTATGTTTATTTTTAAAAAGAGAGAGAGAAAGAGAGAGAGAGAGAGAGAGAATGAGAGGGGGAGGGGCAGAGAGCGAGAGAGACACAGAATCTGAAACAGGCTCCAATCTGTCAGCATAGAGCCAGATGTAGGGCTCAAACTCATGAACTGACAGATTATGATCTGAGCTGAAGTTGGACACTTAACTGACTGAGCCACCCAGGTGCCCCTCTCAAAGCATTTAAAAGGGCCTTGAAATAAAAACTTTTGGGAACTGTTGATCTGCACTCTCCACTAAAGGACAGAGATCATCAGACTGGATTAAAAAATTTTCTGGCTATATGCTGTGTATAAGAGACAGTCCTAAAATAAAAGGAGGTTATTTCAGAAGGAAAAAAAGGAACCTGAGAAGAAATGTTTGAGTAGCTTTTCAGTTCTTGCACGTATTTATTCCTTGATTTGTGTCCTTTAGAAAATGTTCCATGACCTTATATTTGACATTTCTACTGCCCTGCAGGTCCTTATCACGTAAGAAATTGAATGATTTGTCGCTATAGGCGATTCAGCAGTGTATGCATACCAGTTAAATACTTTTTAAGGACCTGTGGAACATGTATGAAGTTGATCATGACTTAAGCCATGAAACTTGCCTCAATACATTTTGAAGGATTGAAATTAAGTAGATCCTATTCTGTGACCCCCAAATCAATGAAATGTAATCTATTACATAAAGATAAGTAGAGGGGATAAGTAGAGAGGTGGCAGTTAAGTCAATTAAACATCCGACTCTTGATCTCGGCTCAGGTCATGATCTCGCAGTTTGTGAGTTCAAGCCCTGCATCAAGCTCTGGGCTGATCACGCAGAACCTGCTTGGGATTCTCTCTCTTCTTCTTTCTGCCCTCTCCCGCTTGTGCTCTCTCTCTAAATAAATAAGTAAATAAACATAAAAACAAGAAAGTAGAAAAACTCCATATAGTTGGAAAAAGGTTCTAAACACGAGTCAAAGAACTTGTAATGAAAAATTAGAAAATATTTAAATACAAGATAACAAAATAATTAATAATAAAATGTGAGGTATAGTTAAAATAGTACTTAGAGAAATATATAGTCCTAAATGCTTAGATCAGGAAAGAAGAAATGCTCAGAATTCAGTAGTTAAAATATACCTGAGGGAACTAGGAGGAAGGAAATAGTAAAAATGAGCGTAAACTACTAAAATAGAAAACATACTAGAAAGGATCAACAAAGCCAAAAGTTGTTGATTGGGAAAGCCCAAGGAAATTGACAGTTTCTAGCAAGAATTATCTAGAAACAAAAAAGAGCAGACACAAATGGCATTGGGAGTGTAAAAAGTACAAAACTATAGATTTTGCAGAAATTAAAATAATAAAAAGATTTTAAAATGTTTTATGTCACTAAATTTGAAGTCTTGGATGAAATGTGTAAATTCCAAGGGGGAAAATACTTATCCAAATTGACACTGGGAGACACGAAACACCTGAATACTTCTATAATCATTAAAGAAATTATATCTGTAATTAGAAACCTTCTCTAAAAGAAAACAAGCTCAGATAACTTTGGATTTTTTCCAGGAATGTGGAGTTGCTTTAATTTTAGAAAATCTATTAAATTATCACATTAATAAGTTAAGGGTTTAAAAGATCTTAAATTATCCCAAAATAATTTTAAAATGATAAAAGTTTAACACCTATATGTAAAAATAAAATTAGAAGTAGATTTAAAACCTCAAAGTCATAAGAGAACTTAATTTTATAAAGAGTAATATTTTTGAAAGAAGAAAAAGTAAACCTATAGGAAACATATTTTAGGATGAAAAATCAGAAGCATTCCCTTTTAAGATCGAGAATAATATAGGAATGACCCCTTTACAATACCTAGTCGGAATCATGATGAGAACTCGATGTTGAACATAAGAAACACATCACAAAAATGTTAATGTTATTTCATTGTATCAAGTTAAGAAATATGTAAAACTACACACTATATTCTTTTTTGACTTTTTATTGTGATAAAATCTACAAACAAAACTTACTTTTTAAAACATTTTTAAGTGTGCAGCTAGTTCTGTCGCATTAAGTACACTCACAGTGTTGTACCCTTCACCACTATCTGTTTCAAGATTGTTTTCATTATACCAAATAGAAACTCTGTATCCATTAGACAATAACTCTCCGTGTCCCCTTCTCCCATGCCTGGTAATATCTGCTCTACTTTCTGTCACTATATATTTGCGTATTCCTCATATAAGAGGAATCATAACAGTATTTGACCTTTTGTGTCTGGCTTATTTCACTTAGCATAATGTCCTCAAGTTTCATCCATGATGTATCATGTATCAGAATTTCATACCTCTTAAGGCTAATATTCTGTGGTATAGATATACCACATCTTGTTTATCCATTCATCAGCAACATGTTCTTTAGGGTTGCATACATAAGTAGTATTCTTTTTTGGAAAAGAGGAGAGAAGAAGTAATCCAAAATTCAAGGTGGTAGTCATCTCTGGATGATGGAAGGAAAGGGAGGCGATTCAGGAGAGGACATAGTAGTGTTCTATTTCTTTAGCTGGATGGTGGTACAGGATGTTCATTTTATTAGTCATTAAAATAGTACTTCTGTGTTTTATACTTCAGTATCTATAATGTATTTCACAATTGTAAAAAATCAACATTGCCATTAAGTTTAATTAAAGTATTAGTGCATGACAGTCTTTTTAGAACTTTTTGTTTAATAAAACTCTGAAAAATCATAAAATCGAAGTAGTGCTCCCCCACATCCCCCTATCCTTGTATATAGGAGAAAGAGTTCAATTTCTAGCTTGTGGTTTATTTTATGTGACATTTTAATAGGTAGAGGAAGTCTGTCAAATATTTTAATAGGAGAGGTATTATATTAATCTTGGGATCCATAATAAATGAAACATCGTACTATGAACTATTCTGTAAGAAGACCCTAACTTGAATAATTTGGACAAGAGATATTCTCTCCAAATTCTTATGATATGAAAAAAAGAATACACTAAATTTAACTAAATTTAATTAACTTGCTTGCTACATTATGTTATATACCTGTTGTTGTTAGCTTGGGTGGGGGTTGGGGAAGTGGCAAGATTAGATACATGCTTTTTTGGTAAAATCTATAATGTTTAAAAATAGTTATAAAGAAGTCCCGAATCTTACAAAACTGTATTTATTTATTTTATAATCAGTTCATTCTTTACTAATAAAGTCATTATAGGGGCGCCTGGGTGGCTCAGTCGGTTAAGCGTCCGACTTCGGCTCAGGTCATGATCTCACGGTCCGTGAGTTCAAGCCCCGCGTTGGGCTCTGTGCTGAAAGCTCAGAGCCTGCTTCAGATTCTGTGTCTCCCTCTCTCTCTGACCCTCCCCTGTTCATGCTCTGTCTTTCTCTGTCTCAAAAATAAACAAACATTTAAATTTTTTTTTTTAAATAAAGTCATTATAAATTTTTTCCCTTTTAAGCTATACAGAGAAAACATGTATTCACCTATTGCTCGTATGGTTATCACCTGAATGAGGGTGCACATTGAAGTGGAGAATTTGTTTTAGGTCTGGTAAGAATGTTGGGGGTCAATGCATAGATTTTAGTAACATAACTGCCTTACTTTAATTTTGTTTTTACTGTTTATTTTTGAGAGAGAGAGAGGAGAGAGAGAGAGCAAGTGGGGGAGGGACAGAGAGAGAGAGAGAGAGAGAGGGAAACATAGAATCTAAAACAGGTTCCAGGCTCTGAGCTGTAGCACTGAGCCTGACATGGGGCTCAAACTTGGGAATCGCTAGATCATGACCTAGGCCAAAGTCGGATGCTTAACTGACTGAACCACTCAGGTGCCCCCATAGCTGCATTGCTTTAAACATCCTGCATTGAGTTATGTTTATTTATTTTCCTAATTTCAAGATTGGTGATCCAGGAAGGATTACTTGTAATATTAGTGTAATAAATCAGGTCAAGTGGTCAATAAATATTCATAATAAATACTATTTATTAAGTACCTACCGTATGCTAAAAACTCTACTAGATATTTTAGTATATTGTTATAAGAGTTTCTCCAGGACATGTATCTAAGATGGATATTATTGCTGAGTAGTTGTAAGATATGCATGTGTTCCACTTTACAAGGTAATGTCAACTTGCTTTCCAAAGCGGCTATATCAGTTAGAACTTTCTCCTGCAGTGTAAGAGAGTTTGTTTGCATTGTTCCCCATTTTTATCATCACTTGGTATTGTCCAGCTTTTAAAAATATTTGTCAATCTGGGGTGCCTGGGTGGCTCAGTCAGTTGAGCATCTGACTTCAGCTCAGGTCATGATCTCGCAGTTCGTGGGTTCGAGCCCCGTGTTAGGCTCTGTGCTGACAGCTCGGAGCCTGGAGACTGCTTCGGATTCTGTGTCTCCCTCTCTCTCTGCCCCTCCCCCACTCATGCTCTGTCTCTCTCTGTCTCACTCTGTCTCAAAAATAAAGATAAACATTAAAAAAAATTTTTTTAAATATTTGTCAATCTGACAGTGTGAAACTAAGGCTCAGATACATGAAGAAATGGGCCAGAAATTAACCAATGAATAAATGCTGGTGTTACATTCAAATGCAGGTTTGCCTGATGGCAACTACAATAGGCTGGATTTCAAAGAAATGGAAATATATAGGCTAAGTCGTTTTTATAGCAGAGAATACTTAGGAAAAATGAAAGTGATATTTCTTAAGCAAAAATGATTATATTATGTAAGAACTTTCTGAGGGGAAGTATTTCTGAAAGTGTGATTTTAGATTAACTGGATTAGAATCACCTGGTAGTAGTGGTGAGTGTGTGGGAGGGGTGGGCTGGGAGTAGAGAAGGGAGGTACATATTATTTTTAGAAGTGTAGCAGATTCCTGAGCCTATCTCTGGTTTTGCTAATTTAAGATCTCTGGGGATAGGATCCAGTCATCTAAATTGTCTAAAGCTCTTACTTTTATTTTTGTTTTTTAGTAAACACTAAAGTTAACTTTGGCTTTAGGAGTTTTGAAGTAATTACTCAAATATTGTCAGATTCACATACAAACATGTATGAACGTAGGCCAAGAGACAGAAACTTAGTCTTACATATATGTGAACACTCACTGACTTTGTCATTGTTCTTTCTTTCTCTTAAAATTCCTTTTACTATTTTTTCTCTCATTTCTGTCCCCTTCTGTACCTTGCCCGACATGAAATAGCATTAGGACTCTGGCAGCAGTAAGAGTAATTCTAAATTCTCTCTGCCTGGCTGGCCCCTACTCCTTTGTGGAAGGACTATAAGATGCAAAAGACACGCTCGTCTCACACTGCAATCGCTTATTTCATTCCTCTTTATAGAACTGATGATAGCGGTGATATCAGTTGTGGGCTGGTAAAGACTTAGACTCGGTTGTAAAAAGTAGAGATTCATGGAGCTGAGGTAGAGCTGTGAAAGATCCTTAAAGAGGAAAACAATGTGGGAGCTTGGTGGAGCATTACTAGAAATACAGTTCAGACCTCTTTTCCCAGCACAGACTCTAGTGAGATCCTGCGTTAACAATAGAAATGGATATTGTAGACTCAAAAGACTCTGTTCTGCTCACCTGTCCAGACCTTACAAAGGGCTGTTTTCATTGTTGCTGAGCAAGTAAATACTTAAAGTGGTACAACTAAATATGGTTAGAATTTAGTAGCTTTTATTTTCTGTTGTTTCAGAGACTGATATACCAAAAAGTTAAAAACTGCTTGAGTTCAGCAGAAAACCCGTCTACAAAATTTTTATCTAAAAAATGAATTTGAATGTTAATTGTCAAAACTCTAGATTTTATAGCAATTATCCTTAAATTGGGCTTTCAAAATTATGCTCATTTCCAAGTTACCTTAATTTTTATAGTTTATTTGGTTATAAAAAATAATTATTATTAGGGGATTAGTGTCATACTTTGTGAAACAGATTTGTTTAAAAAATCTGAAAATAATGTGTGGCAGTTTGTATGTCATGCTTCCAAAACAGAGGCTTTAAATCCTATATTATATGTAAAAGTTGTTAGCTATTCTAAAGGTACAATAAGAGATTATTGTTCATATCAGTGTAATAAATTGATACTACCTGATCATACTTTTTCATTTTGCACATTGTCAGAACCTTGGACCTTAATCTTATTCTTTGATTGACAGTAGCGACCAGGGAAAGAACAATTGTATTGTTTGGGATAGTCACATCTGTTCAACTTGATTCAGTTGAGGGTATTTGCATATTCTTAAGTATTTCTTCTGAGAGGGCTTAAATCCTTCTCAAGTGCTTGATGCATTTTTGAAATTCATTCATAAGGTATCTACATGCACTAATAGCTCTGTATAATATTGCTGTGCATAATCTGACAGATAAGACCACATTTTAAAACAAGGTATTCTTTAGGGATGCTACATTACATTTTTTACTTGTCCTGCTGGCAGAAATGTCAATTCTTTTCTAAAAGGCTGGCTTAATGTTTTGATTAAATTAGTATATCTTTATTTTAGGCAGGTTTGTCAATCAGAAGACAAATAAAATAAAGATTTATTAAATAATAATTCAAAGGTTAATGGTAGTTTTTCCAGCCTTGGTTGGAAAATTGAATAATTTTATAGAAAACCATTGTAGAGCTTAAATGGATTTCTGTTTAGTCTCCTTATTTTATAGGGATGTTTAGTGAGGCTTGTTTTCTTACTCAGGGTCACACAGCTTAAAAATTAGGCCTTATTTTAGATCTGAACTCCAAACCAGTAAATCCTAAGGAATGCTGGTGTATGACCTCTGGTTTACATTAATGATGTCATATGAACTCTGGTTTACTTTATTTGCAAATTATCCTCATCTAAATGTTCCCTTGCCATTAGAACATGTAGTAAGGGATTACGTCTTAATCATCTTCATATCTCTCTTGAATCAACAACGTGTCTTATACATAGGTAATGTCCAATCATTATTTTGCTGTTTTGTTTTCACTGTTCTCCTAGGCTATTATTCTATTAAGGATAATTTTGAAATGAGATAGCTTATTTCTAGAATGTTAAGTACCCTTGATAGCAAATAGGTGTTATTTTGTATTCATTTCTGATGAATTGGTAGTCTCTGTTTGGAGAATTTTGAGACCTGCTAGAATCGCTTGGCAGTGTCTGCCACAGACATAGCATCAGAGAAACCAGCGGTTTCTTCCTTGATAGATGTGATCTTAGGGGAGGGAGAGAGAACTGTGGAGTGGAGTGATCAAAAAAGGCCCTAGGAAGCAATAAGGCTCAGATTAAGATAGAACTCAGATACTGTAGTAAAAACGAGACACAATGCCACAGAGGCTGGAAGTTCTATAAAAATGGTAGGCATTCAAAAAGGAGAAATACCATTAATTACATTAAATAGAATGAAAGGAAGGAAAACAGTTGTCGAGTACTTTTGATACCTATCTCTGTGTTCTATCCTCTTTTTAGAGGAATTCTGGAGGCTTTCTGTCCTAGTTTCCATTCCTTGCTTTCCCTTTTCTGACATATTTAGAGTTGTTTTAGTTTATTTCTACCTCGGCCAGCTCTCTCCAATTTATGTATGCCTTATTTAAAGATGTAAAAGTTGCAATATAACTTCATCACAATTTTATTTCAATATTGTGTTACAGGAATACATTGGGGAAGGAAGTTTCAATTGTTATTTAATCATGTTATTTAAATAGTGTTTTAAAATATTTGGGTGTAAAATAACTCCAAAATTCCAAATTATATTTTATCTTCCAGGAATCCCCTTCTGGTCGAAGGAAAGCTCTGGCTACTAGCAGCATCAACATGAAACAGTATGCAAGCCCTATGCCAACTCAGACTGATGTCAAGTTAAAATTCAAGCCATTGTCTAAAAAAGTTGTATCTGCCACTCTCCAGTTTTCATTATCTTGCATTTTCCTTCGGGAAGGAAAAGCCACGTAAGTTTCTTTTGTCAAAAAGACAAGCTGCTTCTCAGTGTGTTTAAAAACTGTATGTAAAACAGCTTTTGACTTAGTGGACTGGCAACAGTTGAGAATATCCTACTGCATACCAGTCATTCTTGCCATTCCTTGTTTCAGAGGCTGAATTAAATGAACTCCTTGGTGTATATAGTCTCTTGACTCTAGAGAATGGGCAATAATATAAAAGTAATATTATAGCAATTTCCAAATTTTAAATTGTGTATCATAGGGTGCCATCCATGTTTGTTTTGTATTAATTGTCTTTAGTGTAAGTAGTTGTACTCTGAAGTACAGACAGTGCAGTTTGTAGAGCTGTTTGATGCAGCTGAGATATAAGAGGAACCCAAGATGAAAAGTTCAGGATAAGAGGGATGAAAGAACTAAAGGGACTTTTACCAATTCATGTTCTTTGGCCCGGCCTTCCAAAAGTTGTATAGCAAAGTACAATTTTCTATATAATTATCCTTTTAAGCAATCACTTCTTAAGTACTGAATAGGCATTGCACAAAGGTAATTCCTACACCAGTTCTGATCTCCTAAGTGTAAAATTCTAACTGTATAAAATGAGGTAAACATGCCTGGAACAGGAAAAATGTAACATTTACCATGCTTGTTGCGTACATTCAAGTCAAGGATGAGTGTATGTTTGGGGTGTAATGAAAGGGTTAGTACTTACTTGGAGAGGAAGATCAGGGAGGGAAGAAATGGAAACTCTAAGCCTGGATTTGAAAGGTGAGAGAAGGAAGCCAGCTATGAACATTTCGATCCAATCTGAATCATAGTTCTAAATGTATTTGAGCCAGTGGAATGTGGTTACTATATTTGGCCATGTCTACTTGACTGATTAGACTGGATTCTGTGCGTCAGTCAAAATGAGATGTTTGGCACTCATCTACAGGGTAGCAAATGACTTGGTAGATAACTGTAAGCCTCATCTCTGGAAAGTTGGCTTTTGAGTGAGTGTGGCAGAGGGACAGTGCAGAATGGAAGCAATCAGTCTTTCATCTCAGGACCTTAAATTTTAGACTTAAATACTGAGAACCTAAAAATAAAGATCTTACCCTGAAGTTCAAGCCATAATGAAAGGAAAGAAAACACAGGAAGAAAAGAGAAAACAAAATCAGAGAAGATCCTTTGAATGTGGACTCCTTTCCACTGGGCAGAAGCAGTAAGTGAATCAGCACCATCCATCCCTGGGAGAATCTGGGAAATTCAGTCAAACCAAATGTCTCAATTCCAGTGGAAATTTCTCTTAAAACACCCTAAACTCCCTCTCTGCCTCCACACTCCTTGCCTCCTTAACCTTTCATAGAGAAAAATGTTCAAGGTTAAAGTATGAGGAAATTACAGAGGTAAAATTAAGCAAGTTAACATTTCAAGAGTAATGATATATCTTGAAATTATCCCTCATTGACAGGTGAGCAATTTGTATAGCATTCATATAAGGTAATACAACTTTTTTTGTTCATGCAGACTTGATATCACTAAATTTATTTTTAAAAGGGGAAATGGTTATGTCAACTGTAGGCTTACATGAGATAAAATGCAAAGAATTTCAAAAACCAGTTTAGTCTGCATAGTTGTACTATATTTAGAAAATAAGTGAATGTTAACAAACATTTCTTTACAAAAGAGTTTTCTTGTTTTGTTTCTATTTTATTGTAGTTAGAACATGAGAAACAGTATCTTAATTTGAAATTCTGAATTTTAGGGAAGAATATCAGATTGAATTTAGTTTGTATGTAATGTGTTAGAAATGTGTTTTACTCACGGTAGTTTATTTGAAATTTAAGGTGAAAATGATATTTCAGGAAAACTTCATTATTTGATTTGTTTAGAGTAAGGTAAACTTTATATACTTATATTTAAAATACTTCAAGATAAAAAACATTTTTACATTTTATCCAGTATATGGTATTTAACTTATAGTCAATCCAGGTCATTTTTCATTTTGTAATTTTTAAAAATGCTGTTCCAATAGTTCCTTCACTTTTGGGGAGTTATGGCCCCTTTGAGAAAAATGCACATTTAAATAAGATTTACGTATAAGTTTACAGTGGTTTACCATTTCTTTTTCCTCCTACCCACAAAACCAAAAGGGTTCATGGATTTCAGATTAAGAATTTCTATTCTAATTTATTTTGAAAACTTGAATATTTTAAAGTCTAGATCTTATTGATTTGCAAACTATCTCACTGTTTTATGAAACAAGTTTTTATTTCCAGACTTAATGATTAGGAACCCACACTTTAATCCTGTGAAGAAAATTTTAGTCTTCCATAGATGGCAGCAAAGAGTTAAACTAACTCCTAACTAGTTAGTTTTTAATCTAGTTTGCTTTTTACTAATTAAACATGCCATTTAAAAATTAATGAATATGACTATTTAGGTTTTTCAGTAGTCTTGTACAACTATTTAAAAGGGCTCATTAATATTTAGAAAAAAGATTATATTATTATTTTCTTAAACTTTTTTCAAACAATGTCATTTAATGAACTGTGTATTAAATTTGAAATCATTGATGTAGGGATGAAGACATGCAAAGTTTGGCTAGTTTGATGAGTATGAAGCAGGCTGACATCGGCAATTTAGATGACTTTGAAGAAGATAATGAAGAAGATGATGAGAACCGAGTGAACCAAGAGGAAAAGGCAGCAAAAATTACAGGTTGGTTTTATTAGCATTAAGCTAAAAGTTTATCTTTTTTTCTTGAGAAGTTGAAAACTCAGTTTTCCAGGAAAAAAAGAATGCTGCTAGAGTATTTTTTCTTCCGTAAGCCTTTTAATATGCCATTTAGTTCTCTGAAAACTTTATGTGCTGATGGTTAATAACAGATTTTCAGAATTTAAAATGAAGTCCAAGCTTAGTCAAGAAAGCATAAAACTTTACTGGGACTACTGATTATAGTATAAAGTGGCCTAAATATGTTCACACTTCTTATGTCATTGTATGGATGAACCTTCTTATAAGTAAAGATCTGCCTTAAGGGTGGCATGACAAAATGCATTGGCTACTGTTTCCTAGCTCATGTGCATTTATTCACATAAATTATGTGCACATTCTTTGGTTTGGATTTGTATATATCTCATGTATCCTTATATCTAGAAGGTTCCATGCAAGTATTCCTTATAGCTGGCTTGGTCAAACTACTTAAGATGATTAAATATTTAGAATCTTTTGTATTGATTGGGCAATAAATATTTATTGGTAATCTATCACCTTAAGGAATTGATGTCATACCTTTATTATTGGAGTGAGAATCAAGCGCTGTGTACATATTCCTTTCAGCTAATGAAGTGTCCTAAATTTCTGTAATGAGATCCCTAGACTTCTATCATCTAGGTGATATGTTTCCAAATTCATAGGGCACTTTGGCAGTCATCTCTTGGCTTAGCCTCAACTCTTACTGTTATATGGGGAATTTCCATTGATCATATGGCGCATTTAACTCCTTAGCCAAAAACTTTCTTGACTTTCTCAATTCTAGTGATGTTCACTTTCACTCCACTTCTAGAAGTTTATTATAAGGAATTGATTAGACTTATATGCAAAGGTGTATGTTTTGTCCTGTGTAAATTTTATAAATTATTAATTTCTAATTTATGATTGCTGTTTTGATTTCTTAATTAACTCAAGGGTTGTTTAGGAGAGTGGGTTTTATCATGGACTTTTTTATTTTTAGTTAGTTACCAGTTTAATTTTATTTAAATAAGTTGCTGAAGCCTTTCAAATTTCAATTTCATATGAGTGAGGGTTTTTTTCTTTGTAGTCTAGATACATGATCTATTTTTGTAAATTTTCTTTTAAGTATCTTTTTATATATATTTTCTATTTGTTGGATTCAGCATGTATTTATTAGGCCAAACTTTAAATTTATATTATTTAGTTATTTATAGTCTTATTCTTTTTGTGTAGTTCATCTTTGAAATACTAAGAACTTCAATGCTAAATTCTTTAGTGCATAAAAATTAATTTTCTAATAGTTTCATTATGGGTTGTAATTTGATCAGTTTGCCCCACTTTATGCCTCTTGCCGTGAAATTTTGTCTGGTGTTGATATTTTAACTCATGCTTTCTTTATATTTATATTTTCCTGGTGTATTTATCACTTTATTTTTAACCTGTATTAAGTACTTCTCTTATAAATAGTATTTGGTTTATCTATCTTTATATTCTTTGCCCTTAATAGTTACATTTTTTTGATAACTGCATACTTAATTTCACTTACATTACTTTATCCTTTTATTTGGGAATTTTCTTATTATTTTTTTCCATTCACACCTTAAAATTTACCATTCTCAAATGTTCTTTATTTAAGCATTTTTAAATACAGTTATTTGGAAGCTATACATTCTGTTTTCATTTTAGTCTACTATCATCTAAGATAAAAAAGCCAGACAGATAAATGAATGAACCTGTATTTCTCTACCAACATTAAAAATAAAACAGTCGTGCTTGGCTGGCTAGGTCAGTTGAGCAAGTGACTCTTGATCTCAGGGTTGTGAGTTTGAGCCCCACGTTAAGTATAGACATTGCTTAAAAATAAAATCTTTAAAATAAATAAATAAAACAGAACGTATTGACTCACCTCATATAAGATGAGAGAGTCAATATTTTTTTTTTTTATTTAAACACCTCCCAGCTGTTATTTTTATTTGAGTAAATTTTGGGGTTCTTCTTTCAATAATAAATGCAGACATTTGCATTAAGTTAAAAAAATTTTTTTTTAACTTTTATTTATTACTGAGAGACAGAGAGAGACAGGGTATAAGCATGGGAGGGGAAGAGAGAGGGGGAGACACAGGATCTGAAGCAGGCTCCAGGCTCTGAGCTGTCAGCACAGAGCCTGACACGGGGCTCGAATCCACAAACCACGAGATCATGACCTGAGCCAAAGTAGGACGCTCAACCCACTGAGCCACCCAGGCGCCCCTGCATTATGTTTATAATCATTTCAGCAACAATTATATGATACTTTTTAAAATGCCCTGTCTTTCCTATCTTTGAGTTCTTTGTTTTATTTGGGTGGCTGAAGCACTTCAGGAAGGGTAAGTTAGTAACCTTTCTCTACTGCCACCAATGACTTTTTACCTATCCTTTAAATTTTAATAATATTGACACATACTCTGAGAAACCTTTCATGCCCACTCCCTCTTAAGCTTGACCATTCTATCCCTTAGGCTACTACTGTACTATTTACAAATGCAGACATTTTCTTGCAGCATGAATGTTTATAACTGCTGTGAGATATAATTTGATCTTTTAAATGGAGAATATGGTTTGTTCTTTGTGAATGACTTTTGATTAAAACTAAATCTCAATTAGGCCCTAGTACCATAAATAGGAAATTTTAAAACCCCACAGTTTTATAATTGTTGTGAGCAATGTTGTACTACTTTGATCACAGTAATGGGGAAAAAAGGTGGTAACAGTATGTCGGAAGTTCTTTGCTATTATTGAAAGGGAAAGAAAGGACATTATTTTTGAGTAAATTATAGATATAATGAAAACAATTATATTCAGATTTTATTGTCTTAGTCTGTTGGGGCTGCTATAACAAAATACCTTGGATGGGTAGTTTATAAGCAACTTAAATTTATTTCCCACAGTTTTGGAGACTGGAAGTCTGAGATCAAGGTGCCAGCATGGTTAGATGAGGGCCCTCTTCTGGGTCACAGACTTCTCATTGTATTCCTCACATGGTGGAAGGGGCAAAGGATCTCTCTGGGCCCCTTTTAGAAGGACATTAATCTTATTCATGAGGGCTCTGCCCTATGACCTAATCTTCTCTCAAAGGCCTTACCTCCTAATACCATCACACTGAGAATTAAGATTTAAACATGAATCTGGGGTGGGGGGGGGGGCACAAATATTCAGACCATAGTATCCCTTATTGCTTAAAAATACACATACACCTTATTTTCTAAAATTCCTGTAGAAGAAATAATTTTCTTTTAGATAGTCTAAAATTCTCTGACCCTAATTGAAGAAATTATTTTAATGCAACTTGTGATGATCCAAGGTTTCTTTGGAATGCTACTATTTTCTGTTATTATTTTATGTATGTATTTCTTTTCCCTGTTTCATGAAATTCCTTCAAGGTAGAGACTATGTTGTAACTGTTCTTTTTATCACTCGCTTCTGGCACATTGTCTGGAACATATTGAGAATTTAAGATGTGTTAACTGAAAGGTCATAAATCAATGAAGGGACTTCTTTCTCATATGATAGCCCATACTAATCACTCTGGCTTATTATCTTGTTCCATTTATTTAACCTTTACCCATATACGACCTTATCCAAGGTTGCATGGTCCCATTTTATGGAAAGCATGTGATCTTGGAGGACACATAATTCAAACCTTAAATAATTCAAGACTAGTTTTCCAAAAGTTATGAATTCAAAATGTATATTGAGGGAGCAGGGGTAGATGGGGACAGTGGTGATTAGATGCATGCTCTTAAGTAAATCCAGTCATTATAACATTTTTGCTTTGATGTTACATTTTTTTTTTCTCTATTATATTTCCAGAGTACAGTCACTTAAATTAATAGCACAGCATGTTATGGCAGTTGTTTGGCTTCCTTAGTTGCATTTTTTAGCACATGTAAATTCCATTCCAAAGTTATTATCTTTCAGGAATTTTTTTTAGCACCAGCACTACCACTCTAAAAATGTTTGGGTAAAGTAGTTTTAAGATAGTTAAAAATATATTAAAATTTAACAACAGTAATGTTAAAGCAATAGGTTAATACTAAACAAAATGAATGCATTTTATAAACATGGTACAAATAAAGTATGGTGGGTATTTTTATTTACCAACTAAAGTGGCAGTAATTTAAACACAGCTTATATTTGCTGTTCCTTGCAGCTTTGGAATTGCTAACAGAATGTTTATGGAGGAAAAAATCATTATTTAAAAAATTGCCTCTATTAATGATATCTTTATATTGCAATAGAAATGTGTAAAATGCAATCACATATCGATATAAATTGTATGGCTTTATTATTTCCCCAACTAAGCTGTAAACTTCTTGAGGGAACAAGACTGTTACAATTATTTTGTGATACCTTAGATTAACACCTAGAAGCTATTCATTTAATCAGTGATATGGAATATTGCTGTAAAATCAATAGTAATTAACAAAATATGTCTTCTGAAATTACAGTCTTTGCTAGAAGGTAAACATAAATCCATGATACCTGTACTTGGATTGATCAAAAATCCTTACCCTGTTCTACCTGGGCCAAATTCACTTCTAACTGGAAACATTTTGGGATTGGCTCTTAGGAAACTTTACTGATAGTGTTATATATAGGTGCATTCTACAGAGGTACAGCACCAGTGAATGGGCAAGAGAATTTTAAATTGCAGTTAGAAAAATTGCAGTTTGAAATGTAGTGGGAGTAATAGACCTTGGAGATGGAGAAACAAAGCCCATTAATAGAAAGTTTATTATAGCCAGTATTAGAAAACATATATAGTTTTAAAACAGTCAGTGCCTCCATCTATATGGCATCCTCACAGTGCTTGAACCAGTATTTGGTAATATGACCATCTTTGATATTGAATTTCTGCATACATATCAACAAGAGGAAAAAGGAAAGATTCCTCCATAAATAACATGTCTTACTGAAAATCAGGTTCAACTGAAACATTTTTTATAGGAAAGCATTATCGGAGAATTCAGACATTATGAAATATCTGAAAGATCCCAGTATACCTAAAGCTGTTGGAATGGTAACCAAGGATTCTACATAGGTTCATCTAGACCTATACAGGTAACATAAGCCAGACTAAGCATTAGATTCACTTGGAAGGATATTGGAAACGTAGTAGCATGCCAGCAGAGCATTGCTTTTTCACTGGAGTCCTCACAGCATCCGAGGTGCTATTCTTTGACCTCTGTCTCACATGACAGCTTGTGTACAAGGAGACAAGATCCACATAGTTAGAAGCAAGGATTGCCTTGGTTTAAAGTCCATTCTGCAGAAGAGCTGGTATATTTTGAAACGGTTAAATAGGTATAGTTTTCAGAGTCCCTGTAAGGGACATACCTAGTTACAAGAGTCCACAATTTTCTGAGCCCAAAACTGTGGCTTTCCATCAAATATATAGTCTATTCAGAGTCTTTCCATCCAAATGTAGTTTATAAATCAAGCTTCATTTTTACCATAAGCACTGGTGTTTATTAATCCCTTTCCTGTTGTTTATAATGTTAATTTTGGAGGAGGAAGAATGACATATTGACTAACTTCAGAGGATATAATCTTAAGCACCCATGGTAGTAGAAGAGATAACAGTTCATATTTGAAGAGCTAAAGTTGATTATGGTATGTCTCAGTCCTCTGAGATTATAATGTCCTACTGCTAAGACTTGTGAATGGGTAAAAATTGGTCTACCTCCTTTGAGTAGAAGGACTGTCAGGATGAACTTGGGACTCTGGTCAGAGAATACATCCATTAATTTGTTTCTGGTTTTTACCTGACCATTTACTCTCCAGTACCTAGGATACTCATGAACCAAATCATAGGTTTGCTGTGGAGTGTATAAAGTGATAGGATAAAAATAGTCACCTATTTTGGAGGTCTGTGTAAAGGATAGGGATTTCTGGAATACTGCATCTATTATTTTGGTATTAATAAGGTTGGAAAACAGGGTAGAATCAGAGAGTTGGAGCATTTATGATCCCTTGAGCTAAAAAATTGAGCGGCGCCTGGATGGCTCAGTTGGTTAAGCGTCCGACTTCGGCTCAGGCCATTATCTCATGGTCCGTGAGTTCAAGCCCCGCGTCAGGCTCTGTGCTGACAGCTCAGAGCCTGGAGCCTGCTTCAGATTCTGTGTCTCCCTCTCTCTCTGCCCCTCCCCTGTTCATACTCTGTCTCTCTCTGTCTCAAAAATAAATAAACATTAAAAAAAATTAAAAAATTGATAAGGCATCACAGCTACTTCCTTTTTAAAGGAATTTGATAGACGGAAGACAGTAAGAATAGCTTTTCCTAGTATTTAGAAGTCACATATGTCAACTCAGAGACTAGAAGTAGCAGAAGGCACAGATTCCAAATTTAACCTACTTTCTGTGTCACTCTTAAACCCTAATCCTGCTTTGTTTGTACTAATGACAACTGATCAGAATTCTCTAGGCCCCCCTGCCTCCCTAGGAAACTCCAGGAGAGTTCTGGTGACAGGGCAAGATTGGAAGTGAGAGCTCCAAAGAACAAGTTAGCTCTCCAGTATTTAGGGGAGGAACCAGGGGACAATGAATATTCTAAGTACCAGTATGCATTCTTTGAGGATTTGTCCTAGGAATGCACAGTTGATTTAACCATAACAGAATAAAGGAGAAAAACCATATAATCATCTCAATAGGTATATAAAGGAGTATTTGACAAAATTCCATACTGAGTTTCTCAGCAAGGTTTCAATGTAAGGGAATTTCTTCATTTTGATAAAGAACACCTGTGAAAAGCTACAGCTAAAATCATATGTAATGGTGAAATACTGAATACTTTCCTCCTAAGACTGGGTACAAGGCAAATATGTTTGTTTTCACCACTTCTGTTTAACATGATACTGGAGATCCTAACAAGGTCACAGAATGCAAAATTAATATAGAAAAATCTATATTTTTAGGAGTGCCTAGGTGACTCAGTCAGTTGAATGTCTGACTTTGGCTCAGATCATGATTTCACAATTCTGGGTTCGAGCCTCGCATCGGGCTCTGTGCTGACATCTTGAAGCCTGGAGCCTGCTTCAGATCTGTGTCTCCCTCTCTCTCTGCCCTTCCCCTGCTCATGCTCGTCTCTCTCTTTCTTAAGAATAAATAAACATTTAAAAAAAATTTTTAAAAGAAAAATCTATATTTTTATAAATGAACAGCAAACATTTGGGAAATAAAATTAACAAAATAATTCCATTTACAATCAAGGTTAAAAATAGTATAAATAATTAGAAATAAATTTAACAAAAGATGTAGAAAAACCTCTACACAGAAAACTATGATACAATATTGAAAATAATTACAGAAGACCTTAATAAATGGAGAGATAGTCTATGTTCATAGATTAGAAGACTCAATATTGTCAGGCTTTCCATCCTCCCCAAATCAGTCTATATACATTGAATTTAGTGCTAATTGTAATCCTAGCAAGTTTTGTGGGGTTCTGTTTTTGTTTTTGAGAGAGTGAGAAAGAGAGCAAATGCACACATGAGCAGGGGAGGAGCAGAGAGAGAGGGAAAGAGAGACTCTTAAGCAGCCTCCATGCCCAATGCAGAGTCCAATGTGGGGCTCAACCTCATTACTGTGAGATTATGACCTAAGCCAAAATCAAGAGTCAGATGCTTAACAGACAGAGCCACCCAGACGCCCCTATCCTAGCAGGTTAAAAAAAAAAAAAAATGGAAAGCTGATTCTAAAATATCTTTGGAAATGCAAAGGACCTGAATAATAATACAGTCTTGAAAAAGGACAGCATTGTAATATTACTAGGTGATAAGATTTACTCTAAAGGTATAAATCAGTATAGTGTGATATTGGCATAGGACAGACAACTTGTTCAATGGAACAAAACAGAAAGTTCTGAAATACTTAACCAAAGTTAGGTTGAAATACCAAACTTAACTTAGCCAATTAATTTTCAACAAAGGGACAGCATAATTCAGTGAGGAAGGGAAAATCTTTTCAACAAATTATTCTGAAACACCTCGTTGTCCATATGGAAAAAGTAAGCCTCAATTCTTACCTCTCAGGATACACAAACATTAATTCAAGGTTGATCATAGACCTAAATGTAAAAGCTAAAACAATAAAGCTTCTGGGGAGGGAAAAGAAAAACAATGTATTTGTGACCTGAGGGCAGGCAGAGGGTTCATACATAAGACACAGAAGAGAAAACATGAAAGAAATTTTGATAAATTAGACTTCATCAAAATTAAAAACTTAGGCTCGTCAAAATTGATTGTTGAGAAAATGTGTAAGTCATAGACTAGAAGAAAATACCCACAAAGCAGATATCTGATACTGTCTTGTATCCAGAATAGATTTTTTTTAATGTCTGACCATACTAAAAACACAACCCTGTTTAAAAAAATTTTTTTCAAGATTTTATTTTAAGTAATCTCTACACCCAAGGCGGGGCTCAAACTTACAATCCTGAGATCAAGAGGGCTCAACTGACTGAGCCAGCCAGATATCCCCAACCCTATTTTTTTTCAAATGGGCAAGAATTTGAATATGTGGTCCCTCAAAAAAGATGCATCACTGGCCAGTGTTATGCTTTGGAGAGAAGAATGAGGATGCTGCAAGATTTGCAGATGTGTTCTAGCTCTAGGCAGTTTTATTTTTTTCTTCTTTTAACTCAACTACGGACTTTCTCAAAAGGAAAACACCACCTACTCTTAATGCCACCACCCCACCCCATCCCTTTTTTTCTTTCAATGTGATAATCTCTGGTGGTCAATTTCTATCCACTTTTGCCTTCCTAACAGTAGAATCTCAAATTACTTAACCCTTTGCTTCGATTGCCTGTCCCTAATTTAGTTTTCCACCTTATTCTCATCAATATGAAGCAAGTCCATATTGACACACTGTTGCTATGATGCTATGACCAAAATACTGTACACTTTGAGTTTAACACTCAGTTTGAGTAGCACTGGGATAGAAATGTGTGGCTATTACATAGCATTCTTTATAGCATTTTTCAAATGTGAAAGTATTTGGTGAAACAAAGCTTAATGCTTTGCCAGGAAGTGGTTTGGTCAAGGTAGTAAACTATTGACAAAGCTTTCCACTTAAAAAAATTTTGGGAGTGGGGAGCCTGGGTGGCTCAGTCAGTTGAGCATCCGACTTTGGCTTAGGTCATGATCTCGCGGTCTGTGAGTTCGAGCCCCGCGTTGGGCTCTGTGCTGACAGCTCAGAGCCTGGAGCCTGCTTCGGATTCTGTGTCATGCTCATGTTTTGTCCCTCTCTATGTCCAAAATAAATAAACATTAAAAAAATTTTTTTAAAAATTGGGGGAGGGGCGCTTTGGTGGCTCAGTTGGTTAAGCGTCCAACTTCTGCTCAGGTCATGATCTCACGGTTCGTGAGTTGGAGCCCTGCATCGGGCTCTGTGCTAACAGCGTGGAGCCTGGAGCCCGCTTTGAGTTCTTTCTCTCCCTCTCTCCCTCTACCCCTCCCCCACTCATGTTCTGTCTCTGTCTGTGTCTCTCTCTCAAAAATGAATAAACATTTAAAAAAAATTCTGAGAATAAATTTTTATTGTAAATCTTTTACATTTTTAACTTTGTTTCTGATTATATATTATAAAGCACATTGATATAGGAAATTTAAAAGAAACAGAACAGTGCTTTTTTAAAGGGAGAAATCCGTAACAGAATTATGTATGTTAGGCTCCGGACCAACATCTTCAATGCCAGTTGATTTGTTTCCATAGGAAGTTTCACACACACCTATAGTTTGGTATGTTCCCAACTGAATAGCCCCCATCACAGTGGTGGAACACTATTCACATAGTCACCCAAGTCAGATAGCTGGAACTTGCCTTAGGTTCCTTTCCCTATCCCTCATGTCAAATTAACTACCAAATCTTTATTCTTAATTTATTCTCTAATGAGCAGATATTTATTGATTGCCTCCCTTCATGGAGTGGTGATGCTGAACCACTCATCTTCTTGCTTCTTGTCCTGTTTTTTTCCAAATGCTGCCACCATGTTGCTACTGGAATGATGTACTGAAATACTGAAATGATGTACTGAAATATACATTTTGATCTTTCAGTGGATCCCCATAGTTCTCAGAGTAAAGTTCACATTCTTTGATCACAATAATCTTTACAATAGGATGTCTGTCAACATCATCTCATTCCATTTTCCACCCTGGCATCTTAAACCCCAAACAACTTGCATTTCCTCAAATGTGTCTTGTTTTCATTTGTCTCCCTTTTGCCCTTGTAGAATGCTCTCATTTTTTTCTTTTATTTTAATAATAATGTCTGTTTGTCTTGTATTAGCTCAAATTTAAATGAAGGCCTTCCTGACCTCAGAGCTACATGCCTCTCTTCCGGTTTCACAGGCTTAAAATGAATATCTCAATCATAATATTTATCATACATTGTATATTGCTTTACTTACCTGCCTATCCCATAAAAATATAAAGCCGTGAGGGCAGGTACTACCAAAGACACATATTGGTACTTGATAAATGCTTATTAAATAAGTTAGATGGTATTTCTTTGGAACTTGCCTCTCTTTATGATTTGAATTAACATTTATTTACATACCAAATAGAGGGAGTATTGGTATAGCTAATTAGAATTACCTTTTCACTTGGTTAATATGAATGAAAGTTCTTAAGCGAAAGTTCTAGGAGTAATGTAAAGATTTATTTAAGATATGGATAAATAGGAAAACTAGGATAAGGACGACTGTCATCAGTGAACAGAATGGAAAGATGAAATTATTTGGGGTTAATGAGGAAATGGTCGTCACTGATTTTATTTGTCACTAAAAGCATGGTGAAGGGGAGGAAACATTCTAAACGTCTAGAAATACCACAATGTAAATAATTTAATCATGTGATGGAGTCATCTTGATAATGTTTAAAGAAATTCCCATGTTGTATCTAAATCTCTATAGAGCAATATTAATGTTTTGAAGGTAAGGACCAAGTCTCATATTTCTCCAGTATTCCTCTATGATACTTATTTTACAAGATGTTTAACAAATGATTGATTTCCACCTCATTGATTATAATAAAATAATTAAAATGTGTTAGCTATATAAGAAAACTACAAATCTTTAAGCATTACTTAAAATAATTTTCATGTAGTGGGGCACCTGGGTGGCTTAGTCAGTTTAGTGTCTGACTTCAGCTCAGGTCATGATCTCATGGTTCATGAGTTTGAGCCCCACGCCAGGCTCTCTGCTGTCAGTGGAGAGCCCACTTCACATCCTCTGTCTCCCTCTCTCTCTGCTTCCCATCTGCTTGCACTCTCTCTCTCTAAAATAAGTAAACATTAAAAAAAATTTTTTTTAAACTAGTAATTCCACATCTAGGAATACAATTGCACAACATAATTAAAATTAACTTTTTAAATTTTTTTAAAAATGTTTTTATTTATTTTTGAGAGAGAGAGAGAGAGAGAGAGACAGAGTACTTCCGAGGGAGGGGCAGAGAGAGAGGGAGACACAGAATCTGAAGCGGGGCTCGAACCCACGAATTGTGAGATCATGACCTGAGCCGAAGTCGGACGCTTAACCGACTGAGCCACTCAAGCACCCCTTGTTTAAATATCAAGTAATTTTATTCATGCAAAATGTATTTCTCATTAAGACAAAAAAATTGAATAAGTTTATCAAATTTTTATGTATATTTAGCTCAAAGATCTATAATCTTTCTGATCACCTCATATTCTAGTAGTCATTTACTAAGTCTGTTTCAGTATTAATTTGTATTTTTATAGGATGTAAATTCCAAGAGGACAATACCATGTATTTTTTTTCATCCTTGTGTCCTAAGGATAGTACTTGGCACAGAGTAATAAATATTAATTCAACAACAAATGAATGGACGAAGGCAACCTTTTTAAACTGTGTATTCTGATTTAGTTCAAATAAAATTTAGAGTGTGTACTTAGATTTACAGTGCTAAAGAATACCATTTTTAAATGCTGAATTTATAACTATTTTCTATTTCTAATCATTTTTTTTTCTTTACCACTGAATAATCTGGATCTGTTTTGTTTGTCCTAATACCTAAGGTATTCCCAGGTTGTAACTTTGGAAACAGCAAGAGTTAAATAGAATACCCTATTGGCTCTTATTCTTTTTTCAAGTTAATTTTCACCCAGTGAGTGATAATTGCACATATTCAGAGTTGTCCAAAATATATATGAATCGTGTTAAAAGATTCTATTTATGTACCAAATGAATTCTATCTTATTTTAGTATTTTTCTATCTAACCTTGTCTTTTGTTCTGTTTCTTATTGGCTAAATTATAAGATTTCCTAAAGCCAACACTCGGGAGTTCCTTTAAAAGAACAGTTAGAAAAACAAGAGTAGAAAACAGTAGCTATTTCTACTTTTCTTATTTTGTGCTGATTTTTAAAATTGTGGAACATGAACAAGTGCTTATTATGTTCATGATTCATGTAGATACACTTCTTAAAATCTTTAGTACATTTAGAATATTACGAAAAATAGTACATATTATCTGTAGTATCAGAGGACATTTTTTATTGTTTCTAACATATGCGTTTATAGTACTGTTTTACAAATACAAAATGTGGTTGCTAAAAGCCAGTGTCAACCTCTTGGGTTATTATCTTTGTTTTGTGTTTATTAACATGGGTGTTATATTAATGATATAAATTTAACAAAATGTTTTCTATTTTAAAATATGAGTAGAGCATTAACTTTCAGTTAAATACATCTGTTATAGTCCATCACAGTAACATCCTCTAAATGTACTCTCGTGATTAACCAAACATCCCCTCTCTTTGTCTTTTTGAGTAACAGCATGCTTCTATGGCTCTTTAATTAAATGACCTTACCTTACATTTGTCTCGACTGGCTTCTGTTTACAGAAATTGTAAACCAATTGAATGCTCTGAGCAGCTTAGATGAAGATCAAGATGACTGCATAAAGCAAGCAAATATGCCTTCAGCTAAATCAGCCAGTTCCTCTGAAGGTCTAAGAGCTTTCTTCCTTTCTTTCTGCTTCTGATTGCCTGTATTTACTGTGACCTGCTACCTCTTGACTTCTGTCTGTACTTATTAGCTGTCAGTTTTGTCTTTGTGCTTTTCCTTGAATGTTTTCTTGGTAATTTGTAGCGTACCAACAGGCAACAGAATAACTTACCATCTTTAGCAAAGCCTTATATCAGTATCATCATATTATGTGACCATATATCTTCACTTAGCTTATATATCATAAGTATACTGTTTTAAAATATTTGCTTACATTAAACCCATTTAAATGATTCATATTTAGGAGTGAAGGATACGTTTCTAAGAATCTATTTCAGTACTTTTTTGTTGGATCAAATTAGAGTCCAATGAAAGTTTCTCTCGTTCATTATCCGACATAGTTTTCTTTTTTTTCTGACATAATTTTCAAATTAATATGCATATATTTGTTTTGCTTTATTTGAATATGTTGGTATGCTACAAAATACTTGAATGGCATTCTGCCATAGGTAAAATGCTACATCTTATTATTTGCAGGTATTATTAATGTGAATTATAATTTGAAATATTTTTGAATGATTGATAAAATTGTACTTAGCTATAATCATAGTGAACTAATACATATGTTTATTTTCAGAGCTTATCAACAAACTTAACTTTTTGGATGAAGCAGAAAAGGACTTGGCCACTGTGAATTTAAATCCATTTGGTGATCCTGACGTAGCAGAATTAAACCCATTTGGAGATCCTGACTCAGAAGGTAGCAGATTTTTTTCTGTACTTTTTAAAGTCTTTATAAAGTGAAGTTATTTTGAATAGTAACGTGGGAAGAGTTTCTTTTTTTCAAAGACTCAAAGTAATTTTGTTTATGATGATATTATTGTGTTCAATGCCACTTGCAGTTGATCAACAAATCTGAGTAGCTTCCATTGAATTATTTTTAAAGAAAAAAAGATACCTTCACATAAACATTTACATGGGGCTTTTTTTTTTTTTTAATTCCAGTATGATTAACATGCAGTGTTAGGTTAGTTTCAGGTGTTCCATAACAGTGATCCAACAATTCTATGCATTACTCTGTGCTCATCATGATAAGCGTAATCCGAATCTCCCTTCACCTATTTCACCCTTCCTCTCCATCCGCCTTCTACATGAGGCTTATTTTTAAATTCTCTATTACTTTGGTCAAGTTAGATAGTAAAGCTCTAATGTTAGAGATAACAGTATTTTACCTACCTGGCATATAGTAAAGTCTCATCAGAGTAGCCTACCAAAGTAAGGGCAAGTTGTGAGACATGCTGACCCTGGGGTTGCGGGGATGGCTTCTCTGTCAGCTCCTCTGACCTCACCCTCAGAGAGTCCAGTGAACCCCTCCACCCCACACTCCATGTCTCAGGCTGAGAATTATCATCAGTAGTGAGAGTAGGTTGTGTATGTAAATGGCATGGAGCAAAAAGAAGCCTGCAAACCACCGCTATCATGTATACAACATACTTGCAAGGAATAAATCCAGGGAGTTTTTTTTTCCTAAGTCATTTTTCTTATCAAGTAGTTTTGAACTCTTAAAGCCTAGATAAGAGCTGTGGAAGGAGTGAGACCTCTGTTTAATTAAACTGTTTTTCCAAAGTAAATGCAAGAATGATTAACCAGTGTGTACATCTTTTAGACTGCTCTTATGAAATCCTCATGAGCTTTGAAGAATTTTGTTACTACCTCTCATGGTGAAAATGCAGTTTTAACTTCAGGATTCACTCTTGTTGGAGCAATCTCATTTTATAATCCGTTTCGTCTTCTCTTCTGTACTTTCTCCCTTCTTAGCAGATTCTAAACTTGTAAATTTAAAATAATGAGACTTTGTTTGTAAGCTATATATATTAAGGATATATTTTAAATCTCAATGGCTATCATAAATCTTAGAAGTAATCTACTTCGGCTGCCTCTTTTCATAGATTAGGAAACTGAGGCCCAGAGGAATTCACTGATTTGAATAAGAACTTTAGGTAAATGGAAGTGGAGGTGGAGCTAAGATTCCTAATCAAGTGTCTTCTTTTGACCACACAGCTTCTCCTCAGTTGTGTGCTACATATATCTGAGTTTTAAAATATTACCACAGCATTTTGAGACATCAGTATTTGAACTTTCCACCTCAAAATCAAATAAAAACAATTAAAAAAAAACACATGTAGGTCTGATTTCTGAGGTATTGAAAGGAGTAGCAGATAACACATAATTTTTGTTTAGGAGCGGTTAGCCAACCTGACTCAGAATCTTTAATCATGCCTATAGAGCTAAAAAAAAAAAAAAAGAAAAGAAAAAAAGAAAATGTGACAACCAGTATTTTCTTTAAATATACATCTCTCAGAGACTTTGGACTAAGTATTTTCTAATAGAAGAATACTTGTTTTTCTAGAAGTAATTTTTAAATTTTTATTGATCAAAAATTCGCATCCTCAGGTAACAAAAGCCTTTGAGGAAAAAATAATGTGTTGCTGTTGTTCAGATGGTTCTTTTATTTGCCTTTACAGCTTCAATTCTCGTCTTAGATTCATGACATTCTGTGCTTCAGTGACCCTTTTAGAAAGTTATTAAATGTATTTGTTAGCTTTTATATAAAATAATCTTATTTTAAACCCTCCTTTGTTGCCATTTCTGCCATCTTCAAATCGTCCTCTGTGGTTTAAATACTTTCTTGTTTTTGGTTTTGTAAATGATGAATTTGCTTGGATCAGTTTTTGCAGTCCTCTTCCTGAAAGTAAAAATAAAAATCTTATTTCCATTGACCAGTTTTGCCTGTTTCTCCAGCATTTGAGACTTGATATTTGTTAATAAAAAATTGAATAGGCAAAATCTTCCAGTCTCTCTGCCCCTACAGAGAAAAGAAAATGCCTCATTTACATTATTTTATAAAGATTCTAATGCAGTGTTAAGTTTGAGTATTATCCTGGTGTTACAAAAGTTACCGTTGCTGAGTCTTCTCTAGCGTAGTCTAGATTTAAATTTAAATTTAAAATTTAAATTTTATTTAAATTCATTTCAGTATTTATTATGATTTTATGAAATCTCTTTCACACTTTGTAATTGCTTCTTCATGGTGTATAGAATTTCAATTCAGAATTTTTTTTCCCAATATAAAGACAAAATAAGTTTTCTGGGCTAATGTCTAAAGTATATAAGTAAAAGGAGTTTAACGTTAAAATGTAAAAGTCGTAAATATGTCAGTCATGAAATTTTTATAATAATTGGATTAAATTGTTTGAAGTGTCACATGAAATTCACAGTTATTTTTCTTGAGAATTTCAGTAACCAGTTTTCTGCCTTCTAGAGTATTTTGTCAGGGCTGCACAACATAATTAAAACCAACTTTAAAAAAAATTTTTTTTTTTAACGTTTATTTATTTTTGAGACAGAGAGAGACAGAGCATGAATGGGGGAGAGTCACAGAGAGAGGGAGACACAGGATCTGAAACAGGCTCCAGGCTCTGAGCTGTCAGCACACAGCCCGACGCGGGGCTCGAACCCACGGACCATGAGATCATGACCTGAGCCGAAGTCAGATGCTTAACCGACCGAGCCACCCAGGCGCCCCAAAAACGAACTTTTAAACTACATTATGATTGATGGCTCTCTGGAACTTTTCTCCATTTTGGGAAAACATTTATTTTTGTGAGCAGAATCCATGACCAAATTTTGGACAGTTTTATTACAAGTTCTATTTTGTTTTAAAATATTAAGACATAGAAAAGAAGAAAAAGGGTTATACTAAGCACGTCATAAGTATCATTGAAGGACATGAGTGCTTTTTGTGAGTCAGAATTCTGTGAGTCAGAATTTTATTTTTAAGGGTACCTTGGCTTTCAAAATGAAATTTAAAATAATAAAATTTAGGGGCACCTGGGTGGCTCAGTTGGTTGAGCGTCCAACTCTTAATTTCAGCTCAGGTCATGATCTCATGGTTCATCAGAGCCCCATGTGGGGCTCTGTGCTGACAGCACAGAGCCTGCTTGGGATTCTCTCTCTGCCCCTACTGCACTTGTGTTCACACGCAAGAAGAATTTAGAAGAATTTGGTGTAACATGACTATCAGTTTATCAGTATAATTTCAATGTAGTGCTTTCAACCTCCGAATTCTATGTTAGTCCTTTACATTATTAAACAGAGTATCGATTGGATCCAAGTCATATTGAAAAAAATCAAACATCTCATTAAAAGCTCTAAAAATTTAAGGTTGTGCAGCATACAAAAACGTACTCTTAGAAGGCTTTCAAGAAACAAATTCAGTGATGTGTGGGTATATTTTTGATATAGTCCAGAATGAATTTTCACTTCCCTAAGTGGTCTCTGCTTGTGTAACTACCAAAGACAATTTCACATTTTAACTCACTTAATGTTCTTAAAAACAGAAATTTATTTTATATCAGTTTAGGATGGCAAGCTAGTATAGTCAAGTAAAATAAACAGTAAATAGAATATTATACCTCTAAGAAGGTTAAAATTTCAAAAATTGCCATACTGTAATACTAATAATATTAGAGACTCAAAGGGCATTCCAAAGATGCCATATTAGGGAGCAGCATTCCTGGAGAAGTAGACAAAGATCTTAGGTAACCCATCTTCTGAACTTAGCCCCTGTAAAACATATTATTGTTTTGACCTTTTCAGCCTCATAAGAGATTAATTCAAGATTATTTTTGAAAACACCAAAAATATAAGAAAATATCAGGTAATATTAATTTGATTTAATTCATCTTTTGCTATTGTTTTATAGAACCAGTCACTGAAACAGCATCACCTAAAAAAACAGAAGAATCTTTTTATAATAATAGCTATAATCCCTTTAAAGAGGTACAGACTCCTCAGTATTTGAACCCATTTGATGAGCCAGAAACTTTTGTAGCTATAAAGGATTCTCCTCCCCAGTCTACAAAAAGAAAAAATGTAAGACCTGTGGACATGAGCAAGTACCTCTATGCTGATAGTTCTAAAACAGAAGAAGAAGAGTTGGATGAGTAAGTACATTTTATTCTGCTATCATGATAGGTCAGTCTCTATATTAACTAAAGAGATGCTTCTATAATAAACCTTTACATGGGTAAAAAAAGTTTTTTCCTCGTGTTAATATACAGTTTACGGTTAGTATCTATCTCATGTCCACCTGAATTTTTATGATCTTGACCTTTATTCTCCCACCCTCTTCCATGTGAATGTGTGTGCACAGTAAACTAACAATGGAGAGAAATATGTTCTTGGAATCTCTGGTTAGAATTTTAATTGTCTTTCCACAGGAACCCCATTACAAATGTCACTTAGGTGTTTTTAATCAATTACTGTAGGCATTATACTTCAATTAGGTTCTCTTGTGGGAACCAAATAATCATTTATGATAATTATTTGGTGAGGACAATTGTTCAGATTCCAAACAACAAGATCATAATTATAAAGTACGAATTATCTTTGAGTTAATCTTATCCAAATATGAATGTTATTGATTATAAGCTCATTATAAATAGAATGTTTAGGGCTGCCATTTTACTCAAATCTAGGGTGAGAATGGGGGAAGGGTATGTGCACATTGTATTCTGGAGGTATATAGTTCACAACCTGTGTGGCTGCAGATTGTGGCCCTGAGTATGTTAAAAAGCAACAGTAAAACTTCTACTTCCAGCCATGATGGATTAACACAGACTGGATATAGCTTCTTGTCTTAAACAACTAAAAAACTGAATAAAATATATGAAACAATGGTTTTCAGACATTGGATACAAATAACACAGAACAGTGTGATTTCTAAGAGAACAGAAACAAAGAAGATGAGCCCTATACTTGTCTTAGTTTTATTTACGGGAGAGAATTTCCAGCTCTAGTTTAGGGAGAGAGAACCCAAAAGTCCTAGTAATCTCCATGAGTTGAGGAGACAGTTTGGACTTTGGGCGTACTGAGGAGAATAGAATTGTGGACAGAGTTATCAGAGAAGAGAGAGCTACTCATACAAAGAGTTCCAGAGATCTGTAGAAGATTCCCCCTGAGTCTTTAGCTGAGCACCGATGAGAGCATACATAGAGGAAACATGACAGAAGCATCCCTGGGGTTCACCCAGGACCAAGAATAGTTTGTTTCCAAGCAGTTCCTAACACGTGGGACATCAGGTTGAGTCCTCAGAAAGGTGTTTTACTAATGTGGTGAGATTAGCCTAGACAAAAGACTGTTCTGGGCTTGCCTAACAAAGCTTAAAAGCAAGGCTCAAAACAATCAAAATGATTCCAAGTAACTTAATTGCATGCCACACAAATATACCAAAGATACCAAAGGGAATACCAAAAAATCCAGCACCCAAAATATAAAATTCACTATGTCTGACAACCAATGAAAAATCTATCAGGCATGTACAGAAGCAGGAAAATCTGACCCATAATGAGGAGGAAACTCAAGTCATTAGATATGGATGTAGCAATGGCACAGATGATGAAATTAATAGAATAGTAATTATATGTTTACTTGTAGTGAGGCTGTATGTATCTTTGTTTTCCTTAGAAATATGTGAATTTTAGTGTATTAAGATTATTTAGATCTTGGGAAAAATAGTTATTTCTTTAAAAATACAGGTAAGTATGAAAATCTTTCAAAACAATGGGGATATAATAGATTGAGAGGGAAATAATAAAAAGGCTCCTTCAGTGTATGAAAGTTGGGAGCAGTTGCTTTGTGTGAAGGAAGAAATGTCATTTTTTCCTGTGCATTGGTCAGCTCCTGTTTTGAGCAGTATTTTACTTCTAGGTTCTGCCAACTGTACAAGGGACATTGGTAATTCAGAGCATTAAAAGAATAGAGCAACAGAGTCATCAAAAAAGTCCAGAAACCACATCAAATGAGCAGTGATTAAGGTCATACAGACTATTTGACTTAGAAGAAAGATTATTTAAGAGAATTATAATAACCAAATTCAAATATTTGAAAGACTTGTTTGAAAGAATGAGGTAGTTGACCTGTTTTCTATTGCTCTAGAACTGTACTTCTCAACTTTTTCCCATTTTACATCACATGGCCTATGACTCTCACATGTGCTACATGCTTCCATGGTCCTGGTTAGATTTTGATAAAACCTAAAATGTTCCAGTTTGCCTTAAATACATAGAAATATATCATAGTAATCATCTGATTCCAAACCGAGGTTTAGCTCTCAATACTAATTAATAACTGTACAGGGGTTGGAAAAATTGGCTCAACTGTAGCTAAAGTTAGTGTATTTGCTTTCTTTGAAATAGCTAATGTGTGATGAAAATAAAATTTCTCATGGGTGGTGTAGGTGCTGAGTAATAGCCACACACCTACAGTATTTGAATGTAAATATAAACTTTAAGTACAAGCATTCAGTCATTCCAAGAGGCATGAGTATTACACAACACACACACACACACACACACACACACACACACACACACACACACCCTGCTCTTTCCTATTAACAAGTTAAAGAGACATTTAATGTTTGTTTAAACATTTAAAATGCCTTAATGAAAACTAAAATCAGAATCGTTGGGTGTTTCCTTTTGACCATTTTTTTTTTCCACATGAAAGTCACAGTCTTTACAAGTTTCCCATGAATAAAGAACATTCTAAATTGCTCAATCATCTGAGATTACCAGAGGGTGCCTATAAACACTTCAGCTTTTTTTTTTTTTAATAGGAATATATACACAGATTCTAAAGATTGCTCATCAGCTAATGTGAGAGTCCAGGAAGAACTCTGTTCTTTTTTCTTATCTTTTTTCTCTAAAAGTTTGTAAGTCTAACCACATTAGAAATCTTCCAAAATTTGTTCTTACTTCAGTAATAAACTTATGACCTTTCATCAAGTGAAAAGCCTGTATTACTCATCTTCCATTATCAAACTCTTCCTGCATCCTCTGACATAAACCTATCACAAATAGTGCTGAGTTCTTTGATGTGTAAAACAACCTTCAGAACCTCAGCATATCCATCAGCACCAAGAGCAAGTAAACACCCTTCAGTGCTAGTAGCACATGTCCTTTCCACTTAGCAATCACATGGGCTTCTCAGTTTTCTCTTGTTTGGAAGTCAGTTCAGCCATTCTAGTTAATGTAGCAAAATTGAAAACCAACAATCAAACAATATTTTTTTCCAAAACATTTATGAAATGTTTTGGGGTCTAGCATAAAATCATTTCTGGTATGGTTGTATGTCTGGTTCTGAAGGAAAGTTGTCATTAAATTTTATTCAGAGATAAATGTGGATTGTTTTTCCAAAGAAACATAAATTTTAAAAGTGAAAGGAAGACTATATATTTCACTGTACTCTTGTTTCATATTTTATTCTTTATTAGTATGTTTATTAATCATGTTTCTAATCAATTTATAGTTTTTCTTTCTGTAATTCTTTTTAACTAAGTTATTGCTTGAGTATATAATACAAGCATAAAAATAATTTTTCTTTATCCAAAGTGATGTAGAAAGCACTGAAATAGGAATTATGCTAATTCCTTAAATAGTATTTCTTTACAAAAAATATTAAATATTTTTAAAAATGCATTGATCAATAATTCTATATAACTCTTGTTTTTATAGAGAAGGAGGCAGTGTTGACAATCATATGCATAATAGATGTTATTCCTAATCACTTTTTTAAATAGTACTTTTTAATTGAGATATACTTCACATAACATAAAATTCCTTATTTAAAGTGTACACTTCAGTGGTTCTTAACTAATTCACTGTGCTGTGCAGCCATAACCACAATCTAATTCTACAACATTTCATCACCCCCAAAAGAAATACTTTACCTATTAATAGTTAGTTTCAATTCCTCCCTTCCCCCACCTCCTGAAAACCATTAATCTACTTTTTGTCTATATGGATTTGACTGTTCTGGACACTTCATATAAATATAATCGTATCCTGTTCTTAAAGAGTAGGAAATTCAGTTTTACTTAGAAATGTCTGATCCATAGGAAGGATCATTCGGAACCCTTAGAAGTAGAAGCTTCTTGTCTTACTTTGATTTATACCTAATGGGTACTAAATTAGGTACCCATTAGGTGCCTAGCACAAGGTTTTCTCACAGGCAAATAATAGATGTGCAGAGATACTTATTCCCTTAGTCTGTCTTGCAGTGAGGTGTGGTCCAGGGCAGCTGGAGACCCTGGTACTTCTGTTTTCCAGCAGCTTCCTATATTTTTACCCTAGAATGACATACAAATTTCATTTTTACTGCATGTGCCATGTAAAACAGAGTGAGAAACGTAGCTCTAATTGTTTCAAGAAAATTTCCATTTGATTAGTTTCTAGTTAATGATGAATCTTACCATCCAGCTTTGGAAATCAGATGAGTATGAGCTTTTTTCTACTTGCATTTACCTTCTTTTGACAAAGGATACTAATATTCAACTGGGAGGGAGACCTAAGTGGTTTGAAACAGGCAGAGACAGGAAGAAAAAGGACAATATCTAGTTATATTTGTATACATACTAGATAAGTTTTATAAAAGTTTCATGAGTACTGTAAATTAAGTTATATAAAGTGTACTGAGGAGCTACCTGTTTTAAGGGATTCTGTCATTTTTTTCTTTTAAGCACAAATTCTTTTTTAATAAAAATATCCTCTAACACATGTTTTTCTTGAAAGTAACCATATTTACATAACAAATTAATAATAATGATCATTGTAGTAGCTGCCATATTTCAAAGTACTATGCAAGCTTAGTATAGAGAAACCTAACCAAGAAAAAATTTTTAAATATCATCCAAGTAATTCATATAACTGAATTAATTCAGTTTGATTGACATGGGTCTGTTCAGTCCTGAACACTTAACATTAATTGGCAGGTAGTAAGTTTGGGTAGAAAAAGTTTTTTCCCTTTTTTAAGTTTTGGGGTTAAAAAAATTATGTTTTCAACTTATTTCTTTATATTTATCTCCCTTCAAACTACTTTTAAAGTTTGAAAACAGCTGTATGAATCTCTCAAAATTATCAGGAGAAATAAGATTGTTGTAAGTGTGAAACACTTAAAATAGTACCTAGCACAGCATAAACACTTTATTAATCTTAGTTAATAATGTTATTGATAAGCCCTCCATTCTAGGCTGGATATGATACCTTTTATACCTCTTTTCAGAGAGAATGTTCAGCTTTTTCTGAACACCTAGTTATTTTAACATTGTTCCTTGCTTTGATTTCCCCCAAGTTCTTCTGCAGGTTGTAAGCATGGGATGTAAATACATCAAGTATATCTTGGTCACTAGGCAAGAATATTTTGTTTTGAAAAGCAAATTTTCAATTATATATATCTATTTCCTGTTCTTTTTCTCTTGAATGCACAGACATAAGAAGAGGAGAGAACACAAGAAATAGGTTTCTATATAAATGCCAACCCCCCCCAGTTAAAAGTAACTACCCTGACCAGAGTTGAGAGACATTCTGTGGCTGTACCCTAGCTCAATAGAAAGGAATCTCATGACACTAATTGTTGCCATGAGTACAGAGTAAGAATGACATCACAAGTATGATATGTTTCCCATCTCTGATCCATATATACTTGGTACCCAGTCTCATGTGATTTGACTATCTATATATAAATTCTTAAGCAGAGGTGTACATAATTGGTAATTGGTTCTGAGTGAGTCTTGTACTGTTGTAGTTAAAAGAGCTTGCATAATTGAAACAGAGGACTGTTACCAGTACAGGCCTTATATATGACTAGGTTGAATGATCTTGGTATAATCACTAAATTTGGGTCAGCTGAACCTTAGCCTTATAGACTCAGAAATTTTATTCTTTACACACAGAGTTCCAGAGAACCAGCTGGTGTGGGGGGCGGGGGGCGGGGGGGTGGAGAATGCAACAAACTAATAAATAAGAACCAGGATAACCATTTATTATTGTGTAATAGGAAGAATAATCATCATCTATGCCAGATACTTGTGTTTATGGGTAACTAATGAGAAAAAAACTCATCTCCTCGTAGAGGGAGTTAACCAGGAAGATTTTTTGCTTGGGCCTAGATTAGGTAGAGGAAAAAAGCCTTCCCCAAGAAGTTATAAGCACACAGGCCCACCCTCATATGGATTTGACATTCTATTGGCAGGATGGTCTGGGATCCTCCAAGCCAAGAAAAGAACACACAAAATGACCCCTGAAGCACTTGGCAAATGCAAACATAAAACGCTCTGAAGAGAGGCATTTCCAGCTCAAAATGTGCACAGTTTCCTCAGATTAAGCCCTGAACTTGAAATCTAGAATTACAAAACATACAAGGAAAGAATTTACTAAGAGAAAGCATCAGGAGACAAAAGAAACACTAGGATTATACACGCAAAAACTTCAGATAATAGATTTATCAGGTAGAGACTTTAAAGTAAATGTTTAAATGATTAATGACTCAAATCTCTATACCTGAGGTATTTTTTACATGGTTGTATGAAGAAAAATGCTTATCAAAATTTGAAATTTATGGATAATTCATGGAAAATTCTCCATAAACTAGATATCTGGTTTAATGTCTAACATTAAATTAGACACAAATGAAGAGAGAAAAAGCTAATTAGATCATAGATGGGAGGAAATTATTCAGATTATAGCACAGAAGGAACAAAAATTTGTAAAAATGTGAAGGAGAGAGATTAATTCAACATACATCTAATAACATTTTCTAAAGAAGAGAATAGAGAGGCTATCAAAGAGATAATGGCTAATAATTTTTTAGAACTAATGAAACATAGGGGCGCCTGGGTAGCTCAGTCAGTTGAGCATCCAACTCTTTGTTTCCACTCAATTCATGATCTCACAGTTCATGAGATCAAGCCCTGCGTGGGGCTCCCTGCTGATAGCATGGAGCCTACTTGGGATTCTCTCTCCCCCTCTCACTGCCCCTCTCCCACTCATGCATGCACTGTCTCTCTTTCTCTCTCAAAATAGATAAACTTAAAAAAAAAAAAAAACTAATGAAACATAAATCTTCACACTCAGGAAATATAAGGAACCTGAGACAGGATAAATGAAAAGAAATCCACACCTTGACATATCATAGTAAAATTGCTTGAAACCCGAGGAGAAGATCTTAATGGCAACCAAAGATAAAAGATGACTTAAAAAAGAGCAATAATAGGCTGACAGTGGGCTAATATCATCCAAGTGCTGATATGAATTAACTGACTAGAATTTTCTACCCAGCGAAATTATCATTTAAGTGTGGCATAAAAACATTTTCAGTGCCTGGGAGAATTTACTATTAAAAGAACCTCGCTGAATGGACTTATAAAAGATGTTCCCTAATGAGAAGGAATGAAATGCAAGGAAAAAAAATGATATGGGGAGCATAAAAAAGCAAATCAATATTTCCACATCTTATTTCCTTTTTGTTTATGAAGAGTATATAGGATTTACTATTACTATAAGCATTTTTCTAAGGATTTATATACAATTGAGCTAAGTGTGACCTTGCATGAAAAAAATTTTTAAATACTTTTTAAAAGGAAAAAATTTTATTAATGATTAAAAAAATAACAGCTTAATAGTGATTATTTCCAAATTGTAGGTTCTCACTAGTTTGAGTGTCTCCTTGTCATTTTCAGTATTTTTTAGTTTTATAAATTAACATTTTATTAATTTAGTTAGGAATAAAATATTTTTAGATTAACATTTAACAATAATTCTTCTTTCATTTAGATCTAATCCTTTTTATGAACCTAAACCAGCTCTTCCTCCAAATAATTTGGTAAATCCAATTCAAGAACTGGAAACCGAAAGGAGAGTGAAAAGAAAAGCCCCAGCCCCACCAGCCCTCTCACCAAAGATAGGAGGAGTAAATGAAAACATAGTTATTTCTGCAGGAAGAGATCTCTCCACTTCTCCTAAGGTAGGAGTTTATTCTTAGTAAAACATATATTATGTTTAATCTTTTCCCCCCATGCAGTTTAATTCAAATTAAGAAAAGTCATTGTTTGCTATTTTTGATGATATTTTAAAAGTACAAACCAAGTAAATCTGTTATACTGTAACACTGTGTATATGTTTAGGAGCCTGTAAGTTTACAGAACAGTATAATTGGATAGTTTGGATTAAGATTTTTTTAAATGCTGTTTTGAAATCAGAGGAAGAAAGACATTCTAATTATAGGAATGGTGCTTTAAAGAAAGAATACTCTAAAGCAGCTAAGTGTGAGGAATAGTTTGTATTGATACAGAAGAGGGAGTAGAAATCATCCTTTGAAAAATATACTGGAAAGATTAAGGCCCAGTGCACAGAAATGCCTTTTTTTTTTTTTAAGTTTATTTATTTTGAGAGAGAGAGACAGAGACAGGGAGGGAGGTAGGGAGAGAGAAAGTGTGCACGAAAGTAGGGGAGGGACAGAGAGAGAAGGAGAGAGAATCCCAAGCCAAATCTTCACATTGACAGTGTAGAACCTGATGTGGGTCTCCAACTCACGAAGCATAAGATCATGACCTGAGCTGAAATCAAGAGTCAGATGCTTAACCGACTGAGCCACCAAGGCTCCTGAGACATGCTTTATTGAAGAATTTCAATATTGCCATTTTGATTTATGTCAAGTTAAAATTTTGGCCTTATTGTCACTATCTTTAGAAGTTTTAATGCATAATTATCACATGGAAATATAAAAACACGTTTTTGGAACAAGTCTAGAGCTTTTAAATGATTTGAATTCAAATAGTGTGATATCTTGTATGTCTAAGGTAGAAATGTTGGATTTAGCAAGTTTTTTTAGGTAAGTAATTTTTGCCCATCAACTCATGGGTAATTTGTTATTGTTATCATATACATAATTTAATTCTCACAGGTAGGTAAGGGAAAAATAAGATGAACTTCAACTTAGTGGGGTAAAGTAAAGGTCACAGGTCCCCCAGCCAGTAGAAACAGGATTGGAACTGTCACTTTCATTAGTTGTGTGATATCTGGGCCATACTCCACCTCAGGTGCCTACTGCTGTTTTTCTCAAGCACACTAAAGTTCAGTAGTTTCTCTTGGATATTTCAGTTCATTTTTTGTTTTTGTGTTAAATGGTAGAGTCCTGAAATAGTTTGCCCGTATTTTCTTTTTTTTTTTTTTTCTTTTTTTTTTTTTTTTTCTTTTTTTTTCAACGTTTTTTATTTATTTTTGGGACAGAGAGAGACAGAGCATGAACGGGGGAGGGGCAGAGAGAGAGGGAGACACAGAATCGGAAACAGGCTCCAGGCTCCGAGCCATCAGCCCAGAGCCTGACACGGGGCTCGAACTCACGGGCCGCGAGATCGTGACCTGGCTGAAGTCGGACGCTTAACCGACTGCGCCACCCAGGCGCCCCGTATTTTCATTGTTTTAGTGAGACAGTAAGTTCACTGAGGTTTTCACTCTGGTATCCTAAAAGTCTATCTCCAGGTGTTTGTTTTTATATCAGGTATTTTTTAGCCCTGTAACTTTAGAGGGAGAAACTCAGACTAGATTTCCATCTTCTAATTGGCTATGGAAGGTGGGAGTGGTGGCACAACACTATCAACAAAAGCAGCAAATGGTAGAAATTAAAGCAAAGGAGATGGCCAATTTCAGTGCCCATGATACCAAAAAAAAAAAAAAAAAGACAGTAATTGGGGCACTAGTAAGAATCTAAGAATCAAGAAGCTTTATAGGTCCTTTAACCATTCTAACTGTCAAGAATACCTAAACCTATCCCTTGTCTCCCCAAATCTCTACTCCCTGCCCCATTCTCTTCTATAGTTTGTCAGGAGTTTGAAGCTAATTAAAATATTCTAATCTCTTTGTAGGAGAATGAAAAGGAACTTAACAGTGCCTCTTGGATGCATTTATCCATAAAACAACTTGAAAAATATGTATCATTATCTCCTTTGTATATATAAGAAACTGGACTTTAGTTAAGTAACTTGCCCAAAATGATAAAACTAGTAGTGACAGTGCCTGGATTAAAATTCAGGTCCTTTGAATCTAAAACCCATACTTTGCCCACGGTGCCATTCTACCTCTAGAGAGCTACCTCTGGTTCCCCAGTTCCAAGTTGGAACTCTAAATACATTGTTCCATAGAAACATTGCTACACCTGGTGATTAAGTTCTGTTGTAGTGATGTATAACATAGCTATTTTTTATATTATTATGAGGATAGTATTCCATTGAAGATCTGTCATGGAATAAAGGATATTTATAGGAAAGGCATCATGCTTCTTTTAGAAAGTGCCTCATTAAGCTCAGACACAGACAATAGAAATGCAATCAGTCATATTATCCACAATAGCACATTCTGCTGATCTGGGAGTTAGTTCATGTTTCTCAGTTATGTGAAATACAACTGTGAAAAATTAATTTAAAAAAAGATTGCTGATATTAAATTAAAAAAAAGAAAAGAAAGTATATAACGATGTATAATATAATACCTATTGTATGTATAAAGTTTTATTTAAAAAGCCTTATTCACACATACATTCAGAACACACATAGACATACACACTCATGTACACTGTGGAAGGAATTGTAAGTAATTTAATAGTGGGTACCTTTGAGGAGAAGGATATGCAAGACTGAGGAAGGCATTTCTTTTTCTTTACCTGTCTGTATTGTTTGAATTTTGAACCTTACATATGTTTTACTTCCATTTTTGTTTGTTATACTAATCAAAGTTACTGAGTAATGAGATCGTGGATATTTTTGTTGCCTTCTGTACAAGGTACAAGATGTACAAGGTACAAACTAAGAAAGTTTATCCTTCAGAATAGAGAAAATCACTCTTAGTTTTGACAAGTGGTATTAAATTATTTGATGGTGGCCTGGGGTTTCATCAGTTACCTCAGTGTTCTACACTGAAGACCAGGTATAGAGGCCTAGCAGCAGAACGCTGGCTCCCCTATTCTGTTTCCACATCAGAAATCCATATTTTTTCATTTTATATGTTGGAATTCGTGTAAGATTTCATTAAAAAAAGAAAATGGACCATTGCCAAACCCCCCAAAATTGGAAACTACAAACTATCCAATTATGTATGAGATAAGGAAGATTAGAATCAGTGGCATACTGACTGATAAAAAATGATAAATGGCAGCTGAGAAAACACAGTAGTATGGGGCTTTTTCATCATAGGAGTAGATATATGTGTGTATGTATCTACTAGTAGATATGTATGTATAGATATATATCTTCTGGTAGTTCCTGAAGACTGTGCTATATTAAAGCTGAGTAAAATAATGGACCGTTTTGTCAACTTTCAGTCAACATGATCAAGTCTTACTGTGTATTATATACAATATTCTGTAGAGGAAAGTAAGAAATTATGTTTTACATCAAAACATTTCCATTAAAATTATTGAAGAGTTTTAATGCTTTTAAGTTATGCTCCTTGCCAATTACTTTCCATACTTATAAATTGAAAGGAGATAATAGTTAAATTAAGCTTTTGGGAAAAGCCAAGTTCAAATTTTAGCCAAATAATAAAAGGATATTGCACCACAATTTTGTGTAACAAAATGCCAGACTGTACTTAGTGGTAACTGACTGCAGACACTGAAGAGCATTCAATGTCATAAAATGACAAGGGCTCAGCCAGATGATTAATTTCCCCACCTGGCACCTGAAACTACTTATTTTTCAGAAAATTTATGAAAAAGAACTAAGATCAGAATTTAAACAAACAAAGTGATAATAAGCATGTACTTATATTACAAATAAAATTCAAACTACCCTGAAGGCAGCTAAGGACCCTTCAGTGTCATAAATCTGTATAAACTCCACACTTCAGACCATTGATTTCTGTATTTATAAAATAATAAAATGTAACACTTTTAAAGACAACTTAGGAAAGAAGGCCAATGTGTAGAGAAGTTAAATATATGACCGTTCAGTAAAATAAAATGATAAGTTAGGCTCAATGGTGCCTGACCATCATTTACTGTGAATGTAAGTTGATAAATATATAACTCTGAACTCCTAGATATAATTCATGCAACATAGTAAAAAGTGCAATTAAATTATGAGAGTGAGTTTAGGAACATAAACAACATGGTTGCTAGACACATCTGCTAAAGTACATTATTAAACAGTATATACCCAATTCCATAAAAATCAGAATATATGAACAGCCAACTATCAATGAATGACAATAAGGAATTAAAATAAACTTACATTTTTATAATAGCATAGAGAAAAGCTCCACTGCACACTTGATGATGAAATGAGCTTAGTCAAGTGGAGAAGCGCTCCCTCAAAGATCCTGACTGATGAAGCTCCAGTGATTGACAGTGATACTACTATCCACTTATTCCATCTCTAAAAGTGAAAATCCTACCCATATCTCAAGCCCAGTTAAATAACTCAGGCCTCCACTTATAGTGTTACCTTTTTTTAACAAGTTCTGGCAAAGTCCTAAGGTTTACACTTGGATGTTTTTGAACTTGAGTACAGATTGCAGTAACTATGGGAAGCCCGGGGTTAAACTAAAGTCAAAATTACACACAGCAGTTCCCTTGATTGGGACAAGCAGCAAATTCAGACCACAACGCCAACAC
Source organism: Panthera tigris (assembly GCF_018350195.1). Taxonomy (NCBI): domain Eukaryota; kingdom Metazoa; phylum Chordata; class Mammalia; order Carnivora; family Felidae; genus Panthera; species Panthera tigris. Next base: position 80,152,884 of record NC_056662.1, read on the forward strand.
CCTTTTCAGCTTTTGCACATAAAGATCTCCTAGAAAGTTCTTTATCCCCATTTCTATTCTGCAAAACTGCAGAATTTTGTCTACAAGCCATTCATTCTGAAAAACAGTAAGTCCACAATCAGACTATTAATTTCCTCATATGTACATTGAAAATGTCTCAAACTTTCCAAGAAAAATAATAAAAAGCACAAGGATCAGAATGTAATTGAATGCAATGATGAATACACAGTTGTTTTGTAAAATAAAATGCCAAACTACATTCAGTGACAATGGGGTACAGGCAGTGGTTAAGTTATGTATAAAATTTTTACTTGCTGGAATACCTTACCAGAATAAGTTGTTCCTCAATAATACTGACTAAACGGGGCACTCCTGTATGCATCACCTGTTATATTGGTTAGTACTCTTGGTTATAAGTAATAGAAACAAGCCATTTGGTTGAATTTTTTTAACTTAAGCAAAAGGATAACTTGTAATAAAGACCCAAGGAGATTTTGCAGAACCCTAGGCAGAGGATACAGCTGGGCCTCAGCAATCAGCCTTAATTTTATCTGCTTCTCTCACTGGTATATCTTCAGTCTCCTGTTACCTTTTTACTGATAATTTATCTTGTTATCTCTCTGCAAAATAGTTTATGTTCTAGAATTTCCTGTCTCCCCCGTGCAAAGCTACCTACTTCTTTCACTCTGGCTGATTTTTGCTTAAGGTTAAGAACAAATTACACTGAAGGGCACTGGGGTGACTCCATTAAGCATCCAGTTCTTGGTTTGAGGCTCAGGTCATGATCTCACTGTTCAGCAAGTTTGAGCCCCATTTTGGGCTCTGGGCTGATAGCATAGAGCCTGCTTGGGATTCTTTCTCTCTCCCTCTCTCCTTCTCTGCCCCTCCCCACTAGAGCTGTCTCTGTCTCTCTCAAAATAAATAAATAAACTTAAAAAAAAAATTACACTGTATCAACTACTTGTCTTAATATGTGTGTGGAACCTCCCAGAATTATTATTTTTTAAGATCTTATTAATCAAACGAGTCTCTGGTTAATGGAATTTCAGTTGGAATTAGGATTATCTGTGGGCAGTAGAAAGCCTCAAATGCATTTTGTTTTTTTCTTTTAAGATTTTATTTTTTTTAATTTTTATTTATTTATTTTGAAAGAGAGAGAAAGAGCATGCACATGTGCATGCATTGGGGAGGGGCAGAGAGAGAGAGGGAGAGAGAGAATCCCAAGCAGGCTCTGCTCTGTCAACCCAGAGCCAGACATGGGACTTATATTCATGAAACTGTGAGATATGACCTGAGCCAAAATCAAGATTCAGACACTTAACCGACTGAGCCACCTAGGCACCCCTTTAAGATGGTATCTTTAAGCAATCTCTACACCCAGTGCTGGGCTTGAACTCATAGCCCTGAGGTTGACTTACATGCTCTACTGACTGAGCCAGCCAGGTGCCCCTCAAATGCCAGTTTAAATGAAAGAAAAATTTATTTCTGTCTTTGAAAATTTTAAAGGTCCAGTGCTGATACAGTAGCTTCACAAAGGCATCAGGGACCCAGTCTCCTATTTTGCTGACCCACCGTGCTTGGCATGGACTTCCAAGATGGCTACTTGAACCACAGCCAATTTGCCCCATTCCAATCAAAAAGGAAAGGGCAAAAAACAGTCCTATCTACCTCAAGCAAGGAACACTAGAAAATAAATCTTTATTCTGGGTAGTTGTATTACTCAGTTAAAAGTCAAGGGTTATATTACTAAAAAAGTAGAGTACAATCAATATTAGGGAACAGCAGGCTGTGCCATTGATGTCTATTAAAAGGTGAGTTTTAGGGGTGCCTGGGTGGCTCAGTCAGTTGAGTATCAGACTTTTGATTTTGGCTTGGGTCATGATCCCAGGGTCATGGGATCAAGCCCCTGTGTCATGGAGCCTGCTTGAGATTTTATCTCTCTTTCTGCCCTCCCCTCCTCTAAATGAATGAATAAATTAATTAATTAATTAATGAGTTTTATAGTATAGATGCAAATGAGCCCAAATCTTGGTATCTCTTCTATGAGAATGCCTACATAATAATTGCTTGAAATAGTCATTTCTTTAAAAAATTTTTTTTAAAGTTTATTTATTTATTTTGAGAGAGAGTTCAAATAGGAGAGAGATGGAGAGAGAGAATCCCAAGCAGGCTCTGCACTGCCAGCACAAAGCTCCGTGCAGGGCTTGATCCCACACACTGTGACCGTGACCTGAGATGAAACCAAGAGTCAGATGCTTAACTTGACTGAGCTACCCAGGCCCTCCTTTAATTTTTATTAGAGAGAGAGAGAGAGAGAGAGAGCAAGCATGAGCCAGGGAGAGGGAGACAGAGACAGAGACAGAGAGAAAGAATCTTAAGCAGTTTCCTTGTTCAGCATGGTATATGATGTGGGGCTTGATCCCACCACCTTGGGAATCATGACCCAAACCAAAATTAAAAATCAGATAATCGACAGGCTGAGCCACCCAGGTACCCCAAAACAGTCATTTTTTTAAGTTTATTTATTTATTTTGAGAGAGAGAGAAAGAGAGTTCGCTAGCACATCAGTCCAGAGCCTGACGTGGGGCTTGAACTCATGAAACTGTCAGATTAGGACGTGAGCCAAAATCAAGAGTCAGACCCTTAACCGACTGAGCCACCGGCTGCCCCTGGTCATTTTAAAATGACATTTGAAAACAATCATAGGTCTCAAAAGAAAATCGTGAAAATATTTTGCAACTGAGCATAAAGAAGGCTAGGAACAGTACTACAATAGAATACAAAGACAAATAAAAATCCACAAATAAACGAGAAACCCAAGCTAGCAAAACTTAAATAGTATTTACTTTAAAATCAGCTCACTGCATTTATGTAATGATGTCTGAAAGGATATGGTAATTTCCAGAGCTTAAAATTACTGGTGAGGATATTGAGAAACATTCCCCCTTTTTTGGCACCTGCAATATCAACTCTTAAATATATGGGGTGCCTGAGTGGCTCTGTGGGTTAAGTGTCCAACACGATTTTGGCTCTGGTTATGATCTCACTGTACATGAGATCGAGCCCTGTGTTGGGCTCTGCGCTGATAGCACAGAGCCTGCTTAGGATTCTTTCTCTTTTGCATGCATGCTCTCTCACTGTCTCTCAAAATGAATAAATAAACATTTAAAAAATATATTTAAAATATATTTGGACATACATACTGCAGGGCCTGGACTAGAATGAGGCAAGAGAGGCTTGTAGGGCACAAAATTCATAGAGGCACTTCTCTCCTATTGGTGTAAGTGCAGACTTTACATGTTCATCACCCTAAGAGTGATGCCTCCTTGAATCTTGTGTTCTGAGGCACTGCCTTGCCTCACTCTAGTCCCAGACCTGTTGTACCAATGAGGCAAATTTGGCAGACAAATGTGCAGTAGCTGTAACCCACTTAAAGGCCTTTGCAAACTGGGAAAATGAGCAACCGTAGAATCAAGAACATCTCTAAGAATTTGCCTCTTGATTTTTCTGACTGTATTTAATGGGAAAGATAAAAATGCTGAATTTTGGTTAAAAACAAACAAACCATGATTAGAACGCTTGACTTTTGAAACCAATTTTGTACAGTAATTAAGTGTGATTTTGAGAAGTTGTTCTTTTATATTCATATATTCTGGAGTAACCAAATTAAAGTGTCTGCCACAGTTTTCCAACTAAGAATTGAATTGCCATTTTTTTCTTATGGAGATAAAACTGTCCCCATATAGGAAAAGAATCTGAATAAGGTAAATAAATTATGTGTGTCCTTTGATGATAAAGAATGATTTACAAGTTTGGCTGATTTGCTAAATGCTTTGTAAAGGCTAAGCAATTAGCAACAAATGGTAAACTGAGTGTCATTGATGTGTATTGGCGGGGTCACTTTAGGATACATTACTGATGATAAATGTGAAGGAAGCACCAATTAGCTTTCCCTTTACTGCATCAAGAAGAGGAAAATATCTATAGAATTTGAACAGATTCATACAAACTATGATAGAACCCTTCTCAACTGCCAGTACTGGATAAAATTTAGTCTATAATAGTAAGAAACAGACAAAATAAAAAATGAAAAGACCCACAACAAAGTGCGCAGCAAAGCTAGGGTGAAGCAAGAAAGGCAACTCTAGGCTGTAAAATTTGAGAAAACACTAACTCTTGAAGTTATGTAAGTGCTAACGTGGCACTTGTTTAAACCCAATAGTTAATGTGTCCTTAAATTTTGGCAATGGGTGCATCATTATTAAGGAGATATACTCATTCCCAGTGTTACACATGAGCCTCAAAATGAGTGCCTTCTTAAATTTTGTGCAAAAACAAAAAATTCTTAATTAAGACCAATCTTAATCATTGGAGCAAATGACCTTCCATAAGACAAACTTATCACAAAAACAAATTTAAAAAAAACTAATATTTTTAGTGTGAATAAACTGGACATTCCATTAATAAATGAAACGAGTAAGTAGACACCAAAAATAATGATCTGAGGCAAAATGTTAATCATAGATTATGATATCTAGATAAAGAATATATGGGTTTTATTGTACTATATTTGCAACTTTTCTGAAAAATTTCCCCCCACATGGTGAAAGTAATAATTTGAGAATAGTAAAGAGCTCTTGGATATGAAAAGACAATTTAAAAAATTTTAAATTATATATAGCTGATTGTATGTTATAGAACATCCAATTAGTGAATAAGAAGACAACCTTGAAAAATTCTCTGTAGAATTCAAGGTGAAAAGTAAATTAATTAAAATTATGGAGAGAAAGTAAAAATAAAGACTAGAGTTAGAAAATTCAGTATATTTAAAAATAAATAAATAAATAAATAAATAAAAGAGGTTAGAGTGGGAGAGAGCCAAAACATAAGAGACTCTTAAAAACTGAGAACAAACTGAGGACTGATGGGGGGTGGGAGGGAGGGGGGGTGGGTGATGGGTATTGAGGAGGGCACCTTTTGGGATGAGCACTGGGTGTTGTATGGAAACCAATTGACAATAAAGTTCATATATTTAAAAAAAAATAAAATAAAAAAATTTACATCCAAAAAAAAAAAAGAAAGAAAGAAAATTCAGTACACTTAGAAGAGATGTAGATATGAGAACAGATGAGGAAAATAATTTATTGAAGGGAATTTATGTGAGCTAGAGGAAGACTTGAGTCAGTAGATTAAAAAAAATTCACAAGTACCAAACAAGATGAATGGAATGAGACCCAAACTAGACATATCCTGATAATTCTTTTGAATTTACCTACAAAGGAAAGATTTTACCATCAGACACATTTGTAACATTAATTATGAACACAATGGAGCATGTTTATATAATTAAAAAAGAATAAATATCTGCAGAAGGATTGAAACACATCAAATATGTAAAAATTCATGAATTTCTAATGATAATACCCAAATGGATAATGGAGATTATGAGGACACCAACTCAGTACTGTATACATTGGTAAAAAAAGAAAAAGAGTCAAGAATTTATCCTGACTTTCATTTATGAACTGTATTTCAAGATAATAGTTGATGAGGGAAAGTTCTTCTGCTATAGAAGAATTCTGGATATGAAATGCTGAAGGAATGATACCATGTGAAAAGTCATCATTTCATAATTCCCTAGGAAATAATGGATCTAACAACAATTAGCATGGCTGCTAAAACCCTTGAGGAAAAATTTAATAATAGATGAATGGATCGGGCTCAACTATAGTGATCAATATTAATATCCTTAAGAGTATGACAGTCATTTTGTACCTCCTGATATATTGCAATAGTAAGTATATAGAACAACCTGTAAAATATTCTTGCCATAGAATTAAACTGAGATCTGATCAAGCCACTGGTTATAATAACCATCAAGAGATATGGAGTGTGTGTGTGTGTGTGTGTGTGTGTGTGTGTGTGTGTAGGAATATGTGAAATGACACCATGAAGATGCAATCAACCAAAAACAGAGAATGTGGGAAATCTTTCAGGACAGATGACTCAATTCATTTAACAAATGAATAGTTTGGACAAAGTGGAGAAGAGGAGAAATTACAGATCTTAAATTTTCTTATCTTTTAGAGATATGTACTGGATTATTTAGTGTTGAAATGATAGTATCTAGGATTTTCTTTAAAATACTCTAGAAGAAAAATGTGTGTCGGGGGAGAGGGTTGTATTTGGAGAGAATAACAAAAACTTGGAAAAAATGTTGATAACTTTTTAAAAAAATGTTAACATTTATTTATTTTTGAGAAACAGAGAGACAGAGCAAAAGCCAGGGAGGGGCCGAAATAGAAGGAAACACAGAATCCGAAGCAGGCTCCAGGCTCTGAGCTGTCAGCACAGAGCCTGACGCGGGGCTCAAACTCTCACACCGTGAGATCATGACCTGAGCCAAAGTTGGACGCTTAACCAACTGAGCCACTCAGGCACCCCTTATGTTGTTAACTTTTCAAGCTGAGGAGTGGTTACATGAGGACTCATTATAATATTTGTTCTACATTTGAAATTTTCCATTATAAAAAATAAAACCAAGAAAAGACCTAGAGGATTGATTAAGATGTATAATTCTAATTAGGCTCTGAGAAGGACAAGAAAGAGTAGAAAGAGACTATATTTGAAGAGATATAATGGCTGAGAATTTTTTAAAACTGATGAAAGGTACAATCTGCTGATTCAAGAAGCCTAGCAAATCCTAATTAAAATAGAAGAAATCCAAACCCAGAGACCTTGTAGTGAAACTTCAGAAGATGATTGATTGATTGGTAGGGAGATATAGGTAGGTAGATAGATAAATAGAAGAGATTTTTAAATAAGCCCAAGGGTGGGAAGAAGCCAAAATACTTTCAAAGGAACACTGCTTATTTCTCAGCAGCAACAATAGAAGCCAGAGATAGTCCAATGATATCTTTCACATGATGAAAGAAAATAGCTGCCAGCCTGGAATAGTAGTCAGTGAAACGATTTCAAGACTGGGAACAAAAATAAAGATGTTTCCAGACAACTATTTGTTACCAACAGACCCTCACTAAAGGAAAGTCTAAAACATGTAATTTAGGAAGAAGGAAAATATTCATTAAAAGGTCAAGAATTCAAGAAACAAAGATCAGACAATGGCATACGTGTGCATAAATTTAAGCACAAATTGACAATATAAAACAATATCTCATGATGGGTTGAAATAAAAGAATTAATATATATGAGAACGATAATATATAAGCTGGGAGTGAGAATGAATACTAAAGTATTCTAAGGTACTTATATTATTGAGAAGAAGGATAAAGATATATTGATTGTTCTTTAGACATTGATTAGTTAAGTAAGCATGTTGTAATTTTTAGGGTAACTACTAAAAGGATAGAAACATAATGTTTAACTTCCAAACTAGAAGTGTGAATAGAGGAAAAAGTCTTAGAAATAGTAATTCAGTGAAAGGAGAGAAAAATAAACACAAAGTGGTTAGAACAAATAACAGTTAAAATAAGACAGATTGAAACTCATCACTGGTTGTTAACTCTAAATGGGCTAAATGCTGCAGTTAAAAACAAAGGTTATCAGTCTGGATTGAAAAAAAGTCCAAGTAGGTGTATCTGGGTGGCTCAGTCAGTTAAGCGTCCGATTTCGGCTCAGGTCATGATCTCGCAGTTCATGAGTTCGATCCCCACATCCGGCCCTATGCTGACAGCTCAGAGCCTGAAGCCTGCTTCGGATTCTGTGTCTCTCTCTCTGCCCCTCTCCTGCTCACGCTCTGTCTCTCTCTCTCTCTCTCTAAAAAATAAAAGTAAAAAAAAAATTTTTTTAAGTAAAGTTGAAAAATTTTTTAATGTTTATTCATTTTTGAGAGAGAGAGAGCAGGGGAGGGGCAGAGAGAGAGAGTGAGGGAGACACAGAATCCAAAACAGGCTCCAGTCTCCGAGCTGTTAGCACAAGAGCTGGACACGAGGCTTGAACTCGGGAATGGAGAGATCATGACCTGAACTGAAGTCAGACACTTAACTGACTGAGCCACCCTGGTGCCCCTAAAAAATAAAGTTAAAAAAAAAAATTCAAGTGCACACATCTAAAAATAGATATATGAAAGATTGAAATTAAAAGACTGAAAAAAGATTTACCATGAGAACATTAACCCAAAGAAAACCAATGCTGCCATATTAATATGGAATATAATGGGTTTTAAGGCTGAATGTGTTACTAAATATAAAAGCTGATCATTTCATCATGAAAGAAGATTCGGTTTATCAGGGAGATACAAATTTTGAATTTGCATTTACTAATAACATGTTCTCAAAATATACAAAGGTAACTTTGAAAGAAATAGAGACACAGATAATCCATATCATAATAAGCAATTATAGCACCTCTCTCTCTGTAATTGATGGAATAGGCAGACTTAAAAATCAGTAAGATTTAAAGACTCTATTTTGATCTCATAAAATACTGCACTATACAACTAAAGAATTCATTTCTTTACAGTGACTATGTCTTAGGCTCTAAAGTAAGTTTTCAACAAACTTCCGAGGGTTGAAATTATGTTTTCTGCCCATAGTGCAGTTACTCTAGAAATCAATAACAAAACAATAACTAGAACAAATCCATACATTTGAAAATTACTGTATACATTTTCAAGTAACCTGTAGGTCAAAGAAGAAATTATAAGCAGAAAGTAAACTATAATCCAATGAAATATTTTGGTTTTACTACATGACATGTTGTTGAGGGATATTTACAGTCAATTTGAACTCATAATCATTTCTGTAAAGGTTTTATGTTGACTTAAACTTCTTGCTTGGCACTGTTTTTTAATATAAGTCCCAACTTGAAGGGCTTGAAGAACAAGCTTGACATGTTTGAACTTGGAGAAGAGTCTCAAAAAACAATCAGAGTACAGTTGAGTTAATGCAGCAACTAGATATTATAAAATGGCTTAATATTCCTTTTACTGTTTGTTTTGATAGCATTTAAACAAGAGGTTAGGACATATTTATAATGGTAATATGTATTCTTTAGCTGGCTTATGTACAAAAGGCCAAACTACTGTGGGACATGTAAACTTTTAAATACTTGGATTATGAGTTGTAATCTAAGGGTTAATATATGCACTAGATATTGGCTACATTAGTGCCATTTTCAAAGGGTGTATGAGCATTTTCTTTGCAAACCTGCATGTAGTTAGATCATTTCATTAGGTCTTAAGTTTATAACCCGGGAATTTTTTTGGCCTTTAAAAAAACAAAAAAAAAAAAGTAAACTTCTAAGAGTGTAAGAGGACTTTTAAAACTAGATTACCCTTTCTAATAATGATTTTATTGAGATGCAAAGCCAATAATTGAAAATACATTGTAAATAAATTGATTATGCTTTGGGATTGTAAACTTATAAAGTTCTTGATACTTTGATAAGTAAGTTTGTAGTGTTACTTTCTATTAAAGTATATTTATGTTCTAGTACCAAATTCCACAGACTATTCTCATACCCAGAATGCCTTGTGAAGCTCAAGAGATAATTATTTATCTGTACTATATCGTAATTTCTAATTCTAAGATGTAATAATTTACTGTAATAATTTGATAAAAATACTAAAGCTGTTTCTGTACCACCACCACCAGATGCAATTGGGGTGGAAACTCTTCAGTGTTTATCTATTTAACTCTTAGCTGTATCTTGGCTGCCTTTGGAAGACTTAGGTTTTTAACATAGCTGGGCTTTTTTCTTTTTTTCTTTTCTTTCTTTCTTTCTTTCTTTCTTTCTTTCTTTCTTTCTTTCACTCTTTCTCTCTTTCTCTTTCTTGATTTTTTCTTTCTTTCTTTCTCTCTCTCTCTTTTTCTCTCTTCTTTCCCTCCCTCTCTCTCCCTTCATTCCTTCCTTCCTTCCCTCTTTCCTTCTTTCCTTCCTTTCTCCACAGACCATCCACACTTCTTGTAGTAAAACTTCATAAGTAAGCAAACCAGAAAAGGCTCATCAAATTGAGTGATTAGTATAAGTAACAGAGTTCATTTTTAATTTAAATAGAAAAAGTTTATTCTTTCATCTAGTCAAAATAACTTGAATTATTAAGTAGAGGTCTTCATTTGACCTGATTTTCATGAGTTAAATATGGTAGTAATGTGCCCTTAATGTAGAGAAGTTTGTTCCATTACATATTGTTCCTCTTATATATATATTTCTTTAGAACTTGTTAATATTTTTATTTTACTTAACAAAACTGTACCTTGTACAATAGATGTTATTCTTATTTTAGCTCATACTATTCTTACAAATTTAGAATTGACTAAAAATATTTTTAATACAGAAATTTTGCTTATTTGCTTTTTTCCCCAGATAAGTATGTCTCCTATAGAGCACATCTAATTTTTTTAGAAAGGAAAAATTACTTCAGAATATTTACTTAATACAAGTTAACATACAATGTCCAAAATATAACCAATTCTGTATTAACAATATTTGAATGATGAGGCTTTAGGGTATATATAACCAAAGATATTACTAGTTTATTTCTTCATTTTGAAAATATTAACTCAGGCACATGTGCACTTTATCATTTTCATGGGTAGCAATCATGACTTTGATAAACATTATCAATGAAAGACATGGATGGCTAATATCAAAAACACAAGAAACAAGTGTTGGTAAGGATGTGGAGAAAAAGGAATAAGGTTGGTGGAAATGCAAACTGGTGTGGCTACTGTGGAAAATAATATGGAGTTTTCTCAAAAAGTTAAAAATAGAACTGCCCATGATCCTGTGATGGCGCTACTGGCTATTTATAAAAAAAATACAAGACCTCTCTGACCTCAGCCTTAGCAATTTCTTACTTGACACATCCCCAAAGGCAAGGGAATTAAAAGCAAAAATGAACTACTGGGACCTTATGAAGATAAAAAGCTTCTGCACAGCAAAGGAAACAACAAACACAACTAAAAGGCAACCAACAGAATGGGAAAAGATGTTTGCAAATGACATATCAGACAAAGGGCTAGTATCCAAAATCTAGAAAGAGCTCACCAAACTCCACACCCAAAAAACAAATAACCCAGTGAAGAAATGACCAGAAAACATGAATAGACACTTCTCTAAAGAAGACATCCGGATGGCCAACAGGCACATGAAAAGATGCTCAACGTCGCTCCTCATCAGGGAAATACAAATCAAAACCACACTCAGATATCACCTCACGCCAGTCAGAGTGGCCAAAATGAACAAATCAGGAGACTATAGATGCTGGAGAGGATGTGGAGAAACGGGAACCCTCTTGCACTGTTGGTGGGAATGCAAATTGGTGCAGCCCCTCTGGAAAACAGTGTGGAGGTTCCTCAAAAAATTAAAAATAGACCTACCCTATGACCCAGCAATAGCACTGCTAGGAATTTACCCAAGGGATACAGGAGTACTGATGCATAGGGGCACTTGTACCCCAATGTTTATAGCAGCACTCTCAACAATAGCCAAATTATGGAAAGAGCCTAAATGTCTACCAACTGATGAATGGATAAAAAAAATTGTGGTTTATATACACAATGGAGTACTACGTGGCAATGAGAAAGAATGAAATATGCCCCTTTGTAGCAACGTGGATGGAACTGGAGAGTGTGATGCTAAGTGAAATAAGCCATGCAGAGAAAGACAGATACCATATTGTTTCACTCTTGTGTGGACCCTGAGAAACTTAACAGAAACCCATGGGGGAGGGGAAGGAAAAAAAAAGAGGTTAGAGTGGAAGAGAGCCAAAGCATAAGAGACTCTTAAAAACTGAGAACAAACTGAGGGTTGATGGGGGGTGGGAGGGAGGGTGGGTGATGGGTATTAGGAGAGCACCTTTTGGGATGAGCACTGGGTGTTGTATGGAAACCAATTTGACAATAAACTTCATATATTGGGAAAAAAATACAGGAACACTAATTCAAAATCATGTATGCATCCCTAAGTTTATAGCAGCATTATTTACAATAGCTAGATTATAGAAGCAGTCCAAGTGTCCATGGATAGATGAATGGATAAACAAGAGGTGATACACACACACACACACACACACACACACACACACACACAGAGGAATATTATTTAGTCATAAAAAAGAATGAAATCTTGCCGTTTGCAATGCCATGGATGAAGCAAGAGAGTATAATGCTAAATGAATTAAGTCAGTCAGAGAAAGACAAATACTGTATGATTTCACTCACATGTGGAACTTATGAAACAAAACAAAGAAGAGAGAGAGAAACCAAGAAACAGACTTTTGATCATAGAGAACAAACTGATGGTTACCAGAGGGAAAGTGGGTGAGGGAATGGGTGAAATGGGAGATGGGGATTAAGAAATGCAATTGTTGTGATGAGCACTGGGTGATGTATGGAATTGTTGAATCACTGTATTGTACATCTGGAACTAATATAATACTGTATGTTAAAATTTAAAAGTTATAAAAAAATATTCATGAAGTTTCTAAAAAATACTTTTTGATAGAAATATCATTGTTACAGTACTCTGAAGTCAGACTTTTATTTACTCTGAAGGAAGCATCAAAAATAGTCCTACCCTGATTCATAGCTTTCTGACACCTCAAAAAGAAGGAAAAACTAAATCAACAGTGTGTGGTTTTCCAAACTTTTTTTTAAAATTCAGTGTACATAGTATGTAGTTTAAAATAAAATTTGCTCTGAATACTATGATTAAATTCTCTATCATATAAAACATTAGTAACCCGAGTACTTTTCATTGTACAAAATACTCTCGTGTGTACATTTGTATAATGTTTTTAAAGGGTGTGAGATGCTAAAGTGCTATAAAATAGAATCTGACCACTTCGCAGGAGTTAACCTCTTTTGACAAAGGGTTAGAGACACTAGTCATGTAGAATGCTATAGGAAGCAGTTCAGCAATACTCATTGTTACTCTTAACATGGACTGAACATGAAGTAAAAGTAAATTATTTCTCCTAGGGGCGCCTGGGTGGCTCAGTCGGTTAAGTGTCTGACTTCGGCTCAGGTCATGATCTCAGGGTTTGTGGGTTCAAGCCCCACATCAGGCTCTGTGCTGACAGCTCAGAGCCTGGAGCCTGCTTCGGATTCTGTGTTTCCCTTTCTCTTTGCCCCTGCCCTGCTCACACTCTGTCTCTGTCTCTGTCTCTCAAAAAGTGAATAAACGTTAAAAAAAAATTTGTTTTAATTATTTTACTTACCTTAAAATTTGCCAAGACAAGTAGTATATTTCAAGTAAATATTTGTTAATGATAATGATAATTGATTTTCCTTAAGTGAGAAATAAACCAATTGAAAACTGGATGAAACAAAAAATAGATAATTATATTTCTTTTTCTAAGAAAGAAGTATTCTATGGGAATGTCTCTCAAAGTTTGTGTTGGGGACAATTGGGGAAGACAGTGTCCACTAAATACCTAGGACATCTTTAAAGACATCTGGGATATGCCTCTCCTCATGTGTTATTTCATGCACTTATTATGTAGACCACATTCTATGCAATGTGCTCTAGTATGAACCAGGAGGAAAACCATGACTAAGACAAAGTCTTTGTCTTCAACAACCTCACAACCTACCCAATATGGCAGGCACATAAAAAGTATTATACAGTATAATTAGGGCTGTAATAGAAATAGACTAGAGTACTATCAGAATATTAATGAGAGTATTATGTGTACTTCACTACATCTTCTCTAAACTCTCTTTTTTAGAGGTTAGGAACTGGAAAATTTTGTGGGTTTGTGTTTGTGTGTACGAGTGTGGGTGTAGTGTAGTGGTAATGAGTTGGACAGCAGAGATCACAACTGATCTGAGTGGTAAAAGGACAATTGGAGTTCACTAAATGAGCAAAGAAAGGAGGAGGGCATTTCAAAAGGAAAGATGGGCAAAAGCTTTGAAGGATGAAAGTGCCTAGTTCAAGAGACCGTGAGCACTACTAGTGTGATTGTAAGTGGAATAGATGAGTAGAGTACCTGGGCATAAAAATGGGATCAGGTTGTGAAAATTTGGGGGTATGATTGCTAGAAATTATTATTGTGTAGACATTAGGATACTAGTAGCAGTCTCTTGAAACCAGGTACTCTGAAGTCAAGCTTTTATTTACTCTGAAGGGAAACATAAACAGTAGTCTTACAGGGCACCTGGCTGGTTCATTCAGTAGAACGTGTGACTCTTGATCTTGGGGTTATAAATTTGACCCCCCATGGTGGGTGTATAAAATTACTTAAAAATAAAATCTTAAAAAAAGAAGTAGTCTTACCCTGATTCTTAGCTTCCCAATACCTCTAAAAGAAGGAAAAGCTAAATGATACTACTAAAAGGCTGTCATATGCCCAACTGCATGGATGTATCTCAAATGCATTATGCCAAGTGAAAGAAGCCAGAGTCAGAAGGCTACTTTCTATATGATTTCACTTTTGTAGCATTTTAGAAAAGGCAAGCTGTAGAGACAGAAATTCACCAGTAATTGTCAGAAGGTAAGGGAATGCATAGGAATTTGGGAGGGATGGGTAACGGAATGGTGCTGTATACAGTTGTGAAGGTTGTGCAATTGTATGCATTTGTCACCTTACAGAACATTGAAAGGGGGGGTTTTACTGTATGTATTGTTTATCTTGTTAATAATCATAATAATAATAGTAGTGGTTATAGAAGCATAATGAATCCTGAGCAAGAGACCCCTCCCGTTGCAGAATTAATAGCATTTCCACCGCGTGTTTCTTAACATTCAGTCTTCATTGCCTTATCCCCACTGCTTTCCTTGTCTTCAGCTTCCGCAGTTCCTGGTGATTTTTGGCATTTTTTACCTGAGGCTCCAGTGACCTTCTTTGATAGATCTTGGCTCCAAGATTGTAAGGAGAACCATTGCTCACTCGGTTGATTTCCAGGTTCAACCATGCACACCTTTAGTTTCTATGTGATAAAGGAAAGACATGGCTAAATTTCAGTAAAATGAGAACTTTGAAGACCATATGTGAAAAACAGAGACCAAAGAACCTGAAGACAGGGATGTACATAGGAGACTTTTATAACCCAGATCAGAAATCATGAGGGCCTGAACCATTGAGCAAAGCAGTGAAGATAGAATGGAAGGATGAATAAAACTGTAAAGTTAGAATTGACAAGACTGAAGAAGAGGATCTGTGGGAGAAAAGGGAAGAATGAGAATCAAGGATGATTTGTTAGTTTCTAGCTTGGGCAGCTGGTTAGATTGCTCATTTTACTCATTTAAGAAATAATTACTGATTACTGAACTGTACAAGTAAAAATGGTTAAGCTGGTAAATTTAATATTTTCTTTTTACCACAATTAAAAAATATATGTATATTAAATATATTTATTGAGCATCCACAGTGTGCCAGGCTTTATGTTAGATAGTGAGTATAATAACAGACATTTTTTCTGCCTTCCAGAGGTACTACAGAGTGAACCCAGAGGTACATACATAAAAATCATGGTAAATGCTTTGGAGAAAAAGAACTATAAGAGTTTGATAGTAGACCTATTAAGAGATAGAAGAGATAGTAAGAAAACATTAATAGGAATGGTAGGAGAGATGAACTTTAGACAGCATGTATGAAAGCTCTGAATCAAGAAGTAACTTGTTATGTTTAAAGAATGGAAACAAAGCCCGTGTAACTGGAATGTAGTGGGCAAGGAGAGAGTGATGTTACTACACGTTTGGAGAGGTAGATGCTGCTCAGGTCATGGATCTCATGGACAACAGTAATGATTTTCACATAAAACCATGTGTGGTAGAAGGCCATTAAAGTTAGAATGTATGCATGTTATATGTGTGTTAAGAGAAGGGAGACATGATTTGTAACCTCACATTCTGCCTTACCGTTTTCTGTTCCTGCTTTAATCCAAAGACCACCTGTCACCTTGTATATTAGACCCATCCCCCTGGTCTACTCAAGGGGTTTGATCCTGATTTTACCATTCCCCTCAGTATCTTACGCTGTACCTGATCACCTCACTTAGTGTACAAATGTTCCACAACATAGCTCCAAACAAAACTTTCTAGACACCACATGTCCCTTTTGTTACATTTGCATTTCTCTGCCTTCTACTGAAAGAGTTGTCTATATTCATCATTAGTTTTTTCAGTCTACTTCAAACAGGCTCTTCTTTCTACTTCTGTTCTTTGAAACCTCCCTGGTGGAGGTCATTTCCATCTTGCCAAATGCACTGGTCAATTTTAGTCCTTTTCTTATTGATCCCTTTAGCAGTATTTAATGTAGCTGACTACTTTTTCCTCTTAAAAAAAAAATGTGTTAGTAGAATTGCTTTAGCCAGATAATATGTTGACATGGCTCAAAAATCAAAATGATATAAAAAGATACACGTTGGGAAGTCTTCATACCACTCCATCCCAGTTTACCATATTGTACCTCCTCCACCTGAGCTTTCTAAAAATAAACCACTTTTATTAGTTTTTTTGTGTGTTTTCCAGTGGTTTTACACAGATAGAAGCAAAACTAAATGTTTATTTTTATTCCTTTTTTTTCTGGCCCCAAAGGTAACATCCTATAAACACTATCCTGCCCCTGAATTTTGCTCTTTTCATTTAATAGTATATGCTGGGGGTGCCTGGGTGGCTCAGTTGATTAAGCATCCGACTCAGCTCAGGTCGTGATCTCAGTTTGTTAAGTTCAAGCCCCACATAGGGCTCTGTGCTGACGGCTCAGACCCTGGAGCCTGCTTCGGACTCTGTGCCTCCTTCGTTCTCTCTGCCTCTCCCCTGCTCGTGCTCTTGCTCTCTCTCTCTCTCGCTCTCTCTCGCTCTCTCTCTCAAAAATAAATAAACATTAAAAACATTAAAAATAATAGTATATCCTAGAAAACTTCTCATTTTGGTATATGGAAAGCTTCTTCATTATGTTTTACATGTCTATTCCAGTATGTAAATATACCATAATTTATTTAGCCAATTACCCATCCATTGTGTTATTTCCAGTCTTTTGTTATTACAAGCAATGCTGCAATGAATGATTTGTACACAGATTACAGATTACTTTATATATGTTTGATACATTTTCTGAAGTGAGTCAAAGGGTAATGCCTTTCTGCTTTTGATAGTGATTTTCAAAAGGCCTTCCAAAGGAAACACACTATTTTTAAAATTTATTTATTTATTTTGAGAGAGAGAGAGAAAGGGAGAGAGAGAATCCCAAGCAGGCTTAACACTGTCAGTGCAGGCATTGATCCCACAAACCATGAGATCATGACTGGAGCCAAAATCAAGATTCAGACGTTCAACTGACTGAGCCACCCAGGTGCCCCAGGATATACTATAATGCAGTCAAATCTAATCATATGATTTAAAATGCTATCTATATAGTAATATATCCCAGTGTCTCTCTGGCTTTAGCTTTTCCCTGATTTGTTATCTGCTCAACATCTCTCCTTGTGCAAAATTGAACTCATTTTCTTCCCAAACTTGCTATTCCCCTCATTTTCCCTATCTCTCAATAAATAGCAGTGCCATTAACCCAGTTGTTTAGGCAGAAAACTTAGGAGCCCATATTTTCTCCTTTTCCTATACAAGAAGTTAAATAGAACTTATAT
Source organism: Panthera tigris (assembly GCF_018350195.1). Taxonomy (NCBI): domain Eukaryota; kingdom Metazoa; phylum Chordata; class Mammalia; order Carnivora; family Felidae; genus Panthera; species Panthera tigris. The sequence continues at coordinate 80,170,436 of NC_056662.1, forward strand.
AAGCTATATATAAGTTCTTCAACATGTTTTCTAAATCTGATTCCTTCTCACCATCTCCCCCCATTCCACTGTGGCATAGTCTCCATCATTTCTCTCCTGGACTACTTCAGTGGCCTCCCAACTTCCTCTCTGCTTCTACTTATATACCCTATCCAGAATCTATTTTCTACATAGTAAAATCTTTTAAAAATTGTTGTTATTTTATATTTTATTTATGCAAAATAACATATGAAGTACATATGTAAGTTATGGATCCTAACAACAAAGTGAATACTATCCAGTGTAAAGAAGTAACAATAATGTCAATTCTGTCTATAATGCTTCTGTCTATCCCTCTGCCTGTGATCTTCCTCCCTTCCCCCAAACACATAGCTGCTAACCATTCTCTTATACATGTGAACCCATAAACAATGTTTATTTCAAGCTTTATAGTAATGACACTATCCTATATACCTAAATATGTTATTTGATTTTCCTTATTTCTGATCTTTGTACAAATGCATTATCCTTTTTTTTTAATTTTTTTTAATGTTTACTTATTTTTGAGAAAGAGAGAGAGAGCACGTGCACAAGTGGGGGAGGGGCAGACAGAGAGGGAGACACAGAATCTAAAGCAGGCTCCAGGCTTCGAGCTGTCAGTACAGAGCCCAACAAGGGGCTCCAACTCACAAACCCTGAGATCGTGACCTGAGCTGAAGTCACACACTTAACCGACGCAGCCACCAAGGTGCCCCTATCCTTTTTTTTTTTTAATGTTTAATCATTTTTGAGAGATAGAAGGAGAGTGAGAGAGAGAGAGTGCAAGCGTGGGAGGCCAGAGTGAGAGGCAGACACAGAATCCAAAGCAGGCTCAAGGCTCTGAGCTGTCAGCACAGAGCTCGGCATGGGGCTCGAACTCGGGAACCATGAGATCATGACCTAAGCCAAAGTCAGATGTTTAACCGACTAAGCCACCCAGGCACCCCTGCGTTATCCTTTTAATAGACTTCTCTATTTACTCAATATTATGTTTCTAAGATTTACCTGTGTTGTGTATAGTTGTAGTTTATTCATTTTCACTAATATATAATCCATTACATGGAGCTTACCATAATTTATCCATTCTCCTGATGATAAAGATAAGAATTTTCCCGCAAATCTCAGCCATTAGAAATGATATTGCTGTGAATATTCTTTCTATCTCTTGATATACATGCAAAAGGGCTTTCTTGGGGTAATGGTTCTCAGTGTTAGCTGGAAAACTTAAAAACAAAACAAAACAAAACAAAAAACAATGCTTGGACCCTATATAAACCCACTAAATTAGAATCTGTAGAAGTAGAATTGGATATCAGTATTGCTTTGTTTGATTTTGTTTTTTAATCGTCCAGATGATTTTAATGGTTAGCCAGGAATAAAAACCACTGTGTTAAAAATATTCCTAGGAATGGAGTCTCTTGGTTGTAGGAGTATGCCAATTTAAAAAACTACTTACTTACTATGAAAGATAACACACACAGATATACTCAAAACAAAAGCATATTTCTGCCCTTGGAAAACCCTTTTCTTTCACAAAAGCTCAGGTTTTCCTTTATATGAAAAAACTTTTTGTACCCAGCAATTCAATAAAAATTTATATTTTATGCAGGATCTGATTATTTTGCCATGTAAAGTTCTCCAGAATATTTTTTGGAACTAGAAGTCTCCCTAGGATGATCTTTTAAAATCATTAATCAGATTATGTCTACTACCTTGTTCAAAACCCACCAGTGGCCTCCCATTACAGAATAAAATTACCATTGCCTATGAGGCCCTATGTGATCTGGTTTTTGTCTTTGTCTCCAACCTTGTTTCCTACCACCCAGTGCCTTTTTTATTCTGTTAGAGGCATGCTGGTCTTCTGGTCCTCAAACATGCCCACCTCATTGTAGCCTTAGGACCTTTACATTTGTTTTTCACTCGATCTGGAGCATCATTTCCCAGATTTTCTCATGGTTCATTTTCTCATTTCATTCAGATCTTTTTTCAGTGTTACCTCTTTAAAGAGGCCTTCCCCTACAGGAGTACTGATGCATAGGGGCACTTGTACCCCAATGTTTATAGCAGCACTCTCAACAATCACCAAATTATGGAAAGAGCCTAAATGTCCATCAACTGATGAATGGATAAAGAAATTGTGGTTTATATACACAATGGAGTACTAGGTGGCAATAAGAAAAAATGAAATATGGCCCTTTGTAGCAACACGGATGGAACTGGAGAGTGTTATGCTAAGTGAAATAAGCCATACAGAGAAAGACAGATACCATATGTTTTCACTCTTAGGTGGATCCTGAGAAACTTAACAGAAACCCATGGGGGAAGGGAAGGAAAAAAAAAAAAAAAAAAAGAGGTTAGAGTGGGAGAGAGCCAAAGCATAAGAGACTCTTAAAAACTGAGAACAAACTGAGGGTTGATGGGGGGTGGGAAGGAGAGTAGGGTGGGTGATGGGTATTGAGGAGGGCACCTTTTGGGATGAGCACTGGGTGTTGTATGGAAACCAATTCGACAATAAACTTCATATACTGAAAAAAAAAATAAAGAGGCCTTCCCTGATGACCCTATATTAACCACCCTCCTTTCATTAATTACTGTCTTCTACTTATATACTTTTTTTATTCATTTATTTATTCATCTGTTTATTAAAGTTTATTTATTTTGAGGGAGAATGTGAGCAGGGGAGAGGCAGAGAGGGAGAGAGTAAATCTCAAGCAGACACTGCACTGACAGCACAGAGCCCAAGGTCTTACCAACTGTGAGAGCATGACCTGAGCTGAAATAGATATTTGGATGCTTAACCAACTGAGCCTCCTCTACCTATATATTTTATTAGTTTATTGTTTTTTTCCCTACTACTCTGTAAACTCCATGAGATCAGGGACTTCTTCATTTCTGTGTTCTTAGAAGCTAGCATGGATGCTTAGCATGTAGCATGTGCTCAGTAAATATTTGTCAGGTAGGTGGTTGGATAAATGACTGGATGAGTGAATGGAAAGGAAGGATGGAAGGAATGTAGGAAAATAGGGGGAAGGAAAGCCATCCTGGTCCTGCTTTCAATAGAGAAAGAGAATATAAGAAGAGTAAGTTTGTATTTAAGAAAATGAATTCAGTTTTAGACAAGTTTTAGTTTCTCCTTCCATGCTTTCTTCTTCCCTTCTTCCATCTGAAAAACACATCTACACATAGACATCAGGATTAACAGTGACACTGGTCTTGCCTTTTTAAGGAATTAGCAAAGTGGTAGATTTTGTGAAGTATGGCAATTAAAATTAAAATCTATGTAAGAAACAAAAATACAAACTCTAAGAAGATGACCCTTAAACCTTCAAGGATGTCTGGGCTCAGAGTGATTAGGAAGTCCTGGCCTGTTGAGACTTCCAGGGGAAAAGTCATTGATTGTGAACTTTACCCTGAAGATATTTCATCATGAACTTAGGAGCTGAGAGTTTGTCCCTACTTCAGGATAACATAGAGAGTAAGGGCACGGAGGACTGAGCCGTGGGGCAGGGATAAGCATATTTTTAGACAAGGGCTGTTGTCAAGTCCCATGTGGAGAAAATAAAGCTGGCTCCAATAGTTCTTTAAGATACATGATGTATTTTAATAGGGAAATACATAACATAAACATTTTGTAATTTTCTAGTGTCTTCTCTCTGCCTTTCCATCCAGATTTGTTGTTTGTGGTCTCTCACTCAGGTAGGATATGAAAGCACATACTCTTACTAGAAATTTTGGGGTGTGAATTTAGAGATTATGTCTAAATCAGGTGACAGCAGGTAACATCAGGTGTGGAGAAAGAACCCCTGCCACTTGTTCTCTCACAAATATTTTACATTCATACATGCTGGAGTTCCATGCTGAAACCACTTGGAAGAATCCTGATGATGATGGTACCCCCCTGCCCTTCTAGGATCATAAAAGGACTTAAGAAAATCGTGGAATGAAGAAGTTTAAGACTCTTCGACATACACCATTTACTTTCTTTTATTTTAGTCTATTTCCATATGAGCCAAACGTTACATCAAAGAAATATACCTATTGGCCAGTTGATAGAAGTTCTCTTCGCATAACAATTCCTTACATTTATAAAGTGCTTAATAGTTTCCAGAAAATTTAAATATGCATGATTTATTTTATTCTCTGCAAAACCATGAAGTATGTAGGGTAGGTGTTGTTTTTCCCTTTTTAAAAATAAAAAAACTAAGGCAAGTTTCAGGCCATTCATTATATCACATACTTTCTAGTATAAGTTTGCCACATCTCAGGCAAATACAAATTTGTAAACAAATTTACTGAGTACTTACTAAAAGGAGTCTTTTTTTTTTTTTTACAAAATTTGAATTTGTAAAAAGCCTCCTTTTTACAAGTTTACATTAGTAAACATTGCTAATACATTTAATTGCATTAACTACTCGACTAAAAAGCTTAAGAGAACAGAAAAGTCGCAGTCTGACAAGAAACTACTAATATAAAACAAATAGGAAATGAAGGCTAAGGGGTACCTGGCTGGCTCAGTTGGTAGAGCACATGACTCTTGATCTCGGGGCCATGAGTTCCAGCCCCATTTTGGGCATAGAGCTTACTTAAAAAAAAGAGGGGTACCTAGGTAGCTCAGTCAGTTAAGCACACGATTCTCTTTTTTTTTTATTTTTTATTTTTTTTTAATGTTTATTTGAGAGAGAGAGAGCATGAGCGAGAGCGAGAGCGAGGGAGGGGCAGAGAGAGAGAGAGAGAGAGACACACAGTATATGAAGCAGTCTCCAGGCTCTGTGCTGACAGGCTCCAAGCAGGGCTTGGACCCATGAACCGTGAGATCATGATCTGAGTCGAAGTTGGACACTTAATCAACTGAGCCAACAAGGTGCCCCACACCCAACTCTTGATCTCAGCTCAAGTCTTGATCTCAGGGTTGTGAATTCAAGCCCCATGTTGGGCTCTGTGCTTGGCAGGAAGCCTACTTGAAAAAGCAAGAAAAGAAAGAAAATGAAGGCTAAGTATTTAACCTAAAATTGCATTGTTGAGGAAACATACTTCAATGAATAAAACTAAGCTACACACAGGTTTAAAAAAAAAGGGCTGGGGCGCCTGGGTGGCTCAGTTGGTAAAGCTTCAGGTCCTGATCTCACAGCTCGTGGGTTTGAGCCCCACATCAGGCTCTGTGCTGACAGCTTGGAGCCTGCTTCAGATTCTGTGTCTCTGTCTCTGTCTGCCCCTTCCCTGCTTGCCCTCTCTCTCAAAAGTAAGTAAACATTAAAAAAAAATTTTTAAAGTGCTATCTTAAAAATGAAGTTTTTGGGGCGCCTGGGTGGCTCAGTCGGTTAAGCGTCCAACTTCAGCTCAGGTCACGATCTTGTGGTCCATGAGTTCGAGCCCCGCATCGGGCTCTGGGCTGATGGCTCAGAGCCTGGAGCCTGCTTCCGATTCTGTGTCTCCCTCTCTCTCTGCCCCTCCCCCGTTCATGCTCTGTCTCTCTCTGTCTCAAAAAATATAAATAAATGTTAAAAAAAAAAAATTTTTTTTAAAAAGAAAAAAAAATGAAGTTTTTGTATTTTTTTTACATCCTTTGACTTTTATTTAGAGTTTGTCTATGAGAATTTGAGAAACTATAGTAAAAATGGATTTATGAGCTTGACAAATAATGCCAACAGTTTGTTTATATTTATACTCATACATTTTGCTGTCAACACAAAACTGCATTAAAATATCTTCTTAGAATATGTATCTTTTGTATTAGATAATTTTATATTATAAAACAGTGACAAGTTATCATTAACAGCTTTTAAATTTATATGTAAGTAGCTAAATAATATTTTTTAATCTTGTATTCAGTTTTACCTTACACTAAAAATCTCATTTAAGGCCAACAGCATAGTATATTATAGACAAGATGTCTTTTCCTTGTTAAGCCATAAGAATAACAGTGGCCTTTTCCTTGATTGCTTGAAACTAATTGAGCTTGGTTTTTCTTAAGTTGGCAGGCATCTTTTTTAACTTGGACATAAGCATGTGTGAGTAAGTGTTCCCATATTTTAGTCATGGTGAGTTATGAGCATATTAAAAATAATTATCTCCACCTCATAAATCTTTCTTTTACTCAAGTTTATTTTAGCGCTTACTTTAATCTTCCTGTTAATGTCTCCTAGTTTTGGTCATATATATATATATATATATATGGATGGCAGTAAATTATAGATTTGAGCTGTATTTAGCATAGAGAAAAAGGCCAATGGCATAATATATTATAGCTATAGTTCATAATCAGCGTCTGTTAAGATGAGGCATAATAAAACCCATCTATGTTGCTGCTTATTGGAATTGGGAACTTATTTTTTAATGAATACAATAATTTAGTTTCATTAGCAGATTTTGAAAATTGAAGAATAAGGGATGCCATTCTGTGGATGAAAAAAAAAGGTGACATTTGCCAAATGCTAATGGTGATAATAGGGTTAGAGTAGATCCTCTGATTTAATTCATGCCGATAAGGTAGGCACAACTAGTAATATGAACATTCAACTGGTTTAGGAAAAAGGAAACAGCAGCACACTACCAAGAATCAGGATCATTATTATAATTACTAGAATGTTTAGCAAATATGGTAATAATGAATATAACACATTTTGAGATTGTAGGCTTTAAGTTTGGAGGCCTACATGGTATATATCAGGTACTTTTGAGACAGGGCGAGCACATCAGTTACATGTTCCACAAGGCATTTTCTCAACCATGTTCAACAGTGTGCTTTGCCATAGCTTCTCCATTTGTTGAATTCAGGATGACCTTTGCATGAATGAAGTCAAATAGGATTAAGGCAGGAATTTTCAACAATAGAAAAGAGCAACAGATGTAGCCGACTTTGAACGTGGGAGGATTGTTGATGTACTGTTGCCTAAAGGGAGTGTCTATAGTGAGGGGGGGGAAGGAAAAAATAAGTTTACAAAATATTAAAAATGTAGAAGAGGAGTATAAATGGTCCAAAATACCTCTCCAGGTATTTTGTAATTGGGATGAAATTATCCTGTAATTTAAAGATCCTTTAAACTGTTTAACTTTTTTCCTTTTGTATTATTACAAAGATACAGTTTGAAAATGTATATATACATACACTTTCAAAAATATGGATGGAAAATGTATGTGGTTAGGAAAATCGCAGTTACTACTAAGTGGTATTTGTGAGGCTACTTCTTTCTATTGTCTAATTTATTTCATTTTGGGCTATAACAGTATAAAACTATTAATGTTGCACACAAATTATTCTGTTAGGTTTAAACATAAAGTAACAAAAGATAAGACTCCAAAATAATTATATCTATGCCCAGACCATAGTTAATTCCTGACTGGTACACATGAAACATTTTAAAACAATTACTGCATATAAATCAGTTTATTTTATCTTATTTTGCTTTGTTTCCTATAATGAGTTGGTTTATTTTTAAAAGAATATTAGTTTGTCACATAGATTCTCTTTTCAGTTTATTTAGTTTTAAACAAAATCTAATCCTTGGTGTCTATTATATACTAAATGTATATCCTAGAAGAAAACTGTTGTGGCATCAATATCTTCTGGTTCCTGATAAATAAGTCCCTAAGTGAACTATTGTAGTTTATGATAATGAATAATCTTTAAGCTGTAAAAAAAAGAAACAAAATGAATAAAGAAGCATTAAAACAAAGAGATAATTTTATGCTTCAACTATTAACAACTGAAAGTTCTTTAGAGAGCTTAGTAGAAAAGTTTATGAGGAAAAATAAACAATGAAATGGCTTTATCTATTTGGTTTATTAAAATTACATGCTAAGTCTTCTTAAAGGAACGTTGTATATAAAATACTTAAATTGCTGAAACTTAATGCAGCATTCTTTTTCTTTCTTTGTTTCTTTTTTTAAGTTTCTTTATTTTTAGAGAGATAGCATGGAGTCCAGTGCAGAGCTCAAACCTATGAAACCATGAGATCATGACCTGAGCCCAAACCAAGAGTCAGACGCTCAACCAACTGAGCCACCTAGGCACCCCCTTAATGTAACATTCTTAAAATAAATTTTTATCAGTATGAATCTATGTAATAGTTAACTCTCATCATGCCTACAGTTCTAGTTTTAAAATATATGAAGGAATGAGTGTAAGAGAATAGTAACAGAAATATTAACAAGTGATTTAAGTAAGTGATTAAAATTTGGGGATAAGGAAGAAAATCTAAACCTGTTGAGTAAACAGGTCTACTCCCTCAAAGAAGAAAAATTTGTCCATTGTTTCTTCATCTGATACAAGGTTTCAAATAGATTCCCATTTCCCAATCTGTGATTTAGTGGTGATCATTTAAAACTTAATAATATGTATCTTCTTTCCACTACCACCACCATCAATTCTAAAATTAACCATTTATCTTTCTGATTTAATTTTTGGTTTCTTTTTGCTATTTAGACTTAAAGCTGTGTAAAGGGCAATAATACATGTACAATAATCAATAGCCACAAAATAGGGTATTAAGGGCTTGTAATATGGAATATGGGAGAAAGAAAACACAAGGAAAGGTTTCGTGGAGGTAATAGCATTTGAATTTATATATTACTGCTTTGGTAGAATTGAGACATAGAAATGGCAGAGGAATATTTCAAGCAAGTGAAATGTTATGAGTAGTCCCCTCAATGAATCCTGTGCAAATGTCTTTCTTTCTCAGATATTTACAGTTCCCTTCACATGCCTTCTCTTCCTTTCCTTTATGACTGCACATGCAGGCCATCCACCTATAGCTTCCAGTGGATACATTCCTAGACATCTCTTAAGATCTAACTCAAGTGCCTCCTTCTATATGAGGATCTCTTCTGGGCCACCAAAGTAAATACCATCACTCTATCCTTTGTGCTTCTCATTCATTTCCCATATTCTGTATTACAGCTATTCATTTGTGTATCTCTCTTCAAGACTGAGCTCCTGAATTCATACATGTCATGAAGTCCAGATAGTCCTGTACCACTAGTGTATGCCGGGTTATTTGGATAGAGTAGTGAGCAAGATACAGCTCTGTCCTTGGGCAACTCACATTCTAAAATGGTAGAGTGATTACAAATAAATGAGTAATTAAAGAATATACTTTTGGGGTGCCTGGGTGGCTCAGTCAGTTAAGCATCCAGCTCTTGATTTCGACTCAGGTCATGATCTCAAGGTTTGTGAGTTCGAGCTCCACATTGGGCTCTGTGCTGACAGCATGGAGCCTACTTGGGATTCTCTCTCTCTCTGCACCTCACCCCTCCAAATAAATAAACTTAAAAAAAAAAGAATATAATTTCATATTTGATAAGAAAATAAAGCAAGGTGAGAAGTTAAAGAGTGATAGAAGGAGAGTGTTTAAAATGGTCATGAAAGTTGTTTTGGAGAAGGTGAAGTATCAAGGAATGATCCATATAAAGATATGGGGTAAGAGCTTCCATTGGCAAAGGAAGTAGCAAGTATAAAGGCCTTGGGGTGTAAGCTTAGGATTGGGGGTCATATGAAGCCTCTCTTTAGAAGTGACATTTATGAAGAGATCTGAAAGGTGAATATGGATTAGCCCTTAGGACAGTGAAGGAGTGAGGAGGAAGCAGTTTATGCTGAAAGAACAACAATGGTTGCCAACTTAGAGGAATTTGACATATTCAAGGAATAAGTCATTCACCAGTAAGGGGGATGAATAGTACAACATGAAGCCTTTGAAGACCATGTTCTCTGAAGGAGAGTTTTAAGCAAGGAAATGATATGATCAGATATGTCTTTGAAAAGATCACTTTTGTGAAGGTGGTTGGACAGGGCGGGGGTAGAAGTAGGAAGGAATGGAAAAGAAAAAGTAGTCTGGGCAAAACATGATTGGTTGAGACCAGATTGGTGACAGTACAAATAGAAATAGATAAGTATGGGATATTTTTAATTCACAAGATCTTGCTTTTGGTGTTTTATGTAAGAAATCTTTGTCTAACCCAAGATTCCAAAAGCTTCCTCATATGTTTTCATTATAAGTTTTATAGTTTTATTTGTTGCAAGCTGTGGATCAGAGATTTTTTTGTATCTTTATTTTTTTGGTTGTTGCTTTTTCTTTCTTAGCATATGGATATCCATTCATCCCAGAACCACTTGTTGAAAAGATTATCCTTTCTCCTCTGAATTACCTTTACACTTTTGTTGAAAATTAATGAATTGTATATGTGTAGGTCAATTTCCAGACTGTTCTGTTCCAATGATCTTTTTGTGTACCTTTATACAATACCATCCTGTCTTGACTAGTATTGTTTATGTTGTCATAAAATCATAAAGTATGAGTCTTGCAACTTTGTTCTATTTCATAATTATCTTGGCTATTCTAAACCCTTTGCATTTTCATAAATGCACATTTTAGAATCAGCTTGTCAATTTCTGATTGAGATTGTACTGAATCTGCAGTTCAGTTTAGGGAGAGTTAACAACTTATCAATGCTGAGTCCTTAAATTCATGAGCACAGTTTATCTCTCCACTTTTCAGGTCTTTTTAAATTTCTCCTACCAATGTTTTATAGTTTTCAGTGTGCAAGTATTCCACACATTAGTCCAGTTTATGCCCATGTGTTTCATATTTTTAAAGCTGTTACAAATGGTAGTTTTTTTAAGTTAAACTTAAAAAAAGTAAAAGCATTATGTTTGCTCTACTGTATCCCCATCTAATTCCTTGGAAGCTTTTATGGTTGACTTCAATACTAAAATTAAGGTCTTTGAAGATGTACAGTAAAAAGTCTTTAAAAGTAACCAGTAGACATTTAATTGCCATTGACTTCTGGTAGTATTTATTATGTAATAGTATAAAATCACATCTATCCACACTTCTAATTGGAATATGTAAAAAATATATATTGTGAGGAACTCCTACTCTCAATTTCCATTAGTTTCAGTCCTGAGTCTACCTCTTTTAGAGGGTAAGGACTGCTTTATCACCAAGTTGATCCTAATACCAAGGCCCAGGGTCCCACACCCTTAGCAAAATAAATAATATAGTGGAATAAGTGAATAAACATCTGCCTTGATGCTAATCCTCTTGCTATCTCTTTTCAAAGTGTGGTCTCTGGAGGTCCATGATATAGTTCATTTGGTTTGTGAAGTAAAGGACATTTTCATAATAATACTAAGACTTTATTTACTTTTTTCACTATGTTGATATTTGCACAGATTGGGCAAGAGAAATAGTGGGTAAAACCTGTGGGTGCCAACATATGCATCAAGGTAGTGACACCAAATTGTTAGTAAGAGTCATTGTATTCTTCATGGCCATGCAGACTCAGTTTAAAAAAAAAAGGGGGGGGGGGAGAAAAACCAGTGTCACTTAAGAACGTCTTTATGAAACAGTAAAAATTATTCATTTTATTAAATTTTAATCTTGGAGTGCACATTCTAATATTCTGTGTTAGGAAGTTTGCCTGAAACACTTCTGCTGCTCATGTAGGTATTACCATTATCTCAAAAAAAAAAAAAAAAAAAAAAGACTTGCTCTATTGTTTGGGTTGTAAGATTGGCTAGGGGTCTGTGTAAGGGAACACCATTTTTACTTGAAAGAATGACTGACAAACTGGTTATTTAGACTTGGTTATTTGGTACCTATTTTCTCAAAAAGGAACAAAATTATACTATCACCTCAAGGGAAACAACTGACAGTATTTGTTGTCAGTGATACAATTAGAGCTTTCAAGCAAAAATTAGAATTTTGGAAGACTCCTATCTGCCACTTTGAACTTGAGATTTTCCCGATACTTAAAAAACATTTCTGAAAAAATAGGTGATGATATTAAGAAATGTTATTTTCAATATTATATAATGAAACATGTCAACATTGTCAGGGAATCTGTTTTCCAAATGACCAGTGGATAATGTTTCAAAATTATGCATAGACAAAAATTCCTTTCAAAGTGCAGGATGGATCGATGGACTTTAATATAACAGAATTTGAAGAGTTCATCAATGTGGTTTCAGATTCTACATAGCAACTAACCTTTAAGAAACCACCACTTGTGAGTTTTGGTATAGTACCAAAGAAGAATATCCACAATAGTCTGAAAAGGATTTTAAAATTCTCTTTTCCAACCATGTATCTGTGTGCTAGATTTTCATTACTTTGACCAAAACAACACATCACAACAGATTGAACACAGTAGCAGATGTGAGAATCCAGCCATTTTATATTCAGCTAGACATTAAAGAACTTGCAAAAATGTGAAACAGTGTCACTCTTCTCGCTATTTTTCTTTGGAAAATATAGTTGTTACATTAACATGTAAAGATACATTAACATGTAAAGTTTTAAAAAGAACTAATAAGTATTGTATTAATTTAATAATTAATTTCTGTTTTAATTTCTAATATAGTAAATATCAGTAGTTATACCCACATAAACAATTGGGAGTCCTCAATTTCTACAAATGTAAAGAAGTCCTGAAACCAAAAAGTTTAAGAATTGCTGCTGTCTGCCATCTGTATATTTATCTTTAGCCTCTGACTTTAGTCACAAGACTGAGACTTTCAGGAGCTTCAGACCTGTCTTTGTTCCTGGTTTTCCCTCAGAAATGATCCAGATTAAGTCAGACATCCATTTGGGTAGGCATTAGAAGTATCAGATTTTCTATAGTTTTGCCAAGCTTTGGTGGGAAACAGGCTCATCCTTCAGAGGTCTAGCTTGAATGAACTTGTGAAGTATTTGTTGACATCACTTTCTTTCTGTTTTTTTTTTTGTTTTTTTTTTTAATGCTTATTTATTTATTTTGAGAGAGAGAGGTGGGGAGGGGCAGAGAGTGAGGGAGAGGGAAAATCCCAAGCAGGCTTACACTGTCAGTGCAGAGCCCAACACAGGGCTCCATCTCATGAACTGTGAGATCATGACCTGAGCCAAAATCAAGAGCCAGACGCTTAACCGCGGAAGCCACCTGGGTGTACCCCTGTTGACTTGAGTTTCTACTGTGTGATCCAATAGCACAGTGTAGGAGCATATTTTATCATTCTCATCACATTATTTAATGATAGTTATTTATGCCTCCCTACTCAGTTGTGAATTCTTCAGTGACAAAATGGAATGAGTAAAGGCTTGTTGAAGTACTAACCTATTATGATCAGTGCCAAGGGACACAGTTTTCTTAAATGTTTTTTAAAAAAGTTCTTTCGATAGTAACTAAAATAGGTCTTTCTGAAATTGCTACATATCAAATTCAATATAATGAAGCACAACATATAAACATGCAGTATTGTTAACTCATGGAAGTTTTCATATAAAAATGTGGCTGTTTATGATTTCTGCCTTAAATAATCAACATATTCTTTTTGTGGTTTAAATGTATGTATGTTTAGTACAGTTTGGCAAATGGAATAAATGTGCTTTTATCCCATAAAAATACTCTCTAGTCAGTATTATCCATAAAAAATCATTGATAATCATCCTGTTCATGTATTGTTTTGGGGCAGGTCCCTTAACCTGTTTGAAGCTTGTCTCTGAAATGTGGGTAATTTTAAGTCACGGGATTGTTGCCAGGGTTTTATTAAGCATATCTAGCCCTTTGTATTATTTAAATAGTGACTTTGAAAGTGAGATGTGTGACCTCTTAGGAGTGCTCAGCATAGTTCACTGGGTGTGGGCAGAATATGTTCAAATTTGTATCTACATGTTTTAATCCAAGAAAGAAATTAAGCTTTACTAATATTAATATGCAGTTTAACATGGGTACCTTCACTTAGCCTACATAACTACATATTAGAAGGTCATGTATCAGGTAGAGGATGGAAAGTGTCCTGTAGAAAGGGGAGTACAAATGCAAGAGGAAGTTTTACATCTATCCTTTTTGTCAGGAAAGATAAACTTCCACTTATATTCATGCTATTTTCATATTTCTATAAACTTCCATTCATATTACTTTGCCAGACTATGTGAGTACTAGACTTTTCCTGATTCCTTACAAGAAGTAGGCATGAGAATGGATGGATATTGGTTAGCCAACCTACAATGTTGGCTACAGAAATATTTTCATGTTATTTTGTTGCTAAAAACATCTGTGCCACCTGTATAAACTCTCACTCATATCAATATACTTTCAGAACTTGAAAACAACATTTTCTAACCTGTTTTAAAGTCCACATAAAAATTGTTAGTAGAGTATTAACCGTAACTAGTTGACATCAGGAATTAGAATCTAAGTGAATATCAACAAAAATCCTTTGTATAATTGGCAGATGGGATTGTGAGTATCCTGATTTATTAAGCACAGCCAATGATGTGCTTTTTGCATTTAGATTTATGTATCTTTGTGATGTATCTTTTTTTTTAGCTGTGACAGCTATTCAAACCAGGTATGAATGTATACACTTTAGACCTTCAAATTGTTAAACCAAGATTAAAAAAAAATAATTAAACCTTTTCATTCACATTGTTCTTTTTTATTTTTGAGAGAAAAATCAGTTTTTATTACCATTAATAAATAAAGTAAAATATTTTAATTGTTAATTTACCTCCTCTTTTTAAATTTCTACTTGTGAGGGGTGCCTGGGTAGCTGAGTCAGTTAAGCATCTGACTCTTGATTTTGGCTCAGTTCATGATCTCAAGGTTCGTGAGATTGAGCCCCATGTCAGGCTCTGTGCTGACAGTGAGGAACCTGCTTGGGATTCTTTCTGTCTCTTTCTGCCTCTACCCTGAGCATGCATGTGCTCTTTCTCTCTCTCATAATAAATAAATAAACTTACATTTCCATTTGTGGCATATATTTTATAATATGCAGTAGTATGTGTATATAATACACAAATAAATGTATACCTATGAGAATATTTCTACTTTCTCCTATTTTTTTTTATATTGTCATGCAATAAAAAGTTGGAGACCGATGGCCTACATAATATTACTGGAACATACATTTATTTCTTCCACAAACTTTGTGTCCAAGTTTTCAGTGTAGAAAATTGTTAAAACAGTTTTTTTTCTCACTATCAACAGGTGACCCATTCAGCTACTCTGACTACATGGCAATAATCAGCATTTCCAGTTCTGTTTGAACATTCCATCTAGTTGAAGTCTAATGACTAAGTGATTATGGTACTTCTGAGAACCATACAGAACTTTAAATTTATTTAATTCTTTTAAACCTTTTTTATTAACTCACATTATGATTTGATTGGAATCCATTTATTAAATAACTATACTTAAATTGTTGATAGCTTGTATGGCTACCAGTTTGAGATTTTTTTCTTGTGATTTTTAATGGAATTTTTCAGTCCTATAGAAAGGTAACACCTGTGTGCCATCTTTCAGCTTAAGATAAAATAGGTATAATTGAGGCTTATTGTGTAACCATAATTACATTTTAAAGAGTATTTTAAATTAGATAATATAAATCCATTTTAAATTTCAAACACAGGAATCTTCTGAGTACATTATGCATCTGCTTTTTTGTTTTAATGTTTATTTATTTTTGAGAGAGCGTGAGCAGAGGAGGGTTGGAGAGAGAGGGAGACAGAGGATCTGAAGCGGGCTCTGAGCTGACAGCAGGGAGCCCAATGCGGGGCTTGAACTCACGAACCATGAGATTATGACCTGAGCCAAAGTCAGACGCTTAACCAACTGAGCCACCCAGGCGCCTCTGTTTTTTGAACACTCCCAATTGATATCTCTCAGGAAAAATATAGAGTTAGGGAATGCAGAAAAAACAAAGCTTATATATTCTGTGGTAAATTCTGCTTTCCATTTCTGTCCCCAACTGATAGTAAGAATAGTGGATAAATATGATACCTGGTGAAAGGTAGTATTCTACCAGTGCTTATGGTCAGTAATAGTTAACCCAATTCTTTTCTGTTGGCAAGAGATACCATATTTGGATGATCAAAGAGCTTTAAGCTATATTCCACACTACTTTCTGGTGAGGAGTGAAGAGTGGCTGGATGCTGTCCTACTTCAAATGGCAAACGATGTCTGCATTTTCCCCTCTGGAAACTCACCAGCTGTACTTCCATATTGACATTTCTCCATAATCACACCTTCCCATTTATTTTTGGCTACATCTATTGTGATAAAGATGACAGAAAACATTTATGTCTTAATTAAGATCACTTAATACATTTTCAAAGACAAATAACCAAATAATCAATATATTCAATTATAATGGTAAGGGATAAACCAGATTATTTTTTAAAAGGCCCTTTTCACTAGTCAATTTATGAAAATGATAAATTATTATATCTTATATTGACGTCTTGCTGATTTTTCACTAAAGACTACAAAAGTCTTGGAGTTATTTAGGAGTTTTAAATGTTTAAATTAGAAACCACAAAAAAAATGACTGCTGCTTAATGTTTTGCATCCCCCAAGATGTAGTTAACGCCCACTCAGGGCATGCTTAGACTTGGTTGGTAATTACAATTGAGCTGTAAAATATTTTGACAGTTTCCAACTGTTGTGTACTTGTTAGTCATTTGGTGGCAAATGCAATTTGGTGAGGTTTTTTGGTGGGGCACGTTTAATTAAGAATCTTTCAATTAAGTAGTGTGCCACACTAAGCATTAATACAAAGTTTTGCAGCTATGAGCTACTTTTACTTTTTACCCAAGCCGGGTAAATGTGTTTCATTAAAAACACTGCAGTGCTTTTATGCCTCTACTTTTCTTTACAAGCTTTTACTTGTCGTGTAGTAAAGCATATCCACCCAGTACTTAATTTGTAGACTGAACATTGTATATGATTTTCCTAGGTAAATGAATTCAATGGCAAATAAATCAAATTGCTCATGATAATTACAGGACTAAAAACGAAAGATGGAATGGATTTTTGTTGCATGTTTTTATCCTCTTTTTATAACAACAAAGCTCCTAATAATAAGCTAATTTGGGCAATATGACAATTCCTAGAAAGAAAGTGTCAAATCTTTTAAATCAAGGCAGGCTGCCTGTTTAGATTGAAGATAGGAGCTGAAGCATTTTAAATCTCTGTTAAATATACAGTTGTTTAAGTAAACCATTATTTCTGGAATTATAGAGCCAAGTGATAATGAAAAAATTTAAGCCCTTAGTGTATTGAAGAGTAAAACAGTAAAAAGCTCATATTCAAATCACTTGAAAAACCT
The DNA here is from genome assembly GCF_018350195.1 of Panthera tigris. Taxonomy (NCBI): domain Eukaryota; kingdom Metazoa; phylum Chordata; class Mammalia; order Carnivora; family Felidae; genus Panthera; species Panthera tigris. The sequence goes on from NC_056662.1 coordinate 80,187,534, forward strand.
ACTGTTTAAATGTTGTAATTGTCTCTGTGGAAATCTTCAGACATTTTATTCTTCTATTTTGTTGATACAAATTTGGATCTTGATGTGTAAGGATTTTTAGGAAAAAAATAGATTTCTCTGAATCCAGTCTATTCTTTAATCTTTCTAATGTTTCCTACAAAAATATATTAATGTGATCTGTAAAAATAAAACCAAATGTTATATTGAATTAACTTGTACTGTATCAGTTTAGGCTTTATTGGAGATATATAATCTCCCAAGATTATCAGTGTTGAGAAGTGTACTAAACAAGCCATCTTTATTTACTTTTATAACCTACATATTCAGTGAGCAAAAGGGCTGACATGGGGTCAGGGAAAGGGTGGGAATAAGGTGCTAATTACTGGCTTAAATTAGAGAACTGAGTAAGGGTAATGAGAAGTATATTTGTACAATTATTCATCAAATTTTATGCTTTAAGAGTGAATTGTGTTGTATGTAAATTGTGCCTCAATAAATCTGCCCTTTAAAAATTTTTAAATTTTAAGTTGAAAAGGAAAGCCCAACTCAGCATCCCAATATCATAAAATCTATATTATGTTGCTAACTTATTCAAGAATATTGCATCTGTAATTGAATATGATTTACTTTTGTCCAATAAAGGCCAAAACTTTCAGACAACTGGATATGACAGTGCAGCTATTGAGTTAATGAATTAGATATGTATCTCTTAGAAATATCTACAGATATACTTTCCCCATAGTTAACATTCTTAGATCAAGATTTCTCTTACATTTATGTTTTATATGGTCTGTAAGTGGATTTTTTAAAAGTCACATTGCTATTACTTTAAAAAATATTTCTTTTTTATAGTTTATTTTTATAGTTGGTATAATTGTGCTTTGCTTTATATGCAAATTTTCATTGGAAACTTTAAAAAATGAATAGTTGAAATTCAGGTTATATTTTAAATATGCTCCAGGCAAAGAGGAATCTGTAATTAAATAATTTCTTGAGGGGCGCCTGGGTGGCTCAGTCGGTTGAGTGTCCGACTTCGGCTCAGGTCATGATCTAGCGGTCTGTGAGTTCGAGCCCCGTGTCGGGCTCTGTGCTGACAGTCCAGAGCCTGGAGCCTGCTTTGGATTCTGTGTCTCCCTCTCTCTCTGCCCCTCCCCTGCTCGTGCTCTGTCTCTCTCTCTTTATCAAAAATAAATAAACATTAAAAATTAAAAAAAAAAATTCTTAAAAGTGAATCTCTACCCTTTAATTTTACTAATTTACAAATGGATAACATATCTAACACTTAAGTTAAAATGCATTCAATAATATTTAGCAGTTATAAGACATTAGATTTGTTCTGAATGTTAAATAACATACATGCCATTTTACATGGATTTTAGTTTTCTACTTATTCTAAAAGTTGTTTTTAAAAAAAGAAGGAGATATACTGAATAAGATTGCATACTCTCTGAACCCTTCTTGGCATTTTACCTATATCGTTTTACTTTAAATGGTAATATTAAATATTCTGAAGATATCTATCCATCTTCTCTAGATACTTACCAGAATTTATATAACTATAATCAGGTTGGAAACCAAGATATTTCTTAAGATGGTATCAAAATGATTCAAAATTTATTTAGAAAAATTAAATGTTTAAGACTAGTTTTTTAAAACATTCAAAAGAAGATGATGTTTAATGAGGTTTGATTATCCTTACAAGATATTAAAGCATGTTATGAAAATAGCAAATATACTGGTTAAAACAGTAGGTGAGACACTGAAGCAGAATTTCTAGCCCAGAAATGAACATGTTCTCATCCAGACCCATTTATAAATCTACATAATAATTTAATGTACAGTAGGGGAAACATCACGAAACAATGAAATACAACTCAGGAAATGATGTTAAGATAATAATTCAAAACCTTAATTCACACCATTCATCAAATATGTATTCTAGGTAGAAGAAAACATTAAAAAATGCAACTACATTTAAAAGAAAAGGAAGAAAACATAATATTTACCAGATATCTGGAGAGAAAGTAATTTTCTAAACCAAAAGAAGCAAAAGATACCATAAAAGAAAGTTGGACTATATAAAAATTAAAATTAAAATGACATTGAGAAGGAATGATAGGGGCACCTGGGTGTCTCTTTTGGTTAAGCATTCAACTCTTGATTTTGGTTCAGGTCATGATCTCCTGGTTTGTGGGATTGAGCCCCACACTGAGCTATAGTCAGACAGTGTGGAGCCTGCTTGGGATTTTCTCTCTCTCTCTCTCTCTCTCTCTCTCTCTCTCTCTCTCTCTCTCTCTCTCTGCCCCCCCAATAAATAAACATTTTTAAAAACTAAAAAAGAAAAGGACAGTGATAGATATGGAAAATGTATTTCCATGAAATAGAAAAAGAGCTAATAGCTGTAATATATATATATATATATATATATATATATATATTTAAAGAAAACATCATGTGACAGAGTTAGGACTCCCTCCCTGATCTGACTCCAAAGCCCACATATGCTCTGAACCTCAATGCTATGTCCTTTACTTATGCTACATATATTTATGAACATAACGTCTCCCTTGTGGCAGTCTGTATATGGTTTAGTTATACTACATTTACAGGAGAATTGAGCTTATTTTCATTTGTTTATAGAAAAAAAATTCTATAAAAGGAAATTACATCAATGAAATATGCATGATTTTAAGTTATTATCCCTTAAAACATGCATCTACCTGCAGCTTCTCTTCCCTGTACTCTGCACTATTACTTGTTAGGTTATATAAGATATAGGTAGTGTCACTGAAAAGCCATAAGAATATCCTTTCTCACAAAATTGCACAGCAGAACAAAATGACTAAAATAGAAATGGATGGGAACTCTCCTAATAAGCTAAGATTGGCCTGCCTCACATCTTCCTGTAAATGGGTGGCATGTTGATAAAAAATAGTTTGTAACTTTCTGGTAAAATAAATGGGTATATGTAGGAAACTCAAGTTTAGAATATGAGCATCCTGTTAACATTGGCACTGTATGTTAACTAAAATTTAAATAAATTATAAAACAGAATATGAGCATTCTGTATTTTAGCAGTTATTCTCCCTTGAGTTCTTTTTCTCATTTTTTCTTTGCTGTATAGTCTCATACTCCTGAGTTGCCCATCCATTTTCTAAGGATATCATAGTTCCTATATTATAACCTAGTAATTTGAAATGTTTGTGGGGTTTTTTTGTTTGTAGTAATTCTAAATATTTATAAATATTATATAAAAATACAAACTCTTAAAAATTCACTGATGCAAAATATTTTACAGAAGAGTTGTAAAATCATACACTATTAGGGCTCACATTCTTTCCTATAATTCTTAAATAAAAAATCCATAAAGAACTACTTTGACAAGTTAAAAACAGTCAAATTTTTCATACTTTTATTTCTATTTAACTGACTTGTGACAATGTGTAATTGTTTTATAAATTCAATCTGTGTTGATAGGATTAACACGTGTTTTGCATATGTATTATAGTAAATAAGCTTTCCAAAAGACAGAGTGAATAAAATGCATCAGGTGTGGGAATTTTACCCTACTTGCAAAGGAATCAAATACCTTTTATTGTTTCATGGATGCTGGAAGACCACGTGATTCCTGAGTCAGAGACAAAGGGCATTAATACAGCAACAGTATCAGCATATTTTGGGGCACCTGGCTGGCTCAGTCAGTAGTGTATGTAACGCTTGATCGTGGGGGACATGAGTTTGGGCCCCATGTTGGGGGTAGAGTTTACTTAAAAAAAAATAGTATCAGCATGTTTTGATTGGTTCCTTTGCCACCAAGTCCCATAAGGGTGACATGAAGGGTCAAATGGAAGCTGCACACACGATGTGGTTTCATCACAGCTGAAGGATATTGAGCTTGGGGACTCCACTACTATTATAGCTATCGTTAAATAAGCCTGCTTTTTATCCCAGATGGAGATACTGCCTCAATCTTAAAGGTTGATTGCTTATCTCTGAAGAATGATCTGATAAAAAGCAGTCAGGACTTGTCACTCCTGGGCAACCTAGCAAGATGTGTAGGAGCAGAAGAGATGCATAAAGGAATGTTTCCCAGCACTCTCTTGTTTTTTTTATCAACTGTCCTCTTTTTGAGGTTATTGCCTATGTAATAATCATTGGGCCTGAAACTTCAACTCTGTACCACTCTTTGATTTATATATACAGTAGTGAGTTTTAAAGAAACAATTATAGTAAGGGCTGCTGGCCAAATAGGGCATTTATATAGCCCAAATACTCCATTATAGAATGAATTTTTTTCATATTTAATTATCATTTTTATAGGTATGGAATCATACACTCTTTCTTTTTATTTCTAGCAAACTTACTCTTGTAATGTATTTAATTTTATCAGTGACTGGGCAGGGCCCCATAAGGAAACATCCTGAAAATAAATACATCCTGCAAACACGCCTGTACTGCACAGTGTTCTTCATCTCTTCAACCTCTTTACTCTCCATTAATGACATAACATGGGGAATCTTTCTAAAATCAGTTCTTTAGGGTCTAGAATTTAAACTTAAGCCACCAATTAGTCTTCTTGTGTTTATTTTCTTTGATATACTCAAAGCTGATGTTGGTTGATTTGGTCATTTTAAAATATGGCAATTCCTATACCTACATTTCTACACTGTTTACACAAGTAATTCTCAAACTTCTTCCTCTTTTGGAGGGGGGTTCAGAACCCCTTTATACCCTTAAAAGTTTGAGAAGACAGGATTTTGGAAAGAGGGTAGAGTAGGAAACACCAGAAATCTGTCTGTCTAGACAACAACTGCATTGGCAGTTTGTGTAACTGCCAATGGCAAATTTATGTAACTATTTTGGAACTCTGGAGTCTGTTGAGGCCTTACAACTTCCAGAGAACAGCTTAAATTATAAACTGTGGTTAACTGTGGTCAATTTCAGCCCTTAGCTCACTGGTAGCAATCTACCTCCTACCTCCCAATCCCATGGCAGACAGGCATGCATGTATTTCTGGGGCAGCCCGCACACAGCCAGTGTTGGCAATGAGGATCCTCTCCTCCATATATCAGAGATCTGTGTTCTGATCGCTGGTTGCTCCTTCTGATCGTGGAAGTACAAACATAGGGTTGACCAGACTTTGTTAAAAACACACCACACTACATTGTGGCAGGCCCCTCCAGCTCAGGCTAAAGCAATTTCCAGGGTATTTAGAGGGCCAGTGCTTTTCCCCTCCCTCCCTCCCTGTTTTTGTCTTTTTCCTCTTTGGGGAGCCAAATAATAAAGATGAGGACATTCAAAAGCAACTGTACATACAGGAAAAATTAGAAAATCACCATGCATGGCTAGAGAAAGGCACAGGCTCAGAAAAGACTTGAGAAGACTTTAAGTTTGCACCTCAGGCTGATCAACAGCATAGAGACAGCCTACAGCAATGAAACAAATGATTAAAAACCCCAGCAAATCTTGCAGAAGGGGGTGAATCTGATTACCACATTATTACATTCAAATATCTAGTTTTAAACAAAAATATCACAGGGCATACAAGGAAATGGGATTGTATGACCTATTCAAAGGAAAAAAATAATCAAAAGAAACTGTCTCTGAGAAAGACTACATGGTGCACCTACTAGACAAAGGCTTTAAAACAACTATCTTAAAGATACTCAAAGAGTTTAAGGAATGCATGAGGAAAGTTAAGAAAATTATGTATGAACAGGTGGAAATATCAATAAAAACAAATTATAGAGATAAAAGGTATAATAACTGAAATAAAAAAAATCCCTAGAGGAGGGGTGCCTGAGTGGCTCAGTTGGTTAAGCATCTGACTTGATTTTGGCTCAGGCCATGATCTGATGGTTCCTGAGATCGAGTCTGTGTTGGGCTCTGTGCTGACAGGGTGGAGCGTGCTTGGAATTCTCCCTCTCTCTCTATCTCTCTCTCTTTCTCTCTCAAAATTAATAAACATTTAAAAAATTTTCCTAGAGGAATTCAAAGGCAGACTTCAACAGGCAGATGAGTCAATGAACTCAAACATAGCAAAATTAAAATTATAGAGTCTAAGGAACAGAAAGGTAGAAAAAAATGAACAGAGCCTAAGGGACTTGTTGAGTGGAACACTGTTGTGTAGACCAGTGTACACATTATGAGAATACTAGAAGGAAAAGAGAGGGGCAGAGAGATTGAAGAAATAATACCTGAAAACTTTCCAAGTTTGATGATAGATATGATAAACACCAAGAAGATTAACAATTCTGAATATGAAGAAATTGAAAAGATTCACACAGAAACACATTATAAGCAACTCGTTGAATGCCAAAGACAAAGAGAGAAACTTGAAATTAGCAAGAGAAAAACAACTCATCATATGCAAGGATCCTCAATAAAATCATAAGCTGATATATTCCAAGTGCTAAAATAACATTTGGTCAGTAAGACACCTAGGTGGCTCAGTTGGTTAAATGTCTGACTCTTGATCCCAGGTCAGGTCATCATCTCTTGGTTCATGAGTTCAAGCCCTGCATCGGGCACTGTGCTGATGGTGTGGAACCTGCTTGGGATTCTGTCTCTCCTTCTCACTGCCCCTCCTCTGCTTGTTCTCTCTCTCTAAATAAACAAATAAACGTTTTAAAATTTTAAATTTTAAAAAGATAAATACAGTCAATCAAAAATGTTATACCTGGCAAAACTCTCCTTCAAAATGAGGGACAAATTAAGATATTTTTAGATAGACAAAAGCTGAAGGAGTTCATTACTGCTGGATCTGTCCTGCAAGAAATGCTAAAGAAAGTCCTGCAGTTTGAAATGAAAGGACACTAGATAGTAACTTGAAGCCATATAAAGAAATAAAGATTTCAGTAAAGGTAAATACACAATTAATTGTAAAAGGTATTATAACACAGTTTGTAGAGATAAAAGGTATAATAACTGAAATAAAAAAACTTTTTGATTTTTAAATGATTTAAGAGATTAATACAGTTTTAAAAATTATTAGTCTAAAAGGTAGTATTATTGTAACTTTGCTTGTAACACTACATTTTGTTTCCTATATAAGAGACTAATGCATTAAAGAATTATGAGTTTATGTTTTTTGAACACACTGTGTATGAAGATGTAATTTTTTGACAACTGAAGAGGGTGTGGATAGAGTTGTAAAAGCAGAAAAATATTTATATGTCACTGAAATTAAGCTGGTGTAAATTTAGTGTTGTATCTTTAGGGTGTTGAATGGTAACCACAAAGAAAATAGCTATAGAATATACACAGAAGGAAATGAGAAAGGAATTTAAACACTTCACTACAAATGGAGAAATTCCTAGAAACATAAAACCTACTGAAACAAGATGAAGAAGGAATAGAGAGACTGAACAGACCAATAACAAATAAGGAGATTAAAGGAATAATCACAAACCTCCCAAAAAAGAAAAGCCCAGGAATAGATGGCTACACAGGTGAATTCCACCAAACATTCAAAGAACAATTAAAACCAGTTCTTAAACTCTTTCAGAAAATAGAAGAAGAGGGAATGCTTTGACGAGGCCAACATTACTCTGATACCAAAGTCAGACAAAGACACCATAAGAAAAGAAAACTCAGGGCGTTATTTCTGTTCAGTTTAGTGTAGATGCAAACATGCTCTATAAAATATTAGCAAACCAAATCAAACAGTACATCAACAAAATTATACACCTTCAACATGTTACTCCACATAAACAGAATGAAACATAGAAACCCCATGAGCTTTTCAGTAAGTGCAAAACAAAGTATTTGACTGGGGCACCTGGGTGGCTCAGTCTGTTGAACATCCAACTTCGGCTAAGTTCATGATCTTGCAGTTCATGGGTTGAGCCTGCATCAGCTTGCTGCTGTCAGCATGGAACCTGCTTCAGATCCTCTGTCCCCCTTTCTCTTTGCTCTTCTCCTCCTTGTACTCTCCTTCTCTCTGCAAAATAAGTATTTTTAAAAAAGTATTTGATAAAGTTCAGCATTCATTTGTGATAAAAACTCCCAACAAAATAGATACAGACAGACTTACTACAACACAGTAAAGGTCATTTATGAAAACCCTATAGCTAACCTCATAATCAACCAGGAAAAACTGAACTTTTCCTCTAATATCTGATAAAGGCAAGGGTACCCACTGTCCCCACCTCTATTCAGTAAAATACTAGAAGTCTTAGAATAGGTAGGCAAGGAAAGTAAACAAAAGGTAACCCAATCTGAAAGGAAGACCTAAGATTATCTGTTGGCAGAAGACATGATCCTGTATGTAGAAAACCCTAAAGACTCCACTAAAAAAAACTGTTCAAACTAATAAATTCAGGAAAGTTGGATGCAGAATACAAAATCAACACACAAATATCAGTAGTGTTTCTTGACACTAATAATGAACTCTATGAAAAGGAAATCAAGAAAACAATTACATTTACAACAGCATCAAAAAGAAGAAAACTTACGAATAAATTTAACAGAGGAGGTGAAACATCTGTACGCTCAAAAACAATAAAACGTTGAAGTAAATTGAAGAAGACGCAAAGAAACAGAAAGATAAACTGTGTTCATGAATTGGAAGTATTAATATTGTTAAAATATCCACAATGGGGCACCTGGGTGGATCAGTTACTTGAGCATTTGACTCTAGATTTTGGCACAGGTTAAGATTTCAGAATGGTGCGATTGAGTCCCACATCAAGCTCCACGCTCAGCTTGAGACTCTCTCCCTCCCTCCCCCCCCCCGTGTGTCTCTCTGTGTCCCTCCCTCTCCTTCTGTCCCTCTCCTCCACTCGTGCTCTCTCTCACTGTAAAATTAAAAAAAAAAATTAAATGAAACATCCATACCAACCAGAGTGATCTACAGATTTAATGCAATTTTTATTGAAATTCCAATGACATTTTTCACATAAATAGGAAAAACAATCCTAAAATTCATATGGAACCACAAAAGAGTCCAAATAGCCAATACAGCCTTGAGAAAGAAGAACATTATTGGAAGTAACACCCTTTTTGATTTCCAATTATATTACATAGCTATAGTAACCAAAACAGTATGGTACTGGCATAAAAACAGACACATAAACCAATGGAACATCAGAGATAGCCCAGAAATCAACCCACACATATACATTCATCTGATCTTCAACAAAGGTGCCAAGAATACACAATAGAAAAGAACAGTCTCTTCAATAAATTATGCTTGGAAAACTGTCCACATGCAAAAGAATACAATTTGTCCCTTATACCATACACAAAAATCAGCTGAAGATGGATTAAAGATTTAAACATACAACCATAAATCTCCTAGAAGAAAACTTAGAGGAAAAGCTCTTTGGTATCAGTTTTGCAATGATATCTTGGATATGACATCAAAAGCAAAGTGAACAAAACCAAAAATAAGCATGTGGGACTACATCATCCATAAAGCTTCTGCACAGCAAAGGAAACCGTAAAAAAATGAAAAAGCAACCTACAAAATGAGCTAATATTTGCAAAATCCTATATCTAATAAGAGGTTAATATGTAAAATACATACGGGACTCAGTACAGCCCAATGGGAAGAAAACAACCCAATTAAAAAATGGGCAGAGGACATGAATAGACATTATTCCAAAGAAGACATACAAATGGCCAACAGGTATATGAAACAGGTGGTCAGTGCCACTAATCACCAAGAAATACAAATCAAAACCACAGTAAAATAATACTTAACACTTGCTAGGATGGCTATCATCACAAACACAAAAAATAACAAGTGTTGGGGCACCTGGGTGGCTCAGTCGATTAAGCATCCGACTTCAGCTCAGATCATGATTTCATGGTTCATGAGTTTGAGCCCTACATCAGGCTCCACGCTGACAGTGCAGAGCCTATTTAGGATTCTCTCTCTCTCCCTCTCTCTGCCGCTCTCCTGCTTGTACTTTCTCTTTCTCTCTCAAAATAAATAAATAAACTTTAAAAACAATGACAAGTGTGGGCAAGACTGTGGAGAAAAAAGAATCCTTGTACACTATTGGTGGGAATTTAAACTGATACAGCCATTATGGAAAAAGTGTGATGATTCCCCCCCAAAATTAAAAATAGAACTAACAGATGATCCAGCAATCCCATTTCTGGCTGTATATCCAAAGGAAATGAAATCAGTATCTCAAAGAGATATCCACACTTTAGTGTTCATTGCAGCATTATTTAGAATAGCCAAAATATGGAAACAACCTAAGTGTCTTGGCTATAGTAATTATACACATACAATATGTATGTGTATCAAAACATCACATTGTATACCTTAAATATATAAAATTTTTATTAATTAAAAAAACCACAACCAGTCTATAACTGTACTTTCTCACATGACAGCCATTCAGCACCTGTAGCCATTCAGCACCTGTCTGAATTGAGATGTGTTATAAGTGCCAAATGCATACTGAATTTTAAAGACTTAGTTCACACCAAGAATAGAAAATAACTAATAATTTAAAGCAGTAATTATTGGAATATGGGAATTGGAAATATTTTTAATATATTGGGTTAAATATATCATTAAAATTTTAAAAAGAAAGATCTCTGGGCGCCTGGGTGGCTAAGTTGGTTAAGGGTCCCACTTCAGCTCAGGTCATGATCTCATGGTTTGTGGATTAGGCTCTTTGCTGACAGCTCAGAGCCTAGAGCCTGCTTCAGTTTCTGTGTCTCCCTCCCTCTCTCTCTCTCTCTCTCTCTCTCTCTCAAAAATAAATAAAAACATTAAAAATATTTTTTAAAATATCAATTCAATAACCTAACTTTACAACTTAAGGAACTAGAAAAAGAAAAAATTAAACCCAAAGCTGGCAGAGGAAGGAAATAACAAAAATTATAGCAAAGACAAATGAAATAAAGAATAGAAAAACAATAGAACAAATAGTGCTAGAGCAAGTAGACATCCGTATGCAAAAATATGAATATAGACATAGATGTTATATCCATCACAAAAATTAATTCTAAATGATTCGTAGACCTAAATATAAAATGCAAAACTGTAAAATTCCTAGAAGATAACATAGAAGAAAATGTAGGTGTGTCCTTGGGCATGGTGATGCCTTTTTAAGATACACACCATGAGCATGATCCATGAAAGAAATAATTGATAATCTGGATTTCATTAAAATTACGAACTTCTGCTTTACGGAAAGTAGTATGGAGAGAATGGAAAGACAAGCAACAAATGGAGAAAATATTTGCAAAAGACACATCTGATTAAAACTGTTATCTAAAAGATACAAAGAACTATTAAAACTCCACAATAAGAAAACAACCCTTATTTAAAGATGCGCCAATGACCTTACAGACACTTCTTCAAAGAACATTTACAGATTTCAAATAAGCCTATTAAAAGATGCTCCATATCACATGTAATCAGGGAAATGCAAATTGAAACAATGAGATACCACTATACACTTATTAGAATGGCCCAAATTTGGAACACTGACAACACCCAATCCTGACAAGGATGTGGGACACAAGAACTCTTAATTCATTGCTGGTGGTAATGCAAGATGGTATAAAGCTACTTTAGAAGACAGTTTGGCTGTTTCTTAAAAATGTAAACAGTCTTACCATATGATCCAGGAGTTGTACCTCTTGGTATTTATCCAAAAGAGTAGAAGACATATCCACACAAAAACCTGCACATGGATTATTATAGCAGCTTATTCATAATTGCTAAAACTTGGAGCAACCCAAATCTCCTTCAGTAGGTGAATGGTAACTAAACTGTGGTACCTGGATAACAGGTTATTATTAAACATTAGAATGAAATGAACTATCAAGACATGGAAAGACATGGAGGAACCTTAGTGCTTATTATTAAGTGAAGAAAGCCACTCAGAAAAGGCTGCATACTGTGTGGGCCCAACTATATGACATCTTAGAAAAGGCAAAACTGTGGAGACAGTAAAAAGCTCAGTGGTTGCCAGGACCTGGGTGTAGAGGAAATATGACTAGGTAGAGCACAGAGGAGCAAAAATATTCTGTAAAATATTACAATGATGGACATATGTCATTATGCATTTGTCCAAATTGATAGAATGTACAACACCAAATGTGAACCCTAAGATAAACTGTGGAAGTGGGAAGATGTTGGTCAAAGGGTATAAAGTTTTATGTAGTGTGAATAAGATCTAGTGATCTAATGTACAAGAAGGTGGCTGTAATTAAGAATATTGTATACTTGAAATTTGCTAAGAGAATAGATCTTAAGTGTTTTCACCACACATAAAGAAGTGGTAACTGTGTGAGATGATGAATAACATTATTGATAAAAAATGTACCATTATGATGAGTGATATTGATAATGGGAGAGGCTATGCCTGTGTGGAGGCAGGGCATATATGAGAAATCTCTATACTTTCCTCTGCATTTTTTGTAAAACTACACTCCTAAAAGAATACGTCTTTGAAAAAAGATAGAGGTAACTGGTGAAACCAAAAGTTCTTGCAAAGATCAACAAAATTAACAAACCTTTAGACAGATGGACAGAGACAAAAAGAGAGAAGAGTCACATTACTATAATCAAAAATGAAAGTGAGGACGTTATTAGAAATTCTACAGAAATAGAAAGAATTATAAGACAATACTAGGAACAGCTGTATGCCCACAAATTGGATAACCTATATGAAATGCATAAATTCCTAGAAACAAAACCTACCATTACCGACTCATGAAGAAACACAAATCTGAATACACACCTGTGACTCGTAAGGACCTTGAGTTAGTCATCAAAATATCCCAACAGCTCTGGACCTGGTGGCTTCACTAGTGAATTCAACCAAACATTTAAAGAAGAAAAAACACAAATCATCCCCAAAATTAAAGAGGGGGGAACACATCCTAACTCGTTCTGTAAGGCCAGCATTGCCTTGATAACAAAGCCCAAGACACTACAAGAAAAGGAAACTACTGACCAGTATTTCTTATAAACATTGATGCACAAATCCTCAACAACATACTAGCAAACTGAATTCAGCAGCATACTAAAAGAATTGTGACCAAGAGGAATTTATTCCTGGAATGCAAGGGTGGTTCAACATATGAAAATCAGTCAACACCTCATTAAGGTAAAGGATAGAAACTGCATGATTATCTCAATAAATGTAGAAAAAGTAAATAATAACATTCAATACGTTTTCATGATAAAAAAAAAAAACAACAAAGTAGGAATACATGGGAGCTATCTCAAGGTAATAAAAGCCATATATGAAAAACTCACAGTTAATATCATACTCAGTGATGAAAGATTAAAAGCTTTTACTCTAATATCAGGAACAAAGCAAGGGTGCTTACTGTCTCCACTTCTATTCAGTGTAACACTGGAAGTCCTAGTTGGAGCAGTTAGGCAAGAAAAAGAAACAAAAGCCATCAAAATTAGAATGGAAGAAGTAAAACTATTCCTCTGCATAGATGATTATGATCTTATATATAGAAAACCTCAAAAGATTCCACACAAAAAATATTGCTAGAATAGATGGTTTGGCAAAGGTTACAGAGTCTTCACAAAAATAAGTTGCGTTGTATCTCTAACAATGAACAGTATGAAAAGTAAGTTAAGAAAACAATTCCATTTACAGTCATATCAAAAGGATAAAATACTTAGGGATTAACTAAGGAAGTGAAAGACTTGTGAACTGAAAAGTAGGAAACAATGATGAAATAAAGAAGACACGAATAAATGGCTATGTTTAACAGATGTCTATGGATTGGAAGACTTAATATTGTTAAGATGTCAATACCACCCAAAGTGACCTATAGATTTAATGCAATCCCCAATAAAATCCTAAAAAAGCAAAAATAGAAAAATCCATTCTAAAGTTCATATGGAATCTTAGGGTATCCCAAATAGCCAAACAATCTTGAAAAAGAACAGTTTTGGAGGGCTCACCTTCCTGATTTCAAACTTACTACAAAGCTACAGTGATCAAAACAATGTGGTCCTGACATAAAGACAGACATATAGGGCAGTAGAATAGAGAGCTCAGATATAAACCCTTGCATATATGGTCAAATGGTTTTCAAGAAGGGTGCCAAGTCCATTCAGTGGGGACAGTACAGTCTTTTCAACAAATGGTTCTGGGAAAACTGGATATCTACTTGCAAAAGAATGGAATTGGGTCCTTACCTAGCACCTTGTACAAAATTGATTCAAAATGGATCAAAAACCTGAATGTATGAACTAAAACTATAAAACTCTTATACGAGAATATAGGGCAGAAGCTTCACAAGTTTGGATTTGAGAATGAATTCTTGGATGTAAGACCCAAGGTACAAGTAACCAAAAAAATATAGGCAAATGGACTTCATGAAAATTTAAAACTTATATTCATGAAAGGACACAATCAACAGAGTAAAAGGCAACCTGCATAATATGAGAAGATATTTCCAAGTTATATGTCTGATGAAGAACTAATATTCAGAGTATAGAGAGAACTCCTAAAAGTCAACAACAAAAAGCAAATGAACAAAGAACTTGAATAGACATTTCACCAAAGAAAATATATGAATGGCCAATAAGCATGTGAAAAGATGCTGAAAATCCCTAGTCATTAGAGAAATGTAAATCAAAATCACAGTGAGATACCACTTCACATTCATTAGGGTGACTACTATCAAAGGAAAAACAAAAAGGAAAGGAAGGAAAAGAAAATAACAAGTGTTGGTGAGGATGTGGAGAAATTGAGACTCTTGTGCACCACTGGTGGGAATATAAAATGGTTCAGCCACTATGGAAAACATTATAGATGTTCCTCACAACATTTAAAATAGAATTACCATATGATCCAGCAATTTCACTTCTGGATGTATATCTAAAAGACTTGAAAGCAGGATCTTAAAGAGATATTTGTATAGTTACATTTATAGTCAGCATTATTCACAGTAGCTGAAACATGGAAGCAACCCATGTGTCCATCAACAGATGAACGGATAAACAAAATGTGATATATATATATATATATATATATATATATATACACACACACACACACACACACACACACACACACACACACAGTGGAATATTGTTTAGCTTTGAAAAGGAAAGAAATTCTGACATAAGCTCTAACATCAGTGAACCCTGAGGATATTATGCTAAGTGAAATAAGCCAGTCACAAAATGATAAATACATGTGATTACACTTACATAAGGTATCTTATGTAACAACAGTTCTATCATACAGAAAGTAGAATTGTTGCTGGAGGCTGTGGGAAAGCAGAAATGGGAAATTACTGTTCAATGGGTATAGAGTTTCAGTTTTGCAAGATATGTGTTCTGGAGATGGACAGTCATGATGGTTGCACAACAATAGGGAATGTACTTAATACCACTGAACTGTGCATTTAAAAATGGTTAAGATGGGGCTCCTGGGTGGCTCATTTGGTTAAGCATCCAACTTCAGCTTAGGTCATGATCTCATGGTTCATGAGTTCGAGCCCTGTGTCAGGCTCTGTGCTGACCATGTGGAGCCTGCTATGAATCCTCTGTCTCCCTTTCTTTCTGCCCCTTCCCCACTTTCTCTCTCTCTCAAAAATAAACATTCTTGGGGCGCCTGGGTGGCTCAGTCGGTTAAGCGTCCGACTTCAGCTCAGGTCACGATCTCGCGGTCCGTGAGTTCGAGCCCCGCGTCAGGCTCCGGGCTGATGGCTCAGAGCCTGGAGCCTGCTTCCGATTCTGTGTCTCCCTCTCTCTCTGCCCCTCCCCCGTTCATGCTCTGTCTCTCTCTGTCTCAAAAATAAATAAACTTAAAAAAAATTTTTTTTAAAAAAATAAACATTCTTAAAAATGTATAAAACTGGTTAAGATGGTACAAACTAAATTATGTGTACTTTACTATAATAAAAATGTTTTAAGTTATTCAGGGCCCCAAAGAATTTTTATGTGAGCTATACCTATTGATACTTATAATATTAGAAATTAAAAATGAGAAAATTAAAAAGTATATTAATTCATTTAAAATAATAATAATAGGGTGTATAAGTGTCTCAGTTGGTTAAGCGTCCCACTCTTGATTTCAGCTCAGGTCATGTTCTCATGGTGGTGAGATTGACCCCTGTGTCAGGCTCGGTGCTGGGCATGGAGCCTGATTGAGATTCTCTTGTTCCCTCTCCCTCTGCCCTTCCCTCTCTCACATGCATGCTCTCTCATGTACACTTTCTCAAATAAAATAAAAATAATAAACAATTACATACATAAATAACATTTTTTTTGGAAAAATGACTATATTTTCCAAAACAAAAACAATTTAGTAAAAAGAATGAAATTTTTTCCACTTTTGCCACACTCTAATGACTGGCTTAGTAGAGATAGCTTCAGTATTTAATCTGTTGTAAATATGCTATTTGGTTGAAGTATATAAAGAAAATCTGATGTTCACACTTACAGTTGGAAAAATAAAGATAATTTTAATAGACTTTTCAAATAATTATAGATTGTCTTCTTTGATACTACATGAAAACTCACAACTGATAGTTTTTTTTTATTTGACATGCAGAATCTGAAATCATACCTTGGTTTATCTTGCAATTTCAAATGGATATTTTGTTGATGCATGGTTTTGTAATATTATGTGTTTTGTTCACTGGACAATATTGATTCCCCAAGTCCTGCAGATCTTCCAAATGTTGTCATATTTGATTACACATATAAGAAGAGTAATATTTGTTAATATCACCACCAGTCTTTTCACACAAGTCCTTAAGGTCAACCTTCTCTCCCCTGCTATTGTATGTGGGCCTATTTCTACTGTCTCTATTGTATGTAATTATTAGATATATAATTATCTATCTGGTTCTGTCCTGGTTCTGAAATCCTATTTTATAATTATGCTTTCTTTTAAATTTTTTTTTGCACTATATGAGTTATGTTTTCCTTGTTTTATTTATAATTGATTCTTCTGGTAATTTGGGAAATTTGTTTATTAATTTATTGTTAGAACATCCCCATATATTGTAGTCAGGGTTCCATATGTCTCCTACTTCAGGCTGATAAAGGTTTACTTTTGTTTCTCATTATCCTTGTTACCTTCAGGTGATTTTCAGATTGCATGGGGAAACCACCATCTTTACTTCATTATTTTTAAACCAGCAATTCCAATATTTTTCTTAAACATTTTTGCTGTGAAACAGAAATGTATATAAAATATATACAAAAAAGTGCATAAAACATATATGCAGCTTAAGAAAATTATTTTAAGTGAACATCTATGTAAACACCAAAAGAATTAGATCTTTGAAATCACTCCAGAAATTTTAACTACAAATCCTTGAATAATATAATGTTAGGTTTGACTGGTTTTTCATTTTATATAAATGGAATCACCTGGTATATATATATATGATTTTGTACCTGTTTTCTTTTGTCAATAGTATATTTTAGGATTAAATGTTTTCTGTACTTCTCTCAATCTCTCTCCTCTCCCTCCCTTCTTTCTGTCTGTCTCTCTCTGCGTGTGTGTGTGTGTGTGTGTGTGTGTGTGTGTGTGTGTGTGTGTGGTGTTATTTCACTATCTGAACAGATCACAATTTTAAGATCTATTTTATTGTTGTCACCAACAACATATATAATTCTAATATTAGAATAATTTTCACATATGGGAAATTGTAAACAGTGCTGCTGTGACAGTGCAAAAATGCTGTGAACATTTTTGAACATGTGTTCTATCTTGTATAACCATGAGTTTCTGTAGGTTATAAACCTAGGATTGCTGGGTCATAGCATATGCACATCTTCAGATTTATCATAATAGATGATGCCAGAGTTTTCCCGTGAGCTTTGTGTAAGTTCCCTTTGCTCCACATTCTTGTCAACACTTGATATTTTTAATTTCATTAAAATATTAATTTCCTTTTAATTAAAAGAGTTTTTACCTTTAGCCTTCCTGGGAGGGAAGTATGTAGTAGTGTCTTTTGCAGTTCTCTTAATAATGTGATAGAGCAGATTTTCATTCTGATTATAAGCCCTTTGTGTATGGGTGTGTATAAAATAACTTGGCACTAGATTACTTAGCTTTATAGAAGGCAAAGAAATGCAGTATGTAAGCATTATAGCATCAGGTATGCAGTGCCATAGTTCAACTCCCCGTGAATTGTTCAGTTGCAAGATGGGTAAGTGTGGACCACTCTGGTTTATAAGATACATACTCTTGTACACCTGTATGTTTAACCATTAGATCCCTCGAGGGACACATTTAAGTGCCAGAATCACTGTAAGCACAAGGAAGCTGTGGCCTTTATTTTTCAATAGGCATTTATAGTTTATTGACAGGCTTCCAAGTGTAGATGCAGTTCACCAAGCCGGGGTCATTTTTACAATAAGTAATGTTGCCTGGTAACAAACTTGACCTTTCACGTTGATGTTCATCCAATATATTTCTGTGGGAACATTGCTGGAAGGTAAACTCGAGGTCATTTCCTCATAAAGGTCTTAGATCTTTTGGTTAACCCTTTCTCCCTGGAAATAATTGGTGTCTTTATAAATTGTGTCTTCTAATCCATGGATATGGTATATTTCTTTACCTCTTTAAGATTCCTGTATTTTCTCACAGTAAATCTTGATAGTTTTTTAGTTAGACTCATGCACATTATTTGTAGATTTATTCCTTAGTAATTTTTTTATGCCACTGTGAATGGTCTTAAAATTTTTAATTTCTAACTGCTTTTGTTGGTGTATAGGAATGCAGTTACTTTTGTACATTGTTTTTTGTACACAGCAACCTCCTTAAATTCTCATATTCATCCTAATAAATTATCTATAGGTTCTTTTGGATTTTCTATGTACTTAATTATATTATTTGCAAATAATGTCACTTTTACCATTTTGATTCTTTTCCAGTATTTACAACATTATATCTCTTTCTGGCCTTAAAACTAGCTAAGACCTCCAAAACAATGGTAAATAAAAGTGGTGGTAGATCCCCACTCTCAAAGGAAAAATCTTAAATATTTCATCATTGAGATAGTTGCTGAAGATTCTACAAGTTAAGGAATCTTGTTACTATCAATTTGCTAGGACTATTTTATAGAATATAAATGGACATTACATTTTGTTAAATGTTTTTCTGTATCTATTTAGATGATTATATCTACACAGTTTCCCCTATCATCTGTTAATTTGGCAAGTTACCTCAATAGGTTTGCTAATGTTAAGTCAAATGTGCATTCCTTGGTTAATTGTCCAGTTTGTTCAATTATAAATTGCTAGGTTCAACATGCTAATATTTTTATTTACACTTTTGCCTCTATATTCATGACAGGTTTTCCTGTAATTTTTTCTTTTTCTATTGAGTTTTGGTATCAGGGTTTGCTAGGATCATGAAATGAGTTGGAGAATAAACTCATTTTTCCTATTCTCTGGAAGAATAAGTGTAATGTTGGACATATTTCTTCCTTGAATGTTTGGTGGAACTTATCAATAAAACCACCTGAAATTTTGTTTATAGGAAGGATTTCAATTACAAATTCAGTTTCTTCAATAGCAACAAGAACTATCCAGGCTTTCTGTCTCTTCTAGCTATGCTTTTCTAGGAATTTGCTTTCTTCTTTTTTTTTTTCTTGTTCAGTCATATCAGAGGTTTGATTTTGTCATTTCAAAGAAGCAACTTTTGGCTTTGTTGATCCTTTGTATTGTATGCGTATTTCCAATTTCACTATTTTTTGTTCCCATTTTATTTTATTTTTTCTACTTTTGAGGGTTGAGGGGTGCATATTGCTATTTGGGAATCTACCAAAAGTGCAGCTCTGCCCCTCAGTTCACTCTTGCAGAGCAACCATTACAAAAGCAGCTGTGAGAGCTTTGCTCACTCTCCAGTTACCTAGTCTGTCCAAGATCTTGATTTGAGGATAGTTGTTTGATGTATCTTAGAATGTTTTCTAACATTTTGTTCAGCTTTTTAAAAATTGTGTTCAGGGTCGCCTGGGTGGCTCAGTTGGTTAAGGGTCCAATTCTTGATTTCAACTCAGGTCATGATTTCACCATTCTTGAGTTTGAGGCCCACGTCAGGCTCTTGGTTGACAACTCAAGAGCCTACTTGAGATTCTCTGTCTCCCTCTCTCTCTGCCCTTCCCCCACTCACACTCTTGCTCTCTGTCTCAAAAATAAATAAATAAACTTAAAAAAAAAAACAAACCAGTTGGGGCACCTGGGTGGCTCAGTCAGTTGGGCGTCCGACTTCGGCTCAGGTCATGATCTCACAGTTCTTGAGTTCGAGCCCCGCGTCAGGGTCTGTGCTGACAGCTTGGAGCCTGGAGCCTGCTTCGGATTCTGTGTCTCCCTCTCTCTCTGCTCCTCCCCAGCTCATGCTCACACTGTCAAAAATAAATAAACTAAAAAAAACCAAAAACCAGCAACCAAAAATTGTGTTCAGATGGTAGTCCTTTAATATAAGCACAAGTTCCTCCCAATATTAATTTAATTACAGCATAATCTTTCAGATTGTCTAGAAGTAAAATAATACCTCAATTTCTCTATGAGAATAAAATGAAGTTATTTAAATGAAACACTTTGAAGAAGAATTAACGGTGCAAATACAAGTGTTACTGTTCTCACCACTGCTTTTGTTTTGTGCTCCCCAAATTGTAAGGTTTATCCACAGTTTCCTCAATTGTTTTTGAAAATTTGTAATAATTGGGGGAAGACTCCCAGAATCAGCAATAGGGAGACAAAAATGTCCTACAGTTTTAGCAATAGTAGTATATATTTCACTGCTGTGGACTGACAGTTCTACTTCTAGTTCTACTTCTAACCAATACTCTAAAATCCAAAGAGGGGCGGGTGCCTGGGTGGCTCAGTCGGTTGAGTGTCCGACTTCAGCTTAAGTCATGATCTCACGGTCTGTGGGTTCCAGCCCAGCATCAGGCTCTGTGCAGACAGCTCAGAGCCTAGAGCCTGCTTCGGATTCTGTGTCTCCTTCTCTCTCTGCCTCTCCCTCGCTCGTTCTCTCTCTCTCTCTCTCCCTCTCTCCCTGTCTCTCCCTCTCTCTCTCTCTCTCTCTCTCAAAAATAAACAAACATAATTTTTTTTAATTTTTTTTAATGTTTTTTTAATTTTTGAGATGGAGACAGAGCGCAAGTGGGGGAGGGGCAGAGAGCGAGGGAGACACAGAATCTGAAACAGGCTCTGAGCTGTCGGCACCAAGCCGGATGCGGGGCTCGAACCCACAAACAGTGAGATCATGACCTGAGCCAAAGTCGGATGCTTAACCAAGTGAGCCACCCAGGCGCCCAAACATAAAAAAAAATTTTTTTTTAAATAAGTAAATAAAATCCAAAGAATGGACAAAGGGTTTTATCAACTAAGTACTCCTAAAGCTTAAAATTTTTGGATCAATTGCCTTTTTAGAATCAATTAACTTAATATACACTGGGCAGTCAGTCACTAAGCTCTGAAAAAGGTAAGAAGTAAACTAAGGCAACTACTAGTCTCAAGAAACTTACAGTTTCTGCTGAGGTCCTAAAGCTGCATTATCTTGAAATGTGAAATGCATGTTGGATAAGAGCACAGGCTCTGGAGTGGGAACACCTTGGTATAGATCCTAACTCCTTTACTTTTTAGCTGTGTGACTTAAGTTTCCTCAACTGAAATTGGGAATAATAGCACTTAACTCAAAGGAGTTGTGAAGATTAAGTGAGCTAATCCATGTAAAGATTTTAACATTGCCTGTGGGACATAGTAAATGCTCAGAATATACTGTATGGATTAATGAAGAATTAAGTCTTTTTGTAGAGGGAAGAAATAACATATTGTAAGAAAAATTCTATATGAGAGTCAAAGGAATATTGAAAATTCCTACTGACTGGAGTTGGAGAGATTTCATGTGCAATAATCTTTTTTTTAAAAAAAAACATATTTTTAAAGTTTACTTATTTATTTTGAGAGAGAGGGAAAGCACAAGCCAGGGAGGGGCAGAGAAAGAGGGAGAGAGAGAATCCCAAGCAGACTCCGCACTGTCAGCACAGAACATGATGTGGGGCTTGAACTCACGAACTGGGAGATCATGACCTGAGCCAAAATTAAGAGTCAGACACTTAACTGACTGAGCCACCCTGGTGCCCCTCTTGTGCAATTATCTTGAAGTTAAAGTGGAATTGTAGCAGTTGTACTTGGGACAGAAGATACTCCAAAGTGAGGTGACAATCTGTATGATCAAAGACAGGAAGTAGGGGAGCTGGGACTAGGGAGGAGAGCATAGTGATTCTAGAGAATAATCATCCTGGAGAGTAGATACATTGAAAGAGATTTGGGATTCACTTCTCAAAAGTATTTTGATGTCATTTTGTGTGTTTAACAGTCATTAGATACTTTGAGCTGTGCTTTAAGAAGTTTGTTGCTATGGCAATGAATCAGATAAAGGGGAATTTTGAAAAACAGAAGACCTATTAGCAAGATTTTGCAATAGCTAGACAAAAGAAGATAGGTTATAGCAATAGGATCAAAATTTCCCATGAATTAACTTATATTAATAAGGGATGATTGGAGAAGGAAGAGGTCAAAGCTGATTCTGAGATTAAAAGTCTAGATAATTGGGACAATAGCAGTATCATTTGTAAACATAATGAAAACGAAGCAGGTTGTAAGGAAAGATTATAATTATGGTTTTGAACATATTGAGTTTGAATTTTATATGGCAGGAAGGACGGCCAGCTGGAAATGTCAACTTGAGATAGTTTGAACTATAAATGTATATTTGGGAATCATCTGCATGGAAGTGATAGTTGAAATCCTGGGAGTGAATCAGCTCAAAGTGTGGAAAGAGAAAAAACTATTTAGAGCAATACCTAGAGGAATATATATGTGCTTGTATCAGTGGAAGAAGAGGAAAGAGCAAAGAGAAAGCAACTATAGTGAGAGGGGTAGAGCAGAAAAAATGGAATTGAAATTTCTTACAGCTATTAAAATTTAGGAAATTTTGTAACAAGTTATTTGACTAGGTTTTCTGAAAGCAATCCTCTCGCCATTGATAGAAAGAGTAACTAGGTGGCCTTATTATCTTTAATATGTAAAATGCTATGTTAACAGAAACAATGCATTAAAATTATACTAGAACACAGAACTGTTAAGTGAAACAACGGTTTCAAGTCCTATTTCCTCTCCACGGTAATGTCTTCAAATTGGCTCTATAATCATGATGATTGGCATCTATTTGTAGTTCTTAGTTAAGCTGAGATTGGTACCATTGCATCCATATAGTAGCTTGATTTAGAGAGAAATGGAAGGATCACCTAATGAAGCAGATCAGTTCTTCAAAATCAGTCAGATTCTGATTAATCTGATCATAAAGTTATAAGAATGGCTTTTAGAAATTTCCTCTCTTGTACATAACAAATATAACTGTAATATCTGTGGTTTACTTTCCCAGTATGTTAAATGAAGATGTCTTCTCATACATCTGGTCACTGCATAAATAAAGAACTTTTAAAAAGAGTTGTTCCAGCATCTGATAGTTTGGTTCTACCATTAATGACCAGATTTTGATGTTTTCCTTTCTTTGGAAAGCATTAAATTAAAGTCACTCAGAGCTGCTTTTTTCACCAAACTCATAAAAGTAGATACATTGCCAAGAATTCCAAGTGCTCCATTTTGTACATAAAGTATCAAGATTATCTTCCAGCTAAAGCTTTGTTTGCAAAAATATTTTTCACTAATCTTGAAGAATTCATGGCCTTTTAAGTTTCCAAAAGACCCTCAAAAATAGGAATTCAAGTGCTGATAATGTATTGGTAGTAGTAATAATAGTTGTAATTAACATTTATGGAGTTGTTTCTATGTGCCATACATTTTGCCAAGTGTTTTGCCTGCATCTGTTTATTTAGAAGCATTTATTGAGTGCCTGCTGACTCTTAGGATAAGTTAATGAAACAAACATAGACCCCTGTCTTCACAGACCTTATATTTAGTGAGAATGGACAAAGTAATAAGCAGTAAGCATGACCAATAAGCATATTTTGGTAATAACCAAAATAAAGTATATGGACCATAGGATGGTAAGTACTATCAAAAAAACAGAGCAAGGTAAGGTAGTCAGGAGTGTGGGGTTGAGGTTGAATGATGGAGATGGGTTGCATTATTAAATAGGGTTGTCATAACAGGCATAATGAAAATGGTTGCATTGGAGTTAATCATGCAGATATCTGACAGGAGAACATCCAGGTAAATGGAACAATCTGTACAAAGATGCAAAGGTGGACCATGTCTTGGATATCCAAGGAACAGAAAAGAGGTTGATACGGTTCAGAATAATCAAGGGAGAGAGTGGTAATGAGCAATAATGGATGGGAGGAGGGAGAGGCAGTCCTCTTACTATAATGACACTATGTACACTAGGTACCATTACAATCCCCATTTTGTAGATGAGGAAACAGAGACAGAGAAATAAATTAACCTGCCACATCAGGAGCCAGCTATAGCAAGAAACAAGAAATGACATTCATTCATATCCTGAAAGCTTTGAAATTATTTAACTGCTTATTTATTTGTAACCCTCTGCAAAATATTAGATGAAAGATCAGCCGTTCTAAAGTGGATGATTTATTGTACAGTGCTTCTACTTCAGTTTTATTTCTCTGCAACCAATATGACCAGTTATAGGGCTTGTAATTTCATCAAAGTTTCTTCAATTACATATGACTTCTTTTTCTTGGCAGTGCAGCAAGCATCTGTAAGATATGTTTAATTCAAGGGTTTTGTTGTGTTAGGGTAAATCCAAAGTTTAGCTTAGTTCTTCTAGCCTTTTCATATTGAGCCTTCTTAGAAACAAGGATATGTTTATAATCATAATGACATTGTGTGTTTTCCCTAATTCTTACAGAAAGCCACTCTGGATTGTAACATAATGATAATGACTTTTTTTTTTTTTAATGTTTATTTATTTTTGAGACAGAGAGAGACAGAGCATGAACGGGGGAGGGTCAGAGAGAGGGAGACACAGACTCTGAAACAGGCTCCAGGCTCTGAGCTGTCAGCACAGAGCCCGACGCGGGGCTCGAACTCACAGACCGCGAGATCATGACCTGAGCCGAAGTCGGCCGCTTAACCGACTGAGCCACCCAGGCGCCCCAATGATAATGACTTTTGTACATTACCTGTCTACGTGCTAATGATGATTGGAATGAATCATTGTAATGACATTTGCAGATTATCTGGCCCATGTACCTATTACTCAAGCTGTAATTGAATCAATGTCTTAGTAGTATAATTTGATACAGAAAAACATTTTAATAAAGACAATCCTTTAAATAATAGGAAATCTAAGAAAAAAATGTGTTTGTACCCAGTTCATTGATCCCCCTACCTCATCCGTGGACCATTCTCCACTCTATTTCAGGTTAAGTGACTAGAACTATTTGAAAATCACAGTGCAAAGTAACCATCAGATAAAAAGATATTTAATATTCATTTTTATACATGTCAAATTGAAGTTATTAAAAGAACTATTATTTATTCTAAAGTAAATACTTTATTACATTAGGAATTCCATTTTTACCTACTTCTTCATAATAAGTAGAATTGAACCTAAATTTATTGAATTTTTTGGCTTATGAATTTTTCACATTTACTTTGTATAGGTGATTACTTAATGAACAGCCCTTTGTAAGGTTGCTTTATATAAGAATTTGTTAATAAGGCAGTTAATAAAAATATAATAAAAATAAGAAATTACATCCTTAGTGTTTCTTAGTCTTTTCACAGGAGCAGTGAATGTATAATCTCAATTTGGAGTTGATGATTTTAATTTTTTGGCACTAACATGCTTTTGTCAAGTGGGGGCATCATTGGTCTTTCTTAAGTAAGCTTTGTAGCGAGAATGGTTTGCATGTTAAACTTAAGTGATATTAGGGGTAAATAATAATCCTCCTTTCACCTTATTTTAGAGGGCCCTATTTTATGTTTATCATCAGCACTCTTAACTGATAGCAAAATTTAAAGTCCAGAAGCCTATTGTAGTTTTCTTTATGGTTTTCAATTGTACCAGCCTTACAATTACTATCACAAAATGTGGTTGTTATTCAGTAAAAGAAAGTGACATGGTTTTAAGAATAATAAAAGTTTAGGATAAAAATCTTATGTAGTTTTTTTTTTGTCATCATTGTTTTAAATATATAAACAAGGGAAAAACCAAGTATATGCTTAAGATTTAGCCACACACACACACACACCCCTAACTAACCTACAAAAGTAACTATCAGTGATAATTAGAAGATATTTTGAGTAAATCCAAATTACACACTGTTGTGTGCTGTTGCTACCAATACCTGACTGTTGCTAATAACTCTAAATCTGTTTTGCCATCATAAAATTTATATAAGAAATATGTTTGAGTATGATTACCATTGTGCTATCAAAAATATGATTACTGTATTAAAAAAAAACTTAATAGGATCTTGGTCTTTCCACTGCTAACAATTTGTGCTACAGTTAGATTTCAAAATACATTATTTTTAATCTAGTCAAAAAGGAACTATATTTATCCATGATTGTATTTGAGGAAAATTTTTTAGGGTATAAGAGTTACACAGATATTCAGACTTAAGTATTTAAATACTTCAATATAATGTTTCCATCAGTGTAGCTCTTGGCTTGTTCTTATGTATGAGTTTAAAATCTTGCATATCTACATCCTTGTCAGGCAAATGCCATAGGCTAAAACTGAAGATAATAACTTAAGATTCATGTCTCCTTCTTGGAGGTTTAATTTGTCTTGAATTGACATTTTTGAAGGACCTAAACTGACATCAAAGGGTTTAAATGATCTACTTAGGTCAATTAATGTTAATTTTCATCTTTCATTAAATTATTTTAATGTTTTTCTCTTTTTCTTTTTTTCTAGCCAAGTCCTATACCAAGTCCTGTTTTGGGGCGAAAGCCAAATGCTAGTCAGTCATTGCTTGTATGGTGTAAAGAAGTTACAAAAAACTACCGGGGAGTGAAAATCACCAATTTTACTACATCATGGAGAAACGGTTTATCTTTTTGTGCAATATTACACCACTTTAGACCAGATTTAATGTAAGTAGAACATTTTCCATTCCCTATAAATTGTTTTGTAAATAATAGTTTCTTTAAAAACCTAAATAACTTCTCTCTTTTTTTAAGTTTATTTATTTTTTTGTGTGCCCATGTGCACAGAGAGGGAGAGGGAGAATCCCAAGCAGGCTCCGCAATGTCAGTGCAGAACCCAATGTGGGGCCCAGACTCACGAACCGTGAGATCATGACCTGAGCTGAAATCAAGAGTTGGATGCTTAACCGACTCAGCCACCCAGGCACCCCAAACATAAATAATTTCATTAACGCATGTCCTGAAACAGTTGACTTTGTTTTCCTTATTACTCACACCTTTTGCTTTTTGAGAAAAGAAATGGGTGCCAAAAAGAAAAGTTCTCCTTTCTTGATGCCTAAAACCTATCTTCTCTTAAAAAAAAAAAAAAGTTTTTTCTTCTTAATCTCATACAAATAACTGACTTTAAATTATTATGAGGGGCACCTGGGTGGCTCAGTCGGTTGAGTGTCCGACTTCGGCTCAGGTCATGATCTCATGATCTCATGGGTTTGAGCCCCACATCGGGCTCTGTGCTGACAGCTCAGAGCCTGAAGCCTGCTTCAGATTCTGTCTCCGGCTCTCTCTGTCCCTCCCCACCTGTGCTTTGTCTCTCTGTCTCTAAAATAAATAAACATTAAAAAAAATTTTTTTAATTATTATGAAAATTGTGTTACTGTTAAAATGAGATGAGACATATTAGCCCATAGCTCTTTGTACATTGACAACAAGGGATTACCTCATGGTAAATTTGGTTGTCAAGACGGGTCTCTGGTGCCCTGCCTTAACTTCTCTTTTAGATGGAAAGCAATGAAACATGTAATCACTGTATTCATTCATTCATTCATTCATTTATTTACTTACTTACTTACTTACTTACTTTTCCACACTATTAGTTTTGTTGATTGAACTGCTGTGAAATTGCTAGTTACTCTTTGGTATTATTGAATGTCAAATTTTTAGATTCAAGTTTTTTTTTAAGCAGCTGTTTTTATCAAATACTGTATGTACTTACGGTGCCTTTTTCTCCCCCAGTGACTACAAGTCTCTGAATCCTCAAGATATTAAAGAGAACAACAAAAAGGTAAGAATTGCCAAGGAAAAAAATACATAGTTTCCAGTTTGGCTCTTCTGCAGCTTTTATTGATTTAGGGAAAGTGAGGTTGTGTTGTAAGGTCATAACTGCAGCTCACAGAAAGAAGATAGTCTGCTCCTTGCAGTGCAAATTAGGATGCATAGTTTACTCTAGGTTGTCTTACCCTAGGTTGTCATGGCCTTTAAAGATCACAAGTGCCAGACTGGCATCAGATTTCAATATATGTGTGGACTTCATTCACTGTTAAATATTTGTTAAAGCATACTGTTTTTATTCGAGATTTAGCTTTTAAAAAGTGCACCCAAAGCTCTTGTACCATAAATGATTATGAGTTTAGAAAAATATGTTGGGAGGGAATGAGGGCAGGTATGCAAGAAAGCAAGCATATGTTCCTAGAAGCAAAAAGATACGAACATTGGGTTTTGGTTTTTATTTTTGTTTTTTTTCACTTTCTGGTAAACTGTATAGTTTTTCCACATAATTAATTAGCATACTGAGGGCAGAGCTTCCTAATTACTGTGCAGGGGGATATTGATTCTTTTGGCCGTCAGGGTAGCTATGTGGGGCTATGTGGGGCTATGTGGGGCTGAGTTGCCCAGAGGCTGCTGGGCTAGCTGACTGTGGTTGCAGGCTAACTTAACTATTTACCCCAGTGCACAGTACAATATTATAACATGTATGTGCACTGTGACATGAGAAAGGAGGGAAGCACTAACTCAACACACAGTAGGTACTCTGTTTTTTATACTGAATTGAATTCTTCAGCTGAAAAGTTAATGAAATACATGGTCTTAGAATAGGAGTTCTTAATGTGGGAGCTATGGACAGAATTCAGGGGGTTCTTGAACATGACTAGGGGGAAAATGTATTTTATTTTCTTAATTCTTTAAGTGAAATTTAGCATTTCCTTTAATTATGAATTTTGGCAACACACCACTTTAGCATTAGCCATGCCTAAGACTTTATCACCTTAAGAATCTCAGATATTTTGGTAGCACCTTGCAGTTGCAGTTGTAATACCTTCACATATCTTTTAAGCTCATCACTTCTTCACAATTACAGTTGTTAATACATTCACCAAAAGTATACGTATTGCTGTTTCTCAAATTCAGTCTTACTAATATTTTTATGGTTTTATTTTTCATGTAACTGGTTTCTTCTGTAATTCTATGTATTTTATAAACATACAGCATTATTCTGAAAAGGGCGTATTGCCAAAAGGATTCATAGGACAAAGTGATTAATAACCTCTGGTCTAAAGTTTTCAGTCTACTTTAAATTAAACAATTAAAACCACCAATGAGTGCTAAAAAGTCCATAAATGGAATCTTGATAGAAATTCAGTTAACAGATGAGAATTTAATTCAACAATTTTTTACTTTTATTGCCCTCTAAACCCAAAAATTTGTATTGTCATTAAAAAAACCTTTACAAATGCCTGATGATGGCCCTAGAGAAATACATTTTAAAACTGTTAGGTTTTTTAATTGAAATATGCCACCAAAAAAGGTAATCTTAAAATATCAGTGTATTTTTCCTTATAGAAATCACATCTGTGGTAGGTATGCTACAGAGTAAGTCATTCTTGTGAATTATTTCTTGTATAATTTAGGAGAGCTTGTATGATAGTTCTATGCCTGCATTTTTTTGCATTGGAATAAAATACTAAGCTAATTTAAATGCAGATAAAAGCAT
This sequence comes from Panthera tigris, assembly GCF_018350195.1. Taxonomy (NCBI): domain Eukaryota; kingdom Metazoa; phylum Chordata; class Mammalia; order Carnivora; family Felidae; genus Panthera; species Panthera tigris. The sequence continues at coordinate 80,217,374 of NC_056662.1, forward strand.
AAAATAGAGCATTATTATTTTTGTAAAGTGAAGCTTTTAAATTACTGTTTGAAATTTTGAAAAGGAAACATTGTTGATTTTACCTGGCTATCTATTTTTAAGAGTATGGAGATTTGCCTTAAGGTTTAGGTCACACTTCTTTACATTATTTTTTCAGGAACTTAAGAATGATGAGCATACCTTGGGTTTACATATTATTACATAGAGAAGAATATCCTATTACGTTTTTTCTCAATTAGATCTTCTAGCGTAGATAATCATGGCTTTTTGAAAGGATTTTAATTTAGATGGTCCTATTCATTGCACAATTGAATAAATAATTGTCATACAATCTTTGCTTTTCATCACTTTGCAACTTCCTACCTGGTATCTACATTGAGTATCAGCTACTACCTGCAGATTTATTTCCGGCTTCACACAATTCTTCCCGATAACCTCATCTGCCCTTGATTGGACTTAAAGCAGCCTAAGAAACAATGCGTGGGTCTTAAGTTCCATGCAGATGCATAATATAACTGGCAATGACTCCTCCTTACCAATTAAATAACATCTAGGAATGAATACGACCATTTTCTTTGAAAGACCTCTTTTTTTTCCGTCCTCACATAAACAGCTGAAAAGACAGGTGATTGACCACAGCAAAAGAGGTTAACCTAGGGGAAGATTCCTTTATAAAGTCTTGACCTCGCTTACAAGAAACTCAGTTTGTTTTTAAATGGTTTTTTTAGTGCAGTTAGTGTGCATAAAGTGAATTGCTACATAAAGCAAAACACCAGCAGGAGATTCCCCACAAGGAAGCTAATCATTTTCCCAGGTCTGTAAAAAGTACTGAATAAAAAAGGTATTTACCTGTGACATATGATCTTAACCAGTATGTCAGTGTTTTAGATAATTGGGAAATGTTTAGAATACTGCCTGTGGTGCTTTTCGTGATGGTCTGCAATTGATGTCTGTCAATCAAGTTGTCAAGACACATGAGGAGGAAAATGACTTTAATTTTCCTAAAACATGTAAAATAACAAACAGGCCTAAACATGCACACCAACTGAGCCATTCTCTTGAGTAAATATTTTGAGGTACCTATATTATGAAACATAGTGCTGTGAAAATTGAAGAGGTTTTAATATTGCAATTTATTTTTCATTTTCTTTCTTACTTATTCCACAACATTTATTAAACTCCAGGAAGACTTTGAGATGAGGATTAAATTCAAAGGTAGAAATGCTCTTTAACATGTAAGTGCAAAAGACTAATTCCTTCTAAATTGTTACATAATTTCCTAACCTTTATTTTAAGAAAAACTTTGAGTTACGATCCTACATCTAGGTTGTTACAAAGACTAGACATTTTATATTCCAAAGTGAGAGTGCAACTAGAGGGTCCTTACTTTTTCCAAGAGTATATCTGAACCTTTAGGCATATTTTTAATACTTCCTAGCAACACAGTGCTGTTTTCAAGGGTTAGTTCAGGATAGTAATAATTAATTGTAAATTGAGAAACAGCTTTGATTCTTCAAAACTAGAAAAACCTGATGTGCCACAGTCATTTTAAAGGCTAACAAAAATAATACAATGCAACCTCACATTCTCAACTAGGTTGTACTACTCAAAACATTTCATTCTTTCCAAAATGGATGAAGTGAAAATGCAATCACTCTTCTTATTATGAAAATTAGTCCTAATTGGGCATTTAAAAATGTTACTATGTTCTTAGGCTTAAATAGTACTTACTTGTATTTTATACCAGGTAATCTAGGATTTCCTTCTTTGGGGATATCTAGCTCTACTTTTTCTTCACGAATCACTGCATTTACATGATCATGGTAACGAGAGATTGATGGGAATGATAAAGCTCCAGATTCATTATTATTTCTTTATACCTTAGTTCCTTATAAAAAATTATTCTAAGGGGTTTTTTTTTGTTTTAATTCTCATTTTTACTCATTTATTGGGGAACATTTCAATTGGTATTAATTTAAGAAACTTCTTTTTTCTTGCATCTATCCCACCTTTACAAATTTTGGGCATGAAATTTTGTTATTTCATGTAGCACTAATGTTACTAATGTAATATACCCTCCAACAACAACAACAACAACAAAATTCTTTAAAAATTTGCTTTTTCTTATGGTAACTAAGCTTTATTTATACAACTTTATTATTAAAGCACAATTGACATATAACATTACATTAGTTACAGGTGCATAACATAATGATTCAATATATTGTAAAATGATCACCACAGTATATCTAGTTAATATCTGTTCTTGCTGTTTTTAAAATGAGTGGATTGTTTGAACTATTCAATATATCTTTGTTTTTCCTTTCTTTAAAGGCATATGATGGATTTGCCAGCATAGGAATTTCCCGGTTGTTGGAACCTTCTGATATGGTTTTATTAGCAATTCCTGACAAACTGACTGTTATGACTTATCTTTATCAAATCAGGGCACATTTCAGTGGCCAAGAACTGAATGTTGTCCAGATAGAGGAGAACAGCAGTAAAAGCACATATAAAGTTGGAAACTATGAAACAGATACAAATAGTTCTGTTGATCAAGAAAAATTCTATGCAGAACTTAGTGATCTGAAACGGGAGCCTGAAATACAGCAGCCTACCAGTGGAGCAGTAGACTTCTTGTCGCAAGATGACTCTGTATTTGTAAATGATAGTGGGGTTGGAGAGTCAGAAAGTGAACATCAGACTCCTGATGATCATCTTAGTCCAAGCACATCCTCCCCTTACTGTCGCAGGACTAAAAGTGACACAGAACCCCAAAAGTCCCAGCAGAGCTCTGGAAGGACTTCAGGATCCGATGACCCTGGAATATGTTACAATACAGATTCAATCCACGCACAAGTTTTGTTAGGCAAGAAGAGACTCCTGAAAGCAGAGACTTTAGAATTAAGTGACTTATACGTTAGTGATAAGAAGAAGGATGTGTCTCCACCCTTTATTTGTGAGGAGACAGAGGAACAAAAGCTTCAGACTCTAGACATCAGTAATAACTTGGAGAAGGAAAAATTAGAGAATTCCAGACCCTTAGAATGCAGATCGGATCCTGAATCACCTATCAAAAAACCAAGTTTATCTCCCACTTCCAAACTTGGATACTCATACAACAGAGATGCAGACCTTACAAAGAAAAAACGTACTTCCCTAAGGCAGACAGAGTCTGATCCAGATGCTGATAGAACCACTTTCAATCATGCAGATCATTCCACAAAAACAGTCCAGGTAAGTGAGTTAGAATGGTGATTACCTATATTTAGTAAATAATTATTCTATTTTTTTGTATTTACAGACCACTTTAAAATACTACAACTGAGTAAAGGTAGAGGTGATTTCCCATTATATAAAAACCTAAAATATACCTGAACTTCATTTAAAGTTTATGATATAATATTTTAAGCCTACAAATAAATCCAAATTTGAAGATTGAAGGATAAAGAATATTACCTTTCCAAATCAAAATATTATTTATCTATAAAAACAGAACATTTCACTATAAGAATAAGTCAAAGATATTTCACTATTCCATTTTTTAGGAATATCATTCTGAAAATATGTAATGCTAAGTTAAATATTTCCCATTTAAAGTATTTTCTTCAGATATTTTAGTTGCATTGTAATTGATATCTTCAGTCCCACTGTTACTTGTGGTTAAAAATTCCAGTAACATCCGAATTTCTCCCCATGAGGGGAATATGATGCAGATTTGACCTTACAATATTTACTGTATTTAATTGAATCTCTGGCACCATCAATTATAAGATATACCATTATTTTATGTACCAAAAAGAAAGGAAAACATTGCCAGAAAACCATGATAAATGGTTTTCTTATCACATAGAATTTTTATTTTATATCTATTGAATGAATTCTTTTGAACTTATTCAAGCATGGATTTTTTTCATCATATAACCCTCTTATGTATACATAAAAAAAAATTTAAGCAAAATAAATTGGTTAAGATATAACTGACTTAGAATTAGAATTCAGAATCCGACTCTTGTGAATCACTTTTTGATTTGGAGTTTTTGGTGTTCCTGTTTTGCCACACAGTATTATCCTCTGTGCCATCAAAAGCATAATGTTATAGTGGTGCTTCTCTAAGTACGATCTGGGGACCCTGGAATTCTTCTACCCTCTTTCAGAGAGCCCCCAAAGTTGAAACTCTTTTCCTAATAATAATAGAACATTTACCTTTTTCACTTTCGCTTTCTCACAAGTGTACAGTGACATTTTCCGGAGGCTACGTGATTTGCAGTATCTCAAAAGATTGAATACAAAAGTAGATATGAGAATCCAGCTGCCTGGATATTAAAGAGATTTCTAAAAACTATAAAATAATGCCATTCTCGCTTATTTTTTGTTTTTTGTTTTTTTTTAGTATTGTTTTTTGTTACAATATGTTAACATCTAATGGGTTCATTAAAGTTATTTCTAAATTAATATATAAAAATTTTTAACATTTCTCAGTTTTAATTTAAATGCTACATATAAATAAATATAACACATAAATGAAAGCTTTTTGACATCCTCAATAATTTTTGAGCACATGAAGGTATTCTAAAACCAAAGTTTGAAACTTTTTTTTCCTTTCTTTTTTTAATTAATTAATTTATTTATTTATATTTATTTATTTTTTTAATATATGAACTTTACTGTCAAATTGGTTTCCATACAACACCCAGTGCTCATCCCAAAAGGTGCCCTCCTCAATATCCATCACCCACCCTCCCCTCCCTCCCACCCCCCATCAACCCTCAGTTTGTTCTCAGTTTTTAACAGTCTCTTATGCTTTGGCTCTCTCCCACTCTAACCTCTTTTTTTTTTTTTTTTTTCCTTCCCCTCCCCCTTGGGTTTCTGTTATGTTTCTCAGGATCCATATAAGAGTGAAACCATATGGTATCTGTCTTTCTCTGTATGGCTTATTTCACTTAGCATCACACTCTCCAGTTCCATCCACGTTGCTTCAAAAGGCCATATTTCATTTTTTCTCATTGCCACATAGTATTCCATTGTGTATATAAACCACAATTTCTTTATCCATTCGTCAGTTGATGGACATTTAGGCTCTTTCCATGATTTGGCTATTGTTGAGAGTGCCGCTATAAACATTGGGGTACAGGTGCCCCTATGCATCAGTACTCCTGTATCCCTTGGATAAATTCCTAGCAGTGCTATTGCTGGAACGTAGGGTAGGTCTATTTTTAATTTTCTGAGGAACCTCCACACTGCTTTCCAGAGTGGCTGCACCAATTTGCATTCCCACCAACAGTGCAAGAGGGTTCCCGTTTCTCCACATCCTCTCCAGCATCTATAGTCTCCTGATTTGTTCATTTTGGCCACTCTGACTGGCGTGAGGTGATATCTGAGTGTGGTTTTGATTTGTATTTCCCTGATAAGGAGCGACGTTGAGCATCTTTTCATGTGCCTGTTGGCCATCCGGATGTCTTCTTTAGAGAAGTGTCTATTCATGTTTCCTGCCCATTTCTTCACTGGGTTATTTGTTTTTCTGGTGTGGAGTTTGATGAGCTCTTTATAGATTTTGGATACTAGCCCTTTGTCCGATGTGTCATTTGCAAATATCTTTTCCCATTCCGTTGGTTGCCTTTTAGTTTTGTTGGTTGTTTCCTTTGCTGTGCAGAAGCTTTTTATCTTCATAAGGTCCCAGTAATTCACTTTTGCTTTTAATTCCCTTGCCTTTGGGGATGTGCCGAGTAAGAGATTGCTACGGCTGAGGTCAGAGAGGTCTTTTCCTGCTTTCTCCTCTAAGGTTTTGATGGTTTCCTGTCTCACATTCAGGTCCTTTATCCATTTTGAGTTTATTTTTGTGAATGGTGTCAGAAAGTGGTCTAGTTTCAACCTTCTGCATGTTGCTGTCCAGTTCTCCCAGCACCATTTGTTAAAGAGACTGTCTTTTTTCCATCGGATGTTCTTTCCTGCTTTGTCAAAGATGAGTTGGCCATACGTTTGTGGGTCTAGTTCTGGGGTTTCTATTCTATTCCATTGGTCTATGTGTCTGTTTTTATGCCAATACCATGCTGTCTTGATGATGACAGCTTTGTAGTAGAGGCTAAAGTCTGGGATTGTGATGCCTCCTGCTTTGGTCTTCTTCTTCAAAATTACTTTGGCTATTCGGGGCCTTTTGTGGTTCCATATGAATTTTAGGATTGCTTGTTCTAGTTTCGAGAAGAATGCTGGTGCAATTTTGATTGGGATTGCATTGAATGCGTAGATAGCTTTGGGTAGTATTGACATTTTGACAATATTTATTCTTCCAATCCATGAGCAGGGAATGTCTTTCCATTTCTTTATATCTTCTTCAATTACCTTCATAAGCTTTCTATAGTTTTCAGCATACAGATCTTTTACATCATTGGTTAGATTTATTCCTAGGTATTTTATGATTCTTGGTGCAATTGTGAATGGGATCAGTTTCTTTATTTGTCTTTCTGTTGCTTCATTGTTAGTGTATAAGAATGCAACTGATTTCTGTACATTGATTTTGTATCCTGCAACTTTGCTGAATTCATGTATCAGTTCTAGCAGACTTTTGGTGGAGTCTATCGGATTTTCCATGTATAATATCATGTCATCTGCAAAAAGCGAAAGCTTGACTTCATCTTTGCCAATTTTGATGCCTTTGATTTCCTTTTGTTGTCTGATTGCTGATGCTAGAACTTCCAACACTATGTTAAACAACAGCGGTGAGAGTGGGCATCCCTGTCGTGTTCCTGATCTCAGGGAAAAAGCTCTCGGTTTTTCCCCATTGAAGATGATGTTAGCTGTGGGCTTTTCATAAATGGCTTTTATGATGTTTAAGTATGTTCCTTCTATCCCGACTTTCTCAAGGGTTTTTATTAAGAAAGGGTGCTGGATTTTGTCAAAGGCCTTTTCTGCATTGATTGACAGGATCATATGGTTCTTCTCTTTTTTTTTTTTTGTTAATGTGATGTATCATGTTGATTGATTTGCGAATGTTGAACCAGCCCTGCATCCCAGGAATGAATCCCACTTGATCATGGTGAATAATTCTTTTTATATGCTGTTGAATTCGATTTGCTAGTATCTTATTGAGAATTTTTGCATCCATATTCATCAGGGATATTGGCCTGTAGTTCTCTTTTTTTACTGGGTCTCCGTTTTAGGAATCAAAGTAATACTGGCTTCATAGAATGAGTCTGGAAGTTTTCCTTCCCTTTCTATTTTTTGGAATAGCTTGAGAAGGATAGGTATTATCTCTGGTTTAAACGTCTGGTAGAACTCCCCTGGGAAGCCGTCTGGTCCTGGACTCTATTTGTTGGGAGATTTTTGATGACTGATTCAATTTCTTTGCTGGTTATGGGTCTATTCAAGCTTTCTATTTCCTCCTGATTGAGTTTTGGAAGGGTGTGGGTGTTTAGGAATTTGTCCATTTCTTCCAGGTTGTCCAGTTTGTTGGCATATAATTTTTCATAGTATTCCCTGATAATTGTTTGTATCTCTGAGGGATTGGTTGTAAATATTCCATTTTCATTCATGACTTTATCTATTTGGGTCATCTCCCTTTTCTTTTTGAGAAGCCTGGCTAGAGGTTTGTCAATTTTGTTTATTTTTTCAAAAAACCAACTCTTGGTTTCGTTAATCTGCTCTACAGTTTTTTTAGATTCTATATTGTTTATTTCTGCTCTGATCTTTATTATTTCTCTTCTTCTGCTGGGTTTAGGCTGTCTTTGCTGTTCTGCTTCTATCTCCTTTAGGTGTGCTGTTAGATTTTGTATTTGGGATTTTTCTTGTTTCTTGAGATAGGCCTGGATTGCAATGTATTTTCCTCTCAGGACTGCCTTCACTGCATCCCAAAGCGTTTGGATTGTTGTATTTTCTTTTTCGTTTGTTTCCATATATTTTTAAATTTCTTCTCTAATTGCCTGGTTGACCCACTCATTCGTTAGTAGGGTGTTCTTTAACCTCCATGCTTTTGGAGGTTTTCCAGACTTTTTCCTGTGGTTGATTTCAAGCTTCATAGCATTGTGGTCTGAAAGTATGCATGGTATAATATTAATTCTTGTAAACTTATGAAGGGCTGTTTTGTGACCCAGTGTATGATCTATCTTGGAGAATGTTCCATGTGCACTCGAGAAGAAAGTATATTCTGTTGCTTTGGGATGCAGAGTTCTAAATATATCTGTCAAGCCCATCTGATCCAGTGTATCATTCAGGGCCCTTGTTTCTTTATTGACTGTGTGTCTAGATGATCTATCCATTTCTGTAAGTGGGGTGTTAAAGTCCCCTGCAATCACTACATTCTTATCAATAAGGTTGCTTATGTTTATGAGTAATTGTTTTATATATTTGGGGGCTCCAGTATTCGGCGCATAGACATTTATAATTGTTACCTCTTCCTGATGGATAGACCCTGTAATTATTATATAATGCCCTTCTTCATCTCTTGTTACAGCCTTTAATTTAAAGTCTAGTTTGTCTCATATAAGTATGGCTACTCCAGCTTTCTTTTGGCTTCCAGTAGCATGATAAATAGTTCTCCATCCCCTCACTCTCAATCTAAAGGTGTCCTCAGATCTAAAATGAGTCTCTTGTAGACAGCAAATAGATGGGTCTTGTTTTTTTATCCATTCTGATACCCTTTGTCTTTTGGTTGGCGCATTTAATCCATCTACATTCAGTGTTATTATAGAAAGCTCCGGGTTTAGAGTCATTGTGATGTCTGTATATTTTATGCTTGTAGTGATGTCTCTGGTACTTTGTCTCACAGGATCCCCCTTAGGATCTCTTGTAGGGCTGGTTTAGTGGTGACAAATTCCTTCAGTTTTTGTTTGTTTGGGAAGACCTTTATCTCTCCTTCTATTCTAAATGACAGACTTGCTGGATAAAGGATTCTCGGCTGCATATTTTTTCTGCTAGCACACTGAAGATATCGTGCCAAGCCTTTCTGGCCTGCCAAGTTTCAAAAGAGAGATCAGTCATGAGTCTTATAGGTCTCCCTTTATATGTGAGGGCACGTTTATCCCTTGCTGCTTTCAGAATTTTCTCTTTATCCTTGTATTCTGCCAGTTTCACTATGATATGTCGTGCAGAAGATCGATTCAAGTTACGTCTGATGGGAGTTCTCTGTGCCTCTTGGATTTCAATGCCTTTTTCCTTCCCCAGTTCAGGGAAGTTCTCAGCTATAATTTCTTCAAGTACCCCTTCAGCACCTTTCCCTCTCTCTTCCTCCCCTGGGATACCAATTATGCGTATATTATTTCTTTTTAGTGTATCACTTAGTTCTCTAATTTTTCCCTCATACTCCTGGATTTTTTTATCTCTCTTTCTCTCAGCTTCCTCTTTTTCCATAACTTTATCTTCTAGTTCACCTATTCTCTCCTCTGCCTCTTCAATCCGAGCCATCGTCGTTTCCATTTTGTTTTGCATTTCGTTTAAAGCGCTTTTCAGCTCCTCGTGACTGTTCCTTAGTCCCTTGATCTCTGTGGCAAGAGATTCTCTGCTGTCCTCTATACTGTTTTCAAGCCCAGCGATTAATTTTATGACTATTATTCTAAATTCACTTTCTTTTATATTATTTAAATCCTTTTTGACCAGTTCATTAGCTGTTGTTATTTCCTGGAGATTCTTCTGAGGGGAATTCTTCCGTTTCGTCATTTTGGATAGTCCCTGGAGTGGTGAGGACCTGCAGGGCACTTCCCCTGTGCTGTGGTGTATAACTGGAGTTGGTGGGCGGGGCCGCAGTCCGACCTGATGTCTGCCCCCAGCCCACCGGTGGGGCCACAGTCAGACTGGTGTGTGCCTTCTCTTCCCCTCTCCTAGGGGCGGGATTTACTGTGGGGTGGTGTGGCCCGTCTGGGCTACTTGCACACTGCCAGGCTTGTGGTGCTGGGGATCTGGAGTATTAGCTGGGGTGGGTAGGCAAGGTGCACGGGGGCAGGAGGGGCAGGCTTAGCTCGCTTCTCCTTAGGTGATCCACTTCAGGAGGGGCCCTGTGGCAGCGGGAGGGAGTCAGATCCGCTACCGGAGGTTTGGCTCCGCAGAAGCACAGTGTTGGGTGTTTGCGCAGAGTGAGCAAGTTCCCTGGCAGGAACTGGTTCCCTTTGGGATTTTGGCTGGGGGATGGGCGGGGGAGATGGCGCTGGCGAGCGCCTTTGTTCCCCACCAAACTGAGCTCTGTCGTACGGGGGCTCAGTAGCTCTCCCTCCCTTTGTCCTCCAGCCTTCCCGCTTTCTGAGCAGAGCTGTTAACTTATGACCTCCCAGACGCTAAGTCGTGCTTGCTGTCGGAACACAGTCCATCAGGCCCCTCCGCTTTTGCCAGCCAGACTCGGGGGCTCCGCTTGGCCGGCGAGCCGCCCCTCCGCCCCGGCTCCCTCCCACCAGTCCGTGGAGCGCGCACCGCCTGGCCGCCCTTCCTACCCTCTTCCGTGGGCCTCTCGTCTGCGCTTGGCTCCGGAGACTCCGTTCTGTTAATCCTCTGGCAGTTTTCTGGGTTATTTAGGCAGGTGTAGGTGGAATCTAAGTGATCAGCAGGACGCGCGGTGAGCCCAGCGTCCTCCTACGCCGCCATCTTCCCTCCCCCTCCCAAAGTTTGAAACTTTTGAATAGAGCAGTCCTCTACAGTTTTCTCTGGGGTTTTCTTCTCAGTAATACTGATTGATAATTGCATTTTCTTGACCTTATGAGAAGTCCCCAAAATAAGATTTTTGGACAATAACCTGGAATTATATTCCATTTTTCAGATACTATTTAAGTATTTGTTAACTGAAACATCAAGGAATTGCAGTCATGCCACCCAAAATATCAAGCACATGTGTGTGTAGGCATTGATGGCTGTCCTGACTACCATCTGGCTAACAAAGATTATAAGATGCCATCAATTTTAAGTTATCAGAGATGTTAAGGAAAAATGCACATCTTTGAATCAAAGAAATGATAGTAGCTAACAAAGCAAGCCCCTGTTCTCCTAATCAAAAATTACAAATCATAAATTCTAAGTACTTTAACTTTTAGGACAAAAAGGCTTTCAAGACATCAGAGTGTCCCTACATAGCAGATAATCAGTAAACATCTAGTGGTTAATAACTGCAGAATTTAGTAACCTAAGTTCTAAGTATTACCCAATACAGAATTTTCTTATAACCCAGATTTTTAAGGTAAATATATTAATTAAACCTAGAAATTAATTAATGTTTAAAATTAAAAACACTCTGGACTTGGAATCTGTACACCTAGGTTCTCATCTTGGCTCTGCTAATAATTACCAGTGTGACATGTTAACTAGCCATTTAAATTCTTTTACTCGTATTTTCCACATATATTAAATGAAATAATCTCTAAGAGCCCTTTTAGCTCTTAAACTCTATCATACTGTGATGCTGTTCAGAAGGTTTAAATGATGTACAATAAATCCACAGGATGATGGAGGCAACATCTATTTATGACCCCATATATATTTGTTTATCAACTGACCATTGGTTAAATGGTCAGAATTTTGTTTAGGGTAAAGTTAAAGGTGTTTTTTCTTTTTGTTTTTTATCAGAAGTACTGCCTGACACAAAAAAATGATTGCTAATATTTCATAGGTTTTTAAAATTGTGCTATTTTAACAGGGTTTTGAAATTGGGCAAATTTCTTAAAAATCTGGGGTTTTTTACATACTATACTTTGTCAATTCTAAGATAAGCATCTTTTTACATTTTCTCTGAAATCAATATGTTACTTACAATAGATAGTATGTTAGAGTTTGACAATGTTTGTTCTTTCTTAGTAGTTCATAAAATAATAGTACATCTAGTACCTAATGGCATTAGGTAAGAGAAAATCTGATCAATTTGGCTATACAGAATTAAAGTCATAATGTTGCTCATTTGAGTGCTTGACCTTTATATACCTTATACATATCTCTCAAACTTTATAACCCATGAGGTAAGTGGTTAAATTCTACTTAATATGTGGGGAAAATGGAGTTTACAGAGTTGCCTAAGATCATTTAATAAGTGTTAAAATTTGAATTCAAAACCAACCTTTTCTGACTCTAAAGTCTATGCTAAACTAGATACTCATAATATCTCTTCATATTTGACCACAATAGCAGTAAAGATAATCAGCCAGATGTAAAGCAGTCAACCTTACTGAAGGACAGTTTAGCAATGTACATCAAGTTCCTTAAAAATGTTTATCTCATTAGATTCTACCTGCAGCACTTATTTTCCATAGGTTAATCAGAACTGTGTATAAGAATTTATAAAGATGTGTATAAAGACATTGTTCTTGATAGTGAAAAATTACAAACAACCTAAATACCTTAAGACAAGTTAAATAAATTATGATGCATCTGTATTATTAGAATGCTAGGGGGGCGCCTGGGTGGCTCAGTCGGTTGGGCGGCCGACTTCGGCTCAGGTCATGATCTCGTGGTCTGTGAGTTCGAGCCCCGCGTCGGGCTCTGTGCTGACAGCTCAGAGCCTGGAGCCTGTTTTGGATTCTGTGTCTCCCTCTCTCTGACCCTCCCCCATTCATGCTCTGTCTCTCTCTCTATCTCAAAAATAAATAAACGTTAAAAAAAATTAAAAAAAAAAAAGAATGCTAGGTAAACAGTTTTAAATTGTGTTTAAAAATATTTTTTAAAATATTTACATGAGAATATGCTCACAATGGAATGTTAAGTTAAAAAAGCATGATTCTGTAGTGATTATCTTTGGGTGCCAGGATTGCTAATTATCTTTATTTTATTTTATTTTATTTCATTTTGTTTTATTTTATTTTATTCTTGAGAGAGAGAGAATGCGAGTGAGGGAGGGGCAGAGGGAGGAGGAGAGAGAGAATCTTAAGTGGGCTCCATGCTAGGCACAGGGCTCAATCTCATGACTATGAGATCATGATACGAGCCAAAATCAAGAGTTGACAGTTAACCAACTGAGTCACCCAGGCACCTACTTTATTTTTTATTTTATTATTTTTTAAAATTTATTTTTGAGAGAGAGGGAGAGCGAGAGCATGTGCACGAGCAGGGGAGGGACAGAGAGAGAGACAGAGGACCTGAAGTGGGCTCTGCGCTGATACCAGAGAGCCTAATGCAGGGCTCGAACTCAAGAACTGTGAGATCATGACCTGAGCCAAAGTCAGACACTTAACCAACTGAGCCACCCAGTTGCCCTGATTTTTTAAATTATTTTTTTATTGATATATAGCTGTCATATAATATTACATTAGTTTCAGGTGTACAATTGTTTGATGTTTGTATACATTGTGAAATGATCACCACAATAAGCCTAGTTAACATCCATTACCATATGTAGTTACAAAAAAATTTTTTTTCTTGTGACAAGAACATTTAAGATCTACTCCCTTAAAAACTTTCATATATGCGATACAGTATTACTAACTATAGTCACCATGCCATACGTTATATCCCCATGACCTATTTATTTTATAACTGGAATTTTGTACCTTTTGACCCCCTTCACCTATTTTGTCCACATTCTATCCCCAGCCTTGGGCAACTACCAATTGGTCTCTATATCTGTGAGCTTGGTGTTTTGGGTTTTGGGGGGCTTTGTTTTGTTTTCAGATTCCACATACAAGTAAGATAATATTGTATTTGTCTTTGTCTGCTGACTTACTTCACTTAGCATAATGCCCTCAGGATCCATGCATATTGTCACAAGTAGTAAGATTTTGTTCTTTTTTATGGCTGCATAATATGCCACTGAGTGTGTGTGTGTGTGTCTGTGCGTGTGCGTGTGTGTGTGTGTGTGTGTGTGTGTGTACAATTTCCTTATCTACTCATCCATCAGTGAGCACTTAGGTTGTTTCTGTATCTTGGCTAATATAAACAATGCTGCGTTGAACATAGGGATGCATATGTGTTTTCGAATTAGTGTTTTTATTTTCTTTGGATAAACACCCAGAAGTGGAATTTCCAAATCATAAGGTAGTTCTATTTCTAATTTTTTGAAGAATCTCCATCCCGTTTTCCACAGTGGCTACACCAATTTATATCCCTACCAACCGTGCATAAGGGTTCTGTCTTCTCCACATCCTCACCAACACTTATTATTCCTTATCTTTTGATAATAGCCATTCTAACAGTTGTGAGGTAATATCTCATTGTGGTTTTAATTTGCATTTCTTTGATAATTAGTGATGTGCATGCATCTTTTCATGTATCTGTGACCATTTGTATGTCTTTTTTGGCTTCCCAAAAATATGTCTATTCAAGTCTTCTGTCCATTTTTTAATTGCATTGCTATTGAGTTATATGAGTTCTTTATATATTTTGGATTATTAACCCCCTCTCAGATACATGATTTGCAAATATTTTCTCCCATTTAGTACATTGCCTTTTCATTTTGTGGATGGTTTCCTTAACTGTGCAGAAACTTTTAGTTTGATGTAGTCCCATTTGTTTATTTTTGCCTTTGTTACCTTTGCTTTTGTTACCAAATGCAAAAAAAATCATCACTAAGACCATTGTCAAGGAGTTTACCACCTGTGTTTTCTTCTAGTTTTATGGTTTTGGATCTTATGTTGAAGTCTTTAATCCATTTTGAATTAATTTTTGTGAGTAGTGTAAGATAGGCATCCAGTTTCATTCTGTTGCATGTGGCTGTCCAGTTCTCTCCACACGATTTATTGGACTGTCTTTTCCCAGTATATTCTTGACTCCTTTGTCGTAAATTAATTGACCCTATATACTTGGGTTTATTTCTGTGGTCTCTTTTTTATTGATCTGTGTGTCTTTTTTTTTTTTTTTTTGGCCAATACCATACTGTTGTGATTACTATAACTTTGTGATATAGTTTGAAATCAGGGAATATGATGCCTCTGATTATTTTTATTTTTACTTTTATGTACTTTCTAAAATTTTTCTAAGAAATATGAATTACATTTATAATCAGAAAAAGTTTGTTTCTGTATGGTCTTGAGACCAAAGCAGTCTTTCGCTTTCTGTGTAGCTAACTGGAATCCCTAAAGGTCTGTATACTCACAGAATTTAGAGCCAATATAGGATCTTAAAGATGATGTATTCTAATCACCAGTTTTAGGGCTGTTGGGATTTTAAAGATGGTCTCTTCTTAAATCTGAAGCAGGCTCTGGGCTCTGAGCTGTCAGCACAGAGCCCGACGTGGGGCTCGAAATGATGAACTGCAAGATCATGACCTGACCTGAAGTTCGACATTTCACCGACTTTGGCTTAGGTCATGATCTCATGGTTTGTGAGTTCAAGTCCTGCATCTGGCTCTGTGCTGACAGTGCATAGCCTGTTTTGAATTCTCTCTCTCCTCTCTCTCTGTCCCTCCCCCACTTCTCAAAAATAAACATTAAAAAACTAAGAGGCAAGGGAGGCCTGGGTGGCTCAGTCGCTTAAGCGTCCGACTTCAGCTCACATCATGATCTCACAGTCTGTGAGTTCGAGCCCCACATCAGGCTCAGTGCTGACAGCTTAGAGCCTGGAGTCTGCTTCAGATTCTGTGTCTCCCTTTCTCTCTGCCCCGCCCCTGCTCATGCTCTGTCTCTGTCTAAAAAATAAATAAAAACATTTAAAAAATTAAAAAAAAACTAGGAGGCAGTTGAGAGCTTTTTAAATATATAATAATAGTTAACATTTATCTAGTGCTCTGTACATTACTCTGTTTCACTTAATCTTTATAATATCCTTGTGAGAGGTTGTCTGTTTTCATCCCCATTTTATAAGTGAGGAAACTGAGGCTTAGAGAGATTGAGTAACTTTTATATCCACAATTAAGTGACATATCTATTGTTTGAACCAAGGTCTTCCTGACTTGAGGGTTCTTAAATATTATGTAATGGAATACAGCATAGCTTTTAAGTGACCTGTTCAATGTTACATTGCTTATTATTAGTGGAAGAAGGATTAACAAACTGATGTCTTGATTGCAGATTCAGTGTTTATTTAATTAATCTTCTCTGTTTTTAGAAAGTGTTGATTTGTAACCAGTTCAACTGCAATGACCAGTTCTATTCTATTATGTCCTATCAACATGACAAAAAATCTATCATTATCACTTATACATTTCAATTATATCTATTAGGTGAAGAATTTTTGTTTAATCCTCTTAAAACCTTGGGTGATGAAAATGTTCTGGAATTAGATAGTGTTGATGGTTCACAACCTTGTGAATATAGTAAAAACCACTGAACTGGATACTTTAAAAAAAATCTTTCCTTAAGTTTACAGAAAAGTGCTTAAAAATGTTATATTAAAACATAAATATCTCAGAGACCAAAAAATGATTTAGTAATTTTTTTTAAAGTTTCACACTATAACAAATAAATATGTTTACTGTTTATTACCTTTTCCTTGACCATAAATGCTACTTATGATTGAACAAAAACTATGCAATGAAAGGGAAGTAAAAAAAATTAAATATCAGACCAATAGTAATCTAAAGTCAGAAGTTGCCTGGGGCCCCTGGGTGGCTCAGTCGGTTAAGCGTTTGACTTCATCTCAGGTCATGATCTTGCAGTTCATGAGTTTGAGCTCTGCATCAGGCTCTTTGCTGACAACTCAGAGCCTGGAGCCTGCTTCGGATTCTGTGTCTCCCTCTTTCTCTGCCCCTCCCACACTCACACTCTGTCTGTCTCTCTCAAACATAAATAAACATTACAAAAAAAATTTAAAGCCAGATGTTGACTACTTTTGGGGAGAAAAAGGAATTTGAACTATAAACATGGATATTTGTGCTTTGAATTAATGTCCTCATTTAAGGACCGATTTCCCTTGGTGGTCGTTACCTGTTGTTACCCATAAATATATTGTAAGATTACAAATTAATCCAGGAAAACATTCTTCCAATTCTGATATGGTTAATTGTCTTATTGTAAGGAAAGTGAGCACTGGAGAAAACCAGTTTTACTTTTTTTTAAAAAAACATAATATGATAGTTTTGAATTTTCTGTAAATGTTAATTGTCAAGAATTTAAAGGATTATTGTCACAGATACTTAATATCTTTAAACATACAAATTTGGAAGACACCTTGTTATCAGTCCTATAAGAGTGTAAGAAATATAATTTTTTAAAAATGTCTGCCAGATTATACTATGATTAACAAATATGAAGAATGTATATAATATACATATGGACCTTATGCTTTATGGGAATATGTTCTAATAAAAACGTAATTAAACATAATCCAGTTTTAGGCAGTAAAGTTATATTTCCAGGGGCACCTGGGTGGCTCAGTTGGTTAAGTGTCCGACTTTGGCTCAGGTCATGATCTCTGAGTTCGGTAGTTCGTTCCTCCCTCGGGCTCCGCACCGTCAGTGCTTGAGATTCTCTTTCTCTACCTCTCTGTGCCCCTCCCCTGCTCACGTGCACTCTCACTCTCTCTCTCTCTCTCTCTCAACAAATAAACTTTAAACAAAAAAGAAGATATATTTCCTAAATGTCAAGGCTTTCTACAGTTTCTAGCTAAAATTAATATTTTCTGTAAGCAATCTTGTAAAATTACAATCTTATTTCTTATCTCTATTATTTTGACAGATAATATAACCATTGATTAGTTTACAAATATAGATTATGTGGTGGGTTTTCTTTTTTTTTTTTTTTTGAGCTTCTAATTCTGTATTTTTGCTTTTAAGCATCGAATGTTATCCAGACAAGAAGAACTTAAAGAAAGAGCAAGAGTTCTGCTTGAGCAAGCAAGAAGAGATGCAGCTTTAAAGGCAGGGAATAAGCAGAATACCAACGCAGCCACACCACTCTGCAACAGGCAGCTAAGTGATGTGAGGAACATTGGTTAAAAAGCCATTAATTGTACTTTGTTTAAGATTGGATTTTATCTATGGAAGTTACTTTTTTTTGGAAATATTAGAATATACTAATGATGCCTTACATTTATTGAAGAGCAGGCATCATTATTATAATGGATGTTTTACATAATTTGTATTTTACTTAACCCCATGAAGTATATGTTCAAACTACTTTCCGCCTAAGAAAACTGGGGTCATAGGTAAGGTAATTTGTACAAGTTAACAGAGTTAGTAAATGATGAATCCAGGATTTGAACTTGAGCGTTTTCAGACTACAGAATCAGTGCTCTTTTCTATCATATAGTGCCATGCCTATGTTAAACCACATTTTTATACATGTTTTTGTGTAGTGCTTCACAAGTGATAATGAATATATGGTAATAGAAGCCCTTAAATTTAAGGGGACAGGAATGTCTTCATGAATCTGAAAACTATGATAGCCTCCCTTACCATCAAACTCACATACACAAAATTACATGTTCTTTTTTTTTTTAATTAAGATTTTAATTTTTTAGAGCAGTTTTAGGTTCACAGCAGAATTTTGGGGAAGGTACAGAGATTTCCCATATACACCCTGCATCTACACATGCATATCCTCTCCTCTTAACAACATCCCACACCAGAGTGATACATTTGTTAGAACTGATAAACCTACACTGAACTGATGAACCAAACCTACATCATAATCACCCAAAGTCCATACTTTACATTATGATTCCCTCTTGTATTCTACATTCTATGAATTTGGACAAATGTGTAATGACATGTATCCATCATTATGGTATCATAGAGTATTTTCATTGCCATAAGAATATTCTGTTACACCTACTTATCCCTTCCAACACTCCCAACCCCTGGAAACCTGATAATTTTACTGTCCCCATAATTTTGCCTTTTGCAGAATGTCATAGTTGGAATCATGCAGTGTATAGCGTTTTCTGATTGGCTTCATTTACCTAGTATAATGCATTTAAGGTTTTTCCGTGTTTTTCATGGTTAGAAAGACCATTTCTTTTTTAGTGCTGAGTAATATCTCATTGTCTGGATGTACCACAGTTTATTTATCCCTTCACCTACTGAAGGACATCTTGATTGCTTCCAAAATTTGACAATTATGAATAAAGCTGCTGTAATCATCCATGTACAAGTTTTTGTGTGGACATAGGTTTTTAACTCATTTGAGGAAATACCAAGGAGTGTGATTGCTAGATCTTATGGGTAAGAATATGTTTACTTTCATAAGAAATTGCCAAACTATCTTCCAAAGTAGCTATACCATCTTGTATTCTCACCAGCAATGTGTGAGAGTTCTTGTGTTCCACATCTTCATCAACAGTGAGTGTGTTGGTGTTCCAGATTTTGACCATTCTGATAGGTGTTTAGGGGTATCTCACTTTTAATTTGCATTTCCCTGATGACGTATGATGTGGAGCATCTTTTTATATGCATACTCACAATCTATAAATCTTTGGAGAGGTGTCTCTTGGGGTCATTGGCCATTTTTTAATTAGGTTGTTTGTTTTTTATTGTTGAGTTTCAATGGTTATTTGTATATTTTGGATATAGTCTTTTATCATATGTGTCTGTTGTAAATTGAGTCTTCCTACTCTTCATTTATTTATTCTTTGATTTCATGATATTCCTCATATAGATCATGTACATATTTTGTTACATTTATACCTATCAACTTTTCACTAATGTGAATAGTATTGTGTTTTTAATTTCAAATTCCACTTGTTCACTGCTGGTATATAGGAAAGCAATTGTCTCTTGTATATATTAGCCTTGTATCTTACAGGCTTGCTATAATTGCTTATTAGTTCCAAGAGAGTTTTTTTTTTTCAATTCTTTGATTTTCTACATAGGTGATCATGTCATCTGTGATCAGACACTTTTATTTCTTCCTTTCAATGCATATGTTTAAACATACCTTTCAGATATGAACTTAATAACCTCTGACCTTGAGCAGTGTTTTTCACACTTCAAGTCTTTCCACGATAATGTGATATAAAATTGATTTAGCACACTGCAGTAATTATTTTATTTTTAATGAAAAGGAATAGAATAGAATGGAATAAAAATATCAGAACTCATCACACGTAGTAACCATGGTATTTTTGTCTGAAACTTGCTTCAGTCATATGGATATATATGCATACTGGATCTTGATATAAAATGTATTTTAAGCTGTGGGTCATGATAAAAATGTTTGAGAAACCCTAATCTAGAGGGCCATCTTTGAAGAAATTTTGTAGCTTTTATGCCAACTTCTTCAGTGCCTAGCCATCTGTTATTTCATCAATTTGTTGGTGATTTGTCAGATATTTATTAAATGTCTGAACTGAGTGTATTCATAGTGACAGAAAAGGCTAAGCTTCTTCCCTCATGGAGTTTACATTATGGTGGGAATACACAGATAATGATAAATAACTCGAGTGTGAAAACTGCATGATATAGTAGAGGATAATTTAAGTAGGTGAGGGCTTGAGTGATTTGAAGATGGGGCATTGAACTAAGATTTGATGGGTGAAAAGGATCTAGTCAAGTGAAGAGCCACAAAAACAATATCTCTTGAAAAAGAAAGTTATTTTGTTAATACTGTATTTTATTTGTGGGTAACTTTATTTCATAATTTTTCAGACTCTAAAATCTATGGGGAATGTGTAAGTCTATATTATTCCAGTGTGTTGATTTAAAAAAAAATTTTTTTAATGTTTATTTATTTTTGGGAGAGAGAGAGACAGAGTGTGAGCAGGAGAGGGACAGAGAGAGGGAGACACAGAATCCGAAGCAAGCTCCAGGCTCTGAGCTGTCAGCACAGAGCCTGACTCAGGGCTCGAACTCACGAGCAATGAGATCATGACCTGAGCTGAAGTCAGAAGCTTAACCAACTGAGCCACCCAGGTGCCCCCAGTGTGTTGATTTTAAATTGAGAGTACCTGAGATTTAAATGGTCTATCTACCAGGTAGATTTTTAAAACTAATTATTTCAGCTATGTGTGAATTTTATATATATTAATAATTCTCATCAAGTGTTTATTGAGCACTTACTATTTGACAGGTAGGATTCTAAGTAATTTAACATGAATTTTCACATTTAATCTCCACAATAATTGTATGAGTTAAATATTATCATTTCTATTTTACAGTCGAGAAAACTGACAAATTAATGAATTGCCTGTTGTCACACAGCTAATAAGTAACAGAGTCAAGACTTGAACCTAGATGATTGATTTCAGAGGTTATGTTTTTAAGGCATTGTGTTATATTTCCTTCTTCTTTATATTTCTGACATCCTTGTGAAATAGAAACAGAGACTGTTGTTTTATCTTTCATAGAGATTAAGAAAGTAAGTTAGGAAAGAATGTTTAAATTTACCTAGGTTGCAGACTATGACATATGAGGCTTCGAATTCAAGTATCCTGACTTTTAAAAAGATGATGTTTAGTCTTTCATTTGGTTTATTCATTTATTACTTCAAATTTTCAGTAAATATTTTATTGGTCACCCCCTTCTATTGAAGGCACCAGTAATTTACACTTTTCATTTCTCAAACAAAATAAATTTTTATCTGAAGTATATTAGTGTGAATTCAGAACAGAAGTTACTTACTAAAACATCTCTTACTCTGTGTCATGACATCTTACTGTATCTGTAAAATATATAACTTGGATTTTAGGAAACATGATGATGGTGACAGTTCATTGAGTTAGATCCTCTTTGTACTCCTCATAGTATGTAACTTGCCACACCTTTCTGGAAAACCATTAGACTTCATCAAGAAATGTTCATTCTCTTTTACCTAATAATTCTAACAAAGAATCGTATCCAGGTTTTCATCACAATGTTATTTGTAATTGCAAAAAATTATAAAATGGTAATTGTGCAAAACAGAAATGATCAAATAAATTATAACAAATAAATATACTTGTTATATAGCCACTAAAACTTATCTATTCAATAATGTCTTGAAAGAATATTGAAAGGACATAGAGTGCTCACAATGTCATTTTGTATAAAAAGTATATAAAATATACATGGCATATGAACTCCATTTTTTTAATGTTTATTTATTTATTTTGAGAGAGAGAGAGGGCTTTCATGCATAAACAGAGGGCGGGTCAGAGAGAGAGAGGAGAGAGAGTGAGAGAAAGAGACAGACAGAGAGAGAGTCCCAAGCAGGCTCCATGCTGTCAACGCAAAGCCTGACATGGAGCTCAATCTCATGAACTGTGAGATTATGACCTGAGCCGAAATCAAGAGTTGGATACTTAACCAGCTGGGCCACCTAGGTGCCTCTGAACAACATTTTGAAATGATACAGACTGTGTGTGTGTGTGTGTGTGTGTGTGTGTGTGTGTGTGTGTGTGTTTAATCATGCATTAAAAAGGACGGAAGGAAAATCATCAAAATATTAACAATATTTATCTCTAAGGGATAGTATAACAAGTGGCTTATAAAGGGTTTTTTTTCCCTTTATTCTTTCTGTTTTAAAAATATCACATGTTAAGATAAATATTTTAAACTAGGGAAATTTGGGGTATCTAAAAAATGTATTTTTATCACATTGTTTTCTTAGTGTACCCAAACGAACTTGACTTCAGAACTTCTAAGATAACGTGTGTATGTGTGTGTTTTAAGGAGAGAGACATAGAAAGAACTCTTCACTTCTACAGTTGATGATAACTAGCTTGTGCCTAGGTGTGGATAAATAGCAGATTCAATAATAGCAGTCCTGTTCACACTGAAAAGGCATGAAATTCTCAATGACTATTGTTTATGATTGATAAGTTAAGTAATCATGGTATCTCATAAAATATCTCATTGTTTCTTTGACTACCACTGATGGGATCTGGGTTACTTGTCCTGTACTCATTTATTGTTCTAGTTGTTTTTCCCAGAAAGAGCAGCTCCGTGCTTCATAGCTAGCCCACTGCATGCCAGGCTAATCACTTTGTTACTTTGTTTTCCATTTACCCAGAGTTGTATCCTATTGCAAATGAAACCATGCTTTAAACAGTCCCCAAGATACTTTTTTTAACCCTTCCTCTTTCAGGTTATCTTTTGCTAAATAAAAAACCACCTTACTGGCATGAAACAACCATCTGATTATGCTCACAGATTCTATGATTTAGGCATCAGGATAGGGGACTCTGGGAGTGGCTTTGTTCCATGACGTCTGGTGCAGAGTTTTGGCGACGACCTCTGCTAAACTGTCAGTTGAAACACCTACATGTAGCCTCTCCCTGTGGTCTTTCCACTTGGGCTAGTTTGGGCTTCCTCACAGCATGGTGGCTGGGTCTATGAGCAGCTATGCCAAGATAGTCAGGCAGACATGCATGGCATTCTTATGATCTAGCTTTAAAAGTCATGTTGCATCACTTTTGCTATACTGATGGCCTAACCAGACACAAAGCTCCACCCAGGTTTAAGGAAGAGAGACATAGACTCCACACCACTAACTGAGAGGAGTGTGGCGTAGGAGATATCGTTGCAGCCTCTTCTGTTATAGTTTAAGCTCAATTTTAAAACTTTCTTGTGCATTCTACTTACTATTGCTCGTTTTTCAGTAAAGTCAAGCTCTGTATAGATGTGTTATGAAAAGCATCAATTTCATGAATTAAATAGTACATTCTCTTCGACTACTGTTCTAGTTTTGACACTTGATGCTCTATGGGGCTTATAGCTTATATTAATTATATTAATGAATGAAATGATGTAAGAAGAAGAATATAAAATGACAGATCAGTCCAATTGCACAAATAGAGAAGTTAGACCTTGCTGTTCCTTTTTAGATTTTCAGTTTAGTGTGCAATTTGATATCAGGTTGATATATTTTCCAAGGACATACTAGTTTATCATTATTATTATTATTATTATTATTATTATTATTATTTTTAATTTACATCCAAATTAGTTAGCATATAGTACAACAATGATTTCAGGAGTAGATTCCTTAGTGCCCCTTACCCATTTAGCCCATCCCCCCTCCCACAACCCCTCCCGTAACCCTCAGTTTGTTCTCCATATTTATGAGTCTCTTCTGTTTTGTCCCCCTCCCTGTTTTTCTGTTATTTTTGTTTCCCTTCCCTTATGTTCGTCTGTTTTGTCTCGTAAAGAAGGACATACTAGTTTTCTTAATTTGATTTCTTTATCATTTCCGGTAGCTCTTGTACATACAGACTGGAATTATTTACCAGTACTGTCCATATTTTAGAAAAGTAGTTTGGCAAACTTGGTTGATAAAAGGAAAAGAGAAAGTGCCCAATTTCATCTCTGGAGCAATTGAATGTGTGTTAAGTGATACTAAAACTGGAAAATACTTAATTTCTCTAAATCTATTTTTCCATTTATTAAATGGAAGCAAAATTCTTTTTTTTTTCCTTGTGTGACATTCAAATTAATAGGTGTCTACGGTGAAGGGGGTAAGGGAACCATGACTAATGCCATTCCCACTTCAGTGTCAGCATCTCTTTCACTCTGGAGAGATCAAAAGACTGCTGGTAAATAAAAAGAAGGTCTAACTGGAAAAAAAAAAAAAAGCTGGCATCTAATTTAGTGAACTGATTGCTACTATTTTCCCGTTTTTATGCTCTTTTATTTGTGCCTTAATTTACAGTGTTCTTATTTTAAAATTCATTGTAAGCTATCTTGTCCTTCATAATGTATGCTACTGTGCTGAAAGTCAAGTTGCTGGTGGGGGGAGTTAGACCTGTTGCTACCCATTGCTTTTTGTGTTCTTAGTTTACCTGAGAATTTCCATGAGTTTAAAAAAAAAGTTGGTACCCAGGAATGACCTCAAGTCTTGAGTGAATGAGACACTGACCCCAAATCTTCTAGAGTTTATTGAAGAGCTTACTGTTGCATATTCTTAAGATTGCTCGTTGATTTAGGACTTACTCAGCAATCATCTTTTATATTTCTGAACTCTGTTTCTGTAAAACTAACCGAGGATCTTCTGATGAACACCAAGAAAAAGAAGAACTATTTTAATAATAATGTTAATAAATGATTTTGGAATACTTGAGGCATATAATACATGGGACAGTGTCCATGTACTTAGTACAGGTTACCTCCTTTTAAGGATTTTTATATCTAGTTCTGGGCTGAGAGAGAATGAAAGCAAAGATTTACATATTAGGAAAGACAAGCTTTTAAAATATAAAGAAGAGAAACTGGTAAATAGTATAAGTACCAATTTGAGTATGTGAAGGTTCAGAATCTTTCTGGTAACTCCCGGTTACCAAGAGAATAAACTTCCCAACTATACAGCATGGCCTTATACAAGGTCCTTGCAAATCCTCTTTCCTCCCTTTCTAGCCTTATCTCTCACCTCTCTCCCATTATCACTCCATAGTCCATCTCTACTAAGTTGCTTGCAGAGAGAATATGGCATACTCTTCAATTCCTGCGTCGAGCACTGGCTGTTCTCTCCCTGAAATTCCCTTCTTTCCTTGTTAGTTTCCACTGAAATATCTCTTCTTCTATGAGTACCTCTGTCACGGTTCCTAGTGGTAAAGCTAATTCTCCTTTGTGTATCTTTTTCTAATATGCTGTACATATCTCTCCCATCGCATTTATCCCATATAATTATCTAATTACACATCTTTCTCCCACTCAGCTATGAGCTATTCAAAGTACAAGAACCTTGTATTCCCATCACCAAGTATTAAGTAAATGTTTATTCAATAAATAAATGAAGGGGATAGTAACAGGCTCTTTTTCATACTTTCTGAGTGTCAACTAATAAAAACATGAGTTTAAACATGAAAAATTTGGGTTGCTATAGGGAGTTTCTTGGTGGTAAAGGTTTGTGAACAGGCAAAATATCTCTCTGAAAGTCTTTAAAGTGGAATTGATTATCATTGAGCAGAGAAAGTTAAAGTGTCTGTCCCCTTTCTTGAGTCAGTTACAGAGATGACATTAGCCACGTTGGAACTTAAGGTTCCCTGGATCATTCTTTTCTTCCTTTCTTAAATCCTTTCTTTATGGTTATGATGTGTACACAGCAAATCCTTACACACACCTGTCCTTCCTGGACACTGAGACCTTTGATTGGAGTGCAACCCCCAACTCTGTCTTGAAGCATACCACCCTCTCTACCAAACATTGCCTCTTAAATAAATTAGTATAGCTTTAGGCTGGAAGGCTAGGAAGCAATTTCTAAGACACTGAAAACAACTCTTTGTAATCTTATCTGCTGGGTCCTTATGTACAGACTCTACTTAAGTCATCCTCAGGAAAAGATTTGAGCTGTAATTTATCTTAAATGGCAACTCACAAACACAGGTATTATAAGCCTTTTAATTTTTCTTAATTTTTGTCAAAACCAGTATTGCACGTTTTAATGAGAACTTGCTGAGCAAGCACATGTTGCATTTAGATCTTTTTTAGAGAAAATAGTTTACATGATTCATTTGTGTCTCTGTGCCTTTAGATGTTCATTTAACCTGTTTCAGGTATTTCCTGAAATTGTTTTTCTATAGGAAACAGATTTCATTGCTCTGAATCTCTGTGATTTAGTTTTTCACTTCCTTTTCCTATTCTGTGAAGATTTTCATATGTTACATTTTACTAATGCAAATTTTAGATGATAGTTCTTTTGTTCATGGTTTCCACATGCACTTAAAGTAATTTTTTCAGGGGCTCCTGGGTGGCTCAGTCAGCTGAGAGTCTGACTCTTGATTTTAGCTCAAGTCATTATCCCAAGGTCCTGGGATCAAGCCCCATGATGGGCTCTGTGCTAAGCATAGAGCCTGCTTAAGATTCTCTCTCTACCTCTCTCTCTCCCTCTGCCCCTCTCCCCTGCTCGCTCTCTCTCTCTCTCTCTCTCTCTCTCCCTTTCTCTCTCAAATTAAAACAAAATTTTTTTTGTTTCAGACTCAGGAGTTTGGTATGAACACACATTGTGAGAAAAGTATAATAGTTTTTTTTTTAAGAAAAAAATTCATTTTTTATTATTTTTCTTCATTACTCAATTCCCCCAAATACTCTTTTCCCAAAAAATGCACAAGTAGAATTTAACAAGCTAGTCTATTTCAGACACTTTTGCTTACTACTTTGTATTAGAATATAATTGCTTTTTAAAAATACATTTAATAAATCTGTTACTTTAAATAATGCTCATGTAATTATGTAGATAGCTGAAGGGGATGTTTGCATTTATGTGCTAAAGTTTAGGATCCATACACTCTAAGGATAAGGAATGAGAATCCTGCTGCCCACAGTCCTTGAAATTGTTAGGGTATTTGTGAAGCACTTTGAACCGATCAGAAGAAGGATGCCATATAAGTTTAATTATTACTTTTATGTTTTTAATAAAGAAAAAAATCTATTTTATAAGTAGAAAGTCTAAAAAGAATTAGGGTAATTCTTTATAAATATGTTTGTTTTTAGTTTTTTCAGCTGTAAATTACATAGCATAAGAAAATTGTTTGCAGATACTTGTTGATACCTAGAAGTTTTGTTTTTCTTTTTTGAATGTTTTTATTTAGTTTTGAGAGAAAGAGACAGGCAGAGTGCAAGCTGGGGAGGGGCAGAGAGAGTGAGGGAGACACAGAATCCGAAGCAGGCTCCAGGCTTTGAGCTGTCAGCGCAGAGCCCGACACAGGGCTCAACCCCACAAACCGTGAGATCATGACTTGAACCAAAGTCAGACGCTTAACCGACTGAGCCACCTAGGCACCCCTGGAAGTTTTTTTTTAATAGAAAGACCAGACAAGAATTACAACATTATTATAAAACAGACTTAAAGGTGTTTTTTTTTTTTTTTCTCAATTTTAATCTGCAAGGATAGTGAGTGACCCATTACAATCAATTGGCGTAGGAGCCCATCCTCACTTAACAGGATCAGACTGCAAGATGTCAGCAAGTTCTTGAAGGTTTGCAGTATCCATCTCTAAAGGTTTGCAGGAATATTTGAATCTCTGAAGAAAACTGTGTATGGGAAAGGAATTTCAGTTTGGTCAGTCTTGAGTCAACTGCAGGGACCAGTAATCAAAAAAGATACAGTGACTTTTTTTTTTACTGGTTGGTAATGAATCCAAAAGGCTTATTTGGTGAGAACCAAAAGAATGCAAGCTGCTCTTTTGCAAATTAAGCCTTTAAACAGGTATTTTGTTGCTATGAAGAGGTAGGACATCAACCTTGCACTTTTGATGTTAATTGGAAAATATTGATTTAAATGGGACTAGTCTGTCGTGCTGATAATTGTAGCAGATTTAGATAAGATCACTAGATCTTTTCCAGATAATAAAAGAAGCAGTTACCATCCAGTTGGTAAAAAAAAAAACAAAAAACAAAAAACAAAAAACTAAACATCATTTTGGTAATCTCTGGCAGATAGAAACTTCTTCTATAGTTTTTATGTATGTATCCTAAGTATGTACCATCATAAAAATGTATATAAGATTATATTATATGTTTATAAATATTAGCTATGTTACAATTAAATGGCTAGCCTCTAGGAATTAAGATTTAACATTAAGGTCAAGCTAAAATTTTAATCTTTCCAAATTACACATATTATCAATTCACTAGGAAGAAGTAGGTTAACTTCACATTTGTGATTTTAAAAGAACATCAAATATTATAAAAAGAAATATAAAATCTTTAATAACATATGGAGTGAGAATTTTGTCTTATTTAGAGATTTTTATTCTCTATATGAGCTGGAATGTCTATACCCAGGGCACTAAAATGAAAATATATTCCTTATTTCTTACTCCAACACAATTGACAGAAGATTTAATGTACATAATCCGCTTCAGACTAGTAAGACACTTTAAATGTATAGCTAATCTTTTTTACAGTTGCATTTTATAGGAGAAGAATGCCAGTGTACTTCTATGTTCGGCATAAATGCCTCTGTACATGGTAGTGGTTTTTATTCATTATGATTTAAATAATAGTTTATCTATTATGTCTAAATTTAAGTTGATTCGAAGTCTGCTATCCTAACAATGGCTACTAGACTTCTTAGAAAACATATTGTTAGCTTGCTAGCATATCTTCAAAGTCATACAAAACACCATCATTGTTAGGAGGAAAAAAAAAAAAACCTCAAGCATCTTTTCTATTATGTGGCCACAAACCCCTAGCCTCAAAAGTCTTATTTATTTGAGATTGCTGTGAATTCATGAAGCTAGGGCTAGGTGTCTTAGCATCAGGAACACTCCTTTTATGCGACTATTAATGGCCATAGACATTTTCCATATGGCTGTTCAGTTCGGTGTTGAACATCCCAGGATGATATCACCATTACTAGGAGCTGTATTTTATATTGCCTATTCTGTTATTGCTCAGCATGCAAGAGGGTAGACTTTAAATCTTTATTCATTTCATTTTTTAATGTTTCTTTTGTTCTCCTTATCATGTTCTGGCTTTCCCAAGGATATATGCCTTGAATGAAAAGTCACATGTGCATTACTAATTGTATGCTATTGTATTTACAGTTCCTAGTGGTGCCACTGTGAAGCTACTAATTCCTTTGCTTCACTTGATGTAAAATAATCTGAGTGTCTTTGATAGCAGTGAAACAGTATTAATTGTTTTGTACATTTTTTGGTCACTCTTCTTAGGTGGTCTTCATAATCTATTAGAACTTTCAGCCAGATTTT